>NC_140584.1:1209641900-1210841900 GCF_964204655.1 Triturus cristatus | reverse complement strand
CACATTTCTGAAAATCATGGAATTGAGCCAAGTGAAATTTCGAACTTTGTCCTGTGTCAAGAATAATGAACTACACTGACCAAGATGCTTAGAGGTAATGACTCCGAGACGTGAAGTCAGCATGCTCCCACCACCTTCCCACAATTTAAAAGGCTCCCTTGAGCCACCTTGAGCTGACGAGCTCGGGAGTGCCTGCATGCCCTGAGTGGAATTGTGCCTGAGAAAATTAAGCGGCAGCACGTCCAGCAACCTATGAACTTTTTCCCTACTGATGACGGAGAAATCCAGAAACACGTGTCTAGGGATACGCTATGAAAATCATGGAATTGAGCCAAGTGAAATTTCGAACTTTGTCCTGTGTCAAGAATAATGAACTACACTGACCAAGATGCTTAGAGGTAATGACGCCGAGACGTGAAGTCAGCGTGCTCCCACCACCTTCCCACAATTTAAAAGGCTCCCTTGAGCCGCCTTGAGCTGACGAGCTCGGGAGTGCCTGCATGCCCTGAGTGGAATTGTGCCTGAGAAAATTAAGCGGCAGCACGTCCAGCAGCCTACGAACTTTTTCCCTACTGATGACGGAGAAATCCAGAAACACGTGTCTAGGGATACGCTATGAAAATCATGGAATTGAGCCAAGTGAAATTTCGAACTTTGTCCTGTGTCAAGAATAATGAACTACACTGACCAAGATGCTTAGAGGTAATGACGCCGAGACGTGAAGTCAGCGTGCTCCCACCACCTTCCCACAATTTAAAAGGCTCCCTTGAGCCGCCTTGAGCTGACGAGCTCGGGAGTGCCTGCATGCCCTGAGTGGAATTGTGCCTGAGAAAATTAAGCGGCAGCACGTCCAGCAACCTACGAACTTTTTCCCTACTGATGACGGAGAAATCCAGAAACACGTGTCTAGGGATACGCTATGAAAATCATGGAATTGAGCCAAGTGAAATTTCGAACTTTGTCCTGTGTCAAGAATAATGAACTACACTGACCAAGATGCTTAGAGGTAATGACGCCGAGACGTGAAGTCAGCGTGCTCCCACCACCTTCCCACAATTTAAAAGGCTCCCTTGAGCCGCCTTGAGCTGACGAGCTCGGGAGTGCCTGCATGCCCTGAGTGGAATTGTGCCTGAGAAAATTAAGCGGCAGCACGTCCAGCAACCTACGAACTTTTTCCCTACTGATGACGGAGAAATCCAGAAACACGTGTCTAGGGATACGCTATGAAAATCATGGAATTGAGCCAAGTGAAATTTCGAACTTTGTCCTGTGTCAAGAATAATGAACTACACTGACCAAGATGCTTAGAGGTAATGACGCCGAGACGTGAAGTCAGCGTGCTCCCACCACCTTCCCACAATTTAAAAGGCTCCCTTGAGCCGCCTTGAGCTGACGAGCTCGGGAGTGCCTGCATGCCCTGAGTGGAATTGTGCCTGAGAAAATTAAGCGGCAGCACGTCCAGCAACCTACGAACTTTTTCCCTACTGATGACGGAGAAATCCAGAAACACGTGTCTAGGGATACGCTATGAAAATCATGGAATTGAGCCAAGTGAAATTTCGAACTTTGTCCTGTGTCAAGAATAATGAACTACACTGACCAAGATGCTTAGAGGTAATGACGCCGAGACGTGAAGTCAGCGTGCTCCCACCACCTTCCCACAATTTAAAAGGCTCCCTTGAGCCGCCTTGAGCTGACGAGCTCGGGAGTGCCTGCATGCCCTGAGTGGAATTGTGCCTGAGAAAATTAAGCGGCAGCACGTCCAGCAGCCTACGAACTTTTTCCCTACTGATGACGGAGAAATCCAGAAACACGTGTCTAGGGATACGCTATGAAAATCATGGAATTGAGCCAAGTGAAATTTCGAACTTTGTCCTGTGTCAAGAATAATGAACTACACTGACCAAGATGCTTAGAGGTAATGACGCCGAGACATGAAGTCAGCGTGCTCCCACCACCTTCCCACAATTTAAAAGGCTCCCTTGAGCCGCCTTGAGCTGACGAGCTCGGGAGTGCCTGCATGCCCTGAGTGGAATTGTGCCTGAGAAAATTAAGCGGCAGCACGTCCAGCAACCTACGAACTTTTTCCCTACTGATGACGGAGAAATCCAGAAACACGTGTCTAGGGATACGCTATGAAAATCATGGAATTGAGCCAAGTGAAATTTCGAACTTTGTCCTGTGTCAAGAATAATGAACTACACTGACCAAGATGCTTAGCGGTAATGACGCCGAGACGTGAAGTCAGCGTGCTCCCACCACCTTCCCACAATTTAAAAGGCTCCCTTGAGCCGCCTTGAGCTGACGAGCTCGGGAGTGCCTGCATGCCCTGAGTGGAATTGTGCCTGAGAAAATTAAGCGGCAGCACGTCCAGCAACCTACAAACTTTTTCCCTACTGATGACGGAGAAATCCAGAAACACGTGTCTAGGGATACGCTATGAAAATCATGGAATTGAGCCAAGTGAAATTTCGAACTTTGTCCTGTGTCAAGAATAATGAACTACACTGACCAAGATGCTTAGAGGTAATGACTCCGAGACGTGAAGTCAGCATGCTCCCACCACCTTCCCACAATTTAAAAGGCTCCCTTGAGCCGCCTTGAGCTGACGAGCTCGGGAGTGCCTGCATGCCCTGAGTGGAATTGTGCCTGAGAAAATTACGCGGCAGCACGTCCAGCAGCCTACGAACTTTTTCCCTACTGATGACGGAGAAATCCAGAAACACGTGTCTAGGGATACGCTATGAAAATCATGGAATTGAGCCAAGTGAAATTTCGAACTTTGTCCTGTGTCAAGAATAATGAACTACACTGACCAAGATGCTTAGAGGTAATGACGCCGAGACGTGAAGTCAGCGTGCTCCCACCACCTTCCCACAATTTAAAAGGCTCCCTTGAGCCGCCTTGAGCTGACGAGCTCGGGAGTGCCTGCATGCCCTGAGTGGAATTGTGCCTGAGAAAATTAAGCGGCAGCACGTCCAGCAACCTACGAACTTTTTCCCTACTGATGACGGAGAAATCCAGAAACACGTGTCTAGGGATACGCTATGAAAATCATGGAATTGAGCCAAGTGAAATTTCGAACTTTGTCCTGTGTCAAGAATAATGAACTACACTGACCAAGATGCTTAGAGGTAATGACGCCGAGACGTGAAGTCAGCGTGCTCCCACCACCTTCCCACAATTTAAAAGGCTCCCTTGAGCCGCCTTGAGCTGACGAGCTCGGGAGTGCCTGCATGCCCTGAGTGGAATTGTGCCTGAGAAAATTAAGCGGCAGCACGTCCAGCAACCTACGAACTTTTTCCCTTCTGATGACGGAGAAATCCAGAAACACGTGTCTAGGGATACGCTATGAAAATCATGGAATTGAGCCAAGTGAAATTTCGAACTTTGTCCTGTGTCAAGAATAATGAACTACACTGACCAAGATGCTTAGAGGTAATGACTCCGAGACGTGAAGTCAGCGTGCTCCCACCACCTTCCCACAATTTAAAAGGCTCCCTTGAGCCGCCTTGAGCTGACGAGCTCGGGAGTGCCTGCATGCCCTGAGTGGAATTGTGCCTGAGAAAATTAAGCGGCAGCACGTCCAGCAACCTATGAACTTTTTCCCTACTGATGACGGAGAAATCCAGAAACACGTGTCTAGGGATACGCTATGAAAATCATGGAATTGAGCCAAGTGAAATTTCGAACTTTGTCGTGTGTCAAGAATAATGAACTACAATGACCAAGATGCTTAGAGGTAATGACGCCGAGACGTGAAGTCAGCGTGCTCCCACCACCTTCCCACAATTTAAAAGGCTCCCTTGAGCCGCCTTGAGCTGACGAGCTCGGGAGTGCCTGCATGCCCTGAGTGGAATTGTGCCTGAGAAAATTAAGCGGCAGCACGTCCAGCAACCTACAAACCTTTTCCCTACTGATGACGGAGAAATCCAGAAACACGTGTCTAGGGATACGCTATGAAAATCATGGAATTGAGCCAAGTGAAATTTCGAACTTTGTCCTGTGTCAAGAATAATGAACTACAATGACCAAGATGCTTAGAGGTAATGACGCCGAGACGTGAAGTCAGCGTGCTCCCACCACCTTCCCACAATTTAAAAGGCTCCCTTGAGCCGCCTTGAGCTGACGAGCTCGGGAGTGCCTGCATGCCCTGAGTGGAATTGTGCCTGAGAAAATTAAGCGGCAGCACGTCCAGCAACCTACGAACTTTTTCCCTACTGATGACGGAGAAATCCAGAAACACGTGTCTAGGGATACGCTATGAAAATCATGGAATTGAGCCAAGTGAAATTTCGAACTTTGTCCTGTGTCAAGAATAATGAACTACACTGACCAAGATGCTTAGAGGTAATGACTCCGAGACGTGAAGTCAGCATGCTCCCACCACCTTCCCACAATTTAAAAGGCTCCCTTGAGCCGCCTTGAGCTGACGAGCTCAGGAGTGCCTGCATGCCCTGAGTGGAATTGTGCCTGAGAAAATTAAGCGGCAGCACGTCCAGCAACCTATGAACTTTTTCCCTACTGATGACGGAGAAATCCAGAAACACGTGTCTAGGGATACGCTATGAAAATCATGGAATTGAGCCAAGTGAAATTTCGAACTTTGTCCTGTGTCAAGAATAATGAACTACACTGACCAAGATGCTTAGAGGTAATGACGCCGAGACGTGAAGTCAGCGTGCTCCCACCACCTTCCCACAATTTAAAAGGCTCCCTTGAGCTGACGAGCTCGGGAGTGCCTGCATGCCCTGAGTGGAATTGTGCATGAGAAAATTAAGCGGCAGCACGTCCAGCAGCCTACGAACTTTTTCCCTACTGATGACGGAGAAATCCAGAAACACGTGTCTAGGGATACGCTATGAAAATCATGGAATTGAGCCAAGTGAAATTTCGAACTTTGTCCTGTGTCAAGAATAATGAACTACACTGACCAAGATGCTTAGAGGTAATGACGCCGAGACGTGAAGTCAGCGTGCTCCCACCACCTTCCCACAATTTAAAAGGCTCCCTTGAGCCGCCTTGAGCTGACGAGCTCGGGAGTGCCTGCATGCCCTGAGTGGAATTGTGCCTGAGAAAATTAAGCGGCAGCACGTCCAGCAACCTACGAACTTTTTCCCTACTGATGACGGAGAAATCCAGAAACACGTGTCTAGGGATACGCTATGAAAATCATGGAATTGAGCCAAGTGAAATTTCGAACTTTGTCCTGTGTCAAGAATAATGAACTACACTGACCAAGATGCTTAGAGGTAATGACGCCGAGACGTGAAGTCAGCGTGCTCCCACCACCTTCCCATGAGATCACCTACTTGGTAGACCTTGGAACCCCTAGGAGTCTCCACAGGGTACTTCATGTCAATAGACTAAAACCATATGTTGACAGGGCAGACATGGGCTTGCTCATGGCTACTGATGAAAGACAGGAGGAAGAGAGTGACCCACTCCCAGACCTGCTTTCTCAGAACCCTGATGATGGGTCAGTTGATGGTGTAGCCTTGGCAGGAAGCCTCACTGCCCAGCAGCACACTGACTGCAGAAAACTTCTCAGCCAGTTCAGACATATTTTTTTCTGACTCCAAGTCAGACCTCCTGGTGCACTCATGGAGTAGACACTGGGGACAGTCTGCCTGTGAAGAATAAGATCTACAGGCAACCTGACCATGTCAGGGACTGTATAAGGACAGAAGTCCAAAAGATGTTGGATTTGGGAGTTATTGAACCCTCAGTTAGCCCTTGAACTAGTCCAGTAGTCCTGGTACCTAACCCTCACACCACAGATGGCATGAGAGAGATGAGGTATTGTGTAGACTACAGGGGTCTCAATGCAGTCACTAGGACTGATGCCCATCCCATCCCCAGGGCAGATGAGCTAATAGATACTTTGGCCTCAGCCAAGTTTCTAAGCACATTTGACCTGACAGCTGGCTACTGGCAGATCAGACTAGCTGATGATGCAAAGCCAAAGACAGCATTTTCTACCCCTAGTGGGCGCTATCAATTTGTGGTAATGCCCTTTGGTTTGAAGAATGCACCTGCCACTTTCCAAAGGTTGGTGAATCAAGTCCTTACAGGCCTGGAAGACTATAGTGCGGCATATCTAGATGATATTGCTGTCTTTAGCTCCACCTGGGAGGATCACCTGGTCCACCTGAGGAATGTTTTGGAGGCCCTGCAAAAAGTAGGCCTAACTATCAAGGCTACTAAGTGCCAGATAGGGCAGAGTCAGGTTGTGTACCTGGGCCACCATTGCAGAGCAAAATCCAGACCATAATGGACTGGATTGCTCCAACTACCCAGACTCAGGTGAGAGCCTTCTTAGGCCTGACTGGGTACTATAGAAGATTTGTCAAGGGGTATGGATCCATAGTGACACCCTTGAATGACTTAACCTCTAAGAAAATGCCCAAAAATGTTCAGTGGACAGCTAGCTGTCAAAAGGCATTTGATGACCTGAAGCAGGCCATGTGCACTGCTCCCATTCTGCAAAGTCCTGACTACTCCAAAAAATTAATTGTCCAAACAGATGCATCTGAGTTGGGGGTAGGGGCTGTACTGTCACAGTTGAATGATGAAGGTCAGGATCAACCAGTAGCTTTCATAAGCAGAAGGTTGACCCCCAGAGAGAAACGTTGGTCAGCCCTTGAGAGTAGGGGTGGGCGGAATTGGCGGAAGGCACTTCCGCCAATTCTCGCGAGAATGCAAGCAATTTCCGCGATCACGCGATATTTCCGTGATCGCGGAAATTGGTGCTTCCGGCCTGCCGCTGCCGCCCGCTACAGTTTGTGTACGTACTTGCCAGCCACGGCGCCGACGTCCCTGGGGTCCCTCGAGTCAGCTGTCCATCGTAGTGGGGGAAAGGGCGGAAGACGTTGCCCACCGCTGGTGTGTGGGGCGGGGCTTCCATGCAGTTCACATGCCGTGGGCCAGAGACGCCGCGGGCCAGAGACCGATCAGAGCAGCTGGTGTCAGGAACTACACGGGGATTGCGCGACAGGTAAGGACCACAGCTAGTTTTTGACGGTAGATATGGGGAGAACAGCACACCTGCCCAGCCTCGACCTAGCTCCCGAATGTATTGTGCCGATGAATGCGTTACTGAATTTGAGCTTCAACTCGGGCACCTGCTTTATTTATATCTGTAAGTGCTTGGCCAGGCAACAATTTCCGTTCCCTCCCGGAAATTGCGACAATTCGGCATTTCCGCGTTCCGGTCGGAACGCGGAAATGTCGAATTGTCGCAATTTCCGGGAGCGGAACGGAAATTGTCGCCCACCCCTACTTGAGAGGGAGGCCTTTGCTGTGGTTTGGGTTCTGAAGAAGTTGAGGTCGTACTTATTTGGTACTCACTTCATTGTTCAGACAGACCATAAGCCCATCTTTTGGCTAAAACAGATGAAGGGTGAAAATCCCAAATTGCTCAGGTGGTCCATTTCCCTACAGGGGATGGACTATACAGTGGAACATAGACCTGGGAGTAACCATGCCTATGCAGATGGACTCTCCAGATATTTCCACTTAGAACATGAAGACTCAACTGGTCAAGGTTAGTTTAATGTCCCTGTGTTTTAGGGGGGGGGGGGGGATTGTGTAGGAGAGTAGGATCTGCTTCACATGTTTACCCCCACTTTTTGCTTGTGTTTCACTGTTTCTCTACTTTAGTCTGGCTGGGACCATGCTAATCAGGGCCCCAGCCTAGCTGCTTCCTCTCTAAAATGATTCCATGTACTTTAGGTACAGTTCACATTGGATCTGAGGTGCCCTTATAAGTCCCTAGTATATGGTATACTGTGTACCCAGGGCATAGGTACCCCAGAGGCCTACCAGGGGCTGAAGCATGTATTATGTCACCCCTGGAAAGCCCCTCAAAATGACACCACAGCTCTGTTACTGCAGCCTGGGTAAGGTGGTGCATGAACCCCTTACTGGGATATAGGTTCACCATATCTCACCCTATATACACACAAATAAACCTATAAGTCACTCATATGGCAGTCCTAATCAATCCTGAAGGCAGAGTGCTTGGTTCTTATGTGAGAGGGTGCCCCTGCATGAGCAGAGCCCCTCTGCAGCGTTCTGAGTCCCTTCTCTGATGCTGTTTGTAGTGCAGCCTGACCATATTCTCTTAAGTGCATTATAACCCAACGGTAAATGCTAACTTTGGACTGGCTGCACGGAAACATGTCGTGTTTTGTGTCAAACACCTTGGAAACATACCCCCACACTAGTAACTGGTATGGGAGCATGATCCCACCCGTCTAGAGGGAGAGACATGATAGTACTGGGTTACCCGGTAGAAACTTAATAGTGCCCTGGCATCACAAAATGGATGCTGCAGCCACAGACACGGGTCTGGCCTCCAGCTGCTGACCGAAACTCCGGCAGGGGAGGCCTGGACAATAGGTTTCCTGTCACAGGGAGGTGTAACCACATCCCAGACAGGCTTATGTGTATCGGGGCTGGGTGGGAGCACTCTCTGAGTGCTTTGAAGTCCTGCACTGGGGGCACATTTGGTGTCCATGTGCATAGTCCTGCTTAAGCCGATTCAGGGGCTTCCTCTGCAGCGTTTGGAGACCGTCTCTGATGCTGTTTTTAGTGCTGCCTGACCATATACTCTTAAGTGCATTATAACCAAACGGTACATGCTAACTTTGGACTGGCTGCACGGAAACATGTCATGTTTGGTGTCAAACACCTTGGAATCATACCCCCACACCAGTAACTGGTGTGGGAGTATAATCCCACCCTTTTAGAGGGAGAGACATGACAGCACTGGTATACCCGGAAGAAACTTAATAGAGCCCTGGCATCACAAAATCGATGCTGCAGCCACAGACACGGGTCTGGTCTCCTGCTGCTGACCTAAACTCCAGCAGGGGAGGCCTGGACAATAGGTTCGCTGTCACGAGGAGGTGTAACCACCTCCCAGACAGGCTTATGTGTATTGGGGCTGGGTGGGAGCACTCTCTGAGTGCTTTGAAGTCCTGCACTGGGGTCACATTTGGTGTCCCTGTGAATAGTCCTGCTCAAACCCGTTCAGGGGCTTCCAGCCCCTGCTCTGGTGCGAAACTGGACAAAGGAAATGGGTGTAGCCACCCCTCTTTCCAAACCCTCCCATAGGTGGGTCCCCAGAGTATGTCCAACCCCCTACCTTAGTATAAGTATGGAACCCTGTCCTTAGGACTTTAGATTACCCTAGAAGAAGCTCTGAAGCTGAATCCTGGACCTTCGACGCTCTGCTCAAGACCAGAGGACTGAAGAAATCTCCCTTGGGGTCAAGGAGTGACTCCCCTGCTTGGCAGGCACCAACGAAGCAATATGCGGGTCTGCATCATCGAAGCTCCCGCAGGACTCCGAAGTATTTGTAGCCCAGGAAGAGGATTTCCAGACATCTCAGAGGCCGACCCGAGTCGCCAGCAAAACTGAGACCCGCAGCCCTCTTGAGTAGCGTGGAACCGGAACTCCTGGTCACCATGCAGTTCTGCAAGTGCATTGACTTCTTGACATCTCTTGAAGTTGTGCTTGGGCTGACTTATAGCCCCCACCTCGAGCACTGAATCCACGGAAAGATTGTTGGCCTGGTCATTTCGAGTCACCCGTGGGCCGCCATTTTGTGTTTCATCTTGAGGTCCCTTCACGATCCCTGGTCCGTTGACTGGTGGGTCCCTGAGGGGGTAACTTTGTATTTCCTTGGGCTTCCCTGGTTGCTCCAGACATGCCCTGACTCCCAACCAAGTGGTGAGTCCCACAGACCTGGCTGGTCTGCACCGAAGCATCTTTCTCGTCTCTGCGTGGGTTGCTGTTGCCAAGACTTGTTGAGTCCAATTTGGGCACTGATGCTGCAGCACTCAACATCCTTCATGGGACAGCTCGAATTCAGCTCCTGGTTGTCCTCGACACCTCCTGGTCCTCGTGGCTGAAGAGTCAAGCTTCACCCCTTTCACCTGAAATCACCTGACATCGGTGGGAATCTGCTCATCGCCTTCTTGGTCACTGGCAAGAGACCCAGACTCTGTCCTGTCTGCTTTCAGGGTCTTCTCATCTTCGATCCAGGCTTGGATCTCTTCGGACACTTCGCATCTTCACGGCAGCAGCACTTCTTCGCCAGCTCCCATTGAAATCGACGATGATACCCGACACCAAAAGACAGCTATGCACCCAGCTTCCCTGGGTGAGGTAACACGAGTACTCCGGTGCTCCCGTGGGTGCTAGCCCTAGAACTTCCTAAGTCCAAGAGGGTTTGGTCCTGACTCATTTCTAAGTGTCCCTAATCTTTAAAAATCTAACCGCGACTTTCCCCATAGAAGCTAATAGGAGCTTGCGGCTGTGTTCACACACTGCACACGGCCCCCGTGGGTCCCCTGTGTCACTACCTTGGGTGGTTCCTTGGGGTCCCAGCGATTCTACAGGCTCTAGGCATTGTGTCTAGTTAAGTCGTGGTTCTTATACCACTATTTTAGTATCTGGTTTGGCTGGCCCCTAGGGCCTGACGTGTTTTTGTGCTATTTTACTGTGATTATTGAAGTGTAACTTATGTGTTTTGACCACTAGTCTCATAAAGAGACTAGGAGGGTGTGTTTAGTAATAAATACATATATTTTTTTTATATATATATATATATATGTATATATATACCTGGTGTGGATATCTTTCATTTGATCATTCAAGAGATTATAGACTGGTAAAACAAGCTGCTTTACATTCCTTCAAGACTTAGCCTGAAGGCTGCTCTCCATAGCTACCACTAGGATAGCTTTCAATAAAGGATGTCTTTAACCTATCATCAATAAGGTTTTTTTTGGACTGGTGCAAGGTGCCGACTACCACTTGTGGACAGCATATACCAGGCCAACTTCTCACAGGGTGTGATCTTGGAGAGGTTCTGTTTTCACTGGCAGGGTGTGATCTTGGAGGTGCTCTGTTTTCACTGGCAGGGTGTGATCTTGGAGGGGTTCTGTTTTCATTGACGGTGTGATCTTGGAGGGGTTCTGTTTTCACTGACAGGGTGTGATCTTGGAGGGGTTCTGTTTTCACCGGCAGGGTGTGATCTTGGAGGTGCTCTGTTTTCACTAGCAGGGTGTGATCTTGGAGGGGCTCTGTTTTCACTAGCAGGGTGTGATCTTGCCAACTTCTCACACTGACTACAGGACTTTAGATTTACCTGGACAAAACTCTGCTGCAGAATCCCAGAACTTCTACTATCTACACGACGTTGGATGACAGAAGAATCTCCCTTGGAGTAAAGGAGTTACTCCCCTGCAAGGCAGGCACCAAAGACGCATCTGTCCGGTTTGCATCGATGCTGTACCGGAAGGACACCAACGATTTTGCAACATAGGAGGTGGGTTTCCAAGCTTCCCCAAGGCCAATCCATGCTCACTGCAACTCTGAGATCCAAAGCCCTCGTGGGGACCGTGCAACCTGAACCCCTGGACACCGTGATCATTTGCAGCAGCATATGCTTCTTGGCGATCCCTGAGGCTGTGCTTTGGGCTACTTGTAGTCCGGACCCCGAGCAGTGATTCCAATGAAGATTGCTAGCCTACACTCCTGGAGTGATCCGTAGGCTGGTATCTAGTGATTCCTCTCGAGGTCCCTTTGCGATCCCTTGTCCATCGACTTGTGGGTCCCTGAGAAGGGTACTTTTACTTTCAACAGGTTTTCCTGGTTGTTCCAGATGTGCCCTAACTCTCCATCGCTTGGGGAGTCCACAGGACCTTGCTGGTCCACACCGAAGCCATTTTCTTCTCATCACATGGGTTGCAGTTGCCAAGGCTTGTTGGTCTCCAATCCGGAAACTGACCCCCCCAGCACTCGACATCCTTCGTGGGACAGCTTGTCTGCAGACTGTGGTTGTCATCGACGCCTCCTGGTTCCCATGGCAGTGGAGTCAAGCTTCACCTCTTCGCACCTGAAACACCTGACATCGGTGGGCATTCGTCTATCATGCCCCTGGTCACTGGCAAGTGACCCAGACTCTGTCCCGTCTGCTTTTAGGTCCTTCACATCTTCGATCAAGGCTTGGATCACACTGGACACTTCTCCTTTCCACAGCAGCAGCACTTTGCAGCACATCGCCATTGAAATCAACGACGATTCCCAACGCCATTTGACACCTATGCACCCGGCTTCCCTGGGTGAGGTAACACGAGTACTCCGGTGCTCCCGTGGGTGCTGGCCCTAGAACCCCCTAAGTCTAAAGGGGTTTGCCCAAAGTCCTCTTCTAAGTGTCCTTATTCTTTAAAATTCCAACCGCGACTTTCCTATTAAATTTTAAGGGGCTCGCGGCTGTGTTCTCACACTGCACACGTCTCCCGTGGGTCTCCTGTGTCACTGCTTTGGGTGGTTCCTTGGGGTCCCCGAGATTCTACGTGTTCTGGGCACTGTGTCTAGTCAAGTCGTGGTTCTTATACCACTATCTTAATATATGGTTTGGTCTCCCCCTGGGGCCTATTGTATATTGTGCTATTTACTGTCGTTTAATAACTGTTTTATCGTGTGCCTTGCTCTCTAACTTCATAAAAAGGTTAGTACAGAGTGTTTAGAAACAAATACATATATTTTATATTTATACCTTGTGTGGTTCTCCTTTCATTTAGTTATTCAGGAGGTTATAATCTGGTAAACCAAGCTGGTTTACACTCCTTCAAGACTTAGCCTGAAGGCTGCTCTCCATAGCTACCACTAGGATAGCTTTCAATAAAGGTAGTCTTAAACCTATTCATCAGTAAGGGTTGTTTGGACTGGTACATGGTGCCCACTATAACTAGTGGACAGCATATACCAGGCCAACGTCTCACAGCCAGACTCCGGTCTGGAGGATGGAGTGGGGTGGGTGGTGGTACTGGGACCATGGGTTGGTTAGCCAGACTCCGGTCTGGAGGATGGAGTGGGGTGGGGTGGGTGGTGGTACTGGGACCATGGGTTGGTTAGCTAGACTCTGATCTGGAGGATGGAGTGGGGTTGGAGGCTGGTGGAACTGGGAGCATGGTTTGGTTAGCTGGACCCTTGGCTGGAGGCTAGGGCTGGGGCAGGTGGGTGGTGGTACTGGGGCAATGGGTTGGTTAGCTTTACACTGGACTGGAGCCTAGGGCTGGGGCAGGTGGGTGGTGGTACTGGGACCATGGGTTGGTTAGACAGACCCTGGGCTGGAGGATGGAATAGGGTGTTTGGGTGGTGGTATTTGGCCATGGGTGGGTTAGCTTGACC
This sequence comes from Triturus cristatus, assembly GCF_964204655.1. Lineage (NCBI taxonomy): Eukaryota > Metazoa > Chordata > Amphibia > Caudata > Salamandridae > Triturus > Triturus cristatus. The sequence continues at coordinate 1,210,828,691 of NC_140584.1, read as the reverse complement.
ATTGGCTGGGGCAGGTGGGTGATGGTACTGGGGCCATGGGTTGGTTAGCTTGACACTGGGCTGGAGCCTAGGGCAAGGGCGGGTGGGTGGTGGTACTGGGTCCATTGGTTGGTTAGCCAGACTCTGGGCTGGAGGATGGACTGTGGTACTGGAACCATGGTTTGGTTAGCTTGAACCTTGGCTGGAGGCTAGGGCGGGTTGGTGGTGTTATTGGGACCTTGGGTTAGTTACCTTGACCCTTGACAGGAGGGCAGGTCTAGGGCAGGTGGGTCGTGGTAATGGGACCATGGGTTGGTTAGCCAGACCCTGGGCTGGAGGATGGAGTACGGTATGTGGGTGGTGGTATTTGGACCATGTGGAGTTAGCTTGACCCTTGACTGGAGGCTAGGGCTGGGGCTGGTTGGTGGTACCTGTTCAGTTGGTGATGGATAGTTTATTGCTGTAGACTGGTGAAGTACTGTGTGATGGGACAAGACCCGTAGCAGTTCTCTCTTATGTGAGTGTAAGATGGCCAAGCATTATAGGGGAATTATTAAGCACCCGGTTGGAACTACAATCGGCTGCACGACCTCTGAGTGCTTCAGTATTAGTAATAATCAGCGACACCTCTTTGCCCTAGCGGAGACGCGTCACCCCCCTTCCCAGCCTAAAAACGTGGAAAACAAAATAATGATAAAAAGTGTTTATTATCGTTTTATTTTTCCTTCCCGGGTTGAGTCTTTTGGGTGGGGCCATCGGGGTAATAGTGACGGAGGGGGAGCGGTGGGCACTGTTGTCAGTGTGCATGTCGGTTTCGCCGGCCGTCTTAAGGCAACCAAACCAACATGCGCACTGAGCTGTCTTACTGGGTTGGGGACAGCTGGCACAGGTTCCCAGTCTCCCTGGGAGCTCAAATCAAGCTCGCTCAGGGCAATCCTGTCGCTGCTGTCATGCTGCTAGCAGCATCAGAGCAGCGTCTGAATTGGCCGCACTGGAGTCTGGTAGCCTCCCCTGGAGAGGACAAGAAGAGTTCAATGCGGCAGGTGGCAGGTAAGTTCTTTTTTATGTGTTTTTTTGTATTTTCTTCCGTCATCCCCCCCGAACCCTTCCCCGCCTGCCACTCTTCCCTGACACCAGTCGCTCCTGGTAATAATGAGGGCTAGCAAGGTTATATATGAGTTGACATTACTATATACTACCCATGCTAGACATAGTGCAGCCTTCACAACTCACCTGGATATAGAGAGTAGGGAAAGTACCGTGCCTCGTACTTTGAAAGCAGTGCCCCCTGCGGATTAAGGTGGTATTGTGATCTGTGGTATACGTCTGGAGCACAGTGTTCTATTGTGTTTTTGTTGTTCAAATGTAACGAGTAGGTATAGTGGCCCTTTTCCTTGTGAGGGTCTGTGGGTAACGCAGAGTCCCTTGGTCATTGTCCTTCAAGCTACAGAAAGCCAGTGGAGCTATTCCAGAACAGGAGATATTAGGGTGAAGGTGGAGAAGGAGTCTCATAGCAGCGTTTGAAGTCACTTGTATTTTGCGTATGATAAACCTGGGTGCCCCAAGGTATGAGATGTTGAAATAGTCAATCTTTAGATGACAAGTGTTAGGATAGTTTGAAGCTTTTGTTGGTATCCAAGGTATGGGACGATGTGAGACACTGTTTTCATGGTGTAGAAGACCCTCTTCTAAACCTTGTTGACATATGGTATCAAGGATAGGTCTGAATCCATAGTTTCTCCTCAGTGGCTGAGCTTGGGGGGTGGGCAGTCCGCCCTGGGCGGCATGAGTTTTGGGGGCGGCAGCCGCCCCTCGCTCTTAACTGCCGTCTCGGGGCAGCAATAGCAACACCCCCACTCCTCAATGCATTTGCCGCAGGGCTGCAAACAGAGCAAAGTCAGCGACCGCCACGGGTGGCCAGAGGGCTGGCTACGCCACTGTTTCCCCTAGGCTTCTGACTTCTTTTGATGTTGTTGGATGGGCCTCGAGTTCCTTGGGCCATATGGTGATAGGCTGGTGTTTTTTACCTTTGTCCACTGGCCAAAGTCTCTGTCTTTGTGATGTTGAGCTCAAGGTGGCTACTCTTCATCCGTGCGTTTATGGCACAAAGGCAGTCAACAAGTTTAAAAAAGAATAATAATTTATTTCATTTTTACAATCCCACCCCCAACAGCTGGTGGCATTTCATAAATACATATTGAGATTCAATCAAAATTACACAAATTCATAACAGTATAAATATACATCTCAGATAATTTCATGACTGTAACAACAGGGAGCCAACCGATTCCCTACCTCCTAAAGTGTCGAGTGCAAAATAATCCCCATATTAATAGCTGCCTGTCAAAATCATTGGCCCTCAAGCCTACCGAGGTCTCTCACCCACTCAGATCCAGGAGTCGAGATTCTCAAACCTTTCCGCCGAGTACGACCCCCTTTCCGCATATATATGGCTTTTTCCAAGTTGTAAACCGTTAAAAACCTGGCCAACCGGAGGAGCCTAGCGCTTGACCAAGATGGCCGCGTGAGCTTAGGGCTCCCGAGACCCTCGCGCCCTCCGTCGACTATCCTGTCTCTAATCCTGTCTGCATGCATGGCATCGTGTAGATGATTGGTCAGGGAGCCGATTGATGCTACCCGCGGTTGGATCGTCCACCGGGAACCGGACTTACACCTGGCGGAAGACTGCGGCCTATCTCCCGGGGAAGCCAGGGGCTAGAGTTGGCTGGATGCCCGACTCCTAGTTGAACAACAACGGCCGGCGAGGTGTGAACTGCCGGACGGAGGTCCCCGCACTTTCACTTTCGATTTCGCTCCCTTTGTCAGCCCTGCTACTGGAGAGCTCTGGATGGCTTTATTACCCCGGGGACGCTCTGTAGGCTATTCTGGCGGTCCACGGTAGAACTGATCACTCCTCATTCCTCTCCTTGAGAGGGACCCGTCTTAACTGAACCGACCTGCTTGGAGTCAACCATGTCGGGCAAAGCAGAAGGGGATCGGCAGAAGCCTAAGTCTACCAGGCGGGGAACCTACACCCAAGTCAACAGCATGGACCGATATGCTCTGCAAAAGGGATCACCGAGTGGATCGAGCCAGGTGCCGGATGCCCAGAAGGAGGACTCGCCTGTGGCCCCGGAGCTCTCCCTGCAGGATGTCATGGGCGCGCTCGAGGGGATGCAGACTTCGATTGGGAGGCAGTTTGAGGCCCTGGCGCATAAGGTGGATGCCATTTTGGTGGATGTCAACCTGATCCGTGCGGACTTGGGCAAAACGAATGAACGGGTTAAGAACTTGGACCTCAAGACCACGGGCCTCACTGATGATGTTACGGAACTGCAGACCGAGGTTCGTAAGCTGAGGTCCGAGAGTGATCTCGTCGCCTGCCGGCTGGAGGACTTTGAGAGCCGGGCCAGGCGCAACAATGTGCGCGTTATCGGGGTCCCGGAGTCCTCGGATGAGGCTTCGGTTGACCTGCTTGTTGAAGACCTGGTCCTCAACCATCTGAAGCCCAAGGGCCTTGGGAAGTTCTTTGCGGTGGAAAGGGCCCATAGAGTGCCGGGCGGGAGGCCTAAGGCGGGTGCCCCGCCGAGGCCGATCGTGGCCCGGCTCTTTCACTTTCGAGATCGGGACGCTATTCTGCAAGCATCGAGGGTGACGGGCCCGGTCCCCTTCCAGAACGCGTCGGTGAATTTCTATCCGGACTTCACCCAGCAGGTGCAGAGGCAGAGACAGGGCTTTCTGGGGGTGAAGCGGCGGCTCCGGGAAAGAGACCTGAAGTATGCCATGCTCTTCCCTGCCAGACTGCGGGTGGTGCACGACGATCGGACATTCTTTTTTGACTCTCCTGTTATGGCCGACGAATGGCTGGACGCTTTGCCCCGGCGACGGACGGGGGACGACACAGCCGAGGATGGAGACAGTGGCCGGGATGGGCAGGGCTGACATCTCGGGGCCGGTCTGACTTGATTTGACTATACTTGAAGACTTGCATAGAGTGCAGTAACTGTGGAGGGTTGCGGGAGGACGAGGGTTGCTCTTTTCCTCCCTTAGGGTACTTTTTGTAGACTTTTTGTTTTTGTAGGGCGACAGGCACACTGCAAGTTGGGGGGGCTTTGTAAGCTGCAGCAGGGGTGCAGGGTGGGGGGAGTTTTAGGGATTTTGGGGTTGTTGTTGGGGGGTTTATTTCTGCAAGGCATGATGCTTATATCCAGGGCTGTTCCATGGTGGCTCCTCGGGTGTGGGGTGGGCCTCTTTTCGTTTGAGGATGGGGGGTAGGGGCTTAAGTGTTATAAGCTGGAATGTTAATGGGTTGGGGGATCGCATTAAGCGGGGGATTGTTTTGCAATTTTTGAAACGATCAATGCCGGATGTTGCCCTGCTGCAGGAGACGCATCTTATAGGAAATACGTGCTATGCCCTGAATAGGAAGGGGTATAAATTCGTTGCACATTCAGGATTCTCATCTGGGTCCAGGGGTGTGGGCATCCTAGTTAGAGCTTCGTTGCCATTTGAGGTGGACTCCACCATTGTTGATGATAGGGGGAGGTTTGTGGCGGTGGCGGGGCGGTGGGAAGGACGGACTGTGGTTTTAGTTTCGGTTTATGTCCCGCCTGCCCTGCAGGCCTCCACTTTTGCAGATCTGGGTAGGGCCCTGCTGGATCTCCCGGGGGGAATGCTTGTGGTGGGAGGGGATTTCAACGCTGTTTGCTCCGGCCTGCTGGATAGACACCCGCCCAGAGACACAGGGGGGGCTCAGAAATGGCTTCCAGACTTCCTAGACACGCTTGGTCTGATAGACTGCTGGCGGCTCCGGCACCCCACACAGAGCCAGTACACGTTCCACTCCGGGGCACATGGTAGCCTCTCCAGGATTGATTACTTGCTCACTCTGGCCGTGCATGCCTCGTTGGTATCCGAGGCGAGGCACATGGCGCGCGGTATATCTGACCACTCGCCAGTGTGGATCCGGCTGGATCTAGGTCGGGAGGGAGGAGGAAGGGTGGCCCTTATCAACCCTTGGTATTTCCGAGACCCCAAGATGCGCAGCGCCCTGGTAAAGAAGGTAGAACATTTTTTCAAGGACAATCAGGGAACTGTTGACTCGGCAGTGTCGCTGTGGGAAGCTTTTAAGACCGTGCTGCGGGGGGAGGCCCTCTCCCTAGTAGTGGCTGCAAAGAGGCGTAGAGATGGTGAGATTCTGCAGGTGGAGGAGGAGATCACGGCTCTGGAGGGAGCGATGGAGGAGGAGGTTACAGAGTCCTCACTGCATGAGCTTTGTTTGAAGCAAACTGAGTATAAAGACCTGGTGACGAACGCCGCTAAGACCCTCAGTAGGGAACAGCAGGGCCGACTGTATGATGTTGGTGATAAGGCAGGGAAACTCCTGGCGTGGCTGGATAAAAAAGAACGGGTCAATAGAGTGGTGCCAGAGTTGATGGGAGAGAGGGGAGAGGCGATTGTGGAACCTGAGGGGATTGTAAAGAGCTTCTCGGACTATTTCTGTAAGGTTTATGCCTCTGCGTCGGATAGGCCAATCGAGGACTCGTGTGACCTCCTCCGTGATGTCGAGTTGCCCTGCCTCTCTGCTATAGATAGGGACGATCTGGATGGTGACATAACGGTCGACGAGGTGGCGGGGGCTATCCGCGCGTTAAACTCGGGTAAGGCTTCGGGACCGAACGGCTTGCCGATCGACCTGTACAAGCTGTTCCCGGATAGGGTCGCCCCTCACCTGCGCGCCATGTTTTTGGAGGCGCGGGGGGGTGGGGCCCTCCCGTTGGATCAGCGACTGGCGTCGATTGTGGTCATACACAAAGAGGGTAAACCCCGCGATAAGTGCGCCTCATATCGGCCTATTTCACTTCTTAACGCGGAGCCGAAAATTCTGGCTAAACTCCTGGCGACCCGTTTGATTAGGGTACTTGGCGACTTAGTCCACCCGGATCAATCCGGCTTCATCCCGCACCGAAACACAGCGCTGAATCTTAGGCGTCTTCATGGCGTAATCGCCAGGGCGGGCACGTTGCGTGAACCGGCTATTGTGGCGTCTCTTGATGCCACGATGGCCTTTGACACGGTGGAGTGGGCATACTTGTGGGCCGTGCTGGCCAAGTTCGGTTTTGGCAGCGGTTTTGTGAGCTGGGTGAGGTTGCTGTACGAGGGGCCGCTAGCTAGTGTTGTGGTGAATGGTCGGGCGTCGACTCCGTTTCAGCTTGGAAGGGGTACTCGACAGGGTTGCCCCCTGTCGCCTCTGTTGTTCGCCCTCGCCCTTGAGCCGCTGGCTGCGTGGATACATTGGCACCCGGATATACGGGGCCTTCGGTGGTCGCCTGAACACGAGGACCGTATTTCGCTCTATGCCGATGATATCCTGTTGTATCTTGCCTCACCCAAGAAGTCACTTATAGTGGTCTGGGACGTACTCACATCTTTTGGTAGGAACTCGGGTCTCGTCATCAATTGGAGCAAATCGTACTTGTATGTTCTTAGTGGCGAGGTTCCACCGATCCCTAGAACATGTTCGATACAGATCGCCCAGCAGGGCTTCGTGTACTTGGGGATCTTTATCTCCATGGACTCGGCTGTGCGCTATGAGAAGAATCTGCTCCCCCCCCTGGCACGCCTGAGGCGCGATGTTGAAGGTTGGCGGAGGCTGCCGCTCTCCCTCGTTGGGCGTGCGGCCCTGTTCAAAATGATGTCTCTCCCCCGCTTTCTCTACGCCTTACAGAATACCTTGGATTGGGTGCCGGCCAAATACTTTCGGGAGGTCGAAGGCCTCCAACGGACGTTGCTGTGGGATGGGCGGCCGCGAATTGCTATTGCAATGCTGACGCTTCCATGGTACGACGGGGGCATTGCGCTCCCAGATATCCGTCGGTACTATTGGGCCACACAGCTGAGCGCGATCAATCATGGGCTTTATGGCCCTGCTCTCAGCCCTGGGTATGCCATGGACAGGTGGTTGCTGCGTGGTGGTAACTATTACAGGGCGTTGTACTCGCGATCCCTAGACTCGTCCCTCACGGGGCCCACCGCTGTGGCAGTGCGGGTGTGGAAGATGGCAACTGACTCGCTGGGCTGGAAGGATAAGCTCACCCTCGCTACCCCGTTGTTTGAATCGGAGAGATTGGGAAGGCTTTGGCATTCAAAAGGTTTTGATAAGTGGGACCTGATTGGGATCTCCAGGGTGGGTGATGTGCTGCATAAGGGGAGGGTGAAGTCCTTTGAGGAGTTGCAGACTGAGTATGAGCTGGGGCCCTCTGAGTATTTCAGATACATTCAGATGCGCCACGCCCTCCGATCAGTCCTCGTGGAGGGTGAGAAGGTGCCTGAGTCCTCTCCCTTGGAGGACCGGGTCCTTGATGGCCACATGCCCGAAAGCACGATCTCGCTCATATATAAGAAACTTATAAACGTCCGGGCGGACATGCTTCTGGGGCTGAGGGACCAGTGGACTAGTGATGGCCTCGAGTTAGATGATGAGGATTGGCAGTCAGCTGTTTCTTCCCCTAAGGAGGTCGCGATCCCGTCGCGCCTGAGGCTGGTGCAGCTTAAAATACTGCACCGAGTGTATGTGACGGGGCCAAGGCTGGTCCACATGGGGTTCTCGGAGGACGGCCTGTGCAGGAGGGGGTGTGGTATGGTGGGTACTTTCCTGCACATCATTTGGGAGTGCGGTGTCATTGTGGAATTCTGGAGGGGAGTCCATGCAGTAATGGGGGAGGTGACAGGCATTGCTCTGCAACCGGAGGCGCGGTGCTGTCTCCTGAATATCTGGGGGCCCACTGACCTCGATGAAGCGCGGACCCAATGGGTGACACTGGGTAACATGGTCGCTAAGAGGGATATCGCGCGATTGTGGGGCTCCTCGGGGCCCCCCACACTGACTGCGTGGAAAGAGAACATGGACTGGAGCATGTTCAGGGAGAAGACAGTCTACTGCTCTAGAGGCCGCCCCCGGAAGTGGCACGCCATCTGGGGGCGGTGGAATCAATACAGGGGGGGAATATGTCTTGCCCCTGATCTGGAACCGCCCGAGGAACAGCTTTCCCCCTGACCTTCTTTCCAGCACAGACTGATTTGTGAATTATTTGGGCCTCTGCTGTCCCCCCTCTTCCTCCTTACACTATCTTGTAATTGGTAGATGAGTGGGGTCTGGCCTCCCCTCGGGGCTCTCACCATGGGTTTTTTAGTGTTCTTGCCTTGCTGGGGTTTGCTGTGCTTTTTATGTTTGTTTAAAATTGAACCTTTGCACTTCTCTTTGTACTTTACTGGGGACGCATCACTGTTTCTAATCATCGATGCTGCCGAACCTCCGGGCTGTCGGCTGAATAGCTGTGTCCTGATTTTTAAATAAAGGTTTTCCAAAAAAAAAAAAAAAACCTGGCCAACCATTTTTGGAATCCGGGCGAGCCAGGGTCCAGCCACAGCGAGGAATTATAAAGCCTTAAAATTACCATGGTGAAAAAAACCAGCTCATGCCCATATTCCAGCCGATTCGTCTCAGATACCCCCAATAAAATTACATCTGGTGATAGAGTTACCTCTATTTTTAACACCTCTGACAAAAACCTTGATATTTCTATTTTCAGGTTCCCTAACTGCAAAGGTGTGTACAATATCTGCTTTGCGGGCAGCAGGTGCCTTTACCCTCTCCCATTTGGCAATCTTATCGGGTGTATAATACAAGAGAAAACAGGTTTTATAAAACTGTGCCTGTAATCGCGGCAACATTAAAATGGATTGTGCTGGTCGAACGCTTGAAAGGATGGCTTGTCGGATGTACCCTCCTTCTCCTGCCGTTTTTGAGAGTATCCCTATCATCAGGCATGGCCGAGTTCAGACATCCATCGATCTCCCCGGTTCAGATCGCTCTTAGTCTCAAGATGTTCTCCGCAGCCCCATATCTATCGAATCCGACCGACTCACCCCCTTTTCGCAAGAGGAAATCTCTCACTTGCAGGTATATAAAAAAAATCTTCCCCCCAAAATGAAATTTGTTTTTTATCTAGTCAAAAGAGCGAAGCCCGGAAGGTGGAAAAAAGAAACCTGCCAGAGAAACCCCACAACGCACCCAGTTCTTCATAAGTGAGTCTCTAAAAAGCTCTGGTAGATCATGGTTATTCAGCAGGGGTGTGTAAAAAGATCATCTACCAATCCGTAGGGTTCACGCACAGCACTTCAGATCTTAAATACACTATAACGGGTCTTAAATCATATTTTTAAAATAATAGCTGTCATTTAATTGCCACCAAATGCACCCCAGGCCTCTTTTTCCATCATAAGCTCGTATGGCGAGGGCACTTGCCCAATCTCCCCACTGTCATCATTTTCAAGCAACAACACTCAGCTATAGATCAGTGTAGTGGCCCAATAATATAATTTCAGATTTGGTAGAGCCCGCCCCCCTCTCTCTCTGGGTAAAGAAAGAGATTTGAAGGCTCGTCTAGGTTTTAAACCACTGTGGTGAAAACTCGAAAGAGATAGCTCGAAAGAGGTATACCATTTTGGGGGGAAAAGTATCTTCATCATGTTACATGTGCCCCCTATGGATAACTGGCGCTCGGCTCCTCTTCACCTGTGATAGGGGAGTGGACTTCGAGGGTGAGAAGATTAGAATCTGCCTCTCGAAGGTGTTTGCGTGGCTGAGAACTAATCAACTGAAATGTAATCCGGAGCAGTCAGAAATGATCTTTTTTGGCTCCCCACCCCCGGACGATTGGAGCCACCGGTGGCCTGAAGCTATGTCACCTCCTCTCTCTGCACGACAGATGGTGGAACATCTGGGCATCATGATGGACGACACTCTCACGATGACAGCCCACGCCCAGTCGGTAGTAGGCACTTGCTTTGGGCTCTTGCGTATGCAGAGGAAATTTCTTCCACTTTTACCACTTGATTGTAGGAAGACCGTGGTCCAGGCACTTGTCATTTCCATACTGGACTATGTGAATGTCCTGTACCTGGGCCTTTCTGAATGCCTGCTGAGTTGTTTGCAGGTGGCCTAAAACACAGCCGCAGAGCGGTTCCTATGGTTAGGCCTAGGACCCACATATCCCCGCACCTCAAGGTTCTACACTGGCTTCCAGTCAAAAAAAGGATCAGGTTTAAAGCTTTGGTGCTATTCTTCAAGGGCCTTCATGGGACTGGTGCGGGCTACCTCCGAAGGAGAGTAAACCAACACGCGCCACCAAGAACCTTAAGATCATCCTCGCTGTGCCTAGCTACTGTTCCCGGAACATACCATGCCCGGTCTGGCAGCAGTGCTTCAGGCTCCTGAGAGCACAGACATGGAACTTGCTTCCTATGTCTCTGAGAAAAGTGACTGAGCTAGCCACTTTTAGGTAACTGCTTAAAACTTGGTTATTCTGTCATTGATCTGCCATCCTCAAGAAGCAATTGTAAACATGGTTCCCTGCTGCGCGGGGCATCAGTTGGGTTGATGGGGAGGTGTTGGACCCGGCCTCGTGGCGTGGCCCATTCTGACCCGTAGTAACACCACACCTGATCCCCCACAGACCCCGGGGCTACCCCCGTCCTGCCCTCCATCCTTCCGACACCAGGCCTTTCCCTACTCCATCGGCCTCGCATCCTCCAGCGACCAGGCCCTGCACCCCAGATGGCCGGCCCCGACCCCAGCGCAACCCCGGCCTAGGCACGCCATGCCGGCTGGGGGGAGAAAGAGCTCCCAGTGAGCAGGAGAGGGAGGAGCAGTTTCACTCACACCTCTGGCCTCCTCTCAAACGATGGTTTCGATCGCCCTCCGGCCACCCTGAGGGCTGGCTCCACGCCTGCTGCGTGTCTGGGATCCCTCCCGACACCGCCTTGAAAGGATCAAAGTACCGCATGGCAGGAACCTCCAACAAAAGACCCCCAGGGCCAAGACCTCTGCCCGTGAGGACTCCGGACATCAAAGGGGAGTCGACCTATAACAAGGGGCGCTCTGGGACTATCGGCAGATTGAACCTGGAACAAAGAGAGCCCTGCTGACGTGGTCGCGGCTAAAGGAACATCATCCCAAGATCCGACGAAACCTTTGGAACCTCGGTGAGCCATGCAGACAGCGTCGCGGCTCCACCTGGCAGAGACGGACTTCTGCCTAAGTCATCTGAGCCCTGCACACAGTGTCGCGGCTCCCCTTGGCAGAGACGGACTTCTGCCTGAACCAACTGAGCCCTGCAGACAGCGTCGCGGCTCCTCCTGGCAGAGACGGACTTCTGCCTGATACATCAGAGCCCTGCTGACGCCGTCGCGAATCCCCTCGCAACCTTGAGAATTCGAGCCCGGCAGACTTGGTCGCACTCAAGTACTATCCTGGTCCGGCTGGACCCCAAAGACCGTCCCGTCTCCCCCGGCTCGCGGATTGAGAGCCGTGCGCCGGATACCCACCTGCATTGACCCTGATCCTAAGACTGTCCCGCTACCCCTACCGAGACTCTTTGGGCCCTTGCCCTACTTGTACAGACGAACCTACGGATCATAAAGGTCCCGATACTTCTAGATAAAGAATACGTGCTTCAGAATCTACGGTGTGGTGTCTCTGTGTTGCATGATATTAAATCAGCGTGTGCGATCCTAGATACGAGACCCAGCCCTGAGGGGATCTCCCGCCAGTGCTCGGCTACATCTCCCGGGGAGGGTGAGTCGCAGGGTGGTCAGGTACACCTTCTGGCCTTCCTGAGGCTAGCCTTCTAACAGGAGGCATGTCTAGCACCGGGACAATCTTGTTAAGTAGCTGTGCTCTTTATAAATGTCTTCATTCATTCATTTGTAGATTATTTCGTTTACCAAGTTCTTGCTTCATTTTACACAACAGGGGTTCCATGATATCCCTAACCACGTTATCCAATCAATTATACAAACAAACACCCAAATATATTGCCTTTCCCTGCAGTCACCAAGTTTTAAATTGTAGAGGTCTTCTGGTGTTATATACCTGAGTTAGGCCCATGTTGCAAACAGCTTGTTTCTTACATTACCCTAGAAAATACAATTTCAGCTGTGAGCGATCGCACACATTGGCATGCACGACAATGTTGGTTTTGTTTCTTTGAAACTACTTTGTTTACACATTCAGCTTCAGACAACATTATCACGACACCTTGAACATCATGTACTAGGCCTCTCTACGCACTAGGTACAAAAGTCGTCCTATCTTCACCCACGAGGCGAAAATACTATCTACACATCCATATTATCGCTAATCGAGAGTGCACATCACGAGGCTGCCTTTTATTATAAATAATAAGTATCCCAATAGGTTGGTAGAGGAGGTACTTCCGCTGACGTTGAGGGTCTGTGCATGATGAGAATCCACCACACACCGGTCTGACATTCCGTGAGGGGTGTCCAACTCGAGACCAAGACGGGGTCCTTCACTCTATCCCATTGGGTAATGGGGTTGGATCGTCCCTTGGAGGGATTCTTGGCTCTACACCTAAACACACTCTATGTACACTAAGAATAGGGTTTGCATAGTAGGAGTACGCCAGATTACTGCTTTCTTATATGACAGCATATATATAATTGTTTAGCACCGTGGTAGAACTATATCTACTATTTTCGCTCTTGGTGCTCGTAATCATGTTTATCTGCTTCCGTCTACTAATCATTGCAGCACACGTATTTTATGCAAGAATAACGTTGGTTCAATAAATATTATTAAAAATGTCCCACTGTGTATTCTCTGTATATTTCTCTGAGAATAAGTAAGCACGAGTGACTGAGCAAAAGGTTCTGTACTGTTTCCCCGATTCCTGAGGAATCAGGATTGTCATGTTCAGTGGTTGCCAGAAACCATTTGCTCCTTGGTAGATTAGGGGGGGTTACGGTGGCACAGTGAGCTAGCTGATCTATAGGCCAACATATCCTGCTGGGGTGTCTGGAATCAGTCTTGACACCAAGCCATTAGTTTATGTTGTCCAAAGAATGCGCAGGTCCCACGGATTGGTAGGAACTACATGACATGGTGCCGCCAACGTTGGTTAAGCACTTTAATGGTTAAATCTGAGTAGTTCAGTCATGCCTTCTCAGAGACCCCTGCTCACGTTTTAACTGGAGATGTCCGTAGTGGGAAGGGAAACAAAATCCACCTCAGCTGAGTAGGTTTATCCTATGTATTGGCTGTAGGTTAATCAAGCTTAGAGGATTACAAGTTCCCACACTGTGCACACCATATCTCTATAACAACTTGTATAAATAACACTACCGTAACAATGACAGAACAAGATGATGACATTGGAGAACAGTTAATAGGACTAAATATTTCAGAAAGTTGCAGACACGCAGTCACTATGAAACTAATGCAACATGGCTTCCCGGCAACGCATAGAGATGTTACCTTCGTGGTAATGAGCACATGAGGCATTCAGAACAGAGGTATTCTATTCCTGGAATCAATTCCCTGCTGCAGATGAACACACATGGTTATTTCATGAATACATTGAAAATCAACCACCTGAAGAGTTTTTTCCATATGTGAACTTAAAAGTCCCGTTAACTTACCAAGAGCACATTCATAGGTTTAAGGGCACTCTACCCTATACAACAGAACACCTGAGACTCTGTCCGCTCAATAGAGAAGGAGTGGCCTGGCCGGACTTAGCATCATACATACCGCATCCAGATGTTGCCACCAGCAGGGATGCGCAAACTTTAGAGAGATTTAGTTAAAAAAATTACAGGAATCTAACACATAATGTAATGAGAACATTAACAGTCCAAACTACGGTGGCTAATCAGACTACACAGCCACAGGTAGCTACTACTGGCATTAGCCCACAAACAGTAAATGCAATTATGGGAAAGGTTTCCACCAGCCGGGAGCAAATCCCATTCTGGATAGCACAAAGAACAACACAGCATGAAGCAGTTTTCCCCATACTGGCCCACAGGCAAAACTCAGAATACTGACAATTTGCTTGCCGATAGAGATGGCTCCCCAGTTAGAAGATTTAGAAGATTGCGCCACTTGTAGTACAGTCTTCACTGCCGTAAACAGCAGAACACATGGTACCCCTTCAAAGCAGTCATACCAGAGGTACTGAAACAGATTCAGAATGAGTGCGGGGCAGAGCCCGCCTTAGATCTGGGAATGAAACTGATGGGCAATTTTTCCCAGGTCTCTACTACCATTATGTTGAGTAACTTAAAAGGGGAAGCAGCAGTGGTGGCTATATTCCAATGCCTGAGAGAGTTCACGCCTGCACTGCAGGGATGCAAGTTACCTAAGATTATCGAAGAAGCATATTCCTCTTTAGGCAGAGATAATCTGGTAGCCAAACCTGGGAAACCAATAGTTAAGAGTAGTTCTGAAAAGGATAACTCTAAGCAAGCACCTGATTCTTCTAAGAAGAAATGGGATAATAAACAAAAAAATAACCACAACAAAACACAGTCACACTGACCAGAGATATAATTTGCCCAACCGTGACAATATTAGAAAACCTGATAGGTATCAGTATATTGATACACTTTCCTCTCGTTCCTTTCAGGATCAATCCGACAAATGGTCAGAGAGAGACGAACGGTCAGAACACAGATCGGACGAGCGACTTAAGCTAAAAAGGGAGACACATCACACTTCGGATTACATCATTAAACGGGAAGGAAAACAAATGGCTTAGAAACCTCAATTTAAAAAGAGCAAGAAGCTGGGATTAAAATCAGAAATGCCCAGGCTACTGAGAACTCTGCTTCTGAACGAGGAATGGGCAGTGACGATGCGAGACAGCTCGCCAGAACCTGATGGACTTTCTGGTGGTAGTAGCGCTGAATGAGCCCATCATAGTGGAAACACCTGATACTAGGGTAAATGTTCTACATTGTTTGTACAAAATAACGCTCCAAATGGAGGGGGACATACCCAGGAAAGTGAGGGGTCGCTTTTGGGATAACCTGATCTATGGTTACGACATGCTTTTGGCTGAAAAGGATTTGCCACCTGAGTTCGTAATGGATTGCCCAATGGGAGAAGAAGTCATTTTGCCTGACTTTTTCCGACCTTGTATCAGAATCAGTCAAAAATTCATATACGCAGGAGTGGGCATTAGCGTTAGCTCCTGCACTCTACCACAATCATGTTGGGTAGGATGATGATCACCTCATCAAAAAATCCCCTTAAAATCAATTTCTCTACCACAGAGACAATACGCGATTAAACATGAAGCAAAGAAACAAGGTAGGGAGATCTTAGATCAACTTGAATACCAGAGTGTAATAGAGAATTGCATCTCACCTATTAATAATCCTTTGTTTCCTGTAATGAAACCCGATAACTCATATCACCTACTATTGGATTATAGACATGTAAATTCATCCACACGCACATTTGCAGTAGAGAATGCACACAGTGCTGCACTAATGAATAACATTGTACTTTAAAAATACAAAACAACACTAGACATCTCAAATGGATTCTTCCGCCAAAATATGGCGCCTGGAAGCAGATATTTGACTGCATTCTCAGCACTAGGCTCTGAATGCCAATTTTGATGATTACCCCGGGGGGGGGGAACATCCTTTACATCGCGGTTAGTACACCGCGATGCAGTTACATCGCAATCGTTACAACGACTGCGATGTTACCACGCCATGCCATTACAACGCAAGTCTTTACATCGACTTGCGCTAGATGGCGTGCTAACATTACAAATAGTGTAGTTTACTATCCCAACACCTTCCCTACTGTTAAGTGGACTGGAGTTGGAATAGTAAATTACGCTTTTCTAATGTTAGCACGCCATCTAGTGCAAGTCGATGTAAAGACTTGCGTTGTAAAGGCATGGCGTGGTAACATCGCAGTCGTTGTAACGACCGCGATGTAACGGTACGCGTTGTAAAAACTTGCGTTGTAACATCGTACACCCCCCCAGGGGTATTAGAACAGCCCAGGATTGTTTTCAGCTACTTCAAGATTTTGACGAGGAGGCATTGTCCTATATAGGTGATATCTATCTGACGGATGATGAACTAATGAAAAACTTGGCCAGAGTGAACCACATAATCCTTGGGTTTGCTCACCTGGGTTACAAATTCAATTTAAAAAAAATCAAAAGTTGCCCACATCAGTGTCCTATTTCTTGAGTACAAGTTGTCAAGTAAAGGCAAAAGCCTGACAACACATTTTTTTAGAAAAAATGTTCACTGCTCTAATCTCCAATGACTCTGAAAAGTCTACAATCCATTTTAGGATTCTTGAATTTTGGCAGAACATACATTTTGGATTACGCAGAAAGGGTAAAACCTTTCGACGACTTAATTAGACCTGATTTTTCAGTGCAACAATTCACAAAGGAACATACTAATATTTTACGTTCCGTACAAGCTGACATGCTAGCTTCAAGACATTTACACACATGTGTCAACACAACTAACCTGGTGATCCGCATAGTCACTGGCCCAACCGGGTACACCTACATTACTTTTAATGAAGGCCATACAGTACCAACTGCATATAAATCACATTTGTACACAAACGCTGAAATGCATTTTGCACTAACTGAAAAAATACTCACAGCAGTACAGACTACTGTATTGAGGGAGAGAGCGCTAGCGCAAGGGAAACGATTAATTGTCATTACTCCGGTACCGACCTTGGAGGCTGTTATGAAGGCCAGCATTCCAAATGCCAAAGCACTGCATCCATGGTGGATTCAATGGGCTACCTCTCTCACTGCAACAGATATAGATTACAGATTTGATTCTACATTATAAACACAAGCATTCCTGCAATGCGAAAAAGAAAACCCTCTGCTGAATAAGATAATGCCTCTAGATCGATATGAATGTATCATTTATACCGATGGAGCTGCCCAGCAGCCGTAGCAACAAAACAGCAATTATCCACAGCATGCGCAGTTGTAAAAAGGGCACATGCAGGCTTGAAAGTTTCTTCCAGGGAAAACACACGCAATGCTGCTAGTGGAACCAAAAGCCCTAATATTGGCGCTAAAAAATACGGATCACAAATTCCCCACACTTATATTGTGTGATTAATTTTACTGCGTCCAGTTCTATTATGAATATTTATATTATATGGGCCACAATGGATTTAGGGATTCCAAAGATTCCACAGTAAAGCACAAGATGCTCTGGGAACAAGTGGCAAAGCTTAAAGAAGGTCTGCCGCGGGCTCATGTTATTCATACATTGAGTCATCAACGTGTTGGTGTTTATGTTGAAGGGAATGCAATGGCGGATGAAGTCGACAAGTTGACAGTTCGTACTGCTGCCGTTGCTGCAATAACATGCTCTAGCACAAGAATAGATGGAGCAACTATGAAAGCTGTCAATGCCATGTGCAACAGCTCAGCTCTGCCGAAAGGTTTTTCACTCAAGTACTACTGCAAGTTAGATGCACAAACATTCAGTATGCTCAGATTCCAGGAGTGGAGGATAGAGTAAAACCAAACAATGATCGCAGATTGGGATTATTACTAGCTGCACACGGGGGTCTGGGTTCAGCTCATGCAGAGATTATTGCTACAGTTTCACTACAAAAGCAGTGCTATTGGTGGCAGGTCTTAAAAACAGACCAATGACTTTGTCCTTAAAGGCCACATCTGCCATTGGATGAAAGGCTCCACTGTAGCACATCCACCACAAACACCTTTATTTATCTCAGAGAAACCTCTTGCATGTGTCTATTTGGATGACTGCGGCTTCTTACATTCTGACGGGGATTACAGGTACATCATGGTGACAGTGGATTCATGCTCTAGATTCCTGTGAGTTTGGCCCCAACGCTCGGCTGACACTCAAACTGTTATAAAGGATTTGTGAGTCTTTGTCTGGACATACGCAATTGGCACACTACATTCCGACTAGGGCCTGGCATTTAGCTCTCTGGCTTACAAAGAGGTCATGGGAAATTAGGGTGTGGCCTTATGGTACTCCTCCCCTATCATCCTGAGGGAAATTCGGTGGTGGAGAGGAAAAACCGTAACTTAATGCTCTCCTTAACAGCAAGGGTATTAGACTTAGGTGGTAGCTGGGTCAATCACCCATATGGGGTCCAGAGGGCACTTAACAACATACCAAGAAACTTATAGATATTATAATTTAATGCTTTATGCTGCTTTGCGTGTGGGCGGCCTGCTCTTCACTCAGAACAGAGCAGGGGAGGAGTGGCTTGCCCACGCCTAAGTGCGCAATGACTGTTTGGTCAGCCCTCTCGGGCCACCCAAACCAGTCATGCACACTTTCCCCATTCTCCATGCAGGTTGCATTATAGCCTGTATGGAGAACAAGCCCAGGCCCCCATTCCCTGGTTGAGTTTCGAACCTGGATGCTCAAAACCGATCACACCGCTGCACTGCAGTGTAGTGTTTGGTCAGGGGAGCCTGGGTGCTTACCAATCACAACGCTGCAATGCAACGTTGTGATTGGTCAGTGTGGCTTGCTTCCTATTCCTTGAGTTCCATGAGGAGAGCCAGAGCAGAGAGCTGGACCCGGCGGCAATGTGAGTTTATTTATTTATTTTAATTGCGCATCCCCCCCATTCCCTACGTGACCCACCGGCCCCACCACCCTCGAGCCATTGTGGCTGCAACTAACAGTGGCAGCTGAAACACCATTTGACCTCAATGATCCTTTGGATGTTTTACAGGACCTAAAAGAATATAGAGCTTTACAAAGCAACGTCCCAGTAAATTGAACCCGCCACTGGGGAGGTGAAAATGGTAACAGCAAGACCTGCCTGGGTCTGGAGATAGGGGATCTGTGGTAAATAATTTAATTACCGGGACTTAATTTGGTACAGAAACATAATAAAACAGCTCAGTAAATAAGAGGCAGAATCCGTGGTATTAGAGGTTCGGAATGGGCTTTCTTCCAATGATCGATTATAATCGGTTGCTCCAAGTTCCGTCACCACGAAGGTTCAGGAAGTGAAGTACATACATTATTGACAAGAAATGACTTTTATAGAACATACAATACAATGAAGCGAATGCGGTAGGCGTAACAATTGATAAGGAAGATGACGATTCACCTGCGTAACCGAAAATGGGCGTAATGAGGAGTAAAAAGGAACATAATTGGTTATGATGTCATATATAGGTGGATCTATAAGAATATACTTGGCATAGATGCGTGCGCAGCAGCATGACGTGTGATTGACGTGCAACTAGGGGGTGAAGGGGACTTGACATTTAGCTCTACATGTGGAGACAAGAAGTCTGGAGGGTCAAGTCAACCTAATCCCAAATCATATCTAACATCCCATGTTTAAAGAACTATGTTATCCACAAAGGGAAGTCTCTTGGACAAAATCTATTCTATACTGACTGTGTGTGCGTGCACAAGCGTCTAAGTGTCTATATGAGATGCAAGGGGCAGAAACCTTCCATGGTAACAGGGCTATGAATTACTTGCATGAGGACAGAGAAGCCGAGCCTTTGCTCGGTAGCTGGAAGAATGTTTACTTAAACTACTAGACAGGAATGCATCGGGCAGGGAACGGAGCAGATAATTTCGAAGGTGAAATACAGGTTTTGGCAGGCAGCAGGCTTATGTCAGGCTTCGTGAGCCGCGCAGAGAATGAGGCAAAGTTCATGGTCACAGTTGCAGGCTCAGACTGGAGCTTTCAGAGGCAGAAGGCAAGAAAAGCTTGATGACAGAATCAGGGCCTACTTGCCTGGACTGTAAAATGGCATAAGTGAACCATATAAAGGCGGTGGCCTTTCGTACTTAGGAATGGAATATCCGGCCCATTCATGGCGGATCAACAGAGGACATGTTAACGGTGGACGCACATGTATTTGCGTCTTCATAACTGGAACTGGAGGGAACATACATGTACTTGTGATTCATACATGGAACCGTTGGGGTCCAAGATAGGGGACATAACTGATCAGAAAAATCCATATTTCCACATTCCCTCCTTGTCCCCTACTTGCCCGTTAAGAGATATCAATCTTCATCAATCCATTGATCTGTTCATATAACATCATTTGTTCTTCTTTCTTCTTCCGTGACGAATGAATTCTTGGTGGTGGAATACACGATGTGGCACACAGACCACAGACCGCTGGTCCACATTGTAGACATAGACAGCAACTGAATAGTATGAGAAGGCCAATACCTAGGAAAGATAGGACCTTCCATCCAAAGGTAGATAATATACTCCAAAACCAACCGGACCAAGTCCAGGTGCCTGGGTTCTGGTGTATCTGGCTTACAATCTTATGAAGGCGAGTTATGGCCTTATATACAGATGGCGAATTTTCTGGTATGAAAATGCAACAGCTTGATCCGATGACCCTACAAGCTTCGCCCCTATCAGCCAGGATGACGTCAAGGACAAGACGATTTTGAAGCACAACAATCCGCATAGCAGACTGCTCTTCTGTTAAATTGCCTAAAGCGGAAATAGTTTCATTCACTACTGCTTCAAGGGTTCTAGTTAATCTACGTATCAGCTTACTATTAGTAACAGTACCTATATAGGGAAAGAGACCTTTATTGAAATCTGTGTATTTTTCCCATGCTGTTTCAGTGTAATCGACTATTGGGAGATCTCTCCTTACTCTACTATTTACTAAATGAATATTTCTGTGATAATCAGGAGGAGCTAAAAAAACAGGTGGCAAAAGGAATCCAATATAGCAAGTACCGTCCCAGTCTAGAGGCAAACGTACATATGCCGTCTGACCACATATGTAATAGGAATGGCGGGAAGCTCTAAATGTGGACTTGCCTTGATCACTAAACTCTACTACAGTCGTGCATTTACTATGGCCCATATGTATGGAACCATTTTTCCTTACACATAGTTCACCCTTTACTGGAAATATTGACATAGCGGGCAAAATTGGAGTAGCTTCGGATTCGACATTTAGGATCATAAGATTAAGCGTGAAATTACCTAATCCATACACTTCGTTTTCTAGATCAGTTCCTGTTCTCTGGGGAAGTCCCTCCTTGTTGGGGTAGCAGACCTTAAGTAAAATTAAGTTCAAATTTCCCCATACCCAGTTATCTTGATAAACTGCAGAATTTGAATCTAGAGAATTAATTAAACTAAACCATGCTCCACAGGAGCCGTTGTGTGTGAACGGGTATGGAAAGAGAGGTAAAATTCCTTTATAATTCTGATAGGGAGGGAGTCGGCCACATATCCAACAATTTGTAGCATTGCTAACCTGATGGGAGTGATGTAACATACTAATAAAAGTGTTATTGCGCAGCGCAAATCTATAAGACAACTCAAGCGGAGATAATTCACTAAAAGAATGTTCAGCAGTAACATTGTAAACAGGTCTAGAAATAGGATAATATATGTGCAACAATATACTTGCAGTAATTATTAAAAGACTCAAGAAAAACAAAATTAATAACGTCATTATGCAATGGCTACGCAATGATTTACAGTACGCCTGTCGTTTCAACATTTTTCGGGTGCTTTCTCTATTCAGGTCCAAGGGATACATGTCAGAGACAATTCAACCGCTTCACCTTGGAGAGGACTTAAACAATCAAATTGCTCGACTGATTGGGCCTGAGCTTTAATTTATAAAGTTCGGAGTCACTTTTTTCCACAAAAGGAAGTTTTGAGTCAATGGGTGAAGACACACAAGGTGTGCTATTCACATCTGATTTCAGTCCATGAAATTTCTTGATATGACTTGAATGAATCCATCCTTTTCTGCCTTCGATCTTCACGGCTGTTCTTGTTGTGAGCAACACCAGCTGAGGTGACCTCCACCTAGGTTCCAGCTGCGTCTTTCGATCAAAGTTCCTCACGAGGACTAAGTCTCCCGGAACCACGTCATGGGGTTTCACCTCAGTGTTGTCAGGAAAGGTTGCAGCTACCTGTGAACGACAAGATTGTAGTGCAGACATCAAGGAAGCTAAGTAATCTGTCAGCATATTACAGTCAATATCAGTTATTTTTCGTGGCATAGGCGTCCCCCACATATTTGGTGGTCTGCCGAAGATCACTTCATACGGGGATATCCCTGTTCGAGAGTGTGCTACCATTCTTGTGTAAAAGAGTGCAACTGGTAGTGCTACTACCCAGTCGACACCTTTCTCCCTGCATATTTTGGACAATCTAATTTTCAGGGTCTGATTATGTCTTTCTACGAGACCTGCTGCTTCGGGGTGTCGGACACAGTGGAATTTCCACTGATAACCTAACAAAAGTGAAACATGTTTCATTAATTCGGATGAGAACGGCTGGCCGTTATCTGAGTGAACAACACGTGGTAAACCGTATCGTGGGAAGAATTCTCGAACCAACTGTTTGGCAGTAGTCGGGGCAGTGTAATCTGAAACCGGGTATGCCTCCGTCCAACGGGAAAGAGCACAAACAACTACGAGAACGTATTTGAATCCTCGACATCGTTCCATCTGGATATAATCCATCTGGAGGACTTCAAAAGGGTGATCAGGAGGATGAAATCCACCCTGTTCTACGGGAACGCTTTTTCCTGGGTTGAACTGGCAACAGATCATACAGGTACGGACCTTTTGTTTGGCTGCTGCTCGTAAATGTTTATTGAACCAAATGTGTTGAATGCTATCTAGCATAGCTTTTTCTCCTAGATGTGCTGGACTATGTATAGTGTTAATTATAACTTGGACCATTGAATCAGGAAGGAACTACACAGACTTTTCCTTCATAATCCATCCTTGATCCGTTTGGATCCCTCCTAATTCGGTCCATTTCTTTATTTCATCTGGTGTAGCATGTGTCTGGATGTCAATTACGTCAAAAGTAGGATCTTTAACTGTCATACAATGTGTCGGCGTCGGGACTATTATCTTTGTCATGTCGGATGTTTGTGTTTGAGCAGTCTGTTTAGCTGTTCTGTCGGCTAGATCATTGCCTTGAGAAATGATATCGGTGACTTTCGTATGAGCTTTACATTTCATAATTGATATTGCAGTCGGTAGATGTATCGCATCTAATAGAGCATGAATGAGGGGTCCGTGCTGAATGTGGGCACCGTGGGAAGTTAAATAACCTCTCTCTCGCCACAGCACGCCGAAGTCATGTACAACTCCGAATGCATAACGTGAATCAGTGTATATGTTGACTTTTTTACTTGTGGCTTGAATACAGGCTTGTGTCAGAGCGATGAGCTCTGCGGCTTGAGCTGACAAAGTATTTATATGATTTGTTTCAATGACTTCAGTATCTGTTGTGACTGCGTAAGCAGCCACTAACTCTCCTGTATTTGTTCTCATACATGAACCATCTACATACAATGTCAGGTCTGGATCTGACAATGGGACATCGGTTAAGTCTTGTCTGGGTTTCGTCGTTATAGTAATAACTTCAATACAGTCATGGGCTAGTGGGTCTGTTCCGATTACTGGCAAAAGTGTGGCAGGATTCAATGTGTTACAGCGTCTGATTTCTATATGTGGCTGGAACAATGTAAGTTCGTACCCTGTAAGTCGCGCTATAGTCAAGTGTTGTGTTTGCGTTCTATTTACAAGAACCTCTACTGCATGTGGTACTTGAACTGTCAATGGATGTCCTAACACTATGGCATCGCTTTGTCTTATTGCTAAAGCTGTCGCTGCCACTGATTTCAGGCACGCAGGAAGAGCCTGAGCTACTGGATCTAATGTACTAGAAAAATAAGCACATGGTTTGTGTGCTCCTGCTTGTTCCTGTGTGAGTACTGACAAGGCAGTACCTTCGCGCTCTGTAACAAAGAGTATAAACTGTTTTCTGTAACATGGCGTTGCTAAAACAGGTGCTTGACATAAAGCTTTCTTTAGGCTTTCAAAAGCTTGTGTATGTTCCTGAGTCCAAGGGAGAACAGTCGATGTGGCTGCCTCCTGTGTTGTCAACTGAATGAGCGATTTTGCTAGAAATTCATATTGAGGGATCCACTGTCTACAGTATGAAGTGAGGCCTATGAAAGCCCGTACTTCCTTTTGTGTCTTAGGTATTGGCATGTTAGCTATTAACTGAATGCGGTCGGGTGTAAGCTGCCTTCCCTCCTTGGACAGCGAGTGTCCAAGATAAACAACTCGCTGGACACAGAATTGCAGCTTAGAAGGGGACACCTTGTGTCCCTTTTCAGCTAGAAATTGTAAAACTGTCAGTGATGCTTTCTCACATTCGGGTTCGCTTCTAGCGGTGATCAGCAGATCATCGACATATTGAAGCAAGGCAGTGTTAACTGGCATGTGGATACTGTCAAGTTCTCGTTTCAGTGCTTGGCTATAGATGCTGGGGCTTTCTGTAAATCCTTGAGGTGCGCGTGAGAATTTAAAGCTACGTCCATTTAAACTAAATCCGAACAAATATTGGCTTTCCGGATCTATTGGGACGCTGAAAAAGGCGTTTTTAAGATCAATTACAGTAAAGAATGTTGCTTCGGAATCAATGGCTGTCAATTAGGCCTGGGCGGTAAATTCCGTTCCGTTCGCGGAATTTGCGGAATTTGGGTAATTTCGCGTTCCGCGGAGAACGCGAAATTGCCCAAAAATCTGCGTTCCGCGACTTCGCGAAATTTTTTGCTCGTTCGCGTTCTCAATATGCGTGTTCGCGAGATATTTCACCCCGAGCATGCAAACAGCGATCGCGAACAGGAAAAAAGTATCGCGAACAAGCAATTCCGCGTGTTCGCGGAATTTCTGCGTGTTCGCGGAGATTTTTTACCGTTTCGCGGAGATTTGCGTAACGCGATTACGCAAATTTCGCCCACCCCTACTGTCAATAATGACGAGATATCAGGGACCACAGGGAATTGTGGCACAATGCACTTGTTTAATTCGCGCAGATCAATAACCAATCGATATACTGGCAGGGCCTTTGGATCTGTTCGTTTAAGAATCGGAATTATTGGTGAATTACATACATTGGAGTCTGTTTCCACAACTACTCCTTGGGCAATGAGCTCGTCAATGATTTGCAGCAAAGCCACTACAGCATCTGGGGGTAACTTGTATTGTCGCATTCGTGGTAGTACCACTCCTGCCTTTAATGTGACTCGATATGGTGTAATATTCATGCAACCAACATCAGTAGGGCCTTGTGCCCATAGATGTGTAGGTAAAGTCTGCAGTCGGGGATCCATGTCTCTAGATACATAGTGACCTTTAAAATCACGTAAAAACAATCTTACTCCTTCCGGAGAACAACATATTATGGCTCCTAGAGCTTTCAGTGTTTTTATTCCTAACAGATTTTCTGGACATGATTTAGTAAGCAATAAATCGGTAGTTCGGGTCAAAGGTCCTATCGTAAGTGGAAGAGGTTGTGACACTTCATTAACAATAGGTTTTCCTGAAAAACCAAGGGAAATATTCTGAGAGCCTGAGAGGGGTGCCCCTGGAACTTCACTACGTTTTATGGTCGTTCGACTTGCCCCTGTATCGAGTAAAAATTTTCTGTCTTGGCCTAACAATTCACTATGTACATAAGGTCCTTCTTGATCTACAGGGATCTCGATAAGGGGTAAGTCAACTTCCCTCTCTAGGCTGGTTCATGCGTATCGTTGGTAATCAGGATAGTCGTACTGTGCGGTCTGGTACAGTTGTCGTGTCGTGGTTTGTGTGGCAGCAACGGGCAGCGCTGGTGCAGCTGGCACAAACTGTACAGACTGTGGTGGAGCTGGCATGGACTGTGCGTGCTGCGGAGCTCCTTGTTCATTCTGATCCTGTCTAGGTGGCCGTGGTCTTTCTTTTGTATTACCTATGGCGATATTATGTTTCAAAACTGGACAATCGTGTACGTAATGACCTGGCTTTTTACAATAATTGCATGTCCCTTTTACAGGTCCTGCTGAATCACCGGAATGTGTCATACCCTTTTTATGTCCTTCAGCTGGAACTGTCTGAGAAACTAGCATTTTCATTTTTGTGTCTTTCATGCGTCTGTGTTCATGTTCTTGTTCCTCTCTAATTCTATTGTGATGGTACTGTAACATTTGTAACATTTGTGATGGAGTGTTACCTTGCCAGGTACTCTCGAATTTTAATACTCTATTCTTTACTTGGGGCAGGGCATTTTCTACTAATTTTGTTACAAACAGATGTGGGTATGATTCGCTACTTGCTTTTATGCCACTATTTATACCAAAACATTTTTCAAATCGGGCATAGTAATCACTAGTGTCTTCATCTTGCTTCTGTTTACAGGCTGAAATTGTACCCCAATCTTCCTTTTTCGTAGTCAATAAACGTGGCAGTACCTGTACTAATAAACCTGGTAGTGCTTTAGTTTTATCCCCAAGTCCTGCTCCTGCAGTTCGGGCCTTTTCTTCTGCTTCTAATACTGACCATTCTATCTTTTGGTCTCCTACCTCCCACTCTTTTTCCCTGAGTTTCTCATAAATGCCAGCAGGCATTAATACCTTTAATATTGTCATAATGTCGGGATAGGTATACTCTCCCATGAGTAACATGTCTTTAATTTCTCGGTGAAAACCCGCTGGATCTTTGTCATGACTGGGTACCACTTTCTTCATTTCTAACAATTCTATTTTTGATATGGGCGTGTATACAAATACGCGTTTAAACTCATTGTCCTCGCCCTTTATTGGGTGTACTTCTCGTAGAGGATTCTGTCTGTCCATGTAATACGTGGTTCTTTCCTTAATGGGTAGTGAAACATGTTCTGAACATACAAAAAGAATGTATTGCTTTCTTGATTCTAGTATTTCTTTAATTAATTTAGTACCTGAACCTCTCCATCTATTCATGAGTAATTCAGTCAATATATCAGGTAAGGGACCAGGGTCCGAATGCTGACTCTGATATAGTATAAGGAGTTGTTGAATCATATAAATCCCAGCTAAACGCTGTTCATCTGGGGTGAGATTCAAAAATGTGCGTGCTACTGTATCATCACTATATTTTCCGGGACTGTCAACCCAATGGACAGCTGACCTGGCTAATTCTTGTTCATCCATAGAATCGAGAAAATGATAACCCCTTCGTTCTCGGAGTAATTTGTCAGCTGCTTGGAACGAATGCTCGTTAGACCTTATATGGACTATGGGTGTTGGGAAACTCCTGTTATTGTCTGGACATATCGGACGTATCGGGTCAATAAGACATCTATTACTATTACACGATCTTCCTCTACCTACATAGGCTATAGTGTCTGACTGTCCTGTGGGCAGTCCTGATCCTTCTTCCTCGCTTTGTTCGAACTGGTCTACCGCTAATCTTTCTTCGTGTAGGCGTTCTATTTCTTTTCGGATCTTTCGGCACATGGCTATTATACAATTCTGCTTATCATGTCTTCCTTCTGATATATTCTGACTCCATCTGGTAACAATTTGCATTGCTTCCGGGTCTACCCCTGGTCGGTCTTGATTTCTGATCACACAATTTATGAGGAAACGTAACAGTTCCCCCTGTATCTCCACTTTCTGATATTCCATAGCTCTGCTAATACATTCTGGATCTCGCCCTGTTTGAACAAAATGATATATATTATCTAGATGCGCAGTCATTCCTGGTAACTTCCCTAGATACACCGCGGCTCGTCTGATACGTAATGATGCCAGGGTCATTTCGTCCTCTTTGCCGGGCACAGGGTCATATCTACAATCTACAAGAAGTTCCTTAAGCGTGCGGGCATTTATGAGTTTGGGTGTACGTGAATGTCCTGACTCTTGAAAAGTAAGTATATTTATTCTGGGTGGCGTAGAAAAAATGTTGCTAGTACCTCCCGTAGCCCCATCTGGGGTGTCGGGCGTGAAAGGATTCGTTGAACGTGATACAGCAACTATAGGTGTGGACACAGCTATAGAAGTATCTGCAGGGACAGATGTAGAAACAGATGTGCTTGCCGGAACTCGTTGCTGTAGAGATACGGGTACCGGATCTTGGCGTTGAACCTCCCTGACAGGCGGTCTATGTGGGGCGGAATTAGCATACTCGGGAGCTGCGTCATCTAAATATGAGGAAAGAAAAACATCTTCTGCGGTTCTAGGATGCCCCTTAGGATGTACCTTTATTGGAAATAATGGGGTTGGCAAGTCTTTCGGTATCTCTGGAGTAGCCTTAGGTAATCCTTCGGCCAGAAGGGGATACATACCATTCATAAGGGCATTTCTTTGTCTGTCTACTTGTTCTGATTTCACTCGGATACCTTCCTCAATTAATAGATTTTCTCGAACTTTATTTGAACTCTCTTTATTCTTCTCTTCCTGTCGGAGTGCTTTTTCTGTACGTCTATGAGATTCTTTACGCCATAACTCAACGGCATCTTTCTGTGACTGTCTGACTTTCCTTTTCCATAACTCTTCCTCGACTTTCATGATGCACTCTGCATCCCAGGTCCCCGCTGCGGGCCACCTCTGACTTTCTGGTAATTCCTTGGTGTAGTCTACCCATAAATCAAGAAATAATATAGCGTCTAAGCCATGTTTATGATACATGAAGTACCCTGGAGTGTCCCTAGGAGGAATAGGAACGGCTTCTTCGAGTACCCCTTTTCTTGTTGTGATCTGTCTTAATTTTGAAAAGAGCGGCATATTGAGAACTGATCTGATACTTGATTTAAAACAAAACTTAATACAGTAACCACGATAATGAACAGTCATTCACACCACAATATGCAGAACGTACTTAAAACATTTAACATTTAACATTTACCTGAACAATCAATAATGATGATGCTCTAAGGAAAACTTAAATCACTAAACATAATACTCGACATTAACTGAATTATATACTTGATATACTGCTAAACAGTACAGATACACTGCTGAAACAGTGCAGACCGGATTTGTGTACCCAAACCCGTCTTGACCGGCACAAACTATGTGCACGTCAGAAAGCCTCCCCAGTAATGGTACTCACCGGGTAGCTCGGAAACGGAAGGCCTCGGAAACTGGACTGAACTTGAACCGGACTGGACTCGACTCGAACACTGCGGAGACTGGACTCGACTTGGGACTTCGGAAACTGGTGGGCCTCTGTATACCTCGGATCTTGCTCTCTCAGCTAGGCTCTGGTCGGGATACTTCGCACTTCTCACCGCCTCGTCTGGGTGTTGATCGCAGCCTCAGTCGCCCCCGCTTGACCGGAGGGAGATACAGGAAATCCTGCTGGTACGCGTTATTGTCCGTCCAGCTGTGGCAGGAGACCGGGCCTGCAACTCACCGCCGGCGCGTGAGATGAGAAAGTGTCCCTGTTCGGGCGCCATTCATGTGGTAAATAATTTAATTACCGGGACTTAATTTGGTACAGAAACATAATAAAACAGCTCAGTAAATAAGAGGCAGAATCCGTGGTATTAGAGGTTCGGAATGGGCTTTATTCCAATGATCGATTATAATCGGTTGCTCCAAGTTCCGTCACCACGAAGGTTCAGGAAGTGAAGTACATACATTATTGACAAGAAATGACTTTTATAGAACATACAATACAATGAAGCGAATGCGGTAGGCGTAACAATTGATAAGGAAGATGACGATTCACCTGCGTAACCGAAAATGGGCGTAATGAGGAGTAAAAAGGAACATAATTGGTTATGATGTCATATATAGGTGGATCTATAAGAATATACTTGGCATAGATGCGTGCGCAGCAGCATGACGTGTGATTGACGTGCAACTAGGGGGTGAAGGGGACTTGACATTTAGCTCTACATGTGGAGACAAG
This sequence comes from Triturus cristatus, assembly GCF_964204655.1. NCBI lineage: Eukaryota > Metazoa > Chordata > Amphibia > Caudata > Salamandridae > Triturus > Triturus cristatus. The sequence goes on along the minus strand of NC_140584.1, from coordinate 1,210,799,126 downwards.
AAGTCTGGAGGGTCAAGTCAACCTAATCCCAAATCATATCTAACATCCCATGTTTAAAGAACTATGTTATCCACAAAGGGAAGTCTCTTGGACAAAATCTATTCTATACTGACTGTGTGTGCGTGCACAAGCGTCTAAGTGTCTATATGAGATGCAAGGGGCAGAAACCTTCCATGGTAACAGGGCTATGAATTACTTGCATGAGGACAGAGAAGCCGAGCCTTTGCTCGGTAGCTGGAAGAATGTTTACTTAAACTACTAGACAGGAATGCATCGGGCAGGGAACGGAGCAGATAATTTCGAAGGTGAAATACAGGTTTTGGCAGGCAGCAGGCTTATGTCAGGCTTCGTGAGCCGCGCAGAGAATGAGGCAAAGTTCATGGTCACAGTTGCAGGCTCAGACTGGAGCTTTCAGAGGCAGAAGGCAAGAAAAGCTTGATGACAGAATCAGGGCCTACTTGCCTGGACTGTAAAATGGCATAAGTGAACCATATAAAGGCGGTGGCCTTTCGTACTTAGGAATGGAATATCCGGCCCATTCATGGCGGATCAACAGAGGACATGTTAACGGTGGACGCACATGTATTTGCGTCTTCATAACTGGAACTGGAGGGAACATACATGTACTTGTGATTCATACATGGAACCGTTGGGGTCCAAGATAGGGGACATAACTGATCAGAAAAATCCATATTTCCACAGATCTGCTCAGAGAGAAAATTGTGGACAAGAAAGAATTTGGGCCGTCTTTCAGAGCACCTGAACCTGTCCTAGCTGTCGAAGGAATCAGAACTGTCCTTCTTCTGCCTCTTGCTAGCCGTCGAGACAAAAGGTTTGTCTCAATTGATCTGATCGAACCACACAATGCGGCCCATTCTCAACAGTAGGACACATGGGCTCCTGGGTAGCGGCCACACTCCTCTTGCTACCGTACAGAAAGTTCAGATGGAGCTTTAATAACGACTGAAGTCTTCACTTTCCAAAGAGAGTCTGTCAACGAAAATTAGATGATGCTTCTCCCCAATGAAACAACTACAACTGTACAGTCAAGTACAGAAATTTCAATTAGAAAATTTGATAATGTCTATGTCAACATGCCACAGATCTAGACATCTCCCAGTTTTACAAAACCTGCTGAGCTGCCAAGAATAGACCGGACGGCGCCTGGCTACTTCGTGCATTATGATGATTTTTTATCAGATCCAACTGCACCTAAGCTGCCGACACCCCCTCTTCCTTTCAAGCTTTGAGTTTATGCTTTCTGTTTTTGGCTGAAAAAGACTTACATATAAATTTGACAACATGTTCTGTTATCATATGGTCACCATTTTTTATACAAAGCTAGTATCCATGTGTTGTTTACAATCCCACCCAATGGGAACACTGCCCAACACCTCCAAAAGGTAGTTCAAAAACATTTGCAAGAAAGTTTGCATATTTTTCAGGTTTTGACACATCCGACCCAGCCTCTTATTACTATAGGCTTGCATCTACACCTGCAAGGAAGAATATGCTCAGAAACACCAAGCTGATTTACTCTGCTTCCTCTATTTTCCAACTGTCTATACAGGTTTTCGACTTTTGGAAAGACACAATAGACACAAAATCTATATGGAGAGCAAGAGATTTGGCAGGTTCAGAGACAAGAGGCCTTATTCAGAGCATGCATCATACCACATCAGATGATTTTCCTGAATAAAACAGTGCAACAGACTTCCTGTCTTGGTTTAGCTAAGGCAAAAGATTTCAACACACCTGGCATTCCTACATTTGCAAGTTTTGAGCATTGTCAACAATACACAAAACACAGTGAGGATAGGCTAGATACCATGCTCCGCAATGGAACATACAATACATCAGACTCTGTTCAGCAGAGCTGGTTGGTTTGGCCTCTAGACACAGATTCATTCTAGATTCCAGGGTAACATGGGAGGGTTTAAGATCAACAGGCCTGACCTACGCTATGTACAATCAGAACACGCAGGGGTGGTTCCGTCCCTGAAACCCATGTCAAAAGCTCTTCTTGTACGGGATATAGAACGAGCTATGGAAGATTTCTCAGCAGGAAGCTGCAGCGAGATTTCGCGAGATCGACAGAGATAATATGGAAAAGGCTTTGGCTGTGATTGACAGCGGTATGACCACATTATCCTCCAGAATTTATTCACTGGGACGCATTGTGTCTTCAGTAATCAACATAATTCAGCAGGACATGTCTATTTTACAACATGGACTGTTACATTTATGATGAATTGTAATACTGAGCTGGACGTTACAAACACTATGTTCTGGCAATGTGCTGTGGCATTACATCAATACTATCAGCCTGTTTTCTGAATATGACCAGTCAGAAAGGCAACTAACTCTGGCATGCAGAGATGCAAAATACACCATGCTGCACATTGAAAAATTAGACCAATTACCTTTTACCGTGGCTGAGACACCATCCACAGACTGGATTATCCATGGCTATATAACCCTACTGGTCATGACCTTCCAGATCCAAAATTGTCTCTGTGAGATGTTGGCCTGGCATATGCTGTCCACTAGTTATAGTGGGCACCTTGCACCAGTCCAAACAACCCTTATTGATGATAGGTTAAAGACAACCTTTATGGAAAGCTATCCTAGTGGTAGCTAGGGAGAGTAGCCTTCAGGCTAAGTCTTGAAGGAGTGTAAAGCAGCTTGGTTTACCAGATAATAACCTTTTGAATCACTAAATGAAAGGAGAACCACACAAGGTATATATACAATATATGTATTTATTTCTAAACACTCACTACTAATCTCTTTATGAGATTAGAGTCCAAAATACACAATATCACAGTTCAAAAATGACAGTAAATATCACAATATACAATGGCCCTAGGGGTGGACCAAACCATATATTAAGAAAATGGTATAAGAACCACGACTTGACTAGACATAGGGCCCGATTCACAGAACTAACTTAAGACAAAATCCTAAACTTACTATCATTTTCGTATTCACAGAAGGCACTTACTCATTTTGGTATTCACAGAAGACACTTACTCACTTCGGTATTCACAGAAGTTAGGAGTCCTAGCATTTAGGAGTCCTAAAGTTAAGAGTCCTAACTTTACTACTACTAAATTGTGAAAAATCCTTATTTTAAGACTTTCGGTATTCACAGAAGGCATTTAGGAGTCCTAAAGTTAGGAGTCCTAAATATACTACTACTAAACTGAGAAAAATCCTAATTTTAAGGTTTTCGGTATTCACAGAAGGCATTTAGGAGTCCTAAAGTTAGGAGTCCTAACTTTACTACTACTAAACTGAGAAAAATCCTAATTTTAAGGTTTTCGGTATTCACAGAAGGCATTTAGGAGTCCTAAAGTTAGGAGTCCTAACTTCTGTGAATACCGAAATGTGTAAGTGCCTTCTGTGAATACCAAAATGAGTAAGTGCCTTCTGTGAATACCAAAATGGTAGTAAGTTTAGGATTTTGTCTTAAGTCAGTTCTGTGAATCGGGCCCATAGTGCCTAGAGCACGTAGAATCGCTGGGACCCCTAGAAACCACCCAAAGTAGTGACGCAAGAGACCCACGGGAGACATGTGTAGTGTGAGAAGACAGCCGCGAGCCCCATACTATTCTATGGGAAAGTTGCGGTTGGAATTTTATAAGTTAAGGACGCTTAGGAGAGGACCTTGAGCAAACCCCTTTAGACTTAGGGGTTTCTAGGGCCAGCACCCACGGGAGCACCGGAGTACTCGAGTTACCTCACCCAGGGAAGCCGGGTGCATAGGTGTCAAATGGTGTCGGGAATCGTCGTTGATTTCAATGGTGATCTGCTGCAAAGTGCTGCTGCCATAAAGGAGAAAAGTGTCTTGTGTGATCCAAGCCTGGATAGAAGATCAGAAGAACCTGAAAGCAGAGGGGACAGAGTCTGGGTCACATGCCAGTGACCAGGGGCACGATAGACGGATGCCCACCGATGTCGGGTGTTTCAGGTGTGAAGAGGTGAAGCTTGACTCTGCAGCCATGAGGACCAGAGGGTATCGATGGTGACTAGGAGCTGGATTCGGGCTGTCCCACAAAGGATGTCGAGTGCTGCGGTGTCGGTGCCTGGATTGGACCCAACAAGCCTAAGCAACAGCAATCAACGCAGGAAGAGAAAAGATGCTTCGGTGTGGACCAGCAAGGTCCTGGGGACTCCCCAAGTGATGGAGAATCAGGGCACGTCTGGAGCAACCAGGTAAGCCCAATTATAAGTAAAGTTGCCTTCACAGGAACCCACCAGTCGACGGACTAGGGATCGCAAAGGGACCTCAAGAGAAAACACAAAGGGCCAGCTCACGGAACACTCGTGGAGTGTAAGTGGGCAATCTTCAGTGCAAATGCTGCTTGGGTTCAGGGCTACAAGTAACCTAAAGCTCAGCTGTAGGAGTCATTGGAAAGCTGATACTTCTGCAAATGGTTGCGGTGTCCAGGGGTTCAGGTTGCATGGTCTTCCACGAGGGATACAGGCCTCAGAATTGCTGAGTGCACAGATCGACTTCAGACTAGAGACCACGGAAACCCACCTCCTGTGTTGCAAAATTATTCGGCGTCCGGCGGGAGCTTCGGAGATGCAATCAGGACAGATGTGTCTTTGGTGCCTGCCTTGCAGGGGAGTAACTCCTTTACTCCAAGGGAGATTCTTCAGTCATCTAGTTCAATGTAGATCATCGAAGTTCCAGGATTCAGTATCAGAGTTTCGTCCAGGTGTAATCTAAAGTCCTGTAGCCAGGGGTTCCTTTCTTATACCCAAGTATGAAGTTGGACAAACTCTAGGGACCCACCTATGGGAGGGTCAAGAGAGAGGGGTGGCTACACCCATTTCCTTTGTCCAGTTTCGCACCAGAGCAGGGGCTGGTAGCCCCTGCAAATGGTTTGAGCTGGACTATGCACAGGGACTCCAAATGTGCCCCCAGTGCTGAACTTCAAAGCACTCGTGGAGTGCACCCACCCAGCCCCAATACACTAAAGCCTGTCTGGGAGGTGGTGACAACTCCCTATGACAGAAAACCTATTGTCTAGGCCTCCCATGCCAGAGTTTCGGCCATCAGCAGGAGGGCAGACTCGTGTCTGTGGCTGGCAGCATCCATTTTGTGATGCTAGGGCTCTGTTAGCTGGTACCGGGTATACTGGTGCTGTCATGTCCCTCTCTCTAGAAGGGTGGGATCATACTCCCACACCAGTTACTGGTGTAGGGGTATGATTCCAAGGTGTTTGACACCAAATACAACATGTTTCCCTGCAGCCATCCCAAAGTTAGCATTTTCCGTTTGGTTATAATGCACTTAAGAGTATATGGTTTGGCTGCATCACAAACAACCCCGGAATAAAGGTTCCGAAGACTGCAGAGGGGCTCTGCTCATGCATGGGCACCCTCACACATAAAACCCAGCACCCTGCCTTCACGATTAGTAAGGCCTGCCATAGGGGTTTATATGTGCAGTGATATGGAGAGATATAGTGAACCTATATCTCAGTAAGGGGTGCATGCACCACCTTACCCAGGCTGCAGTAGCAGTCCTGTGGTGTCATTTTGGAAGGCTTCCCAGGGGTGGCATTATACATGCTGCTGCCCCTGGTAGGCCTCTGGGGTACCTATGCCCTGGGTACATAGTATACCATATACTAGGGACTTATAAGGGTACCCCAGAATCCAATCTGGAGTGTACCTAAAGTACTGGGAATCATTTTAGAGAGGAAGCAGCTAGGCTGGGGTCCTGGTTAGCAGGGCCCCAGCCAGACTAAAGTCGAAAAACAGTGAAACATCAGCAACAAGCATTGGCATAGCCAATAGGTCTCGCCTTTGGGACCTTATAAGTGTTTAGCGATGCAACAGGTGCATAACTAAATACTTATAAGGTCCCAAAAGCTACACCTATTGGCTATTCCAAGCGGCCCTGCGGCCGCTAAAGTGATCGCGATCAAACATCAAAGCGGCCGCGAAAGTGAAAGTAATCGCGATCAAGCGCGGCGCGCGCGCCCACGCACATGCACTGTAGCTCTAGGCTGGCCATGGTAGCACTTTTTGGAGCCCTCTCAAAAAGTTTTGCCAGAGCAGCGCATGCGCTGGGTCAGGCAAGACCTAAAAAGCGGGGGTAACTATAGGAAGCAGATCCTACTCTCCTACAGTCTCCAATACCAACAGGTAGGCATATATGAAGCGCTAGGAGAAGGTTATGTGCACAAGTATTGGGAATTACCGTTTAGGTTTATTTGCAGGAAAGTGGACACAGGGGTTTTCCTTAGTGGTTCCGACAGTGAGGATGCTTTGAGTGGATCCTTGGTTTACAAAGACATTTCTCTTCATGGGGCATGTAATGCTTCTGTTTCAAACTTGTCTTGTTATCTTAAGGGTTCCTCAGCTGCCGTGAAATGTCCGGTTTTCAGACTGCTCTCGAATGGGAGCTATTTGATGCTTAATGATCAAGGTTGCTGTGGAATGGAACCGGACATCGCTTATCTGGTAACAGTTAATTCCTTTGTCACTTGTTGTACACAAGTACTGTTTCCACCTGCCTGCAAAATTTGGGAGGCAGCAATGTGGCCTTCAATAAATGTTGCCAAGATACGGTTTGATTCCCTTAGCAGACAGAAAGATATGCTTTTTAAACAGGATGAGGCCTTAACTTCGGCTAGAGAAGACTTTTGATGACCAGGTTGCAAGGTCCTCGTCTGAGATACAGACACCATTCCACACTAACATCCCACTGCATTTGGAGAGCTAGTCCATCGTATATTTAATGTTTCTGATATGGAGGGAAAAGTGCACTTTTTTCAATGTATCAGCTCTGGACTGGTTAGCACCTTTCAGACAATCTTCGGAGTTATTCCATCATTTATACACTCCGTGCTGGGAAGCATTGTTGAAGGGGTCCCACTTGTCCTGCTACTTTTGGCGGGAATCCTGATTTTAATTGTTTTTCTCCACCATGGACATCCCAGTTCAGTTCAGAATGGAGACAGCACTGCTTGTGCTGCGATGCTGTGAGCACATGGTTCACACGCTTGGCAAACTTAAACTTCGAGAACTGGACAAGCACTGGTTTTTGTCCTTCAAACCTGTTTGGCTTAACTGCATACAGCCTGCATACCACAGCCTGCTTTGCGGCCACAAATGCGTATTGGACCTATGCCTAGGATCACAATTGGTTGCACCATTGGACATTGATGTACTGCTGAACCCGTTAATGGCCCATGGGTATTATTGTACCCAGTATCTTCCATTGCTGATGAATGCATTTCTTGAGCCTCCCTGTGATGCTTCGGCTCCTAGTGACTTGGACAACAGCTCTGCGATCCGCATACAGGATGTAGTTCAGCTCTCAGCGGCTGCTGTGGGAACTGAGTGGAATAACCTTTGCTCCATAAATCTGCTTCGAGGTGCACCTCTGGGATCGCCGTCTGCGGTTATGAGCAACAGCAATGTTGCGTCTGCCACTCGGAACATGTAAAATAATTGGCCTTTTCCATGTGACAACAATTTGGCTTGTTTTTAAAAAACAAATTTATCCAAAACAGTTTTCTTTTATTTTTTTCTAGACACCATGGCTTTCGGAGTGCTTAGGATTTCAAACATGTACAATCACTTTAGGCTTCTTTACAGTTTATTGACTTTAATGCTTTTTAGGATAACTTGCTTTTAGACAATTTTTGAAGTAATGTTTTAACATTTTATTCCATTTATGGTAAGCTGGCTTGTTTAGATAGTTGTTATATATCGACCCTTAGGACGAGGAGTGGGTGTTATATTCCTGAGTTAGGCCCATGTTGCGAAGCAGCTTATTTCTTACATTGCCCTGGAAGACCTTTACACACATTTGCATGCATGACAATGTTGGATTAGTTTCTCTGAAACTACTTTGTTTGCACATCCAGCTTTGGAGACCATTATAACGACACCTTAAACATCATGTACTAGGCCTCTCTACTCATTGGGTACGAAAGTCGTCCTATCTTCATCCATGAGGCGACAATACTATCTACATATCCATTATATCACTAATCGAGAGTGCAAATCACGAGGCTGCCTTTTATTATAAATAAGTATCCCAATAGGTTGGGAGAGGAGGTACTTCCGCTGACAGTGAGGGTCTGTGCATGATGAGAATCCACCACACACCGGTCTGACATTCCGTGAGGGGAGTCCAACTCGAGACCAAGACGGGGTCCTTCACTCCATCCCATCAGGTACTGGGGTTGGATCGTCCCTTGGGGGATTCTTAGCTTTTCAACTACACACACTCTGGGTAAACTTAGAGTAGCGTTTGCATAGTAGAAGTACGCCAGATTACTGCCTTGTTATATGCTTGTATATATACATTGTTTTAGCACCATGGTAGAACTATATATACTATTTACGCTCTTGATGCTTGTAATCACGTTTATCTGCTTCAGTCTACTAATCATTGCAGCCCACGTATTTTATGCAAGAATTACATTGGTTCAGTAAATATTATTCAAAACACCCACTGTATATTTCTCTGAGAATGAGTGAGCACGAGTGACTGAGAGAAAGGTGCTGTAGTGTTTCCACGATTCCTGAGGATTCAGGGTTGTCATGTTCAGTGGTTGCCAGAAACCATTTGCTCCCTGGTAGGTTAGGGAGGCTTACGGCGGCACTGTGAGCTAGCTGATCTATAGGCCAACATATCCTGCTGGGGTGTCTCGAATCAGTCTTGACACCAAACCCTTAGTTTATGTTGTCCAAAGAATGTGCAGGTGCTACCGATTGGTAGGGATTACACGACACTGGGCCATCCATTTATAGAATTATCTGAGAGACATCTTCATAAAAGGTGAGGTTGAATGATCTAATCAGGCCTAGTAAAAGGGGGTAGATAGATGTTGACCACTAAAGGGGATATGAGTGACTCCTAAGTGACACCTTAGTCAGGCGTGAAGGGTGCAGGGTGTTAGGCATACCAACCTTTGCCTGACATTGAGCTAAGAGGCAATCAGGTTTAGCACATTTTTACGTATTCCAGGATGATGGGGCGTCTTTGTGCAAGTACGTGGCAGTCCACAGTGTCAAGTGTTGCTGATAGGTCCAGAAACAATAGGATGGCCACTCTATTCTTGTCCTCTGTGAGTTCTAGGTCACCCCAAAATCTCAAATGGGTACGAGGGCTGACTCTACTTTTATCTGGTATCAATTCTGATTATTGAAGTAGCATCAAGTCATCTTATTCCATGAACTTGGAATAAGTGAAGAGATAATTGTCTGTAGTTCGTGTGGTCAGATGTGATGACATTTTTCATTTTGAGGAGTGGTCCAAAGTAGGAGGACTTGTTGAGTTACATTTTAGCTTTCTCCTTTGAACAGGTTGTGCTAAAGATAGCTTTATCTTTTCTATTGCGGTGGATATGATGTTTATGCCCTCCGCCTCACCTCTGAAATGCAGACGTCTTATTGTCTACACTCCCAGAGAAAATCCTTCTGGTGCTTATCCTTCTGATTAAAGCACCAGTAGGATTTTCTCTTTGTAATAGTATTTCAAAAGACGAGGTAAAATGTTCTCTCATGTCCTGAAATTAAATATTTATTGTCACTGTAACATGCAGCGTGGATAGCATGCTGGTGTCAAAGTGACGAAAGTGAAACCAGATGGCGCCATTAAGTGATTACTGTTTTCACTTTGATCTGTACTCAGCGAGCATAACTCTGCCCCACGAGCACCATTCAAGATGGGAGAGGCAACGCTGGAAATGGAACTAGTGGAACCCTGCTTGGGACCACCACAGGGCTACAATTCTCAAGCTGGGATCCACCCATTAGACACCAAGAAACAGTTTATTGGGTGAGCAGCCCCAATAGGCATGGTTAATTGTCCAGAGAAACCAACAGTCTTTTTGCCCACCTGGGGCATAATGGGAGTGTGTAGCCCGAATCAACCTCCCATCCCCGGCATGGAAGAAAGTCCACTTGACAACAGGTCTGGGAAAAAAAGCAAGGGTTGGGGTGTCACATGCAGGCATCAAGCTGGGCTGTACCCTCACTCTGGAACAAGCCCAGCAGTGTTTCTGTTCCCACAGGAGTAGATTCCAAGGGCATATCTCCAATCTTCTCTTCCCTGATGGGTAGTCCACCCACTAACCACCAGGGGAAATGGTAAAAAAAAAGAAGGGGTGAGGGTGGCCTGATCAGGCATCGACCGTGCCTCCACCTAGGAATGGGTCCAACAATCTTTCTGCCCACTACCCCCCAGGGCCAGATTCAGTGGGTTACCCAAATCTGCTCACCGGATTTGCGATTCAAGCAATGATGATAATAATTACAGGATTATCCTGTGGGCATCAGGCAGTGATGTTAGTACGGAGCAGTGATGTAAATACTGAACAGTGATGTGGGTGCCAGGATGTGATGTAAGTCACAGACAGCGAAGTAAGTAATGGGCAGTGTTGTAAATACTGTGCTGTAAAGTGAGTAATACAAAAAAAACACAGTGGAGGACAGAATGCAGAACAATGTCATACATTCACCCCAGTACAGAGATCTGGGCCTAAATCCATCGTTTTTTTGCTCACCATGCCGTTCCAGCTTGAACCCAGCCATATGCAAATCAGGCTTGACCCTGTGCCTCATGAGTACAGTCCAGCCCGAACTGCCAAGCCAGGTCCTCCCTGGACTGGAAACAAGCATCCTAGGACCGGTTTCGGGGTTTCACCCCTCTCCAGCCAGGATAGCTTGATTCCAGTGGCATGGAGAGCACGGGACCCACGTCTGGGCATACCCTTCCCACTCGGGGTGACAAATACAAAAAAAACCGTGATGGACAGAATGCAGAACAATGTCATACATTCACCCCAGTACAGAGTTCTGGGCCTAAATCCATCGGTTTTTTTGCTCACCATGCCGTTCCAGCTTGAACCCAGCCATATGCAAATCAGTCTTGACCCTTTGGTTTTCGCTTTGTTCGCCATAAGTTGGCAGGGTATGCTCAGACGTGAGTCCCTTGCTCACTTTGCCACTGGATTCAAGCAAGCCTGGCTGAAGACGGCTGAAATGCCAGAAACGGATCCTAGGAAGCTTGTTTCCGGTCCAGGGAAGACATGGCTTGGCAGTTCGGGCTGGACTGTTCCCATGAGGCACAGGGTCAGACAGATTTGCATATGGCCATGTCTGAACTGGGGTGGCAGAGTGGGCTAAAGAACGGTGATGGATTAAACCCAGATCAGTTGACTGGGAGTGAGTGCTTGCAATGTTCAACACTCCGTCCATCATTTCCTTTGGTTTTTGCTTTGTTCGCCATAAGTTGGCAGGGTATGCTCAGACGTGAGTCCCTTGCTCACTTTGCCACTGGATTCAAGCAAGCCTGGCTGAAGACGGCTGAAATGCCAGAAACCGGTCCTAGGAAGCTTGTTTCCGGTCCAGGGAAGACATGGCTTGGCAGTTCGGGCTGGACTGTTTCCATGAGGCACAGGGTCAGACTGATTTGCATATGGCCATGTCTGAACTGGGGTGGCAGAGTGGGCTAAAGAACGGTGAAGGATTAAACCCAGATCAGTTGACTGGGGGTGAGTGCTTGCAATGTTCAACACTCCGTCCATCATTTCCTTTGGTTTTTGTAAAGTGAGTATCTGGCATTAATGCAAGTACCACACACTGATGTAAGGTCTGGGATTTAATATGAATATTGGGAGCTGTTGTAAATACCATAAAGCAATGTGAGTTCCAGGAAGTGATGTGATTAATGGACGGTAGTGTGAGCACCAATGCCCTATTAGAAGGTGACATGCAACAAACTTATTTTTCTCTTCAATAGTGTGTTACTTTCATCTTACCACAGACCAGCCTGCCAGAGCCACAATCCCTCCCATCTACAGTCTTTTATATACACCACCTTCTTTTCCCTTTACCGCTCATCCTTGCTTCCACATAGCCAGTGTTGTGCTTCTCTAGCCCCACCTCCTTCAGCCTTCCCTTAATACCTATTTACATATTGTTAGATTTGGGGGTCTCTAGTTGGCAGAGGTAGGTACCTTTGACCAAATAGTGACCCTTGCGTCTATTCAGAGTAAGGGGCTACACTCCTAAAAAAAATCCTGCTCAACCCCATGGTAGCTTGGCACGAGCAGGCAGGCTTATCTCAGAGTCAGTGTATGAGAAGTTGGCCTGATATATGCTGTTCACTAGTTAAAGTGGACACCTTGCACCAGTCCAATTCGACTCTTATGGTAGTAGGATTAAAACAACCTTTTAAAGAAAGCTATCCTAGTGGTAGCTGTGGAGAGCAGCCTTTAGGCTAAGTCTCTGAGGAATGTAAAGCAGCTTGTTTTACCTTATAATCTCTTGAATTACCAAATGAAAGGACACCACACAGGATATATATATATATATAAAATATATATGTATTTATTGCTAGACACACTCTACTAATCTCTTTATGAGATTAGAAATCAGGAACATATGCACAAATCAATGTTTCACAATAAATTAAGCACAAATATAGCTGGGGCGCTAGGGGCGTACCAGACAATATACTAAAAATGAGACTTAGAGATAAAGACTTGCAAAGGGACAAGGCCTAGGGCTTCAGAAGTGTTGGGGCCTCACAAAACCACCCAAGGAAGGTAAGTAAAGGACACACGGGGGACGCATGCAGTGTGTTAACACAGCCGCGAATCCCTATTGACTTCAATTGAGCAAGTCGCGATTGGAAATTAAGAGTTTAAGGATACTTCGGGAGAGTCTACAAGCAAGTCACTTACAGGGTAAGTAGTTCTAGAGCCAACACCCACAGGAGCACCGTAGTGCTGGAGTTACCTCACCCAGGGAAGCCGGGTGCATAGGTGTCTTTTGGTGTCGGGACGCGGCGTCGTTTTCAATGGGAGCCAATGTAGACTTGCTGCTTATGAAGACAGAAGAAGGGTCCGGTGGAATCCAAGCCTGGATTCGGAAGAAGGAAGACCTGAAAGCAGAGGAGACAGTGTTCAATGTCACTTGGCAGTGACCCGGGGCAAGGAAGAGGGATGCCCACAGTCGTCGGGTGATTTCAGGTGATTCACGGGTGTCTTGACTCTTCAGCCACGAGGTCCAGAAGGCGTCAATGACAACCAGGAGCTGAATTCGGTGTGTCCCACAAAGTCTGCAGCTTACTGCAGTGTCGGTGACCAGATTGGAGCCAACAAGCCTTGGTAACAGCAAGTCTTGTGGAAAGGACAAAAAGTCAGCGGTGCAGGCCAGCAAGGTCTAAGGGACTCACCCAGCGAGGGTTAGTCAGGGCAGGCCTGGAGCAACCAGAGGAGCCCTTTGGATTTGTAGAAAAGTCTTCAGGGGACCCACAAGCCAACCGGCAAGGTATCGCGAAGACGCTTGGGAGGATCCATTCAACAGGGGCCCACGGTCGTTTAGGACGGGGTAGGCCTCTGATCTTTGGAGGGATCTCTGCTGAATGCTTGGACCACATGTTGCCCAAAGCACAGGTTCATAGAATGTCGTGAAGGGGTTGTAATAAAAAATAGTGCACTGTACCCAGGGATTGCGGTTCCTTGTCACTTGTGTGGTCCACTTGCCTCAGCATCGCTGGGGATTCACAATGGCCTTGGAGAAGTCAGGAAATCCTCTTCCTGGGCCGCAGGGACTTCAGGCTCCGGCGGGAGCGGTGGAGTTTGCGACCGTGGATTGTAGTTTTTGTTGCCTGCCAAGCAGGGGAGTCACTCCTTGACTCCAAGGGAGATTCTTCAGTCTTCCAGAGGTAGTGGAACATCGAAGGTCCGGGATTCTTCTGCAGAGCATCGTCCAGGGATATCTAGTTTGCAATGGCAAGGGTTCCCTAACTTATACTGAAAGGAAGGGAGGGACTAGCTCTATGACCCCACCTATGGGAGGGTCAGGGGAGTGGGTGGCTACACCCACTTCCCTTTGTCCAGTTTCGCGCCAGAGCTGGGGCAGGTAGCCCCTGAGTCAGTTTGAACTGGTGTATGCACAGAGGAGCCTACTGCTCCCCCAGTGCTGGACTTCAAAGCACTCTAGGAGTGCACCCACCCAGCCCTAATACACTAAACCCTGTCTGGGAGGTGGTCACACCTCCCTGTGACAGGATACCTATTGTTGGGCTTCCTCCACTGCGAGTTTCGGACATCAGCAGGAGGGCAGCCCAGTGTCTGTGACTGGTGGCATCCATTTTGTGATGCCAGGGCTCTTCAGGATTCTACCGCATTTCCACAGTAGGTACATGTCTATCCCTCTAGAAGGGTGGGATCATACTCTCACACCTGTTACTGGTGTGGGGGTATGATTCCAAAGCATTTGACACCAAACACGACATGTTTTGATGCAGCCATTCCAAAGTTAGCATTAACCGCGAGGTTATAATGCACTTAAGAGTATATGGTTTGACCACATGCACAAACAGCCCCAGAGAATAGACTCTGAGAGCTGCAGAGGGGCCCTTCTCAGGCAGAGGCACCCCCTCACATGGAAACCAAGCACCCTGCCCTCAGGATTGATAGGGCCTGCCTTAGGGGTGACTGATAGGTTCAAATGTGTGTGCAGGAGAGATATAGTGAACCTATATCTCAGTGAGGAGTGCTAGCACCACCTCACCCAGGCTGCAGTAGCAGGCCTGTGGTGTCAGATTTAGTCTGCTTCCCAGGGGTGGCATAATACATGCTTCAGCCCCTGGTAGGCCTGTGAAGTACCTATGCCCTTGGTACCGAAGGTACCATATACTATGGACTCATAAGGCACCACAGTATCCAATCACTTGTGCACCTAATATGCACTCCAGGTTGTTTAGAGAGAACAGAGAGGCTGGGCCCTGATTAGCAGGGTCCTAGCCAGATTATAGCCAGAAACCAGTGTAAACATCAGAAAAAAAGTGGGAGCAACATAAGAGGCAGATCCTGCTCTCCTACACAGTGTGTAATGCATTTGTGAACACATACAGTAATACAGTGACAACACTACAGATGGTCACCACACAGGTTGTATTATAAAAATAAGTATTTTTATATAGACTTAACACTAGACCCAAATGACAAAAATCCACAATACAGTACTAAAAATATGCTGAAAAATAGGTTATTCACTTAAATGCAGTCTCTAGCAACAAATAACTCCACCTGGAGTCATTACGACGTCGTGACAGAAGAAATCCCAAAGTCTGGCACCAATCGCGAGGTGCAAGGCATCGGCCCCAGAGTCAAACAGACCCCCAAAGAATAGTACCTTGGAAAAGCGATGAAAAACAAAGACAGCTCACGGCGTTGGGGAAGTGCGGCTTCGTTGGCGCTGCACGGCGTCGGTTCCTTATGACCCCAGGGGAGGTGTAGACCCGGTTCCTTACTGCAGCGCAGGGGAGGTGAGACGATGGTTCCTTACTGCGTCGGGATGTGACGTCACGATGGCGCCGAAACCACGGTTCCTCACGATGTCGCGATGTCGAGGGATTCTTAGTCAACCACATCGAGGATCGGCTCCGTGATGACGATGTCGGCTTCGGAGTCGATGCAGCACAGCAGCAGGCGTCGCCCCCACGGCACTAGTCGGAGCAGCGCTCACAACTTTGGGCAGGTTTACAGCGTCGCTCGCTGGCGTCGATGTGGCACGGCGGCTGACGTCTGGTCTACTTTGTAAGCCGGAGCGCACTCACGGCTTCAGTGCAGATTACGGCTTCGTTCGCCAGCGTCGGTGTTGCAATTTCCTTCTGTAACAGCTAAAACCGCAGTTCTAGATGCAGTCAAACAGAAGGGGTGAAGTCTTGTATCTCTGAGAGTTCAGGCAGGAGGCAAGCTTAATGTTAAAGCCCTTGGAGATTCTTCTTCGAGATGATGAAGGCACACTCAGTCCTTTTTCTCCTTTCTTTGGCAATGAAGCAACCACTGCAGGCCAGCTCCAACAACACACAGCATAGGGGTAGTCTCCTCCTTCAGTTTCACGGTTCTTCTCCTCAGCAAAGGATTGTCTTGATTCCCAGAAGTGATCTAAAGTTCTTTGGTCTGGGACCCAATATTTTACTACAAAATCCTTTGTCTCTGAAGGCAATGAGTGTCTGTACCTAGTTCAAACCAGTTCTGGGTGCATTCTGCCAGTGCACAACTTCTTCCTTTGTCAGTGTGGGCCAGAGTCATCAGACTCACCACAGGAGGTGGAGCCAGCATTGTGGAAGGCAGGCACAGCCCTATTCAAGCCCAGGTGCTACTCCTCCCACCACTCCCAATGCAGATAGGTCTATTCAGCCTTGTGCTGACTCACCCTGTCTCCTGGAGCCACCCCGACCCCTGTCACTCACAAACCAGACATGGAATACACAACCTAGCAGAGACAGGCTTGGATGGTTAGGCTAGAAAATACCTACTTTCTAAAAGTGGTATTTTCAAACACAGAATGTTAAAACCAACTTCACTAAAAGATGTATTTTATCATTCTGAGTTCAGGCATACTAAACCCGAATTTCTACCTAGTTACCTCAGTCAGTTAGGATTATAAGATGTCATAATCAAACTGCCCATTCTGGCCTATGGGAACAGGTAGTCTTGCAATAGTGAAGAACGAAATTGGCTGTAATTCACTACCAGGACATGCTACACACATCAGGGCATGTCATACCTTTCACATACAATGCACCCTGCCCCTGGGCCTACCTTAGGGGTGACTAACATGTAGAAAAGGTAAGGTTTAGGGACTGGCAAGTGGATGCACTTGCCAAGTCGACATGGCAGCTCCAGGCTGCACACAGGCTCTGCAATGGCAGGCCTGAGCCACAGGTTAGTGGCACAATCAGTGCTGCAAGCCCACCAGCAGCATTGATTTACAGGCCCTGGGTACAAGCGGTGCACTGTACTAGGGTCTGACAAGTAAACCAAATAAGCCAATCATGGAGTCACTAATCCATTACATCAATTTACAATAGAGAGCATATGCACTTTAGCACTGATCAGCAGTGGTAAAGTGCCCAGAGTCATAAAAGCACCAACTACAGGTCAGAGAAAATACAGGAGGAAGGCAAAAAGTTCAGGGATGACCCTGCATAAAGGGCCAAGTCCAAGACATATGCTTCGGCCTTAACCATCCTCACTCTCTTCATCTCTGTGAGAAGTTGGCCTGGTATATGATGTTCACTAGTTAAAGTGACCACCTTGTACAATGCCAAGCAACCCTCATGGTGTGGTTGTAAGTCAACCTTTTCGGACTAGCTGCCCTAGTGGTAGCGTAGGCTAAGCAGTCTTTGAGGCTAAACTCGTTAAAGCGTGTTAAGCAGGCTGTTTTACCATATGTAACCCCCCTTTATACCAATGAAAGGACACCACACAGATATATATTCAAAATATATATGTATTTATTACTCAAAGTATCCCCTAGTCTCTTTATGAGCACAGGAGCACAAATCGTTAAACAAGAAAGTATTACAATATACAGAAGTTGCACTTTATATGGATGGGCCCTGGTGGCCACTCAAACCATATACTAAAATAGTGGTATAAGTACCACGAACAGAAAAGGGAAAAGGCCTAGGGCCTCTAGAATCGCTGGGCCTACAAGGAGCTAACTTCAGTTAGTGACCAGGAGGTCCACGGGTCGCGTGTGCAGTGAGGAAAGTTACACGCGTGCTCCCATAGGTTTTCAATGGGTACGTAAAAGTTCAAACGTTACTGCTAGAAGGGTCTTCTGGATGGACTACGAATTTAAGACTTAAAACACAGACACTAGAGATGTTTCTCTACACTTGGGCACCGGAATACCAGCTTTACCTCACCCACAGGAAGCGGGTGCATAGGTCTCGAAGTGCGTCGGGTTTCGTCTATTGATTCAATGGAGCCTGATGACAAAGATGCTGCAGGCGGTCGGTCCAGAAGAGATGCGGTGGATCCAAAGGTGGATCGGAGTTGTAGAAGACCTGAAAGCAGAGGGGACAGTGTTCACAGTCACTAGCCAGTGACCGGCGTGGCACCAGGTAGGTACCAGGCGATGTCGGGTGCAAACAGGTGATGAGGGGTAGCTTGTCTCTGCAGCCACGTGGTCCCTGAAGGTCGACGACGTCCAGGAGTTGGTTCACGAGCTGTCCCATGCAGGTTCTCGCTGTCGGCAGTGTCGGCGACTCAAATGAAGCAAACAAGCCTTGGCAAAAGCAGGAGTCGCAGGAATCAAAGAAAGCTGTTAGCTCTGACCAGCAAGGTCAGAGGGGCTGCTCCTTTGGAGGGAAGCAGGGGCCAGTCTGGAGCAACCAGACCAGCATCGTTGATTTCAAGTTAGGTCGCCAAAATGGCCACTAGCCAACGGGCCAGGGACCGGGCAGGCGCGTCGAGATGCAAAGTGCAGAGGGGCCCCACACAGATCGTGGAGATGCTGAAGGGCTCACCTTTGGTGCAGATACTGCTCGGGTGTTGGGATTCTCAGGACCCAAAGCACAACTTGGAGGGAGCCTCTGTTGTTGTGCTTGCAGCTTGTCGTCGGTCTTTCAAGATGGCTGGCTCCACGTGTCTCGGTGCCTCCACGGGTTCCTTCTTTTCAGGGACTGTGGATCGGGCGGTGAGAGGTCTGGAAGTCCAGGTCTTGTTGGGCTCTGGGCTCGGGCTCCGGCAGGAGGCGGCGGCAAAGCAGACATCAAATAGCTGGTTGGTGCTTGCGTTAGCAAGATGGTCACTCCCTGACCATAGGGGAGATTTTCCTTCTGTCCTCTGTGCAGCAGAGCGTCGAAGTTCCCGTCTTCTTCTTGTGGTTAAGTTGATTCCAGGATGTCTGAAGTCTTAGGACACAGCTCCTACCTTTAAGCGGATTCTAGGGGCCGGACTACCTGCTAGGTCCCTCCCTAAGGGTGGGACCAGGAAGGGGTGGTTACACCCCCAATCCTTTGTCCAGCTCGCCCCAGGTCCAGGGCTGGTGTGCCCCAGGACCGGTTTGAACTGGCATATGCACCGAGGCTCCTTGTGTGCCTCAGGCATGTCTGATTTCATTCAAGCCCTACCTGACCAATACACAAAATCCTGTCTGGGGTGGTGCTCGCACCTCCCCTGGCAGGAAACCCTTTGTCCATGTCTCCCAAGCTGGAAGGACTCCCAGCAGCAGGAGGGCAGACTTGTGTCTGTGGTGGCAGCATCCATTTTGTGGAGCTGAGGCTATGTCTGATTTTACCCGGGTTTCAGGTACTGTACATGTCGTGTCCCTCTAGAAGGGTGGAATGCTAACCCCGTCGCCAGAATTGGCGAGGGGTTAGTATTCCAATTCGTATGACACCTTACTCGACATGTTTTGATAGTGCCAAACCAAAGATAGCATTTAACCGCGGGGTTCATAATGCACTTAAGAGTATATGGTATGACGATATCTGGAAACGGTAGAAGGAAGTTGTTCCGACCACTGCAGACAGGCTCAGCTCATGCCAGAGCACCATCTCACATGGAACCAAGCACTCTGCCTTCAGGATTGTCAAGGCCTGCCATAGGAGTGACTTATAGGTTAACATGTGTCCCATTTAAGGTTAGGTATAGGTATACTACACCTAAGTAAGAGGTGGTTACACCAACTTACCCCAGCTGAGTGATCAGCCAGTTCTGTCAAATTGCTAGGCCAGGCCAGGGGTGGCATAATACATGCTTCAGCCCGTGGTAGGCCTTAGATACACCAATGCCCTGGGTACCTAGTGTACACTGGTACAGGGGCTCACAGGGTGATCCAATTCCAATTGGTTATGCACCTAGGGTGCATAGTGTTAATTTAGTAGAGAGAACAGCAGGCTGGGGGTCTGATTGGCAGGCCCACAGCCTCAATATGTCAAAAACCAGTGAAGCAAAAAGCAAACATTTGGGGTGACCATAGGATAGCAGACCCTACTCTCCTACAATCTCCTTCTCCCTTTTCATCTCTCTCTAGAGAATTCCATCTTTGTGTTGTGATTTTCATTGGACATGTGGTATTTGACTTCTTCAGCAGTTCATATCTGTTGACCCAGCCTCAACTACATATGATCTGTCCTGAAAAATACTTTTTTTTAAAATTTTGGGTCCAGTGTTACAGCAAAAAACACAGTGGTAATTAAGACACAGTTGGCATGAAACTAGAACTTTATGCAGAGGTGTCTTTGCTTGCTTTGGTGTAGACTCATTGAGCATCACAAATGTACCTTGTATCACCCACAGTTTAACAGGGTAGTTGAGTGGTTCAACAAGACCGGTAAGCAATGCATTTAACGTGGAAGGGTAAATTAGCTATCATGCAAATGTAAGTTAAGAAATTGGTTGAGAACATACAGATGGAAACCACATGAGGTTGTGTGGAAGTGTCCTTTTAAATTGTTGAAAGGAAGGAAGCCTAATTCAACACTACCACTTGGATAGATGGGATGGCAGAAGGGTTGGGTGAAAGTCGACATAGAGGATTATTGGATGAGAAATTAATTATTTTACAGAAGAAAATGAAAGAGGAGTCTGGCATGGGGATCAAGACCAAGAATTTGAGTGTCAAAGTTGTGGATTGCGTGAAGGTGAAAGTACCTACAGGCATTTGAGAAATGGTTGAAATACACTAAACCCATGAAAGTGATAAAGTGTTCCGAAAATGCAGTCAATACGCATGATGGAAGATTCTGGGACATGAGTAGATTATCTCTATATAACAGTGGTGTGGTAAAGAAGACAACTGTGAATGAAGGGTGTGGTAACAGATAATTCCGAGAGAATTACAGTTCAATAGGAGTGTGTCAGGATTGGGTAGTTGTGGCCTGAGTGACAAGGACAGGAGGACAAGTGAGCATTCCGCACATCTACCAGTATTCTTATTTACGATGCTTCCTTGGTGACAAATGTTGTGTGAATTCTGGAGTTTGGATATTTTATCCTACTCTTGATTCTTGTTCTTTTGATTATCTTTTGCTTCCCTCTTCCTATCATTTTCCTGGTTCTATATTTGTTTAGAGACGAAGGTGTGTGGGATCTTTCTTTTTACGTGCATCTTGGGTTAATGGTACAATCTCATAACTAAGGGCCATATGTAGGTAAAACGTGTCTTGCCATACTCAAATTGCTATTTTTAGGGAATCGCAAATAGAGAATTGTAAAACGCAATGTAGGTTGGATTGGCAAAATATTTTGCGAATCCCACATATTCCTAATTTGCGAATCGCAAATTGAGATTCACAAATAAGGAATACCTTGCCATTCATTCCTATGGGCTAGAAGGCCCATAGGAATGAATAGGAAGACATTCTCAATTTGCGATTCTCAATTAGAGAATCGCAAATTGAGAATGCAATTTCAAGGTTGCAAGGGTGTCAATAGGACACCCTTTTGCACCCCTGAAATAAACATGTGTGCACATGTGGCGCACATACATGCGCAAAGGGCATGTATGTGTGCCACTTGGCACTTTGAAAAATGCAAAAAAGTGCATTTTTCAAAGAAATCGCAAATTACCACCAACCTGAAGTTGGTGGTAATTTGCGATTCCTTAAGCCAAAATCGCACAACTTGGGTGCTTCCTACATTGCATTTAAGGAATCGCAATTTGGGATTCCTTAAATGCATTCGCAAAATAAGGAATCGCCAATTTTGCGATTCCTTATTTTGCGTGTGGGTTTTTGTGTGCTACATAGCGCATTGCCCAAATTGCGATCGCAAACGCTGAAATTCTGCGAATTTCAGCATTTGCGATCGCAATTTGGCTTCCTACACATGGCCCATAGTTGTGTAATAATTCTCCTCAGGGATACCCCTGTGATTTGTTCTGGCTGGTGTGTTTATTAAATCACTCTGAACCGTGTGTCTGGCTGCAGCTCTACCAATAAACGTCATCTTGAAATGCATGTCCTTGTGGTGACTTATTCAAGGTAAACTTCACGGTACCCTATCTATCTATCTATCTTCACAGGAAAAACATAGTTAAAAAGTGAGTTACAGTTGTAGCTCTGCCATGACAAACCACCGAAATGTACCAGCTACAGTTACCTAATTATACAAAACGAGCCACAATTTGTTCTCTTTTTTGGTCTTTGTGATCCGTTTGTAAATTGGTGTATTAAGCATGGCAGCTTGCATAAATACTAGTGTGTGTTGTGTGCATTGGTTCCCACAGCTGGTAAATTTCAGTGGTTTCTCATGTTTGAGCAGGACCATTACTGGAGCGGGTAGTACACAATTTTGTATACCCCTCCGTTTTCTTTTTTTTTGCATGTTTATATTAATCCGAATAATCTATTAATTATAATATTATTAATCTATTTGAAGTGATGTCTAACCAATTATATTAACGTAAAGAATTACACGTGGGATTTGCATTTGCATGGCTGAATTAACTGTATACTAATATATGTACGCATACTAATGGTAGAAAATTAGAATATTGCATGATATATGTTGCTTTTGTGACGTAATTGTAAGATGCACCAGATGACATTGTTGGGTGAATATAAATGCTTTAAATGTTGCTATCATGCTAGATAATTACATATACATAGGGGAATTAGTGAGGGTTTAACATTTTATTAGTCATTTCAATGTTTTAATTACGTTTTGTGTTTGTTTTGCTTAAGTTGATCAATTTGGGCCTTTCGTAAAAATGGCTGACTCCGACACGATGGCCTAGTCAATGTTCCACGAGGTTTCGGGTGAAGTGAGCCTGCGCCACAGCCAGCAACAAGTGGCATCGTCGTGACCTCATGTGAGATGTATCCATCAAGGACACACTGGGAGAGTTGCCAAGTTGTCATACAAATGGACTGTCTTTAAACCGGAACCAGCAAGTCTGATGACCTAACCTAACAGACTATGTGAGAACTTCACCGAATGACCCCAAATTATCCAATCAGGACTGTCTAAAACTGATTTTTGTTACATCTTGACATAAAATTCATTATATAAGATGATAGACTAGTGAGTTGAAAAGAGAACCTTTCCTTTTTCCTGACGTTATGCTGACGGAGAGGACGGTGACACTGCTGGACAGCTGTTATCCTGAATCTTTGACAGACTGAATTGCTGCCTGACTTTGATGAATTAAAGACTTTTCCACGACTTGATTGACTTAGAGGACGACTAATAACCAGATTAGGTAAATATGATGTTCGGTGATTTGGTTTATGACTTATTAAAATTGCAATTGATTAGATAAACGAAATTATTATTCTAACGAACAAATGTGTCGGGTGATTTATTTAGAGAAATTAGAATAAGATTAAATGTAGATTAAAGAATTGAGTCACCAAATATCCTGTACTCAATGTAGGTTCAGGTAAATTAAGTCCTTTAGTTGAAAAGGTATTCCTTTCATGTCAGCGTTTGGACAATTTATCTCTCCTGTGAGAACGGATCAATGAAGTGTGAGTGTTGGTGTTATGGGCCCTACCAATGAACGTATTGCGTGAATTTGCTAGTGTGATATTTGATCTGTGACGAAGGGAGGAATTAAAATTACACGCTGTAACACCATCATTGATAATTTTGCTGCGCACTGGGGGGTCAGCTGCAGGACCTGGCCTGTGGCCAGTGCTGTATCCAACCTCTGTGAGCGGCCAATCCCCGAAGTGCAGCCAATCAGCAATGGCCAGCAGAGTGCGTGGCACAGGCCCTCTGCCCAACCTTCTGGCTTCAGCCAATCCCTGCTGTGTACAGCCTGCGTCAGGCCAACAACCAACAGCCAACCCTCGCTGCACTTCAGTAGTGCGCAGTGGGGTTTGGCCCAGGGCCTTACTACTACAAGGCCCTGCACCATACCCCCTGCTGTCAGTTAACCCTCGCTGCCTCAAGGCCTTTGGTCATGCTCAGCTGCGGTTGGGTGCAGGGCCTGGCTTGGCGCCCGACCCTGTCCCAACCCTCAGCCCTCATCCTGCTCCTGTGCGCAGACCATCCCTCCTCTCAAGTACCTGCCATCAGCTTTCAGCCATGCTCAGTAGGGATTTGGCACAGGCCCTGTGCCTGCCTTCTGTCATCAGTTGCCTCCACTGCACATGGCCTTCAGCCGAGTCTTGTGATTCTAGAAGAAAGGCCATCACTGCGGCCAGGCTCTCCGATCTCCCTCCTGCCTGTAGCACACCCCTACAGGGGTGCACAGTAGAGGTTTGTTGCCAGGGCTTGGTCTTTGTGTGTGGTCAGACACTTGTTAAGAGTGTCTTCCTTCAACTTTGTTTTCTTTTTTGAACAGCATAAAACACTCGCGTCAGAAGTGATTTAGAGAGCCATGAAACTCTTGAGTCAGAAGTGATTTAGAGAGTCATGAAACTCTCGAGTCAGAAGTGATAACTCCCGAGTCAGAAGTGATGACTCTCGAGTCAGAAGTGATTTAGAGAGTCATGAAACTCTTGAGTCAGAAGTGATTACTCTCGAGTCAGAAGTGATTTAGAGAGTCATGAAACTCTCGAGTCAGAAGTGATAACTCCCGAGTCAGAAGTGATTTCGAGAGTCATGAAACTCTAAAGTCAGAAGTGATAACTCTCGAGTCAGAAGTGATTTAGAGAGTCATGAAACTCTTGAGTCAGAAGTGATTTAGAGAGTCATGAAGCTCTCGAGTCAGAAGTGATTTAGAGAGTCATGAAGCTCTCGAGTCAGAAGTGATTTAGAGAGTCATGAAACTCTTGAGTCAGAAGTGATTTAGAGAGTCATGAAACAATTGAGTCAGAAGTGATTTAGAGAGTCATGAAACTTTCGAGTCAGAAGTGATAACTCCAGAGTAAGAAGTGAATAAGAGAGTCATGAAACTCTCAAGTAAGAATTGATAACTCTTGAGTCAGAAGTGATTTAGAGAGTCATGAAACTCTTGAGTCAGAAGTGATAACTCTTGAGTCAGAAGGAATTTAGAGAGTCATGAAACTCTTGAGTCAGAAGTGATTTAGAGAGTCATGAAACTCTTGAGTCAGAAGTGATTTAGAGAGTCATGAAACTCTCGAGTCAGAAGTGATAACTCCAGAGTCAGAAGTGAATACGAGAGTCATGAAACTCTCGAGTCAGAATTGATAACTCTCGAGTCAGAAGTGAATAAGAGAGTCATGAAACTCTTGAGTCAGAAGTGACAACTCTCGAGTAAGAAGTGATTTAGAGAGTCATGAAACTCTTGAGTCAGAAGTGATATAGAAAGTCATGAAACTCTCTAGTCAGAAGTGATTTAGAGAGTCATGAAAACACTCGAGTCAGAATTGATTTAGAGAGTCATGAAACTCTCGAGTCAGAAGTGATTTAGAGAGTCATGAAACACTCGAGTCAGAAGTGATAACTCTTGAGTCAGAAGTGATTTAGAGAGTCATGAAACTCTTGGGTCGGAAGTGATTTAGAGAGTCATGTAACACTCGAGTCAGAAGTGATTTAGAGAGTCATGAAACTCTCGAGTCAGAAGTGATTTAGAGAGTCATGAAACTGTCGAGTCAGAAGTGATTTAGAGAGTTATGAAACACTCGAGTCAGAAGTGGTTTAGAGAGTCATGAAACTCTCGAGTCAGAAGTGATTTAGAGAGTCATGAAACACTCGAGTCAGAAGTGATAACTCTTGAGTCAGAAGTGATTTCGAGAGTCATAAAACTCTTGAGTCAGAAGTGATAACTCTCGAGTCAGAAGTGATTTAGAGAGTCATGAAACTCTTGAGTCAGAAGTGATTTAGAGAGTCATGAAACTCTTGGGTCGGAAGTGATTTAGAGAGTCATGTAACACTCGAGTCAGAAGTGATTTAGAGAGTCATGAAACTCTCGAGTCAGAAGTGATTTAGAGAGTCATGAAACTCTCGAGTCAGAAGTGATTTAGAGAGTTATGAAACACTCGAGTCAGAAGTGGTTTAGAGAGTCATGAAACTCTCGAGTCAGAAGTGATTTAGAGAGTCATGAAACACTCGAGTCAGAAGTGTTAACTCTTGAGTCAGAAGTGATTTCGAGAGTCATAAAACTCTTGAGTCAGAAGTGATAACTCTTGAGTCAGAAGTGGTTTAGAGAGTCATGGAACTCCAGAGTCAGAAGTGAATACGAGAGTCATGAAACTCTCGAGTCAGAATTGATAACTCTTGAGTCAGAAGTGATTAAGAGAGTCATGAAACTGTTGAGTCAGAAGTGATAACTCTCGAGTCAGAAGTGAATAAGAGAGTCATGAAACTCTTGAATCAGAAGTGACAACTCTCGAGTCAGAAGTGATTTAGAGAGTCATGAAACTCTTGAGTCAGAAGTGATATAGAAAGTCATGAAACTCTCTAGTCAGAAGTGATTTAGAGAGTCATGAAAACACTCGAGTCAGAATTGATTTAGAGAGTCATGAAACTCTCGAGTCAGAAGTGATTTAGAGAGTCATGAAACACTCGAGTCAGACGTGATAACTCTTGAGTCAAAAGTGATTTAGAGAATCATGAAACTCTTGGGTCGGAAGTGATTTAGAGAGTCATGTAACACTCGAGTCAGAAGTGATTTAGAGAGTCATGAAACTCTCGAGTCAGAAGTGATTTAGAGAGTCATGAAACTCTCGAGTCAGAAGTGATTTAGAGAGTTATGAAACACTCTAGTCAGAAGTGGTTTAGAGAGTCATGAAACTCTTGAGTCAGAAGTGATTTAGAGAGTCATGAAACACTCGAGTCAGAAGTGATAACTCTTGAGTCAGAAGTGATTTCGAGAGTCATAAAACTCTTGAGTCAGAAGTGATAACTCTCGAGTCAGAAGTGATTTAGAGAGTCATGAAACTCTTGAGTCAGAAGTGATTTAGAGAGTCATGAAACTCTTGGGTCGGAAGTGATTTAGAGAGTCATGTAACACTCGAGTCAGAAGTGATTTAGAGAGTCATGAAACTCTCGAGTCAGAAGTGATTTAGAGAGTCATGAAACTCTCGAGTCAGAAGTGATTTAGAGAGTCATGAAACACTCGAGTCAGAAGTGTTAACTCTTGAGTCAGAAGTGATTTCGAGAGTCATAAAACTCTTGAGTCAGAAGTGATAACTCTTGAGTCAGAAGTGATTTAGAGAGTCATGAAACTCTTGAGTCAGAAGTGATTTAGAGAGTCATGAAACTCTTGGGTCGGAAGTGATTTAGAGAGTCATGTAACACTCGAGTTAGAAGTGATTTAGAGAGTCATGAAACTCTTGAGTCAGAAGTAATTTAGAGAGTCATAAAACTCTTGAGTCAGAAGTGATTTAGAGAGTCATGAAACTCTCGAGTCAGAAGTGATTACTCTCGAGTCAGAAGTGATTTAGAGAGTCATGAAACACTCGAGTCAGAAGTGGTTTAGAGAGTCATGGAACTCCAGAGTCAGAAGTGAATACGAGAGTCATGAAACTCTCGAGTCAGAATTGATAACTCTTGAGTCAGAAGTGATTAAGAGAGTCATGAAACTGTTGAGTCAGAAGTGATAACTCTCGAGTCAGAAGTGAATAAGAGAGTCATGAAACTCTTGAGTCAGAAGTGACAACTCTCGAGTCAGAAATGATTTAGAGAGTCATGAAACTCTTGAGTCAGAAGTGATTTAGAGAGTCATGAAACACTCGAGTCAGAAGTGATAACTCTTGAGTCAGTAGTGATTTCGAGAGTCATAAAACTCTTGAGTCAGAAGTGATAACTCTCGAGTCAGAAGTGATTTAGAGAGTCATGAAACTCTCGAGTCAGAAGTGATTTAGAGAGTCATGAAACTCTCGAGTCAGAAGTGATTTAGAGAGTTATGAAACACTCGAGTCAGAAGTGGTTTAGAGAGTCATGAAACTCTCGAGTCAGAAGTGATTTAGAGATTCATGAAACACTCGAGTCAGAAGTGATAACTCTTGAGTCAGAAGTGATTTCGAGAGTCATAAAACTCTTGAGTCAGAAGTGATAACTCTCGAGTCAGAAGTGATTTAGAGAGTCATGAAACTCTTGAGTCAGAAGTGATTTAGAGAGTCATGAAACTCTTGGGTCGGAAGTGATTTAGAGAGTCATGTAACACTCGAGTCAGAAGTGATTTAGAGAGTCATGAAACTCTCGAGTCAGAAGTGATTTAGAGAGTCATGAAACTCTCGAGTCAGAAGTGATTTAGAGAGTTATGAAACACTCGAGTCAGAAGTGGTTTAGAGAGTCATGAAACTCTCGAGTCAGAAGTGATTTAGAGAGTCATGAAACACTCGAGTCAGAAGTGTTAACTCTTGAGTCAGAAGTGATTTCGAGAGTCATAAAACTCTTGAGTCAGAAGTGATAACTCTTGAGTCAGAAGTGGTTTAGAGAGTCATGGAACTCCAGAGTCAGAAGTGAATACGAGAGTCATGAAACTCTCGAGTCAGAATTGATAACTCTTGAGTCAGAAGTGATTAAGAGAGTCATGAAACTGTTGAGTCAGAAGTGATAACTCTCGAGTCAGAAGTGAATAAGAGAGTCATGAAACTCTTGAATCAGAAGTGACAACTCTCGAGTCAGAAGTGATTTAGAGAGTCATGAAACTCTTGAGTCAGAAGTGATATAGAAAGTCATGAAACTCTCTAGTCAGAAGTGATTTAGAGAGTCATGAAAACACTCGAGTCAGAATTGATTTAGAGAGTCATGAAACTCTCGAGTCAGAAGTGATTTAGAGAGTCATGAAACACTCGAGTCAGAAGTGATAACTCTTGAGTCAGAAGTGATTTAGAGAATCATGAAACTCTTGGGTCGGAAGTGATTTAGAGAGTCATGTAACACTCGAGTCAGAAGTGATTTAGAGAGTCATGAAACTCTCGAGTCAGAAGTGATTTAGAGAGTCATGAAACTCTCGAGTCAGAAGTGATTTAGAGAGTTATGAAACACTCTAGTCAGAAGTGGTTTAGAGAGTCATGAAACTCTTGAGTCAGAAGTGATTTAGAGAGTCATGAAACACTCGAGTCAGAAGTGATAACTCTTGAGTCAGAAGTGATTTCGAGAGTCATAAAACTCTTGAGTCAGAAGTGATAACTCTCGAGTCAGAAGTGATTTAGAGAGTCATGAAACTCTTGAGTCAGAAGTGATTTAGAGAGTCATGAAACTCTTGGGTCGGAAGTGATTTAGAGAGTCATGTAACACTCGAGTCAGAAGTGATTTAGAGAGTCATGAAACTCTCGAGTCAGAAGTGATTTAGAGAGTCATGAAACTCTCGAGTCAGAAGTGATTTAGAGAGTTATGAAACACTCGAGTCAGAAGTGGTTTAGAGAGTCATGAAACTCTCGAGTCAGAAGTGATTTAGAGAGTCATGAAACACTCGAGTCAGAAGTGTTAACTCTTGAGTCAGAAGTGATTTCGAGAGTCATAAAACTCTTGAGTCAGAAGTGATAACTCTTGAGTCAGAAGTGATTTAGAGAGTCATGAAACTCTTGAGTCAGAAGTGATTTAGAGAGTCATGAAACTCTTGGGTCGGAAGTGATTTAGAGAGTCATGTAACACTCGAGTTAGAAGTGATTTAGAGAGTCATGAAACTCTTGAGTCAGAAGTAATTTAGAGAGTCATAAAACTCTTGAGTCAGAAGTGATTTAGAGAGTCATGAAACTCTCGAGTCAGAAGTGATTACTCTCGAGTCAGAAGTGATTTAGAGAGTCATGAAACACTCGAGTCAGAAGTGGTTTAGAGAGTCATGGAACTCCAGAGTCAGAAGTGAATACGAGAGTCATGAAACTCTCGAGTCAGAATTGATAACTCTTGAGTCAGAAGTGATTAAGAGAGTCATGAAACTGTTGAGTCAGAAGTGATAACTCTCGAGTCAGAAGTGAATAAGAGAGTCATGAAACTCTTGAGTCAGAAGTGACAACTCTCGAGTCAGAAATGATTTAGAGAGTCATGAAACTCTTGAGTCAGAAGTGATATAGAAAGTCATGAAACTCTCTAGTCAGAAGTGATTTAGAGAGTCATGAAAACACTCGAGTCAGAATTGATTTAGAGAGTCATGAAACTCTCGAGTCAGAAGTGATTTAGAGAGTCATGAAACACTCGAGTCAGAAGTGATAACTCTTGAGTCAGTAGTGATTTCGAGAGTCATAAAACTCTTGAGTCAGAAGTGATAACTCTCGAGTCAGAAGTGATTTAGAGAGTCATGAAACTCTTGAGTCAGAAGTGATTTAGAGAGTCATGAAACTCTTGGGTCGGAAGTGATTAAGAGAGTCATGTAACACTCGAGTCAGAATTGATTTAGAAAGTCATGAAACTCTCGAGTCAGAAGTGATTTAGAGAGTCATGAAACTCTCGAGTCAGAAGTGATAACTCTTGAGTCAGAAGTGATTTCGAGAGTCATAAAACTCTTGAGTCAGAAGTGATAACTCTCGAGTCAGAAGTGATTTAGAGAGTCATGAAACTCTCGAGTCAGAAGTGATTTAGAGAGTCATGAAACACTCGAGTCAGAAGTGATAACTCTTGAGTCAGAAGTGATTTCGAGAGTCATAAAACTCTTGAGTCAGAAGTGATAACTCTCGAGTCAGAAGTGATTTAGAGAGTCATGAAACTCTTGAGTCAGAAGTGATTTAGAGAGTCATGAAACTCTTGGGTCGGAAGTGATTTAGAGAGTCATGTAACACTCGAGTCAGAAGTGATTTAGAGAGTCATGAAACTCTTGAGTCAGAAGTAATTTAGAGAGTCATAAAACTCTTGAGTCAAAGGTGATTTAGAGAGTCATGAAACTCTCGAGTCAGAAGTGATTACTCTCGAGTCAGAAGTGATTTAGAGAGTCATGAAACACTCTAGTCAGAAGTGGTTTAGAGAGTCATAGAACTTCCTTGTCAGAAGTGATTTAGAGAGTCATGAAACTCTTGAGTCAGAAGTGATAACTTTCGAATCAGAAGTGATTTGGAGAGTTGTGAAACTCTAGAGTCAGAAGTGATAACTCTCGAGTCAGAAGTGATTTAGAGAGCCGTGAAACTCTAGAATCAGAAGTGATAACTCTCGAGTCAGAAGTGATTTAGAGAGTCATGAAACTCTTGAGTCAGAAGTGATTTAAAAAGCCAACCACAAAATGACAGCTGATACCAGTATCTAAGATGGCCTCTTCTGTGACTCTTGAATCTTTTGTGACTCCTGAGTCACATGCTAATTTTTGTGATTTTCCCAGGTGTGAAATTTGAGTTTTTCTTGCCTCTGGGCTCCCCTAGCACTCCCATGGGATCAGGCACCTATGAGTCTGCCAGTGGCGGCTCCTTCGTTAAGGCGGTGGAGCATTGTCCCACTGCTCATAGAGCAGTGTAAAAAAAAATGAAAGTGACTGAAGTTATTATCCTTTTATTTTTAGTATTGTCAGGTTGGGGCGGGGCTCGGCTCCCCTGATGTTGGGAAGGAGGAGTGGTTGCTGCACTCTAAAGTGCGCATGACGTTTTGGCCGGCCCAAACCTTCATGCACACTATGCATGTTCTCCACCCGGGCTGATTTACAACCCGGGTGGAGAACCTGCCCAGGCTCCCATTCCAATCTGAGTGCCAAACCACGGTGTTCAGACCAATCAAAAAGCTGCATTGCAGCATTGTGATTGGCTTAGGGGAGCTTGGGTGCTTAACAATCACAATAGTGGAATGGAGCGTGGTGATTGGCTCAGGGGAGCCTGGGTGCTTACCAATGACATCAGTGCATTACAGCAGCGTTCTGAGTGGCTCAGGGGAGCCTGGGTGCTTTCCGATCACAGAGGTGCATTGCAGCATTGTGATTGGCTCTGGGGAGCCTGGGTGCTACCTGGAAGACGAGCGAAGTAGACAAGTTGTGGTAGAGACGCAGCAATTGTACCCTCTCCCCTCCCGCCGCACCACCCCCGTAACATACCGGCCTCCACTGGAGACTGCCTTTGTCCCTCCCCCTCACCCCCTCACAACATGGCTGGACAATATTTCTTTCCACAGCACAACTTGAAAATTGACAAAAAAATGTATTGGTTAACTTTTGCATTTGAAAAAGAAAAACATGATAATTAATTTAATACCATGGGAGTGGCTAACAGTATAAACTTCTTCTATGCAAGTGAAGTGAACCCTCAGCAATGGTCTATTAAGCATGCCCTACACCACCCCATGGCATGCACACACCCCCTCATGCCAGTTACTCCATTAACTCATTGCTGGCCGACACCAGCTGTTCTCCTGGGAGGGGCATCCCCATCCATGCCCTGAGAGCAGCCCATAGCCAGGCTGCTCATGGACCCCCGGGAGGACATTTCAAAGCTCTGAATTTGTTAATAACAATGATATTGATTTTCACAAGTGTTGCTGCCTCTTTGCAATAACATCTGTGAACATCTCATATTAAATGCCCTTAGACCTCTTTAAATTCTTCTCATTCCCGACAATCTGTAGCAAGAATATTGATGAATCCTCTAGCTTTGTCCTTGTTCTAATCCCGATAGAGTCAATTAATCGATCAATTTGGAAAGCAGCATGCATGTATGCGAGGGTCTAACCGTTGTCATTAATCTCATGTTCTTCGTTTTGATTTCAATCTTGTTTTCATCTTTAGTCTTGATTTTCCCCTTCTTCTCCTCATTGTCGTTTTCTTTCTTGACTTCTTTATTTTGCTTTGTTGGTTCTGGTATCAATTTAGAATCCCAGTTTTATTTTTAAATGAGTTCAAGTTAAACAACTCCTTGCCCCGAGGAAGAGTCGGAATTTACTATAAAAGTTTCTGAGCTCGTGTTGTCACCTTTTGAATTCCTAATTGATTCTAAAGGGAGATGTTTGTTACATGGACATGAAACCACTTTCAATAAACTTGAGATTTCCTGGATTCGAAGACACTTCTGCCTATGTAGTAATTCATTTGTTTACCTCAAAACTGTCTAATTGACACTCGTCCACTCCAATGTTTTTCAATCACTCCTCTCATCTGTTTTGATTCCATCCAGGAATTAACCCTATTGAGGCCGAACAGATTTGATTTCACATTCTATTTTGTTAATGTTTTTACCATCTCATCTTCATCGATTCACAGAAATATCCGGGATAGAGTAAGTGACATCACACACACATTGACCTTAACAACATCCCAGGAAGTAGCATCATATGACCTTTGACCCTGCGTTTTCCCAGGAAGTTGCCCCTAAAGTTTAATGCCGGGCGGCATTAGCAAATGAAGTGAGGGCGGATGTGGAGTTGGCGGCCACGGCTCTGCTCAGCCAGTCCACTGAGCCTTGTGCCCTGCGCTGCAGAGTGGTGTCCGGCATTGTGGCCGAAGAGGAGACGGGCCCTGATCCCCGAGTCCAGAATAGTTAGCTGGCCTTGGTGGTTGGAGCCTCCAGGCGCCACCTTCGGTAGTGCGAGCGGCTGAGCGCCTGTTGCAGGTCCCGAGGGCGCCTGCATGAAAGGGAGGTGCCCTGGCAGCATCCAACATTGTAGGCATCGGGCAGGAGCACAAGATGCAGAGCACCGCAGGAAAAGACCCCTCTGCCCACCATGACGCAGGGTGTGCCTTGTAAAGACCCCTCTGCCCAGCATAACGCAACGCTGTGCCTTGTAAAGACCCCTCTGCCCGGCATGACTCAGGGTGTGACTTGTAAAGACCCTTCTGCCCACCCTGGCGCAGTGTGTGCCTTGTAAAGACCCCTCTGCCCGGCATGACTCAGTGTGTGCCTTGTAAAGACCCCTCTGCCCAGCATGACGCAGTGTGTGCCTTGTAAAGACCCCTCTGCCCGGCATGACTCAGCGCTGTGCCTTGTAAAGACCCCTCTGCCCAGCATGACGCAGCGCTGCGCCTTGTAAAGACTCCTCTGCCGGCATGACTCAGGGTGTGCCTTGTAAAGACCCCTCTGCCCAGCATGATGCAGGGTGTGCCTTGTAAAGACCCCTCTGCCCAGCATGACGCAGCGCTGTGCCTTGTAAAGAGCCCTCTGCCCGGCATGGCGCAGGGTGTGCCTTGTAAAGACCCCTCTGCCCAGCATGACGTAGGGTGTGCCTTGTAAAGACCCCTCTTCCCTGCATGACGCAGCGGTGTGCCTTGTAAGGAACCCTCTGCCCAGCATGACGCAGCACTGTGCCTTGTAAAGACGACTCTGCCCAGCATGACGCAGCACCCACTGCCCACGTGCCTAGTAAAGACCCCTCTGCCCAGCAGGACGCAGCAATGTGCCTTGTAAAGACCCCTCTCCCCAGCATGACACAGCACTGTGCCTTGTAAAGAACCCTCTGCCCGGCATGGCGCAGGGTGTGCTTTGTAAAGACCCCTCTGCCCAGCATGACGCAGGGTGTGCCTTTTAAAGACCCCTCTTCCCTGCATGACGCAGTGGTGTGTCTTGTAAGGAACCCTTTGCCCAGCATGACGCAGCACTGTGCCTTGTAAAGACCACTCTGCCCAGCATGACGCAGGGTGTGCCTTGTAAAGACCCTTCTGCCCAGCATGATGCAGTGCTGTGCCTTGTAAAGACCTCTGCCCAGCATGATGCAGTGCTGTGCCTTGTAAAGACCCCTCAGCCCAGCATGACGCAGTGCTGTAGCTTGTAAAGACCCCTCTGCCCAGCATGACACAGCGCTGTGCCTTGTAAATAACCCTCTGCCCAGCCTGATGCAGCGCTGCGACCCCTCTGCTAAGCATGATGCAGGGTGTGCCTTGTAGAGACCCCTCTGCCCAGTATGACACAGCGCTGCGACCCCTCTGCCCAGCATGACGCAGGGTGTGCCTTGTAAAGACCCCTCTGCCCAGCATGATGCAGCGGTGTGCCTTGTAAAGAACCCTCTACCCAGCATGACGCAGGGTGTGGCTTGTAAAGGCCCCTCTGCCCAGCATGACGCAGCGCTGTGCCTTGTAAAGACCCCTCTGCCCAGCCTGACGCAGCACCCACTGCCCACGTGCCTAGTAAAGACCCCTCTGCCCAGCATGACGCAGAAATGTGCCTTGTAAAGACCCCTCTGCCCAGCATGACACAGCGCTGTGCCTTGTAAAGACCCCTCTGCCCAGCATGACACAGCGCTGTGCCTTGTAAAGAACCCTCTGCCCGGCATGGCGCAGGGTGTGCCTTGTAAAGAGCCCTCTGCCCAGCATGACGCAGGGTGTGCCTTGTAAAGACCCCTCTTCCCTGCATGACGCAGTGGTGTGCCTTGTAAGGAACCCTCTGCCCAGCATGACGCAGCACTGTGCCTTGTAAAGACCACTCTGCCCAGCATGACGCAGGGTGTGCCTTGTAAAGACCCTTCTGCCCAGCATGACGCAGTGCTGTGCCTTGTAAAGACCTCTCTGCCCAGCATGATGCAGTGCTGTAGCTTGTAAAGACCCCTCTGCCCAGCATGACACAGCGCTGTGCCTTGTAAAGAACCCTCTGCCCAGCCTGACGCAGCGCTGTCCCTTGTAGAGACCCCTCTGCCCAGTATGACACAGCACTGCACCCCTCTGCCCAGCATGACGCAGCAGTGTGCCTTGTAAAGAACCCTCTACCCAGCATGACGCAGGGTGTGCCTTGTAAAGGCCCCTCTGCCCAGCATGATGCAGTGCTGTGCCTTGTAAAGACCCCACTGCCCAGCATGACGCAGGGTGTGACTTGTAAAGACCCCTCTGCCCAGCATGACGCAGTGGTGTGCCTTGTAAAGACCCCTCTGCCCAGCATGACACAGCGGTGTGCCTTGTAAAGAACCCTCTGCCCAGCATGACGCAGCGCTGTGCCTTGTTAAGACCCCTCTGCCCAGCATGACGCAGCGCTGTGCCTTGGAAAGCGTCCTCTGCCCAGCATGATGCAGCGCTGTGCCTTGTAAAGACCCCTCTGCCCAGCATGATGCAGCGCTGTGCCTTGTAAGGACCCCTCTGCCCAGCATGACACAGTGGTGTGCCTTGTAAAGACCCCTCTTCCCAGCATGACACAGCGATGTGCCTTGCAAAGACCCCTCTGCCCAGCATGACGCAGCGCTGTGCCTTGTAAAGACCCCTCTGCCCAGCATGATGCAGCGCTGTGCCTTGTAAGGACCCCTCTGCCCAGCATGACACAGTGGTGTGCCTTGTAAGGAACCCTCTGCCCAGCATGACGCGGCACTGTGCCTTTTAAAGACCACTCTGTCCAGCATGACGCAGCGGTGTGCCTTTTTGGAGGCAGTCAGTGAACAAAGGAGCCCAGGTTTGCCGATGCCTCCCCTGACCAGGTGTTCGCTGTGCGGGAACGACAGCAATCATCATATATTCCATTTACCTCTTCGACTCCCAACCCATGAAGAGCTTATCTGCCGGCCCATTTGCGGTTAAATCATCACCTGGAACATTTAGCTACGCCGGTCCACGCTCCACAGGAACGATTTGGACCGCCTGGTGTTAAGATCATCTGGGGGGAGATGGCGGACTTTGGAATGAGCGATTGTCTGATAAAGGAAAATCCCAATCCTGCTCCTTCTCAGGAAATGCCCTCAGAAACTGGAATGCTGTGCCTCAAGACTTATGTGACAATCAATCCTTCCCC
The DNA here is from genome assembly GCF_964204655.1 of Triturus cristatus. Taxonomy (NCBI): domain Eukaryota; kingdom Metazoa; phylum Chordata; class Amphibia; order Caudata; family Salamandridae; genus Triturus; species Triturus cristatus. The sequence continues at coordinate 1,210,762,924 of NC_140584.1, read as the reverse complement.
CACTTCAAGTCGAAATTGAAACTCCATCTCCTCAACAAATATCTAAACCCTCACTCCTAAAGCTGGCCCACCCTGCCATCCACCAAGCCAAGATCTAGGCCAGCATCATGATCCTGGGAAAATCTCTATTGGCCCACTCCCCCCATGCCTCCAACGGGGCTCTCTCCTTGCTTTCCCTGAGCTGCATCGCCCATCCACTCGACGGCAGGATGCAATCCAGTACTCTTATTTGGCCCCGTGTACGCTCACCTTTTCCCCCATGTAACACCATGTTAATGCAGCTTTGCATTGCTACAACGCTATTTATATATCTTTTATGCTGTATCTTCTTCCAAAAATGTATCAGTTATTGACCCTAATGCCTCCTATTCTTTGCCTGCACGCTGTCATTGTGTCCGTGTGTCCTCCCCAATATACTCTGCTGAAATATGCATGGTTAAAAGAATATATGTGTATCTGTAGGCTACCTCTAGAATCCATCCCTTCCATTTGACTATACACCACAGCCCATGGTGATTTGGACTTACACAGGCCTACTTTGTCGCTATATGTCCCTGTACCAATGTATCTATGCAAGGCTAAGCAATAATTGTATAGATGTGTTGTACCTACCTCCAAATATGTATCAGTTACGGATCCTAATGTCCTCCATACATGTCGTTCATGTCATGTCTCTACCTCAAAAACCAAAACTGTGCCAGCTACTGATAACAATGTCGGCATATGTCTCGTTATGTACCACTGTTATTTGGCTCTATGTCTATCTAATCTGTAAACCTATAACTACTGCTATGCCATATTTGTGAGGCACTCTGAGGCCTTCATGTCTAGTTCCCACTATATAAAACTCTACAAATACATAAATAAAATAAATATCCCTCTGTGCTGAATGGTGTAGGGCACATACTGCATTTTCATTCGCACAGCCTCACAGAGTGTCTGTACCGGACAATTCCATATTCCTTCCAGGCAGCAACCCTCTTATATGCGCCCCAATGCAGGTAAGATGTGGGGAAAACAGATAACCACTAACCAAAACTACACTTTGAAACCCGATGAGGCAGTTGAATGGTGTTGCAAGATAATAATGCGGCCGAAACTTCAGACTTTGTCCCTGACAGCGGTGCTGAAAAATATGAGATGAAATCACTGCTGAGGGGGATGCAGGAGAGTTTGGTATCCATTGACTGTAAAATGTATGCTCTTGCCTCCTATATGGATTCCTTCACACAAAAACTCGACAAGCACAGTGGCAGGTTGGTAGAGGTGGAACAAAGACTATCAGCTGTGGAAGATAGCCTCACGACATAAGAAGAGGCTCTTATCGACATGGAAAGAGTGGTACATGTGATGCTGCCAAGAATGAGGACCTAGAAGCAATGTCCAGAAGAAATAATATTTGTAGTCTGGGCATCCTAGAGTAAGCCAATAGAGGACGAATGGAAGAACATGATGAGAGGCTGCTGCTAGAGGCCCTCTGGCAGAGGCTTTCATGTGTCTACTGGTAGTAGAGCAGTAATATTGTTCCCTGGTGGCCAAGTGTAAAGCGACCATACAACACGCACATCCACTGAAGCAAGGAACGCACACAATAAGGGACGCCACACTGTAGAGATTTATGCAAACAACTCACGTTTTATCCAAGCAGTTCGAGATAAATGCAGTTCATAACATATATATGCACTTCATGAGATATAAATTCAGTTAAGGAGATGACAATGGCAATTCACTTATGTCAGCGTTTGATCCGCCAGCACCATATACACCAGTATGATATTCACCAGTATGATATTCACCATTATGATATTCACCATTATGATATTCACCAGTATCTTGTATATTTTACTCCCCGTGTTAGGGTTTGGGGATTGTAGCGCTACTCCTGGGGGCGTGCAGGGACCCAGGGCAGACCTCGCGGGCCTACCGTTACCTTGGGACAAATCTGACGAACACCTTCAGAGCAGAGCATTAGAACATAGCGCCACTCGTAACCAGCACGCAGTGCATACTTCAGAGCAGAGCATTAGAACATAGCGCCACTCGTAACCAGTAAGCAGTGAATACGTCAGCACTAAGCATTGGAACATAACGCTACTCGTAATCAGTAAGCAGTGAATACGCCAGCACTGAGCATTCGAACATAACGCTTCTCGTAACCAATAGCAATGTATACTTCAGAACGGAGCATTTAGAACATAGCGCTTCTCGTAACCAATAGCAATGTATACTTCAGAACAGAGCATTTAGAACATAGCGCTTCTCGTAACCAATAACAATGTATACTTCAGAACGGAGCAGTTCACGGAGCACAACGAGCCGCGTGAAGCGAGCCTCTCGTACTCCGGTGCAGTTCGGGAGACACAAAGTTCCGGAATAGTCAGTGGGGAACAAGGGGCGAATCTCTCGGAGGGGTCTCTCTGTCGTGGTGACCAGGGGACTCCCACGGAGAGGGAACCCGGGCTCAGGGTGCGGTGTGGCTCCCAGCCTGTAGGGGGCGCACCGGGGTCAGTCCCAAGCCTCCGGGCTTACCTTGCTCGACGTCAGAAGGCGTCCACACCGGCTCCGAAGTCCGCAGGCGATCCTGTTGCGACGGGGGCCGGCCACGGCCTCACGCCCCTTCACCACAGCTGCGACGGCAGCGACGGGGCCCCGGGCTTCTCCTCGGGCCTCGCGACGATGAGGGGCACTCTTCCGGCCTCCACGCCACAGGGGGGGGGCTCAAATTAAGCTGGGGGCTCCGCGCTTAATGGAGCACACTGCCGGGGATCCCAGGCCAGGTCAGGGAGCGCAGGGGTCACAGCGCTAAGACCTGGTTGATCCTCAGCGATACCACAATCGGTTAGGTAGGTAGTTTCAAGGTTCAGTCTGGACACGCAGTCTCAGCATTCAGTTCCGGCAATCAGTTGCTCTTCAAAGTCTTGATGGCGCAGATGTATCTGGCGCCCTTAAGGGGTTCTGTTACAGGGGGGTAGGGGGTGAGTTGGCGACTAGGTCCTTCCTAGTCAGGCTGGGCAGAGGTTCCCTGGGTCCTCCTACTGCTGGGCAAGATCAGTGGGTTTCACAGGATCCCTCACTCACTTAAGAGGCAGCACCTAAATCCTGTCACTCTCAGAGGCATAAGTCCCTGGCTAGGCCCTACCGCCTACACTCCTGCATGGATTCTCCAGCTCTGCTTTACCCCACTGGCCAACTGACTAGAAAAAGTTCCCCCTCTCACTTATGTATCCCTAGGTCAGGTGACCTCTAGCCAAGGCGGCAAAAGTAAAAACCACACCTCCCTTCTAGAAGGTTCCAGCACATTCCAGGAGCTTCCCCATTCTACCTATGGGACAAAAAAAAGGCGGGCTGGTGTCGCAACATTGTTGTGGGGTTCCAGCCAGCTCCTGGCAGCTAGGGTGCTACTAATAAAGACCACTCTGCAGTAGCAGGGGCCTGTGGCAGCCATCTTGGCAGAAGTAAAAAAAACGAAAAAACTCAGGAAAAAGGGCCAAGTCCAACACCAAGCCTCCCCTATTTGACCCGCGCACCACAGTGTTGTACATTTATTGATCTTGAGAAACTGTGACACGTCATTACACAGTGTCAGGGAAAAACGTCAACTGCCCTTTAAGAGCGATGGGATTTTGCTCTAGCTGGATTTCACCATCGCTGTCTGTGAGACCGGCCTCACGGCGTTGCCCTCTCCATCATCCCGCCAACCTGCAACCACCCTCAAGACACGACATCCCCGACTCCGGCCGCCCCAGCCACCCCCGATCCACGGGCCGGCCAGAGACCTGACAGACTCAACACCCTACTACGCATGCCCAACCGAGGGAGCGGGAACCCTCGAGCCAGACCCAGAGGCGCCAGCCCAGTCACACCTCGGGTCGCCTTCCCCGGGAGGACTCAATCGGCCACCAGGCCCCTGGGGAGCAGGCGCCTCCCCTACCGAGCGTCTGGGGTCCCTCCCAGACCCACCTGAAAAGACCAAAGAAGTGAGCGGCAGGAAATCCCGCCGAACCCCCTCCGTCACCCCAGTCCCCCCTCTGCGAGCACTCCGGACTTCAAAGAACCAGCGGAGTATAACAAGGGGTGCCGGAGGAACAAGGACAGAGAAGACCTGGAACCATCTGAGCCTGCTGACGCTGTCGCGGCTCCTGAACGCTGAAATTCACCTGGGCCTGCTGAGTGACTGGCGGCCTCTTGCTATTGAACCATCTGAGCCCTGCGGACGAGGTCGCGGCTCCCGAACCCTGATCTACCTAGGCCTGCTGAGTGACTCGCGGCCCCCAGCTATTGAACCATCTGAGCCCTGCTGACGGAATCGCGGCTCCTGAACTCCGACCACCTGTACCTGCTGAGAGACTCGCGGCGCTCCCCTTGAGGACGGCTCGGTAAGAGATCGCCCAGAGACACGACACCCTCCAGCTCGAGGATTGTGAGCTTCCGCAGGGTATTTCGCAGAGACACTATCTTGAAAGACTGTCCCGCTACCCCCATTCCCCACGACTGATTTGTGGTACGTTGTGCCACTGCTGTACTATTTGCCTTTTGGGTCATAAAGATCCCTTGAAATCATCGATAAAAGAACTTATCGTCCTACAAAGAATACGTGTGGTGTCCCTCTGTTCACAGTGCAGATCAGGGTGTGCGCGCCTGGTTCGGCTTACTTGGGAGAGGTGGGTCAAAGGGGTGGGCAAGACGTCTATCGAACCCCCTTCCGGCGGACGCCTTTCCAACATTTGGTGGCAGACGACGGGATCCGAGCCGACACCGAAGGAGAGCGTGCAGTAAACGACTGGCGCACTACCAAAACAGAAATGGAAGGAGAAACCTCCCTGGGTGCCACAGGTACCGAAATAAGCTCACCGTTCCGAGAAGATCAATTGGACTATTACACGCATAGAGAACTAAAACAGTTTTGCAAAGACCTTGGCATCGCTACCACCGGACTGAGCACAAAGGAAGACTTCCAGAAAGTACTGAAAGCCTGGGTCGAGACGGGGGCGCCCCCGACCCAAACGGAAGGAGACTCTACCCATGAACAAACAAGCACCCCGGCGAGAAACAACGGGCCAGAGGGGAACCTGTCCCCCGAGGCACTAGCGGACCGAGAGAGAAGCCGCAACCACGAACTGGAACTGGCAAAACTAAAAATCGAGGGAGAGATAAAACTGGCAGAGAAGAAGTTAGCCGTCGAGCAGTTACGGCTACAAGGGGAACTCGAAGAGAAGAGACTCCAAAGGGAGCACGACGAAAAGAAACTCCAGCTAGAACATGAACGCGGCCTGAAGGAGATTGAGTGGCGGGCTAGACACGAAAAGTCACAGCCGCCCGGGAATCCCCAGCCCGCTCCCGCCGGGGAAACCAAAGTTCACATCCCCAAGGATGTGGTCAAGGAGTATTATAAGAACGATGATATCCAGCAGTGGTTTAAAGCCTACGAAGTCGCCATGACCTCTCACCGAGTCCCGCAGAAGGATTGGGGGGCTGGCCTATGGGGCCGGTTCTTAAGCGAAGGAAGGGACACTCTGCTCGATCTGCCCTCCGCGGTCATGAACTCCTACAGCCACATGAAGGAAGCCCTCGTGGGCCGGTACGGACTCACCCCCGAAATGTACCGACAACGGTTCCGAGATTGCAAAAAGATACCGGGCACCACGTGGGTCGAATACGTGAACTTTTACAGCCGAGCCTTGGACGGGTGGATCAAGGGCAGCAAGGTCTCCACCTTCGAAGAACTGTTCGATCTGATCGCCTGGGAACATTTAGCGGCCAATTGCTTTATAGAACTGCACCAGCATCTCCTAGACAGTAAACTCACCGACCCTCGGAAGCTGGCCGCTGAGGCCGATCGTTGGGTGAACACCCGGGCCACCCGGGGCCCCGTGGGGGACTACGGCCGCAACAGTCAGGGTCCCCCCCGCCAGAGGGGCGGAGGGAACCACGGCCGACCAAGAGACTTTGCCGGGGGGTCCTCCACCAGCCCCCCCAGCAGCCCACCAGCGGCGGGTTCGGCCCAGTCGCCAGCCAGCACCGGAGCCCCAGGACGACCAGGTCCACGAGCTAGGATCACCTGCTTCCGCTGCCAGCAGCCCGGACACTACGCCAATGACCCCCAGTGTCCCCAGTATCAGCGAACCACAACGACCAACCCCACGACCCGGCAGATGGCCTCCGTGGCTCTGGGGGAAGAAATGGAAGACTCCGAGGAATGGGAACCGGCGGCCATGGCCCTGGTCTCCCTTGGTGATCGAGAAATGGTCCCCGGGACACCCTTGCCCGCCAACACAGAGAAATACTGACAGCAGGTGACTATCAACGGCCACCGAGTCGAGGGCCTTCGCGACACCGGGGCGAGTGTCACCGCGGTCCACCGCAGCCTAATTTCCGAAGACCAGATCCTAGCCGGGGCCCTCTGTCCGGTCGTATCCTCCGACAATTCTGAGAGCCTCTGCCAGATGGCCCTGGTGCCCTTCGAGTGGGGAGGGGTCTCCGGAGAACTGAAGGTAGCGGTCCGGACCTCGCAGCCCGTAGACTGCCTCCTGGGCAACGACCTGGAAAATTCCCCGTGGGGGCAGGTAGAACGAAGAGCCCACCTAGAGATGATGGGCCTACCAGAATGGGTCTGCGCCACCACGCGCTCCATGACCGCACGAGTGGCCCCCTCCAAGGGCGGTGAAGCCCTCTTACCGAACACTTTCCCCGAGAACAGGGACCCCCTACCAGAAGCAGACAACCCTCCTTCCGAGGAAGAAGGAGACACTAACCCAGGGGAAGGACCGGAACCTTCCGCCCCAGAGGCCCCGATGGAACCCGAAGAACTGCCCGAGTTGGCCCAGTGGCACTGCGAAGGGGGGCCCTCCCGCGAAGAGTTCTGCCAGGAACAGACCACTTGCCCCTCCCTCGAGGGACTTAGACAACAAGCCGAAGCCCAGGTCGCCGGTGATCAAACCGGAACCCATTGGGTCTATTGGGACAATGGCCTCCTCTACAGCGAGCAAAAGTCCGCCGAGCTAGGCGCAGCACGAGTACTGGTGGTACCCCGGCGGTTCCGGAGCCTCCTCCTGGGCCTGGCCCACGATGTACCCTTGGCAGGACACTTAGGCCAAGACAAGACATACCAGCGATTGGTGACCCACTTCTATTGGCCCAAGATGCGAGCGAATGTAGAAGCACACTGCAAGTCCTGCCTCACGTGCCAGGGCAGTGGGAAGAGTGGCGGAAAACGCAAAGCTCCCTTACAACCGTTCCCCGTTGTAAGTACCCCGTTCGAGCGGGTCGGCATCGACATCGTGGGACCCCTGGATCCGAAGACCGCCCAGGGCCACAGATTCATCCTCGTCCTGGTGGACCATGCCACCCACTACCCCGAGGCCATCCCCCTCCGCACCGTGACGGCTCCCGTGGTGGGCCGGGCTCTCATGGGGATCTTCTCCCGTGTCGGATTTCCCCGCGAGGTTGTGAGTGATCGCGGCACGAACTTTATATCCCGCTACATGAAGTCCCTGTGGCAGCAGTGCGGAGTCACGTATAAATTCACGACCCCCTACCACCCCCAGGGCAACGGCCTGGTGGAACGCTTCAACCGAACTCTGAAGGGAATGATCCTGGGCCTCGAAGAACCCCTGCGCCGGAAATGGGACGTCCTCCTCCCTTGCCTCCTGTTCGCGTACCGGGAGGTTCCCCAAAAGTCTCTGGGGTTCAGTCCCTTCGAACTGCTGTACGGACATCCCGTTCGAGGGCCTCTAAGCCTGGTCAAAGAGGGCTGGGAGACAAGCCCCCGGGGGACACCCCCAGATGTGTTCCGCTACATCCTGGCGCTCCGCAACCAGATGAGGAAGTTTAGGGAACTTGCCGAGGCTAACCTCGAGGCCAGCCAAGAAGAAATGAAGCGCTGGTATGACCAGAACGCAACCTTGGTCGAGTTCCAGCCGGGCCAGCAGGTTTGGGTCATGGCTCCGGTGAAACCTTGCGCCCTACAAGACAAATGGACTGGTCCATTCAAGGTGGTCGAACGGAAGAGCCAGGTCACGTATCTGGTCGACGTACAGTCCCCACGGAACCCCCTCCGGGTCCTCCACGTAAACCGTCTCAAGCCCCACTTCGTAAGGACAGAATTGAGTTTGCTACTGGCCACCGATGAAGGGGCAGAAGAAGACACTGAACCCCTGCCCGATCTCCTGTGCACAAAAGAACTGGACGGTTCCGTGGAGGGTGTGAGACTGTCGGCCACCCTCACTCCCCAGCAGGCCAACGACTGCCGCCAGCTGCTCGGACAATTCGCAGACCTTTTCTCCCTCATTCCAAGGGTGACCGACTGGTGTGTCCACGACGTGGACACCGGCGACTGCCCGCCTGTGAGACACCGAGCCTACCGGGTGCCTGACCGGGTCCGCACCTGCATCAAGACCGAGGTACAGAAAATGCTCAACCTAGGGGTCATCGAGCCCTCCGACAGCCCCTGGGCCAGCCCGGTGGTTCTGGTCCCGAAGGCTGCCTCCCCAGGGGTCGCCCCCGAACTAAGATTCTGTGTAGACTATCGGGGGCTCAACGCGGTCACCCGCGCAGACGCTCACCCTATTCCCCGAGCCGACGAGCTCATCGACTGCCTGGGGGCCGCCCAGTTCCTCAGCACTTTCGACCTGACCTGCGGGTACTGGCAGATCGCTCTCACGGAAGGGGCGAAAGAGCGCTCTGCCTTCTCCACGCCAGATGGCCACTACCGCTTCAGGGTCATGCCGTTCGGAATGAAAAACGCCCCAGCCACGTTCCAGCGGTTGGTGAACAAGGTCCTGGCCGGACTCGAGGAGTTCAGCGCAGCGTACCTTGACGACATCGCCGTATTCAGCTCTCAATGGCACGAGCATCTCCAGCACCTCCGACAAGTACTAATGGCCCTGCGCCAAGCGGGCCTGACAGTGAAAGCCAGCAAATGCCAGCTCGGACAAGGCTCCGTGGTCTACCTGGGGCATCAGGTGGGCAGCGGCCAGGTCGCCCCTCTCCAGCCGAAGATCGATGCCATCAAGTCCTGGGAGCCCCACACCACGCAGACAGAGGTTCGGGCCTTCCTGGGCCTTACGGGGTACTACCGGAGGTTCATTAAAAATTATGGTAGTATCGCAGGGCCCCTCACAGAGTTGACCTCCAAAAAGCTTCCGCAGAAGGTGCAGTGGACCCCCCAGTGCCAGCAGGCGTTCGACGCCTTGAAAACCGCCATGTGCACCGCTCCCGTACTCAAGGCCCCCGACTACTCCCAAGAGTTCGTGGTCCAGACCGACGCATCCGAACATGGCATCGGGGCCGTGCTCTCGCAGTTCGACGACAAGGGCATTGATCAGCCCATAGCCTTCATCAGCCGGAGGCTGCTGCCGAGAGAGCAGCGTTGGAGTACTATAGAGCGAGAGGCCTTTGCCGTAGTCTGGGCCCTCAAAAAACTGTGGCCCTACTTGTTCGGAACCCATTTTCGAGTACAGACGGACCACCGGCCCTTGCAGTGGCTAATGCGGATGAGGGGGGAGAACCCCAAGCTACTACGATGGTCCATCTCTCTCCAAGGGATGGATTTCACTGTCGACCATCGCCCCGGGACGGATCATGCCAACGCCGACGGCCTGTCCCGGTTCTTCCGCTTCGGCGAGGAGAACCCCCCAGTGGATGGGTAGTTCTCCACGCCTTTCAGCTGGGGGGGACGCGTGTGAGACCGGCCTCACGGCGTTGCCCTCTCCATCATCCCGCCAACCTGCAACCACCCTCAAGACACGACATCCCCGACTCCGGCCGCCCCAGCCACCCCCGATCCACGGGCCGGCCAGAGACCTGACAGACTCAACACCCTACTACGCATGCCCAACCGAGGGAGCGGGAACCCTCGAGCCAGACCCAGAGGCGCCAGCCCAGTCACACCTCGGGTCGCCTTCCCCGGGAGGACTCAATCGGCCACCAGGCCCCTGGGGAGCAGGCGCCTCCCCTACCGAGCGTCTGGGGTCCCTCCCAGACCCACCTGAAAAGACCAAAGAAGTGAGCGGCAGGAAATCCCGCCGAACCCCCTCCGTCACCCCAGTCCCCCCTCTGCGAGCACTCCGGACTTCAAAGAACCAGCGGAGTATAACAAGGGGTGCCGGAGGAACAAGGACAGAGAAGACCTGGAACCATCTGAGCCTGCTGACGCTGTCGCGGCTCCTGAACGCTGAAATTCACCTGGGCCTGCTGAGTGACTGGCGGCCTCTTGCTATTGAACCATCTGAGCCCTGCGGACGAGGTCGCGGCTCCCGAACCCTGATCTACCTAGGCCTGCTGAGTGACTCGCGGCCCCCAGCTATTGAACCATCTGAGCCCTGCTGACGGAATCGCGGCTCCTGAACTCCGACCACCTGTGCCTGCTGAGAGACTCGCGGCGCTCCCCTTGAGGACGGCTCGGTAAGAGATCGCCCAGAGACACGACACCCTCCAGCTCGAGGATTGTGAGCTTCCGCAGGGTATTTCGCAGAGACACTATCTTGAAAGACTGTCCCGCTACCCCCATTCCCCACGACTGATTTGTGGTACGTTGTGCCACTGCTGTACTATTTGCCTTTTGGGTCATAAAGATCCCTTGAAATCATCGATAAAAGAACTTATCGTCCTACAAAGAATACGTGTGGTGTCCCTCTGTTCACAGTGCAGATCAGGGTGTGCGCGCCTGGTTCGGCTTACTTGGGAGAGGTGGGTCAAAGGGGTGGGCAAGACGTCTATCGAACCCCCTTCCGGCGGACGCCTTTCCAACATTTGGTGGCAGACGACGGGATCCGAGCCGACACCGAAGGAGAGCGTGCAGTAAACGACTGGCGCACTACCAAAACAGAAATGGAAGGAGAAACCTCCCTGGGTGCCACAGGTACCGAAATAAGCTCACCGTTCCGAGAAGATCAATTGGACTATTACACGCATAGAGAACTAAAACAGTTTTGCAAAGACCTTGGCATCGCTACCACCGGACTGAGCACAAAGGAAGACTTCCAGAAAGTACTGAAAGCCTGGGTCGAGACGGGGGCGCCCCCGACCCAAACGGAAGGAGACTCTACCCATGAACAAACAAGCACCCCGGCGAGAAACAACGGGCCAGAGGGGAACCTGTCCCCCGAGGCACTAGCGGACCGAGAGAGAAGCCGCAACCACGAACTGGAACTGGCAAAACTAAAAATCGAGGGAGAGATAAAACTGGCAGAGAAGAAGTTAGCCGTCGAGCAGTTACGGCTACAAGGGGAACTCGAAGAGAAGAGACTCCAAAGGGAGCACGACGAAAAGAAACTCCAGCTAGAACATGAACGCGGCCTGAAGGAGATTGAGTGGCGGGCTAGACACGAAAAGTCACAGCCGCCCGGGAATCCCCAGCCCGCTCCCGCCGGGGAAACCAAAGTTCACATCCCCAAGGATGTGGTCAAGGAGTATTATAAGAACGATGATATCCAGCAGTGGTTTAAAGCCTACGAAGTCGCCATGACCTCTCACCGAGTCCCGCAGAAGGATTGGGGGGCTGGCCTATGGGGCCGGTTCTTAAGCGAAGGAAGGGACACTCTGCTCGATCTGCCCTCCGCGGTCATGAACTCCTACAGCCACATGAAGGAAGCCCTCGTGGGCCGGTACGGACTCACCCCCGAAATGTACCGACAACGGTTCCGAGATTGCAAAAAGATACCGGGCACCACGTGGGTCGAATACGTGAACTTTTACAGCCGAGCCTTGGACGGGTGGATCAAGGGCAGCAAGGTCTCCACCTTCGAAGAACTGTTCGATCTGATCGCCTGGGAACATTTAGCGGCCAATTGCTTTATAGAACTGCACCAGCATCTCCTAGACAGTAAACTCACCGACCCTCGGAAGCTGGCCGCTGAGGCCGATCGTTGGGTGAACACCCGGGCCACCCGGGGCCCCGTGGGGGACTACGGCCGCAACAGTCAGGGTCCCCCCCGCCAGAGGGGCGGAGGGAACCACGGCCGACCAAGAGACTTTGCCGGGGGGTCCTCCACCAGCCCCCCCAGCAGCCCACCAGCGGCGGGTTCGGCCCAGTCGCCAGCCAGCACCGGAGCCCCAGGACGACCAGGTCCACGAGCTAGGATCACCTGCTTCCGCTGCCAGCAGCCCGGACACTACGCCAATGACCCCCAGTGTCCCCAGTATCAGCGAACCACAACGACCAACCCCACGACCCGGCAGATGGCCTCCGTGGCTCTGGGGGAAGAAATGGAAGACTCCGAGGAATGGGAACCGGCGGCCATGGCCCTGGTCTCCCTTGGTGATCGAGAAATGGTCCCCGGGACACCCTTGCCCGCCAACACAGAGAAATACCGACAGCAGGTGACTATCAACGGCCACCGAGTCGAGGGCCTTCGCGACACCGGGGCGAGTGTCACCGCGGTCCACCGCAGCCTAATTTCCGAAGACCAGATCCTAGCCGGGGCCCTCTGTCCGGTCGTATCCTCCGACAATTCTGAGAGCCTCTGCCAGATGGCCCTGGTGCCCTTCGAGTGGGGAGGGGTCTCCGGAGAACTGAAGGTAGCGGTCCGGACCTCGCAGCCCGTAGACTGCCTCCTGGGCAACGACCTGGAAAATTCCCCGTGGGGGCAGGTAGAACGAAGAGCCCACCTAGAGATGATGGGCCTACCAGAATGGGTCTGCGCCACCACGCGCTCCATGACCGCACGAGTGGCCCCCTCCAAGGGCGGTGAAGCCCTCTTACCGAACACTTTCCCCGAGAACAGGGACCCCCTACCAGAAGCAGACAACCCTCCTTCCGAGGAAGAAGGAGACACTAACCCAGGGGAAGGACCGGAACCTTCCGCCCCAGAGGCCCCGATGGAACCCGAAGAACTGCCCGAGTTGGCCCAGTGGCACTGCGAAGGGGGGCCCTCCCGCGAAGAGTTCTGCCAGGAACAGACCACTTGCCCCTCCCTCGGGGGACTTAGACAACAAGCCGAAGCCCAGGTCGCCGGTGATCAAACCGGAACCCATTGGGTCTATTGGGACAATGGCCTCCTCTACAGCGAGCAAAAGTCCGCCGAGCTAGGCGCAGCACGAGTACTGGTGGTACCCCGGCGGTTCCGGAGCCTCCTCCTGGGCCTGGCCCACGATGTACCCTTGGCAGGACACTTAGGCCAAGACAAGACATACCAGCGATTGGTGACCCACTTCTATTGGCCCAAGATGCGAGCGAATGTAGAAGCACACTGCAAGTCCTGCCTCACGTGCCAGGGCAGTGGGAAGAGTGGCGGAAAACGCAAAGCTCCCTTACAACCGTTCCCCGTTGTAAGTACCCCGTTCGAGCGGGTCGGCATCGACATCGTGGGACCCCTGGATCCGAAGACCGCCCAGGGCCACAGATTCATCCTCGTCCTGGTGGACCATGCCACCCACTACCCCGAGGCCATCCCCCTCCGCACCGTGACGGCTCCCGTGGTGGGCCGGGCTCTCATGGGGATCTTCTCCCGTGTCGGATTTCCCCGCGAGGTTGTGAGTGATCGCGGCACGAACTTTATATCCCGCTACATGAAGTCCCTGTGGCAGCAGTGCGGAGTCACGTATAAATTCACGACCCCCTACCACCCCCAGGGCAACGGCCTGGTGGAACGCTTCAACCGAACTCTGAAGGGAATGATCCTGGGCCTCGAAGAGCCCCTGCGCCGGAAATGGGACGTCCTCCTCCCTTGCCTCCTGTTCGCGTACCGGGAGGTTCCCCAAAAGTCTCTGGGGTTCAGTCCCTTCGAACTGCTGTACGGACATCCTGTTCGAGGGCCTCTAAGCCTGGTCAAAGAGGGCTGGGAGACAAGCCCCCGGGGGACACCCCCAGATGTGTTCCGCTACATCCTGGCGCTCCGCAACCAGACAAGGAAGTTTAGGGAACTTGCCGAGGCTAACCTCGAGGCCAGCCAAGAAGAAATGAAGCGCTGGTATGACCAGAACGCAACCTTGGTCGAGTTCCAGCCGGGCCAGCAGGTTTGGGTCATGGCTCCGGTGAAACCTTGCGCCCTACAAGACAAATGGACTGGTCCATTCAAGGTGGTCGAACGGAAGAGCCAGGTCACGTATCTGGTCGACGTACAGTCCCCACGGAACCCCCTCCGGGTCCTCCACGTAAACCGTCTCAAGCCCCACTTCGTAAGGACAGAATTGAGTTTGCTACTGGCCACCGATGAAGGGGCAGAAGAAGACACTGAACCCCTGCCCGATCTCCTGTGCACAAAAGAACTGGACGGTTCCGTGGAGGGTGTGAGACTGTCGGCCACCCTCACTCCCCAGCAGGCCAACGACTGCCGCCAGCTGCTCGGACAATTCGCAGACCTTTTCTCCCTCATTCCAAGGGTGACCGACTGGTGTGTCCACGACGTGGACACCGGCGACTGCCCGCCTGTGAGACACCGAGCCTACCGGGTGCCTGACCGGGTCCGCACCTGCATCAAGACCGAGGTACAGAAAATGCTCAACCTAGGGGTCATCGAGCCCTCCGACAGCCCCTGGGCCAGCCCGGTGGTTCTGGTCCCGAAGGCTGCCTCCCCAGGGGTCGCCCCCGAACTAAGATTCTGTGTAGACTATCGGGGGCTCAACGCGGTCACCCGCGCAGACGCTCACCCTATTCCCCGAGCCGACGAGCTCATCGACTGCCTGGGGGCCGCCCAGTTCCTCAGCACTTTCGACCTGACCTGCGGGTACTGGCAGATCGCTCTCACGGAAGGGGCGAAAGAGCGCTCTGCCTTCTCCACGCCAGATGGCCACTACCGCTTCAGGGTCATGCCGTTCGGAATGAAAAACGCCCCAGCCACGTTCCAGCGGTTGGTGAACAAGGTCCTGGCCGGACTCGAGGAGTTCAGCGCAGCGTACCTTGACGACATCGCCGTATTCAGCTCTCAATGGCACGAGCATCTCCAGCACCTCCGACAAGTACTAATGGCCCTGCGCCAAGCGGGCCTGACAGTGAAAGCCAGCAAATGCCAGCTCGGACAAGGCTCCGTGGTCTACCTGGGGCATCAGGTGGGCAGCGGCCAGGTCGCCCCTCTCCAGCCGAAGATCGATGCCATCAAGTCCTGGGAGCCCCACACCACGCAGACAGAGGTTCGGGCCTTCCTGGGCCTTACGGGGTACTACCGGAGGTTCATTAAAAATTATGGTAGTATCGCAGGGCCCCTCACAGAGTTGACCTCCAAAAAGCTTCCGCAGAAGGTGCAGTGGACCCCCCAGTGCCAGCAGGCGTTCGACGCCTTGAAAACCGCCATGTGCACCGCTCCCGTACTCAAGGCCCCCGACTACTCCCAAGAGTTCGTGGTCCAGACCGACGCATCCGAACATGGCATCGGGGCCGTGCTCTCGCAGTTCGACGACAAGGGCATTGATCAGCCCATAGCCTTCATCAGCCAGAGGCTGCTGCCGAGAGAGCAGCGTTGGAGTACTATAGAGCGAGAGGCCTTTGCCGTAGTCTGGGCCCTCAAAAAACTGCGGCCCTACTTGTTCGGAACCCATTTTCGAGTACAGACGGACCACCGGCCCTTGCAGTGGCTAATGCGGATGAGGGGGGAGAACCCCAAGCTACTACGATGGTCCATCTCTCTCCAAGGGATGGATTTCACTGTCGACCATCGCCCCGGGACGGATCATACCAACGCCGACGGCCTGTCCCGGTTCTTCCGCTTCGGCGAGGAGAACCCCCCAGTGGATGGGTAGTTCTCCACGCCTTTCAGCTGGGGGGGACGCGTGTGAGACCGGCTTCACGGCGTTGCCCTCTCCATCATCCCGCCAACCTGCAACCACCCTCAAGACACGACATCCCCGACTCCGGCCGCCCCAGCCACCCCCGATCCACGGGCCGGCCAGAGACCTGACAGACTCAACACCCTACTACGCATGCCCAACCGAGGGAGCGGGAACCCTCGAGCCAGACCCAGAGGCGCCAGCCCAGTCACACCTCGGGTCGCCTTCCCCAGGAGGACTCAATCGGCCACCAGGCCCCTGGGGAGCAGGCGCCTCCCCTACTGAGCGTCTGGGGTCCCTCCCAGACCCACCTGAAAAGACCAAAGAAGTGAGCGGCAGGAAATCCCGCCGAACCCCCTCCGTCACCCCAGTCCCCCCTCTGCGAGCACTCCGGACTTCAAAGAACCAGCGGAGTATAACAAGGGGTGCCGGAGGAACAAGGACAGAGAAGACCTGGAACCATCTGAGCCTGCTGACGCTGTCGCGGCTCCTGAACGCTGAAATTCACCTGGGCCTGCTGAGTGACTCGCGGCCTCTTGCTATTGAACCATCTGAGCCCTGCGGACGAGGTCGCGGCTCCCGAACCCTGATCCACCTAGGCCTGCTGAGTGACTCGCGGCCCCCAGCTATTGAACCATCTGAGCCCTGCTGACGGAATCGCGGCTCCTGAACTCCGACCACCTGTGCCTGCTGAGAGACTCGCGGCGCTCCCCTTGAGGACGACTCGGTAAGAGATCGCCCAGAGACACGACACCATCCAGCTCGAGGATTGTGAGCTTCCGCAGGGTATTTCGCAGAGACACTATCTTGAAAGACTGTCCCGCTACCCCCATTCCCCACGACTGATTTGTGGTACGTTGTGCCACTGCTGTACTATTTGCCTTTTGGGTCATAAAGATCCCTTGAAATCATCGATAAAAGAACTTATCGTCCTACAAAGAATACGTGTGGTGTCCCTCTGTTCACAGTGCAGATCAGGGTGTGCGCGCCTGGTTCGGCTTACTTGGGAGAGGTGGGTCAAAGGGGTGGGCAAGACGTCTATCGAACCCCCTTCCGGCGGACGCCTTTCCAACACTGTCCAAGAAGCCAGTAGAAAAAAGAGCCAAAATACAGTATGTTATCCTCTACCCGGCATGGCTGAGGGTTACCCCTTAGAAGAAACAGCATATCTTTCAAAAGTCACAACAGGCAGCTGACTTCCTGAAAACTGTCACTACGCACCAGGCGGAAGAGGAGTACCAATGCATCAAACTGACCCTGAATAATATATCACTGCAGCGTTTGACATGTGCATGATAGAGGGGTGTTGGCAAAAAGATGGGCGTATCACTGCAAACACAGTCACTTGAGCATGTTTGTTTTAGGGGTTGTCTGTTTTATCTTTGTTCCCTTTTATCTTTGCTCCCTCCCCTCTTTATACTCAAGAAAGGAAAAAAAGAAAAGAAAAAAGAACAAAATGCAATTAGCACAGTCGAGGCAAATAAAGCAAAGATAATAACACTGAAGCTTTAAAAAAAAGTAAAGGACTACAGGATACACTCAGCGCTACTCCTATCGAGAGCTTACTTGTCGGGCCCTTTCTTTCTCACCCGTATAGCCCATTCCCTTCTCCCTCCCAGTACCTGCACGTACCGTGCAGGCCGCAACTCTCCTGAGTTGCGACGGGGAGTCAGGCTTTCCGGGGCGACCACTACTCCTCACTCCAGCTTTCTGGTGTGTCGTCGGCCTCTTCCTTGAGCGGTCTTGTCTCTCCATCTTCTCTCTTGCCCCTTTTGGCGGTCTCCCCCTCTAGTCCAGAAGAGTTGGCACGAGGGTCCAATATTTATAGCTGGTGCCATCTTTGAAGTGGGAGAAACTTCTAAACTTCCCCCACATATGGTTCATGAATTTCCTTCCCCCCCCGCCCAGCACCTAAGAAGTATGGGGTGACAATATCCTGGTGTCAAGTTGTTTGTGAGTGTGCTTTGACAGCCCCACTGAAATATAAGTAGGGAAGGGAACAGCTCCGCTCCTCCTACCCTAGCAGTACAGCCCATCCTGCCAACATATAGTCCCCCTTTGATTCACTGTCTGGGAGAAACACACAAGAGGCCAAGTGCACTTAGTCGTGTGAACCAGGATCCAGGCTGCAGGCACAAAATGGTTAGGACAAGAAGATGCCAACTTTCTAACAGTGGCAGTTTCAGAACTGTGCCTTAAAATCTGACTTTACCATTAAAGACGGTTTTAAATTACTATTTGTTTGAGTGTAAACATGACATTCTTACCTGCTCCCTATAAAAGGTTATCACTTATTAAATGTGGTAAGGTAACCCAATGTTATCCTTTGGGAGAGGTAGGTCCCACAGTAGCAAAAAACAAATGTAAGATTTTTCATCATTAGGACAGGTAAAACTTAAAAGTACATATCCAACATTTTAAATACACTGCTCCCTGGTCTACGGGCTGTTTAGGGCTGCCCTAGGGATTAGTTCTATGTATTAAAAAGGGAGCTTTAGGCCTGGCAAAAGATTTATTTTGATGAGTCGAATTGTAAGCTTAAAACTGCATACAGACTGCAGTGGCACGTCAGAGACGTGTCTTAAAAAGCTACTTAAGTAGGTGGCACAATAAGTGCTGCAAACCCACTAGTACCATTGTATTAACAGGCCCTGGGTACATTTTATACCCCTTCACTGGGGACTTATAAGTACATTAAATGTGCCAATCAGGTGTAGGCCAGTTTTATCATGTTTTAAGGAGTAAGCATAAGTGCCTCAGCACTGGTTAGCAGTGGTAAAGTGCACAGAGTTCTAACGCCAACAAAAACGAATTTCAGAAAACAGGAGGGGTGAAGGCAAAAAAGTATGGGTGAGACCCAGCAGAGAAGGCCAAGTCTGACAGTACTTTATTGGCATGAATTCATGGCACAATGTGGTAAATCCCCTGCTTGCAAAGAGATTAGTTGCAAACTTTACACATCTGGCTCTCTCTGCAGCCTCGCTTGGATAGTTCACTCTTGCCTTCTATCTGCAGCCTTCTCTGTCAGATTGCAGAACTCGCGGAATGTTTCACAGCTCCTCTTGCTGTCTCTTGTGGCGCTTTCCAGGCACGTCAACCCTGTCGTCAGATTTTACATCTCTGCCTCCTGTGATTGGTTGCATTTTGTTTACTCGTTATTTGTTTTTAATGCACATTGCATCGCAAAACCTGCTTCCCCAGCATACATTGATGGGGTGAAAAAGTGCTGATTTGCTGAGAGCCTCCGGCAAGAACTGCTCTTCAGCACTGGTTTGATGCATTTGTTGAGCTGTCCTGTTTTCAGCACTTTCCCCAGCATGTCATGGTGCTCTGCGCGGGCTAGGTAGCGCCAACATTGGGGTGTTTGTTGTGTGGTGCTTGAAGCTGGCTCTATATGTCGTATATCAAAAAATCTGATATATTGTGTCAAGAGTACTGGGGATCCCTTATAAGTGAACAGGGCTTTATGCAATCCCAAAGTGCTCAACTAGGGGTTAGTGTGGTCAAACAGCCTTAGGCCTAATACAGAGGAGTGCAAGACATTTGCAAATAAACACAATGATTAATAAATTACATCACGACTCAAGAAGGAGATCGACACCAATTTATAAAAATAGCAAGTATCATTATATATGTTTAGGCATCAGAGAAAAATCGTTCACCTAAGTAAGTTTTTTAAATATAAATTCGTTTCAGTTCAAAAAGGGGACACAATGCAATTTCTGAGTTCTGCAATGCATTCCTATGGGAGGAAAAACAAGTTCTGCAAACAGGCACAGTACATTGACTTACAGGACCAATCTCCGGGAGTTAAGGTGAGTAATGGGAAAAGTCCAAGGCAGCACCAGCAGTACACCACCAGCGGCACGGGGGAGGCTGGGTGCAGGGTACATAATAGCGTCAGAAGCCCAATTGGTTTTAATACAGATAGGTCACTGTGGAAAGAGGCTTCAGTCTCGGACTGGAAGACCAGTTGAGGCCAACCAACAGGGGGGTTCAAGATTTTCGATGCTTGGGGATGTAGGTGCTCCAGGAGTCCTCTTCTCCACAGCCTGGGGTGACGGATACAGAGATATCTTTAGGTGCCGGGCTTCCTTACCGGGAGCTGTCCTGGTCGAGGGGGCCTGCGTGCAGAGGCTGCAGGCGATGTCGGGGAGTCCATAAGGGGGGAGACCACACTGGATTCAGACTCTGGAGCACTGGGGAACCTTGCTGACACCGGTGGACCACTTCAAGTCGGTCCAGAGGCATCGGTTGCAAAGGTGACTTCGGGTGTCGGGTCTTTTGCGGTTCCAGAGGCAGCACAGTCTTCTCTTTGGAGTTTCTTTTGAACAGGTCCGCTGTTCACAGGAGGTCTTGGTCTTTGTGGAAGGCAGGCATTCCTCAGGTTCTGGAGGCACACAGCTGCAGTACGAGTCAACTTTGGCGTAGAGCAGATGGAGAACCGCAGACAGGTCAGCGGGGCTAGGGCCAGGTCAGGTGCTCTCTTGCCACCCAAGGAAGGCTAATCAGCAGGTCATCCTGTGGGAGGGGGTGATACAGTAAACTTCCATTATAACGCAGTCATTACATCGCATTGCTTTTACAGCGTAACTGTTACAACGCAACTGCCTTTACATCGCGTGCCATTACAACACATGCCATTAAAACGCATGTCACTACAACGCATGCCATTACAACGCATACCATTACAACACATGTCACTACAATGCATGCCATTACAATGCATACCATTACAACGGATGCCATTACAAAGCATTATGAGGTAAGTAATGGAATTTTTTTAGTTTTTGGGTGGGTATGGGTTTCGGGGTAGATGGGAATAGTATTTTTTACACCTACACTATCCAACACTTACTTTACTGTACGCCTATGGTATGCGTTGTAATGGAATGCGTTTTTAATGGTATGCATTGTAAAATCATGCAATGTAATGGTAGTTGCGATGTAAAAACCGTGTTGTCAACGCATGCGTTGTAATTGCTTTGTAACGTCATATATTCAGTGTTACACCCTCTTCCCGGACAGGCTCTTCTTCTGGGTCTCTTGAGAGCAAAAAGCTCTCACCCTAGGAAGTCAGAACAGTGTCTCAGGTGGCAGGCTGGCAGAAACAAGTCAACAAGCATGCCAGCGGTTGGTAGGTTTTCATGGGGCAATTCTAAAGTGCCCTCTGGGTGCACGTAATGCTAAGTCTAACACTGGCATTAGTGTGGGTTCGCCAATACTAGATGTTTGATACCAAACATCTCTAATTTCAGTAAAGCCATCTTGTAACTGGGGAACTCGTTTTCACCAGTGTCCAGCAAATGGCCTAAATGGCTTCCCTGATCACTTGCACTGGCAGTAATGGTACCGACCAGCACAGGGGCATATCTGTTCATTCAGGTATGCCCTCATGTGTAGCACTATGCACACTACCTTAGGGCTGTCATGGTGACTTACAAGTATCACATGCAGTGTTAAGGAACATAGCACACACGGACGTGTTGCATGTTTTGTTTTCACTTTTGTCTGCACCAAACACACAGCCTGTGATGGTAGCCTTGCATGTGCTTGGTGAGGGATCCCTTAGGGTGGCATAATTTGTGCTGTAGCCCTTATGGGCCTGCTTTAGTGCCTCAGGCCTTGTACCAGGGGTCCCAGTTACTAGGGACTTACAGAGGGTGCTAAAGCTTTTGCCAATTGGGGGGTCAATTGTGTAGTTTTGGGAAAGAGAACTGGGACCTGGTTAGCAGGAACCCAGTGCACTTTTAGTGAAAATCGCATCTATTACCAGCCAAAAAGTGGGAGTGACCATGTCAAAAAGGGGCAATTTCCTACATGTGGGCTTTGTGAATAATGAGACAAGCATTTATTGACTGCTGCTGTGTCTGGCAAAACACAGGGGCATTTTCTCAAGAATGCATCGCCAAGTTATCGGTACTTTATCACAGCCAAAGTGGCAAAAAAATTATCGCCCCATTCACAAGCAGGTGATTACAGCCCATATCACCAGTTTTCCTGCGCTAGCAGCCGCAAAATACATCGCCACAGATGACCCTGGCAACTAACGCTAATGAGATGCAGAGTAGGCGTTCCCGTGCAAAAAGCCACGAAAACACCACTCCGCAACATTCTCAACAACCAGCCAGATCGGCGATAAGATCACAAAACAGGCGATAAGGCGCGTTAGGAGCCGGAAATTAACACCTGCCCTGACCTAGTGTAGAGTTGGACGACAACCTGCAACATAAATGGAAGCCCTGCCCAGAGCCACACCTGAAGACCAACAGAAGCCATCGAGCTACTGATCATGCAGCTTGGAGCCCCAACAGGGCCACAACACCCACCGCCACCACCCCCAGGCCCGACACTCCCCCCCCCCCCCGGTTCCCTCCCGCCCCCTCTCTGGACCACCACAGAGGCAGCGCAGACAAAGACAGCAGACCTTCAGAAAACGCATCAACCTCACAGACTTAGCACCAGAGAATGTCATTGCCTACTACAGGCTCATAAGGACAACCATCCTCCAATTCCTGAACATTATTGCCCACAGGCTGACGGTACCAACACAGCAGACAACCAACATCCCACCTCAGACAAAGCTGCTGGCTGTGCTGCACCTGTTGGACTCTGGTACCTTCCAACCAACAACCGCCAGAGTCGGAGGGGTCTCACAGCCAGCCCTATCACAGTTCCTCAAACCTGTCCTGGATTCCATCACCAGCCTGGTACCCCAGTACCTATACTTTCCCCACACTGAGCAGGAACAGCTAGAGACCAAGCAAGACTTCTACGCCACAGCTGGCTTCCAGCACGTGTTGGGGGCAATTGACTGCACACATGTCCTACTTGTGCCCCCTGCAGAAACTGCACACAATTATCGCAACAGAAAGCACACGCATTCCATCAATGTGCAGGCAATAGTGGATCACCGGGGACTCTTCACCAATGTCGTCGCCAACTACTCAGTCAGTGTACATGATTCCTACATCTTTCGACAGTCCATCATCAACCAGCGCTTCCAGGATGGCACCTACGGAAATGCATTGCTCGTTGGTAAGTACCAAATGAACACACCACACACCCCAACTCCACAATCATGCAACTCACAACTCTGGAAATGCACACATTACAAACTCACATACAACATGCTAAACAACATGCCCACCCACCAGACACGACAGCACAACTTACTGTGGGAACCTGGGCTAGCCATGTACACAAGCCATCAACGGCATTGCACCTCAGCCAAACATTAGCAGAATGTGCTGAGAGGTGGGAACCAGGCATGTGCAAAGGAGGCAAGTGTGCCATGAATGGGAAGGTACACAATGCCTAGTGTGGCATGGATGTGCTGGACAAACTGCAGTATTCAGACCACAGACATATCCATGTCGACATACATCGCTGGTGTATGGAGTGTAGTGGACAGTGGACACAACCATTGTCACCCCAGCCAGTGGGGCAGATCACGGAAATGTAGCTTGTTATGTCCCCCCTGTAAGCATGTGCAGGGTGGGCTGGCCCGGCATACGCCAGGCTAGCGTAGGGGCGGGAATAAAAAGCATGTAGCCCTGGGTGTGGTTCTCTTCTGGAATGGCCAACGTCTCTGTCAGGGCGGCTCCTCTCACCCCACCACGAGGCCGATGCCATTAACGGTGGTGCCTGCGATCCTGTGCACCTGCTGCACCCCGGGCTTCTTGTCCCCAGACCCGTCTTGGCCACCTCTGCGCACCCAGGCCTCACTGCTCACCTGCCGATACCGGCGTGTGTCAAAGAGGGCCCACCACGTGCCGCTGGAAGCTCCAAGCCTGAGGCCCCCGACCTTGACAGCTTCCTCAGACCGTCACGGCCTCCGCGAGCAAGGCCTGCAGTACTCCTTTCTCGTTGACGTACTCCACCGGCTGACACAGCGGACAAGTAGGTCTCACATTTGGAACTGAGTCTTGATTACACAATGGCAGAGTACATATTTTATGGCAGAGTACATATCACTATACTCTCTTCGATGTGGTGCCACCAACTCTGTGCATAGCATTCCAATCACACCTGCCTGTGGGCCCTTGCTGACTTCGGCCTTCGGCCTACACTGCGGTCCTGCACGCCTCACACCAATCCAATGCAGTCCGTATCAGGCAGAACACGGCATCGTCGCAGGCTGTACACCCGCTCAGCTCTGGTGCCACTACCTCAGTCAGCCACAAATCTTCTCCACATGCCATTCCAACGTTCTGTGTGGGAGATCCAGGAGGAGCTGGCTAGACAGCGGTTGACCCACGCTGACTGCTGCCTCTGGCCTACACTGCGGTCAACTAGGTCACGCATTTGGAACTGTGTCTTGATTTCTTCATGGCAGAGTTTATGTCATTGAACAGGGCCTGGGGGTTGTCTTCATCATCATGTAGCTGATACTGACATGTTGGTAAAAAGGAGTCTGTAGCATTCAACTCCTCCATTTTCCTGTTTCTGCTTGCTTCTGCCCTCTGCATCATGCCCTGGAAGGACACCTTCCACTGTCCCCCGCAACCCTCCGCGACATGCACCTTGGACATCGTTGAGGACCCGCTCAGCTTGCGCGGCCCTACCTCAGTGCACCGCAAGTCACCGTCCCGTGGCAGTGTGCCTGTGCTGGCCGCAGTGCATCCGGGGCCACGAACTCTGTGCAGCTCAAGTGATGGACCCTTGCTGTATGAACCTTGAACTGCTGAATGTCTGATCACTGTTGTAGTTGTTGCCAGCACCAACAAACCCTGAGGGGTGGCTTACACTACCCAACACCCATCTAGCACACGCGTCACTGGACATGTGACCCTGGCAATTAAAGGGGCTGGGCGCACGTGCCCGTAGCCAGTTCCACAAATGTACTCAGTGTGTCCGTGTGGTCATTATGTATGCATGCGGGCCCCGGGCCATACCACATTACATTGTGCTGCGTACAGCGGGCGCAACCATGTCACCGCAGGCGGTGGGGTAGACCTGGGACATGTAGCCGTGTCGTACCTCCCTGTGAGCATAAGCATAGTGACAGGCATACAACAGTACAGCGTAGGTGTGTGGCTCTTCAACATGTGGCTCTGGCTGTGGTTAGGTTTCGGTCTTGCCAAGGAAGTGACTAATGCGTGTGTGTCTGTTGTGGTGTCTGCGCCACCCGTCCGGCAATAGACAATGTTACTATGTGGCATACCCCCGAAGTGCGGGCTCGGCCAAAGGGGTACATGAGGGAGGGCATGCCCGCTCGGGGTCAGGGATCACACATGCATACTGTTGCATGTGTTGTTATGTCTACCCTCAACCGCATGGCGAGTTCAGCCAGGCATGTGCTTTACATCTGTCAGCCCTGTCCTTACAATGGGCCTACACACACGATGCCGGCCACCTTCAGCGCACATCACCACTGTGTCGTAATCAGGCTTGTGGACATGTGCAGACAGGCATGACAATGGTGTGCCGTAGGGGTGCAAGTGATGCAACCGCGCTGCGCACACAAGTGAATATGCTCAGGGGAGGGAGGAGCAGCAGTGAGGCTACGGAATACACATTGATGCCGCTCATTTCCAACACGCAGTACATGTCATACAGGAATCACAAAGTCACACATATCACACACCAATGAACCAGTGTGCCTGCCAACACATCATGCAGTGCGTAGTCTTGACTCATGTCTCTCTGCACTGTCACAGGTGACCAAGGATATGCACTCTGCACTTGGATGATGACACCCCTCCGAGCCCTGAACACAGAGGCCCAGAGGCAGTACAATTTGGCCCACAAACTCACCAGGGGCATCGTGGAACACACATTTGGCATGTTGAAGTCTCATTTCAGGTTCCTGGATGTCACAGGTGGAAGGCTGCTGTACAGCCCAGACATGGTGTGCAAGATGATCGTTGCATGTTGTGTGTTGCATAACATATGTGTACTCAGCAATGCCCCATGGATACGAGTGCCAGGTGCACCGGACGATGATGAGGAAGATGAGGCAGGTGGACCACGCCCCACTGCAGCCGCAACAGGAATAGCCCGAAGGAACACCATCATTGACAATTTCTTATCATGTTGACGTCACATTGTGATGGTCCTTAGCAATCATGGGATAGTACGATGAATGACCACAGGCACAGCATGTGCAAATTAATACATCCCAAGACACATTCCCTGCGTGCATGTCACTCATCTGTACAGGCACTTCACTCAGACAAGTGTGAGTACGACATGTAGTGCTAGCAATTCTGGAATTTGTTAATGGATGGTGGGTGTGTCACCTCTGTGCAGTGAGGCTGTTTAGGGTGTCACGTATTCGAACTGCCAGTTCTATGTGTCACGGTTGGTACGGAATCCCACTCTTCTGCGTTTCACGTGTCCAAAATCATGCCATTTTTGCTTTTATTTGTGGCCTACAAGTGACAATAGGGCTTCTTTTGGGCTCTGATATGTGCCGCCATGATGTAGGGATGCACCCTGTGACTCAAGTCCCACGACATGGGCAACATGTACGTATGGGGGAGCCACTGCCCCAACATTAGTCCATGCTTTCATTATTGTTTGTTCATGGACATGGCACGTCTGTGTGCAGGGGGTGTTGATTGTCCCTCTGCAATGTGAAAGGGAGATGCGGTTTCAAAGTGTGTTCCATGTATGTTTCCGCATTGGCGCAGTTTACATACAGACTGCATGTCAATGTACATTGTGGCTGTTTGTGAGGAGATGCATATTTGATGCGGGACAGTGGTCATTTGTTCTACGTCACGGCTGTGGGGTTGTGCTCGTATGTTGTCATCTCACAGTTTTTTTGCTCTGCTTTTATGGAGCATTTTCCCGCATGACACAGGGAATCGCAGGCCTGCCGCTGGTTATGGCTGATGTTTATATCGCAATTGGCCCCATTGCTACTATTCTCGCGTTAGTGTTTCGCATTTTTTCTGCGTCTCACGGACATTTGATGCGTTATTGTGGGCCAATCGCATGGTACTGCTGTGTTGTGAATGCTACGTTAACACAGCATTATTTTCCCGCAATAGACTGCGATAAGAAGAGTTGCCTTAAGCTAATTTTGCGATAATTATCACACGTTCTTGTGAATTTCCCCCACAAAGTCCAAGGTAAGCTTAGGACAAATGTGTTTTACAAAGTGTTAAGAGTAAAGCTGATGGGAGAAGGCAGTGAAGGGACAACTGCAGTCCTGGAACTGTGATTAATAAACTGAAATGTTAACAAATTGTACTCCAGCACAACTTATCCAGACCTTCTCGGTAACCCTCCTTTCTTAACACCAACAACACGAGGACTACGAATGTGAAGGCGTGTAAGAAACAACACTGGTGAACAATGAAAAAGAAAAACTGCACAGTCTCGAATGGAGCTCAGGACTGCTAGACATGTTGACCCCGGACCCCGAAAGTCCAAGGTACATATTGTAACCACCTACTCACGTGAGACACATATTGAACTAGACTTAGGACATACTGGCATCTTCCACCATTCTTAAAACTTACTTAGACAAGAAGGTATCTGTGACACTTCGGAGATCCGGGAATCTTTTTTTTTTTTTTTTTTTTGGGAAACCTTTATTACAAAGTTCAAGAGATATACAAGTATGGGCCTACAACCTTCAGGCCGGCCGCTAGTAGACAGTGAGACCATGAAACACATTCATAAACACAAGCAGCAAGCAGTAAAAAGTCCCACAGATCAAAAATATCATTTGCGGCCACATTGCCCAAACATCCCAAATGGCGGTTTCATTTTAAATGAGAAACGAAAAACAAACCCACAAGGCGGCAAAAGTCTAGGCAACAGTATGTGCTCCCCTCGGGAGGGCTCTACCAACCTACAAGAATAGGAGGGGGGGAAGGGCAGGGGCAGAGACAAAGTGATCACGATAACACAGAGTCAAGAGAATGTGCAGACTAGGGAGACAGGGCCGCCGCCAAGTCGGGCGTCAGTGGCGGGGTACAGATCCCGCCGCGATAGGAGTTCCAGGGGCCCCACACCTTTACCCATTTCCCAGGCTTACCTCTCGCCACATACACAACCTTTTCTCGGAACATACACCAATCCATATTTTCCTTCCATACCGAAATCGTGGGTGACCTCTGGGAGCCCCACAATTGTGCTATGTCACGCTTGGCCACCATATATCCCAATGTCACCCACCACGTTTGCGTCACCGTGTAATCAGTCGGCTCCCACACATTCAACAGACACCTCCTAGCCTCGGGGAACAGCGCAACATGCGTGACCGCTTGCAACACCGCATGCACACCACGCCAGAATCGAGTCACCTCCGGACATTCCCACAAATTGTGGAAGAAGGTCCCTAACATGCCACACCCACGCTTACACATCCCATCCACCGCATATCCCATACGCATCAGGCCCGGTCCCGTAACGTAAACCCTGCGGAGTATTTTGAGCTGGACGAAACGAAGGCGGGCCGGTATGGCCACCTCTTTCGGGGAGGCCACCGCAGATACCCAATCCTCGTCGTCCAGCTCCAATCCATCAGCGACCCATGCCTCACGAAGGGCGGCCAGCAGTCCCGAGCGATCGTTAATGAGCTTTTGATAGATCAATGAGATAGTGCCATCCCGTACATGCCCGTCAAGCACTCTATCTTCCAAGGGGGAGCACTCCGGGATGGACGCGACCTCCGGGAACACGGAAGACAACGCGTGGCGAACCTGTACATACCAGAAGTACTCCCTGTCATGCAACTGGTATTCCGCTTTCAGCACATCAAATTTTTTAAATCCCCCCTTCGTCCAAAGATCGCCCACCCTGCTGATGCCAATCGTGTCCCACTTCTCGAAGCCCTTCGTCGTCCACAAACAACCCAGTCGCTCGGAAGCATACAATGGCGTTGCACGGGTCAACCGATCCTTCCACCCCATCGCCGAGTTTGCCGCATGCCACACCCGTACCGCGACCCGTGTCGGACCCGTCAAACGTGCGTCGAGCGATCTAGAGTAGAGCGCACGATTGTAGTCGCCACCCGGCAACAACAATTTGTCCATTTCAAAAGCCGGATTAAGGGCGGGCCCATAAAGCCCGTGGTTTATCGCAGCCAGCTGGGAGGCCCAGTAATAACGTTTGATGTCGGGGAGGGCGACCCCCCCATCGTACCACGGGAGCGTCAGCTTCGCGAGGGCGATCCGCGGCCTCCCATCCCAAAACAGTTGGCGTTGCAGACCATCCACCTCCCGAAAGTAACTAGCCGGAACGACATCCATCGTGTTTTGTAAGGCATATAAAAACCGTGGCAACGACATCATCTTAAACAGCGCCGCCCGGCCGAGCGGCGAGAGCGGCAAGCGCCTCCAACGCGCCACATCCGCCTTCAAACGTTGGAGGGGGGGGAGTAGGTTCTGTGTGTATCGGGCCGCGGAGTCCAGGGTGATAAAAATACCCAGATACTTAAATCCCTGTTGAGCAACCTGGATAGGACAACCCCGCGGGAGGACGGGAGCCTCCCCTGAGAGGACATATACACAGGACTTAGCCCAGTTGATGACTAGGCCCGAGTTCCGGCCAAAGGAACACAGCACATCCACTAACACAATCAACGATTCTCGCGGGGAAGCAAGATACAAAAGAATATCGTCCGCGTAGAGAGAGACTCGATCCTCATACTCAGGAGTCCATCGGAGACCACGAATCGAAGGGTGCCACCGCAGCCACTCCGCCAGGGGCTCCAAGGCGAGCGCAAAGAGGAGAGGCGACAGCGGGCAACCCTGTCGCGTGCCTCTACCCAATTCGAAAGGAGCCGATACTCTACCATTCACCACCACCTGGGCTAGCGGTCCGGAATACAACAATTTCACCCAGCCAATGAATCCCGGGCCAAACCCAAACTTCTCCAGCGTCGCCCAGATATATGGCCACTCAAGCGTGTCGAATGCCATAGTGGCGTCCAGGGACGCCAAAATGGCTGGCTCACGTATGAACGGAACCCTCGAGAGCACCCCATGCAAACGCCGCAGGTTAAGCACGGTGTTGCGATGAGGGATAAAACCGGACTGGTCCTGATGGATCAGATCGCACACCACGCTGACCAGCCGATTAGCCAGCACCTTGGCCAGAATTTTCGGTTCCGCATTCAAAAGCGAAATGGGCCTGTAAGAAGTGACCCGATCACGCGGCCTCCCCTCCTTGTGAATAACCACAATAGTGGCTAGACGCTGGTCCAGCGGGAGGGAACCCGCCGCCCGGGCCGCGAGGAACATATCACGAAGGTGCGGCGCCAATGCATCCGGCCGCAATTTGTACAATTCAATGGGAAGGCCGTTAGGACCCATGGCCTTGCCAGAGGCGACTGAACGTATGGCCAGGGCGATCTCCTCAGATGTCGGAGTCGCGTCCATCAACGATTTATCCTCCTCCGAAAGGGAAGGCAAAGCAATATCTTTAAGCAAGTCGCGGGAATCCTCTTCCGAGCGAGAAGATACCGGGGAATACACCCCGCGGAAATACTCAGCGAAGCAATCAACAATTTCACCCGGATCAGTAACATACACACCCTCCACTCTCTCAACCAGCGGAACAACTCGACTCGCTCTCTCCTTTTTATCCAGCCACGCAATCAGTTTTCCAGCCTTATCACCCATATCATACAGTCGCCCCTGCTGCTCCCTGCTCAGGCCCCTGGCCGCTTCGGTGACTAGGGCCTTGTAGTCCGCTTGTTTGATCCTAAGAGCATGCAGTTTGTCGTCCGTGACACCACAATCCAGGTCACCCTCCAACTCAGTTATCTCAGACTCGATACGGGTCACCTCCTCCCGCTCACACCTCTTGGAATGGGAAATGAGGGACAGGGCTTCCCCCCGGAGTACCGTTTTGAACGCCTCCCACAGAGAAACAGCAGACGACACTGATCCCACATTATCTCCAAAATATTGCTCAAGGGATTTAATCAAATCTGCGCGAATTGCGGGATTACGCAGGTACCAGGGGTTGATCGGGACCACCCTCCCCTCCATCCCCGGGACAATATCAAAGTGTAACAAGAGCGGGGCGTGGTCTGAAATACCCCGAGCAAGATGCCGCACCTCCCCGACCCTCCCCGCCTGTGCCGCTGGCATCAGAACATAATCAAGTCTCGAGAGACTACCATGAGCCCCGGAATGAAAGGTGTATTGTACCTGCGCAGGATGTTTTAGCCGCCAACAATCCACCAGACCCAGGGTATCTAAGAGGCCAGACAACCAAGCTTGGGCCCGGGGGAGATCCCTGGGTGGGTGACGATCCTCAGTTCCGGAGACCACAGCATTAAAATCCCCTCCAACCACTAGGATCCCCCCCGGCAGCCCAAGAAGAAGGCGCCCCAAATCAGCAAAAGTAGTCGTCTGCAACCCCGGCGGGACATAAACAGAAACCAAAACAACCACTTTACCCTCCCATCTACCCACCAGAGCCGTATATCGCCCCCTGTCATCATGGAGCACCTCGTCAACCTCCAACGGGAGCGAGGTTTTAACCATAATGCCCTCGAACCAGAGGTGAAGCCCGAATGAGCCACAAGGCGATAGCCCCGCCTATTCATAGCACAGAAGGAATTACCAATAAGGTGTGTTTCTTGCAAGAACACAATATCAGGTGAAATCCGTTTTAAAAACTGCAGGACCACCCCCCGTTTTATCCTGTCCCCCAGTCCGTTAACATTCCAGGAAAGAAGTCTCAGTCCCCTACCCCCCATCACAGCCAAAACCAATCAGTCCCCTCCCAGAGAGCACCTTGAATAGAACACAACAATATGTCTGCCTTGTGGTACAAACAAACGATACCCAACCCCAACCCAACATTCCAAACAACACTCCCCCCTCCCTGCACCCCTGCATGAGCCCAAACAGCCCCCCCGACTTGCAGTGTGCCTGTCGCCCCTGCATGAACTAAACTACAAAGACCCCTTAGAGGAGGAAAGATAACCCCCTCGAGACACACCACCACCTCCAAGGGAGGGGAAGCAAAGCACGACAGTCAAGAAACCCTGAGCACAGCCGAAAAGTGGCATCATCAGGAATTAGCCCCAGTGTCAATACCGCTGGCCCGATCCAGTGGGCACTCTCCTCCCGCGGCACCCACACCCTCTCGATCATGTCCCCTAGGCAAAGTGTCCAACCAGTCCCCGGCCGTCTCCGGACGGTCAAAGAAATGAGAGCGACCCTCGGACTCCACACGCAGCCTGGCCGGGAAAAGCATGGCGTATTTCAAGTTCATATCTCGGAGCCGCCGCTTAACGCCCATGAAACCCAGCCTCTGCTTCTGGACCGCTTGCGTAAAGTCAGGATAGAAGTTCACCTCCACGTTCTCCAGCTTAAGCGGCCCCTGCACTCTAGAAGCTTGTAAAATCGCATCCCTGTCCCGAAAGTTGAAGATACGGGCAATAAGAGGCCGCGGGGGAGCTCCGACCTTCGGCTTGCCACCAGGAACTCTATGGGCCCTCTCCACCGCAAAGAATTTACTCAAACCTCGAGGCTGCAGACGATCAGAAATCACATCCTCCACAAAGAGATCCGCCGCCGAATCCTCCAGTCCCTCTGGCACCCCGATAATGCGAACGTTGTTCCTCCGGGCCCGACTCTTGGAATCCTCCAGTCGCCGATCCGTGAGCGCACTGGCCTGCCGGAGCCGACGTACCTCCGTCTGGAGGGCCGCCACCTCAGTCGTGAGGCCCGACGCGGTGTGGGCCAAAGAATCCACCCTGTCATTTGTCTTGGAAAGATCTGCCCTAACAAGGTTAACATCGATGAGAACCGCGTCGAGTTTGTGCGCCAGGGTATCAAATTGTTGACCCACCGAGGTCTTCATCTCCGCTATGGCGCCCATGACGTCCTGCAAAGTCAGATCCGTCGGCAAATCCGGGGCATCCGCGGGGCACTCAGGAGACTTATGCGACCCGCCGGGAGAACCCTTCGGTAGGGTGTAGCGATCCATAATGTTGGCTTGAGTTGCAGCGCCACGCCGGGTCGATTTGGCCCTCGGCCTCTCTCCATCCTGCTTCGTCGCCATCGTCCTGTATCCCGTACACCCACGAGTCCTGCCGCGGAGAGCGAACAATCGAGGCCGAGGACCCCAGAGGTCGCCTCGGAAAGGCGGAGCAGGTCCCCGCAGGGCAGGCAGGGTCCCCCAGCGAGGCAGCCACCACACACAGAAGCGCCGTGATCCCACTCGCGACAATGGCAAGAGGGCTCAAAAGCGAAAGTGAAAGTGTGGGGTACGCGTCTCGCTAGGCTCGTTCCGCCGTTGTTATTCACTTCTCCACCGGATCACCCCCCAACTCAGGTCCGGGGTCAGGAGAGGAGCAGGCCGCAAACTTCAATCGACGCCCATCACGGCACACGGGGTCCGATTGAAATACGGAAAACGGGTACCACCTCGGCTCAGGTTCACCAACACAGTCCCCTCAACCGAATCAGGATGAAGACAGGATAAATGTAGGAGGTCGCGGAGGTCCTCGGGAGCCTCGCACCTACGCGGCCATCTTGGTTACGTGCTCCGATCCGGGAATCTTAAACACATTCTGTGCCCATCAGAATTCAACATTAGAGAGAGAACAAAGGTGAAAACGACCATCTTCTGTGCTTTATGGCTAACTTGTTCTTCCACTTGCTTGAACTGAAACATGTGTAACTGGAGGAAGAAAAATGTAAAATCAATATTTGTAGAGTCCACTTTCCAAATCCGAACAATGATCACTGTCACTGGCACTTATGTAGCTTATGCATTAGACAACCCTGGCCACATAATGTATGTTGGGAGCACCAAGGCAGGGGTGCAAGCACACACCACTCCAAATCAAAACAACTGTGTGTATGTCGGGGAAGGAGGACCTGTCCCAGGAGAGCTCTAGCTAAGCTCCAACTCCAAGGAGCATCCTTCATAGCAGTCTGGCATTTCTGCTCTACCATCTAGAGGCGTGTGCCTGCACACATCCCTGCTACAGTTTTAGGCACAGACACATCTCTGCTAGAGGTACCTGCCAATTGCCAACAACAGTTTTATGCTCACACACGTCCCTGCTAGTTGTCTGCTAGAGTTTTCTACTAGCTACCTGCTAGAGTTAGATGCTAGATTTGCCAGTTAGAGATAGTTGCTAGTGTTACCAGCAAGAGGTCTCTGCTATAGTTGCCTGCTAGGGGTACCTTAGAGTTGCCTGCTTGAGTTACCTACTAGAGTTACTCCTAGCTACCTGCTAGAGTTACCCACTGGAGTTACTCTTAGTTACCTGCTCGAATGACCTAATAGAGTTGCCTGCTATGGCTACCTGCTAAAGAAGCCTGCAGAGTTATCTGCTAGTGTTGCCTGCCATAGTCACCTGCTACTGTTACCTGCTCAAGCTACTTGCTAGAGTTGCCTCCTAGATGTTCCTGTTAGAGAAGCCTGCATAGTTAACTGCTATGGTTGGCTGCTACAGTTACCTGTTACAGTTACCTGCTAGAGTTGCTTTCTAGGGTTACCTGCTAGAGTTACTCACTACAGCTACCTGTCAGAGTTACCTGCTAATTATCTGCTAGTTACGTGACTGAGTTACCTGCTAGAGTTTCCTGCTAGAGTGACCTGCTAGAGTTACCTGCCAAAGTTGCCTTCTAGAGTTGCCTGCTAGAGTTTCCTGCTAGAGTCTCATACCTAGACACATTCCCGCAAAATTGCCTACTTGAGTTATCTGCTAGTTGCCTGACAGTTACCAGCTAGAGTTACCTGCTAGTTACCTGCCAGAGTTACCTGCTAAAATTACCTGCTAGAGTTACCTGCTAGAATTAACTGCTAATGTTACCTTCTCAAGCTACCTGCCAGAGTTGCCTGCTAGTTATCTGCTAGTTACATACCAGAGTTATTTGCTAGAATTAGATGCTTAAGTTGTTTGTTAGAGATCCCTAATAGAATTACCTGCTTGTAACCTGCTACAGTTGCCTGCTAGTTACCTACCAAAGTTATCTGCTAGAATTGCCTGCTAGAATTGCCTGCTAGAATTAGCTGCTAGAGTTGCTTGTTAAATATACCTGCTAGAATTACCTGCTAGTTACCTGCTAGAGTTACCTGCTAATTGCCTACCAGAGTTGTCTTCTAGAGTTACCTGCTAGAGTTACCTGTTAGAGTTAGCTGCTAGAGTTGCCTGTTTAAGATACCTGTTAGAGCTTCCTGCTAGAGTTGCCATCTACAGTTATCTATTAGAGTTACCTGCTAGAGTCACCTGCAAGAGTTGTCTTTCAGAGTTACCTGCTAGGTATCCGTTAGTTATACCTTACAGTTCCACTGCTAAAGTCACCTACAACAGTTATCTTCTAGAGTTACCTGCTAGGTGCCCATTAGAGCTTCCTGCTAGAGTTTTATGCCTAGACACATCCATGCTAGGTCCAGGTCACCACACATTGCATCTTCAGGTCTGCTTCTCGAGTCAGGGTGTCAACGACACCAAGGGAAGGGTAAAGACACATGCACCACGGTTGTCCCAGGCCATGTTCAGGAAGTTTGCAGATTCTGAGGGGTCGCCACATACTGCAGCAGGTTACACATAACCTAGCAACCCTCCTTGAACCCCTACAAGACTTACTTCAGAAAGGCTACCCAAGGCTTGGCGCCAGCTTCATGCCAGAGCTCTTTAAAGTGATGAGTGATCAAGAGATGGGCAACCGCAGCCCTCGCTAGAACCCAAACTACTGGTAGATGCCAGCTTCTGTGGGCTGGGCCCTGTCCTTAACTGGGTCACGATGGATGGGGCATGGTGCCTCATTGCCTGTCTCAACCAAGTCCTGACACAATCTGAAATTATATTCCCAGACACACATAAAGTGAAGATTTGAGGCCAGCGACATTTCGCCTCTCGTGTATGGGCAACCCTTCACCCCACCTGGCGCATCATGTCCATCAGGACCCAAGAGTCCAAAGAATCAGAGGGCTGATGGGGCACTTAGGAACGTGCAGGGCACCGAGTAAGAACAGGCCCCAGACCCTTAGTAAGTAATGTAGCATCTCTTGAGAGAATCTGACCCCCTTCAGGGTCAGTCCACTTGTGCACGTGTGCAAGCTAGAATTAGATGCTTAAGTTGCTTGTTAGAGATCCCTAATAGAATTACCTGCTTGTAACCTGCTACAGTTGCCTGCTAGTTACCTACCAAAGTTATCTGCTAGAATTGCCTGCTAGAGTTGCTTGTTAAATATACCTGCCAGAATTACCTGCTAGTTACCTGCTAGAGTTACCTGCTAATTGCCTACCAGAGTTGTCTTCTAGAGTTACCTGCTAGAGTTACCTGTTAGAGTTAGCTGCTAGAGTTGCCTGTTTAAGATACCTGTTAGAGCTTCCTGCTAGAGTTGCCATCTACAGTTATCTATTAGAGTTACCTGCTAGAGTCACCTGCAAGAGTTGTCTTTCAGAGTTACCTGCTAGGTATCCGTTAGTTATACCTTACAGTTCCACTGCTAAAGTCACCTACAACAGTTATCTTCTAGAGTTACCTGCTAGGTGCCCATTAGAGCTTCCTGCTAGAGTTTTATGCCTAGACACATCCATGCTAGGTCCAGATCACCACACATTGCATCTTCAGGTCTGCTTCTCGAGTCAGGGTGTCAACGACACCAAGGGAAGGGTAAAGACACATGCACCACGGTTGTCCCAGGCCATGTTCAGGAAGTTTGCAGATTCTGAGGGGTCGCCACATACTGCAGCAGGTTACACATAACCTAGCAACCCTCCTTGAACCCCTACAAGACTTACTTCAGAAAGGCTACCCAAGGCTTGGCGCCAGCTTCATGCCAGAGATCTTTAAAGTGATGAGTGATCAAGAGATGGGCAACCGCAGCCCTCGCTAGAACCCAAACTACTGGTAGATGCCAGCTTCTGTGGGCTGGGCCCTGTCCTTAACTGGGTCACGATGGATGGGGCATGGTGCCTCATTGCCTGTCTCAACCAAGTCCTGACACAATCTGAAATTATATTCCCAGACACACATAAAGTGAAGATTTGAGGCCAGCGACATTTCGCCTCTCGTGTATGGGCAACCCTTCACCCCACCTGGCGCATCATGTCCATCAGGACCCAAGAGTCCAAAGAATCAGAGGGCTGATGGGGCACTTAGGAACGTGCAGGGCACCGAGTAAGAACAGGCCCCAGACCCTTAGTAAGTAATGTAGCATCTCTTGAGAGAATCTGACCCCCTTCAGGGTCAGTCCACTTGTGCACGTGGACCCCAGGCACTGTCGATACTAAGCACTGAATTGTCAGGTCGATGGACACATGGTAACCTATCAGTCACTCCTATGGCAAGCCTTAACAATCCTGGAGGCAGAGTGCTTGGTTTCATGTGAGATGGTGCTCTGGCATGAGCTGAGCCTGTCTGCAGCTTTCGGAACAACGTCCTTTAGCTGTTTCATGATATTGCCATACCATATACTCTTAAGTGCATTATGTACCTCGCGGTCAAATGCTAACTTTGGTTTGGCTTTATCAAAACATGTCGAGTAAGGTGTCATATGATTTGGAATAGTACCCCCTCGCCAGTTCTGGGGACGGGGGTAGCATTCCACCCTTCTAGAGGGACACAACATGTACCTAACCTGAAACCCAGGTAAAGTTAAACAGGGCCTCAGCATCACAAAATGGATGCTGCCACCACAGACACAAGTCTGCCCTCCTGCTGCTGGGAGTCCTTCCAGCTTGGGAGATGTGGACAAAGGGTTTCCTGTCAGGGGAGGTGCTTGCACCACCCCAGACAGGATTTTGTGTAGTGGGTTAGGGAGGGCTGAATAGATTGAGACATGCCTGGGGCACACAAGGTGTCCCTGTGCATTTGCCAGTTCAAACCGGAGCTGGGGCTCTCCAGCCCCAGTCCTGGCGCGAAACTGGACAAAGGAAAGGGGGTGTAACCACCCCCCTTCCTGGTCCCACCCAGAGGATGGACCTAGCAGGTAATCCGGCCCCTAGATTTGGAATAAGAGTAGGAGCTGTGTCCCAAGACTTCAGATCATCCTGAAACTCGACTTAAACAAGAAGAACTACTGGACTTCGACGTTCTGCTGCACAGAAGACTGAAGAGAATCTCCCTTGTGGCCAAGGAGTGACCACCCTGTGAATACAGGCACCATCCAGCAACTCAATGACCGCTTTGCCGCCGCCTCCTGCCAGAGACCGAGCCCAGAGCCCAACAAGACCCAGACTCCCAGACATCTCTGAGCCAGATCCACAGTCCCTGCAAAGAAGAGACCCGTGGAGGCACCGAGAGACGTGGGACCGGCCATCTTGGAACGTCCATGACAAGCTGACTGCGCAGCACCCGAGGTAACCTCAATGCTGTGCTTTGGGCCCTGAGAAGCCCCAACACCGAGCAGCATTTGCACCAAAGATCAGCCCTCCAGCATCCACGAGATCTGCGTGGGGCCCTTTTGCTTTTTGCCACTCGACGCGTCATCCCGGTTACTGGCCCATTGGCTAGTGGCCATCTTGGTGACGAAATCTACAAACAACACTGCTGGTCTGGTTGCTCCAGACTGGCCCTTGCTCCTGTGAAAAGGAGCAGCCCCTCTGACCTTGCTGGTTAGAGCACTAAGCTTTCATCGATTCCTGCGTGGCTTGCATTAGCCAAGGCCTGTTTGCTCCGATCAAGAAGCCGACACTGCCATCAGCTAGAGCCTTCATGGGACAGCTCGTGAGTGACTCCTGGTTATCGTCGATCCCTTCACTTCCAGGTGGCTGCGGAGACAAGCTTCCTTTCTTCACCTGTTGGCACCCGACATCGCCTGGTTCCTTCCTGGTTCCACGCCGGTCACTGGCTAGTGACTTTGAACACTGTCCCCTCTGCTTACAGGTCGTCTACTCTTCAGATCCACCCTTGGATCCACCCGAAGTCTTCCTGCCTGGCCGCCTGCAGCATCTTCATCCTCAGGCTCCATAGACCTGCACAACGAAACCCGACGCACTTTGACCCCTATGCACCCGCTTCCTGTGGGTGAGGTAACGCTGGCACTCCGGTGCTCCTGGGTAGAGAAACATCTCTAGTCTCTAGGTTTCAAGTTGTTAGGTTCTGGTCCATCCGGAAGACTCCTTTTCCTTTAACTTTGTGACTTTAACGCACCCATTGAAATCCATAGGTGCACGCGTGTAACTTTTCACACTGCACACGCATCCTGTGGGCCTCCTGGTCACTAACTACAGTTAGCTCCTTGTCGTCCCAGCGATTCCCAAGGCCCTAGGCCTTCCTTCCTTTCTATTTGTGGTTCTTATACCACTATTTTAGTATATGGTTTAGCTGGCCACCTGGCCCATCCATAATTGTGCAACTTTTGTATATTGAAACACTGCCTTGTTTTAACGAATGTGCTTCTGTGCTCATGAAGAGTATAGGGGATACTTTTTAGTAAATAAATACATATATATTTTGAATATATATCTGTGTGGTGTCCTTTCATTTGGTATTCAAGGAGGTTACATATGGTAAAACAGCTGGCTTCACATGCCCTCAAGAGTTTAGCCTGCAGACTGCACTGTCCACGCTACCACTAGGATAGCTGGTCTATCAAGGTTGACTTCAACCACCACCATAAGGGTTGTTTGGCATGGTACAAGGTGATCACTAGAATTAGTGAGCAGCATATACCAGGCCAACTTCTCACATTGGTGAGCAGCGGTTGGGATTTGAGCTTGCTGTGTTTTACCAATTGTAATCTTTGAAAATATCATTTGAAAGATCATACAGGTACCTTTAGGTACATATAAAAACAAGACTAGTATACATAAGTTCTACTGAACTTAGTTGTTGTAGAGCAAAGGGAGTAGCACACCCTGACTACAACTAACTAGAAAAGGTACAGTAGGAAAACACCAGTGTAGGTAGATTGCAACACATCCACCTCACTAAGAGAATGGCTGGAGCAGCAGGAGCCACTGGGCTCCCAGTTGTTGAGAGTGACCCTCAAAAGGCACCATCCAAATATTCTATGTTAAACTATCAGGAGTTAAGACAGCTGTGTAACACCAGAGGTCTTAAGCAGGGTCAAAACCCTTCTATAGCCCAACTCCTAGAGCTATTAGATCACTCTGATACTCTAAGTACCCCTGACTCAGTCCCTACAGGGTCTGGAGATGGAGGTCACCCATCTGAAGATGATAATACTAATGCCCCTATCACTCCAGAGGGAGATGATGCAGATGAGGAGGAGGCAGATTCAGATGATAGAAATAGCCAGGTGCCAGTCAGGAGACTTAGCCAGGCTAACTTAAGCTTACATGGGACTGGAAATGGGATACCTCCCTACAGACCCCCAAGCAGGCTTAACCAGAGACAGAGGGATAGAAGATCCAGTTCGAGTGGGCCTGACCATTCCACTGGCTCTAAAGGCCCCAGTGCCCCTGCTCAGAGGAGGATGACTTCCCCTCAGAGAAGAGAGCATGAAGCCAAGATGAGAGAGGCTGAACTTAGGATTCAAAGGCAAGAACTAGAAGTTGCCTTAGCTAAGGAGAAACTTGCTAGAGCAAGACAGTCTAGAGAGAGTGGAGTAGATTCCACTGGTGGCAGCAATATCCCTAAGGATAAAGACAGGTCCTATGATCATAGAAACCTGAGTAAGATTGTGCCCCCCTACAAAACTGGGAATGACATCCACAAGTGGATAACTGCCCTTGAGAGGGCCTGCAGAGTACAGCAGGTCCCTCAGGAGCAGTGGGCAGCAATCTTGTGGCTCTCCTTTGAAGGTAGAGGCAGAGACAAGCTGTTCACAGGCAGTGATGAGGATGCTAGAAATTACCTGGTCCTGAAGAGTGTTCTGATTGATGGGTTTAGCTTAACCACTGAACAGTACAGGTTAATGTTCAGAGACACCCAGAAGACACAGACTCAGGACTGGTCTGAATTTGTTGAGTGTGCCACTAAGGCTCTGGAGGGCTGGTTGCTGGGAAGTAAGGTTGCAGATTACACAGGATTGTATAATCTAATTATGAGAGAGCAAATCTTAAATAATTGTCAGAACCAGCAGTTGCATCAACACCTGATTGACTCAGATCTGACCTCTCCCCAAGAATTGGGAAAGAAGGCAGACAAATGGGTTAGAACCAGGGTTAAGCAAAATAACCAGAACCAGGGTGGTGACCAGAAGAAGGCAGACCAAAAGGGTGGGGAACAGAAACCCAAAGACCAGAAGTCTTCACCAGGCCCCCAACAGAATAATGAGGGTGGGTCCCAAACTTCCAAGAAGAAGAAGAAAGAAGGTCAGAAAAAGCCATGGTGTAAAGTCTGTAAAAACACCTCTCACTGGACCAGTGATTGTAAGAAAACTGGAGCCCCCAACACTGCAGCCCCTAAGGCACCTGCACCCCCTAGCACAGTTGGCAGTGTTGGTCCTCAGGCTAAGGGAGTAGTGGGGTTAACCGTGGGTACTGAAGGAGATTCTGGCCTAGTCAGAACTCCTACACAGGCTGTTCTGATTTGTGAGGTGGACATGGATTTGTCCACTTCTGTGAGTCCTAGTAATCTAGGCAAGTACAGACAGACACCTCTAATAAACAATAAAGTGGCTCAAGCATACAGGGACACTTGTGCCAGTGTCACCATGGTGACACCTGGCTTTGTGGACCCTGGACAGATAATACTAGGTGATAATTACCTAGTGACCAACGCCAGCAATGTCTCCACTTCACATAGTGTGGCAATTGTTAATTTCTCCTGGGAAGGGGTAACTGGACTCAAAAAGGTTGTGGTAAGTGCAGACCTCCCAGTTGAATGTCTGTTGGGCAATGACCTAGAATCCTCTCTATGGTCAGAAGTGGAGAACAGGACTCATGCAGAGATGTTAGGGATTTCATCACATGTCCTTGCTGTGACCAGGTCACAGGCCAAAAAGTGCCTCACTGAACCTCAGGTCTTGGAGCCTGGAACAATGGACCAAGCACCTACCAAGAAGAAGAACAGAAGGGTCAAGGCTGTGCCTTCCCTCCTGCCTGAAAGTGAAGATCAGTCTTCTCAGGAAACTGATTTTGAGGCCCCTGAAGGAACTGCCCCTGAAGAGCTTGAACCTGACCAGGTTGAGTTTCTGGGGGCAGGGGGACCTTCTAGGGCTGACTTAAGGCAGGCTCAGTTAGACTGTCCTTCCCTTGAACCCCTCAGACAGCAGGCTGCTGCTGAGGCTGCTGGGAATGCTCAAGGTACCCATAAAGTATATTGGGATGATGGGCTCCTTTA
Organism: Triturus cristatus; assembly: GCF_964204655.1. Taxonomy (NCBI): domain Eukaryota; kingdom Metazoa; phylum Chordata; class Amphibia; order Caudata; family Salamandridae; genus Triturus; species Triturus cristatus. Next base: position 1,210,721,084 of record NC_140584.1, on the reverse strand, counting down.
TTCAGAGGCTAGAGACCCAAAACCTGGTGCGACCAGGAGGTTGGTTATACCTCTGCAATTTAGGGGCTTCCTTCTTACCTTGGCCCATGATATTCCTCTAGCAGGACACTTAGGCCAGAACAAGACTTGGGACAGGCTTGTCCCTCACTTTCACTGGCCTCACATGAATGAAGATACCAAGGAGTTTTGTCGCTCCTGTGTAACCTGCCAAGCCAGTGGCAAATCAGGTGGCACAACAAAGGCCCCCCTAATACCACTACCTGTGGTGGGGGTTCCCTTTGAAAGAGTGGGGATTGATATTGTGGGTCTCATGGATCCCCCCACTGCATCTGGGCACAGATTTATACTGGTGGTAGTGGATCATGCCACCAGGTATCCAGAGGCAATTCCCCTTAGGACCACAACAGCTCCTGTTGTGGCCAGGGCCTTACTGGGAGTTTTCTCCAGAGGGGTGTTTCCTAAGGAGGTAGTTTCTGACAGAGGTGCCAACTTCATGTCAGGATACTTGACAGCTATGTGGAAGGAATGTGGTGTCAACTACAAGTTCACCACTCCTTATCATCCACAATGCAATGGGCTTGTTGAGAGATTCAACAAGACCCTAAAGGGTATGATCAAAGGATTACCTGAAAAGCTCAGGCGAAGATGGGACATCCTTCTACCCTGCCTTCTGTTTGCTTACAGAGAGGTCCCACAAAGAGGAGTTGGCTACAGCCCCTTTGAATTGTTATTTGGGCACCCTGTAAGAGGACCCCTATGTCTGGTGAGGGAAGGATGGGAGTTACCTCTCAAAAAGCCTAAGCAAGACATAGTGGACTATGTACTTGGTCTCCGCTCCCGGATGGCTGAGTACATGGAGAAGGCATCCAAAAACCTGGAGGCAAGCCAAGAATTACAGAAAGCTTGGCATAACCAAAAGGCTGTTTTGACTGAGTACCAGCCAGGACAGAAGGTATGGGTGTTGGAGCCAGTGGCCCCAGTAGCACTCCAAGACAAATGGTCTGGACCCCATACAATTTTGAGAAGAAGGGAGAGGTTACCTACTTGGTGGACCTAGGAACTCCCAGGAGCCCCCACAGGGTGCTCCATGTCAACAGACTCAAGGCATATGTTGACAGGGCAGACATGGGCTTGCTCATGGCTACAGATGAGGGTCAGGAGGAAGAGAGTGACCCTCTCCCAGACCTGTTGTCTCAGAACCCTGAAGATGGCTCAGTTGATGGTGTGGCCTTAGGTGTCAGCCTCACTGAACATCAGCAAAATGACTGCAGACAAGTTTTACAGTCATATAGACATATGTTCTCCTTGACACCCAGTCAGACTAACTGGTGTACCCATGTGGTGGACACTGGTGACAGTCTTCCTGTGAAAAGCAAGATTTACAGGCAACCTGACCATGTCAGGGACTGTATAAAGACTGAGGTGCAGAAAATGCTGGAGTTAGGTGTCATTGAGCCTTCAGAGAGCCCCTGGGCTAGCCCAGTGGTTCTGGTCCCCAAACCTCACACACAAGATGGAAAGAGAGAAATGAGGTTCTGTGTGGATTACAGAGGACTCAATGCTGTCACCAGGACAGATGGACACCCAATTCCAAGGGCAGATGAGCTCATAGATAGACTGGCTTCTGCCAAGTTTTTGAGCACATTTGATTTGACAGCTGGCTATTGGCAAATCAGGTTAGCTGAGGAGTCTAAGGCCAAAACAGCATTCTCAACCCCAGGAGGTCATTACCAATTTGTGGTGATGCCCTTTGGTCTGAAGAATGCACCTGCCACTTTTCAAAGGTTGGTGAACCAATTCCTTACTGGGTTGGATGACTTCTGTGCAGCATATCTAGATGATATTGCTGTCTTTAGCTCCACCTGGGAGGATCACTTGATCCACCTGACAAAAGTACTAGAGGCCCTGCAAAAGGCAGGCCTCACTATCAAGGCCACTAAGTGCCAGATAGGGCAGAGTAAAGTTGTATACTTGAGCCACCTTGTAGGTGGAGGCCAGGTTCAACCACTGGAGAGTAAGATCCAGACCATCAAGGACTGGTCCCCTCCAACTACCCAGACTCAGGTCAGAGCTTTCTTGGGCCTGACTGGGTACTACAGGAAGTTTGTTAAGAACTATGGGTCCATAGTGACTCCTCTTAATGATCTGACATCCAAGAAGATGCCCAAAAAGGTTCAGTGGACAGTAAACTGTCAAAAGGCATTTGATGACCTGAAGAAGGCCATGTGCTCTGCACCTATCCTGAAGAGTCCTGACTACTCCAAAGAGTTTATTGTCCAAACAGATGCTTCTGAGTTGGGGGTGGGAGCTGTGCTTTCACAACTTAATGTAGATGGTCAAGACCAGCCCATTGCTTTTATTAGCAGAAGGCTGACCCCTAGAGAGAAACGTTGGTCAGCTATTGAGAGGGAGGCCTTTGCTGTGGTGTGGGCCCTGAAGAAGTTGAGACCATACTTGTTTGGAACTCACTTCAAGATTCAGACCGACCATAAGCCCCTCTTATGGCTAAATCAGATGAAGGGTGAAAACCCCAAACTACTCAGGTGGTCCATTTCCCTACAGGGGATGGACTTTACAGTGGAGCACCGCCCAGGGACTGACCATGGTAATGCAGATGGTCTCTTCCGGTACTTCCACTTAGAACATGAAGACACAACTGGTCAAGGTTAGTCTAATATCCCTGCGTTTGGGGGGGGGGTTGTGTAGGAGAGTAGGGTCTGCTATCCTATGGTCACCCCAAATTTTTGCTTTTGCTTCACTGGTTTTATGACTTAGTGTGGCTGTGGGCCTGCTAATCAGACCCACAGCCCTGCTGCTCTCTCCCTAAATTAATGCCAATGCACACTAGGTGCATTACCAATTGGAACTGGTTCACCTTATTGGACCCTGTAACAGTGTACCCCAGGTACCCAGGGCATAGGTGTATCCAAGGCCTACCAGGGGCTGCAGCATGTATTATGCCACCCCTGGCCTGGCCTCACTATTTGACACAACTGGCTGATCACTCAGCTGGGGTAAGTTGGTGTAATCACCTCTTACTTAGATATAGTATATCTATATCTAACATATATGGACACATGGTAACCTATCAGTCACTCCTATGGCAGGCCTTAACAATCCTGGAGGCAGAGTGCTTGGTTTCATGTGAGATGGTGCTCTGGCATGAGCTGAGCCTGTCTGCAGCTTTCGGAACAACGTCCTTTAGCTGTTTCATGATATTGCCATACCATATACTCTTAAGTGCATTATGTACCTCGCGGTCAAATGCTAACTTTGGTTTGGCTTTATCAAAACATGTCGAGTAAGGTGTCATATGATTTGGAATAGTACCCCCTCGCCAGTTCTGGGGACGGGGGTAGCATTCCACCCTTCTAGAGGGACACAACATGTACCTAACCTGAAACCCAGGTAAAGTTAAACAGGGCCTCAGCATCACAAAATGGATGCTGCCACCACAGACACAAGTCTGCCCTCCTGCTGCTGGGAGTCCTTCCAGCTTGGGAGATGTGGACAAAGGGTTTCCTGTCAGGGGAGGTGCTTGCACCACCCCAGACAGGATTTTGTGTAGTGGGTTAGGGAGGGCTGAATAGATTGAGACATGCCTGGGGCACACAAGGTGTCCCTGTGCATTTGCCAGTTCAAACCGGAGCTGGGGCTCTCCAGCCCCAGTCCTGGCGTGAAACTGGACAAAGGAAAGGGGGTGTAACCACCCCCCTTCCTGGTCCCACCCAGAGGAGGGACCTAGCAGGTAATCCGGCCCCTAGATTTGGAATAAGAGTAGGAGCTGATTCCCAAGACTTCAGATCATCCTGAAACTCGACTTAAACAAGAAGAACTACTGGACTTCGACGTTCTGCTGCACAGAAGACTGAAGAGAATCTCCCCTGTGGCCAAGGAGTGACCACCCTGTGAATACAGGCACCATCCAGCAACTCAACGACCGCTTTGCCGCCGCCTCCCGCCGGAGACCGAGCCCAGAGCCCAACAAGACCCAGACTCCCAGACATCTCTGAGCCAGATCCACAGTCCCTGCAAAGAAGAGACCCGTGGAGGCACCGAGAGACGTGGGAACGGCCATCTTGGAACGTACATGACAAGCTGACTACGCAGCACCCGAGGTAACCTCAATGCTGTGCTTTGGGCCCTGAGAAGCCTTAACACCGAGCAGCATTTGCACCAAAGATCAGCCCTCCAGCATCCACGAGATCTGCGTGGGGCCCTTTTGCTTTTTGCCACTCGACGCGTCATCCCGGTTACTGGCCCGTTGGCTAGTGGCCATCTTGGCGACGAAATCTACAAACAACAACACTGGTCTGGTTGCTCCAGACTGGCCCTTGCTCCTGTGAAAAGGAGCATCCCCTCTGACCTTGCTGGTTAGAGCACCAAGCTTTCATCGATTCCTGAGTGGCTTGCATTAGCCAAGGCCTGTTTGCTCCGATCAAGAAGCCGACACCGCCATCAGCTAGAGCCTTTGTGGGACAGCTCGTGAGTGACTCCTGGTTGTCGTCGATCCCTTCACTTCCACGTGGCTGCGGAGACAAGCTTCCTTTCTTCACCTGTTGGCACCCGACATCGCCTGGTTCCTTCCTGGTTCCACGCCGGTCACTGGCTAGTGACTTTGAACACTGTCCCCTCTGCTTACAGGTCGTCTACTCTTCAGATCCACCCTTGGATCCACCCGAAGTCTTCCTGCCTGGCCGCCTGCAGCATCTTCATCCTCAGGCTCCATAGACCTGCACAACAAAACCCGATGCACTTTGACCCCAATGCACCCGCTTCCTGTGGGTGAGGTAACGCTGGCACTCCGGTGCTCCTGGGTAGAGAAACATCTCTAGTGTCTAGGTTTCAAGTTGTTAGGTTCTGGTTCATCCGGAAGACTCCTTTTCCTTTAACTTTGTGACTTTTGCGCACCCATTGAAATCCATAGGTGCACGCGTGTAACTTTTCACACTGCACACGCATCCTGTGGGCCTCCTGGTCACTAACTACAGTTAGCTCCTTGTCGTCCCAGTGATTCCCAAGGCCCTAGGCCTTCCTTCCTTTCTATTTGTGGTTCTTATACCACTATTTTAGTATATGGTTTAGCTGGCCACCTGGCCCATCCATAATTGTGCAATTTTTGTATATTTAAACACTGCCTTGTTTTAACAAATGTGCTTCTGTGCTCATAAAGAGTATAGGGGATACTTTTTAGTAAATAAATACATATATATTTTGAATATATATCTGTGTGGTGTCCTTTCATTTGGTATTCAAGGAGGTAACATATGGTAAAACAGCTGGCTTCACATGCCCTCAAGAGTTTAGCCTGCAGACTGCACTGTCCACGCTACCACTAGGATAGCTGGTCTATCAAGGTTGACTTCAACCACCACCATAGGGGTTGTATGACATGGTACAAGGTGATCACTAGAATTAGTGAGCAGCATATACCAGGCCAACTTCTCACACTTACCATCCTTGCACCAACGGATTCCAGCCCGCACCCAAACTGAGAGCACTTTGCCTCGTTCTTCCTTGAAAAGATGAATAAGATTGAAACTGATCTTCGACAGCAACAAACCAACTTACAGTCCTACCCCGTATTAACCCCACCTCTCCCCTTCCCCCTCAGTCTCCTCTACTGGGATACCCCCCCAAAAACAGCTCCCCCTGGAGTCAATTCAAAACCTTTGACAAATTCTCCATACTCAATATTCTTGCAGCATTGAAACCCCCAGATCCCCTCGGTGGTCCTTTACCTTGAAATGTCTGAACGGAGATGAAGAGGTCCAAACTCACACTCTGGACCAAGATAGTAAAGGCCTCCCTCCTGCACGGCGTGAGTCTGGATTGACTAGATTCGGGGCAGGTTACACCCATTCTAAAAAACACACGGTAGATAACGCGGACCTAAATAACTTCCGTCTAATCACTAACATTCCAATTCTGGCCAAGCTCCTCAAGAAATGTGTCCCTGTCCAACTATGTAACAACAATGACCAATTCCATCTCAGACCGATTCCAATCTGGTGTCCGTCAGTGTCCCAGCACTGAAACGGCTCTTACTTACACGGTTGATGACAAGCTTAAAGTGCCAGGTCAGAATGAATCCTGCCTTCTAATCCTCCCCGACCACTCGTCAGCTTTTGATACTGTCAAACATGACAACCTCCTTGACTTACTGGAACATAGGATGGGACCATCCGGGTCAGTTTTAAAACGGTTTGCCTTCTTACTCCCCACAGAACACAAAGAATTAAAGTCAATCAGTCCCTTTCCAATTCCACTTCAGTCACATTAGGGGTTCCACCGGGGTCTTCGTTCCCACCCAAACTCTTAAACCTGTTCGTAGAGCCTTTAACTGAAATTCTAAAAGCTTCTAACATCCACTATCACAAGTATGCTGATGACACCCAATTACACCTGAAAATCTCTTCCCCTGATGATATCAGGTCACTCAACACAACTCATCAAAATACCCGAGGCTGGCAGACCTCCAACCACCTCAAACTACACTCCCTCAAAACGGAATGCCTCCTAATCTCCCCAACCAAGCAATCTCCCATTATTGAAGACTATATGAAACATCTAACAGCTCTCAACTGCTCTCAACTGCGCACCACATGTCATAGAGTCTACAAGATCTCTGGGAATAACACTAGATAAGAACGTGAACATGCAGGAGCACATCAGCTCAGCTACCAAAGGAGCGAACTTCGAAGTGAGTGTCCCGAGAAAGATAAAATACTTCCTCCCCCCTGAGGACTTCAAGTCCTCTTTTCAACCTAGCCATTTCCAGGTTGGAGTATGATAGTGCAACCCTTTGCGGTCCACTCAGCTACAAGTTGGCTCCACTAAGGGCCTCTCTTAACTAGGATGCAAGGCTCATCACAGGACCCAAAAGAAACAACCACATCTCTCCAGCTTTGAATGCTGCATCGCTGCTGGACTCAAAGTCTGCAAAAGAAGCAAGTGCGATAACCGTACTCCCCTGGCATGCCATTGAGATTTCTAGAAGAGTTTCCACATGGGGGTCTGGCAGGAGCTGACAGACTGGGTGGCAGCAGGTGCGTGGACGCTTGGGGCCCTCTTTGAAGATGAGATGCTGCTCCCGTTCCAGGGATTCAGCTTGCAGCATGATCTACCTTCTTTTCTCCTCCATGGTGCAGTAGTGGCGGACGTGTTCAGACACTGGGGGATGGGCGTGACAGAGACACTCCACTCTGAAAGCTGCCAATACTTGGTTCCTTCATCTGGGACCTTTAAGATGGTCACTTGTCTCTAAAGAACGATACTGGTGAGATGATGCTGCCTTTGGAAACCCTTAGAACCCGTTATGAGAAAGACCTGGGGTTCCCATCCCAGAAGGAGACCGTGGGCTCCATTGAAGCGCATCCCCAAGGTATGCACAAAGGCCAGTTTTAAGCTTTTTAATTGTTTGTGTTGTGGAGAGCATACCTCACTCCTGGAAGGAGTCAGAGGAGGGAGCGAAGTGCCGGAGATGTTCTGGGAATGGAAATAGTGCCAATATCGGCAACAGTTATCACAAAACACATAAGTACATAAATAAAACACACAACACTGAATGTAAGTGGAGAAATATTGCTGCAGGTTTATTAGCATAAGCAATATGCAAACATGGTGGGTTATCTTACGGGCGATCCCAGGGCAGGCCAGCCCCTATGCCGCCTGCCCGTCTGATAAGCCTAGAGTCACCATGGCAACGCCAATTGGTGTATACCAAATGTTGGGAGGGTCCCCCCCTCCCATACGTGGACCACCAGTCCACTTGCTTCACACGCCCCCCCGTGATGGGTGGGCGGAGCATACATGGCAGCCCCGGTTGCTCAGACCCACAACCGCCTGTCGGATAGCGGGGCGCCGTCGGTCTTCCAGTGGACACGCTAAAGATCCCTGGGTATCCTGGCTTAGCACCAGGCGGTGCTGCTGCATGCTATACCCCTTGGTATGTGCAGACCCTGGATCGCCCAGTAACTCCTCCACAGCCTTGGGAGTAGCCACCGTCACTACCAGGGCCCCCCACCAAGGTAGACCTATTTCCTTCCCACCTGCTCCAGCCAAAGCTTCCCCTGGTCCAGACTATCCGCAACCCGCAGCTGCCAAGCCTACACCAAGGTCAAGTAAAATACCTGCCTAGAGTGGAGAGGTGCCCCCCATCACCCCCCAGGCACCCTGTTGATTTGGCGTGTAAAAGGCCATGCCTGATGAAGCCAAAGCCTCTTTGCTCAGTGAACTTGCGCATGGCGCTGTTGACACCATAATGGCTTCTCCTGAGCGGGCTCCTTGCCAAGGTAGCCTATTACTTACAACCTGCTGCAGCCAAAGCTTCTCCTAATTCCAGTAGGAAAGATCCATGCTTCAACTAGAGAGGTGTACCCCATCTCCCTCCCGGCACCCTCTGGATTTGGCGTGAATACGACCTTTCCTAATGAAGCCAAAACCAAATTTGCTTTTTAACATACAACATGCTGATAACTGGGCTTCCCCAGGTCCAGCCAAACCAGTCTTAGCCCATGCAGGCCCGGAGCCGGCATGCCCCTTCAGGCAAGTGCCCCCATTCTATCAAAAATTCCCCGTGGATTTTGACTGATGTGACCCGAAACCTAAAAATAGGCGATGGTCCACTGTTACCTTTGCATGGCTGAAGAACAGTACCTATGACAAGCCACTCCTGCCAGGAAGTGCCCGCGGGTGGAGGAAAGAGTTGACAAACCTGCTCTACTTCCTCTTACCTCAGTTACCGGAGTCTAGCCCTAATCGGAGTAAGACCGTCACTTTCCGACAGTCAGCACCCTATGTGAGGCCTAGCCCTCACAAAGTTCTGACAACATACCCGCGAGCAGACAGGACAGCGTGACCCAGGGAGGGAACTAAAGCATGAATGCCTAGCCATGTTAATACTGGGAATCCAGTGGTACTCCTGCTGCATTGCAGCCCAAATATGCCTCCTAGGAGTTTGCCCAAACATATGGACCTAATCGCCCCCGTGGGAAGGTCACTTCCACCGCCTGCATAGTTGCCAGGCAGTGCTCAAGGGCGGGAGAAGTCACCCCGTATCGTTACTCACTATAAATGTACCTGTATTGTCGAACTAAAGGACAGGCTATTAAGTGAGCTGACCAGGCTCTGCCCTTGAAACCAGGGGCCCGCCCCAAGCCCCTCTAAGTTCTGCTGCTTCACCTGCCTGTTAACACGAATCCCCAGGGCAGACCCCGTCCTCTAACCCACGCTTGGCCATGCCTGAGCTTAAGACCCTTCTGAAAAGCGGGACACCAGGCTGACCACCAGCATTGCATTCAGGATGTTCCTGACCGGCCACGAAACATGTGCCTAACTAAAGCAACTGGCACCATGCCACCAAAGTATCAATTCAGCCTTCTATGAATGCAAAATGTGCTCTGTGGCGATCCGTATTAGTGTTCCCTCCAAACCAGCTGCCCTAACCAGGCGACCCGCACCGTCTTGGCACTGGCACACTCCCGCCCCAGCTGCCCCAAGAGTGCCTGGTCGATTGTAGCCACAACCTACGTTTTATCACGGACGTTGTATCGGGGTATGATGACACTCAACTAACTCTACTGCCGAGTGCCCTTGCACCATCGAAAGTATGTCTTGCCTACTCAGTGGCTGGATGTAAAGTTAGATGACATTGGCAGCCCACTCCCGGGTGAACATAGCAGCTTTCAGTTTCTGGTGCTGTCGACCGTACCTGTAGCTAGATGAACCGAATGCAATTCCCTTGCTTCTGCTGAGCACGAAACCCACAACACTTTCTCCCCATGGTCCAATGCCTTGATGCTGCTCATCCTTTCCTAGCACAATGTTGACAATCTAGTTCTGCAATGGCCTACTTCGCAGCCTGCACCATTCTGCCAGTGCCGAAAAGACCTTTGTCCTGCTGCCTGGCCTAAGCAATCTTGCCCTGGTCTCGAAGTGCCCGCTTCAGCCCTGGAGATAACAATTCGTCAGTAACCCCAAACTGGCCAAGGCACACAGGTGTGTGTCATAACTAATGGCAGGTCTAACAGCGTCAACAGGCATCCTCAGCTAACAATAGGCTTAACGGAGTAAGGGTTTCCAGTGAGAATAAGATGACAGCAAATACAGCGGGAGGAGCGGCCGATGACCTGCCCAAAGACTCTTCGAAATCCTCCTACCGAATGATGTGGGAGCTTGCCACCAACCTCTGTCCGAGCCTGCCAACCCCACAAGTATTTGAACCCCTATAGCTCCAAGGATTGGAGCGGGGGGGGGGGGGGCAGTCCGGTCTGAAGATGTGTGTGGTGGAGGGCATGCATCCTGGAGTACCTATAGTTGAGTTCAAGCGAGTACCTGATGGTTTAACTACTAATGGCGTAGTAGCAACTCAATCAGCACAGGGCTATTTGACCCCCTGTCTTACAACCGTGTGAGACACACAGGGAGAGAACGGAAGGCCAACCACAGTCCGACACAGAAAAATCCCACCACGTGGCTGTGCCCCATGAAAACACCATCCCACATCAAACCGACCCGATGAAAAGACAACCAGCGCCTAACGCTCTACACCCGCGGATGACCCCCGGAAACAACCAATCGTATAACAATGGAGTAAATAACACCGGACATCCTTTCAGCATTTGTAGTCCAATCCCTTCAGAATAAACCTGGGGACCCCAAGCCAGACATCAGAAACAAAGCATTGAACCCAGGCCCCCACGACGGGTGCTGACTCAAGCAGATTAAACCTCCCGCCTCACCTGTGAGGACCGCACAGCCAGTCCACTCCCGCTGTGCTGACCAGAATACGCAGATGACCAACTCAGCAAGGCAACCTGACCATTTATGTACGCCGCCCCATCACCCATCACAATAATCTGAGATAGGCCGCAAGATTACCAATATAACATCAACACTAGTCTATATTCGCGTTATCCGGCAAACGGTGAAGAGACCCGCACGCGTCCGACTGGGGAACACCACACACCTCAACTCATTCCAAAACCGCGAAAAACATAGCCGGCCAGGAGCCAGATGCACCTGCACCCATGCTCAATATAAGGAGAATCGGGAACATAAAATTAATGACTAGCGTTTCAAACCGAGTCGGTAACTGTGCCGAACACCCACGTCTCATAATCCCCCACTGTTCCCACCGACCCCGCTTACACTCCCATTCCCTAGTGAGCGGTGCCCGCAGCTCTGTGGGACACCGGCAGGATCTGTGAGGGAAATAGGGCGTGAGCATGGCTGATAAAAGAGCATCGGCTGCACCACAGAAGAACACATTCACTATCAGATAGATACAAGGAGATAGAGCGATTACCCAGAATCGCCGGGAGTGCCGCGCCCCTGTGACCAGCGCTCAGAACCTAGTTCCGCAACGAACACAATGCGACAGTGACCCCCGGTGTCCAGTAAATTTTTTTTTTTTTTTTTTTTTGAAGTGCTATCCAACAACCAGCTTACAGATTCTGGGCGTATAGCTATAAGCGGAACCCGGGACCACCACAGCCCCCCGGCACAAGAAAAGCCGAAGATACTGCAAGGGGCTGAGGAGGAGAATCCCCAGCAAACAGAGAAGGAAAGCCCTATAAACTGCGGGTAGTTCTAGCCCCGCCTGTGTACAATCCAGAGCCAGCAGAATTTGAGAGGAAATCCTGATCCCTTCTTTCTAGATCAAGGCTTATTCTCAACTGTTTCGAACTTCCTAACCAAATCTCCCTACCTCTCGAATCCCAAGTAATCTTAACCACAAGAGAGCACGTTCACCCGTAAGTAACTTGGCGCAGGATAATAGATGGTTCTTGTTACCCAACTCAATGGAACTCATTCTATCGCCGCAGGTGGATGACAGGCTGAGCAGTACGATAACTTGGCACTCAATAACCGATGATTGCTGTTACCCAACACAATGGTACTCATTTTATCAACCTCAGATGGATGAAAGGCTGAGCAATTAGGTCACTTACACTAAATAACCGATGGTACTTGTTACCCGACTCTGTGGTACTCATTTTATCGACCTGTGTAAAACAAAGAACAACAACGGTTATGCCCCGCGCCCAACGGTGACCTTATCCTGTGCTTGCAGGCCAGGAGCTTACTCTCCGTGTCCCCCACCGTCCCCTAGCGAACTTACACCCCTGTCCAGCAGCGAGCGAGTTCCCCCAGTCGGCCGGACACCAGGCACAATCTAAGGAGGAAAATGAACAAGTTAATAACAATATATATTTTTTTTTTTTTGCTACTGTGGCCTGCAGACATTCCCCCCGACCCCCTAGGCGCGGTGGGGGAGGATTAGAAATGTTACCCACTAAAGCACTAGTACGCGATTTTCACGGGGCCTATCCTGTGGGGGCTGGAAAACCACCTGCGCAAGACTTGCACCTGCCCCAGGCTCCTATTGACCCTGAAGCCGCCGCCAGCACGAGATTACCGGAGCGCGGATACTCAGTGACTCCCAGCACGAGGGCCGCCGCAAATAATAATTTTTTTTTTATTTTTATTTTTTTATTATTGCAGAGTTTGATATAACGCGAACTTGGCCTGGATCCAATCAGGCATCAGAGCGTTATACACGAGCTATTCTTGTGCTTGCAGGCGGGTGCATACTCTCCGTGTCCCTCCCCCGACTGTCCAGCAGCGAGCGAGTTCCACCGTTCGGCCGGGCACCAGTCACAATCTAAGCCATGCACCCCCGGGCCCCTTAGGCGCGGAGGGGGGGGGGTGGGGGGGGGGGGATATGAAATGTTCCCCACTAGAGTACTGGAATGCAGTGGCGGGACACAGGGCCTGTCCTGTGAGAGCTGGACAACCACCTGTGCAAGGCTTGCACTAGAGCCAAGCTACTAATGGCTCCTCATGGGGGGAGGGGGGGGGTCGCAATAACGGAAGTTGGCGCTGCCCCCCCCCCCCCCTCCTGCCCGAAAGCGGCTCGTGGCGGGCTGCCGAGCGCACCGACCCCGAGGCCGCCCCCAACACAAGATGACTGTCGCCGATACCCTGCATCCCCGGCACGAGGGCCGCCGCATACAATAATATTTATTAAAACGTGAACTTGACCCGAATCCAACCAAGTATCAGAGCGCTTAGCACGCGCACCAAATGCGTACATGGGTACACTCGAAAACCACAGCCCCCGGTCCGAGGACGCGCACTATAGCCGGTAACCAACCTCTCACAACAGTGGAGCATGCCAATAACCGGGGCCCGAACCCCCACATAGCCCCTTCTCCAGCGCAGACTCGACCCGACGGTGCTGGAGCGCTGGCCCGGTGCACGGCTGCATAACCTTACCGGCCCGGGAATACGAAAAATGCCCACAGATAACGCGACCGCCCCCGCTCCGGCTCAACCGCCATTTTTTTTTTTTTTTTTTTTTGCGCAAATGGAGATAAAGTGATTGCGCAGAATATAGGCTGTTCGGCATTATCAACAAGACTCGAGTTTATCTCCCAGTTCCCCAGGTCACATCCGCTCCCTCGCTGATGTTGGGTCACCGAGGGTGAGCGGGGAGGGCGTGCGCGCCACAAATAAAACCCCCCCCCGCGTGCGTGAACCCGCCCCGGACACGACAGCCACTCCGCCAAATGAAAGTAAGAAGGGGGGGTGAAATTCCACATGTCGCAAAGTGGCGAAGTGACCACGCGCCTGCCAACTCGCGCCAGTCGGGCACTAACGCACCTATGTCGACGAAGAAACAATTCACACCAACTACGAGTCTGGTGGAATGCCGTCAGGCCTGGGCCCACGCGTGAGAGTTCCAAAGAGCATCACACCAAAGATAGCAAACACTGTACAGTGGGCCGCGCAGACACTACCACTAGACAACAAGAATGCGCCTACAAGTCCAAATAGGACCTGCAACAATTCCCTCAACAAGATGCCTGGTCACGTGATCCCAGACTGTGCTAGAGGCCCGCACCCGCCACATCTCGGGCGTCAAGGCGCACGCAATTATTCCAAATAGCAAAACTCTACATACACACTAGGAGCATGGTGCAGCCCATCGTTTTTGTCGAACCCGGGACAACAGCTTGGGTTCAGGATCGGGAAGATTAAGTGATTCGCCCAGAATCCCAGGATGTGAACGCGTCCCCGAGGCTCGAACCCCCGGTTTCCAGCACCAGAATCGGCAAACTAGCCGCCAGACCACAAATTGCGTGTACGCCTTTAAAACCGTAATTGAGACTGAAAGCCGTTACTTGGTAAGTGCGAGCTTGAACTTCTGCGGCTGCGTGAGTCTTTACAGTGTGCACGCGTCGCTTCAGCAGCCGCAAGCCTCTCCAAGCGAACAGTTGGAGTCTCCGACCGCCCCTTAGGCCACCAAGCGTCTGTCGGGATTGGCCCGGAACACAGGCCTAGTCAGCATCGAATCCGGGAGAAAATCCCCACAACACCTTTCCCGCCGAAGTAAGGGACCTAACTCCCCCGGGACAGCCCGCGACAAAACTATCCCCGGACATGGCCACGGAGAAGGGGGACCCTTCTACATTGAGCCCGCCCTAACCGAAAGTGCACCTTCCCTGACCGGGAACCAAACCCGGAACACCAGGGAGCGTGGCAGCACTGGTAACGGCAGTTGTGGCGGCCTGGGGCTTCACCGGGTCTTAACCCCACCGGGGCGAAGCCCCCCCCCCCCGAGCCCACCCGCGGCGTACTCCGGACAGGAGACTTAGTCGTGTTGGCAGAGGGTACTGACGTCGGGGGTTGCAAGAATGTCGGGCAGGTGAACGGTGTGAATACAGAGGACCCAGTAGCCTCGCGATGAAGGGTCAGTTGGGCCCACTTCCCACAAACCAGGCCTCCTATGCATCGCTTGCTAACGCATGATGGAATCTTGACGCACACCACCAGTGTGAGACACGAACCGTGTCTCCACCCTGCAGCCCCCCTAGTCCCCCCACAACCACGCAACACCGACAGCACTCCGCGCACGCCCCCCCCCCGCCCGTGGTACACCGACCACAGGGCCCCGTCTCCTGGTACTGCCCAGGGACAGGGCCGGGGCGAGAGGAAGGTCACCGGCAAACTCACCGCGTAAGCTTGTAGCAGGCTGAGCGCGCACACGACGATTCTGCGACGACGAACTGCGACCTCGGCCCAAGGCGAACGAGCGGACAAGAGGGCGAGGAGGGGGCGGAGACAGAATATGTACCCCCTGACTCCTCCCCGCCGGAAGCAGCTATCTGCTGGGGTCTCCCTTGGTCTATCCCAGGGACTCGACCACCCACCCCTGTGCCTTCCTGTGGCACTAAGGCGGCCGCCCTCCAAAGGGCGGCCCGCTGCGCGACACCCCCCCCCCCCCCCCGGGCAGCCTTACAGAGCCAGGGGTTTATTGGGAGGAAATTACTGGAGACCCAGCTGCGATTACTGAGAGGGGGTCCCCGTGCCCCCGTCACTGTCTATTGAGTCGGTTCGTGCACCCTGCAGCCAAAAACAAGCCTTTAAACATGCTCCAAGGCCTGACTTTTATTCTTGCAAAAAGAGAAATCACCAGAAACTGGAGGCCCCGGAGGGGTCCCCTGGTGGCGGTTTGGAAGAGCCAATGGCTGAGATGGGCGGGATAGGAGAGTGCGGTGATGGCCTCTGAGGGGTCCCCTGGCGGCGGTTTGGGAGAGCCAATGGCTGAGATGGGCGGGATAGGAGAGTGCGGTGATGCTGGAGAGGCGAAATGTGGCCACGCCCCCTTGACATGGCCCGGGCCTGGGAGGCGGTCGTATCACGAGCCCCCCTCACCCGAGGAGATGCTGGCCACCCCCTGGCAAACTGCAGTCATGCAGAGAGCGAGCCCTCCTCAAGGGAACAGGACACAGGGGCCAGGAGGTGCTGGAACTCCATGGGGGCTAAGACGTCACAGGGACCCACAGGGAGCCCCTTCTACAGAGGTGCGAGGCTCACCCCTCACAGGCATTAGCGCCCTCCAGGGCACAACCCAGAGCGGGGGAGGGGAGGACTGGCATACAGCTGCTGGGAATAAGTTGTGAGGGGGAGCGACACCCATTGTGGGTTTGCAAACCAATGTCAAATGCATTATGTGAATAATTTGACTTGTTCTGACTGTGACTTCATGAACATATACTGCTGCATAAAGAGCATGTGCTGAGACTCCATTCTAAACACAAAAGGGCTTCTGTGAGCTAGTACCAGGAGAAGACAACGCCAGGGAAATTAGCAAACAAACTACACTGAAGAAAACACATGTTCCCACTTGTTTTCAAATAGGTATAACTCAATAAATAATCGATATCATGAAACAGACATCTTCAAAACACATTTTATTGCTTAATGCATACGTATTATCTAGTATACTTTTAATTTGTGGAGAAGTTTGTTTTTTTCAATGTCTTTTATTGCATTATAAGCATGTACATTAACATGATCCCAAGCCCCGTTGGCTGATGTATGTATTGCTGAAAATGCGAATAAAATCTGTTTTAAAAAATCTCTCTGGATTTAAAATCCCAAAACGGGCTTCCATAGGAGGCCAGGATTCAATAGAAAGTGCCCGCGTGACCCCCAAAACCCTAGACTTCAACACCGCTCTGTACCTCGCGCAAAAACTTGACCCATTGGTGGCTGTAGACCCTCCTGGACCTCCAACACCTGATTGTTGAAACTATGAACGTTTCAAAGAACGGAAACGTATACCCGTGCCTTCTTGAGTATTGCCCCGAGAATCTGGAACACCCAGGATCCTTCAAAACAGAAGTGAAAGTGCTACTGATGAGTACCTTTCTGAACTACAGATCCCAAGCTGCACCTGGGGACCATGTCATGATGCTTCCTCTTCACATGTGTTGTACTTCCTATCTATGCCCTTGTATGTTGACCTGTCGGCCATGCTCTGTATGGGTCTTCCTTCCCCAGCTTGGCATTGCGACATCCTGTATCGTTGCTGAACATTTGTTTGTATTCCCCGCCCATGTTTCTCTACCTCCTCTCTCTGCTCTTGTATATAGACTTATCGCTTTGGTATGTTTCGCCCTCCTCCAGCAGCTCAGGGTTGTGACTGCCTTTATCTCTCACGATCATCTTGTTGTTTTTCCCTACTTGTTTCCCTCTCATTTGTTCCTGAATATTTGTAAAGTGCTCTGATACCCTCTTGGGTCATGTTTGTGCTATATAAAACTCTATTAATACAATTCTATTCTGCAAGAGACCCCTGGCTAACTCCTAACAGCCAAGGATTAAACAGGATGCATACTCCTTAAACCACCACGAGAGCTCCCCAAACACAGAGTCCTAATCCCAAACTTGTACAACCAAACCCTGTCTGCGGAACCCAAGATCCGGTCCAAGACCTGCTGCTCCTCGGCCGTCAACATGTGCCTCACCCACTGAGCACAGCAGGGGGTTCTAGAAGAGAGCATTGTGCCCAGTGGTCCATCAGTTGACCCCCACATCCCACAGGGTGCCTTAGACATAATCCTGTGAGCCGGCTCAAGGCGTGGGACAACACACGGTCGATACCTATCCTCCATCTGTCAGGGAAGGCCATGGATTTAAAGGACAGCTGAAGAGGCGCGTGGCCTTCAGAGGGCTTTGGTGCGGATCTGACCAGTCAACTGCATTCACGCATTCATTCAGCTCCCATGTTCACTGACGGCCAATGTGATTGGTGCAGACACTTAACCAGCTACAGAAAGTCTGAACTGGGCACCGGAAGTTTCCTCCCTGCGCCTCCGTCTGGTCCCAAGTTTGTCGATTCACAAACATCTTGTATGAACATTATAACCATAAAACAGTCCTTTACACGATTTAAACTGTGGCAAATCCAAAACATATGCATTAACTGCGAGTCCATCGACCGAAACTCTGAAGAATACAATAAAAACAAAATACTTATTTTTAGGTCAAGCCTAGCGCAGCGCGCATGCGCTGGTATAGGAAAACGACCTCTTGGAATCACTCAGTACTTTTCACACGCTTGTGCATGTGTTTTTTTGTTTGTTGCATTTTTCCTATCGGGCTTTGCGTGCGAAGACAGCACGCAATTGGGTAAAGGTGGGTGCATGTCCCACCTTTCCCAGGAAATGTACCCGCCTACGGCTTGCGGTTACGAGCCGCGGCGCGCAGTGTGCCATCTGTTATGTGTCAGATGTCACACGTGCGCGCGTGCACCACGCAGCTCGCATGTTGTTGACTTGTTGCAATTGTCCTATCCTGACTTTGATATTTTTTAGGAAACCAATGCTTTAGCGTATGTAATAAGGTTATGTCCCCAAGAGTGTGTTGTTTTTTGTTTGTCAGTATGTTCTTTAGTTCTAACTTCAGTTTCCTATTCCGGAGGATTCATCTGATTCTGAAATGGTGTTCCCAGTCTGAGTGGACCCTCTGTCGGTTTGTCATTGTCCTTGCCAGTTTCACACGGAGCTCTTCCGCCACAAGCCCCGCCTGCAAGTCTTAAACATCATTGTACTATTTACTCGATTGTGCAACGTCAAAAAGTTTCTTCGAATGTGTATTTGCATGTTCCTGGAATAGCAGTGCCTGTCTCGTATACATAAATCTGATTCATTCTTTCCCTTTCTATGAGTTTATTATCAGAGTGAGCATATGTAAATCACGATAAGTGCAAGTTTCTGAATTAAATGTCATGAGAAATTCATGATAGTGATTGCATGGACTAACAAAGCGCAGAACTGCAGCTTTAAAATATTCATTCATTGTATGCCTTAATGGTGTCTATTCGAGACAATGGCCACCTACCCCATCCCCCTGGCCCAGCGTCTTCAGTACATTGCACTGTTCTGCCTGAAATACGAATGGCAGCAGTGACACAAATAGATCAACAGAAGAGTAACCAGAAGTACATAGTAAGCACCTTTCAGCTTTCTAATGGGGCGACATGAAATGCGAGACACTGGCCCTCAAGACCAGGCACAAGTAGATTGTTTGTTTGGGGAGCTGTGCACATGTGAGCAAAGAACAACTAACTCACACTGAAGGCAGACAGAGGCTGAAGTAGACAGCGACATTGATTCATGGTGTATACATCGGATGGGCTGAAGCAAAGTGTTACTGACACTACAGCAAGGCGACGGGTGAGGAGGGCTCATTGAATGATATATATAAATATATATTGAACTTTTTAAATAAGAAAAGCCATTTAGACAAGCATTGGCATAGCCAATAAGTCTCGCCTTTGGGACCTTATAAGTTTTTAGCCATGAAACAGTTGATGTTGTTGCACCAAAGATATTGTGCTGCATAAATAAATACTTATAAGGTCCCAAAGGCGAGACGTATTGGCTATGCCAATGCTTGTTTTATACAGCATGAATTCGATCACCCTCCACTCCAATCTACCCCTCTCCATTCAGTCTATCTCACTTCACTCCAATCTAGCCTACTCCACTCGACCCCAATCTACCCCACTCCAATGTACAGCAATACTCTCCAGTCTTCACCAATGCACCCCACTCCAATCTACCACAATCTACCCCACTCCACAGCAATCTAATTCACTCCAATCTACCCCACTCCACCCCAAACCTACCCCACTCCAAATTACCATACTCCACTCACATCTACCCCACTCCAGTCTAATCCACGGCGGCGCTGACTCTATGAAAGGAAAGCCGCGTCACCCCCCGGTGAGAGTGAAGGTAAATGTGAAAAATAAAATGGTAATAAAACAAAGTTATTGCAATTGTATTTTTCATTCTGGCAGCAGCTGAGTCTGAGTGGGGGGGCCGGCAGCAGGGAGGAACTGTTGGCACAGCGCACTTCAATCTAAAGTAGGGATGTCACTTTGGCAGCTGTCTTGTGAAACGCATGCACACTCCAACCCACGCTGTCCAAGACAGCTGGGTGGAGAGCAAGCATGGGCCTCCATGGTCTGACGGAGCGTCAGGCCAGGGTGCTGCAGCGAATCCTGGCACTGCTCTCATGCTTCCTGAGCAGCATGCAAGCTGCACCAGAATTGGTAGAGTGGAGTTGGATGAAGCTCTGGGAGCTTGGTGTCTGTGCAGGAGGACCCACTGAGTGCCGAGAAGAAGAGGAGAGGTGGGGGACATAAAACTGTATTTGTGTATTTTAATTTAGATTAACTCGCTGACAGGCTGTAGGAGGATGGCTTAGTATATGGTGCACACTTATTTAAGTGATAGTAACAATACACAGGAGTATAACCCGTTAACCCAGGAGAGACCGGGCGCAATGTACAACAAAAAACAATGTCTCAACTGGAGAATATTTTGGAGGGGGAACCAATTTTGACCAAGTGAGATAAATCACATAAGAACCAAGGGGCAAGAAGGGAGACCACAGTATAGATAGAGTAAAAAAGGTATTTATACAATTGTGCAAGTAGTTAGGGAAGCACTACAATACATTCACTTGTAAAATGACCTAAGCACACAACGTAACCAACTGAACGTGCTGGTGAATAGTGAGCGACGCAGTGATACAGAAGTGTGACAAACAGCATGAACGGCGCAAATGAAAAAATGAAAAAAGGGGGGTACAAGGGTCAACAAACAAGATAAATATATACAGTAAAGTACAAGGAATTAATTGGGATGTTTTAGTTGACCACAGGAAGGCCTTAGTTCTAAGCTGTGTCGTCGACGGCGTTTCGACCTGGATGATTTCAGGTCATCATCAGGACTGAGGTCATAGGTTTAAAGAGTAATGCTTCTGATGCAAATCATGCAAGACTCGAGTAATAAAGTAGTTGAAGGGACACTGTGTGACTCAAGATTCAGGATCCAAGAGGGACAGAGCGAAGGATGATCGTCCGACCTGAGCACAGGGAGGATCGGTGGGGTACAAGGGCGGTTGCTTGTGAGGGTAGTCGTGTTCCCAATAGAAGGATGGAAGGACCAGGGTTGAGCCAAGTGGCCAATTTTGTTTCAAATTCAGAACGACTGGTCCACGACGAGGGAGTGAAACTGGTAAGGGTAGTCCTATTTTCAATTAAAGGATGGTAGGGCCCGTGTCGATCAGAATGGCCAATATTCTTACGTGGTCCAAACTGACTGGTACACGGCGAGGGAGTAAATCCAGGGCCAGGGAACAACCGCAAAGCCGTCGGAGAAACTTCATCGGAAGTTTTTCTCCGACGGCTTTGCGGTTGTTCCCTGGCCCTGGATTTACTCCCTCGCCGTGTACCAGTCAGTTTGGACCACGTAAGAATATTGGCCATTCTGATCGACACGGGCCCTACCATCCTTTAATTGAAAATAGGACTACCCTTACCAGTTTCACTCCCTCGTCGTGGACCAGTCGTTCTGAATTTGAAACAAAATTGGCCACTTGGCTCAACCCTGGTCCTTCCATCCTTCTATTGGGAACACGACTACCCTCACAAGCAACCGCCCTTGTACCCCACCGATCCTCCCTGTGCTCAGGTCGGACGATCATCCTTCGCTCTGTCCCTCTTGGATCCTGAATCTTGAGTCACACAGTGTCCCTTCAACTACTTTATTACTCGAGTCTTGCATGATTTGCATCAGAAGCATTACTCTTTAAACCTATGACCTCAGTCCTGATGATGACCTGAAATCATCCAGGTCGAAACGCCGTCGACGACACAGCTTAGAACTAAGGCCTTCCTGTGGTCAACTAAAACATCCCAATTAATTCCTTGTACTTTACTGTATATATTTATCTTGTTTGTTGACCCTTGTACCCCCCTTTTTTCATTTGCGCCGTTCATGCTGTTTGTCACACTTCTGTATCACTGCGTCGCTCACTATTCACCAGCACGTTCAGTTGGTTACGTTGTGTGCTTAGGTCATTTTACAAGTGAATGTATTGTAGTGCTTCCCTAACTACTTGCACAATTGTATAAATACCTTTTTTACTCTATCTATACTGTGGTCTCCCTTCTTGCCCCTTGGTTCTTATGTGATTTATCTCACTTGGTCAAAATTGGTTCCCCCTCCAAAATATTCTCCAGTTGAGACATTGTTTTTTGTTGTACACTTATTTAAGTGAAGCACCTTGCACTAATCCAGACAATCCTTATGGTGATTTTAGTAGTCGTAAACAACCTTAGAAAGCTCTGTAAGTGGTAGCTGTGGAGCGCAGCCTTCAAGCTTAGTCCAGAAGAAGTGTTAAGCAGATTGTTTTACCAGATCTAATCATGCAGTGTAGGTTAAACGAAAAAGAACCACACAGTGTAGCTATAAAAATAGCTATATTTATTATACACACTCACTGACACATTGGTATATCTCCAGCTGGAGATATAAACACAACGTACACAAATATACTTCAATTGCAGGTAAGTAAGCACAATACACAGTGGTCTCCAGGGGGATACCAAACCAGATACTAAGAAAGTGGAATGCGAACTGCAACCGAAGTCGGGACATGGACCAGGAGACACAGAAGAGCTGGGGACACAAGGGACCACCGAAGGTAAGTACCCCGGAACCCCATGGAGGCTGTGTACAGAGTGGGAACACAGAAGCGTACTCAATGAAAGCCAACGTGAAAGTTGCAGTTCCAGTTTTGAAGAAGAAGGACCCTTTCCAAAGGACCCTAAAGGAACCCCGTGGAAGACAGAAGATTGGAGCGCCACCAACAAGCCTTGGCAGCTTCAACAGGCATGGAAAGCGATGAAAGAGCAACGTTGGGACCATCAAGATCCAAGGGACTCACCACAAGCAGGAGAGTCAAAGCAGGCCCTGAGCAAGCAGGGAGCCCACAGGCCGAAGGCACAGGAGTCACAAGAGGACCCTGATCAGCTCACCAAATACGAAGGTCCACAGTGTGGAGGATGCAGGAAGGACACTGATCTTGGCAGGAAGACATGCGGGACGCTAGAGCTTCTTGTAGCCCGAAGATGTCTGGAGTGAAGAGCCAATAAGCCTTGGCAACGGCAAGTCGATGCGGTGCACAGGGGGTCCCAGTAGTTCCGACGAGGGATACTGGCCTAAAACTTGCTGAAAGGACAGGTCAGGCCTTGTGGGAGTTGTGAACCACCACGTGTGTTGATGAGCCTTTTGGAGTCCGTGGGATGTCAGGAGCAGTAGACTGGTCAGCTTTGTTGCGGTGACGGCAGATGCAGGGGAGTAACTCCTTCACGCCAAATGTGCCCTTCAAAGCAGTCTGTAATGCTGGTAAGCACCCCACCCCAGCCCAACAGACTGGGTACTGTCTGGGAGGTGGTCACACCTCCCTGTGACAGGAAACCTATTGTTCTACCTTCCCCTGCTCGAGCTTGGCTCAGCAGCAGGAGGGCAGAATCATGTCTGGGGTAGGCAGCAGCACTAGCAAGCTGGTAGAGCCTTGTATGCTGTTACCGGGAGTACATGGGGATTCCCGGAGGAGCCCCCTAGTGCAAGGAATCATACCTCCAACACCGGTAACGCTGTTGGGATATGATTCCAATTTTTTTTTTAAATAAAAGCATGCCCAGGTTTGGCACAGCCACTATATAGTTAGTCATTGAGTAATGGCAGATGGCCACTATATGTATCAAAATGGCTGACCGCACTTACAAAGACTGGATAATCGACTCCAGGGTTTGCAGAGGTGTCCTGTTCATGCAGGGGCACCCACACACTTATAATCCAGCACCGTGCCTTCAGGATTGAAAGCCGTGCCTTAGGGGTGACTTATTGGTTTTAAGTGCAGTGACCTCAGATATAAGAAAAAATATATCTGTCATAAGTGGTGCTAGCACCAGCTTACACAGGCTGCAATGGCAGGCCTGTAGTCACAGTTTGAGTAGTCTCTCAGGGATGGCACAATACATGCTGTAGCCCATGGGAGACCCCTGGTGTACCTATGCTCTGGGTACCTCAGTACCATATACTAGGGACTTATAGGGGTACAAGTCAAAAATGGAGAGGGGGGGACTAGGAGCTATTCAGAGAAAGGTCCTGAACCAATGCTCCCAAAATCATTACTTGTAATCACAATGGATGGTTTCAGTTCCTATGGGTTAAGGGGGACACAGCCACTAATTACGTGGTGTCATAAAGAAGAAGGGTAGTCTCCTGGGATAGGTGAGTGTGCAAAGAAAGAGGAAGGTACTCCTTAGTTTGGTACGTAGTGCCCTCACACACCCTTTCGAGTGTATAGCATCATCATCGGGCAAGGTTGCTCCTCGTGGGGGTGGCGCTGCAGTCCCTCACGGGCCCCTAGGGGCTCTCTGGCGGAGATCTTTTAGGAGTTAGCCACAGTGGTGAGTGCGGGTATGTGGGAAGGAAGTGTCAGTGAGTGTGAGTTAAAATGGGACAGGAGGCCCTGTAAATTTTATTCGTAGGACCCCTGCTCCAAAATAAAAGTCAACGGGGATGGAGATGCACGTTTGTGCCGTTACGAGAGGGGAAACAGAACCAAATAAGCTCCCACTTCTCTCAACCCGAGTATTGTGTGATAAGGTGCGGTTTTTAAAAGGGGGTCGACATGTTTCGCGCTACAGATTGGTCCCTAAAGGATCCTAAAGCGCTTCATCAGGACCAGTTGGAGAATGAAACCAGGAATCAGGAAAAGACACCCTGTATCCCTAGGTAAACCTAGTTAAGGTATATAACGATAATAATTATAAGGACCCGTTCTTATACTAATGTCCTTGTTCACAGCCTAAAAAGGAGACAAAAGGAGGGGGGGGGGGAGAAAAAGATAAAACAAAGGTATTAAGAGCCCAGTGACATATTAATTACATATGTTCCTGTAGAAAGTGAGCTCGAAATCACAAGTGCACGGATTGTGCCCAAGTGCCAGATGCATGAAACTAGTGAAGCGTCAGTGCGTCTTCGATGTAACATGCATTGTAGAAAGAAAATACTGTGAAGTGGGTTCTACCTGGGTAGCGGAACGCGGCAGTATCTTCAGTGTGCAGCTGTGGCGGAGGTGCACAGGGTGAACTACGCTGCATCATGGTTTTATATTGTTACGCCGAATGGTGGTGGAGTGATGTATGGGTGGTACACATCTACCACCTGGTGCCATATTATGATAAGCGGTGGTCACAGGTCTTGTGATTAAAAGGTGAGAAAAGGAAGTGACGCTGGTAATAATCTAGACCCCGTGTAGAGTCGCTAAGGACGAGACATGCCTGGAAAACATAGAGCTAGCTTAGGTACAACTTAAAAGTAATCGTGTGGGTTCGGGAGCGATATTACACAGGACCCAGAGTGAAGTATGGCGGTGGTACATATACATTGGAAAAAATATATATACTAAGAGACACAAAATCACGCCTACCCTCCCATGGTCTGAGAAGGGCTCCGTCGGATGTACCGCGATGTGAAGCTAAGAACAACAAACAAACAAGAAGAAGGACTAAATTACATCAGGTGGACCCAGCGGTATTGCCAGGAACCAGCACAGCATCCTTGAGACAGAGAGAGAGTTACTTACTTCTGATATGGCCTCACGGAACCGGAAACCTACCCGTCCACTGTGATTTCGAGCTCACTTTCTACAGGAACATATGTAATTAATATGTCACTGGGCTCTTAATACCTTTGTTTTATCTTTTTCTCCCCCCCCCCCTCCTTTTGTCTCCTTTTTAGGCTGTGAACAAGGACATTAGTATAAGAACGGGTCCTTATAATTATTATCGTTATATACCTTAACTAGGTTTACCTAGGGATACAGGGTGTCTTTTCCTGATTCCTGGTTTCATTCTCCAACTGGTCCTGATGAAGCGCTTTAGGATCCTTTAGGGACCAATCTGTAGCGCGAAACATGTCGACCCCCTTTTAAAAACCGCACCTTATCACACAATACTCGGGTTGAGAGAAGTGGGAACTTATTTGGTTCTGTTTCCCCTCTCGTAACGGCACAAACGTGCATCTCCATCCCCGTTGACTTTTATTTTGGAGCAGGGGTCCTACGAATAAAATTTACAGGGCCTCCTGTCCCATTTTAACTCACACTCACTGACACTTCCTTCCCACATACCCGCACTCACCACTGTGGCTAACTCCTAAAAGATCTCCGCCAGAGAGCCCCTAGGGGCCCGTGAGGGACTGCAGCGCCACCCCCACGAGGAGCAACCTTGCCCGATGATGATGCTATACACTCGAAAGGGTGTGTGAGGGCACTACGTACCAAACTAAGGAGTACCTTCCTCTTTCTTTGCACACTCACCTATCCCAGGAGACTACCCTTCTTCTTTATGACACCACGTAATTAGTGGCTGTGTCCCCCTTAACCCATAGGAACTGAAACCATCCATTGTGATTACAACTTATAGGGGTACACCAGTAGCCAATCGTGGAGCTACAAAAGTACTTACCAGGTCAAATTTAGGGAGGATGCACAGTAACTGCGGTCCTGATTAGCAGGATCCCAGTCATACTTGTGAAAAAGAAATGCTGATACCAGCAAAAAGTGGGGGTAACCATGAAAGCAGATCCTACTTTCCTACAAAGGCACTATGACAAACATGCAGTGCTTGCAGCCTCAACTCCAGAGCTCCAAATCGTGGCACGTTATAAACACTGCATAAAACAGACCGCGATTGAGGGCTTCGGCGCTGAGCCTAACAGCATTGCTGTATTTATTTACCAGTGCCTGTCTGTGGGTTAAATATTCACCTCACCACTTTTGTTTGCTGCAGACCGACACTTCTACCACAACCAGTTCACTCTAATCTACCCCTATCTACACCATTCCAGTCTACCCTACTCTAATTTCCCACAATCTACCCCACTGCAATCCAATCTACCAGTCTACCCCACTCAAATCTACCACAATCTACCCCACTCCAATCCAATCTACCCAATGTGCTTCACTCCAGCCTATCCCAATCCACCCTACTCCACTGTACCCCACTCCGCACCAATCTACCCCGCTCCACTCCACGCTACCTCATTCCACTCCAATCTACCCAACACAACCCCAATTCCCCCCTCTGCGATCTAACCCACCCCACTTCAATCTACCACACTCCATTCAACTCTATCCCACGTTAGCCCATTCCACTCCACCCCAATCTACCCCACTCCACTCTACTCTATCCCTAGCTACCTCACTACACTCCACCCTAATCTACCCACTCTACTCTACCCAACTCTACTACAATCAACCCCACTCCACTTCAATCTACCTCCATCTGCCGCCACTCCACTAGAATATATCACAGTCCACCCAAATCGACCCTACTCCACCCCAATCTAACCCAATCTATGCTTCTCCACAACACTCCAGTCTACTCCATCCCACTATACCCCACTCCAATCTACCCCACTCCAATCTAATATACCCCACTCCACGACACTCGACCCAAATCTACCCCACTCCATTCCACTCCACTCCAATCTACCCCTTCACTCCACTCTGATCCAATCTACCCCCTCCACTCCAATATACCCAACAACAATCTACCCTGTCTATTCCATTCTAGACCAATCTACCTCACTCCTCTCCATCCCAATCTACCCCATCCCATTCCAATCTACCCCACTCCACTCCAATCTACCACATTTCACTTAATCTAACCCGATCAACCCCACTCCAATCTACCCCAATCTACTCCACTGCACTCAAATCTACACCACTGTGTTCCAAACTACTCCAATATACACTACTCCACTCCAATCTGCCCCACTCCAAACTACCCCACCCCGCTCTACCCCAATGCAACTCACTCCACCCCATTCTACTCCACTCCATTCCAATATACACAACTCCACTCCAATCCATTCGACTCCACTCCAGTATACCCCCTCCACTCCAATCAACCCCACTCCACTTCAATCTACCCCACTCCACTCCTGTTAGACCTAACAGCCTTATGGGGGTCTTCCCCCAAACTTTGTGCCTGCCTCCCTCCATTTTTATGACCTGGTTTTTGCTGGTACTAGGGCTCTGTGCACTTTGCCACTGCTAACCAGGTCAAACATGCTTGTGCTCTCTCCCCTAAACATGGCAATATTGGTCCATCACCAATTGGCATATTTAATTTTCTAATACGTCCCTAGCAAAGTGGTACTCCCTGTAACCAGGGCCTGTAAATCAAATGCGACTAGTGGGTCTGCAGCACTGATTGTGCCACCCACTTAAGTAGCCCTTTAACCATGTTTCAGGCCTGCCACTGCAGAGGCTGTGTGTGCAGTTTACATTGCCATGTTGACCTGGAAAAATGACCCTTTTTCCAGACCTAAACGATCCATTTTTATTGATATAAGTCACCCCTAAAATAGGTCCTTTTATAAGGCAGGGCTTGTACTTTTTAGTTTTACATGTTCTGGTAGTGAAATATTCTAAAATGTGTTTTTGACTACTGTGAGGCCTACCTCTCCCATAGGATAACATTGGGATTACATTAGTACATTTTCTAAATGTAATTTACAATTGGGAAGAGGTAAAAAAACAAGTCTGGTGTCTCTGGAATACTAGTTTAAAATCCTAACTTATGGTTAAGTCAGATTTTAAATTGCAATTCGGAAAATGACACTTTTAGAAAGATGGAATTTTTTTACTTTAGCCATTTGGTTCCTGCTGCCGGTCTTTGATGACTTGTCAGGGGTGGGTGACAGTTGGGCTTTGCGTATTTCTCCCAGACAGCCACACAGAATTGGAGTTTAGGTGTGACTTGATAGGCCATCCTGGCAGGATATGAGGGAGGAACTGGACCCAGCCTCACTTATACCTGAATAGGTTGTGTCCTGTCCACTCACAAAACGCTGCATACCCCCTCTGAGGTGAGGCTGCAGCCAGGGCAGGAAAGGCTGGACCTTTGTGGACTTCAAATGCCTGTCTTTGAAGTCTCACCCACTTCAAAGGCCAAACTGGGTATAAGTACTGGACCTCTCACACCACAACTTCAATACACTTCTGGACCTGTGTAGACTCTACTAGGACAAAGGAGTCCTCTGACCTCCTTGCCAGAGACGTGCTCTCTCTTCCCACAGCTCTGTTGGTGTACTGCTACCTGATGTAGGTAGAGTTTCGAGTCAGAGTTCGAACTCGCTCTCTGCCTGTCTCTGGTTGTAAGACTGTTTGTGCCTTATTTACAGTATAATCCTCTATTTTTGTATTGTGCCTTATTTATTGTATAATCCTCTGTTTTTGTATTGTGCCTTATTTACTGTATAATTTTCTGTTTTTTCTTTCTGTGTTTTTTCTTGCCTGTACCCTTGTCCTTGTCCTCCGTGCCCCTGCGAGGCCCATTTCCCACCGCTGCTGCCCCGCGGCCCCTTCCCCCTGCCGTTTTCCTGCTCCTGCCTCCCAGCTACACTTCCCTCCCCCTTCCCTATTTAATGCCGGCTGCTGTGCAAGCGCAGCAGCGGGCGTGCCACTGGCACGCCAAAGGCAAGACCTTCTGCGCCCATCCGCAACCAGGGACCCTGGATCACTGACCACCCACCGCTAAGACTCAGCCGCCAACCTCACACTCAACCCAGGAAGTAACAACTGCCAGCTGTCCACACTAAGCACCACCCACGGCCAGTTCTCCTACCGTCACTGCTGCCAGATCGTCACCACCATCCGCACCCCCACGACCTCAGACCACACTCCGAACGCCAACACCTATGAAGCTCTGAGGTGCATCCTCCTCAATGTGCGCTCCCTGCACAGACACGCTGGAGAGATCTGGGACCTCCTCGACACCCTCTCGCCAGATGTTACCTTCTTCACAGAAACGTTGACCAACTCCACCTCCACCCCTCACCAACGCCATCCCGGATGGATACAAGATCCAGAGGAAGGACCGCCCCAACAGCTTAGGAGGAGTACTTTCCATCTCACACAAGAGCTCCCTCCGACTCACGACCTCCAGCTCGAGTGACGGCCCACCCACCACAGAACACCTCCATTTCCAGATCCAGACCAGCCCCAGAATGACCCTAAGAGACACCCTCACCTACAGAACTCCTGGACCTCGAACTGCGTTCTCCACCACCATCGCCACCTCATCGCACCCCACGCCATCGCCTCCACAGACTACATACTCATTGGAGACCTCAACTCCCACCTTGATAACCTCAGCGACCCCAACTCCACCACCCTCCTGGCCAACCTCGCCAACCTCAGACTGAAACAGCTCGTCACCACCCTCACCCACAAGGCAGGACACACCCTCAACCCTATCTTCGCAGGAAGTAATAACATCCACTTTAGCCACACCAACCAACCCGCATGGACGGACCACGACTGCGTACACTTCCACGTCAACAAACCCACAGCGCCCAAACCTGCAGCCCACCCTCCACGAAGAAACTGGAGCAAAATCACTGAGGAGCAGCTCAACTCCACCCTCAACTGCGATGCCCCCGCCACATCGACCAACGCCAACCTT
Source organism: Triturus cristatus (assembly GCF_964204655.1). Classification (NCBI taxonomy): domain Eukaryota; kingdom Metazoa; phylum Chordata; class Amphibia; order Caudata; family Salamandridae; genus Triturus; species Triturus cristatus. Next base: position 1,210,690,882 of record NC_140584.1, on the reverse strand, counting down.
GCAGCCAAAGAACTCCACAGATGGATCTCCAACTGCGCAGACAAGCTTGCACCCCTACATAACTCCAGCAGACAGCACCTCAGGAAGGCCACCTGGTTCACCAACCTCGAAGAACCAAGACGCACCTGCAGACATCTCGAGAAGAACTGGAGAAACAGCAAATCCTCTGAAGACAGCACCACCTACAAGAACGCCATGACAGAATACCACCAACGCATCAGATCCACCAAAAGGACCTTCGTCCAGAACAAGATCCTCGCCAATGTCAGCAACTCCAAGGAACTCTTCAGCATCATCCAGGAATTCACCAAACCCTCAGCGAAACCACAGATATCACCCCTTCCCATGACCTCTGCAACTTGCTCAGCTCCTACTTCCATCTGAAGATCAAGGGCCTCTACAACACCTTTAATGACCAGACACCTGACTCCAAAACCACTCCATCCTCCAGCAACACCATCTAGCCCACCATCTCCTCCTGGACCCCAGCCACCACTGAAGACACCGCATCCACCGTGAAAGGCATCCACTCAGGAGTCACAACGGACCCCTGCCAGCTGCACATTTTCCACAGAGCCACCGCCGCCATTGCTCCAGAACTACGATGCACCATCAACGCCACCTTTAAAACCGGCATCTTTCCTGATGACTGGAAACACGCAGAAGTCAGACCCCTACACAAGGAGCCCTCAGCAGATCCACTGACCTCAAAAGCTACCGACCCATCTCCCTCCTCCACTTCACAGCCGAAGTCACAGAGAACACTGTCAACATCCAACTAACGAAATTCATTGAAGAAAACTCCATCCTTGACCCCTACCAATCCGGATTGCACAGCAACTACAGCACTGAGACCGCTCTACTCGCCACCACAGATGACATCCACGCCCTCCTCGGCCAAGGACACACCACAGCCCTGATCCTACTTGACCACTCTGCAGCCTTCGACACCATCTCCCACAGCACACTCACCACCAGACTCCACAAAGCCGGCATACAGGGAACCGCCCTCGACTGTCTCCGCTCCTTCCTCGCCGGGAGAACCCAAAGAATCAGACTTCTGCCCTTCCTCTCCGATCCCACGGAAATCAACTGTGGAGTATCCCAAGAATTATCACTCAGCCCCACACTCTTCAGCATCTACATGGCCCCCCTCACTGCCACTGTAAGACAGCATGGACTCAGCATAGTATCCTACGCTGACGACACCCAGCTAATCCCCTCCCTCACCTAGGACCCCATCACCACCAGGCTCAACTTCCGGGAAGCAATAAAAGACGTCGCATCCTGGATGAGTAGCAGCTGCCTGAAGCTCAACTCGGAGAAGACAGAGGTCCTTGTCCTCAGACCCTCCCCCTCTGCATGGGACAACTCCTAGTGGCCCACCACCCTTGGCAGCCCCTCCACCCCCACGGACCATGCCCGAAACATCGGCATTGTACTCGACTCCTCCCTCTCTATGACCCGACAGGTCAACACCATTGCCTCCACCTGCTTCAATACCACCTGCATCCTTCGAAAGACCTTCAAATAGATCCCACACCGAATCAAGGAAGACCGTCACAGACTTACTCATACCCAGCAGACTGGACTACAGAAAAGCCCTCTACTCCGGGATCAACAAATCTCTGCTCCGCAAACTCCAAGCCATACAGAACACCGCAGCCAGACTCGTCCTCGGCATCCCTTGATATGAAGACATCACCTGCGTAACCTCCACTGGCTCCTCGTCGAGAAAAGAGTAACTTTCAAGATACTCACCAAGCCTAAAATTGCTCCACAACACAGGACCCCAATACCTCAACAACAGAATCTCTTTCCACATACCCAAGAGGAACCTCCAATCTGCCGACCTTGCCCTAGCCGAGCCCCCACGCATCGGCAGAGCAAGAAAGGGTGGAAGAACCTTCTCCTAAATCGCAGCCAAGACCTGGAACGAGCTGCCGATCAACATCAGATGCGCCCCTACCCTGCACATCTTCAGGAAGACCCTCAAGACCTGGTTCTTTGACTGACCAGAGCTGCCTCCCCTAGCACCTTCAGACCCTCATGGGTGAGTAGCGCTCTTAAAATTCCCTGATTGATTGATTGATTGATTGATTGATTGATTGATTGATTGATTGAAAGGACAGTTGTGCTGCTGAAAAAACTACCACTGCTGGACTGCTGTTTTGCTGAACTCCTGCCTTGCTATGCTGCCTGCTGTTCCCCTGCCTGGGTGAGAAGGACTGGGCCTGCATCACTTGAACCCAGAGTGACTTCAAAGGCTTGCTGGCTTGCCTTCTGATCTGAAGTCTGAGCGACATAAAAGACTTCCAACCCACCTGCTTTGGCATCTGGACTCTGTAATCTGTGAGTCTATTCTGCCAAGTGGTGCCACCCCAGTCCTGGACCCTTGAAATTGGGCCTAAGGTATTTCTCCAGTGGAACCAACACATCCTCTGCTGAGCACTGCATCCCTGAGCAGAATTGACGCATTGCCTTGGGAACCGCCACTGTGCGACCCTTTTCTCTGCTCCAGGTCCTCCCATGCCCGTCGATAGCAGCCTGAACGATGACACCAATACCCTGCATTGCAGATTCCCCACTCATTGGAGCTGACACATCCCCTCGACGGTGCAATGCATCATCGACACTGGTATCCACATCGCAACCTCCGTTAACAGGATCCTCAACATTGACGCATCAGGATCTTGTACCACAGCCTCGCCGCATCTCGAAACTGGTGTATCACCTATGCTGCTTGACACATTTTCGACCCAAATCCACGCAAATCTCCGCAACCTTGGATTAAGTGTAGTGTAGTTCCAATATTCCTGATAGGCTCTGCGCATTGGAATAATATATACTATAGTTTTGACATAGGACTGAGGTCAGTATGTCTCTATCGAGTACATTAAACTTAATTACTCGTGTGTGCCAGCTAACTCAGAGGTCACTAGAAACTTCTCGAATAAACAAGAAGGAATTAGTTTCTGACAACCGCATAAACATGACAACTTTGTTTCCCTTAGAATCGCAACAATCTCAGAATCGTGGAAACATTAGATAATAGCTTGACTCAGTCAATCGTGCATGCTTCGTTTCTACAGAGTTACACAGGAATAGGTAGACGGACGTTTCAATAAAAAGGGTTTATTGAACAATCTTGTTTCTCGTGCAAGAGATATGAACTTCTACAATCGTAAGACAGAATGCGAAGTATAATACGTACAGCGTTAGCAGTACAATAAAATAATACTGCAATAACATGGTTTATAGCTATGACAGATATTCGTAAAAATACATACATAAATAACACAGGCTAAAATGTTAATACTCATCTGATGCTTCTAACTAGTTCTACCCCAGTGTACCTAACCTAAGTCTAGTACGAGGTAAGAAGTAGGTGCTGTTTGTCTATAGTCTAGTTTAGCTATAGTTGCCAAGATTTGCCAAAAGTCCCTCTAGGTTCTAGTCCGCTCCATACCTTAGAATGAGTGAGGTTGGAATCTCTTTCTGAGTCTCAATCCCTAACACCCCGCAAGGGGAGTAAGAAACACTGGATCTGGATTCTCTGCGAGGAGGATGACAGCGTCTGGTCAGTGCGTCAGGCGTGTGTGGCGATATCTGAAAGGTATGAGAGGAACGTATATCAGTATGTTGATACCTGTCAGGTTTTCTCAAATTATCCCTATTCCTGAGGTTATACCTCCTTTCAGAGGGCTCCTTTTGAGGAGACTTACCTTGGGATTGAGACTCTTTCTCTTTTGAATGTTGTTTGTTATTTTCCCACTTCTTTTTAGAAGAGGTAGGATTTCTTTAGTAAAGGCCTTTTCAGGACTTTCAGACAGATGCGGTTTAACTGTGTAATTCTATTGAATTTTGTATCTGATTAAGTAATTCTTCGTCAGACATTGCTTGAATGTCAGGATGAGGTGTGTAGCCGGCTAAAATCGGCCATGTTGCTCCTGGTCTACCTAGTGGACCGAGCCTGGTAATGTGATTGTAATGTTTTAGGGCGCCTTTAAACCAGAGATCATGCTCCTGGTATGTGAGTGGAATTTCAATATCCTCGAAAGGAATATATTCCTCAGGTGGTTCATCCTCTTTGTAGAAGTGAAACGTTTTAGTTACTGGATTTGATTCTGGGAATACTATCCATGAATAGAATATCTCTGTCTGGTGAGATTCATGTGCCTCTATCACAAAAACTGTTCTACCACCTCTTGGTGTTAGGCCATGTTTTATAAGTTTTAGAGTGATGGCTCTCCTTAAATTTGGAGCGATGATTTTCGCATTCTCATTGGTTTCATTAAAACCTGTATAATCAAAAGCTGCTGCGACATCGTTGGATACAGCTCCACCGGTTCTGGTGTTGTTATCCTCGTTTAGGGACATTTGTTTAATGAAAATTGCAGAGCAAGTTTCAAGGGAACAAAGATAAGGTGCACTATATTTTGGAACACTGTATCCTTCAATGTTGAACTAACTAAACAGCTAATACATAGGATTTTTGTCCGACTCAGCTATGGCGGATATTATCCCTACCCACTCCAGACGTCTTATGGAGTTTTATGAGTAGGGGTCTCTGAGAAAAGCATGACTGAGTTACTACAGTATCTAGCGTTAAATTAGTGCCTTACCAAACCGTTGGGCGCCATGTAGTGTTGTTCCTATATTCCTGATAGGCTCTGCGCTTTGGAATAATATACACTATAGTTTTGACATAGGACGGAGGTCAGTATGTCTCTATCGAGTACATTAAACTTAATTACTTGTGTGTGCCAGCTAACTCCGAGGTCACTAGAAACTTCTCGAATAAACAAGAAGGAATTCGTTTCTGACAACCGCATAAACATGACAACTTTGTTTCCCTTAGAAGCGGAACAATCTCAGAATCGTGGAAACAATAGATAAGTTTCACTCAGTCAATCGTGCATGCTTCGTTTCTACAGCGTTAGACAGAAATAGGTAGACGGGCGTTTCAATAAAAAGTGTTTATTGAACAGTTTCATTTCTTGTGCAAGAGATATGAACTGCTACAATCGTAAGACAGAATGCGAAGTATAATACGTACAGGGTTAGCAGTAAGATAAAATAATACTGCAATAGCATGGTTTGTAGCAATGACAGATCTTCATAAAAATACATACATAAATAACACAGGCTAAAATGTTAATACTCATCTGATGCTTCTAACTAGTTATACCCCAGTGTACCTAACCTAAGTGTAGTACGAGGTAAGAAGTAGGTGCTGTTTGTCTATAGTCTAGTTTAGCTATAGTTGCCAAGATTTGCCAAGATTTTCCAAAAGTCCCTCTAGGTTCTAGTCCGCTCCATACCTTAGAATGAGTGGGGTTGGAATCTCTTTCCGAGTCTCGATCTCTAACACTCCGCAAGGGGAGTCAGAAACACTGGAGCTGAATTCTCTGCAAGGAGGATGACAGCGTCTGGTCAGTGCGTCAGGCGGGGACTTAACTTCCTTCCGAACTTGCCGTGGCGAGCCGCGTCGTGCAAGTAGGCAGCCGAACCGTGGTTTGCCATGGTGAGTGAAGGTATATTTATACCTTGAAGGTGTTTAGGAATATCAGTATTGACGTAAAAGTCGGGCAGAAGAACGTCATGAATGAACCCCTAAGGAATAGATGTTCATGCATAATAAATGAGTTCTTGGAGAAATCAATTTCCAAGCAAGGGGCAGTCCTAAAGGCTTAAGAGTCTATTTTTCCAAGAACTCGTTGTGACGTAGATGAACGGATGTATGTGGCCATGCCTGTATTTGGGTAGCATGGATAATGCCTAAATAAGGGTAGGATTTCTATGCCTAAATATGGGCAATGCGAATTGTGCCTATACAAGGACATAAATCGGGAAACCTATATACGGTATCTAAATCGACACACAACATAAGGTGCTTTTGTTTACAGGCCTAACTGAGTCCAAGTAGCTGCCCGATGCTCCATTGCGGTCAGACTGTACTTTTGACTTTGTCCCGGTCCGGTGCGACCAGATATCCTATTTTAGCGCTTTATACTTCTTTGCGCTATTTTTAATGTAAACCTTTAAAAATCAATTTCTGAAGTTTTACTGCTTGGAGTTTTGTTGTTTTTGTCTTATTTTATTTATTAAATCGAAGTCTATTTTTCTAACCTGGTGTTAAATCTTTTTGCGTGGTGTTTCCACTGTTTTACTGCTTGAAGTGTTGCACAAATACTTTACACATTGCCTTTAAGTTACGCCTGACTGCTCTGGGCCAAGATACCAGGGGGTGAGCAAAGGTTAATCTGGTGTTTGCTTGTGCCTTATCCTGACAAGGACTGTGGGTGCTGCTTGACCAGGGCTCCCCCTCAGTCAACCAGTAAGCCAATTTCTAACAACTCGTATCTCCACTCCAATCTACCCACTCCACTCCACCCTCTTACACTCCAATCCACTACAGTCTCCCCACTCAAATCTACCACAATCTCTCTCACTCCACTCCAGTCCACCTCACTCTGCTCCAGTCTCCAATCTCTCTGATTCTTTCTACTCCACTCCATTCTACTCCACGCCCATCTACCCCATTCCACTCTACCCTAATCTACCCCACTCCACTCCAATCCATCCATTCCAATCCACCCAATCTACTCTACTCCACTCCACTTTCCCACACTCCACCCCAATCTACCACACTCCAGTCTACCTCAATCTACCCTACTCCACTATACCTCATTCTACCAGACTCCACTCTACCTCAATCTACCAAACTCCACTCTAGCTCAATCTACCAAACTCCACTCTAGCTCAATCTACCCTACTCCATTCTACCGAACTCCAGTCTACCACACTCCACTCCAATCAAACCCACTCCACCCTATACACTCCAATATACCCCACCCCACAACACGCCACTGACTTTTAGTCATGCAGAACGGCAGCCACACATGCGTACAACATAGCTAAAACACATTGCCAGAGACAATAGCTCTCACATAGGCGAGACCTATTGTCTTCGTCAATGCTTGTTTTCATAGACATGGGGAGATCAAGTGATTTGCCAAGAATCACAGGATGTTCAGATGACACCAGGACTTGAAACGTCTGCAGCTCTGGGTGTATGCCCCACAGTAGCCCTTATGACCCGACTGCTAATTAAATAAACAAAAACAGAAAGTCCAAGACAGGGCTGTGTTTAGCGCTGATGCGAAAAAAGATTTGGGCACCGCACCAATAACCTCTTAATACCTTTACTGCCACCTTCCACCAGTGCCCATCATCCCTCCATGGCCCCCCTATTGACCTCCTCCTCAGATTCCCTCCCTGACACATGCCAAAAGTGCCCCTCATCTCTCCATAGCCCCTCCCCCTCGTGACCTTCTCCTCGGATTCTCTCACTGCCACCCTCCACCAGTGCCCCTCATCTCTATGTAGCCCCTTGCCCTCATGACCTCCTCCTCAGACTCCCTCACTACCGCCCTCCACCAGTGCCTCTCACCTCTCTGTAGCCCCTCCCCCTCATGACCTCCTCCTCAGACTCCCTCACTACCGCCCTCCACCAGTGCCTCTCATCTCTCCTTAGGTCCCCCCTCCACCACATGACCTCCTCCTCGGATTCCCTCACTGCCACCCTCCAACAGTGCCCCTCATCTTTATGTAGCCCCTCTCTCATATGCATTTCATTTGTTGTGTAGCGCTACTCATATCAGTGTAGTGTGTGTCAGTACTTTACACCACGCACACATTATACAGAGACAATGAATCATACAAGAATGTAAATCAGTCTACAGGGAATGTCACATAAGCCAATGAGGATTAGAGGGTGTATTTTAAGAGGGTTTCATCTGGAGAAGCACAAACTCAGGATTTAAAGAGTACTCCAGTGGTTAGGGTTTGGCATTACTGATAAAAATGTATCTCTGCCCAAACATACTCATTTTCGCAACATTAGAATAATGAAAGACTGGGGAAGTTCTAACTATATCACAAAACAAAAAAAGCGAAGTTCTAACTATACCATTCATGTGTGTAGGCAGCTCTTTGGTGACAGTTCATTGGTCACTGTCCTATGTTATGATTGTAACTTCTGAACTGCAAATAACACAAGGATCTCTGTGACAAAGGCAGTAACCCACTGAGCGTCCACATAAAATACAGTTCATCTGCACTTAACTACTAACAGACAAATGATTGCTCTCCAGCAGGATCATTTCTCACCAGCGTTATCTGGGGTGACCAACCGTCCGTAAATTTCACGGACAGTCCGTAATTTCGGCCGTCTGTCCGTTGTCCATGAAGGATTCTTTAACGGACGCCATTTGTCCGTAATTTTAACCGGGCACTGGTCGCACCACCCTAAAGCCGGCACAGCTTCCACCCACCTCCCTTCTTGACGCCGATGCTGCTGAGGTCGGGTGTAACAGACTTCGATGCAGCACCAAAGCTCAGATCCCCAGCAGCATTGGAGAGGCACAGCATGGTGGCAACCCTCACACCTTCAGCCCTTGATGAGCTGTTAAGAGGTGTTTGAAGGTGACTGAGAGGGAGGGGCTGCAGCTTCAGGCACAGGGGCATCTATTCAGATGCAAACAGCCCTGAATGCGTCATGTCTCTGCAATTTAGAGGGGCCTCACACATTCCCTTTCTGCCCAGGGCCCCAAAAATCGTAGAACCGGCCCCGATTACACCCAGGCAGCACGTGGTTCTCTTCACAGAGCTTAATTACTGTTACTAAATTGTAAGCAAACCTCGGTTCTGCAAACATGCAGTCTATAATGTAATAAAATAAAGAAATGGCACAATCACACCCACACTGATTAAAAAAGTATGAACGACAATCAGTTAAATCAGTTCTCTTGGAGTATCTCCCATAAGTCCTTTACATCACAGTGGGGGATGGCAAAACTAACATTTTGGAAAGAGAGCCTGTCTTCTCATTGTCTGATCCAGGAGGGGGTGAGGAGCCCTACCCCACCCTGAAAGAGACCAAGATGATACTAGAATACTGCATGCCCACCCCTGTGCCCACCCTGGTGGATCCTGTTCCCCCTCCTGTGATGGCTCCTGCCCCCCCCCCCCCCCAGTGATGGCTCCTGTCCCCCCATGTGGTGGCCCCTATCCCCCGCCCCGCCTGTGATGGATCCTGTCCCCCCCTGTGGTGGATCCTGTCTCCGCCCTGGGTGGCTTCTGTCCCTGTCCTGGAATGGCTCCTGCAGGGAGGGTGAAGTCCTTGATGGGCCTCTTGTCAAAAAGGCTCAGCTCAAAATTAATATGAAAAGGTGGGCGAGTGAGTAAGTGAAGGGGTTGGTACATGGCTGGATGAATTAGTGAAAGGGTGAATGGATGAATGAAAGATTGAATAGATGGATAATGAGAGAGGATGGATGGATTGATGAGTGAGTGGAAGGATAGATGAGAGAAAAGGTAAATAGCTGGATGTATGGGTGGAAGGGTAGCTGGATGGGTAAAAGGGTGGATGGATGAGTGAAAGGATGGATGAGTGAAAAGGTGGATGATGAGTGAGTGAGTGGGTGGGTGGATGAGTGAAATGATGGAAGGATTGATGAATTGATAAGTGCAAGGGTGAATGCATGGACGGATGAGTGAAAGGGTGGATGTAAGGATGGATGAGTGAGTGAAAGGAAGGGTAGATGGACAAAAGGATGAATAGATGAGTGAAGGAGTGAAATGATAAATGGATGAGAGAAAGGATGGTTGAGTGATAGGGTCAATGGATGGATTCATGAGTGGATGAGTAGATGGATGGGTAGGTGGATGGAAGGAAGGAAGGATGGCTAAGTGAAAGGGTCGATGGAGAGAGAAATGGAGGATGGATGGATGACTGACTGAAAGGGTGGATGGGTGGAAGGATGAGTGACTGGGTGGATGGATGAGTAAGTGAAAGGATGGCTGGATGGGTGAAAGGGTAAATGGCTGGATGGATGAGTGAATGGATGGATGGGTGGAAGAGTCGATGGATGAGTGTACAGATGGATAGGGTGAAAGGGTGGATGGATGAATGGATAATGGATAGATGAGTGAAAGGATGGATGAAGGGATGGATGAGTGAAATGATAGATGGAAGGATACATGATGGATAGGTTTGCAAATGGTTGAATAGGTTTGGATATGGCTGGGCTTACTTATATACTATTGCGCGGCCTCCTCTGATGTGTCTGTAAAACTTACCTATTGTCCTGAATTTGTGTCCTGAATTTTGAACCTTTTTGTCCTGAATTTTTACACTCACTGTCCTGAATTTGCACCAATGCCAGTTGGTCACCCTAGCGTTATCTGGGCATCTTTTATTGTCTTATTGTTGTCCTGCATCGGCCATGATAATGATAAAAACTGTTTAAATGAAGCGCACGAAGTATGTGCCCTGCTGGGCCTGTGCAGATTTTTTAAAAGAAAAACAAATATTAACACATTCTCTTACCTACTGCTCCACGAGTCAAACTTTGTGTCACAGTCTGATGTGAAAAGCAGCTGCAGGGGTCAGGAAAGGTGAATAGGAATAAAAAACTTATTTTCTCCTGTGCTACATAGAAAAGGAAATATCCACGCAGCAGAGCAGTAGGCAAAGGTTACCCTTGTCAAAGAAAGGGTTTGTCGCCTTGAAGGGGTGAAAAAACAAACAAAGCCTCGTTAACATGTAAATGGTCTTGTGAAGTACTCTGGTGCGGCTCGAAAACTGTCTCTGTGTGTGCGCCCGGGAAGCTGTCTCAGCCGGGCTGACACACACGACCGTGGGGAAAGAGGGAGGGGGGTTGAAGCCTGCCTTCAAGCCCTCACAGCGAGGGCCAAAGCTCATGTTTGGGTGGGCCTGGCCCACCCGGCCCACTCTCTAGAACCGGGCCTGCTCACATTATGTGACGTCTAGGCAGTTTGATGCAAGAAATGGAAGCTGGCCCCAGTGCACCCCAGGTGTCGACCCCAGCCCCACCGGACGCACCGGCATCTTGGAGTGCACCCAGGCCCTGCGCTCGCAGCACCCTCTCTGCCTATCTCTGCTATTCCATCGCCGCCCCCTCTCCACCTCCTGGAGCCACCTCCCCCAATCCCCCTATGGACCTGAACCCTGTATGTGACTCCTCCCCCAGCCCCACCGGACGCACCGGCATGTTGGAGTGCACCCTTGCCCTGTGCTCTCAGCACTCTCCCTGCCCACCTCTGCCGCCGACCGCGGCCCCCGCAGGGTGCCACTAAAGCGGTCGGCGCCCTAGTGCCACCGGTCACCGCCGACCAGTGTCCACGTCCTCGTGCTGGCGGTCGTTGTCCCGTCTCGTCGTCGCCATGAAGCACTCTCCCTGCCCACCTCTGCTGCGCCTCCCCCTTCCCCCCACCTCCTGCAGCCCCCGGGTATGGACATGCACCCTGTATGTAATGCTCTGTCCCTGGCCCCCACCCGACGCCACATCATATTTTAGAGCACCCTCTCCTTCCACCGGCTCCCTCCCTGCCCACCCCTGAACCCCCCCCCTCCCCCACCACAAATCGGTGCCTCCGGGCATGTAACTGCATTTATTTTTGCTCCCCATCCCAACTCGCTCCTCTTCTGAGTGCAATAACCTGATTATCAGACACTCTGCAGCTGCCCTGACAGAAGGTGGCATGGTGCGGGGGGCGGGGTCCTGTGCCCCCCAGGAGTAGAAACTCTAACCCTCGTTACGAGGCAATCTTCCAATTTCTGCCAATTAGGACAGATGGCCGGAAGTGAGCTGTGTTCAATAGTGATTCTCCCAAACACGGGCTCCCATCCTGGGGAGGGGGTGGGGGTGGCTACAGGTCAAACCTATACTTATAGGATCCAGCTTTACATCTCTGCCAGTGCCTCTGCCCCCAGCCTGACGCGCAGGGCTCGCGACCCCAGCATTCAGATGCCACCTGTCAGTCAACACCCCTGGGCTGCCGCGAGGCTGCGGGGCGTCTACCCTCCGCAATAGTGCTGTTTCTAGTTAATTAAAACAACATATAATATACAATCGAAACATAAAATAATGTCATAGCGCATGCGTGAAAATAGAGGCTGTAGCAAGCTGCGATGAGTGCAAAGAGTGTGCATAATAGAGTGAAGGGCTTCAGGACAACAGATGCCAAAACCAGATTGTCACAGAAAAAAAACACATTCAGATTCCAGGCCCTACTGCAGATTTGAAAGCACCTGCCTGACCCACACAGAAGGAGAGGCTTAGGTCGCCTGGTTCATACCAGTGACGTCAATCTTCCAAATTATCAACTGAACATGGATTGTGTATCCGGAGTGGTACAGCTGCCCTGCACCATCAACCGTGGAAACCCCACGTGACAAGAAAACTGCACTGTACCATCAACAGTGGAAACCCCACGTGACAAGAAAACTGCACTGCACCATCAACAGTGGAAACCCCACGTGACAAGAAAACTGCACTGCACCATCATCAGTGGAAACCCCATGTGACAAGAAAACTGCACTGCACCATCATCAGTGGAAACCCCACGTGACAAGAAAACTGCACTGCACCATCATCAGTGGAAACCCCACGTGACAAGAAAACTGCACTGCACCATCATCAGTGGAAACCCCACGTGACAAGAAAACTGCACTGCACCATCAGCAGTGGAAACCCCACGTGACAAGAAAACTGCCCTGCACCATCAACAGTGGAAACCCCACGTGACAAGAAAACTGCTCTGCACCATCATCAGTGGAAACCCCACGTGACAAGAAAACTGCCCTGCACCATCAACAGTGGAAACTCACGTGACAAGAAAACTACACTGCACCATCAACAGTGGAAACCCCATCTGACAAGAAAACTGCACTGTACCATCAACAGTGGAAACTCACGTGACAAGAAAACTGCACTGCACCATCAACAGTGGAAACCCCACGTGACAAGAAAACTGCACTGCACCATCAACAGTATGAACCCCAAGTGACAAGAAAACTGCCCTGCACCATCAGCAGTGGAAACCCACGTGACAAGAACCACTGCTCTGCACAATCAACAGTGTGAACCCCAAGTGACAAGAAAACTGCACTGCACCATTAACAGTGGAAACCCCACGTGACAAGAAAACTGCACTGTACCATCAACAGTGGAAACTCACGTGAAAAGAAAACTGCATTGCACCATCAACAGTGGAAACCCCACGTGACAAGAAAACTGCACTGTACCATCAACAGTGGAAACTCACGTGACAAGAAAACTGCACAGCACCATCAACAGTGGAAACCCCACGTGACAAGAAAACTGCACTGCACCATCAACAGTGGAAACCCCATGTGACCAGAAAACTGCACTGTACCATCAACAGTGGAAACTCACGTGACAAGAAAACTGCACTGCACCATCAACAGTGGAAACCTGTTGCAGCATGGAACATCGAATTCCCCCTTCGTCACAGACCAAATACCTCAATAGCAAATTCACTCAAATACATTCATTGGTGGGGCCCATAACACCAATACTCACACTCAGTTGATCTGTTTCCCTAGAGGAATAGGCTTCCAAACGCGGACATGAAAGGAATATCTATACCTCACTCTAAATACATTGACTACAACCCTAAGATAATCCTCTCATAAGGAGATGAATCATTTAGTTGTTTTATAGGTTTAGTGAACACAATCATTTATCTATACTTTACACACTAAACTAAATTCTCTTCTTTAAATAATCGACACAACACATTTGTCAATTAATCAAATATTCTTTATCTAAGAAACATTGCAAACTCGTCAGAAATCATCTTCAGCATTGCAGAACATCATATTTACCTAATCTGGCTAAAAGTCGTCCTCTAAGTCAGTCAGGTCGAGGAAAAATCTTTTAATTCATCAAAGTTAGGCCGCAATTCAGTCTCTCAAAGATTCAGGATAACAGCTGTCCAGCAGTGTCACCGTCCTCTCCGTCAGCATAACGTCAGGAAATCGAGTTCGTCAAAGAAGAGAGAGTTTTTTAGTTCAATTCCTTACCTACTTTTATTATGAAAATAATGTCAAAAAGTATCAAGATTGGGGTTTCAGAAAGTTCTGATTGGTCGACTTGGGGTCGAGGGGTAAAGTTCTCATAGAGTCTGCATAATGAAGTAATCGCACTTGCTGGTTCCGGTTTTTAAATTGTCTATTGTCTTGTCGTTGGCGGAGTTCCCGGAGCAACCTTGACTAGGTCTTCTTTTCCCGGGGTCAGGACCAGGCCACTGTTGCTGGCAGTAACGCATGCGCATTTCACCCAGAACCTCGTGTGACAGCAGCAGTCACGTTCAACGTCTCGTTCAGCCATTTTAACTCGGCCGAAATGGGCAACTTCAGCAAAAGAAACACAAAAACGTAATTAAAACATAGAAATGACTAATAAAATGTTAATCCCTCGCTAATACCCTTATGTGTAAGTAATTATCTTGCAGAATAGCAACATCCAAAGCGTTTATACTCACTGAATAAACCACAATATACAATCACATCACCAAAGCAACATATATCATGCAATATTCTAATTTTCTACTATTAGTATGCGTACATAAGTTAGTTTACAATTAGTTTAGCCATGCAAAGAGCAATTCCAGCGTGTAATTCTTTTGTTAGTATGATTGATAAGTCTTTCACTGCAAACCAATTAATAAGATTACTATTAGTTGATTATTCAGATTAATATACACACGCAGAATGGGGGGTATACAAAATGTTGTACTACCCGCTCCAGCAATCCCCCCTTTGGTGATTATATCATCACACCAACCAAAAATGTTGTATCCTTTTTTTACGGAATTTTACATTGATTTCTTGTTTCATTCATATTTCAGTTTCCCCTGTTTCTTCTCTTTTTGCTGTTTTATACATGCTCTCCTTGATCTCTTCTAGTTCTATTTCTTCAAATTCTCTTTCTTGTTTCTTTTCTTCTTAAGTTTTCTCTTTTTATTCTTTTCTGATTTTTACCTTTTCTACAACAAATACATCCTAGTTTAATTATTAATACTAAGAAAATCACACATGTTAATGGAAATAATATCTTACCTATAAATGTACTACCTAATTTTACTACAAAGTCTTTAATAGCTGATATTTTCTTACCAATCTTCTCCCAGACACCTTCAACCTCCAGTGGTACAATTTCGTCATGCAATTCTGTAATATTTTTTATATAAATTTTCAAATCTCTACTTTCGTCAGGAATGTAAGTACAACAATGTTGAACTTTCAGCATTCCACAGACTCCACCCTCTTTTGCCAATAAAATATCAATTGCAAGTCAATTTTGCATTACCATAGCACGCATGGCAACCATTTCAGTATCTACCAATAAGAATCCTCCAGCGGTGCTTGTTGACAAGCGATCCACTACTGTTGAAAGTCTTCTAATTTTGTTTGCATTCAGAGATATTCACACTGCGGGTATCAGTGCTCCAAAAATGTCATCCAAAATTTCAGTCCAAGATTCTCTCTTACTACTTGCTAAATAACTACCTAAACTATGTACACCATCTTCTCCTCTATCCATATGAAAAATCTTTGGAAAAACCAAGCCAACATAACATGTGCCATACCAATGGACTGGCAAACGATAATATGCCCTGTTCCCACAAATGAAATACAGTCCTGGAAAGACTGGATCTCTTCCACCTTTTAATCCCAATCCTCCCATGATTCGGTATGTATCATGGCACTCACCATTCCCTACAAAATAATTATCATACGCTGTTTGATTCCTTCTTATACACAATTTCCCTTTCTGAGGCCAATCTAAAGCCATAGTTGGACTCGTTTCTCCTTTCAAGTGTTTCTCCATTTCTACATCCCAAACTGTTATCTCCACTTTCCCTTCTGAAGCCTTTCTTTGCATTTTCAATCTCCTCTCTTCAACCACATCTAAAAATGTCTTCTCCTCTTTCTTTAAACTGCAAGTCAAGGTATTTCTAAATATATATTCTAATGTTAGTTCTTTAGTTTCTAAGAAAAATTCTCCTAATACCTTTGCAGGTTTTACCTTGTTTAGTTTGTTAATTGCTGGTACTTGTGAAAATATAGTATCTACATCTGAAAAATAATACTTTAATTTACCTGTCTGATAAAAAAAACTAGCTATTACACTCATGTTATTCCATAGGTTACTGGAAGGTGATGATAAGTCACTCCCTCAGATACAGATGCAGGTAACTGCATGCACACATAGCAATCCCTTACGTCCATTGTTTTTACATATTCATACAATAATTTTGAAAACACATTGTTAGAAAAATCTGTTATAGACCTGTCTTTATGTAAATAGTTTCTATCTATTCTAGTCGGAACTACCTTTTGAATTTTCCCTATATTAGTTATGTTTTCACTATGTCCTTCTAATGTATCTATAGTAACTTTAAATGAAATTAGTAGAGCAAGTATACTCCAAAGAAGCATTAATAATCCTGTACAACAACACATTTTGCACCATCTTCTAAGGAAGGTACATCTACTTTTGCTACTTTCTATGTTTGCCGTCTTAACTAAAATGAGCCGTGTTTTTTGACTTGGCCTCTTCTACTTCACAACTAGTTCCTATCCCAAGGCTCTAAGCCCCTACGTGGTTCTACCAGTTTTTGTCTTTTTGAGTATTTTATTGTCTTTCCATCAGTAATTTTCTTGTCTCATTCAGTTTGGCATCTCATCATCTTTCACCTTCCCTTCGTTTTCAGAATACAGGTTGTCCTGAACATCCGCTTCTTCTCCAATATCGGACAAGATAACTCTCAGGATTTCCGATTCTTCGTCTTCCTCTACCACTTCCGGTACAACCACCTCTGGATTTCCTTGGCTATCCGCCTCTTCTTTTACTTCAGGCAGGGCCACATACGTCCGTTCTGGTGATTTATACTTCTGGTTAGGTTTCCTTGTTCTTTTGCTTTCTTTAACCACTGTTGGTTCTTCTTCTTTTGATTTTTCTTGACTCGTTACTTCATTCACCTGTTCAGCCCTTGGCGAATTTACACGTGTCAGTCGATATCTCAGTCTTTTTATTTTATTCGGCCACACCTCGTCTTTTGCCGCTCTTTTCAATTTACTCCCTTTATCATTCTTCTCAGTCCTCCAAGCTCTCTTTCTCAGAACTCGGCCTTCTGGTATTTCATCTTCGTTTTCCTCTGACTCTGTTTCAACTTGCTTTTTACCTTCAACAATTTCTTTTTCCACCACTTCTTTTGTTTTCCCTACTTCTGTCCCTCCAAAAATCTCCAACACGCAATCTTCCTGCTGACTACTTGTCCCTGTTTCTAACTGGATGTTGGAGTTTCCTACACCTCCTCGGGGGTCTTCCGCAATCATCTTTCCCTCTCTCTCTGTATCTGGCACCTGTCCATCTAAAGGTGTTGGTTCAGGTGGAATTTCTCTCAGTCTTTCATCTGGCACTTCCTTCTCATGAATTTCTTTTATTGTCTCTGCATTGTCCTTTTCTTTGTTCTTTCCTTGTTCTTTCTTGGAAGAGTGTGTTCTTTGTTCTATCTCTGGGCCTGAACTGGTATCAGAAATCTGTAACCTTCTCCTCAGGGAATTACTTCTGGGGACCAAAGTTAAACTCGGCTCTGTTTCCCCCCTTTCAGGGTTTTCTTTGTCTTTCGACTCTCCGTCATCCGACTCAGTACTGGATTCTGATTCGTCAAAATACTCCTTCTCTTTGCTGTCAACTGGATTTGGAATTCTCAAAGTATGACTTGCATGGATTCAGTTCTTCAATCCAGCACACTTCACAGCTGTTGTTGTAGTCAAGATGACTTGTCTTGGTTTTCCCCACCTTGGAACCAAACAGTTTCTTCTCCTGTGTACTTTAATCCTTACCCAGTCTCCTGAGCTTAGATCATGGGCTGGGCTGGTGGCATCCGCTCCAACCTGATGAAACACAGAATGAACTGCGTCAGCCAGGCTTTTACAGTACTCCAACACCATGTCATCAGTTATTGTCATCAGCTTGTTGACTGGTATAAACACGTGGCGCATGGCGCGTCCCATGATAATTTCATGCGGACTCAAACCAGTAGTTCTGTCTGGAATTGATCTAATAGTCATGAGTACTAGAGGCAAGACATCGGGCCATTTCATACCTGTGGCTAAACACATTTTCCCTATTCTGCTTTTGATAGTACCATTCATCTGTTCTACTACACCAGAAGCCTCTCGTCTTCTTGTCGGGAACGCCTCTACCCACCTGGAGAATAGGCATACCCTCACCAAAACATACCTCAAACTGTTACAAGGAGGCATCTTAATGAAATCCACTTGCATTCTGGTAAAAGGCCCTCCTTCTCGACCTATTGTCCCTAGACTCACCACTGTCTTTCTTTCTGGATTGTATTGCTGACAAATTAGGCATCTTTGACAAAGACTCTCTGCTACAAGTCTGAACTTGGCATTATACCAAGTCTGCTTAAAAGACCTAATCATGGCATCTCTCCCTATATGTCCCTGTCCATGATACATCCGTGCCATGGCAGACATCATGCTATCAAGCATAACTGGTCTTCCATCTCGATAGACCCACACATGATCCTTCTCTCTTGGTGCACATCCTGCTTTTACCCACTGTTTTATTTCTTCCTCTCCTGCTTCTTCCTGCAATTGTCTTACCTCTTCCCATGTCCCCACAGTGTTAGTAAACATTGGGAAACAAGAAATCAATTCCTTTTCCTTTGCCCGATTAATTGAATTCTGATTTCGGGCACAGTATTGCGCCATGTCGTTTGCAAATTTATTACCAGTGGCAATGTAATCACCACTGCGACTATGGGCAGCACATTTTACCACAGCCAATTGCCTGGGCTGCTGTATCGCCTCAAGCAACTTTCCAACCACTTCAGCATTCTTAATTGGAGTTCCACTTGAGGTTAGGAAACCTCTCTGCAGCCATATTTGTCCGAAGTCGTGGACTACCCCATAGCCGTACTGGCTGTCAGTTATCACAGTCACTCTCACACTTTTCCCAATCTTACATGCTCTAGTCAGGGCAACAAGTTCAGCTACTTAGGCCTATCTTACTCCTTTCAAATAGGATGCTTCCATCACTGCTGCAACTGTACATACCGCATATGCTGCACTCAGCACTCCATCATCTGTCCTCAAACAGGATCCATCAACAAACATGACATAATCACTTTCTGGTAAAGGTTCATCTATTATGTCAGGTCGTGGTTTTGTACAAAAGTCAAGTACATCCAAACAATCATGATCTGCTTCATCTCTTACTTCCACATGCTCTACATCAGGCAACAATGTTGAAGGATTCACATTCACGCATCTCACAAGACTCACATTTTTTGCACCCAATATGACCTTTTCATACTTAGTCAGTCGGCTGTGCGTCATATACTGAGTACGACTCCTTGTTAAAAGGATCGCCACATCATGAGGTACAAACACTTTCACAGGATATCCCATCACAATTCCCTCATTCTGTTCCAAACTTCGACATGTAGCAGCTACTGCTTTCAGACACCCAGGAAGGGCTACAGCTACTGGGTCCAACATGGATGAAATATACGCAATTGGTTTCCTCAGTTTTCCATGCTTCTGTACTAGAACAGAGAGTGCACATCCATTTCTCTCACTGCAATACAACTCAAACTCCTTATCGTAATCAGGCCTCCCTAATGCAGGCGCTTCACACAATCCTTCTCTCAATCTTTTGAATGCTGCCAACTCCTCTTTGTTCAAATCAATTGGATCTCTCACATCACTCCTTGTCAAACGTACCAAAGGTTTTGCAATCAAGGAAAAATTGCTTATCCACTGACGACAATATCCAACCATTCCCAGAAACATTCTCACTTCTCTTTGGGTCATTGGTGGACTCATTCTTTTTATGATCCTGATTCTGTCTACAGTTATTTTCCTGTGTCCTTTCTCAATGTTATGTCCTAAATATTGTACTTCCTTCTTACAAAATTGTAATTTTGATGGTGATACTTTTAGTCCTCCATCTGCCAAATGATTCAGCAAGGCTACTGTGTCTACCTCGCAAGCTTCATGAGTTTTCGATGCCACAAGCAGGTCATCGATGTACTGGACTAATACAGAGTTTTCAGGCATTTCTAGACTTTCCAAAGACTTCTTCAATAGCTGATTAAATATTGAGGGGCTTTCTGTATACCCCTGTGGGATTCGGCACCATGCCAAAATACGCTCACCGAAACGAAATGCAAAAATTTGCTGACTGTCATGGTGCAATGGGATGGAAAAGAAAGCATGGCACAGATCAATCACTGTATACCATTCTGCGTCATGAGGGATCTGATATAAAATCACAGATGGATTCGGTACAATGGGACAACATGGTACAAGAATTTTGTTTATCTTTCTCAGATCTTGTACTATCTTGAACTTCCCACTAGGCTTCTTCAGTCCCATTATTGGTGAATTACATGAGCTACTCATTATTTCTCTCAAAATTCCTTGTTTTATCATTTTCTCAATCACAGGAGTAACTCCTTCAATTATTTCAGGTGTCAATTTATATTGTGGGACATTTGGGTAACTTACTCCTTCTTTTACAGTTATTTTTACTGGCTCTACATTTCTCATCACTCCTACATCTTCTCCTGTGAAATCCCAAACTTTGGCTTTTACAGATTGTTTTAATCTTTTGGTAATTTATCAGGGTTAAATACAGCATAGGTTCCTGTAACCTCCTTTTCCCTGTTTGCCATTGTCATTTTATACAGCACATCATCATCTGGTGTTTCAAAGGCTATTCCATCTGGAGTACAAAATATGGTGCAGTTCATCTTGCACAATAAATCTCTACCTAACAAATTCACAGGACTGGTGTCGCACACGACGAACCGGTGCATTTCAAGTCAAGTCAAGTCAAATAATCTTTATTCGGATAAAAATATCCATAAAAGCACAGTTCATCACTACCAATGGCAAATACAATCCAAGTTTTAAAACGTATAAATATACAATATCATCCAATACGAATGCAAAATTACAGTAATAGAATCACAATAAAAAGGCTGGACAAACCTGCAAAATCTAGCAGCATTAATAACACAGTATGAGGTTTAGACCAATGTGCAAAGTCGGCAGTATGTTACAAATAAAGTGCAATAACATGCAATAAATCAGACAATGATAGGCATCAAGGTACAGATATAATTTAACTTAAACGCCATTTTCAATTCTACCAATACTAGCAGCATTATTAAAATATTTAGTTACGGGCAATATTAATGACCATTATAAGAGCAAGGGTAAAAGGTGGATTTCACTAGGCAGTGTTACAAAATTTGTGGCACATTAGAATTCGTTCATGGAAGCACGTGAGCGTTCCGCAGTTTGTAAGAACGTGCTTACTTGGAAAATCAAGTCATCACTTCCTAGCCGTAACATTTCAAGATATGCTAATTTAAAATCAAAAATAGGCCATGCCTTAAAATATGGAGTTAAATACTGTTTTGTATATCTAGCATAAAATGTACAAAAAAGTAAAAAATGTAACAATGTTTGTTTACTGCCAATACCGCATGGGCAACATAACTGCTCAAGGTTGCTATTAAATCCTATCGGGAAGCAGAGTGAATATTTCATATTACCATCAACAGTGGAAATCCCACGTGACAGGAAAACTGCACTGCAGCATCCATAGTGAAAACCCCACGTGACAGGAAAACTGCACTCCAACATCAACAGTGAGAACCCACGTACCAAGAAAACTGCACTGCAGCATCCACAGTGGGAACTCACATGACAAGAACCACCGTACAACACCATCCACAGTGGGAAACCACCTGAGAAGAACCACTGCACTGCACGATCTACAGTGGAACCCCCATGTGACAAGAACCACTGTACTGCATCATCAACAGTGGAAACCCTACGTGACAAGAAAACTGCACTGCACCATCAACAGTAGAAACTCCACGTGACAAGAAAACTGCACTGCACCATCAACAGTGGAAACCCCACGTGACAAGAAAACTGCATTGCACCATCAACAGTGGAAACCCCACGTGACAGGAAAACTGCACTGCAGCATCCATAGTGAAAACCCCACGTGACACGAAAACTGCACTCCAGCATCAACAGTGAGAACCCCACATACCAAGAAAACTGCACTGCAGCATCCACAGTGGGAACTCACATGACAAGAACCACCGTACAACACCATCCACAGTGGGAAACCACCTGAGAAGAACCACTGCACTGCACGATCTACAGTGGAAACCCCATGTTATAAGAACCACTGCACTGCACCATCCACAGTGGGAACTCACATGACAAGATCCACTGCCCTGCACCATCCACAGTGGGAGCCCACCTGAGAAGAACCACTGCACTGCACGATCTACAGTGGAAACCCCACATTACAAGAACCACTGTACTGCACCATCTACAGTGGAAACCCACGTGACAAGGAAACTGCACTGCAAAATCAACAGTGAGAACCCCAAGTGACAAGAAAACTGCACTGTCACATCAACAGTGAGAACCTCACATGACAAGAAAACTGTACTGCACCATCAACAGTGGAAACCTCATGTAATAACAAAACTGCACTGCGCCATCAACAGTGCAAACCCCACGTGACAAGAAAACTGCACTGCACCATCAAAAGTGGAAACCCCAAGTGACAAGAAAACTGCACTGCAGCATCAACAGTGGAACCCCATGTGACAAGAACCACTGCACTGGACCATCAACAGTGGAAACCCCACGTGACAAGAAAACTGCACTGCACCATCAACAGTGAGAACCCCACATGACAAGAACCATTGCATTGCACCATCCACAGTGGGAACCCACGTGACAAGAACCACTGCACTACACCATCCACAGTGGGAACCCACATGACAAGAACCACTGCATTGCACCATCCACAGTGGAAACACATGTGACAAGAACCACTGCTCTGCAGCATCCACAGTGAGAACCCACATGACAAGAACCACCACACTGCACCATCCACAGTGGGAACCCACATGACGAGAACCACTGCTTTGCACCATCCACAGTTGGAACCCACGTGACAAGAAAACTGCACTGCAGCATCAACAGTGAGAACCCCACTTGACAAGAAAACTGCACTGCAGCATCAACAGTGAGAACCCTACGTGACAAGAAAACTGCACTGCACCATCAACAGTGTGACCCCAAGTGACAAGAAAACTACACTGCACCATCAAAAGTGGAAATCCTATGTGACAAGAACCACTGCACTGCATCATCAACAGTGGAAACCCCACATGACAAGAAAACTGCACTGCACAATCAACAGTGGAAACCCCACGTGAGAAAGAAAACTGCACTGCACCATCAACAGTGGAAACCCCACATGACAAGAAAACTGCTCTGCACCATCAACCGCGAGAACCCCACGTGACAAGAAAACTGGACAGCAGCATCAACAGTGGAAAAAACACTTGACAAGAAAACTGCACTGCACCATCAGCAGTGGAAACCCCACGTAATAACAAAACTGCACGGCACCATCAACAGTGCAAACCCCATATGGCAAGAAAACTGCACTGCACTGTCAACAGTGAGAACTCCATGTGACAAGAAAACGGCACTGCACCATCAACAGTGAGAACCCCACATGACAAGAAAACTGCACTGCACTGTCAACAGTGAGAACTCCATGTGACAAGAAAACTGCACTGCATGCCAACAATTAGAACCGCACGTAACAAGATAACTGCCCTGCACCTCCAACAGCGAAAAACCCTACCTGACAAGAAAACTGCACTGTATAATCAACAGTAAGAACCCCACATGACAAGAAAACTGCACTGCACCATCAGCAGTGGAAACCCCACCTGACAAGAAAACTGCACTTTGAACAGTGGAAACCCACGTGACAAGAAAACTGCCCCACACCATCAACAGTTAGAACCCCACTTGACAAGAAAGCTGCAATGCACCATCAACAGTGGAAACCCCATCTGACAAGAAAACTGCACTGTACCGCTAACAGTGAGTACTCCACGTAACAAGAAAGCTTCACAGCATCATCAACAGTGGAAACCACACCTGACAAGAAAACTGCACTATACCGTCAAAAGTTAGGAACCCCACATGACAAGAAAACTGCACTGCAGCATCAATAGTGAGAACCCCACATGACAAGAAAAGTTCACTGCACCATCAACAGTGGCAACTGCACCTGACAGGAAACTGCACTGCACCATCAATAGTGGTAACCCCACGTGACAAGAACACTACACTGCACCATCAACAGTGGAATCCCTACCTGACAAGAAAACTGCCCTGCACTATCAACATTGGAAACCCCACGTAATAACAAAACTGTACTGCACTATCAACAGTGGAAACCCCACCTGACAAGAAAACGTACCTGCACCTCTGTCGGGCCAAAGATCTCTTGACGAGCCTGTGTGCTGATTAGATTCCACAGGAACAAAGATGCGTTCCCCACCATCCCCGGAAACAGTGTCTGTTGGAAGAGTGAAAAGACTCTTGAACACATTACTGCCTCCGAAGAGTTGGGGGAATGATTCATAGAGTGACCACCACTCTTCCCCAGCTTGGGGAACTGGTAACACTCTTGCACAAAGACAGGACACAGTGGGGGCTATAAAAAATGGGAAGACATATTAGCACTAAATAGCATGGGGATAATTATCCCATAAGGCAGTGGTAATGCATGTCACATTCAAGTAAGGAAATCCACTTACCAGCCAAAAGAGCTTCCAAGGCTTCCTTAAAGAAAAGATGAAGGGGTTACTGTCACTCCTCTTGAAGCTGCAGGAGCAGGAGTCTTGTGCCCGACTTTGACAGAGTCACGAAAATAATATAAAAGTAGTCCGTCCTATAACCATAGGGCGACTCAGCACAAAACGATAAGAGGGGGTCTCACAGTGGTGTATCACTAATGGTTGAGCAGCATTAGTAGAGTCCTCTTCAGGAAATGTCAAAGAAAAAAAAGGAGCGTCCTTCCGTAAAGGTGAAGGCAGAACACAGGTTAAGTGGGCACAAGTGTCTGACAGGAGATCCCAAGAAATGAAACAGAGTGCTCAGCTATAACGAATATGGGAGAGCACAGGAGAGGAAAGGGCAAAATCTCTCCGAGAGGCTTAGAACTCTGCAGCTAGAAAAAATAGGAGCTGCGGGCGGGGAAAGTGAAATTAGCCTCGGGGTATTGACCGCGCTAATCTGCCTCAGCGATTAAATCCAGCTGAGCGGAAGTGCGGTTAGAAAGTACGGCACACATACTGTCAGGTCGGCGATAATCAAGTGCGGTCCCCTCAGGAACAGATGACCTTACCCCACATCCACCACGACCAAACTCCGTAGCAGGAAAAGTATCTCTGCCACTAGACCTTGCCCGAGGGGGAAAGGGGAAGTGGAAGACAAAACAAGAGAGACACGCCTGCTGGACACTGGCTCCTACTTCTAGTGTTCTGTAGAAGTTCTGTAAAAGAGGCACACAAAACTCTTCAGTTATTATTCTTTAACCTCTCTACTCTCTCTCCTCCCTCTTATTCTACTATTGTGTTTCTTACCAGTATCTCATGTAAGGCTAGCTCCTCTCTGACTGTTTTGTCTGTAGGGTAATGTTATGTATCTCTGGTTTACTGGAAGAACTTAGCCCAAATACAGATTAAGGTCTCTTCTTTACTTGCAAGTTCTACAGAGAATGTCATTCAAATTTTTCCTCAGAAAATTCTCCCTGATGCAAATAATACTCTCCATAAGGTTTCTGCTTGCTGTGGAAACGATCCTCAAATGGCCTCGCCTTAAGATATTGTTCAGAGATTAGAAATTCCTATAATGTCTCTTGTCCTCTCGAAATCTGAGGTAAGTTTTGCGAGTGGGCACTCAATACACAATAGAACATTCTTACTTGAGAATTGAAAAGAACTTCTCTTGACTGAAGTCACTTTTCACCGCACCACACCTACTGGTTCAAGACTCAGAACAGTCACCAACTCCTCTTCTTCCTGGTTATTGCGATGTTGAACTGGTGAGGAAAAAGTATATTGTTATCTCCTCATAATAACTCTCATAAACTCATGTCACTTGCTACTTCCCATAGAAGTGGTCAGAAAACGGCTGCAAATTCGGATTCTTGAAGGTCCTGAAGAAAAAGATACAGCGAGCGGTAACTAAGCTCCTGTCAATAAATCTCCTCAGTTGAAGTGCGCTGCGCGACGGTCGCGCACGCGCGTTAACCGTCAACACAGCTTCACCAGAGAACAACTAGACCGCGCACCACAACCAGAGGTGGTAGCGGACAGATCCTCATGCAAAATGGCGGAACGACGTAATTCTTGCAATACCAAGCGGAGAGACGATCTCCAACATGGATTCAGTCTCTTCCAACGAGGGTACTTCTGTTTAAGTAGTTTAGTGGAGGCTGAGCGCTTTTTCTTAGCTCCCCCATCAGATCTTTCTTGTGATTCCTGACAGTACTCCCCACCAAAAAACGTCCCCCCAACCGGGGTTTAGTGGGATTAGCTTTGTGAAACTCCCGAATGAGTCTTGGAGCATGAACGTTGGTATAAGGCTCCCAAGACCGTTCTTTAGGACCAAAGTTCTTCCAATCAACCAGATAGTACAATCTGCCTTTCCTATAAGTGGAATCTAAAATCTTGTGTACTTCAAACTCTTCTACAGAATGCACTACAGTGGGTTTAGGTATTGGATGAATTCTTAAATTAGGTGGACTTTTCTTTAGTAGGGAAACATGAAATGTAGGATGCACCTTCAAGTATGGAGGTAAATGAATTTTTACAGCAACAGGATTTAACATTTTTTCCACTAAAAATGGCCCAATGAATCGAGGTTGACATTTTCGATTCTCTTTTAGTTTCAAATTCTTAGTGGACAGCCAAACCTTATCTCCAGGGTTAAAAACTGGCCCTACTCTCCTTTTCTTGTCAGCTTGCCTTTTATAAGAAGCCTTTGCCTTAGTCAAGTTTTCCTTAACTCGTGCAAAAGAATCTTGCACCTCAGACACCAATTCTTCTACTGCTGGGACTGGACTTTCCTCTTTCTCTAAAATGAGAGTTGGATGCCGGCCATAATTTAAATAAAAGGGAGTATTGCCAGTGGAAGAGTGCTTTGCGTTATTATAAGCAAATTCTGCTGCCCAAACTAACTCTGACCATTCAACCTTTTGATCCAACAAGTACAGCCGAAGATACTGTTCAAGCTCTTGATTAACCCTCTCTGTCTGACCATCTGTTTCTGGATGGAAGCTAGTGGAATAGCGGGTGTCTATCCCTAACCTCTTGGTGAAGGCTCTCCAAAAATGTGAGACAAATTGTGTGCCTCGATCTGAAATTAAAATTTTCGGCACTCCATGCAACCTCACTATGTGCTGGGAAAAAAGCTGAGCCAATTGAGGAGCATTAGGGACCTTTTTCAATGGAATAAAATGCGCCATTTTAGAAAAAACATCCACCAACACCAAGATGGTATTAAACCCTTGACTCGGGGGAAGATCAACAATCAAATCCATTGACACGGTGTGCCAAGGGTGTGGTGGGATAGGTAATGGCAACAACTGCCCTTGTGGAGGCCTACGATCAGACTTCCCTCTTAAACACCTATCACAGGTGGTTACATATTGTCATATCTGTGGTCTCATCCCCGGCCACCAAAAATTCCTTTCCACCAACTCTAAGGTTTTGGGAATTCCCTTGTGTCCTGCAAGCAAATTATCATGACAAGATTTCAATGCCTTTTCTTGAAGCTCTGCTGTGGGGAGGAATAATCGATTTCCTTGATAGGGAAGACCATCTCGGATTTCTCTACCTTCCGCTCCTTGGACCCAATCACTCATTTCTTGGATCTTCATTGCCTCTTGGATCTTAACGGCATACTCAGAAGTATTGGTGACTAGAATGATCTTTTCCTCTGGGATAATGCTTTGCAGTTCTCTAGAGGATTCCAGGGAATCAAAGTGGATTCTCGACAGTGCATCGGCCTTTGCATTGCTTACTCCAGGCCAAAATGTTATTACAAAATCAAAGTCAGCAAAAAACAAAGACCATCTCAATTGCCTGGCTGTTAGAGTGCGAGCTGATTTTAAAGATTGCAAGTTCCGATGGTCTGTGAACACAGTAACCTTGTGTTTAGCCCCCAGCAAGTAGTGTCGCCACTCCAAAAATGCACATTTAACAGCCAGCAATTCTTTATCGGCAATTGAATAGTTGCACTCAGGAGGAGTTAATTTTCTTGAATAATAAGCCACAGGGTGTAGCTGGCCAGTCTGAGGATGGCGCTGTGAGAGAATTCCCCCTATTGCCACATCTGAAGCGTCCGCTTCAACATAAAAGGGATCTTCGGTCTTTGGATGCAACAAAATTGGGGCTTGAATGAATGATTTTTTCAAAAATTGAAAGGCTTCTTCAGCATCAGCTCCCCAAATGAACTTAACACCTTTCTTTAAAAGTCGAGTAATGGGTGCCACCTTTTGAGAAAAGCTCGGGATGAACCTTCTATAAAAATTCGAAAATCCCCAAAAACTTTGAACCTCTTTCACCGACCTTGGGGATGGCCATTCCTGTACTGCCCTGACTTTCACAAGGTCCATACTCACTCCTTCAGGAGATAGTACGAATCCTAAAAACTCCACACGCCTTACATGAAAGGCACATTTTTCCAATTTCACGTAAAGGTGATTTTCCAACAGTCTGGTTAAAATGGCTCTCACATGCTGCGTGTGTTCATCCACACTGTCGGAAAAAATTAAAATGTCATCAATGTAGACTACAGCGATTCTGTCCAAAAATTCTCCCAAAACATCATTCACAAAATGCTGAAAGGCAGCTGGAGCATTGCATAGCCCGTAGGGCATCACTTGGTATTCAAACAATCCATACCATGTGCGAAATGCTGTCTTCCATTCATCTCCAGGAGCCACTCTGATTAAATGATACGCTCCCCGCAAATCCAGTTTGGTATATATCTTGGCATTTTTTACTTGATCCATCAAAACGGAAATTAATGGAAGGGGATAACGATTTTTAATGGTCACCTGATTCAGGGCTCTGTAGTCTATGCACGCTCGGAGATCACCATCTTTTTTAGGGATACAAAAAAAGAGGGGAGGAAACGGGTGACTGGGAGGGACGTATAAAACCACTGGCAAGATGTTGATCCAAGTAGTTCTTCAAAAATCTATTCTCCGTTTCAGTGAGGGCATAAATGCGACTGCACGGCAGTACAGCCCCTGGTTCAATCTCAATTTTGCAATCATAAGGGCGATGGGGTGGCAACTTCTCCGCTTCTTTCTTATCAAACACTGGAGACAAATCCTTATATTCCAAAGGAATTTCTTTTGTTCCCACAGTACAAATCTGGGCAGGGTGATGATGAACCAAATTTTTAACTGGGGAATCCTCAAATTGTCTGGTTTGATTACCAAAACAATTCTCTTGACAGAAGGGGGAATCCATTACTATAGTTCTTTTACCCCAATCAATGCGCGGGTTATGTTCGGTGAGCCATGGCAAGCCAAGAATCAACTGAAATTGGGGTGCATCAATTAAATTGAACGTTAGAAGTTCGGAATGACCGTTTAACCCAGTTAACTAGACCAATTCGGTTTCATGAGTGATAGGCCCTGATGATAAATTGGTGTCATCCACTGCTCGCACTATTTCCACTAGGTGTTTCTCAACAAATTTTATTCCCTTCAGCCGAGCATATTTTATGTCGCAAAAATTCCCAGTGGCCCCAGAGTCAATCATCACTGAGACCTTACTGATCTCCTTATCCCGAAATTTCACTGTGAAGGAGGCCACCAGATGGGGAGTAGCAGACTGTAAAGTGTTCACAACTTGTTGTGGTTCTGGAGCTGACTTAATAGATGCTTCCACCCGTGCAACTCCATCTACGGGTGAAGCCGGCCTTTTCCCTGCAGAGAAGTCTTGGGCCTTTTCGGACATTCCTTCACAAAGTGCCCGGACAAACCACAATACAGGCAAAGTTGAGCATTCCTTCGACGATCCTTCTCTTCTTTGGTTAAGGGCCCCCTCACCGATCCAATCTGCATTGGTTCTTCTGTAGACACTCCTTCAGCACTCTTATGGCCTTCAGCTTTTACTCGATCCCAACGAGGAGGCAAAGGACGAAATTCTTTTTTCTTTTCATTTCGACGCTCACTTAATCGATGATCTAATTGCAGCACCAAGTCTATCAATTCGGATATTTCCGTGGGTCTTCGAGGGATTTGTGCCAATGCATCTTTCAACTCATCTTTCAATCCTCTGTAAAAGATGGCAGCTCTTTTCTCCTCTGGCCAGTTGGTTTCAACCACCAGCTTGTTAAAGTTCACCAAGTAACCAACTAAATCCCGACTCCCTTGCTCGACCTCAAGCAATTCATTGTCCGTTGCTTGTGAGGCAGAACGACGATCAAAAATTCGTGCAAACTCTACTTTGAAGGCGTCAAAATTGAACAGTATAGGATCATTTCTGGTGACCAGAGACATTGACCAAGCGGCTGCATCGCCTGTCAGATACGACAAAATAAATGCCACCTTCGCCTGATCTTCCGCAAAAATCACTGGACGGCACAAGAAGTGCAAAGAACACTGCGTCAAAAAAATTTGGGCCTTGTGAGGGTCTCCACTATATCTCTCTGGGGAAGCTAAAGGAATGATAGGTGAAATGGCATGAATTACTTGAGTTGATATATCGGAAGGGGAGGGGTTAATAGATTGAGAGGAAAATCCCTTGAAGACTGAGCCTGCCGCAACCAACTCGTCTAACCTTTGTCGAGTTTGAATGGACTCCTGACTGGACCTTCTAACCTCCTCCCGCAGGGATTTGTTTTCTTCTAAGGTATTATTCAACTGCTCCTGCATACTATTTAAGATGCTTGTTAGGGCCTTTAAGTCTAAACCTTCCGCCATACTGTCCAGGAGGGGACCTAATTTCCCAAAAAAGGGAAGGCACTTCAATCTGTCAGGTCGGCGATAATCAAGTGCGGTCCCCTCAGGAACAGATGACCTTACCCCACATCCACCACGACCAAACTCCGTAGCAGGAAAAGTATCTCTGCCACTAGACCTTGCCCGAGGGGGAAAGGGGAAGTGGAAGACAAAACAAGAGAGACACGCCTGCTGGACACTGGCTCCTACTTCTAGTGTTCTGTAGAAGTTCTGTAAAAGAGGCACACAAAACTCTTCAGTTATTATTCTTTAACCTCTCTACTCTCTCTCCTCCCTCTTATTCTACTATTGTGTTTCTTACCAGTATCTCATGTAAGGCTAGCTCCTCTCTGACTGTTTTGTCTGTAGGGTAATGTTATGTATCTCTGGTTTACTGGAAGAACTTAGCCCAAATACAGATTAAGGTCTCTTCTTTACTTGCAAGTTCTACAGAGAATGTCATTCAAATTTTTCCTCAGAAAATTCTCCCTGATGCAAATAATACTCTCCATAAGGTTTCTGCTTGCTGTGGAAACGATCCTCAAATGGCCTCGCCTTAAGATATTGTTCAGAGATTAGAAATTCCTATAATGTCTCTTGTCCTCTCGAAATCGGAGGTAAGTTTTGCGAGTGGGCACTCAATACACAATAGAACATTCTTACTTGAGAATTGAAAAGAACTTCTCTTGACTGAAGTCACTTTTCACCGCACCACTCCTACTGGTTCAAGACTCAGAACAGTCGCCAACTCCTCTTCTTCCTGGTTATTGCGATGTTGAACTGGTGAGGAAAAAGTATATTGTTATCTCCTCATAATAACTCTCATAAACTCATGTCACTTGCTACTTCCCATAGAAGTGGTCAGAAAACGGCTGCAAATTTGGATTCTTGAAGGTCCTGAAGAAAAAGATACAGCGAGCGGTAACTAAGCTCCTGTCAATAAATCTCCTCAGTTGAAGTGCGCTGCGCGACGGTCGCGCACGCGCGTTAACCGTCAACACAGCTTCACCAGAGAACAACTAGACCGCGCACCACAACCAGAGGTGGTAGCGGACAGATCCTCATGCAAAATGGCGGAACGACGTAATTCTTGCAATACCAAGCGGAGAGACGATCTCCAACATGGATTCAGTCTCTTCCAACGAGGGTACTTCTGTTTAAGTAGTTTAGTGGAGGCTGAGCGCTTTTTCTTAGCTCCCCCCATCAGATCTTTCTTGTGATTCCTGACACATACGGGCCCAAAATGCTAATATGCGCGCACGGGGGAAAATAACTGCTACATAGGCACAAGAAACGCGATCAGGAAATCACTGCCGAAGACGAACGGGAAATAATGTAGCAAGTTCTACACCAGCTGACAAAAAGGGGGCGTGTATACGGGATCGGAATAGTAAGCCAGGCGAAGGCTTGTTCCTGACACGTCATTTTAACTAAAGGAGGGGACGTGTCAAAAGATACAGTGTATTTGTGTATACTTGGAAGCAGTAAGGGATCGTCTGCTAAGAGCAGACATCCTTAAACATGACAGGCACTAGCACAATGCCTGCCTTTGGTCCCAGGATATGGAACAAGAGGCCTGAGCCCTGACAGTTCTCCCACCCCCAAAGGTCTATTTAGGGGACAGGGTTTTGAGGGATGGAGTGCATGAAATTTGCTTACCAAAACAGGTGCATGAACATGTTCGGCAGGTTCCCAAGATCTATCTTCTGGGGAATAACCCACCCAATCTATGAGGTACTGTAATTTACCCCTGTGTCTTCAGGAGTCTAGAATGCGTCTGACTTCATATTCTTTCTCTCCCTCTACAATGACAGGAGGAGATGGGTCTTCTGGTTAAAGAGGGGGGCTATACTTTTTAATTTGTGAACTGTGAAACACTGGATGGATGCGCATTTCTTCGGGCAGTTGTAATCTTAAGGTAACGGGAGTTATCACTATTTGCACCACATAGGGACCTATAAATCGGGGCTGTAACTTTCTGGGTTCCTCTAGACTTACATTTCTAGTAGATAACCAGACCTTCTCTCCTATCTCATAGGTAGGCTCAGTGTGGCGGTGTTTATCTGCCTGCTGTTTCATCGCTTCTTTGGCTCGTTGTAATTCCTTTTTGGCATTCTCCCATACTGATAAAAGGGATGCATGGTTGGGTTTGACTGCAGGAATACTCTCTACAATGGAGGGCACACAGATGGGTAGAAATCTGGGATGGTGTGCATGAGAAAAGTAAAAGGGAGAGATTCCAGTAGAAAAATGTGTAGTGTTATTATATGCGAATTCGGCCATTGGAAAGGCCTGTACCGAGTCGCTTGTAATGGTGGTTAATATACAATGTAAAAACTGTTCTAGGGTTTGGTTTGTTCTTTCGGCTTGGCCATCAGTCTGAGGGTGGTAGGCTGTAGATGGTCAATACCAAGTGTAGTACACATTCCTTGCCAAAATCTAGACACAAATTGCGCCTATCTATTGGATATAATGATGGATGGGAGTCCGTGTAAGCAAAGTATTTGTTCAAGGAATACGTGCACCAGCTCTTTAGAAGAGGGAATCTTTTTTAGAGGGACAAAATGGCCAACTTTGTGAGCATGTCCACTACCACAAATATTGTGTTGCATCTCGGACTTCGGGGGAGATCTGTGATAAAATCCATACTAATGGAATGCCAGGGCATGGGAGGAACAGCGGTAGTTCGTAATAATCCAGCAGCGGCACAATGTACAGATTTTTGTCTAGCACATATCGAACATGAGCTAACGAAGGTTGTTACTTCTTTAGCCAACACCTCTCACCAAAACTATTTTTGGCAAGTCTGTAAGGTCTTTTCTCTTCCAGGATGTCCTGCAAGGGAGCTATTGTGACACCAACGTATTATTTGGGAATGTAATGCAGAAGTGGGTACAAACAACTTATTTTCATGATAGTACAACCATTCTTTAACCTGATTTACAGGATTGCTTTTCCATTCAGCTGCAGGTACTTCAGAACAGGAAGTCATTAATTGTTCCAAAAAGGTTGAGGGTGTGATATCCCTAAGTTCCCCTACTCCAATGATTTTATGGCCCGGTATGATAGGAGGATGTGAATCCAAAGTAGCTGTTCTTTCTTGTCCTATTCTGGACAGCGCATCGGCCTTTTCATGTTGTGACCCAGGTGGATAGGTGATGACAAAATCGTATTTGCAAAAAAATTATACCCATCTCATTTGTCAGCTGGTAAGGGCTCGGGCGGATCGAAAAAACTGTATGTTTCTATGATCTGAATAAATGATGACTGTGTGTGGGGTGCTTAAAAGACAGTGCCTCCATTCCTGGAAGGCTAGTTTAATTGCTAGTAGTTCCCGCTCTCCTATGGTATAGTTCTACTCGGGTGGTAGAAAGGTCTTTGAAAAATAGGC
Source organism: Triturus cristatus (assembly GCF_964204655.1). NCBI lineage: Eukaryota > Metazoa > Chordata > Amphibia > Caudata > Salamandridae > Triturus > Triturus cristatus. The sequence goes on along the minus strand of NC_140584.1, from coordinate 1,210,656,682 downwards.
AACAGAATGCAAACACCCGGTGTCTTGATCCCTTTGTGATAATATCCCTCCCACCGCGTATTGGGAAGCTTCTGCTTCTACATAGTAGGGTTGTGTCTCATCCGTGTGTTTAATGATGGGAGCTGTAGTGAATCGCTCTTTCAATGTTATGAAAGCTTGTTCTGCTTCTTTAGACCACACAAACGAGACACCTTTGAGAAGTAGTCGAGTGATGGGAGAAAATATTTCAGAGAAATGGTCAATGAACCTTTGATCGAAGTTGGCAAATCCTATAAAGGATTGCACTTTTTTACTGAGCTGGGACTGGGCCATTTCACTAAGGCTTCTATTTTCTTTGGATCCATGTGTATGCCTTCAGGGGAAATCACAAATCCAAGAAAATCCACCCAGGTGGTATGAAAGGGGCTTTTGTCTGACTTGGCAAACAACTGGTTTTCCTTTCGTTTTTGCAGGATCTTCTTTACGTGTATGACATGTTCTTGTTCTGATTGAGAGTAAATCGGTATATCGTCAAAATAGACGATAATGAATACATCTAGGTCTTCTCTCAGAATCTCATTGACGAAAAACTGAAATGCAGCAGGGGCATTGCAGAGGCCGAATGGCATCACACAATATTCATAAACATCGAATTTGGTACGAAACGCTGTTTTCCACTCGTCTCCCTCTTTTATCCTGATCAGATGGTAGGCCCCTCTAAGATCTATTTTAGTAAATATTTAGGCTCCTCGCACCTTGATCGAGTAGGACTGAAATAAGAGGAAGGGATACTTGTTCTTAATGGTTACCTTATTAAGGGCGCGGTAATCCAAACAAGCGTGCAAACCTCCTTCTCTTTTGGGGACAAAACATTATGGAGAGTATACAGGGGAGGTGGAGTGTCTTATACAATCATTCTCCAGCATTTCATCAATATATTTTTGTAAGTACACAGTCTCAGGTGCTGTTAAGGCATATATCCGTCTGACCGGCAATTCTGCTCCTGGTATGAGATCAATCCGGCAGTCATAACTGCGATGGGGGGTAAAGCAGTAGCTTTCACTTCGTCAACGACTTCTTTGTATTCCCCATATATGTCTGGAAGACAGGGCGTGTCAGACGCTGTATTAATGGCACAACAGAAAGAGGTGTTCCACTCACTGGCTTCTCTGTAACAGTGCAACATACAGTAGTGGGATCTCAAGGTAACGATACGGGAGGTCCAATCAATATGGGGATTGTGTGTTTGCAACCATGGAACACCAAGGATGGCCCCAAAATTAGGTGTGTCTATTAAATCAAAACTGAGGGATTCGGACCGTCCATTACCACAAACCATAACTACCTGAGGATTTTGGTAAGTGATCAACCCTGAGGACAGCTCCATTCCATCTACCTCCCTCACCGGTTCTGGATGAGCTTTCGTCAAGAACGGAATCCCGAATTCACGGGCCAATCTGATATCAACTAAATTCCTAGTGGCGCCTGAATCCAATAGGATGGATAAGATCTTCGTGTTTTGAAAGGAAATAATCAAGGTAACAGACAAGGTAAAATGTTTAGGTACTGGAGTAACGGTATTAGCCATCTGTTTTGAGACCTGGGGGATCACAAAACTTGAAGAACCGGTCTCTTTTTTCTCCAAGCGTTTTAGGTTTCCGCCGGGGCGCATAGTATTCATTGCTAGCTATGGTCTTAGGAGCAGAGCAGGGTCTTACAGGACAATCTCTGGCATAATGCCCTCCTTTTCCACAATATAAGCAGAGGTTAAGGTTTCTTCTCTTTTCTTTTTCTTCCATTGATAGAGGACCCTTGATTCCGCATAGCTGCTTAGGTTCACAAACATCTTTAGTGCCTTTCATCTCCTTTTTTCTGTGTCCTGACCTAACCCTGGGTGTAGTTTGCGTAGTAGCGCTACGCGTAGCTATGCGAAGTGCACTTCGCACTACGCGAGCTACGCATAGCTACGCGAGCTTCGTAGCGCACTATGCAAAATGATGTTCGCACTGATTGCACAGTGCCGGATGCATGTCCGCACTGTGAAATCATTGCAAACCGCATCTTGCACAGTGCAAGCGGTTTTTTTCTGCCGCTCGAGTAGATGTGTACTCGAGCGGCAGCTTTCTCAACGCGGACTGGTAGTTTCTCATCGCGAGCGGTCGCGAGCATACGCGACCACTCGCAATGAAAAACCTGACCTCCCTGCGTTGAGAATCTCGCCGGGAGGTTTATTTTCCACGCTCACAATCGGCAACTTGATGTTGCTGATCGCGAACAAGGAAAAAGTCTAGCCGGGATGTTATTTTGCTTGCTCGCGGTCGCCAACTTGACGTTAAGGACCGCGAGCAAGCAAAAAATGCCCGCTATGCTACGCTTTGTGTTTTTGCACTGTGCTACGTGCAATTCGCGTAGCGTGCAGTTGCGCAAACGACGCGAACTACGCGAGCGTAGCGTAGTCCTACGCCCAGGGTTACTGACCGCTAGAAATCTAGAAGGGGCACTGCGAGAATTCTCACTTTTTCTTTCGTTCAATCTATGACCTAGCTTTACCACTAGATCAATAAACGCAGGACTGTCTTCTGGAGGGTCTACGATTTGGGACAAGAGATCCTTTAGCTCATCACACAACCCATGCTAAAACAAGGTGGTCCTTTTCTCTTCCAGCCAATGTGTCTCTGCTACCAACCTATTAAAGCAGGTGATGAATGAGAGCAGATCCTTGGATCCTTGTCGCAGGTTTAGAAGAGCATTATCACTAGCCTGCATGAAAGTATATTTAGCGAAAAGGCTTCTCATCTTTTCTTGAAACAAAGTAAAGTCATATAGTAAGGGATCATTATTCTTGACCAAAGGCACAGCCTAGTTGGCAGCTTTACCTACCAAATACGAAATAACAAAAGTGACTTTGGCTGCGTCATCAGGGAAGGCATTGGCTTTACATAGAAATTGGAGTTGACACTGATTCATAAAGACACTGAACTTAGAGCTGTCCCCGTTAAATCTCTCAGGCATAGCTAGGGGAACAGGACTAGGTGGATGTACTGTAAAGTGAACAGGAGGGAGGCTTCCTTCCCCTCTTGAGGGAGCACTAGCAGTATGAGAAGGCACTGAAAAGTGAGCAGGTTATATGTAGCTTCTTTTGTGTAGCTCCTGAAGCTCTATTGTCTGGGTGGTTCTGTGTTTTAATCTGGATTAGTTCTGTATGAAGGCTTGATTCTCAGATCTCAATCTTCCTGCCTCAGCCTGTAAATCTACTAAAGCCACCGCAAGCTCCTCTATGGATGGGCTCTGCAAAGCGGATTGTAATGAAGTGTCTAAAACAGCAGGGGGCTAATTATCCCATAAGGCAGTGGTAATACATGTCACATTCAAGAAAGGAAATCCACTTACCAGCCAAAGGAGCTTCCAAGGCTACCTTAAGGAAAAGATGAAGGAGTTACTGTCACTCCTCTTGAAGCTGCAGGAGCAGGACTCTTGTGCCCGACTTTGACAGTCACGAAAATAATATAAAGGTAGTCCGTCCTATAACAATAGGGCGACTCAGCACAAAACGATAAGAGGGGGTCTCACAGTGGTGTATCACAAATGGTTGAGCAGCATTAGTAGAGTCCTCTTCATGAAATGTCAAAGATAAAAAAAAGGAGCGTCCTTCCGTAAAGGTGAAGGCAGGACACAGGTTAAGTGGGCACAAGTGTCTGACAGGAGATCCCAAGAAACGAAACAGAGTGCTCAGCTGTAACGAATATGGGAGAGCGCAGGAGAGGAAAGGGAGAAATCTCTCCGGGAGGCTTAGAACTCTGCAGCCGGTAAAAATAGGAGCTGCGGGCGGGGAAAGTGAAATTAGCCTCGGGGTATTGACCGCGCTAATCCGCCTCAGCGATTAAATCCAGCTGAGCGGAAGTGCGGTTAGAAAGTACGGCACACATATGGGCCCAAAATGCTAATATGCGCTCACTGGGGAAAATAACTACTACACAGGCACAAGAAACGCGATCAGGAAATCACTGCTGAAGGCGAACGGGAAACAATGTAGCTCGAGGAGAAGAGCATCCTGGACCCATCCCAGTCTGGGTTCCGCAGCAACCACAGCACCAAAACTGCCCTCTTCGCCGCCACCGATGACATCAGGACCCTGCTAGACAACGGAGAAACCGCGGCCCTCATGCTCCTGGACCTGTCAGCCGCCTTCAATGCGGTCTGCCACCGCACACTACGAACACGCCTCCACGACGCCGGGATCCAAGAGAAGGGCCTTGACTGTACCACCTCCTTCCTCTCCGGCAGAACACAGAGCGTCCGCCTTCCCCCCTTCTACTCCGAAGCCACTGAGATCATCTGCAGCGTTCCCCAGGGCTCATTCCTCATCCCAATGCTGTTTAACATCTACATGGCACCGCTCGCCCACGTCGCCCGACTGCACGACCTCAACATCATCTCTTACACCGATGACACCCAGCTGATCCTCTCCCTCACCAAGGACCCCCACACCACCAAAACCAACCTCCACGAAGGAATGAAGGCCGTTGCCGAATGGATGAGGAACAGCCGACTGAAGCTGAACTCGGACAAGACGGAGGTCCTCATACTCGGATCCACCCCTTCGGCCTTGGATGACTCCTGGTGGCCGACAGCACTGGGAACAGCTCCAACACCCACCGACCACACACACAACCGAGGGATCATCCTCGACTCCACCCTCTCCATGACTGAGCAGGTCAACGCCGTCTCTTCCTCCCGCTTCAACACCCTCTGCATGCTCCGCAAGAACGGTCACCCAAGCCCTTGTCAGCAGCAGGCTGGACTACGGAAACGCAGGAGCCTCGGCCAAACACCTGAAACGGCTTCAACGCATCCAGAACGCCTCTGCACGCCTGATCCTCGACATCCCCCGCCGCAGCCACATCACACCCCACCTGAGAGACCTGCACTGGCTCCCGTCAACAAAAGGATAACTTTCAAGCTCGTCACCCACACACACAAGGCACGCCACAACACCGGACCAGCGTACCTCAACAGACGACTCAGCTTCTACACCCCCACCCGCCAGCTCCGCCCCGCCGACGAGCTTGTCCTCGCCACAGTCCCCCGCATCCGAAGAGCGACCCCCGGCAGCAGATCGTTCTCCCACCTCGCCGCCAAGACCTGTAACACCCTCCCCATCCACCTACGGCAGACCCTAGACCTGCTGACTTTCAGAAGACTCCTCAAGACCTGGCTTTTCGAGCAGTAGCAGCATTCCTCTCCCCCCAGCGCCTTGAGACCCTCACGGGTGAGTAGTGCGCTTTATAAATGCAATGATTGATTGATTGATTGTCAGGCGAGTTTGTGGGGCCTCATGTCAGGTGAGTTTGTGGAGTCTCGTGTCAGGCGAGTTTGTGGGGCCTCATGTCAGGCGAGTTTGTGGGGTCTCGTGTCAGGCAGGTTTGTGGGGCCTTGTGTCGAGTTTGTGGGGCCTCGTGCCAGGCGAGTTTGTGGGGCCTCGTGTCAGGCGAGTTTGTGGGGCCTCGTGTCAGGCGAGTTTGTGGGGGCCTTGTGTCGAGTTTGTGGTGTCTCGTGTCAGGCGAGTTTGTGGGGCCTCGTGTTAGGCGAGTTTCTGGGGCCTCTTGTCAGTCGAGTTTGTAGTGTCTCGTGTCAGGCGAGTTTGTGGGGCCTCGTGTCAGGTGAGTTTCTGGGGTCTCGTGTCAGGCGAGTTTGTGGTATCTCGTGTCAGGCGAGTTTGTGGGGCCGCATACCAGCCCCACAGGTCAGTATCTGACTCCATTTAATTGGTTAAGTCATGTTAACTCCTCTGAATAAACAGAGCAGAAAAGCTTAGAGAAAACTGACGCATGAGTCCAGCACACACGAGTGTCATGTGTGCTGAGGCGAATGTCGAAAACAAAAATAAACGTGTTATGGGGTCAGGCCCTGTATGGGGTGCTCTGAGCAGGGGTGCGCGCACTCCGCAGCCAGTACAGGACCATTTCCTTCACAGCAGTATTCTAACATTCGAGAATAATATTAATAAAGCGCTTTCGGCCTCACATTCAAAGCGCTATATGAATAACAATACAATGCCAAACAGCGCGTCTGGTTAGGCAGACACTGAAGTCACAAACTAAAATAGGAAACGAATTATTGCGATTTTAATGGTCTCACTTTGTAGGTCAGGGGTGCGGGCAACAACCACCCCCTCCCATCCCCCCCGCCCTCAGATAGAAATCACCAGTGCCAAAAAGGGGAAACAAGGAGTCGAAAAGGGTTTCAGCTGTCCCTTTCTTCCTAAATTACACCAGAAAGAAGAAGTGAAAGGCACTCTCTGGCCCCAACATGGCTCACCGCTGCATCCTGGTGCAGCTGCTGAGGTCTCTAGGCGCTTGTACCACAGCCGAAAGTTTGACTAGCTCCATTGGTGGCGCCTGTGGCCGCCTGTCCGACGAAACCCTAAACCAGTGCTTCTTCCGGTACGCAGCCACCCATGGCTTCTGTGGGAGCCTCGAACACAGACAGCTGGCAGCAGTGCAGTTCACCACCTGACCTTCAGGGGGTGCTACAGAGCCAACCATGGATTCTGTGGGAGCCTCGAACACAGACAGCTGGCAGCAGTGCAGTTCACAACCTGACCTCCAGAGGGCGTTACAGAGCCACTGATGGCTTCTGTGGGAGCCTCGGACACAGGCAGCTGATAGCCGTGCAGTTCACCACCTGACCTTCAGGGGGTGCTACAGAGCCACCTATGGCTTCTGTGGGAGCCTCGAACACAGACAGCTGGCAGCAGTGCAGTTCACCACCTGACCTCCAGGGGATGGTACAGAGCCACTGATGGCTTCTGTGGGAGCCTCGGACACAGGCAGCTGATAGCCGTGCAGTTCACCACCTGACCTTCAGGGGGTGCTACAGAGCCACCTATGGCTTCTGTGGGAGCCTCGAACACAGACAGCTGATAGCAGTGTAGTTCACCCCCTGACCTCCAGAGGGTGCTACAGAGCCACCTATGGCTTCTGTGGAGGCGAGGAACACAGACAGCTGATAGCAGTGCAGTTCACCACCTGACCTCCAGGGGGTGCTACAGAGGCACCTATGGCTTCTGTGGGAGCTTCGAACACAGACATCTGATAACAGTGCAGTTCACCACGTAACCTCCAGGGGATGGTACAGATCCACTGATGGCTCCTGTGGGAGCCCCAGACACAGACAGCTGATAGCAGTGCAGTTCACCACCTGACCGCCTGGGGGTGCTACAGAGCCACATATGGCTTCTGTGGTTTCTTAGACACAAACATCGGGCAGCAGTGTAGTTCACCGCCTGACCCCTAGGGGTGGTACAGTGCCACTGATAGGACCTGTGGGAGCCTCGAACACAGACAGCTGGTAGCACTGCAGTTCACCACGTGACCTCCAGGGGGTCGTACAGAACCACTGATGGCTTCTGTGGGTGCCTCAGACACAAGCACAGAGCTGGCAGAAGTGCAGGTCACCACCTGACCCCTAGGGAGCACTACAAAGTCAACGATGGATTCTGTGGAGCCTCAGAAACAGACATCTGGCAGCAGTGTAGTATACGCCCTGACCTCCATGGGGTGCTACAGAGCCACTAATGGCTTATGTGGGAGCTGCAGACACAGACACAGCTGGTAGCAGTGCAGTTCACTACTTGACCTCCAGGGGGTGCTACAGAGCCACTGCTGCCTTCTGTGGGTGCCTCGGACACAGACAGCTGGTAGCAGTGCGGTTCACCACCTGACCTCCAGGGGGTGGTACTGAGCCACTGATGGATTCTCTACAAGCTTTGGGCACAGACAGCTGGCAGCAGTGCAGTTCACCACCTGTCCTCCAGTTCTGTAGGAGGCTGCTATTATAAGAGAAAGATGGCCCCAGTGAAACAGATAGACCAGAAGGGAAGCAGGGGAAAAGGACCACTAAGAAAGCAAACAATGACCTGCCTGCTAATAGGATAGAGGAAATATATCTATTTGTAGCAAACCAGGAACAGAGAGAATAGTCAATAACGAATCCTTATTTAATACATAGATGAACTTTATTCAGTGTTTTGCTGTTGATAGACCCTATATTACTCCATTCAGAGGGGCTGAAATTAATTAAAAATCCTGGTCTTTGAATTTCAAATCCAGAGTAGGTGCCAACCCCCGTTTCGGTGTATAGCTCACAAGAAGGTCAAACCTTCTTCAGGGTCCAAATCGAGATAACCGTAAAACCAGAGAGGGGAATACCTTGAAAGGTCCCTAGGGGGAAGTAAGGTAATAACAAGCATTGGCATAGCTAATAGGTCTCCCCTTTGGGGCCTTATAAGTATTTAGTTATGCTGCACAATATCCTTGGTGCAACAACACCAACTGTTGCATGGCTAAACACTTAAAAGGTCCCAAAGGCGAGACCTATTAGCTATGCCAATGCTTGTTATTACCTTACTTCTGAAGAAGGTGGTTTCCAAATATATCTGAGTATCGTCAGCATAAAGATGGAAAGCGGATGTCGGCTGTTTGAGTAGTTTGTTGAGAGGTTCCATGTAGATGTTAAGGAGTTGTGGGGAGAGCACTGAGCCTTGAGGGACTCCCTTGTTGACTGGGTGGAGGTCGGAAGCAAATTTTTTATTTTTTGAGTGCGATTGGGCAGGAAGGAAGAAAACCATTGACGACCACCTCACCAAGACCGGCTCTTTCTTGGAGAGCCCTAATGAGGAGATTGTGGTCTAGCGTATCGAAAGCTGCTGATAAGTCTGGGAGAATGAGGAGGCAGCATTGGTCAGAGGCTAGTGATTTGTGGATATCGTCGATGATGTTGAGGATCGCGGTTTCTGTTGTCCAGGTGTTGGGTTAGTTGGTGGAGTACGCATCTTTCTAGGATTTTGGACAGAAGGGGAAGGTTAGATACAGGTCTAAAGTTATTCAAATCAGTTATGTCAAGGCCGGGTTTTTCAGCAAGGGTGTGACTTGTCCCACTTTAAGGCAGTCTGGAACGACTCCATTTTTCATGGAGCTGTTTATGATTGTGCACCAAAGCGGTGTTAGGGAGTGCTTCAGTTTTTTGGTCAGTAGGGGAGGAATGGTGTCTAGGACATTAGATGAGGGTTTGGAGGTGGAGATCAGAGTGAATATCTCAGATTCCTGAATGGGGCAGAAGCTTAGCCAAGATTTGGAAGAGGGACAAGGAGCGATATCATACTCCCCGGACGTGCTGCTCTTTGTGGGGCGAGTATTGATAGTGTCCAGTGAGAGTTCGATCTTGGTACTCTTGTCATTAAAGAAGTTGGTAAAGTTATTGCAGAGTTCTTTGGATGCCTGTATTGAGGAGGTCACGGGCTTGGAGGTTTGTTGCCTGATGATGCTTTAGAGATCTTTGGGTCTATTTTTTGCGCTGTCCAGCGCAGAGCGGAAGAAAGTGGATTTCTTGTTTTTGATGTGATTATTGTACTTCCTATGAGCTGTTTTGAGTTGTTCGCGGAGGGTGGAAGTAGGGTTATTCCTCCAGCTTCTTTCTTTGGCTCTTAATTTTCTCCTTTCGGAGTTGATGTCAGATTTGAACCATGACCTGGACGGAATGGCTCAGCTTTTTTTTAGCTTTAGAGGAGCTAGTTGGTCAAGCATGGCCACCAAATTTGAGTTGTAAAGCGCGGTGAGTTCGGTTGTGGTGAGGTGGTCATTGGTGCAGGGAAGGAGCGAGCTTATCCTTTCTTCAAGGACTACCATGGGAATCTGGGTGAGGTTTCTGGCCCATTTGGGGGGTCTTGCATAGGTGGTTGAGAGAGTATTTGTTGGTTGATATGAAATATGATCATGTGGTGGTCCGACCACTCCACGGGGAGTATGTGGTCGATCGTAATTGCGTCTCGTTGAGCGATAATGGCATCCAAGGTAGCTCCTTTGTAGTGTGTTTCCTCTGTGCAGTGTTGGGCTAAATTGTTGTCACAGAGAAGATTGGATAGCATTTGAATTAGCGGGTTGTTTATTTCATTCCAGTGCAGGTTAAGATCACCAAGAATTAGGTTGTTGGCGTCTCCGAGTGCGCAGTGAGCAATCAGGTCGGATAAATGTTCCCCGAATGCGGAGGTGTTTCCTGATGGGTGATAGAGAAGGTGGCAGAGTAGTGCTCCATTATCTTTGGTCTTTATGTTGGCGGTAAGACATTCAAAGGTGTTGTACTTGCATGAGTCCATTTCCATGACGGCGATGTTGTCCTAATGAATAATAGCTACCCCTCCCCCTCGTTGGTCTTTTCTGTCTTTGTTAATAATAGAAAAACCTGGGGGCACGAGCATGTCTAAGCATGGTGAGGAGAGCTCATTGAGCCAAGTCTCTGTGATGAACGCAATGTCAATGTCCTGCGAGAGGATGGCTTCTGCTAGTTCTGTTGCATGCCTAGACGCCGATCTGCAGTTGATGAGCATGCAGTTGGTGAAAAGCTCTTTTTTGCTGGGGTTCTTTCCCCTGGCCGCCCTAGGTAGGGTGGTGAGGAAGGGCGGTCTAGGGGGTTTCGTGCAGAGATGGTCTCTTCGGAAACCCGTGATCACTTGGATCTTGGATTTTGGGGAGTCAGTGGGAGGTGCGTCGAATGAAGAGGCTAGATCGGCCGCTTCTTCGTCAGACATTGCGGCTTCGGTCCTATGGGTGGGCGGAATTTGCGAAAGCGACTTTCGCAAATTATCGCGAAAATGTTAAAAATCTCCGCAAACAAGCGGAAATATCGCGAAGATGCGGGAGTTTTTTTCCGGCATATTCGCGAGATTTTCTGCATGGTTGCGGGTCGCCAACTTACCCATGTGGTTGCTTGCGGGCGCGGCCATCTTGTTTTCAGTTGTCTCGCGGTGCATGATCGCGAGAAAAAAGACGTGATCGCGCGACGCATGACGTCACTGCGGACGCGAACTGTCGCGAGACAGCGCAAATGGCTAAAACAATACAACATCTCATGGAGAACGCGACCGGATCGGGAAAACTTGTCGGCGAACGCGGGGATTCAGGTAAGGCGATCGCGCGCGCGCGAGAATGTATTATTTTACAGCGCGAGCAAGAACCAAATTATCGCAAAGCTGCGGAATGCGGAAATTTTGACATTTCCGCGCTCTCCGCGGAACGCGGAAATGCCAAATTATCGCACATTCCGCGAACGGAACGGAAATTTTGCCCAGGCCTACTCATGAAGTCATGGGCTCGTGTCGGTATTTATGCGTCTCTGAACCCTAGTGGCAAGGGCTGTGTTTCCTGGGGTTTTCTGTGACAGGGCCTCAGCGTCCGTTCTTGAGGGTCTCTATAACCGAGTCACGGGGGTTGCTACGGGCCTTGTAGGGCGATTAGGGTGGTTGGAGTTGGATGGCGAGGGTACCCTGGGAGGGGATTGCTGTGGCCGTTGGGATCCTCTTACTTGATGACCCTTGCAGCTGTTGGTTGAATTCAAAGATCCTATCTATAGATAGACACGGATCACTGAGAGTCAAGGATCGGCCATCTCGAGGCCAGGTAGATTCGACTGAAGGAGTGGGACCTCATGTAGGGATTGCGCGCTGTTTTTCTGATTCTTCTTTAATTATGGGCAGAAGGTCATTGGATTCCTTTTACATAATGGCACCTGCAGCGTTTGTTGTATTTAGAGATCCAATCTTTAAATAAAAGCAGATCGTCGAGAGTCACGGATTGGCCATCTTGCGGCTAGGCAGCTTCAAATGAAGGAGCGGGGCTCCGTGTAGGACTTGCGCGCTATTTTTCCGCAGTCCCGGGTCTTCTCTGATCTGTTAGTGGGAGTAGGAGACCTAGGTCGGCATCGCTGGGGGTCCCGGAGCTCGACGAGCCCTAGCAATCGGTGTTGGAGGGGACCGTGGGTTGAGCAGTGGCAGCCATTTTAAGGACAGTCGTCGTACCTGGGGGACGCTGCTCCATGGAGGTACGGCGCAGAATTCACTCGGTTATGGTCCTGAGGTCCTTGCCCAGGAGTGGGCACTCGTCAGGTCTGAGGATCTTGTGAGGGTTCTTGTGAGTCCGACGGGGAGCTGATCCGGGAGCGCTTGATGGGTTCCTTCACGATGGAAGTCTTGTCAGGGCTGCTTGCTGTCCTGAAAGTATTGCCTTTCAGCGGGAAATGGTATAGTCCAAAGCTCTGTTTTTAATTTTAATATAAAATCAGGGCCTTCGGTGGTCATATCACTGAAAATTTATATAAGATTTGAAAAATATATTATTGTCTCATTGTCTATGATTGTCTACGGGTGTTCGTAGAAGACAATTTCTACGGACTGGAATCTAGAGAATGCTAAAGTGATTCTGGTATTTTACTGACCTCTGCTGGTCGTTTCTATCAAGAAAGTTAAATAGAGGCAGTTGCCAGAAAAATTAAAAAAACAAAGTCCCTAAGCAGAAAGCAATTCTGGTATTTTACTGACCTCTAGTGGTCGTTTTCTATCAAGACAGTTAAGTTGAGGCAGTAGAACAGAAAAAAAGTCCCTAAGCGGAAGCAGACAAGTCCTAGGGCTCATCTCCAGAGCCCACAAAGTGTGGAAATGTGGATTTTCCTGATCAGTTATGTCCCCTATCTTGGACCCCAACGGTTCTATATGCATGTTACAAGTACATGTATGTTCCCTCCAGTTCCAGTTTCTAAGACGCAAACATATGTGTGTCTACCGTTGACATGTTCTCTGTCAGATCCGCCATCAATGGGCTGGATATTCGATTCCTAAGTATGAAAAGCCACCGACTTTATATGGCTAAGTTACTCCATTTTTACAGTTCAGGCAAGTAGGCCCGATTCTGTCCTCAAAGCCTTTCCCTGCTCTCTGTCTTTGACAGCTTCAGCTTGAGCTCGCATCTGTATCCATGAACTTTGTCCTACTCCCTGTGCAGCTAACGGTGACTGCCTCGGCCAGTTTTCGCCTGTCTGCCAAGAAGTTGTATTTCACCTTCGAATTATCTATTTTACTCTTCAGCCGATGCATTCCTGTCCAGTGATTTAGGTAAACATTTCCTTTAGCTCACAAGCAAAGGACTCAGCCTTTCCGTCCTCCTGCAAGTGATTCATAGCCCTGTTGCCATGGAAAGTTTTCTATCCCTCGCATCTCATATAGACACTTAGACGCTTGTACACGCACACAGTCAGTATAGAATAGATTCTGTCCGAGAGTTCTTCCTTGTGGATAACATAGTTCTTTAAACATAGGATGTTAGATATGATTTGGGATTAGGTTGACTTGACCCCAGACTTCTCGTCTCCACATGTAGAGCTAAATGTCAAGTCCCCTTCACCCCCTAGTTGCACGTCAATTACACGTCATGCTGCCGCGCGCGCATCTATGCCAAGTATTATCTTATAGATCCACCTATGTCTGATAATTCTAACCAATCATGTTTCTTTTATTCCCTATTACGCCTAGTTTCGATTATGTCACTGTTTTGTCACTTTTCTTATCAAATGTTACGCCTTCTACATTCGTTTCATTGTAATGCACTTATTATAAAAATACATGTCTGTTAATGAATTATTGTACTTCACTTCCTGAACCTTCGTGGTGACGGAACCTGAGGGCCGCGACTCGAGTCGGCCATTTTGAATGGAATAAAGCCCATTAGAAAACCTCTTATACCACGGATTCTGCCTCTTGTTATTTTGAGCTATTTTACTTTAATTTAAGATTCCGCATGAAATTCAGTCCGGTAATATTTATTTTATTTACCACATAATGGCGCCCGAACAGGGACACTTTCTCATCTCACGCGCCGGCGGTGCGTTGCAGGCCCGGTCTCCTGCCACAGCTGGACGGACCATAAACGCGTACCAGCAGGATTTCCTGTAAGCTCCCTCCGGTCAAGCGGGGGCGACTGAGGCTGCGATCAACCCAGACGAGGCGGTGAGAAGTGCGAAGTATCCCGACCAGAGCCTAGCTGAGAGAGCAAGATCCGAGGTATACAGAGGCCCACCAGGTTTTCCGAAATCCCGACGTCCAGAGGGTCCGATGTCCGCAGTTATCGAGTCCTGTCCATTCTCTGAGGCCTTCCGTTTCAAGGAGCTACTCGGTGAGTACCATCGCCGGGGAGGCGTGTTGACGCGCACATAGGTTGTGCCGGTCAAGACGGATTTGGGTACACAAATCCGGTCTGCACTGTTTAGCAGTGTATATGTACTGTTTAGCAGTATATCAAGTATTCCGAAGTATTCAGTTATTGTCAAGAATTCAGCGTGGTGATTAGTTAGGCAGACTGTCATCATTGTCGACCATTGTTATAATGTTTAATGTTTAAAGTTTAAAGTATTCAGAAATGTCTTGCATATTGTGGTATGAATGACTGTTCATTGTTCACTGTTCATTATTGTGTTTCTCGTATTAAGCAAGTTCAAGAGTAAGTATCAGATCAGTTGTGAATATGCCGCTCTTCTCGAAGTTAAGACAGATTACTACCAGAAAAGGGGTGCTTGAAGAAGCAGTTCCTATTCCTCCTAGGGATACTCCAGGGCATTTCATGTACCATAAACATGGCTTAGATGCCATATTGTTTCTTGATCTATGGGTAGATTATACCAAAGGATTACCGGAAAGTCAAAGCTGGCCCATAGCGGGAACCTGGGATGCAGAGTGCATCATGAAAGTGGAGGAAGAGTTATGGAAAAGAAAGGTCAGACAGTCACAGAAAGACGCTGTTGAGTTATGGCGTAAAGAATCTCATAGACGAACAGAAAAAGCACGTAGACAAGAAGAGAGGAGTAAAGAAAGTTCAAATAAAGTTCAAGAAAATCTATTAATTGAGGAAGGTATCCGAGTGAAATCAGAACAAGTGAATAGACAAAGAAATGCTCTTATGAATGGTATGTATCCCCTTCTAGCCGAAGGACTACCTAAGGCTGCTCCAGAGATACCAAAAGACTTGCCACCCCCATTATTTCCAATTAAGGTACATCAAAAGGGGCATCCCAGAACCGCAGAAGATGTTTTTCTTTCCTCATATCTAGACGATGCAGCTCCCGAGTATGCTAACGCCACACCACATAGACCGTCTGGCGGAGGGGTCCAACGTCAGGATCAGGTATCTGTCCCCGTGCAACAGCAAGTCCCGATACAAGCTTCGGCAAGCACATCTGTTTCCGCATCTGTCTCCGCAGTCGACTCTACAGAGGTATCGACACCCATAGTTGCTGTGTCACGTTCAACAAACCCATTCACACCCGACGCCCCAGATAGGGCCACGGGAGGTGCTAGCAGTACTTTTACACCACCTAGAATAAATAAACTTGTCTTTCAAGAGTCAGCGCATTCACGTACACCTAAATTCGTAAGTGAACGTACGCTTAAAGAACTCCTTGTAAATTGTAGATATGACCCAGTGGTTGGTAAAGAGGACGAAATGGTCCTGGCATCATTACGTATCAGGCGAGCCGCAGAATATTTAGCAAGGTTACCAGGGATGACTACGCATCTAGATAACATATATCATTTTGTTCAAACAGGACGAGATCCAGGATGTATTAACAGAGCTATGGAATTCCAGAAAGTAGAGATACAGGGGGAACTGTTACGTTTCCTCATAAACTGTGTAATCAGAAATCAAGATCGTCCGGGGGTAGACCCGAATGCAATGCTTATTCTTACAAGATGGAGTCAGAATATATCAGAAGGGAGACACGATAAGCAAAATTGTATAATAGCCATGTGCCGAAAAATACGTAAAGAAATAGAGCGTATTCATGAAGAGAGATTGGGAACAGACGAGTTTGAGCAAGATGAAGTGTCCGAATCAGGGAATTCCGCAAGACAGTCAGAGACCATAGCTTATGTAGGCAGAGGAAGATCTTGTGAAAATACTAGATGTTTTTCTGATCCCATACACTCCGTATGTCCAAATAATAGCAGAACGTATCCGACGCCTGTAATAAATCTGAAGTCTCCTGAACATTCGTTTCAAGCCGCAGATAAGATACTACGAGAACGAAGAGGTTACCACCTCCTCGATTCTATGGATGAGCAAGAATTAGCCAGATCAGCCGTTCACTGGATTGACAGTCCTGAAAAATACGGTGATGAGACCGTAGCACACACGTTTCTCAACCTCAGTACAGATGAACAACACTTAGCTGGAATCTATATGATTCAGCAACTTCTCATATTATATAAGAGCCAACATGCTGACCCTGGTCCTTTACCTGATATATTAACGGAACTACTCACAAACAGATGGAGAGGTTCTAGTAATAAGCTAATTAAAGAGATATTAGTGTCACGTAAGCAGTACGTCCTTTTTGTAAGTCCGGATTCTCTCTCGCTGCCCCACAGAGAAAGAACGCCGTACTATATGGATAGACAAAATCCTTTACGAGAAGTGCACCCAATAAAAGGCGAAGACAATGAGTTTCACCGTGTATTTGTTTACACACCCATATCAAAAATGGAATTATTAGAAATGAAGAAAGTAGTACCTAGTCATGACAAAGACCCAGCGGGTTTCCACCGAGAAATTAAAGACATGTTACTGATGGGAGAGTACACCTTTCCTGATATTATGACGATATTAAAGGTGCTTTTGCCTGCTGGCATATATGAAAAACTGAAAGAAAAAGAGTGGGAAGTGGGAGACCAAAAGATAGACTGGACAGCATTAGCAGAGGAAGAAAGGAGCCGAGCTGCAGGTTCAGGGCTCGGGGATAAAGTTAAACTGTTACAAGGTTTACTAGTACAGGTACTGCCACGTTTATTAACTACAAAAAAGGAAGATTGGGGTGCAATCACAGCCTGCAAACAAAAGCAAGATGAAGACACAAGCGATTATTATGCTCGATTTGAAAAATGTTTTGGTATAAATAGTGGTATAAAAGCAAGTAGTGACTCATATCCACATTTATTTGTGACAAAATTGGTGGAAAATGCATTGCCTCCAGTGAAGAATAGAATATTGAAATTCGAGAGTACCTGGCAAAGTAACACTCCGTCGCAAATGCTACAAATGTTACAGTATCATCACAATAGAATTAGGGATGAACAAGAACACGAGCATAGACGCATGAAGGATACAAAAATGAAAATGCTAGTTTCTCAGACAGTACCAGCAGATGGTCACAAAAAGGGTGTGACACATTCTGGTGATTCTGCAGTTCCTGTAAAAGGAACCTGCAATTACTGTAAACAACTAGGCCATTATGTACATGATTGTCAAGTCCTGAAACGTAATATAGCTACAGGTATTGCAAAAGAGAGACCACGATTAGTTAGACAAGATCAGAATGAACAAGGAGCTATGCAGCATGGACAGTCCATGCCAGTTCAGCAACAGTCTATGCCAGCCTCACAGCAACCCATACAGTTTGTGCCAGCTGCACCACCGTTGCCTGCTACTGCCACACAAACCACAACACGACAAATGTATCAGACTGCACAGTATGAATACCCTGAGTATCAGCGCTACGCATGAACCAGCCTAGAGAGGGAAGTCGACTTACCGCTTATCGAGATTCCTGTAGATCAAGAAGGACCTTATGTACATAGTGAATTATTAGGTCAAGATAGAAAATTCTTACTCGATACAGGGGCAAGTCGAACAACCATAAAACGTAGTGAAGTTCCAGGGGCACCCCTCTCAGGCTCTCAAAATGTTTCCCTTGGTTTTTCAGGAAAACCTATTGTTAATGAAGTATCACAGCCTCTACCACTTACAATAGGACCTTTGACACGAACTACAGATTTATTGCTTACTAAATCATGCCCAGAAAATCTGTTAGGAATTAAGACTCTGAAAGCACTAGGAGCCATAATATGTTGTTCTCCGGAAGGAGTAAGGTTGTTTTTACGTGATTTTAAAGGTCACTATGTGTCTAGAGACATGGATCCCCGACTACAGACTTTACCAGTACATCTATGGGCACAAGGCCCTACGGATGTTGGCTGCATGAACATTACACCCTATCGAGTTACATTGAAAGCAGGAGTGGTACTACCACGAATGCGACAATACAAGTTACCGCATGATGCTGTAGTGGCTTTGTTGAAAATCATTGATGAGCTAATTGCCCAGGGAGTAGTTGTAGAAACAGACTCCAATGTATGTAATTCACCGATAATTCCGATTCTTAAACGAACTGATCCTACTGCTCCGCCAGTATACCGATTGGTTATTGATTTGCGTGAACTAAACAAGTGTATTGTACCACAATTCCCTGTGGTCCCTGATATATCATCATTGTTGACAGCGATTGATTCCGAAGCAACATTTTTTACTGTAATCGATCTCAAGAATGCTTTTTTCAGCGTCCCAATAGATCCGGAAAGCCAATACTTGTTCGGATTCAGTTTAAATGGGCGCAGCTTTAAATTCTCACGCGCTCCCCAAGGATTTACAGAAAGCCCCAGCATCTACAGCCAAGCACTGAAAAGAGAACTTGACAGTATCCACATGCCAGTCAATACTGCACTGCTTCAATATGTCGATGATCTGCTGATCACCGCAAGAAGCGAGTCAGAATGTGAAAAAGCTTCTCTGACAGTTTTACATTTCCTAGCCGACAAGGGGCACAAGGTGTCCCCTTCTAAGCTGCAATTCTGTGTTCAGCGAGTTATTTATCTTGGTCACTCGCTGTCCAAGGAGGGAAGGCAGCTTACACCAGATCGCATTCAGTTAATTGCTAACATGTCAATACCCCAGACACAAAAGGAGGTGCGAGCTTTCATAGGCCTCACTTCATATTGTAGGCAGTGGATCCCTCAGTACGCATTTCTAGCAAAACCACTTATTCAGTTAACCACACAGGAGGCAGCCACATCGACTGTTCTCCCTTGGACTCAGGAACATACACAAGCTTTTGAAAGCCTAAAGGAAGCTTTATGTCAAGCACCTGTTTTAGCAACGCCATGTTATAGCAAACATTTTACACTCTTTGTTACAGAACGCGAAGGTACTGCCTTGTCAGTACTCACTCAGGATCAAGCAGGATCATGCAAGCCATGTGCTTATTTTTCCAGTACATTAGATCCCGTAGCTCAGGCTTTGCCTGCATGCCTGAAATCAGTGGCAGCGACAGCTTTAGCAATCAGACAAAGCGATGCCATAGTATTAGGACACCCATTGACAGTTCAAGTACCACATGCAGTAGAGGTTCTTGTGAACCGAACACAAACACAACACTTGACCATAGCAAGACTTACCGGTTATGAACTGACATTGTTTCAACCACACATAGAGATCCGACGGTGTAATACATTGAATCCTGCTACACTATTACCTGTAATTGGAACAGACCCACTAGCTCATGATTGTGTTGAAATCATTGAAATAAAGACGAAACCTAGACAAGACTTGACAGACGTTCCATTGTTAGATCCAGACCTGACGTTGTATGTAGACGGATCATGCATGAGAGCAAGTACAGGAGATTTAGTGGCCGCGTATGCAGTCACAACAGACACTGAAGTTATTGAAACAAATTGTATAGATACTTTGTCAGCCCAAGCAGCAGAACTCATTGCTCTAACGCAAGCCTGTATTCAAGCCACAAATAAGAAAGTTAATGTATACACTGACTCACGTTATGCATTCGGAGTTGTACACGACTTCGGCGTGCTGTGGCGAGAGAGAGGTTATTTAACGTCCCATGGTGCCCACATTCAGCACGGACCCCTCATTCATGCTTTGTTAGACGCAATACATCTACCCACTGCTATATCGATTATGAAATGTAAAGCACACACGAAGGTTACTGATACCATTTCTCAAGGCAATGATTTAGCTGACAGAACAGCTAAACAGACTGCTCAGAATCGCACATTAGACATGACAAAGCCAATAGTTCAGACACCAACACAGTGTATGACAATTAAGGATCCCGCACTTGATGTAATTGACATACAGACACATGCCACAGCAGAAGAAATAAAGAAGTGGACTGAACTAGGAGGGATCCAGACAGATCAAGGGTGGATGACAAAGGAGAAATCTGTATGGTTTCTCCCTGATTCCATGGTTCAAGCCATTATAGCTACAGTTCACAGTCCAGCACATTTAGGAGAGAAGGCTATGCTAGACAGCATTCAGCACATTTGGTTCAACAAACATTTACGAGCAGCAGCTAAACAAAAAGTTCGTACCTGTATGATATGTTGTCAGTTTAATCCAGGAAAGAGTGTTCCCGTAGAGCAGGGTGGATTTCAGCCTCCTGACCATCCTTTTGAAGTCCTCCAGATGGATTATATTCAGATGGAACGTTGTCGAGGATTCAAATATGTCCTCGTAGTTGTCTGCGCTCTCTCCCGTTGGACAGAGGCGTATCCCGTATCAGATTACACTGCCCCGACTACTGCCAAGCAGCTAGTTCGAGAATTCTTCCCACGGTACGGTTTACCACGTGTTGTATATTCAGATAACGGTCAGCCTTTCTCATCCGAATTAATGAAACATGTCTCACTCTTGTTGGGATATCAGTGGAAATTCCACTGTGTCCGACACCCCGAGGCAGCAGGTCTCGTAGAAAGACATAACCAGACACTGAAAATCAGACTGTCCAAAATATGTAGAGAGAAAGGTGTCGACTGGATAGTAGCATTACCAGTTGCACTCTTTTATATGAGAATGGTAGCACACTCTAGAACAGGGCTATCCCCGTATGAGGTGATCTTTGGTAGACCACCGAATATGTGGGGGACGCCTATACCACGCAAAATAACTGACATTGACTGTAACATGCTGACAGATTACTTGGCTTCCTTGATGTCTGCACTACAATCTTCTCGTTCACAGGTAGCTGCAGCCTTTCCCGACAACACTGAGGCGAAACCCCATGACATTGTTCCGGGTAATCTTGTCTTTGTGAGAAATTTCGACAGGAAAAGTCAATTGGAGCCCAGGTGGAAAGCACCGAAGTTGGTCCTGTTGACCACAAGAACAGCCGTGAAGATCGAGGGACGTAAAGGGTGGATTCATTCAAGTCACGTCAAAAAATTCCATGGACTACCTTCAGATATAGACACTGTGCCCTGCACTCCCTCACAGACTGATTCAAAACTTCCTTTTGTTGAAAAGAATGACTCTCAGTGCTATAAATTAAAGCTTAGGCCCAAACAGTCGAGCAATTTGATTGTTTAAGTCCTCTCCAAGGTGAAGCGGTTGAATTGTCTCCGACATGTATCCCTTGGACCTGAGTAGAGAAAATACCCGAGAAATGTTGAAACGACAGGCGTATTGTAAATCACTGCGTAGCCACTGTATTGTGACTTTATTAATTTTGTTTTTCTTGAGTTTTTTAATAGTTACTGCAAGTATATTGTTGCATATGTATTATCCTGATTCTAAACGTGTTTTCAATATAACTGATGAACACTCTTTTAGTGACCTACCGCCACATGAGTTGTCCTATAGACTTGCGCTGCGTAATAACACATTCATTAGTATGTTACATCATTCCCATCAGACTAGTAATGCCACCAATTGTTGGGTGTGTGGCCGACTTCCTCCCTATCAGAATAACAAAGGAGTTCTGCCTTTCTTTCCACATCCGTTCACACACAATGGCTCCTGTGGAGCATGGTTTAGTTTATTAAATTCCATAGACCCAGACACAGCAGTTTATCAACAACATTGGATATGGGGAAATCTGAATCTAGTTTTATTCAAAGTCTGTCACCCTAATAAGGAGGGTTACCCCAGTAGAACAGGAACTGATTTAGAAAATGAAGTGTATAAATTAGGTAATTTTACGCCTAATCTTATGATTTTGAATGTCAAATCCGAAGTTGAACTAATTCTGCCCACTATGTCAGTATTTCCAGTTAAGGGTGAATTATGTGTAAGAAAAGTTGGTTCCATACACATGGGCCATAGCCAATGCGTTACTACAGTAGAATATAGTGATCAAGGTAAATCTTCATTTAGAGCTTCTCGCCATTCTTACTTTATATGTGGTCAGACGGCATATATGCGTCTGCCTCTAGATTGGGATGGTACCTGTTACATAGCATTCCTTTTGCCACCTGTTTTCCTAGCTCCCCCTGATTATTATCGAAATGTTCATTTAGTACACAATAGAGAGCAAAGAGATCTCCCAGTTGTCGATTATACTGAAACAGCATGGGACAAGTATGTAGATTTCAATAAAGGTATCTTTCCCTATATAGGTACAATATCAAATAGTAAGCTGATACGCAGACTCACCAAGACTCTTGAAGCTGTAGTAAACGAGACTATAGCCGCCCTAGGCAATCTGACAGAGGAACAATCAGTGATGAGAATTGTTGTTCTCCAGAATCGTCTTGTCCTTGACGTCATCCTGGCCGATAGGGGCGGAGCTTGCAGGGTCATCGGATCCAGCTGCTGCATATTCATACCAGAAAATTCGCCATCTGTATATAAAGCTATAACACGCCTTCATAAGATTGTAAGCCAGATACACGAGAATCCAGGCACTTGGACGTGGTCCGGGTGGTTTTGGAGTGTGATATCAGCCTGGGGATGGAGAGTTCTATCCTTCCTAGGTATTGGCCTTCTTATGCTCTTCAGTTGTTGTTTATGCCTACAATGTGGTCCAGCGATTTGTGGTCTGTGTGCCACATCATGCATTCCACATCACAGGTCCCGTTCAGAATACCGGAAGAAGAAGGAAGAAGAAATGATGCTCCATGAGCAAATCAATGGAATGATGAAGATTGATGTCTCGTGAAGGGCAAGAAGGGGACAAGGAGGGAATGTGGAAATGTGGATTTTCCTGATCAGTTATGTCCCCTATCTTGGACCCCAACGGTTCTATATGCATGTTACAAGTACATGTATGTTCCCTCCAGTTCCAGTTTCTAAGACGCAAACATATGTGTGTCTACCGTTGACATGTTCTCTGTCAGATCCGCCATCAATGGGCTGGATATTCGATTCCTAAGTATGAAAAGCCACCGACTTTATATGGCTAAGTTACTCCATTTTTACAGTTCAGGCAAGTAGGCCCGATTCTGTCCTCAAAGCCTTTCCCTGCTCTCTGTCTTTGACAGCTTCAGCTTGAGCTCGCATCTGTATCCATGAACTTTGTCCTACTCCCTGTGCAGCTAACGGTGACTGCCTCGGCCAGTTTTCGCCTGTCTGCCAAGAAGTTGTATTTCACCTTCGAATTATCTATTTTACTCTTCAGCCGATGCATTCCTGTCCAGTGATTTAGGTAAACATTTCCTTTAGCTCACAAGCAAAGGACTCAGCCTTTCCGTCCTCCTGCAAGTGATTCATAGCCCTGTTGCCATGGAAAGTTTTCTATCCCTCGCATCTCATATAGACACTTAGACGCTTGTACACGCACACAGTCAGTATAGAATAGATTCTGTCCGAGAGTTCTTCCTTGTGGATAACATAGTTCTTTAAACATAGGATGTTAGATATGATTTGGGATTAGGTTGACTTGACCCCAGACTTCTCGTCTCCACATGTAGAGCTAAATGTCAAGTCCCCTTCACCCCCTAGTTGCACGTCAATTACACGTCATGCTGCCGCGCGCGCATCTATGCCAAGTATTATCTTATAGATCCACCTATGTCTGATAATTCTAACCAATCATGTTTCTTTTATTCCCTATTACGCCTAGTTTCGATTATGTCACTGTTTTGTCACTTTTCTTATCAAATGTTACGCCTTCTACATTCGTTTCATTGTAATGCACTTATTATAAAAATACATGTCTGTTAATGAATTATTGTACTTCACTTCCTGAACCTTCGTGGTGACGGAACCTGAGGGCCGCGACTCGAGTCGGCCATTTTGAATGGAATAAAGCCCATTAGAAAACCTCTTATACCACGGATTCTGCCTCTTGTTATTTTGAGCTATTTTACTTTAATTTAAGATTCCGCATGAAATTCAGTCCGGTAATATTTATTTTATTTACCACAGTTTCTATCAAGAAAGTTAAATAGAGGCAGTTGCCAGAAAAATTAAAAAAACAAAGTCCCTAAGCAGAAAGCAATTCTGGTATTTTACTGACCTCTAGTGGTCGTTTTCTATCAAGACAGTTAAGTTGAGGCAGTAGAACAGAAAAAAAGTCCCTAAGCGGAAGCAGACAAGTCCTAGGGCTCATCTCCAGAGCCCACAAAGTACATACACTTATAAGTATATACTAAAGTATATACAAGAGGTCTTAAATGCTCAACCTAAAAAGGCTTAGTCTGCCTCCCTCCTTAAATGAATGAAAAAGCCATACAAAGCGCCAATCTATCGGGAAGCAACTGTTGATTCCAGTGTCCTCAGAAGGGTTCAATGAGAGAGAACGCCAATTTAACAGGAACCCGGCATGCATTCAATTACAAAGGCGAGACCAAACAAACATACAAAATAGCAAGTAAAAATAAACAGAGGACAATGCCCTCCACTGAGACAAGTGCAGGCGACATCTTGGAATGGTATAGATATGAAACCGCAACATCGGAAAACAGAGGAGCTGTTTTCCCGGAATATTTAAATAATCCGAAGAGATACAAATTTGGGGACTAATTTACAACAAAGACTTTTTGCTGCGCCACACTGAGTCACTTACAAATCACAGGGATGCAGCATATCTTAAACGATATGACAGATCCCTGTGCTCCCCCTGCGCTGGCGCACAATTGGCTGCCATGCGCCGATACAGATACCTTGCGCCTGGTGCAAGGGTGCAGGCGTTGCAGGGAGATTGTTTTTGAGACACCTTCCTGCACAAAAACAATTACAAGAGGTGATTCCCTCTTGCAACACGACTAGAAAGAGGAATAAATGAGAAGAAATTAAAACATTTCACCTTGTTGCGCCTCCCTACGCTTAACCTGGGTAGGCGTAGCATTATGATGCATTCCCAGGTTTACAACTTTTCATAAATCTGGAAATGTGTCTGTTTCCATGGGTGTTGTGTCGGAACACCCACAGCAACAGCCATGGAAGGCCCCTTTCACGCAAAGTGCTGTGTGTAAAGGGGCTGTATTTACAAGGACATGAAAAGCCACGCAGGTAATATAGTGCAGCAAAATGCGCTGCCGATTTGTCATAAAAATCGATGTACCAGCAGCGCAAGGGGCTTGTAAATAAGCCCCTCGGTATCAAAAATAAATATAACAAAAGATAGAAGGCAAAATAAAAAAAATCCCTGAGGGCAAGAAAGCAATGCAGCCAGTATAACTTCCACACTCATAAATCCAAAACACTTCTCTTTTTTTGCGGTAGGTCATATCATCTTTCCCCTCATTGGGACAATTTTCTCAAGTATGGTCACCTGAGTTCTTTTTCCAAGTGGCCAATTCATGCCAATGTTCCACAAGAGGGGAATTAGTCCTTTTATTGTGGATGTTGGATGTGTGTTCCCCTATTCTAGTGCGACATTCTCTTCCGGTTTGCCCAACATATGCTAGTCCTCGAGGACGTTGAATTAGGGAGGCATGAATTCGGATACTTGGAAAAATGAACTAAGTGACCATACTTGAGAAAATTGTCTGCAAAAAAAACAGAGAAGTCTTTTGGATTTTTCATCTTGACTCCCACAAAAGAGGTCTCAGCAAGACTACCCCGTTAGAAAATGCTCTACTGTGAGTCTGGAAGTTATCCTGTCTGCATTGCTTTCTTGTACTGGAAAAGAGAGACCATCTTAAAACTTGCCTTCAGTTATTTTTAGTAACCTCTTCCCTTTTGGACTGAAACTACTCCCTAGTTAGGGATTTTTGTCTTTCCTTTTCTATCTTTTGTTATATCTATTTTAGATGCTGTTGGAAAGTAGGACCTGCTTTCAGAGTCACCCTCACTTTTTCTGACTAGTCTGACTGGGATACTGCTCATCAGGACCCCAGTCTCTGTGCTTCTTCCCTAAATTGGACAATGGTGAGTACTTAGGTACCGCCCCAGATTGGCTACTGATGTACCCTTGTAAGTCCCTAGTATAGAATACTAAGGTACCCCGGGCATAAGAACACCAGGGGTCCCCCATGGGCTGAAGCATGTACTATGCCACCCATGAGAGACCACTCAAATTCAGACTATAGGCCTGTTATTGCAGCCTGTGTAATCTGGTGCTAGCACCACTTATGAAAGATGTAAGTTTACTTATATAAGAGGTCACTGCACATAAAACCTATAAGTCACCCATAAGGCAGGCCTTTCAATCCTGAAGGCTAGGTGCTCGGTTATAAGTGTGAGGGTGCCCCTGCATGAGCAGGACACCCCTACAATCCACGGAGCGCATTCTCCCAGGTTGTAAGTGCATCAGCCATTACGATACATGGAGTGGCCATGTGTCATTACACAATGGCTAACTCTAAACTGTCTGTAACGAACACTTCTGTGTTTGGTATCAAACATGTTGGAATAATACGGTGTGGGGGTATGATTCCATGCACTGTAGAGCTCCTCCAGGAGGCCCTCAGTGATTGCGGTACCAGTCTTCTAGACCAAGACAGCAAACTATGGCTGCTGCCAAACAGAGACACGATTCTGCCCTCCTGCTGCAGAGCCAAGCTCAAGCAGGGGAAGGTAGAACAATAGGTTTCCTGTCACAGAGAGGTGTGACCACCTCCTAGACAGGACTTAGGGGGCGCTTGCCAGCTCCTCTAGTCTGCTTTGAAGGGCACCTTTGGTGCCCTCCTTGCATACTCAAGTTGAAACTAGTTCAGGGAGCCGTTGGCTCATGCTTTGGCTTGAAACTAGACAAAGGACATAGGAGTATCCTCCTGACAGTTCAGCCACTCCTGTGGGAGGTCCCCCTGAATCGTCCCAACCCTTTCCTTAGGGTACTTAAGGGCTTACCTGTGGGTGGGTCCCTAGATTTATCTTTGACAAGATTCAGATCTGAAACCACTTCAACTTCAACCGTCTGGGCACTCTGGACTTCGCTTTGGGAACTGAGACTGCAACTCGGTGGACTCCTGCTGCTACTGGTCTTGTTGTCCTGCCAGTCTTCTGCGTTGTCTGTGGCTTTGCTCCATACAGGTTCTTCACAAGACCTGTGGGCATCCAAGACCTGAAGGAATCTCCCTTAAAGTGAAGGAGTCACTTCCCTGCATCTGCAGGCACCACAACAAAGCTGACCGGTCTGCTGTTCCTGAGCTCTTGCAGACTCTGATAGGTGCAGCAACACAGGTGGTGGGTTTGCAACTCCCTCGAGGCCTACTCTGTCTTCACAGCACGTTTGAAGCCAGTATCCCTTGTCGGAACCGTTGGAGCATTACCCCTGTGCACTGCATTGACTTGCCATTGCGAAGGCTTGTTGACTCTCTTCACCAGTGATCTTTGGGCTCCAAGAAGCTCCAGCCTCAAGCATCTCCTGCAGCCCATATCTTTGCCTGCATTGCATCCTTTGCACTGTGGGCCTTCATCCTTTGATGAGCTGCTCGAGGTCTTCTTGTGTCTCCTGTGCCTCTGACCTGTGGGTCCTCTTGAGGGTCTTCTTTGGTTCCAGTGGGCTCCACTGCTTGCTCAGGCCTGCTCTGACTTTCCTGCTCGTGGTGAGTCACTTGGACCTTGCTGGTCTCGACACTGCACCTTTTGCGACTACTATGCTGGTTGCCGTTGCCAGGCTTGTTGGTGCCCCTGTCGGACACTCACCCCTTGTCTTTTGATATCCAACTTGGGGCAGCTCGTGAATGGCTCCTGGTCTTCCACAGTGTAGCATGGTCCGCAAAGCTGCAACTTCAAGGGCACCGTCAACTCTCCTGCATCTCCAACATTGGTGGGCATTCATCTTCCATGCCTCCTGGTCACTCCTGAGTGGCATAGACTCTATCCCCTCTGCTTGCAGGTACTTTTCATCCTGAATCCACCTTTGGGTTCCACTGGACACTTTCACCTTCTTTGCCAGTGGCATCTTCCTGAAGTCCTCCATTGGGTTCGACGGTGGTTTCTGACTCCACTTCACACCTATGCACCCGGCTTCCCTGGTGTAGGTATCCTGGCTCCCAGGGTATCCACGGGTGGCGTGACTCTTCAATCTTCCATAGAAATTCTTCAGGGTCCGCTGGGAAGGGTCCTTCTTCTTTAAAACTGCAACCGCGACTTACCCGTTGATTTGTATTGAGCTTGTGGTCGTGTTCCCACTCTGCACACGGCCTCCGTGGGGTTCCTGGGTACTTACCTTGTGTGGTTCCTTGGATCCCCGACTCTTCTACATCTTCTGGGTCCAGTCCCGACTTAAGACGTGGTTCGCATTCCACTATTTTAGTATGTGGTTTGGTCTCCCCCTGGAGACCACTGTGTATTTGTGCTACTTACGTGTTCTATTATCAAAGTATTGTGTGTACTTTCATTCCCACACTGTGAAGGAGAAATTGTTAAGTTTGGCTCTGAAGGAAAAGTCACTGCAAGCTTCGGGGTCTACTTTTAAAATTAGGTCTGATATCACCGGGGAGACAACAGACAGGCAGTGGCAGCTGGGAAAAAGAATGGAAGAACTGAGGTGGCTGGGGGCTAATGTGCAACTAAGATTTCCAGCTATCCTCAAGGTCATGTGGCAAAATAAAATGTATAATTTCCTGGCCGCTGAGGAAGTAGACGCTTCATGACGCAGGTCAAGAGGGCAGGGACTTCTGGGAAATGAATGAGCTAGGAAACGAGATAGCAACCCTCCATCAGAGTTGAGCTCGAATAGGCTCTGTTAAGGCCTAAACATAAGAATGGGAGCGTTACCAGGGGATGATCACATGTGGTGGGGGTCATGGGGAAAAAAGCAAAAAAAATTCCAATCCTCAAGTCAGGGTAGAAGGGTAGCACCATATAGGAGTAACAACTGGAAAAGGGAAAACAAAAAACAAAGTGATAAGTATAAAGGTGAAGGTAATCTAAAAACGAAAAGGGTTCTCGAGATACTTTGTTGGAATAGTAATGGGCTGCGGATAAAGAAAAGTAAACGTATTATACTGTAGGACTTGAACAAACACAAATCATATATGATCACGTTACAAGAAACCCACTTAAGAATACAGGAATGTAGCGATTTATTGTTGAAGCAAAAGTGGGTGAGACGGTTTTAGTCACTTATCAACCGCGATGTACTAAAGGTATAGCCCTGATATTTAAAACGAGATCTGGAGTAGGGCTGACAAGGTATAGAGCGGATAAGGGCGGCCGCTGTATTATAGCCGAGTTTAGTGTAGACCAAAGTCTGTACACGCTAGTGAGCTACTATGTCCCGAATTAGGACAACACTTCTCATTTGGCACACCTTTTTCCCAGCCTGGTAGATTTTAATGCACCTATTAACTTAGCAGGTGGTCTTGAACATTCTTTTAGACAACAACCTTCATAGATCCTCAGTATGGATTCAGATGAACTTTCCAAAAATGAGAGCTCCCTTAGTGGATCTGCTCGAAAATTATAATCTATGCAATGTCTTTCGTAAAGTAAATGGGGACGGCAGGGACTTTACCTCCCATAGTAAAAAGAACAGCCACTCTTTCAGACTAGATTACTTTTTTATGGACAGGAGAGAGGTAGAGAAAGTGGCATGGATGGAACATCTCCCTCTTCGCCTCAGATCACGCCGCTCTGCTGGTAAAAGTGGAATTGGCAGATTCAACAGGGGAAAGGAGGTGGACGGTCAACAGAAGGATCTTACTACGGGAAGGGATAGTGGCTAAGTTAGCTCTGGGAACAGAGGAGTTCTTCTCTTGGAATATTACATCAGCCCCCTGCATATAGTTTGGGATGCATTGCGTATAAGGCTTGGTTTAGGGGGATTCTCAAAAGTCTATCAATCAACTGGGCCAGGGAAGGAAAAGCGGAATTCTCTGGACTAGAGGAAGGTATGGTAAAAATAGAAAATCTATTAAAAATGGATGTACTGAGCAAAGAGGAGAGAATGGGGACAGAGATAAACCTTGAGGAATTGCAAATGAAATTTAGAGTAAAGTCAGAAGAGAAGGTGTTGCAGCAGTGGGAAGTTAGCAGAGCCAGGAGTATAGTGAATGGAGAATGCTGTGGGAGACTGTTGGCATGGAAAGCAAGGCTGGAAAGGACTCAGAATTATATTAAGAAGATTATAGATAGCACAGATAGTATGGTGGACAAGAGCTGCGAGATAAAACAAGCCTTTAATGAGTATTTTCAGGATTTATACACGGAAGACCTCTTAACAAACAAAGCAGACATAGAGGCATCGTTACAAGGGAAACACCCCCTAAGCTATCACATGAACAACAGCAGTTTCTCTGTCAGGAAATAACAGGTGGGGAAATTCTGGCAGAAATTTAAAAAGCAAAAAGAGGAAAGGCTGCTGGTCCCGATACGATTCCTAGCGAGTTTTATGCTGTAAATACTGATGGGATTATTCCAATTAGTATTAAACTGTTTAACTCTACACTAGTCAAAGGTAATCCCATCCCGGAATCATGGAACAAAGCAATAATGCTTTTAATCCCAAAGCCGGGTAAGAACCTTCTTCAGTGCCAATCGTATCGTCCAATTTCATTACTCAATAGTGATTATAAAGTCTTTACCAGTATCTTGGCAGCGCGTTTAAATGAAGTAGGGGGACACTTAATACATGAGGATCAAAAGGGGTTTCTTGCCAGGGAGAAACCTCAGAGAGCTGAACCGCTTGCTGAGAGTCTCAAGAGACCTAGCTATAACCTCAGGCACCCCGTTAGCGGTCGTTACCATGGACGCAGCCAAAGCGTTTGATTGCATTAATTGGAAGTATCTTGTGGCAGTTTTAGATCATTTTGGCATGAGTAAGTCTTTGTTAACTACATTAGGTAAGATTTATTACACTCCTACTGCTCGAGTCTTAGTGAACGATTCCTTGCCAGCACCAGTGAAAATAGAGACGGGGACCAGACGGGGTGTCCTCTCTCTCCCATTCTCTTCCCCCTTTATATCGAGCTATTTGCTCAAAGCTTAAGATTGAACGTGGAAATGAAGGTGATCCAGCGGTTCAACAACAACAGATACTCCACTACCATATACTCACCTGGGCCCATAAACTCACAGTGCGTAAAACCCCTGGCGTCAAGTTTGTAATTTCCACAGTGTTTAGGATTAGTTATCTAATACTCCTAACTAACCTTTCACTGATCAAGAAGTTCTTTCCTCAGGTTAGTTGAACTAGTTGATGGTGAGAATAACATAAAACTAACTGTTCTTTTATTCAAAGAAAATAACCACAGACTCAGGAAAGTTTCTTTATATAAATAAATGTATGTGAACCATCTCAAAAATACAGTGCAGTCACCAACATTCATAGGAGAGAAAACTCAATTCATCAACTCCAAAACATTTACCCCGGACTCATACAATAATCAATGCTCAGAAAGGGAGAGGACAGAGGGAAAAGAACATCAGCATATATTGAGATATTAAATTTACCAAGGATGGTGTGAAAGACCAACCCCCCTGGCCAAAGGGCTGGTAAGGGTCCCCCGGGAAGAGGTCAGGAGACAAAGACTCCAGGACAGGATAGTTGACCTCTCTAGAATACCTACAATTGCGCCGCAGCCCTCTCTGACACTCTCTTCCTCGTCGAGATTCTTCCGCAATCTTCAGATCTAACCCAATTAAATTAGGATAGAAAGTTCTGCTTCAGGTTCTGCAATCAGCTCTTCATCAGCAACTCAGCATCTCACAGCATCAGCTTCTCTCCCCGACAGCATTCTCAGACCTCCGCTCTCAGCGGCCTCTGTTCTGACTAACTAACTAAAACTATCTTAATTATACCTTCGTTTTCTCCATGTTCCACCCACTAAAGTTTCAATATCGTAAAATACGAAATATGATTGGTCAGGCAAGGGGGGAAGCTCCATCCCACCATGCTTACATGTCATTAAAATCAGTTCAACTACTGTTCGCAAACCCATCCCCTTAATTTTTATTCATAAATTTGATTCCCACACGCATTCACATTTCACTTTGAAACAATATAATAACATTTTGAATAAGAGTCTTCATCGTTGAACTCTTCCCATCCGTTCCGAGGGTGTAACACTTGTCCTTGGATCCCATTCAATCTCTCAGTCATCATTCCGGGTTAACTTTCAGTGGACATGCGCAATCTTCACGTGACTCAGCTTAATTCAGTTATACGAGAGAGGCCCAAATGCACACTAGTGATAAAGTCAGAAAAACAAATATTAATTTCACAAATTCTATTCTATTTCAGGGGCATCACTGTATTCACTGCAATTGCGTGTTCTGCTCAGGGGCATTACTGTTTATAGTGCCTCAGCGCTTCCCGCTTCCGCAGGTCCTGCTCTAACACTCGCCCCGTCCCCTGACCCAGCCCCACTCCCGCCTCCACCTCTACTCCCGCCCCCTCCCCTGCATAATGGCAACTGCTGCACGGTCGCGCCACTGGTGCGCCAAAGGCACGCTTAAGGCAAGCCCGTCTGCGCCCGTCCATGACCCGACCGCGACCCGCCCCAGGGACCCTGGTCCTCCGGGAACCCACCATTACGACTCCAACACCCTCCTCGCCCACAACCCCGGAGGCCACAACGGCTGCGTTAGATCCTCACCCAACACGGCCCATGGAGAGTTCTAGTGCAGACACTGCCAAAGATCTTTCACCGTCGACAAGATGCCCACAACCACCGAAGGACCACCGACTGAACAACCCCCTGAAACCCTGACTTGCATCCTCCTCAATATGCGCTCCCTACACATGCCGTAGAGATTTGGGACCTGATCGACACCCTCTCGCCCGACGTCGCATTCTTCATGGAAACCTGGACCAACGCCACCTCCGGGTGGAGGAATCGCCATCGCGCACAAAACCCCCCTCCGACTCTCCACATCCAGCACGAGCAAACCCCACTCCAACACAGAACACCTCCACTTCCAGATCCAGACCTGCCCCAGCACCACACTACACGGCACCCTCATCTACAGACCACCAGGACCCCGCGCACAGCCCGCAAACACCATCGCCGAACTCACCGCACCCCACGCCATCACCTCCACGGACTACATCCTGCCCGGGGACCTGAATTTCCACCTCGAAAACAGCCAGGACCCCGACTCCACCACACTCCTCGAGAACCTCGCCATCCTAGGGCTGAAACAGCGCGTCAGTACTCCCACCCACAGAGCAGGCCACACCCTTGACCCTATCTTCACGGGAGGATCAAACATCCGCTTCAGTCACACCACCCAGCTACCCTGGATGGACCACCACTGCGTCCATTTCACTTTCAACACCACCACCGCAGCCAAGCCAGCCCTACGTCAGCTGCAACGGAACTGTAGAAAGGTCACCGAATAGCACCTGAACGCTGCCCTCCTCCAAGACCCCCCCAAGGCCGTGACCGACAGTAGTTCCTTAGCCAGGGAATTCCACTGCTGGGTCATTGGGTGCGCCGACAAGCTGGCACCTCTTCACCGCACTGCCAAACTACACCCTTTGAGGGCCGCCTGGTTCACCACCGAACTCCAAGAAGCAGATGCCTGGAGAAAACCTGGAGGAGCCAGAAGACCACGGAAGCACAGAACAGCCACAAGAGCGCCTTGAAAGACTATCACCAGCGTATAAGGGACACTAAAAGGACCTTCATCAGAGACAAAGTCATAACCAACTCATCAAACGTCAAGGAACTGTTCAACGTCATTCAGCAGTTCGCAAAACCCACCTGCGAAGCCACTGACAATACACCCTCCCAGGAACTCTGCGACAAACTCAGCTCCTAATTCCATCTGAAGATCAAGGCCCTTTACGACAACTTCAGCGAGCCAGCAGAAATCATCACCACATCACCCACCACCGCCGAGAAACCGATCCTCTCCTCCTGGGCACCCGCGTCCACTGAACTCATCTCCTCTACCATGAAGAAGACGCACTCAGGAGCCCCAACGGATCCCTGCCCCCCTCACATCTTCCACAGGGCCGCCACAGTCATCGCACCCGAACTAGGACAAACAATGAACTCCTCCCTCTTATCCTCTTATCCGGCATCTGCCGAGATGACTGGAAGCGTGCGGAGGTTAAACCCCCCCTCAAGAAACCAACGGACGACCAAACTGACCTGAAGAACTACCGACCCATCTCTTTCCTCCCATTCACAGCCAAGGTAACTGAAAGACTCGTGAACGCCCAGCTGATCGCCTTCATCGAAGAAAACTCCATCCTAGACGCATCCCAGTCTGGCATCCGCAACAACTACAGCACCAAGACCACCCTCCTTGCCGCCACCGACGACATCCGCATGCTGCTTGACCAGGGACACACCGCAGCCCTCATCCTCCTAGATCTCTCCGCAGTCTTTGACACAGTCTCACATCGCACGCTAGCTGACAGACTCCACAACGCAGGAATCCAGGGGGCCACCCTCGACTGGATCCAATCCTTTCTCTTTGGCAGAACCTAGAGGATCAGACTCTGCCCTTTCCTCTCCAACACCACTGACATAATCTGCAGAATACCTCAGGGATCCTCACTAAGCCCTAACGCTCTTCAACATCTGCATGGCCCCCATCACCGCCATCGTCAGAAAACATGGGCTCAGCATCCTATCCTACGCCGACAACACACAGCTCATCCTCTCCCTCACCAAAAACCCAAAAATCACCAGGCTCCGCTTCCAAGAAGGTATGAAAAACATAGCCGCTTGGATGAAGGACAGCTGCCTGAAACTCAACTCCAAGAAGACCGAGGTCCTTATCCTCAGACCCTGCACCTCCGCCAGGGACAACACCTGGTGACCCTCTGCCCGCGGGAGCCCACCAACCCCTACAGACCGCGCTCTGAACCTCGGCATAATCCTTGACTCCTCCCTCTCCATGAACCGCCAGATCATGGCCGTCGCATCACCAGCTACAACTGCCTCTGCATCCTCCGCAAGACCTTCAAATGGACCCCACCGACTGCAGAAAGACCGTCACCCACGCTCTCATAACCAGCAGACTGGACTACGGTAACACCCTCTATGCCGAAATCAACAAAGCTCTTCTACACAAACTCGAAACCATCCAGAACGCCGCTGCCAGGCTCATCCTAGGGATGCCACGCCATGCCAC
Organism: Triturus cristatus; assembly: GCF_964204655.1. NCBI lineage: Eukaryota > Metazoa > Chordata > Amphibia > Caudata > Salamandridae > Triturus > Triturus cristatus. The sequence goes on along the minus strand of NC_140584.1, from coordinate 1,210,621,829 downwards.
GAACATATGACCCAACACCTCCGAAGCCTCCACTGGCTCCCCGTTGAGAAGAGAATCACTTTCAAACTCCTCACCCACGCCTACAAATCCCTCAACAACATCGGACCCAAATACCTCAACAGCCAAGTTTGTTTCCACTCACCCAGGAGGAACCTCCGCTCCGCTGACCTCGCCCTAGCAGAGGTCCCCCACATTTGCAGAAACAGAGCCGGCAGGAGAGCGTTCTCCTACATGGCAGCCAAATCCTGGAATGAGCTCCCGGTCAACATCAGACGCTCCCCAACCCTCCACACATTCAGGAAGGACCTCAAGATGTGGCTCTTCGACTGACCCGGAGCTGCTCCTACCTCCCCCAGTGCCTTGAGACCCTCGCAAGTGAGTAGCACGCTCTACAAATTACTGATTGATTGATTGACAAATAAAGTGGTCGCACTGTATACCACCCACCTCTAGTCTACTCCCCTTTTCTTATTAATACTTTTCCCGCATTAGTATTAGCAAAATAGCATGTTTTCATTTCAAATAAGCAGATGCCATGCATGCGAGTCTTCAAGACTCCATTTTAGTATCTTCTGCTCATGCACCAGAATTTCCCTCCAAGCGTTAGTTCGTCATACTGCGTAGATGCAGTTGACGCATGTGCACAAAAGTTCCCCGTTTAAAACGGAATTAGTCTGTCTTCATGGTTATCCACATTAGTACCCACATACGCAAGCTTCACTAACCAGTGTGTTCATGTGGTGTGTATTAGTTAGTCACGATACTTGGTTAATAACTTCGTTAATAAGTTGAACAAGTGGATTGTATCCAAGCAAGTCTCTTTTCCACGAAACCTTGCTCCATCAAAGGCTTTCGACGTGGAGTCCTTTTCAAGAAAGATAGCATTATCTGCCGACGACTTGATGGTCTTCACTTCAGACGTACACTCAGCTTTACCACAGCTCATGACAGAGGCAAGGATTTTCGGGGAACTCTCAGGATATAAGAGGATAAAACAGAAGTTATGGTGTGGAATCTCTCTGAGCAGGATTTTGTACGTGTTACATAGACAAGGCAGCTGGAGCTAAAATTAATTAAAGATATTGGGAAAATTGCAGCAGCTAACTTTGGAAAAGTGAGTCAGGAGAGAGGAAATTAACGAGATGGCGGAACCTACCGTTATCTATCTATGGGTGGATAAATTTGGCAAAGATGTTCATCCTTCCTTTAGTCAAACACTTTTCTGTTTGACAATGTCCCCCTAAACGTTGATAAAAAAGGGCATTCAGGCCCTACAGGGGAAAATGACATCCTTTATTTGGGGGCACCAAAGGTATACGTCTCTCTTGCAAGAAATTAATGAGAAAGGCTGGAGCCGGGGGTTTGGGGCTTCCAGACTTCCAACTCTATTGCTGGGCCTTTCAGCTCAAGAATAATAGAATGTTACTTTTCGGCGCAGACAAGACCTTAATTGGCGCCATGTATAGAGCAATGCTATTGGGTCTGCCCAAGGAGGGCTTTACTTATAAGTTTGGGGCGCCCAAATACTTTAAAAAGGTCAGACTAACGTGTCTTCAAGCAGCAGCAAAAATCTGGTTTGAGATTAGATCGCTTTTGGGAAGTGCCTATTACAGTAAGTTGCCTCCCATGTTGGATTCCCCAGGCACCCCGGAGTGCATGCTGGATACTCTTTCGGCCCCCGTTAAACAGAGCGGGATTAGCAGATGGGAGCCACTGTTAGACGAGGGGCAGCACCCACCCTGGGAATACTGGAGTAAGAGGACTGAGGGGGGAATCTCGAGGTTCTAAATCTATGAAGTGAACTCATGGCCGAGGAGCCAAGATTGGACAGGAATGCAACCAGGTCAAATGGAAGGGGACCTCGAAGACCGCCGGTCTCAGAAAAAGGAAGTGGCGCAGTGGTACCAACATCTACTTACAGCGGCTAAAGACAAGATGAGAGCTCCATTTTCGGTATGAGATGGATACTTTCTGGACGTCGAGCTGGAAGAATCATGGCAAGTATCTTTATCTACACTTTACTCAATTGTTAAGCCTGATGCGTTAAGGAAGAACCACTTCTTTACTCTTTATAGAATATACTGGACCCCGGAAGGGCTGGCGAAAATAAGGGGTAATAGTGACCCTAAATGTAAACGTTGTGGAAGCAACGAGTCGGACGACATGCACATGCTCGCCACCTGTCCAACGTTAGAAGAGTTCTGCCTTTCCGTGGGTAACACGATCCCCCGCTCAGTGGGTACTACTATTGAGGTTCCTAATCATGTTTGGGATAAGCCAACAGGATGTGGGGGGCATATTTTGAAACACAAAGCAAAGAAATCTAACATTCTACTTAATCTTAATTGCGAGAAGAGAAATATGCAAATTATGGACTGAAGCCTCGTCGCCACCTTCATGGCAAGCGTGGAGAAACTCTGTGGCCTTTTTTGAGAAGATGGATAGATGGCAAGATGAGGGAAAGGAAGGTGGTGACTTTTGGGATATGCTGAGATTTGAAGCAAATGCATTTGTCCATCTTCATAAAGCAGCTTGGCAATGTCAGTAAGATAGATTCCAGGAAGCACACCTAATATGATTAAAGAAGAAAATCCAATATTTGGAGCACGTGGACCCCAGATACCGTAATGGTGCTTATTCCAATAATTGGAGATAATATGAAGACTTATTAAAAAAAAATATATAAATGTATTGTTTTAACTCTGGGTAGAAGATACTGCAATGTGTTAATGAGTGTTTATAATAAATACATATTTTAAAACTACACCGTGTGGTTCTTTTTCACTGAATCTGCACTATAAGATTAGGTACTGGTGAAATAAGCTGCTTTACACTTCATCTGGACTAAGCCTGAAGGCTGCTCTCCACAGCTACCACTTGGAGAGTTTTCTAAAGTTGTTTAAGACCACTAAAGTCACCATATGCTAAGCCAGCCTCCTACAGACGTCTAGTTTGTATCTCCTCAGATTATTGAAATATTCTAGGAAGTCAGCTCCTCTGGTTCTGATGTTTTTAATGTCTATACCATTCCAAGATGGCGATGCACTAGTCTCAGTGGAGGGCATTGTCCTCTGTTTAATTCTACTCTCTATTTTGTAGGTTCTTTTGGTCTCACCTTTCTAATCGACGCAACACATGACCGGTTCCTTTTAAATTGGCGTCCTGTCTCATTAAACCCTTCTGAGGCCTCCACAGTCGTTGGCAGCTTCTCAATAGATCGTCGCTTTGTATGGCTGGTCCGTTCTGGTAAGGAGAGAGGCGGACAAAGCCTTTTTAGGTCGAGCCTAGCACAGCGTGCGCTTTTCTGAAAACTCGTACGTGTGTGTTTCGATTTTCCACACATTGTATTGGCCTTTGCTTGTGGCTTTAAAAAATGAAAGCACGCAATTGACCAAAGGCGGGTGCATGTCCCACCTTTTCCAGTAAATGTTTCCTCCCATGACATCCAGCTTGCGGGAGAGAGCAGGGGCGCGCCGGGTGCCATCTGTTTTGGATCATGTTACGTCGCTTTCAGTTTCATGGCCGCGCAGCCGCTCGATCGGGTTTGTCTCAAACACTTTTGTTCCCACCTTGCTGCACTGTGTTTGGTGTTTGTACAGTGTGCGCTACCCTGATCCGCATGCCATTGAAATTACTTTGGAAGTTCTTACTTGCTAATTATCGGTCACTTTCCCCCCATCAGTATTATTCGCAGTCTGCAGTCTGGTGCTCAGTCTGTTTTTTGTGCACTCTGGAGTAGTGATCAGTCACTCCCGCTGCTTGTCTCGCGTGCATGAATGATGTGACACTCTCTTACTCCTCCTTCATGCAATCTGTAGTGCTCACCAGTCACTTGTGCTCAGTTTCCTTTGTTCAGTCTGCAGTAATAAGCAGTCAGTCTCACTCCCTTCCATTTGCGGTCAATCTTACTCTGTCCTTAATCACTCCGCAGTAATAACCATCCAGTGTTCCCTGTTCTTCATCTGGTCTTTGGCCATGATAGGTCAGTTGCGCTCTCCTCTGTCTATGCTCGGTAATGATGCTGTAGCTTCTCCTATCCTTGCTTATATTACCACTCAGTTTATGTTACTCCTTTCCTTTCCGCATAAAATCTCAAGTCTTCATCCTCTGAAATCACCTTTCCTCCCCCTTCGCTCTCCCTGTCTCTCAAATTTTCTATTTCTTAATAAGCCCAACGATTTCCTGCTGGCTCTTGAAACCACAGTGAAAGTTGTCAGTGGATACAGGGGCTCTAGGCAAATCAGGACAGGACATTGCTTCCGAAAAGCCGACGGGGCTGAGGCAGAGCAAGTCAGAGTTCGGGGTTTTGAGATACTTATTCTCTTTAGATATTTATAGTCTTATTTTTTACAGTGTTTAATATGGTGCTTTGATTTTGTAACTGCCAGTGCTTTTTTTGAGCCGGTGGATTCCAGGACTCACCACAGCATTTAAATAACAACACTGGCACTTATACAGCAAACTGGACCTACAAATATTGGAATGCTTTTTATGAGCATAATTTAAGGGCATATTATGTTCTGGTACAAAAGTGGAGACTTAGGGCCTCATGTAGGTGGCATACACTTTACCGATTCTAAAATACCGAATCATACCGATTCGGTATTTAAGAATCGGTAAAGTGTATGTAGGTACAAATTCGGTAAATGTTACCGAATCGGAGTGAGTCGGTAATTACCGAATCGGTATTTACCGATTCGGTAATGAGGCATACCTTCCCATTGATGGGAAGGTATGCCTCATTACCGAATTGGTAAATACCGATTCGGTAATGGGGGAGCACATGCAAGGGTGGCAGGGTGTCACATTGACACCCTGTTGCACCCCTGATTCGGCCATGTGTGCACATGTGGCACACATACATGCCCTAAGGGCATGTATGTCTGCCACATGTGCACACTTCTAAGCGCTATAAAATGCTTTTACACATCCATACTTTATTTACCACCAACTATTAGTTGGTGGTAAATACCGACTCCAAACAACACCCACACACTCCCCCTACATCTCATTTCTGTATTCGGAATTTACCGAATCGGTAAAATTACCGATTCGGTAATTTTACCGATTCGGTAAATTACCGAATACAGAAATGAGCCCCCTACATGTCACAAGCCTAAATACCGGTCGGTAACGGTATAATTACCGAAAATCGGCCGTTACCGACCGGTATTCGGCTACGTACATGAGGCCCTTAGTGATTTGCCCAGGATCACAGCATGTTGGGCCAATGCCAAAACTCAAACTTTGTTCCCCAGCTCTGAAGTCGGCACCCTTTCAGTGCTATGGTTTAGCTTTTTCCTAATGGCATTTGCCTCTCCTAATCTGTTACTTTTTCTATAGTAGTGCTTAATTTGAGCTGGTGCTTTCCGGAACTCACCACAGCACTTAATTATAAACACTGGCACTTGTAGCATAAACTGGACCCAGGGTTTTTGGAGTGCTTTTTATAAGCATTACTTAAGGACATATTACTTTATGGAACAAACACTGGTATTTTTATAAATACCACTTAAGGGCATAGGAATTTTTGGTACAAACATGGAAATTAAGTGATTGGCTCAGGATCACAAGATGTTGATCCTACGTCAAGACTCGAGCTTTGTTCCCCAGCTCTAAAGCCGGCATCTTTGCCTGTTACACAATAGCTTTCCCCAATGACATTTGCTTCTCCTAATCTGGTCCTTTTTTTTTTTATAGCAGGGCTAATTTGAGCCGGTGTTTTCCTGCACTCCCCACCGCATTTAATTGTCAACACCGGCGCTTATAGTGCAAACTGGATCCAAAGGTTTTGGAGTGCTTTTTATAAGCACCATTTAAAGATATATTAAAACACATTATAATATGCACAAGTAAAAATCATTTCTGATATATATTTTTTATTTATAGACTGCGATGCTGTTATTGTGCCTGCCGTTTAATATGCTTTTTGCATTTTGTAACCTACAATGCTTAATTTGAGCTGGTTGTTTCCGGGACTCCCCAAGGCACTTAATTATTAATACCGACGCTTATAGAGCAAACCTAACCAACGATACTTCAGTTGTATATAATGTTTTTTTAGGTTATGTATAAGGTGCCAGAAATGATTATAACACTTTTTGATTATAACTTATAACTTTTAAACATGCTGCACAACATTCACAATGCTATACAACATATATTAAAAACGTTAACAAAGCCCATAGCTCTGTCAAAACACTTATAACGCTCCAAAGGTGAGACCTATTGGCTATGCCAATGCTTGTTTCTGTAGGGAGCACACACATCTCCACCTCGGCTCAGAATTGACTTGGCCCATGCGGGTTTTCGGGCTATCCATATCTGCAGGCTTCCATATCTGCCCGAGCGCCCAGAGTCACCCTGGAGTACTGACACTTGGCGGGTGAGGGGTCGATTCAGTGCTGGGACCGTCTGCCCTTCCCTCACTAAGCCCATGTTCATCCATGTTTTCCGTGTCCTTGAAATGATAACTTTCTCTCATTGCACTCCATTGAATCTTGCTCGTGTTACCCAGAACATTGTTTTTCTTTTGCAGCATGTTGACCAACGCTCTTAAGACTCGAGTATTTGGTGTTTTTCCCCTTTGAATCTGTAGGGCTGCGTCCCATATACGACCTCTCCACGCCTCTGCCCCCGAGGGTTTAACTTACTCCGCCTATTGAATATTTAATAGGAGAAATATTTTAGCAACATTATTTGAAAATAAATGAATCTAATATACATTTTGTTAAATTATAATTAGCTTACTTTTGAGTAATTCTAGACATCACTTTCAATAAATATTAATGCATATTTTAGATTGGAATGTATTTTTAAATTAAACTTCAGAAAAATATTTTTACATTTCTTAAAATATTTAAACTAATTAAGAGTTAACTCAAAATTAAGTTAAATGTACTGTAGCATTTTATTTTGTTCTACATTTAAAATGAATATATTATCGTAATTTACTCTAATATTTAACATAAGCATATTTTATGGGTCATATAAATAGTTTCCCTTTAGTTTACCATTGGGAGACTCCTGTCTGATGGAGATCTCCTTAGAGTAAGTTATAGGGACATTTTAAAAAGTTTGTGAAACTTTATAATAAATTATTTAAAATATGTTCATGGTAGAGACTAATGTACATTTATTTTATATATTTATTTTAAATGCAGAACAAAGGATAAAATTCACACCCGTCCATGACCATAAGTACTATCTAAGGGCACTTGTAGGCACTTCTAGGTCCTGATGATAGTGTTGCTGGTGAACATAAAAGAGGCTCTCTCTTGGACCTATGTCTAGACAAGCTGCACTAACAGCTCCACACTGCATCTTTCCAGCTGTGACCTCAGTTACAAACACATCACTACACTCAAGGCTACTCCAGCAGGACAGAGGTGCAGTGTCCGCTTGCTTTATAAATACATCATTGGCTCTTGTGGCTCGGGCTATTATAGACCCCTTTGCCAACTCCCTGGGGTGCCAGTTGGTTGGCAAAAGCAATGGATATACAGCTCCAAGACCCTGTAATGGCTTCGGCATTTCTTGACCTGCAGCAGCCTTGGCGTCATCCTGAAAGTGAGCCGAAACTGAGTTGTGTTGGTCAGTGACAGGAGGGGTAATTGCCCCGTCTGCGGCAACTGACAGTCTTGGTCATGCCACCATGCCCAGCCATCTTTGTAGGTGGCACAGTACTGGCACGGTGCTTCATTCCTGGGAAACTCACTCGGGCAGTATCACTGCCTTCGCTTCTCTAGTGCAGTATTTCAGACTTGGGGGTGACCAGGGCTCTGTGAGCCAATCCTCTCTAACCTTCTCACCATACCTTTACGCAGCTTCTCACTTGGTCTTGAGGTATTGACGGTAATAATTACAACCGCACAGACGCGGACCTGGGAGTGTTAGATAGTACCTCCAAGAACTGCCCAGTGGCCATCAGTGAGTCGACGGCCTTTCATTGGTCACCTTAAGACACTGAAGGGATGGATGGGATGTTGGCTGCTGGCTGCAGCGAGCCCTGGGACTTCTTCCCTGCTTGCCTGGTGGTGCTGACTCCCATCCATGGATCACCATAGCCTGGAACCCAGAGCTTTAATCCTTCTCTGTGTGTCTGGAGTTTGTATTTTAATCTTCATTTATCTCTGTCACTTGCACCCCAGGGCATCACTATGGCAAGTTATTACCTCTCCCAAACAACATGCCGTAGCAAGGTCCTTCCATGTCTCTTCTCTTTCAATTCTGTTTCAGAAGGAACTGCACCAACCTCCGCCTGATTGGACAATGTTAACTCAAACTCACTGTCCCTGTGGCTGCCACAGCATCTCAGTACATCCCCATGCTCTTTGTGTGCGCAGGAGCTCAGTGTCTCGAGGGATCCACAAAGTGTGACCACTTCCTGCCGTGCTTCATGCGCTCCACTGCCTCTCCCATGAGCTACAAACACATCAAAGGATTGTGCCTCTCCCACAATGCCTTTCATCTCAGGGGTCCTCCATGTATAATGGGCACACAGCAGAGGTATCCCCTGGGCGATACTTTCTCCCATGGACAGGACTCTCTGTCCCAGCTCCCACAGTCTGCTGTGGTTTGAAGTTTGAGGCGCAGGCATCTCTTCCCACAGAAAAGTACTGGCACACTGTAGCAAAAACTTCCTTGTTACTCTGGACTAGGTAGGAGTAAGTGTACTTTATCACAGACCTCCAATACTCATTTATAATGTCTGGAGACAGCCCATCCAGAATGCTACAAATTTAACAATTAAAATGGATAGAAAAGTGAGAAAAGAAGAATGTGCAGTCAGTCCACAAACGGATACACTCTACAAAGACCCTCAATAATAACGAGGTGAAAAAATATGTAGAGAGAGAGAGAGTACCTCACGTGCGCACCACCAGAGGAGCTACTGGTTGGTTCTCACCAGCTTGCCCACGTTTATTTCATCATCGGTCACTCTCTCTCAAGAAAAAAGTGTGCAGTGTCCAGTGAAAAAACACATAACACAAGACAGTGTAGTGTGAAAAACACAAAAACAGATAAATTGTGCAGACAACGACAAATAAAAATAGTGAAGGTGTATAGACTCACAAATGATTGTTTTATTCTGGTTAGGAGTCTATCACCCTGTTAAAAACACAGCATGTTGCATACCTTAATAATGACGGCCAACATGTTTCATTGCCAGTAAAATTTGTGGCAAATTCATCAGGGCAAGAAGGGGTCAAGAATCACCTTCTCTGGACACACACCTTTAAAAGGACTGACAAACACAAACAAACAAACATACAGCATAATCAGTACGGAGAGGGATGAGTTCACTGACCAACCCAAGGATGGTGATGGTGACAACATTTAGTTCATTACCTAGTTGGAGCTATGGGCCCACATACCAGCCACCAACCAGTCGCAGGGGCGTACTAAATTTTTAACTATCGCCTTCCTGCTCGACAAAGCACGATCGTCGTTGGTGCCTGCACCTGTGGAAACAAGTATAGACCGTCTATACCTGACTTAATCTAGAAAACACACTGTGTATTTACTCTTCCTCAATCTACAAATGATCAGTCACCTCGCTTGTTTGGAAGTTCTACTCCGTCATTGGTCATTACAACACAATAACCCTTTGAAATCTGATGTATCACATCAGCACAACCCAGTACCGATATCGTTTTCACAGCTCAGCTGACTTCAACAGTCACATCCGTCTTGTTCATACCAAAATTCAATAATGTGTAAAAAGTAAAACCCTGGTCTATTCGCACCGCAACAGTCACGCAACACCCAGAAATGAAAACGGCGTTTTTCAGTAGCTCATCCGCCCCCGGCTTACCCTGTCCCTTGTACAACCAGGCGGTACCTCAGCACTGGAGCAACTCAACGCGCGACTGTGTTCAATTTCAACGAGTAGCTATGGCAACATCTCGCGAGACTACGCGAGTCGTAAGGTTGTATCAGTCAATACTGGAGAATGCCGCAGCCATTTTGGAGTGGTCAAGGACCCCGATTTAAAACCATTAAGACCTCAGCTGGAAAGAACTACTCTGACTACAGAGTGGGTGATTATGCCATCTTGTTTAAAAACATAAGCCCGCATCAAGTAGGGTAAGACCCCATAAGTGGCGGACGTGATCGTAATCCAAACCGGTATGCAGGCAAATTTCTACAGCACAAGGACCCGTATAGCAGCCATCTTACCAGAGATCGATATCATGTGTAATAACAGGGGAGTCAGTCCGCGATTAATAACGGTAGGGATAGATATTAACCAGCCTCCAGAATGCATCATGGAGCGCATATTAGGGGTGGGCGGAATTTGCGGAATTAACCTTCGCAAATTATCGCGAGAATGTTTAAAATTATCGCAAACAAGCAGAAATATCGCGAAGATGCGGAAGTTTTTTTCCGGCATGTTCGCGCGATTTTCTGCATGGTTGCGGGTCGCCAACTTACCCATGTGGCTGCTTGCGGGCGCGGCCATCTTGTTTTGAGTTGTTCTCGCGGTGCATGATCGCGAGAAGAAAGACGTGATCGCGCGACGCATGACGTCACTGCGGGCGCGAACTGTCGCGAGACAGCGCAAATGGCTAAAAACAATACAACATCTCATGGAGAACGCGACCGGATCAAGAAAACTTGTCGGCGAACGCAGGGATTCAGGTAAGGCGATCGCGCGCGCGCGAGAATGTATCATTTTACAGCGCGAGCAAGAAACAAATTATCGCCAAGCTGCGGAAACCGGAATTTTTGACATTTTCGCGCTCTCCGCGGAACGCAAAAATGTCAAATTATCGCAATTTCCGCGAACGGAACGAAATTTTTGCCCAGGCCTAGCGCATATGTGCACCATAAACATATTTCATACAGCGCCCGAACCAATAGCGCCAGGGATAAACTAAACCAATGGCCTGTATGTCACCTGATGTGCACCCCGGGGAGCAGAAAAATCTCAAACAAATTGTTGCGGAACATGCGGAACCACTTTACCAGGGTTATACTATGTATAAGATGTTATGAACGGTTCATCAGGGGTGAGTGGAGGTAGTATATTAATAATATGATGAAGTACTCAGCCTATCAATAACCACCTATCTGCTTACTTTATTCCACTCGATTTGGTCATTGAGACCAATGGTGTCCCCCTTCTCAGTGAAAATCCAACGGGCCTCCTTCGCGGCTAGTCTCTTATCAATATCACCCATATCGCCCCAGACTTTCTCCAGGACAACCCACTTTAAAGATCTAAATTGATGTTGCTGGTCTTTGTAGTGTTGGACTAATCGAGTGGTGAGCTTAGCAGCCCTAATAGTGCTCAGATGTTCCTGAATGCGTACCTTGACCTTTCTAGAGGTAAGACCAATGTAATGTAGTCCACAGGGACATGTCAATCTGTAGATTACATGGCACGTATTACAGTTGGTAAACTGACGGAGAAACCAGGTCCTCCCACTACCTAGTGTGATCTCAGTTGTTTTCTCCGTCAGTTCGCACACTGAACAGCTCCCGCAGGGATGGTGTCCTGGAGGTAGATTTATGTTCTTCTGAACATGGGCAGGTCTTGTATGCACCAGTCTATCCTTCAGGTTTTGGGTCCTTTTAAATGTGAATCTAGGCTGGGGCATCTGAAAGTCACTGGTGGATAACAATGACCAATGCCGCTTGATTATTTGTCTGATCTTATTAGACAACGGGTCGAATGTAAGAACCACTGGCAAACTCTCCTTGGATTCCTTCTTGTTCCTCTCCAGCAAAGCCTCCCTGGGTGTATTGTGCGCCCTTTTACGGGCTCTGGTGATAATCCTCTTAGGGTAAGCACGTTGTTCCAATTTCATGCTCAGCACCTCTGATTGATGTAAATAATCAGATGTAGAGGAACAGTTTCTGCGGTATCTTAGAAACTGACCAACTGGGAGGTTGTCCCTCAGAGCTCTGGGGTGGTACGACTGGTAGTGTAAAAGGGAGTTTTTATCAGACAAGACTCGATGTGACCATTGACATCGAGTCCTTGTACACTAGCATCCCCCAGGACGCGACGCTGGTGGCAGCAGCTCGCGCCCTGGGAGCCCAGGAGTGGTTTTATGACACTCCCCAGTCCTTTGTCATGCAATGTGTGGATTGACATGTCCCTGTGGACTACATTACATTGGTCTTACATCTAGAAAGGTCAAGGTACGCATTCAGGAACATCTGAGCACTATTAGGGCTGGTAAGCTCACCACTCGATTAGTCCAACACTACAAAGACCAGCAACATCAATTTAGATCTTTAAAGTGGGTTGTCCTGGAGAAAGTCTGGGGCGATATGGGTGATATTGATAAGAGACTAGCCGTGAAGGAGGCCCGTTGGATTTTCACTGAGAAGGGGGACACCATTGGTCTCAATGACCAAATCGAGTGGAATAAAGTAAGCAGATAGGTGGTTATTGATAAGCTGAGTACTTCATCATATTATTAATATACTACCTCCACTCACCCCTGATGAACCGTTCATAACATCTTATACATAGTATAACCCTGGTAAAGTGGTTCCGCATGTTCCGCAACAATTTGTTTGAGATTTTTCTGCTCCCCGGGGTGCACATCAGGTGACATACAGGCCATTGGTTTAGTTTATCCCTGGCGCTATTGGTTCGGGCGCTGTATGAAATATGTTTATGGTGCACATATGCGCTCCATGATGCATTCTGGAGGCTGGTTAATATCTATCCCTACCGTTATTAATCGCGGACTGACTCCCCTGTTATTACACATGATATCGATCTCTGGTAAGATGGCTGCTATACGGGTCCTTGTGCTGTAGAAATTTGCCTGCATACCGGTTTGGATTACGATCACGTCCGCCACTTATGGGGTCTTACCCTACTTGATGCGGGCTTATGTTTTTAAACAAGATGGCATAATCACCCACTCTGTAGTCAGAGTAGTTCTTTCCAGCTGAGGTCTTAATGGTTTTAAATCGGGGACCTTGACCACTCCAAAATGGCTGCGGCATTCTCCAGTATTGACTGATACAACCTTACGACTCGCGTAGTCTCGCGAGATGTTGCCATAGCTACTCGTTGAAATTGAACACAGTCGCGCGTTGAGTTGCTCCAGTGCTGAGGTACCGCCTGGTTGTACAAGGGACAGGGTAAGCCGGGGGCGGATGAGCTACTGAAAAACGCCGTTTTCATTTCTGGGTGTTGCGTGACTGTTGCGGTACGAATAGACCAGGGTTTTACTTTTTACACATTATTGAATTTTGGTATGAACAAGACGGATGTGACTGTTGAAGTCAGCTGAGCTGTGAAAACGATATCGGTACTGGGTTGTGCTGATGTGATACATCAGATTTCAAAGGGTTATTGTGTTGTAATGACCAATGACGGAGTAGAACTTCCAAACAAGCGAGGTGACTGATCATTTGTAGATTGAGGAAGAGTAAATACACAGTGTGTTTTCTAGATTAAGTCAGGTATAGACGGTCTATACTTGTTTCCACAGGTGCAGGCACCAACGACGGTCGTGCTTTGCCGAGCAGGAAGGCGATAGTTCAAAATTTAGTACGCCCCTGCGACTGGTTGGTGGCTGGTATGTGGGCCCATAGCTCCAACTAGGTAATGAACTAAATGTTGTCACCATCACCATCCTTGGGTTGGTCAGTGAACTCATCCCTCTCCGTACTGATTATGCTGTATGTTTGTTTGTTTGTGTTTGTCAGTCCTTTTAAAGGTGTGTGTCCAGAGAAGGGGATTCTTGACCCCTTCTTGCCCTGATGAATTTGCCACAAATTTTACTGGCAATGAAACATGTTGGCCGTCATTATTAAGGTATGCAACATGCTGTGGTTTTAAACAGGGTGATAGACTCCTAACCAGAATAAAACAATCATTTGTGAGTCTATACACCTTCACTATTTTTATTTGTCGTTGTCTGCACAATTTATCTGTTTTTGTGTTTTTCACACTACACTGTCTTGTGTTTTGTGTTTTTCCACTGGACACTGCACACTTTTTTCTTGAGAGAGAGTGACCGATGATGAAATAAACGTGGGCAAGCTGGTGAGAACCAACCAGTAGCTCCTCTGGTGGTGCGCACGTGAGGTACTCTCTCTCTCTCTACATATTTTTTCACCTCGTTATTATTGAGGGTCTTTGTAGAGTGTATCCGTTTGTGGACTGACTGCACATTCTTCTTTTCTCACTTTTCTATCCATTTTAATTGTTAAATTTGTAGCATTCTGGATGGGCTGTCTCCAGACATTATAAATGAGTATTGGAGGTCTGTGATAAAGTACACTTCCTCCTACCTAGTCCAGAGTAACAAGGAAGTTTTTGCTACAGTGTGCCAGTACTTTTTTGTTGAAACTATTGTTGATTGGAGGGCGTTCTGGCACGTTTTCCCTCTCTAGCTCCTTTTGTGATTGAATCTCTTCCCACAGAGCCATCAGAGGACTCATTCAATGTCCAGTCCTGCTGAGGTGAATGAACGCACATGAGGAGACTAAACAAACACAAAATAATCATCTCACAGGAATAAACTGAGAAATGCAATATTAAACAATCTGATGTACACATCACTTCCTGTGACCCAGGTACTTCTGGTGGTGATACGAATCTGACGTCACGCCAGTAAGGTACTATCATATGTCTTGTAGTTACATTTATACCTCTCTGCGGATCTCTGCCGAAGCCTAAGGCGCTTTGCCGGATGGCAGGACACTACTCCATGGGCCTGCTGGGGTGCAGGTGATGTCATCTGGTGTCAGTGTTTTGATGTTGTAGTAAGGACTAGAGTTGCGCTCTTGTTGTGAGTTTATTGCTGCACTCTGACTTTGTTGTACCATAAGACATTGCAGTAATGTATGGAGTGTGCGGTCCCTCTAAAGACTTGTTATGAGCAAGCGAGCGAGCTCCTGCTTTGTGGAGCGAGCTCCTGCTTTGTGGACATAGCTTCTGCTTTGTGGAGTCAGCTCCTGCTTTGTGGAGCGAGCTCCTGCTTTGTGGACATAGCTCCTGCTTTGTGGACATAGCTTCTGCTTTGTGGAGTCAGCTCCTGCTTTGTGGAGCGAGCTCCTGCTTTGTGGACATAGCTTCTGCTTTGTGGAGTGAGCTCCTGCTTTGTGGCGCAAGCACCTGCTTTGTGGAGCGAGCTCCTGCTTTGTGGACATAGCTTCTGCTTTGTGGAGTGAGCTCCTGCTTTGTGGAGCGAGCTCCTGCTTTGTGGAGCGAGCTCCTGCTTTGTGGACTGAGCTTCTGCTTTGCGGAGTGAGCTCCTGCTTTGTGGAGCGAGCTTCTGCTTTGTGGAGCGAGCTCCTGTTTTTTGGAGTGAGCTCCTGCTTTGTGGAGTGAGCTCACTTGTCAAAAGTAAATACATCCCGGTTGCTCTGTTTCCTTCCAATTACTGTTCTGTGGCCCGCGCTGCTGGCCTGCATCGGTTCCACAGTCTTCGTTGAGTGTCTGATGCACGAGGACACGCTGCTTGTCAACTCTTTATTTATAAATTGTACTTCACTAAATAAATGCTTTACTTATCTCCGCTTGGCTCCCAAAGTCTCTATGTCACAGGCTTGTAGTGAAACAAAAAGAGTAAGAGAATGTGTTGGCCTGTAAGAGCGCTTGGGTATGATATAATGTCTGTCAATGCAGTGTGGAGGACAGCAAAAGTGCAGGAACACATCCACAAAGGACAGCAGCAGCCCACTGGAGACCACAACAGGAGAAGGAAACAGTGGCCCCTAAAAGCAGGCAGGAAAAGGCGGGCCAGCCGTATGAAACTGACCGGCAACACCGGCGCGGGAACAAGCACATTCCGACCCCGCCTCTGGGAGGACAAGCCCGACAGGATCCGTCCACCTCCGAGCAGAGAGAGCCCCACGCTGCGAAGACAGCAAGAGCTATGCAGCACCGCCACCGCCCGCCGTAGTGCTTCGAAGTGCAGGCAGGAGGCGAGAGCAGCATGAGCGGGAAAACCAGTGGTGGCCCAACCCCAAAGGTAGGAAACACTGAGCCGACGCCTGTTGCAGCGCATTAAGGGCAGGCGACGCTAGCGGGGAACATCTAACCATGTACAACTGCCGCCGCCCGCCATAGCGCATCGAAGGGAAGGCGGGCGGTGCATTACACAAACAGCCACAAATTGAACATGCAGCACAAAGGTTCCCCAGCCAGCACGCAACACACGGTGCCTACGGCCGGACTCCCTTTGAAAGGGAAAAAGAAAGCCGAGCCACCGCCAGCCGCAGAGCCACGAGGGGCAGGCAGGCGGTGAAACAACACGCACAGCCGCCGCCCGCCTCAGTGCCATGAAAGGGCGGTGACAACCGGGCACAGAGGAAAGGAACATAAACACAAATGCCTACAACATGAGCGGAAGAGACATAGAAAAACAGAGGAGGCAAGGCAAGGGGGAAAGGGGGGAATAAAGAGTTCAAGATCCTAGGGTCCACTAGGGCAGGACCTCCAACCCGAGACCCATGTACCTGCTATTGCAGGCACCACTTACCTGACGCATCTGAAGAGAGGTGAGCAAAACTAAAAAAACAGGCTTTGGGGTTGGGCCAGCCCGCCTCTTATAGTGGTCATGGAGTGTATGGATCGGCCATATTGGGAAGGGATGGGAGGTTAACTTTTGCTTTGGAGGGTTCTGGTGTGGAGCTGAAGCTCACTTTGTTAGTCATGTGGCGAGGAAGACTAACGAGGAGGTAATGTAGTGTGGTGAACTGGGGAAGTGCGTTGGTGTCACATGTGCATGCTGAAGACGGCTGATGTGGTGATCCTGCGAGCGTGTAGCTGCGGTTACGCACAAACAGTGAGAGGCAGCTGCTCCTGTGGTTGTGACCCTCACTCCTAGGATAGTTTCATCTAGCTTTGTGTGGGTGTGAGCCTGAGCTGTGTGTCCTCCTCGCCTCCCCTCGCCCAGGGAACATCTTGTGAAAGCCCAAGGCTCCCTGTCAAGGGAGGTGCCTTGAATGGGTCTTGTCTTTTCTTCTACCGAGGAGGAGGTTACGCTGGTGCATTCCTTCTACGAAGGAATGAGTCACTAGTCTAGAGGGATGGCTCACCCGGGAGCGCTAGTCTAGAGGGATGGCTCAGCAGGGGGCACTAGCCTAGAAGGATGGCTCAGCTGGGGGCGCTAGTCTAGAGGTCTGGATCAACAGGGGTGCCAGTCTAGAGAGATAGCTCATCAGGAAGCGCTAAACTAGAGGTTTTGGTCAGCTGGTGGCGCTAGTCTGCAGGGATGGCTCATCTGGGGGCACCAGTCTAGAGGGATGGCTCAGCCAGGAGGGCTAGTCTAGAGGGATGGCTCATCAGGTGGCACTAGCCTTGAGGGAAGGTTCTCCTGGGGGCACCAGTCTAAATGGATAGCAAGCTGAGGACTCTAGTCTAGAGGGATGGCTCACCTTCGGTTGTTAGTCTAGAGGGATAGTTCAGCTGGGACCGCGAGTCTAGAGGGATGGCTCACATGGGAGAGCTAGTCTAGAGGGACGGTTCAGCAGGGGGCACTGGCCTAGAGGGATAGCTCAGCTTTGGGCATTAGTCTAGAGGGATAGTTCAGCTGGGGGCGCTAGTCTTGAGGGATGGCTCACTTGGGGTGCCAGTCTAGAGGGATGCCTCCGCAGGGGGCACTAGCCTAGAGGGATGGCTCAACTGGGGTGCCAGTCTACAAAGATAGCTCATCTGGAAGCACTAAACCAGAGGTTTTGGTCAGTTGGGGATGCTATTTTAGAGGGATGGTTCAGCTGGAGGCCTTATTCTGGAGGGATGTCTCAGATGGGGCGCTAGTCTAGAGAGATGGGTCACCTGGGGGCGCTATTCAAGGGGGATGACAAAGAAGGGGGAGCTAGTCTAGAGGAAAGGCTCACCAGGGGAACTTCTCTAGAGGGATAATTCAGCTGGGGGCGCTGGTGTAGAGGGATGGGCCACCAGGGGATAATTCTGTAGAGGGATAATTTAGCTGGGGGTGCTAACCTGGAGGCATGGCTCATCTGGGGGCGCTAGTCTAGAGGGATGGCTGAGTTAGAGGCACTAGTCTGGAGGGACAGCTTACCTAGGGGCACCAGTCTAAAGGGATAGCTAGCTGGGGGGCGCTAGTCTAGAGGGATGGCTCACCTAGGGGTCCTAGTCTAGAGGGATGGCTCACCTATGGCTGCTAGTCTAGAGGGATGGCTCAGCTGGGGGCGCTTGTCTAGAAGGATGGCTCACATGGAGAACCTAGTCTAGAGGGATGTCTCAGCTGGGGGTGCTAGTCTAGAGGGATGGCTCTGCTTTGGGCCCTAGTCTAGAGGGATGGTTCACCTAGAGGTGCTAGTCTAGAGGCTCTGCTTTGGGCCCTAGTCTAGAGGGATGGTTCACCTAGAGGTGCTAGTCTAGAGGGATGGATCAGCTGAGAGTGTGCTAGTCTGGAGGGATGGCTCTGCTAGGGGCGCTAGTCTAGTGGGATGGCTCAGCTGGGGGCGCCAGTCTAAAGGAATGGGTCACCCTGGGGTGCTAGTATAGAGGGATGGCTCAGCTGGGGTGTAGTCTGGAGTGATGGCTCAGCAGGAGGCAGAAGCCTGGTAGGATAGCTTCTATGGGGATGCTAGTCTGGAGGGAATACTTACCTGAGGGCGCTAGTCTAAAGGGATGGCGCAGCCTGGGGAACTAGACTAGAGGAATGGCGCACCTGGGGGTGCCAGTTTAGAGGGATAGCTTACCTTGGGGCGCTACTCTAGAGGGATGGCTTACCTTGGGGTGCTAGTCCTAGAGGGATGGCTCACCTTGGGGTGCTAGTCTAGAGGGATGGCTTACCTTGGGGTGCTAGTCCTAGAGGGATGGCTCACCTTGGGGTGCTAGTATAGAGGGATGGCTTACCTTGGGGTGCTAGTCCTAGAGGGATGGCTTAACTTGGGGTGAAGAACCAGAACCTCTTGGGTCCGGCGGCGCAGGGTACGCCTTAATCTCCTGGGTTCTCCTGCTTCAGCTAACAGAGACACGGGGACACTCTGTTGGCGTAAAAGATCAGATTTTATTAGCTGCAGCTAGTACAGTTGTCCTAGAAGTACACATGGTATGTTCTCAGGAGACTGCCACTTCACTGCGTGGCGTACAATCTTATATTGGTGTGGAAGACATATACATTAACCAGAATACACACCTCTTACACACAACGAGAGCCAATAAGGGAAGTTTTAGATAGGACAGAGCCAATAGAGAAGATTGGAAAACAAAGTATTGTGTAACTCGAAGAAGCCTCTCCTTCAACTGTGTTTGCCACCCTTCCTTACGGGTTAATGTATTAACGTGTCCGCAACTGACTTGCAGGTGGCGAGATACGTTTGTGTGTTCTGGAGGACAGTTGTGAAACGAGAGAATACGAGCAGAGGACAGCGAAGGCCAGAAGATAAGATAAAGTCAGGAGAGAATAGTGTGAACCAACAGATAGTCGAGACGGGGATTAGAAGAACCAGACAGGGATTATTGTACTCGGCCAGTCTCTACCACCAGCTTCGTAAACAGAGGCAGAAGGCTATTTGACACAATATTGCAGGAAAAGCAGAAAAGAATTCGTCCGTTGTGCTGCCTGAGTGAGGGCAACACAAAATGGCGGCGGTTTACAAAATGGCGGGTCAATGCGATCGTGATAGAAAATCGAATTTCCTCAGGGGCGCTAGTCTAGAGGGATGGCTTACCTTGGGGTGCTAGTCCTAGATGGATAGGTCACCCTTGGGCGCTAGTCTAGAGGGATGGCTTACCTTAGGGCGCTAGTCTAGAGGGATGGCTTACCTTGGGGTGCTAGTCCTAGAGGGATGGCTCACCTTGGGGTGCTAGTCTAGAGGGATGGCTTACCTTGGGGTGCTAGTCCTAGAGGAATGGCTTATCTTGGGACGCTAGCCTAGAGGGATGGCTTACCTTGGGGTGCTAGTCCTAGATGGATAGGTCACCCTCGGGCGCTAGAGGGATGGCTCAGCTGGGGGCTCTAGTGTAGAGGGATAGCTCAGCTGGTGGCACTAGTCCAGAGGGATGGCTCACCTGGGGGAGCTAGTCTAGAGAGACGGCTCAGCTGGGGGCGCTAGTCTAGAGGGATGGCTGAGCAGGGGGCGCTAGTCTGGAGAGATGGCTCAGCAGGGGGCACTAGCCTGGAAGGATATCTTCTCTGGTTGTGCTAGTCTGGAGTGATGGCTTACCTTAGGGCGCTAGTCTAGAGGGATGACTTACCTTGAGGTGCCGGTCCTAGAGCGATGGATTACCTTGGGGCGCTAGTCTAAAGGAATGGCTTACCTTGTGGCGCTAGTCCTAGAGGGATGGCTTACCTTGGGACGCTAGTCCTAGAGGGATGGGTCACCCTGGGGTGCTAGTCTAGAGGGACGGCTTACCTTGGGGCGCTAGTCTAGAGGGATGGCTTACCTTGGGGGGCTAGTCCTAGAGGGATGGGTCACCCTGGGGTGCTAGTCTAGAGGGACGGCTCTGCTGGGTGTGCTATTTTAGAGGGATGGCACAGCAGGGGGCACTAGCCTAGAGGGATGGCTCAACTGGGGTGCCAGTCTAGAGAGATAGCTCAACTGGAAGCAGTAAACCCGAGGTTTTGGTCAGCTGGGGATGCTATTATAGAGGGATTGTTCAGCTGGAGGCCTTATTCTGGAGGGATGACTCAGATGGGGGGCTAGTCTAGAGAGATGGGTCACCTGGGGGTGCTATTCAAGAGGGATGACGCAGAAGGGGGAGCTAGTCTAGAGGAAAGGCTCACCAGGGGAACTTATCTAGAGGGATAATTCAGCTGGGGGCGCTAGTCTATAGGGATGGCTAACCTAGGGGTGCTAGTCTAGAGAGATGTATAACTTGGGGCACACATCTAGAGGGATGGCTACGCCTGGGCTAAGTCTAGAGGGATACCTAGCTGGGGGCTCTAGTCTAGGGCGATGGCTCACCAGGGGAGCTAGTCTAGAGGGATGGCTCAGCTGGGGGCACCAGTCTAGAGGGATGGCTCAGCTGGGGGCACTAGTTTGTAGTCTGGAGGGTGGCTCACCGGGGGGTGCTAGTCTAGAGGGATGGCTCAGCTGGGGGTGCTAGTCTAGAGGGATGGCTCAGCTGGGGGCGCTTGTCTAGAAGGAAGGTTCAGCTGGAGCGCTAGTGTTGAGAGATGGCTCACCTGGGGCCACCAGTCTAAAGGGATAGCTAGCTGGGGGCGCTAGTCTAGAGGGGGTGCTCAGCTGGGGGCGCTAGTGTAGAGGGACGGATCAGCTGGAGGCACTAGTCTAGAGGGACGGCTCAGCTGGAGGCGCTAGTCTAGAGAGACGGCTCAGCTGGGGGCACTAGTCTAGAGGGATGGCTCACCTGGGGGTGCTAGTCTAGAGGGAAGGTTCAGCTGGGGCGCTAGTGTTGGGAGATGGCTCAACTGGGGGCACCAGTCTAAAGGGATAGCTAGCTGGGGGCGCTCATCTAGAGGGATGGATCACCTGGGGGTGCTAGTCTAGAGAGACGGCTCATCTGGGGGCACTAGTCTAGAGGGATGGCTCACCTGGGGGTGGTAGTCTAGAGGGAGGGTTCAGCTGGGGTGCTAGTTTTGGGAGATGGCTCACCTGGGGGCACCAGTCTAAAGGGATAGCTAGCTGGTGGCGCTAGTCTAGAGGGATGGCTCACCTAGGGGCGCTAGTGTAGAGGGATGGCTCAGCTGGGGTGCTAGTTTTGGGAGCTGGCTCACCTGGGGGCACCCGTCTAAAGGGATAGCTAGCTGGGGGCGCTAGTCTAGAGAGATGTCTAACTTGGGGCACACATCTAGAGGGATCGCTGCGCCTGGGCTAAGTCTAGAGGGATAGCTAGCTGGAGGCTCTAGTCTAGGGGGATGGCTCACAAGGGGGCGCTAGTCTAGAGGGATGGCTCACCTGGAGGCGCTAGTCTAGAGGGATAGCTACCTGGGGGCGCTAGTGTAGAGGGATGGCTCACCTGGGGGCACCAGTCTAAAGGGATAGCTAGCTGGGGGCGCTAGTCTAGAGGGATGGCTCACCTAGGGGCCCTAGTCTAGAGGGATGGCTCACCTGGAGGCGCTAGTCTAGAGGGATGGCTCAGCTGGGGGCTCTAGTGTAGAGGGGCGGCTCAACTGGGGCGCAAGTCTAGGGGCTTTCCTCTTTGTCTCTTCTGGTCACGCCGTCTCCATCCCTACCACATACCTGGTGTGTTGGCTGTGGCCAGGTATGGAACATGTTAACTTGTTAATTTTGTGTTGCAGGCGGAGGTACAGGGCAATCCGGAGGCTGATTGGTACAAAGGGGTACCCTTTCAGGAGCACAGAGTGGTGCCTTATGCCAAATCCCAGGAGTCTTTACAGCAGGACCCTGGATGAAAAAGTTTGCGCCCGCTAGTCCTTCGGGCAGTTGTAAGCCTGAGCAACCGGGGGCTGGCCATGCTACGCTCTGCCACTAAAAAGGCGTGAGTAAAGCGATGGACTGGTGGTCCATAGTATGTAAGGGGGATAATCCCCACTAAATGGAAGCACCTATAGAGTTGGCCGCAGTGCAGTTGGCTCATCAGGCTGGCAGGGCAGCTTAGCTTAGTCACCAGTGCCTGCCCTTGGATCGCCCGTAAGTTAACCCACCATGTTGGCATACTCCATGTCTGAAATAAACCTGCAGTAAACTGTTTTCCACCAATCCTGTCTTGTGTGATTATTTATTGCAGTGCATGCTATGTTCATCTTGCGGGGGGAGGTTGCCTATATCAGCACTATGCAGTGAGAATACAAGAACAGGTGAGGAACGCTTGAACAGCAAAATGACAAATATTGGGAATTAACCTTGTATCGCAAGGAGACATCTATTGACTCGTGACAAGACATCAGATTGATTGTGAATAAGTTACAGCAGCAGAAAGTCTCCACATTACTATGTATGAGCACAAAGAGGGCGACGAGGAAGGAAGATGTCTGCGCCTTCTGGAAACAAGAAAGTGCGGCAGCTTGCAACACCCCCTTACCATGCCCTTCAGAGGTACCCCCTGCCCCCACCCTTCAGGGGTAGCCCTTGACCCTGCCCCCACTGCAGGCAGGCTCTGATCTCTGCAGGAAATGGCATGCAGAGAGGGTGAGGTGGGCAGGAAGGATTGAAACTCCTCCTTGCAGGAGAGTAGGATCTGCCTCTTACGTTTACCCCCACTTAGACTTAAACTGACTGGGATCCTGCTATTCAGGACCCCAGTCTACCTGCTTTCTCCTGTAAATTGATTGCATGTACTTTAGGTACACTCCAGATTAGATTCTGGGGTACCCTTCACAGTCCCTAGTATATGGTACACCAGGGCATGGGTACCCCAGTTGCCTCCCAGGGGCTGGAGTATGTATTGTGCCACCCCTGAGAGGCCATTCAAAATGACACCCTTATGGCAGGCCTTATCAATCCTGAATGCAGGGTACTGGATTTTGTGTGAGAGGATGCCCCTGCATGAGCAGAGCCCCTCTGCAGCCTTCCGAACGTTTTCTCCGGGGTTGTCTGTGATGCAGCCAATCATATATATTTAGGTGCATTATAACATCGTGGTAAATGCTGACTTTAAAACGGCTGCTTAGAAACATTTCGTGTTTGGTGTCAAACACCTTGGAATCATACCCCCCCACCAATAACTGGCGGGGGAGGTACGATTCCACCCTCCTAGAGGGACTTATGTGGAACACCGGTATGCCCGATACCAGCTTTCTCGACCCGGGCATCACAAAATGGATGCTGCCAGCCACAGACATGTGTCTGCCCTCCTGCTGCTCAGCCAAGCTCGAGCAGGGAAAGGCCTGACAATAGGTTTCCTGTCACAGGGAGGTGTGACCACCTTCCAGACAGGCTTTAGTGTACTGGGGCTGGGTGGGTGCACTCTGAGACTGCCAGAAAGTCTGCCCTTAGGGCACATTTGGTGTCCTCATGCATAGTCCGGCTCAAACCAGTTGCAGGAGCCATTGTTCCTGCTCTGGCGAAAAACTGGACAAAGGACATGGGTGTAGCCACCCCTCTGTCCTGACCCTCCAATAGGTGGGTCCCCAGAGTTTGTCCAACCCCTTCCTTGGGTATAAAGTAGGAACCCTGACTACAGGACTTTAGATTTTGCATGGATTAAACTCTGCAAGCAGAAACCAAGTACTTCGACGATCTACACTTTGCTGGACGACTACTACCCTGCAGCAGCAGGCACCTTAACACATCTGACCGGTTTGCATCTCCCAAGTTTCTGAGGACTCCGAAGATTTCTGCAACACAGGAGGTGGGTTACCGAGCATCCCTGAGGTTGATCTGACCTCTCAGCAATTCTGAGACCAGTATCCCTCATGGGGACCGTGCAACCGGAACCCCTGTGCACCGTGTACTTTTGCAGCAGCGTATGCTTTTTATCAATCCTTGAGGCTGTGCTTTGGACTACGTGTAGTCCTGACCCTGAGCAGTATTTCCACGTAAGAGTTCCGTCCCTCACTCCAAGAGTGTCCCGTGGGCTGGTATTTTGTGATTCAGCTTGAGGTCCCTTCGCAATCCCTGGTCCATTGGCCTGTGGGTCCCTGTGAAGGTAACTTTGATTTCCCATGGGCTTCCCTGATTGCTCCAGACATGCCCTGACTCTCCATTGCTTGGAGAGTCCCCAGGACCTTGCTGGTCCTCACCGTAACTTGTTTCCTCTGCCCTCGTGGGATCCTCAGACCTGATAGGATTCTCAGACCTCATAGACTCTTTAGACCTTGTCGGCCCCTCAGGCCTCGTATCCTCCTCAGACCTTGTAGGCTCCTCAGACCTCGTAGGCTCCTCAGATATCGTAGGCTCCCCAGGCCTCGTATGCTCCTCAGACCTCATACGGTTCTCAGGCCTAGTAGGCTCCTCAGACCTCATAGGCTCCTCAGACCTCACAGGATCCTCAGACCTCGTAGGCTCTTTAGGCCTCCTAAGCTCCTCAGGCCTTGTAGCCTCATTGGCTCCTCAGGCCTCGTAGGCTCCTCAGGCCTCGTAATATCCTCTGACCTTGTAGGCTCCTCAGACCTCATAGGCTCCTCAGAACTCATAGGCTCTTCAGGCCTTGTAGACAATTCAGAGCTCATAGGCTCATAAGACTTTGTAGACTCCTCTGGCCTCAAAGGCTCCTCAGGTCCCATAGGCTCCTCAGGCCTCGTAGGCTACTTAGGCCTCCTAAGCTTCTCAGGCCTTGTAGCCTCATTGGCTCCTCAGGCCTCGTAGGCTCCGCAGGCCTCATAATATCCTCTGACCTCGTAGGCTCCTCAGAACTCATAGGCCCCTCAGGCCTTGTAGGCTCTTCAGACCTCATAGGCTCATAAGACTTCGTAGACTCCTCTGGCCTCATAGACTCCTCAGGCCTCATAGGCTCCTCAGGTCCCATAGGCTTCTCATGCCTCCTAGACTCTTCAGACCTTGTAGGCTCCTCAGACGTTGTAGGCTCCTCAGGCCTCGGTGATTCCTCAGGCCTCGTAGGCTCCTAAGACCTCATAGGCTCCTCAGGCCTTGTAGGCTCCTCAGGCCTCATAGGCTCCTCAGACCTCATAGGCTCCTCAGGGCACGTAGACTCCTCAGACCTCATAGGCTCCTCAGGGCTCATAGGCTCCTCAGACCTACTAGGCTCCTCAGACCCCGTAGACTCCTCAGGCCTTGTAGGCTCTTCAGGCCTTCTAGGCTCCTCAGACCTCATAGGCTCCTCAAGCCTCCTAGGCCCCTCAGGCACCATAGGCTCCTGGAGCCTCATTGGCTCCTCAGGCCCCGTATGCTCCTCAGACCTCGCAGGCTCCTCAGGCCTCATATGCTCCTCAAGCCTCGTAGGCTCTTCAGACCACATAGGCTCCTCAGGCCTTGCATGCTCCTCAGGCATCGTATGCTCCTCAACCCTCATAGGCTCCTCAGACCTCGCAGGCTCCTCAAGCCTGGTAGTCTTCTCAGATCTTGTAGGCTCCTCAGGCCGCAGCCAGCTGAAAGTGCCTGTCTGCTTTGTGACTGCCCCATCGCCTGCTCTATTGCTCCCCCAGTTCTCTGCCATTAAGCTTCCCAAGGACCACTGGCCGGCAACCCTACCATTCCTTGGGGCTTCGGGCCACTCAAGGGTGTTCTTGATACCATTTAGGGGTTGTTGGACTTGGCCCTTTTTGCAGGGTCATCCCTGAACTTTTTGCCTTCCTCCTGTATTTTTTCTGACCTGTTGTTGGTGGTTTTATGACTCTGGGCACTTTACCACTGCTGATCAGTGCTAAAGTGCATATGCTCACTATTATAGATTGATGTATAGATTAGTGACTCCATGATTAGCTTATTTGGTTTACTTGTCAGAAGCTAGTACAGTGCACTGCGTGTGCCCAGGGCTTCTAAATCAAATGCTGCTGGTGGGCTTGCAGCACTCATTGTGCCACCCACTGGAGCAGCTTGTAAAGTGTGTCTCAGGCCTGCCATTGCAGAGCCTGTGTGCAGTCTGGTACCGCCTGTTGACTTGGCAAGGGCACGCATTTGCCAGTCCCCAAACCTTCCCTTTTCTGCATAACAGACACCCCTAAGGTAGGCCCACGGGCAGGGTGCATTGTAGGTAAAAGGTAGGACATGCCCTGGTGTGTGTGGCATGTCCTAATTGTGAATTACAGCCATTTTCGTTTTGTCACTATTGCAAGGATACAAGACTTCATCAACCAGCTCCCCCCTGAATTTCTTTGCTGGGAATTGAAGTGCCTGTTGTGTTGGGCCTTCTGAGAGACTGTGTGTCCTTGGGAGCTGGAAGCGCGACTCAACGATGAGAAGTGTGTTGCCGCCGCAGCAGTTGCCGTCGCATCGCCGAGAAAGCGTGCCACCGCTGCCGCCATCGCAATACCGAAGCGCATCGCATCACCGGAGAAGCGTGCCGCCGCCACAGAGGTCGCCGTCACATCACTGGAGAAGCATGTCACAGGGCCTGCCAAGGCTCAAAAGATCATCGAGTCACCGCACAGCTGTTGGGCGTGCACGCACCACATCAACATTGTCGCATAGTAACCAAGACGCCATTTTGTCTCATCGCACCAGGGAGAAGTATCGCATTGAGGCGCCATCTTGTCGCATCGTACTGGAGAGCAGTAAGAAACCGACGCATCACCTCCCCACACAGTAAGGAAGCGATCATCAACTCCCCTGCCCAGCAGTAAGAAACCGACGCATCCACTCCCCTGAGTGTAAGGAACCGACGCATCACCTTCCCTGCGACCCTTTTGTTTTTTTTGCGTTACACATACAAGGTACTTTGAGAGTAAAGTGTTGCATTTACAACTTAAGAGACTGAGCTATTTCCTACCATTTAGTACTGTATTGTGGAATTTTGTCGTTTGAGTCTTGTGTTAAGTCTTTATAAAAAATACGTATTTTTATAAGACAACCTGTGTGATGTCCATCTGTAGTGTTGTCAATCTATTACTGTATGTGTTCACAAATGCTTTACACACTGCCTCTGAGATAAGCCAGCCTGCTCATGCCAAGCTACCAAGGGGGTGAGTAGGGGTTATTTTAGGAGTGTAGCTCCATACCCTGACTAGACGCAAGGGTCCCTATTTCGTTAAAGGTACCTACCGATGCCAATTAGAGACCCCCAAATCTAACAGGGGTGCTGCCTCCAACCCACTCAACACCAGGAGGGTTTGAGACTGCGACACCCGCAAACCTTGTTCCTCAGGTGTGCATGGGTGGGACAGCTTCGGGAACAGTGAGGCCTTTTCCTCCTGTGTCTTTTTTGGCCACTCGAGTTTGGTCACCCACCACCCTTATTAGCATGTTTAAATGGCATTGTCCAGTCCCGTCGGAGGAATGTTTTCGCGCTTTTGGTGGGAAGAGAGCAGCCGACCGTTTGGTGCTCTGCTGTCTTCCTCGTTTTGGCACCATCTCTCATTCTTGTACATCCACCCCTTTGATGTTGCTGTAAGGAAGGGGGAAGGGTCAGTACCACAGGGTTCATTTAGTCCCCAGCTCAGCATTGGGAAGGGTCAGTGCCCTAGGGCTCTTTCAGTCCCCACCACAGCAGGAGTAGAGGTCAGTGCCCAAGCCTTCTTTCAGTCCCCACCTCAGCAGGGGGAAGGGGGAGTGCCCCAAGGCTCTTACAAGCCCTAACTCAGCAGGGGGAAGGGGCACTGCCCCAAGGTGTCTTTCTGGCCCCACCACAGCAGGGGGAAGGGTCAGAGCCCCAGGGCTCTTTCAGTCCCCACCTCATCAGGGGGAAGGGTCAGTGCCCCAGGGCGCTTTCCGTCCCCACCTCATCAGGGTGAAGGTCAATGCCCCAAGGCTAGTTCAGTCCCCACCTCAGCAGGGGGTAGGATCAGTGCCCAAGGGTTTTTTCGAGCCCCACCTCAGCATGGAGAAGGGTCAGTGCCCAAGGGCACTTTCAGTCCCCACCTCAACAGGGTGAAGGTCAGTGCCCCAGGGCTAGTTAAGTCACCACCTCAGCAGGGTGAAGGTCAGTGCCCCAGGGCTCTTTCAGTACCCACCTCATCAGGGGGAAGGGTCAGAGCCCCAGGGCTCTTTCAGTCCCCACCTCATCGGGGGGAAGGGTCAGTGCCCCAGGGCTCTTTCAGTCCCCATCACATCAGGGGTAGAGGTCAGTGCCCCAGCCCTCTTTCAGACCCCAACTCAGCAGGGGGAAGGGTCACTGTCCGAAGGCTCTTTCAGTCCCCACTTCAGCAGGGGGAAGGGAAGTGCCCCAAGGCTCTTACAAGCCCTAACTCAGCAGGGGGAAGGGGCACTGTCCCAAGGTCCTTTCTGGCTCCACCACAGCAGGGGGATGGGTCACTGCCCCCGGGCTCTTTCAGTCCCCACCTCATCAGGGGGAAGGGTCAGTGCCCAAGGGCTCTTTCAGTCCCCACCTCATCAGGAGGAAGGGTCAGTGCCCCAGGGCTAGTTAAGTCACCACCTCAGCAGGGGAAAATGTCAGTGCCCAAGGGCTCTTCCACTCCCCACCTCAGCAGGGTGAAGGTCAGTGCCCCAGGGCTCTTTCAGTCCCCACCTCATTAGGGGGAAGGGTCAGTGCCCCAGGGCTCTTTCAGTACCCACCTCATCAGGGGGAAGGGTCAGTGCCCCAGGGCTCTTTCAGTCCCCACCTCATCAGGGCGAAGGGTCAGTGCCCCAGGGCTAGTTAAGTCACCACCTCAGCAGGGGAAAATGTCAGTGCCCAAGGGCTCTTCCACTCCCCACCTCAGCAGGGTGAAGGTCAGTGACCCAGGGCTCTTTCAGTCCCCACCTCATCAGGGGGAAGGGTCAGTGCCCCAGGGCTCTTTCAGTACCCACCTCATCAGGGGAAGGGTCAGTGCCCCAGGGCTCTTTCAGTCCCCACCTCATCAGGGCGAAGGGTCAGTGCCCCAGGGCTCTTTCAATCCCTACCATATCAGGGGGAAGGATCGGTACCCCAGGGCTCTTTCAGTCCCCACCTCATCAGGCGAAGGGGCAGTGCCCCATGGCTTTTTCATTCCCCACCTCATCAGGGGGAAGGGGCAGTGCCCCAGGGCTCTTTCAGTCCCCACCTCAGCAGGGGAAAAGGTCAGTGCCCCAGGGCTCTTTCAGTTCCCACCTCAGCAAGGTGAAGGCCAGTGCCCCAGGGCTCTTTCAGTCCCCACCACATCAGGGGAAAGGGTCAGTGCCCCAGGGCTCTTTCAGTCCCCACCTCAGCAGGATGAAGGTCAGTGCCCCATGGCTCTTTCATTCCCCACCTCATCAGGGGGAAGGGTCAGTGCCCCATGGCTCTTTCATTCCCCACCTCATCAGGGGGAAGGGTCAGTACCCCAGAGCTCTTTCAGTCCCCACCTCATCTGGGGGAAGTGTCAGTGCCCAAGGGCGTTTTCAGTCCCCACCTCATCAGGGGGAAGGGTCAGTGCCCAAGGGTTCTTTCAGTCCCCACCTCAGCAGGGGGATGGGTCAGTGCCCCAGGGCTAGTTAAGTCACCACCTCAGCAGGGGGAAGGGGCACTGCCCAAATATTCTTTCTGGCCCCACCTCAGCAAGGGAACGGGTCAGTGCCCCAGGGCTCTTTCGAGCACCACCTTAGCAGGAGGAAGGGTCACTGCCTCAGGGCTGTTTCAGTCCCCACCTCAGCGGGGGGAAGGTTCAGTGCTCAGGGCTCTTTCAAGCCCCAACTCAGCAGGGCAGAAGGGTAACTGCTCCAAGGCTCTTTCGAGCGCCACCACAGCAGTGTTGTCTTTTGAGTCGTCTGGTACATTAACCTCGGCCTCCAAGGACTGGTGCGCCCGCCAGGACTTCACTCCATGTTTTGAGGGCATAAATGTATGGGCAGTTCACTCCTATACACCCCTGAAGAGGCAGTCAGTGTGAGTCCCTTGTTAATTTCCTCAAACTGTGCCATAAATACACTGTTGTTGTACACAGGGGTGGTGGACAGGCTCACAAGCTTAGATCAGACACAGGTAGATAAGAAGGGCTATGGAGCAGCCCAGACCCTGTGGGTGAGGGGCCTGGCACACAGCTGGGCACCACCGTGCATTTTGCTGTGATGGTGAAAAACAGTGGTCACCTTTGTGCTCAGGACATGCTGTCCTAGGGGGCATAACATACACACAAGGGCCTCATAGCACTAACCCACTGGTAGGTGAGGAGAACAGCTTTCGGCACTTGTGTCGCAGAAAAGGACCCTGATTGGCTTTCGGGGGGGCAGGTTCTCCCCAAGTGCCCTGCCAGTGAGGAAAGAAGTGCCAAGAAGCTGAGAGGATGGTAGATCCTCCCACAGCCTCAGGGAACTGGATTGAGAACAAGGGGCAGGAGGCGCCCCAAGGCCCAGCGAAGGACACAGGGAGCATCAAGGGGTGTGCTGTGCTTCCCATACTTTATAGCATGCAGGAAACTCGTGTCCGAGCCAAGTTCATCCAGTTTCTGTGAGCGAGGAAGCGGTCATCCTTGGAGTTGCTAGAAACACTAAAGTTCAAAGTTAAACTAAGCCTCCTCTTCTGATGATAATGTTCCTACATGATGTAAAATAGCTCCCTGTCCGCATTAGGCTCACACGGTCAATACAAGAGAACTCACCGTGTGAGCCTTAGATCTCAAATCTGCCGCGACGCAGGTCAAGAACAAGAAACAAACCATTGGCTTTATCTTCATAATCATGGCGACTGTGGAATCCATGTTTTATGATAAAGATTTACATACCCAAAAGATTATGTGGAAGTGAATAAATACTTGCTGCCGGAAGCTGGGACAGCACTCTCTGCACCTCAATAAACCACCTCCTGTTCAAGCCAGCAGCGGCTTTGGAAGACAGGCCAGAGATCTTTACAAAGATGGCATTTTACGTCAATTAAACATTGAAGGCTTTATTTAATCATAAAGTTAAAATAATCAATAAGCACAAAAAATAGATTTGCACAAAGTTCATTAATAACAGAAAATGTCTGAATCTCGGGACAAACAGAAAATGCAAACATGTTTCGCAACACTAACAGTTAAGTTGTCGCTTCTTCAGGGCTTAAATTTCCTTCGTTTTTAAAGTTTATCTAGAAATAGATTTTTAATGAGAAGTGCAGGATGTCTCGGACAGTTTGAAGAAGTTGCGAACTTGTTTAAAGAAACTTGTTATTGGCCACCTAAATTATGTCTGCTCCCTCATCTATGCCGATTGGGGACTTCTGAACTCTTGATTGTATCAAACGGAATCAGGATTTGGCTACTTTGTGAACGTATCTACAGTCTTTGAAGGATGACTGAATTGAAAGCATAAAGATGACATGAAATTGTTGGAACTCATACTTTTTAATTTTTGTGACTCTATTGCCTCTCATTCCGTTGTGTGTGTGAGAGTTACCTTATCTAGTAGTTGTGTGAGAGTTATCTAATATATTAAGTATGGGTTTTGTGAGAGATACCTTACCTAGTATAACAAATATGGGTTTTGTGAGAGTTACCTTACCTAGTATAACAAGTATCGGTTGTGTGAGAATTACCTTATTTATTATAATAAACATGGGTTGTGTGAGAGTTTTCTTTTTTACACTACAAGGTGCACCCCCAAACCTTGGGGTGTGTCCCCCAGGCACTGACTATAGTCCTCAGAAGAGGTTTCCGATGTTGTAGATGGAATCGTTATAGGTTTTTGATTTTCAAAAAAACTTTATTGAACATTCAAATTCTTTATCGATGATAAGGATTGCATTTTGTAATCCATTACAGATGTCATATAGATGTGAATGACTGATTTATCGTATGTTCCCAATGCATTTCGGCACTTGTGCCTTCATCAGGGGAAATCTAAAAATGATAGAGTTATAATGAATACGATGTATGAGGATTTGTACTCACCCATGCATTGTGGTGTGAAAAAAGGATCGTGATGAACATAGTAAAACAACGCAGTGACATAAGAGAAAGCTGTGATTAAATGTTCCCAAAATGAAAAATATTAGACTGCGGGTGTAAAATAGTGTAAAATCTATTGGTGATTGGAATGATGGTAAAGTTTTGGTGAAGACGGTACGAGCGTCGCAGTGTAAATTTTAAACGTGAATCTTAAGACGTGATGTTATTATCGTCGAATACATGGTGTTTAATATACGCGAAACGCTATATTGAGTAAGGGAGTAGACGATTTGGAAAGTTTAGCGTGGTTATCAACAAGTGCATGATGTTCACTATGCCAAAAGTGCTAATAGGTTATATAAACGAGTTAAATCGAGTGGGAGGTTAAAACAAATTCAGCGTGAGTCTAAAAGTTAGTATTGCACTTACCGAGTATAAGATGTATCCCCGTGTAAAACTAATGGTACGCGGGAGGTTTGTGGTCGGTTCTTTGAATGCGGAAGTTAATATCGGGTAACCACGTGACGTAAATGGGAATGTAGAAAATCAAAGAAAGACTATGATAGCGTAGGTGATAGTGTAAAAACAGACTAACGTGATATTGAACGATGCGTGATCCATGTAAAATCAATGTTTATAAATGAAAAGTATATGAAGCTAATAGGTGTGGCGTAATAAATAAGTGTAACAGGGGAAAAAAATATTTTGAAAACCACAAAGATAAAAGTGAGTAGTGTCACACGTAGGAACAAGAACATCAATAATTAAACTGTAAATAAAGGTTGACGTATTGATAAATCTGGGAATAAGTCGAAAAAATCATAAAAATCATACAGGTTCATGAAAAACTATTAATACAATTACAGGTAACAAACAAATTCTGTACGATCATTCATTCCCAGCGGTTTCATTGAGTTTAGAAAATAAATCCAATGATTTTCTCGTTGTAGTAAAAAGTTGTGATTGTCCCGTCCTTCTTTTTTAGTGATGGTTCCCAAAATGCAAAATTTCAGCTGACTTACATTGTGTCCGGCTTCCACAAAGTGTTGAGCGACAGATGATTTCATCTGTTTAGTTCTTATGTTAGATTTGTGCTCATTAAGTCTAGTTTTAATTTTCCTCTCAGTTTGTCCGATGTAGATCTTGCCACAGGGGCATTTGAGCATATAAACGACATTAGAGGTGTCGCATGTTGCGGTTGTTTTGATTTTGACTTTGTGCCCTTTCATAGGGTGTGTGATGTATTCGCCTTTTATAATGTTGTTACAATTATTGCAATTTAGGCATGGAATGGTTCCCTTAAACGTGGGGTGAATAGATGGTAAAATTGGTTGTTTGAGTATTTCCCCAATGTTTTTGTTCCTGGTGTAGGCGAAAATTGGTTCATCATCAAAAATGTGGTTGAAGTCCGGTTCCAACTTAAGAAGTTGCCAATGTTTCTTAATGATGCGTTTGTAGTTGACACTCATGGTGGAATATTTGGAAACTGCTGTTATTTGGTTCTTGGCGGGTCTAGTTTGAATTGTGAGAAGTTCATTGCGGCTCTTAGTAATTGCACGTGTCTTGGCTTCTTGTAGTACCTGGTCAGGGTATCCACGAGACCTGAATCTTTGTGTTACGATGTCAAGTTGATTTGTGGCTTTATTGGGATTGGATACTATTCTTTTTACCCTAAGCATTTGAGAATATGGAAGATGTTGTTTCAGTGGTAAAGGATGAAAACTTTGGTAATGGAGAGTGTTGTTTCTGTCCGTGGTCTTCCTATATAGGTCAGTCTCAAATCCTGTGGATGTTTTAGTGATGTTGACGTCCAGGAATGTGATGGTGTGTGGATGGATGTTCGAGGTGAATTGTAGACGTTGGTCAATTTGATTGAGTTTGTCAAGGTTATTTTTGAGGATGTGGACTGGACCCTTCCATATGATGAATATGTCATCAATGAATCTTAGATATAATTTTAGATGGCTTGCCCATGATTGTACAGTGAGGATATTGTCCTCTTCGAAATGATTCATAAAGATATTGGCATATGCTGGGGCAGCACAATTTCCCATTGATGTACCTGTGAGTTGTTGGAACCATTCATCATTGTATTGAAAATAGCTGTGTAGAAGGGTAAATTGCATTAGTTCCATTAACAAAACTTGTAGATTGTGTGAAAGACTGGAATGTACTAGGGTTTGTTCAATAGATTCCAGACCTAGTTGATGAGGAATGGAAGTGTATAATGAATTGACGTCCACGGTGCATAGGGTAATGTCTTCTTCATCTGTGATGGTGATTTGGTTGAGATTGACGAGAAAGTCAGTGGTGTCTTTGATGAAGGATCTCATGGTGCTAACACTAGGTTGAAGATGACGATCTAAGTATTTGCCCACGGGTTCGTGTAAACTTCCTCGGGTGGAGACAATTGGTCGACACGGTGGTTCAATGGGGTTCTTGTGGATCTTTGGTACCATAAATAAAGTTGGACTTTTTGGATTGGGTTGTAGAAGATATTTCTTAACTTTTTCAGTGATGGTACCATTGTCAACTGCTGTTTGAACTATGACTTGTAAAATCTCCTTATATTGTGTCGTAGGGTTCATTTCCAACTTCAAATATGTGTTTGAATCCTGTAGGTGAGCCAATACTTGTGAGTTATAATAACAGGTGTTAAGAATGACTGGTGCACCTCCTTTATCTGCTTTAGTGCAGATGATGTCTGTTTTTCGTGCGATGTTTTTTAGTATGTTTAATTCCTTGTTCGTAAGGTTGTTGTGTTTTGATCTTTTTTTGTTTGTGAGTTTGGCTATGTCGCTCTTTACTGCTGATTCAAACAGGTCAAGGCTTTTATGGCTGACTGGTGCCATGAAGGTACTTTTTAGGTGTAAGCCCAATAGGGGGTCTTCTTCTTGTTCTTTTGTAAGCTTTAGAACGTTGTCAAAGAAATGGCGTAATCTAAGTTTTCTCATTAGTTTAAAAAAACTAATATCAAGCTCAAGGGTATTGCTACCCGAAGTTGGCACAAAGGAAGTACCTTTTTGTAGGGTTTTTAGTTCGATATTATTGAAGTGGTGGTTTGAAATGTTGATGACGAGAATTTCTGTTAGTTCCCTTTCTTTAGACGGTCCTTCCTGTCCGTAGTTGTACGTGTTTGTGGCTGATCCTTGTCCTTTTCTTTGGTTTTTCCTGCGACTCCTCCGGGGTCGTCTTGGTCTGTGTGGCCTACCTCTAAAAAAGAAGAGGAAGAAGAAGTATCTTCGGTGGTTAAGTTGGTCGTCGATGTTGAAGGTATGTTGGCTGGAATTACTGTTGGTGTTTTGTTTTTAGCCATATGCCTGCTTTGTTGTTGAGTTAGATCACTGTCTGAAGAAGAGGTGTCGGTATTTATGGTATAAGGTTTGTTTTGTCTACGTTTAGCGTAAATCTCAGCCCAGGAGTATACCTCTCCCATTTTATAATCGATCGTATCTCTACGGAACATGCGGATTTTTCGTTCGTTGACCTCCGCTGTATGTTTGGCCAACTGGTTATTAATGTCCTCAAGTATGTTGTTGAGCTCCTCGGATGTTAAAGATTTTTCCAGTTCAGTTTTGATGTTATGGATCTCCTTAGTGAGTTCTTCCAGGATGTTTGACAGTTCTTCTATGATTAAGAGTATCAGGTCTAGAGAGCATTTGTTCAAAATGGCGAACCACCTGTCTTTGAATTTCTGTTGATTTTTACATAGCGAGGGTTTTAGTGGTATTCTAAGACCCCTTGGAATTCTTTGGGCCTTATCGTACCTGATCATGGTACTTGCGTGTAAACGTTGGTTTATTTCCTTCTTGGAGAGATATAATAGTTGACGGATGTTCTGTTCTTTCGTGTTACTGCTAGAGAACGTTGTTGTATCCTCGTGTATGAGAGCCTAAATTCTGGAGGCTTCATCTTGTCCAAAAGCGAAGGTTTCCGCTCTTGTTTCCGTTAGATGAGAAATTTCTTGTCTGTGTGCTGCGTACTGGTTTTGGAATCAATAATACTAGAAAAAAGGGGGGAGTGCGCGCACTACCCCCTTTTTTCTAGAGTTTTCTTTTTTCTCTGCCTTATTCTTGCTTAGTTTGAAAACGATTGTGTTTTAAGTCCCCCTAACAATCTTTACTCCTCTTTCTTTCCACTACCTCCAAGCTCACCTAGTGTCCTGCTTCTCATGATGTATTGTAGCAAGATATGCCAGTGTGAGTGTTGGGGAGTCTGAAGCTTACACCCCCAAATCTTACTGACCAAGCTACGCCCCTGCCTGGTAAGCCTGTCTTCGTCCTCCCACTTCAGTGTCTGGGCCTCTTCCCTTCTCCTACAGGTAATACAGACAATGCACTTCCTTTATGGGAAAGCTATCCTCACCCCTTGCTCCATCGTCCTTCATGCTACAACCAGAACATCCAGAATGGACCCCTGGCATCAGCACTCAGACTCCCATGGCCCTGCTATCATACATGTGTCATGCATTCACACTTGACATGCACATAAGATGTCAGAGCTAGCGTCAGCACGGGAATGTCCCCTGGATGATACATTGGTGTGTTCCCCAGCCATCAGTGGCCCAATGCATGTTTACCTGGTCTCCTGACATTTATTTTGGCCCTGAGGTCATGCTGATCTAAACATGTGCGTAGAGGCCTGGGCCTGTCCCTGACTCTGTGAGGCCATGGACCTGCTCTGTGACCTTGAGGGGCACCAAGATTGCCCATCCTGGGCAGTGGACGGCTGTCCCTGTCCCCGGTGTAGCTCATACATCGGTGGTGGCAGTGTACCATGTTTTTAGAGGAATCCAAGGTGTGACCAGACCTCTACCTGACCCTCTGGGGATTGAAGGCCACTGTCCCACCTGTGTAAAGGTCCACTGGTATGTGTATGCCCATAGCCTTGCATTGACATCTCTTGTGTCTCAAGTGTGTGTACATGTGTCCTGTGTATGAGTGATGCAGGTCAGAGGGTGCTCCAGAAAAGGCCTAGCACAAGATGGAGATGAGGATGAGCTCCCGGACAGTGGAAGGCATTGCCCGTGTTCCAGGAGCAGGTGGGAAGAGATCCAGACACTGAAGTGAGAAAATTGGAGACAAGGAGACCTGATGAACCCCCAGGAGGCCTTTTGTTAGCTGGGAGCTGCTGATGCTTCTTGAGCAGTGGCATCTGGTGGGGGGCGCTGAGGTGGGACTGCGGACTCTGTGTCAGAGGTGAGGGGGATGTTTTAGGTGAGGCTTGAAAGTATCCCTGCTTTTTAGTCAGGCTGATGACAGCCAGGTAGAGAAACCTCACCCCGCTTGTGTCTTGTTGTAGGTGCTCCAGGTGAGAGACTGCCCAGGGGACCTCGTGCGAGAAGTCTGACTGTGTCTGGAGAGCGGCCTGAGGAGGACACAGAAGAAGAAGCAAACCCAAGCCAGGTCCACAGTTTGAGGCAGGAGATCCACAAACTCTGTGTAGACCTTTGCATAAAAGTGAGACCCAACCCACCGACTTGGCCACAGTTCCAATCGGAAAGGAGGTGCTGCATTCTGGGAAGGGGGGCGGACTAAGAGACTGAGCCCACATTATACTGCAGCTGAGCTTCATTCACACAACCGTGTGCTCCCTGGGTAGGGGAACATTTACGGGGAGGTGTGGGGGGGATACCCAAGAAGAAGTAGAAGAAGTCACTAAAGAGGGTCAAGCAACTGAAGAGACTCACACTCAGAGACACTGACTTGTGAAATCATTGGATGTGTGTAGTATGTGGTGCACCTGTGTGATTTAAGCACTTTCTATCTTGAAAAGACAAGCACAGGGATGAACATTCAGATGATGGCCTCTGTCGGTAGATTGTGAGCTCTGAGGCGAAGCACCCCCGCACTCCTTCCCTGAGAAGACGGTGACTGCTCTCACTTGATACCCTGGGAGTCAGGTGCAAAGGGGTTGTACATGGCCCAGTTCCAGAGCCACAGAAGGATGAGCCCGGGACAATAGAGGCAGCTGACCTCAAACACCAACGTTCAGGGCCAGTAACATGTGCCTGTCCTCACCCAAAACAGAGGTCATTCAGGCAGGATGTGCATTTCTCACAACACCAGAACTTTACAAAAGAGGGGGGAGAAGACAGCACTCGCTTAATAAGAGAGAAAAAGGTAATATTACTGTTAGACCTGGCACCTGGGCGTGAGTTTCCCTTCCACTTTTTGATGGTGTGCCTCGATTGTTTTGCTGGTGTTGTGCGCTCAGGGCGCCGCGCCACGGCTAATCCGTGCCACAGCGCAAGTGCTCCCTAGATAAAGTGTTCATAATTGATATACATAATTGGTTGATTGGATTCACTGCCAGTCCCCAGTAAAGTGCACCCGGAGTGCCAGGGCTTGTGAATGCCAATGCCGCTAGTGGGCTGCAGCGCTGGTTGCGCCACCCACAACAGCGGCCATGTAAAATGTGTCCTTGGTCTGCCACTGCCGACCCCGCGTGCAGTCCCGTACTGTCCCGCCGGCTGGGAAAGTGCCCACACTTGCCAGCCTCCAGAACCTTCCCTTAGCCTCATGTTAGTCACCCCTATGGTAGGCCCACGGGCAGGGTGCGTTGTAGGTGTAAGGTAGGACAGGCCCTTGTTGTGTGGCCTGTCCTAGTAGTGAATTACCGCCATATTCGTAGTTCACTATTGCAAGGCTACCTGCTCCCCATAGGCCAGATGAGCTGCTGGAATTATTACATCCTATAATCCCAGCAGGCTCGGGGAACATGGTAGAAAGATATGTTTAGTATGCCTGAACTCGGGATGATAAAATACTTCTTG
Organism: Triturus cristatus; assembly: GCF_964204655.1. NCBI lineage: Eukaryota > Metazoa > Chordata > Amphibia > Caudata > Salamandridae > Triturus > Triturus cristatus. Next base: position 1,210,582,853 of record NC_140584.1, on the reverse strand, counting down.
TAGCCAAGTTTATTTTACTATCCTGGGTTTGTAAATACGACTTTTAGAAAGTCCGTATTTACTCGCTTGATCATTTCAGCCGCCTCTGCTGTGCGTGTATCTGACTGTCTGGGCCATGTGAGTGACAGGGCTGGGGGGATGACAGGTAGCGAATGGCAGGAGGACACCTTGGTGGGAGGTGGGAGTGCCCCTTGGACTCTGAATCGGGCAGTGCTCCACTACCACAATGCTGGCTCCGCCCCCTGGGGAGCGACTGATGACTCAGCCTGCACCTGGCCAGGACGGGCGAGGTGCTGTCCACAAGGTGCTCCTGAAAGTACTTGTCCCCTGAATGCCGGCTCCACCTCCTGTGGAGCGGCTGATGTACCTGCCCCTCACACTGAAAGCAGAAGTCAGAGTACCCCCAACAAAGTGCTCAGGACTGAGAACGGTTATGCGAAGGCCCCCATGCCCTGAGAGAACAAAAGAAATGTGGTATAAAATTAGGAGCCTAGCTCCTAAGAAATCAGAATCCTGTTTTACCACAAAGAACCTCTGCCCGACTAGAAGGAGAAGAAGACGCTGGAAGGACTGGCCTGCTGCTTGCCTTGCTGAGAAAGGAGAGGAAAAGACTTGCTGAAAAGACTTTGCTGCTTTGTGCTTGAACATTCTCCAAGGGCTTGATCTGAGCTTGCCCCCTGAACTGAACCCCAGGACCAGTGGGTTCTCTGTGCTTTTGCTCGTCCTCCAATTCGAGCCGTGTGTGCATCCCGCTGGAAAGAGACTGCGCCCCTCATCGCCCCCTCCTAGGGCCGTGACACTCAGGAGCTTGCCTGCCGTAACCCCGTGAGAGCCCCGCTCCGTCCGGAGTCGCTCTCTGCCCCCGGGCTAGGTTGCCTGGGCCCCTGTCACCGCCTGCCACTGGAGTGCGCTGAAAGCGCTGTCCCCCCTGCCGCCGGAACCCGTCCGACGATCGTGATCCCCGCCGGGTCCCCAGCCGCACTGTCCGTGCCCTGCGACCCCGCTTCGCTATCCCCGGACATCTCAGGCCGCGCCGCCCCTGCTGGGGAGACCCCCCCTGCACCGCCGTGCTAAGGGTCGCTGGCTGCGCCTGCCTGCCTGCCCACACCCGCTGTTTGAGGACCCAAGAACACTTCCCAAGCTGAGAGTCGCACCGACCTGTGCCGACTCTCCACATCACTAAAGGAGTTCCAGTATCGGGCTCGGGGCCCGCACCGCCTTATTTCCCCGTTATCCTCACCGCACTGCACGCCCGTCTCACTTCCCGCCGCCCCGGAGCTGCCGGGAAGAGTTGTGCACGGCACAGGCGCGCCCACGACAGATGCGTGAGCCGCGGTAGGCCTGAAGTAAGTCAAGACTGGAATCCCTCAGGTGACATTGGTAAAAGACTAAAAGAAGTACCCGCTTAAAGAACTGCTTGCCTGCTTCATAATCTGGTGGCATCGAAACAACGTTACTAGTCTTGTGATAAATCTGCATATTGAGATAACTATTTTTATATAAAGAACCGTATTTTCCCATATCTAAGCCTGGTGTCCGTTTCTGGGGGGATTGATGTATTTACTGTGTGTGTGATTGTAAGTGCTTAACCAACAACGCCTGAAGAATCGCCTTGGCTGCTCACGCCACGCACCTAGAGGGTGAGCAAGGGTCATTCCAAAAGGGGTTATCCTTTGCCCTGACGTGGAGGAGAGGGTCCCTGCTTGACACAAGGACATCCTTGCGCCAATCAGAGATCCCCGACTCTAACATTGGTGGCAGCGGTGGGATTTCGGATTTGCATTTGTAATTTGCATACAGTGAATTGTTAATCACCAGATAGTGAGAGCAGACCAAGTAACGCAGCCACAGGTTTTCATTTTCTGAACTTTGTTGAGACATCTGCCATTATTGCAACCATGCCTGGCTCACTCCCTGCTGGAAGAGCACTCTCTGTGATTTCTGGAATAGATGAGGTGGATTGGGAGGAGCTGGAAGGATACACAGTAGAGCAATTGAAAGGCTACAGTGTAAAACTCCGAGTTCCCCATGCTGGATTCAAGAGGAAGATCCAGTACACCAAGGCGTTGAGAGCCTGGAAGGAGTCAAGAGACACACAGAATGCGGGGGACATCGTTCCACCCGACAACCTTGGGGAGCCCAGCAGAGTCCTGTCGCCAGAGGAGCTGGCAGACAGGGCAGCAGACAGGGCGCATGAAATGGAGATGGCAAAGTTGGCAGGACAAATGGAAATGGAAAAGCAGAAGTTGGCCTTGGAGGCACAACAACGCCAAATGGATCATGATATAAGATTGAAGGAGTTGGAGCTGAAGGCGAAAAGTTTGGACACCGCTCCTTCTGGTGGCAGCACTCCGCCGGTGCAGGTAGAGTCCAAGGTGTACATCCCCAAAGATGTAGTTAAGGAGTATTTTAGAAAGGATGACATAGGGCAGTGGTTTAGGGCCTATGAGGTGGCCATGTCTTCACACCGGGTCCCTGAGAAAGACTGGGGAGCGGTGTTGTGGGGAAGGTTCCTTGCTGAGGGGCGTGACACACTGTTAGATTTGCCCCTAGAAATCCAGACCTCATACCCCCATATGAAGGAAGCTTTAATGACCAGGTATGGGTTAACTCCTGAGCTATATAGACAGAGGTTCAGGGAGACTAAGAAGATCCCTGAGAGTACGTATGTGGAGTATGTAACTTTTTTCTGCAGAGCACTGGATGGTTGGGTGAAGGGTAGCAAAGTGAATGATTATCAAGGGCTGCTTGATTTAATTGCATGGGAGCACTTGTCCAGTCAATGTTTTCCTGAGCTACGCCAGCACCTGATTGATAGCAAGCTGTCCAACCCGAGGAAGCTTGCTGAGGAGGCGGACCGCTGGCTCAGGACCAGGGTCCACAAGGGTCAAGTGGGAGACTCCGCCAAAGGTGGGCAGGGTCCCCAGCAGAAGAGTGGGGGACCCAAGGGTAAACAGAAGGGGTTCCAAAAAGGCCCCCAAAGTAATCCCCAAGGGAACCAGCAGAAGGGTTCTCAGCCTCCCCCACCCCCGCAGCAGAACGGGGCCCCGACAGGTAGGCCTGTTCCAAAGGGGTCCTTCAATTGTTACAGGTGTGGTGACCCGGGTCACATTGCCTCTGATCCTAAGTGTCGCCTGTTTGGTAAGACAGCACCCACTGGTGCTCCACCCCGGCAAGTAGCTCATGTTAATTTTGGGGAGGAGGTAGCAGTCCAGGGGGGTGGGGGTCCTGCGCATATGACCCTAGTCTCGCTAGGAGACAGTGAGATGGTCCCTGAAAGCTACTTACCCTCTAACACTAAGAAATATGGGCAAGTAGTGGCCATCAATGGAAAGAAGGTTGAGGCTCTTAGAGATACAGGAGCCAGCGTGACCTCGGTGAGGCAACACCTGGTGTCTCAAGAGCAGATTGTACCCAATGCCTACTGTAGGGTTGTCAATGCTGACAACATAGAGAGTCGTTGTCCAATGGCTCAAGTTCCCTTTGAGTGGGGGGAGGTCTCTGGTACTTTACAAGTCACTGTGAGAACTGACATGCCTGTAGACTGTCTGCTAGGGAACGACCTGGAGAGCTCCCCTTGGGAAAAGGTGGAGAAGACCACGCATCTGAGGATGATGGGTCTACCCGACTGGGCGTGCGTGACCACCCGGTCAATGGCAGCCAGTAGGGGTGTTAAAAGGGACCTGGAGCCTGAGGGAGAGGTCCAGGAACCGGCCTTAGGGAGAAGGCGCAGGAGGCGCGGGAAACCGGCCCCTGAAGTTCCCACGGCCCAGGAGGAAGCAGACCCTGAGGGGGATGCTCTGGAGCCTACCGGGGAACAGATTGCCGAACTGGGAGACCTGCCTGAGCTGACCCATTGGCAGCAAGAAGGAGGCCCCTCCAGGGAGGAATTCTGCAGGGAGCAGAAAGAATGCCCTTCTCTCGTGGGTATGCGGCAGCAGGCTGCAGACCAGGCCAATGGTGTTCAGGCCAAAACACACTACGTGTACTGGGAGAGTGACCTCCTGTATTCAGAGCCTAAGGCTGCTGAACCTGGGTCAGCCCGTGTGCTGGTGGTACCCCAGAAGTTCAGAACCTTCCTACTGGGGCTGGCTCATGATGTGCCTTTAGCAGGACATTTGGGGATGGACAAGACCTATGACAGGCTTGTCACCCACTTCTACTGGCCCCAAATGCACAAGAATTCAGATTCCTACTGCAGAACCTGTCAGACTTGCCAGGCAAGTGGTAAGAGTGGAGGGAAACACAAGGCTCCTCTGCAACCCTTCCCCGTGGTCGGTACGCCATTCCAGCGAGTGGGTATTGATATTGTTGGGCCTCTGGACCTCAAGACAGCCCTGGGCAACAGGTTCATCCTGGTCTTGGTGGATCATGCCACCCGGTACCCTGAAGCCATCCCTCTGAGGACAGTGACGGCCCCCGTGGTGGGACGGGCACTGATGGGAATTTTCTCCAGAGTGGGATTCCCTCTAGAGGTGGTGAGCGACAGGGGGACCAATTTCATATCCACATATATGAAGTCCCTGTGGAAGGAGTGTGGGGTAACTTACAAGTTCACCACTCCTTACCACCCCCAAGGAAATGGGTTGGTTGAGAGATTCAACCGAACCCTCAAAGGCATGATCATGGGCCTAGACGGTCCAATGAGGCGTAAGTGGGACGTCCTCTTGCCATGCCTGCTCTTTGCTTACCGAGAGGTGCCCCAGAAGTCTCTAGGGTTCAGCCCCTTTGAGCTTCTGTATGGTCACCCGGTAAGAGGGCCTCTGAGTTTGGTCAAGGAAGGCTGGGAGCAATCTCCCAGGAAACCTCCCCAGAATGTATACAGTTACATGCTGGCCTTCAGGAACCAGACTAGGCGTTTCAGGCAACTTGCTGAGGCAAATCTGGAAGCCAGCCAGGAGGAGATGAAGCGGTGGTACGACCGGAATGCCACTTTGGTAGAGCTTCAACCTGGACAAAAGGTGTGGGTCTTGGCCCCAGTGGAGCCTTGTGCACTTCAGGATAAGTGGACAGGTCCATTTGAGGTTGTGGAGCGCAAAAGTCCTATCACCTACTTGGTGGACATGCAGTCTCCCAGGAACCCTTTGAGGGTCCTACATGTTAACCGCCTTAAGCCCCACTTAGAGAGGACCGAAGTGGGCATGCTGCTGGCCACTGATGATGGAATGGAAGAGGAGACTGATCCTCTTCCTGACCTCTTAGTAGCCTCTGAGAAAGATGGGTCAGTGGATGGAGTTAACCTCTCACCCACCCTGACGCCCGAACAACAGGAAGATTGCCGCCACTTGCTGGGGCAGTTTCCAGATAGGTTCTCCCTGGTTCCTGGTGTCACAGATTGGTGCGTCCATGATGTGGACACAGGAGACAGCTTACCTGTGAAGCACAAGGCTTACAGGGTAACTGACAGGGTCAGAGCTTGCATCAAGGAGGAGGTCTCCAAAATGCTTGCCTTAGGGGTGGTTGAGTCCTCCAGCAGTCCTTGGTCCAGCCCCGTGGTCTTGGTCCCCAAAGCTGCTGCGCCGGGAGCCACACCTGAACTCCGGTTCTGTGTGGACTACAGAGGACTCAATTCAGTAACTAAGACTGACGCGCACCCCATCCCCAGAGCTGATGAGCTCATTGATCGGCTGGGAGCTGCCCGGTTCCTCAGCACGTTTGATTTAACGTCTGGGTACTGGCAGATCGCCTTGACCGATGGGGCCAAAGAGAGGTCAGCATTCTCTACACCAGATGGGCACTTCCAGTTCCGGGTCATGCCATTTGGAATGAAGAATGCCCCTGCCACCTTTCAGAGGTTGGTCAACCAGGTACTGGTTGGGCTGGATGAGTTCAGTGCCGCCTACCTGGATGACATCGCAGTGTTCAGTGCCACCTGGCCCGAACACCTGTGCCACCTCTGGGAAGTGTTGATGGCTCTGCGCCGAGCAGGCCTCACGATCAAGGCAAGTGCCAGATCGGGCAGGGTTCCGTGGTGTACTTGGGACACCAAGTGGGGAGTGGCAAGGTGGCACCCTTGCAACCCAAAATTGAGACCATCCTGGCTTGGGAACCCCCCAAGACGCAAACCGCAGTGAGGGCCTTCCTGGGGCTCACGGGGTACTACAGGAGGTTTGTCAAGGGCTATGGGACGATTGTTGCCCCCTTGACAGAGCTGACTTCCAAGAAGCAGCCCAGGAACGTAATCTGGACTGACACCTGTCAGAAAGCTTTCGACACCCTGAAGACTGCCATGTGCACGGCACCCGTGCTCTTGGCCCCTGACTTCTCCAAGGAATTCCTAGTGCAGACAGACGCTTCAGAGCATGGTGTAGGGGCTGTTCTCTCACAGATGACTGAGGAGGGCTGGGACCAACCCGCAGCCTTCATCAGTAGGAGGTTACTTCCACGGGAAAGTAGGTGGAGTGCAATTGAGCGAGAAGCATTTGCTGTGGTCTGGGCGCTGAAGAAGCTAAGACCCTACTTGTTTGGGTCTCACTTCCGGGTTCAGACGGACCACAGGCCCCTCAGATGGTTGATGAAAATGAGGGGTGAGAACCCAAAGCTGTTGAGGTGGTCCATCTCCCTACAGGGTATGGACTTTACGGTGGAACACCGTCCTGGTACAGATCACGCCAACGCTGACGGTCTGTCCAGGTATTTCCGCCTTAGTGACGAGGAACCCCCTGGGCAAGGGTAGTTCTCCCCACATTTCAGCTGGAGGGGACACGTGTTAGACCTGGCACCTTGGCGTGAGTTTCCCTTCCACTTTTTGATGGTGTGCCTCGATTGTTTTGCTGGTGTTGTCCGCTCAGGGCGCCGCGCCACGGCTAATCCGTGCCGCAGCGCAAGTGCTCCCTAGATAAAGTGTTCATAATTGATATACATAATTGGTTGATTGGATTCACTGCCAGTCCCCAGTAAAGTGCACCCGGAGTTCCAGGGCTTGTGAATGCCAATGCCGCTAGTGGGCTGCAGCGCTGGTTGCGCCACCCACAACAGCGGCCATGTAAAATGTGTCCTTGGTCTGCCACTGCAGACCCCGCGTGCAGTCCCGTACTGTCCCGCCGGCTGGGCAAGTGCCCACACTTGCCAGCCTCCAGAACCTTCCCTTAGCCTCATGTTAGTCACCCCTATGGTAGGCCCACGGGCAGGGTGCGTTGTAGGTGTAAGGTAGGACAGGCCCTGGTTGTGTGGCCTGTCCTAGTAGTGAATTACCGCCATATTCGTAGTTCACTATTGCAAGGCTGCCTGCTCCCCTTAGGCCAGATGAGCTGCTGGAATTATTACATCCTATAATCCCAGCAGGCTCGGGGAACATGGTAGAGAGATATGTTTAGTATGCCTGAACTCGGAATGATAAAATACTTCTTGTAGCCAAGTTTATTTTACTATCCTGGGTTTGTAAATACGACTTTTAGAAAGTCCGTATTTACTCGCTTGATCATTTCAGCCGCCTCTGCTGTGCGTGTATCTGACTGTCTGGGCCATGTGAGTGACAGGGCTGGGGGGATGACAGGTAGCGAATGGCAGGAGGACACCTTGGTGGGAGGTGGGAGTGCCCCTTGGACTCTGAATAGGGCAGTGCTCCACTACCACAATGCTGGCTCCGCCCCCTGGGGAGCGACTGATGACTCAGCCTGCACCTGGCCAGGACGGGCGAAGCGCTGTCCACAAGGTGCTCCTGAAAGTACTTGTCCCCTGAATGCCGGGTCCACCTCCTGTGGAGCGGCTGATGTGCCTGCCCCTCACACTGAAAGCAGAAGTCAGAGTACCCCCCAACAAAGTGCTCAGGACTGAGAACGGTTATGCGAAGGCCCCCCTGGCCTGAGAGAACAAAAGAAATGTGGTATAAAAGTAGGAGCCTTGCTCCTAAGAAATCAGAATCCTGTTTTACCACAAAGAACCTCTGCCCGACTAGAAGAAGAAGAAGACGCTGGAAGGACTGGCCTGCTGCTTGCCTTGCTGAGAAAGGAGAGGAAAAGACTTGCTGAAAAGACTTTGCTGCTTTGTGCTTGAACATTCTCCAAGGGCTTGATCTGAGCTTGCCCCCTGAACTGAACCCCAGGACCAGTGGGTTCTCTGTGCTTTTGCTCGTCCTCCAATTCGAGCCGTGTGTGCATCCCGCTGGAAAGAGACTGCGCCCCTCATCGCCCCCTCCTAGGGCCGTGACACTCAGGAGCTTGCCTGCCGTAACCCCGTGAGAGCCCCGCTCCGTCTGGAGCCGCTCTCTGCCCCCGGGCTAGGTTGCCTGCGCCCCTGTCACCGCCTGCCACTGGAGTGCGCTGAAAGCGCTGTCCCCCCTCCCGCCGGAACCCGTCCGACGATCGTGATCCCCGCCGGGTCCCCAGCCGCACTGTCCGTGCCCTGCGACCCCGCTTCGCTATCCCCGGACATCTCAGGCCTCGCCGCCCCCGCTGGGGAGACCCCCCCTGCACCGCCGTGCTAAGGGTCGCTGGCTGCACCTGCCTGCCTGCCCACACCCGCTGTTTGAGGACCCAAGAACACTTCCCAAGCTGAGAGTCGCACCGACCTGTGCCGACTCTCCTCATCACTAAAGGAGTTCCAGTATCGGGCTCGGGGCCCGCACCGCCTTATTTCCCCGTTATCCTCACCGCACTGCACGCCCATCTCACCTCCCGCTGCCCCGGAGCTGCCGGGAAGAGTTGTGCACGGCACAGGCGCGCCCACGACAGATGCGTGAGCCGCGGTAGGCCTGAAGTAAGTCAAGACTGGAATCCCTCAGGTGACATTGGTAAAAGACTAAAAGAAGTACCCGCTTAAAGAACTGCTTGCCTGCTTCATAATCTGGTGGCATCGAAACAACGTTACTAGTCTTGTGATAAATCTGCATATTGAGATAACTATTTTTATATAAAGAAACGTATTTTTCCATATCTAAACCTGGTGTCCGTTTCTGGGGGGATTGATGTATTTACTGTGTGTGTGATTGTAAGTGCTTAACCAACAACGCCTGAAGAATCGCCTTGGCTGCTCACGCCACGCACCTAGAGGGTGAGCAAGGGTCATTCCAAAAGGGGTTATCCTTTGCCCTGACGTGGAGGAGAGGGTCCCTGCTTGACACAAGGACATCCTTGCGCCAATCAGAGATCCCCGACTCTAACAATTACACTGCAAAGAGAGGTACTTATGAGCACCTGAAGAAAGAACGCTAACACCTGGTCCTCTCCAGTAGAGCGGGCCTTGTTTTACATGGTGTCAACTGAAGGAAGTGGCCTGATTAGGGACACCCGGGTCACTAATGACCACCTCTCAGCCTACCATACAAATGAAGAGTCGGTCAGACAGTGGAGAATACAAACCAATAACTGTTTATTCAAAGTACACTCAGAGCAGAGCCCAGTCTGCCCAGTCGCTAGGAGAGCTGCAGAGGGACTAACATCGACAAGCAAAAAGATACATTTCATACATCTCGCAACACAGCCACAGTGACATTTTCCAAGCAGATGCAGCAGGACAGAGAAATAGAAAAAAATAAAGTTTCTATGCTCATACCCCACACCACCTAATAAAACCCAAGGTCGTTTTACTCTGTATCCAGCAGTAGACAAGTGGGAGAGAGCCTCTATCTAGTGAGAAAGGAATGCACTAATATGAACAGCCTATTCATTAGTGAAGCAAAACCTAACATTGCAGAGATGAAATGTAACAAAAAGGCCTTTTTATCAGAAATAGCAAAGGATTAGTTTCGTTCGTTGTTCAAAATGGCGTCCAAATACAAAATGGTGCAGTGAATGCTAACTTTACACAGGCAATGCACAAACACAAATATTTCTATTCTAACAACTTAGGTTACGCTATAGCGGAGCCTTGTTTTACATGGTGCCCTCAGGTCCTCCAGAGACGGGCCTTGTTTTACATGGTGGACTCAGGTCCTCTAGAGCGGGCCTTGTTTTACATGGTGCACTCACGTCCACTAGAGCGGGCCTTGTTTTACATGGCGTACACAGGTCGTCTAGAGCGGGGCCTTGTTGTACATGGTGCACACAGGTCGTCTAGAGCAGGGTCATGTTTCACATGGTGCACTCAGGTCCTCTATAGTGGGGCCTTGTTTTACATGGAACACTCAGGTCCTCTAGAGCGGGGCCTTGTTGTACATGGTGCACTCAGGTCCTCTAGAGCGGGGCCTTGTTGTACATGGTGCACTCAGGTCCTCTAGAGCGGGGCCTTGTTGTACATGGTGCACTCAGGTCCTCTAGAGCGGGGCCTTGTTTTGCATGGTGCACTCAGGTCCACTAGAGCGGGCCTTGTTTTACATGGTGCATTCACGTCCACTAGAGCAGGCCTTGTTTTACATGGCGTACACAGGTCGTCTAGAGCGGGGCCTTGTTGTACATGGTGCACACAGGTCGTCTAGAGCAGGGTCATGTTTCACATGGTGCACTCAGGTCCTCTATATTGGGGCCTTGTTTTACATGGAGCACTCAGGTCCTCTAGAGCGGGGCCTTGTTTTACATGGTGCCCTCAGGTCCTCTAGAGCGGGGCCTTGTTGTACATGGTGCACTCAGGTCCTCTAGAGCGGGGCCTTGTTTTACATGGTGCCCTCAGGTCCTCTTGAGCGGGGCCTTATTTTACATGGTGCCATCAGGTCCTCTAGAGGGGGCCTTGTTTTACATGGTGCCCTCAGGTCCTCTAGAGCGGGCCTTGTTTTACATGGATCACTCAGGTCCTCTAGAGCGGGGCCTTGTTTTACATGGTGCCCTCAGGTCCTATAGAGCGGGGCCTTGTTTTACATGGTGCACTCAGGTCCACTAGAGCAGGGACTTGTTTTACTTGGTGCACACAGGTCCACTAGTGCGGGCCTTGTTTTACAGGGTGCACTAAGGTGCACTAGAGCAGGCTCTTGTTTTATATGATGCACTCAGGTCCTCTAGAGCGGGCCTTGTTTTACATGGTGCACTCAGGTCCGCTAGAGCGAGGCCTTGTTTTACATGGTGCACTCAGGTCTGCTAGAGCGGGCCTTGTTTTACATGGTGCACTCAGGTCCTCTAGAGCGGGCCTTATTTTACATGGTGCACTCAGATCTTCTAGAGCGAGGCCTTGTTTTACATGGTGCACTCAGGTCTGCTAGAGCGGGCCTTGTTTTACATGGTGCACTCAGGTCCGCTAGAGCGGGGCCTTGTTTTACATGATGCGCTCAGGTCCTCTAGAGCAGGCCTTGTTTTACATGGTGCACTAAGGTCCGCTAGAGCGGGGCCTTGTTTTACATGGTGCACTCAGGTCTGCTAGAGCGGGCCTTGTTTTACATGGTGCACAAAGGTCCTCTAGAGCGGGGCCTTGTTTTATATGATGCACTCAGGTCCACTAGAGCGGGCCTTGTTTTACATGATGCCCTCAGTCCTCTAGTGCAGGGTCTTATTGTACATGGTGCACTCAGGTCCTCTAGAGCGGGGCCTTGTTTTACATGGTGTCCTCAGGTCCTCTAGAGCGGGGCCTTGTTTTACATGTTGCACTCAGGTCCTCTAGAGCGGGGCCTTGTTTTGCATGGTGCACTCAGGTCCACTAGAGCGGGCCTTGTTTTACATGGTGCACTCACGTCCACTAGTGCGGGCCTTGTTTTACATGGTGCTCACAGGTCCGCTAGAGCATGGCCTTGTTGTACATGGTGCCGTCAGATCCTATAGAGCGGGGCCTTGTTTTACATGGTGCATTCAGGCCTGCTAGAGCGGAGCCTTGTTTCACATTGTGCACTCAGTTCCGCTAGAGCGGGACCAAGTTTTACATGGTGCACTCAGGTCCTCTAGAGCGGTGCCTTGTTTTACATGGTGCGCTCAGGTCCTCTAGAGCGGTGCCTTGTTTTGCATGGTGCACTCAGGTCCTCTAGAGCCGGGCCTCGTTTTACATAGAGCGGGATCTTGTTTTATATGATGCACTCAGGTCCTCTAGAGCGGGCCTTGTTTTACATGGTGCACTCAGGTCCACTAGAGTGGGCCTTGTTTTACATGGTGCACTCAGATTTTCTAGAGCGGGGCCTTGTTTTACATGGTGCACTCAGGTACTCTAGAGCGGGGCTTGTTTTTCAAGGTGCCCTCAGGTCCTCTAGAGCGGGGCCTTGTTTTACAAGGTGCCCTCAGCTCCTCTAGAGCACGGACTTGTTTTACAAGGTGCCCTCAGGTCCTCTAGAGCGGGGCCTTGTTTTACAGGGTGCCCTCAGGTCCTCTAGAGCACGGACTTGTTTTACAAGGTGCCCTCAGGTCCTCTAGAGCGGGGCCTTGTTTTACAAGTTGCCCTCAGGTCCTCTAGAGCACGGACTTGTTTTACAAGGTGCCCTCAGGGCCTCTAGAGCGGGGCCTTGTTTTACATGGTGCTCACAGGTCCGCTAGAGCATGGCCTTGTTGTACATGGTGCCCTCAGATCCTATAGAGCGGGGCCTTGCTTTACATGGTGCACTCAGGCCTGCTAGAGCGGAGCCTTGTTTTACATTGTGCACTCAGGTCCTCTAGAGCGGGGCTTTGTTTTACATGGTGCACTCAGGTACTCTAGAGCGGGGCCTTGTTTTACATGGAGCACACAGGTCCTCTAGAGCGGGGCCTTGTTTTACATGGTGCACGCAGGTCCTCTAGAGCGGGGCCTTGTTTTACATGGTGCACTCAGTTCCTCTAGAGCGGGGCCTTGTTTTGCATGGTGCACTCAGATCCTCTAGAGCGGGGCCTTGTTTTGCATGGTGCACTCAGGTCCTCTAGAGCGGGGCCTTGTTTTACATGGTGCACTCAGGTCCGCTTGAGCGGGCCTTGTTTTACATGGTGCACGCAGGTCCTCTAGAGCGGGGACTTGTTTTACATGGTGCACTCAGGTCCTCTAGAGCGGGGCCTTGTTTTACATGGTGCACTCAGGTCCGCTTGAGCGGGCCTTGTTGTACATGGTGCACTCAGGTCCTCTAGAGCGGGGCCTTGTTTTACATGGTGCACTCAGGTCCTCTAGAGCGGGGCCTTGTTTTACATGGTGCACTCAGGTCCTCTAGAGCGGGGCCTTGTTTTGCATGGTGACTGACTGACTGGCTGAAATGCTTATAAAGCGCACGAATGCCGCGGCGTCTTGGCGCTGTGAGATACAGAGGAGAAGGAAAGCAGTGGAGCAGTTAAGTTTGGGTAAAAAGCCGGGTCTTTAGGCCCTTCGTGAAGCTCATTTTAGATTTTTGGGCGCGTAATACTGGAGGTAGCGAGTTCCATATTTTAGCCGCCTGGTAGGAGAATAACTTTCCTCCCCATCGGGCTCTGTTTATTCTCGGCTGGCAGACTAGGTCATGCTTGGCTGACCTCAGCGTTCGAGAGGGTACATAGCGGGGCAGTAGATTGGTGAAATCGTCGGGTCCCTTACCAAGTAGGGACCTATGTACCAAGCAAAGAGCCTTGAATTGAATACGGCGCCTGACCGGGAGCCAGTGAAGCTCCCGAATGGCTTTGGATGTGGGGTAGCGTTTGGGGAGGTTCAGCAGCGCCCTGGCCGCCGCATTCTGGATTGCCTGCAGTTTGGACAGTTGTTTTTCTCCTACTCCCAAATAGAGAGTGTTACAGTAATCAATCCGGGACGTTACAAGGGCTCCCATCACCGTCTTTCTTAACATGATCGGGTTGTAGGGTAAAACTTTTCTGAGCACCTTGATACTGTAGAAACAGGTCGATGTCACCTGATTGACCTGGGCTTTACACGAAAGATCTTTATCTAATAGGAAACCAAGGTTCCCGACCTTGTCTACAGGGAGAGGGCAGGATCCTGCTTCGGGAGGCCACCATAGATCACTCCAAATAGATGGTTTATGACCGAACTCTATGATTTCGGTTTTATCCGTGTTCAGTCTAAGAAAATTGTGGCTCATCCAGTTCTTCACCCCGGTAAGGCAGTTTCTAAAGCGTTCCGCCGTGGCTTCGATTGACTGTGAGATTGACACTATGATTTGAGTGTCATCGGCGTAAGACACCAGTTGTAGGTCATAGGATCTGATCAAGGCTGCTAAAGGGGTGACATATAGATTGAATAATGTAGGCGACAATGCCGATCCTTGCGGGACCCCACCCGGAAGGGAAAATTCTGTAGATTGCAATCCATTCCAGATCACTTGGTGAGTTTGGGCGCCCAGAAAAGAGGTGATAAGGGCCAGAGCAGTGCCGGTGAATCCTAGGGTGGTTAGTCTTTTTAGCAGGACAGAGTGGTTTACAGTGTCGAAGGCCGCTGTGAGGTCTAATAATATCAGGGCCGACCGACCACCCTCGTCCATGGTCTTACGTATTTTTTCGGTGGCCATGATAAGAGCTGATTCAGTGGAATGAAGGGGTCTAAAACCGTGCTGTGACGGATCCAGCAGCTTCTTTTCATCCACATGTCTCATAATTTCCTGATTCATGGCTTTTTCCAGGATTTTAGCAGGTAGGGGCAGGCAGGAAATGGGACGGTAGTGTTTGGGTTTAGAGGGATCAAGGGTGTCCTTCTTAAGAATAGGTCTGATGCAGGCCATCTTCCAGCTTTTTGGGGAATTCACCTTGATGAATAATTTTATCAAGCAGGGAAGTCAGGACATTTGCGATGCTGTCAGGGATCGAATGCAGTACATAGGGGGGGCAGGGATCCAAGGGGGAGCCAGATTTCATCTGAATGATTAGATCGGATACTTGCTTCTTCTCTAGTAAAGAAAAACTAGAGAAGCAGGCGGTGGTCGGAGTGGACTGTCCGACATCACTGGTGGATATGTCGGATACCATGGTGCTGAGATCATCATATACCATTTGTACTTTAGTTTGAAAAAAGTGGCAGTTCCAGTAACAAAGCTCTGATCTGGACTGAAGACTGTGTCCCGGGGGCTTTTGACTAAATGGGCTACAGTTTTGAATAGTTCCCTGGAAGAGTTAGAGGAGTTTTGAATTTTATCTGTAAAATAGGTAGCTTTGGCCTGTACAATTATTTGTTTATACTCCTGTAGGACTTTTATGTATTCCAGTTTGTTTTCCTGACTGTAGTCTGAGCGCCATATCCGCTCCACTCGTCGACATTTAATCTTGATTGCTTTCACCTCTGCCGTGTACCATTGAGCGGTGGCGGACCGTTTATGTTTTTTTTTTGCTTCGATTGGGACCAGTTCATTGACTGCCTCAGTGATCCAATTGCTGAAGTTAGTTGCCCAGTCCTCGCTATTTCCACATTCAAAGTTCGGGGGATTTCTGGCCAGTGTTTTGGCTAAGGCGTTAGATTCAAGCTTTTTCCAGGGACGGGTTATTTCGGGAGGCATGTAATTTCTACGCTGATTTACAAGGTTTTTCAGTTGCAAGTTAAAAAAGATAGCGTTATGGTCCGACCATGGTACAGAGAGAATAGACGTAATCTTAATGTGGTTACTGTTGGTAAAGATCCCGTCAAGGGTATGTCCTGCTGAGTGAGTAGGCCTGTCAACTAGCTGCTTCATGTCGAAGCTGAGGAGATTATCAAGAAGAGTGGCTGAGTCCGAGTCGTTATTCTCCTCAAGATGATAGTTAAAATCACCCAGAATAGTACAGGTAACTGAGTCAAACGTTGTTTCTAAAAAGGTGTGTAATGCTTTGGTGAAAGGACCTCTCGGGCCGGGGGGGCGATACACAAGCAGTCCCTCGAAGATCAGGCAGTTATTCTCTTTAATCTTAAATGTCATAGCTTCGGCCTCTAGGTCTTGTTGGGGGCATATACGTAATTTGAGGTGCGATCTATAAATTATCGCAATACCTCCACCCATAGATCCAGTTCTATTTGTGCATTCCACAGAGTAACCTTCGGGAGTGGCGGTGCTCCAATCAGGACCAGAGGCATTTGATGCCCAGGTTTCTGTAAGGAACATCAGGTCAGCGTTGTGATCAGTGATCAACGCTTCAATTTCATGTTTATGCTTCGGCTTGGACCTTACGTTCAGTAGTATACATTTGAGAGATCTGTTGTTATTTATCATCGTTTTTGAGCAGTTGTCCTGATTAGTAGCCTGTGGCTGGTTGGTTAAAGCAGTATGCACTTTTATAGCTGGAGGTGGGCCAGCCAGATTAGGTGAAAAGGTCGGAGGGTTGGTTATTACTTGAAAGCCACAGGAGGGACATGTGGGGGTCATACAAGTGTCGCCGAAGTCAACGCTTATCGGGTGATTGCAGCAGCGCTGGTCCAGCCTGCATAGATCAAATTTAGAGTATCGCAAGCCGTGAAAACGGGCATAGCTTCTGGCACTAGGCGCGGGTCCGGCGCGGACGGGCGCAGACGGGCTTGCCTTAGGCGCGCCTTCGGTGCCCAAACGGCGCGCCCGCTGCGCCCGTCCGCTGCGCGTCCGGTAAAAGCACATATTTCATAGGGGAAGTGACGGGAAAAAGAGGGGGGCGTGGCCGACCTTAGTGGGCGTGGCCTTGGGAATCCCCGTGAATGGCGTCAGGGGTAGATTGTATGCCGCGGCAGCGATAAATCCGCTGCGCGGGAAAGAAGAGGGTGAGTGCACAGTACAGTTTTTAAGTGCCCAGGGAGTGCAATTTAGATTTAAAAACACAAATTTTTCACAACAATCATTAAAAGTTTCCTGCGATCGGTCTCCCGGCTTCCGCCTCAGGAGAAACTGTATCTCAGGTCCTCTAGAGCGGGGCCTTGTTTTACATGGTGCACTCAGGTCCTCTAGAGCTGGGCCTTGTTTTGCATGGTGCACTCAGTTCCTCTAGAGCGGGGCCTTGTTTTGCATGGTGCACTCAGGTCCTCTAGAGCGGGGCCTTGTTTTGCATGGTGCACTCAGGTCCTCTAACGCGGGGCCTTGTTTTGCAAGGTGCACTCCGGTCCTCTAGAGCGAGGCCTTGTTTTACATGGTGCCCTTAGGTCCGCTAGAGCGTGGCCTTGTTTTACATGGTGCACTCAGGTCCTCTAGAGCGGGGCCTTGTTTTACATGGTGCACTCAGGTCCTCTAGAGCGGGCCTTGTTTTGCATGGTGCACTCAGGTCCTCTAACGCGGGGCCTTGTTTTGCAAGGTGCACTCAGGTCCTCTAGAGCGAGGCCTTGTTTTACATGGTGCCCTCAGGTCCGCTAGAGCGGGGCCTTGTTTTGCATGGTGCACTCAGGTCCTCTAGAGCGGGGCCTTGTTTTGCAAGGTGCACTCAGGTCTTCTAGAGCAGGGCCTTGATTTACATGGTGCCCTCAGGTCCTCTAGAGCGAGGCCTTGTTTTACATGGTGCCCTTAGGTCCGCTAGAGCGTGGCCTTGTTTTACATGGTGCACTCAGGTCCTCTAGAGCGGGGCCTTGTTTTACATGGTGCACTCAGGTCCTCTAGAGCGGGGCCTTGTTTTGCATGGTGCACTCAGGTCCTCTAACGCGGGGCCTTGTTTTGCAAGGTGCACTCAGGTCCTCTAGAGCGAGGCCTTGTTTTACATGGTGCCCTTAGGTCCGCTAGAGCGGGGCTTTGTTTTGCAAGGTGCACTCAGGTCCTCTAGAGCAGGGCCTTGATTTACATGGTGCCCTCAGGTCCTCTAGAGCGGGGCCTTGTTTTGCAATGTGCAAACAGGTCCTCCAGAGCGGGGCCTTGTTTTACATGGTGCCCTCAGGTCCTCTAGAGCGAGGCCTTGTTTTACATGGTGCACTCAGGTCCTCTAGAGCGGGGCCTTGTTTTACATGGTGCACTCAGGTCCTCTAGAGCGAGGCCTTGTTTTACATGGTGCACTCAGGTCCTCTAACGCGGGGCCTTGTTTTACATGGTGCCCTCAGGTCCTCTAGAGCGGGGCCTTGTTTTGCAAGGTGCACTCAGGTCCTCTAGAGCGGGGCCTTGATTTACATGGTGCCCTCAGGTCCGCTAGAGCGGGGCCTTGTTTTGCATGGTGCACTCAGGTCCTCTAGAGCGGGGCCTTGTTTTACAAGGTGCCCTCAGGTCCTCTAGAGCGGGGCCTTGTTTTACAAGGTGCCCTCAGGTCCTCTAGAGCGAGCCTTGTTTTGCAAGGTGCCCTCAGGTCCTCTAGAGCGGGGCCTTGTTTTACATGGTGCACTCAGGTCCTCTAGAGCGGGGCCTTGTTTTACATGGTGCACTCAGGTCTGCTAGAGCGGGGCCTTGTTTTGCAAGGTGCCCTCACGTCCTCTAGAGCGGGGCCTTGTTTTACATGGTGCACTCAGGTACGCTTGAGCGGGGCCTTGTTTTACATGGTGCCCTCAGGTCCTCTAGAGCGGGGCCTTGTTTTACATGGTGCCCTCAGGTACGCTTGAGCGGGGCCTTGTTTTACACAGTGCACTCAGGTCCTCTAGAGCGAGCCTTGTTTTACATGGTGCCCTCAGGTCCGCTTGAGCGGGCCTTGTTTTACATGGTGCCCTCATGTCCACTCTAGCGGGGCCTTGTTTTACATGGTGCCCTCAGGTCCGCTAGAGCGGGGCCTTGTTTTACATGGTGCACTCAGGTCCTCTAGAGCGGGGCCTTGTTTTGCATGGTGCCCTCAGGTCCGCTAGAGCGGGGCCTTGTTTTACATGGTGCACTCAGGTCCTCTAGAGCGGGGCCTTGTTTTGCATGGTGCCCTCAGGTCCGCCAGAGCGGGGCCTTGTTTTGCATGGTGCACTCAGGTCCTCTAGAGCGGGGCCTTATTTTGCAATGTGCACTCAGGTCCTCTAGAGCGGAGCCTTGTTTTACATGGTGCCCTCAGGTCCTCTAGAGCGAGGCCTTGTTTTACATGGTGCACTCAGGTCCTCTAGAGCGGGGCCTTGTTTTACATGGTGCACTCAGGTCCTCTAGAGCGAGGCCTTGTTTTACATGGTGCACTCAGGTCCTCTAACGCGGGGCCTTGTTTTACATGGTGCCCTCAGGTCCGCTAGAGCGGGGCCTTGTTTTGCAAGGTGCACTCAGGTCCTCTAGAGCGGGGCCTTGATTTACATGGTGCCCTCAGGTCCGCTAGAGCGGGGCCTTGTTTTGCATGGTGCACTCAGGTCCTCTAGAGCGGGGCCTTGTTTTACAAGGTGCCCTCAGGTCCTCTAGAGCGGGGCCTTGTTTTACAAGGTGCCCTCAGGTCCTCTAGAGTGAGCCTTGTTTTGCAAGGTGCCCTCAGGTCCTCTAGAGCGGGGCCTTGTTTTACATGGTGCACTCAGGTCCTCTAGAGCGGGGCCTTGTTTTACATGGTGCACTCAGGTCTGCTAGAGCGAGGCCTTGTTTTGCAAGGTGCCCTCAGGTCCTCTAGAGCGGGGCCTTGTTTTACATGGTGCACTCAGGTACGCTTGAGCGGGGCCTTGTTTTACATGGTACCCTCAGGTCCTCTAGAGCGGGGCCTTGTTTTACATGGTGCCCTCAGGTACGCTTGAGCGGGGCCTTGTTTTACACAGTGCACTCAGGTCCTCTAGAGCGAGCCTTGTTTTACATGGTGCCCTCAGGTCCGCTTGAGCGGGCCTTGTTTTACATGGTGCCCTCATGTCCACTCTAGCGGGGCCTTGTTTTACATGGTGCCCTCAGGTCCGCTAGAGCGGGGCCTTGTTTTACATGGTGCACTCAGGTCCTCTAGAGCGGGGCCTTGTTTTGCATGGTGCCCTCAGGTCCGCTAGAGCGGGGCCTTGTTTTACATGGTGCACTCAGGTCCTCTAGAGCGGGGCCTTGTTTTGCATGGTGCCCTCAGGTCCGCCAGAGCGGGGCCTTGTTTTACATGGTGCACTCAGGTCCTCTAGAGCAGTGCCTTGTTTTACATGGTGCCCTCAGGTCCTCTAGAGCGGGGCCTTGTTTTACATGGTGCACTCAGGTCCTCTAGAGCGGGGCCTTGTTTTACATGGTGCCCTCAGGTCCTCTAGAGCGGGGCCTTGTTTTATAAGGTGCCCTCAGGTCCGCTTGAGCGGTGCCTTGTTTTACATGGTGCCCTCAGGTCCTCTAGAGCGGGGCCTTGTTTTACATGGTGCACTCAGGTCCTCTAGAGCGGGGCCTTGTTTTACATGGTGCCCTCAGGTCCGCTTGAGCGGTGCCTTGTTTTACATGGTGCCCTCAGGTCCGCTAGAGCGGTGCCTTGTTTTGCAAGGTGCCCTCAGGTCCTCTAGAGCGAGCCTTGTTTTACATGGCGCCCTCAGGTTCTGCTTGAGCGGGGCCTTGTTTTACATGGTGCCCTCAGGTCCTCTAGAGCGGGGCCTTGTTTTACATGGTGCACTCAGGTCCTCTAGAGCGGGGCCTTGTTTTACATGGTGCCCTCAGGTCCGCTTGAGCGGTGCCTTGTTTTACATGGTGCCCTCAGGTCCTCTAGAGCGAGCCTTGTTTTACATGGCGCCCTCAGGTTCTGCTTGAGCGGGGCCTTGTTTTACATGGTGCCCTCAGGTCCGCTTGAGCGGGGCCTTGTATAATGGACCGTACCTGGGTGCGCAGAGTAACCTCTTTTTACATGGATGTCACTGAAGCTGATTCTTGCATTGTTAATTAACGAACTAATATAGAAATAAAAATATATACTTACCTGTGCCTTGTGACTTTACCTGTACAAAAGTAAAAGATCGATAAGTGTGGGGGGGAGGGGTGACTTGCTTTGTGTGTAAATGATCTGACAGACCAGGAAGCGGCCATATTGGAGGGAGGAGACACACGCGTGTCTCTTGCCCGGTGATTTTCTACCCACAGGGGCGTGTCCGGGGGCAGTTATTACTGTGGTGAGGAAGAGGGGGGAGGAGGGGAGGGTGAAGTCCTAAGGGGTCTTTGGAAAGCAGAGAAGACAGTGAAGTATAACCTGAAGCCGCTGGAAGGCAGGAGGTCGCAGAGGAACAGTAGGATGGACAGTGAGAGAAGGGACAGGAGGGGAAGTGGGGCAGGGCTGGAGAGCCAGGGGGCAATGGGAGTGAGGGTGCAGGATGGACACCACGGAAGAGTTGAGAGGTGGGAAGCAGGAAGGCCATTAGGAGAGCACAGAAAGGACAGAGAGTAGCAGGGAGGACAGTGGGGGGTGGGGAGGACAGCGGGGGGCAGGGAGGGCAGTGAGTGTCTCGGAGGACAGAGTGTGGCAGGGAGTACAGTGGGGGGTAGGGAGGACAGTGGGAGGCTGGTAGGGCAGTGGGGGGCAGGGAGGGCAGTGAGTGTCTCGGAGGACAGTGTGTGGTAAGGAGGGCAGTGGGGGCGGGGAGGGCAGTGAGTGTCTCGGAGGACAGAGGGGGCATGGAGGACAGTGGTGTGTAGTGTCCTGCTGCACACGTTCTAGTGTCTCAGCAGGCACTGAGTTTACCAGCCACTCCCTCGAGGGCTGGACACACATGCACCGACACCCAGCCATCACAGGCCTCACGAGCGACGTGGCCCTGCTAATAAGGGCCGGGTGCTCGTGGCCAGTTAACCACTACACTCCCAGTGTCCCTGTCACTTATTTTAGCAGTATGTGGGCCTGGGGCCCACAACACCGCAGTGGGCATGGAGAACAGTGGGAGGCAAGGAGGGTTGTGAGTGACAAGGAGTGCAGTGGGGTCGAGGAGGGCAGTGTGTGGCAGGGGGGACAGTGAGTGTAGGGAGGACAGTAGGGGCAGGAGAGTAGGAAACACGAAGGAAGCGGGGGCGGCTGTCGGAGGTGCCATGGGTAGCAGTGGTGTCCGGATGACCAGTGAGAGAGCTCAGGGCAGGTGGGACAGAGGAGGAACACGAGGGACAGTGACGCACCTGGGGCAGTGCGGTACAGTGTGTACAGACACAGCAGCAGCGGTCTCCAGGAAAGGACCCTATTTGGACCTGCCTCAGGGGTACCTGCCTCAGGGGTACACGGAGGGGGTGGGAGCAGAGCCCCAGAGAGACACAGGGTAGAACCAGTGAGCATCTGTGCCCAGAGAGTGCCACTCCCAGGGGAGGGAGCAGGGGTGTAACACAGGCCCCCGCTGCCGCCCCGGCCCAGAGCTGCAGGGGTCCCCCTCAGCACAGTACTCGGGCCTGTGCTGAGGGGGCCAGTGGCCCCTCCGTGTACCTTGCAGGGGGGCCAGTGGCATAACGATAATTGAGGGGGCCCCCCTGCAAGGTATGTGAAGGTGCCCCCTCCAGATCCCCCCCTGCACTGCGGGGGATGCAGGAGCCTGTGTTACGCCCCTGAGGGGGGGGGGGGGCCCTCTCAACTTTCGTACGCCTGGTCGCACTAGCATCGCTTCTTTTCACTTAACACAGATCATTATATGACACGTTTGCTTATAATCACTAAACATTAAAATATGAAAGTCTGGGGCACCCTAGATGCTGCCGCCTGCTCCCCCCTTTCACTGGTGCCTTGGGCATACAGGTGCGCTCCTTCCAAAGTGAGCCTTGCTAAAAACTTGTATAATCCCTAACGCTGTCCTGTGCTGCCGCCTGCAGGCAGTGTAAGGAAGTGAGGAGTGAAAATCAAAGCCGCATGTGTCCCAGATGAGGTACGGTTGAGCAGCGCCACCTGCTGGAATTAAACCGAAGTGCAGACCTTGTAGAGATGAGTGCTGCGTCCCAAAGGTGCACATTTAATGGCGACACTGCTGGAATATGAATGAAAAATGGATTCCGGGAACCCATACATTGGGGATCAAAGTGTGGCATTGGAAAAAGGGTGGAGCTTCAAATGCAAAGTTCGTCAGCCAATGCATACATCTATCTTCTTTGAAACTATTGTAAAGAAATTGGCAACAAGGACAAATGTGACAGTAAATCTGTTCTAGATTACTTTACTGATCACACAGGAGCTGCATTTTATAATTTCTTATGTGGTTAAGACACCTGCTGCAGAGGTCTTCGCAATGTTGTGGGAATTATGATAGCGGTAAGATAACTCTGGCGGTTAACCAGTTCTGTTTTGTCCAGTCACAGTTTTGAGTCATAAAGCAGCATAGAGGGTTAATGTGTCTGCTGCGAAGCATACTGTGTAAAACGCAGATCACAGGTTTGTATTTTATGTAGATACATAAGTGGACTACTGCTTTTAACACGGACATCACGTGCAGTGACCTAGTTACTGACGTAGAGGCAGATTTACAAGCCCCTTGCGACAACTTTACGCCGCCGTTGTGTGACTTTTGTGACGCAGCAGTGTCGTAAACAATGCACCATGTTGCAACATATTTACAATGTGACGCATCTAGGGAGATGCGTCACGTATAATGTGTGCAGGGTGGGCGTTGCGACGTGAGAAAGCCTTGTAAAAGTGACGCAGTGAAATCTTCAAGATTTTACTGATTCACTTTTACGACGACACTGAGTCAAAACCTTGAGCCTGCTTGAAGCAGGCGTAAGGAGTGATGCAGCATGATAGGAATGGGCATTGCTGACCACTGTTGGAGCTGCCTCGTGCTTGAGACACGACTCCAGCAATGCGCTGCCCTTACCAGGGGTGTAACACAGGCCCCTGCAGCTCTCGCGGTGTGGGGGGCCCTGAGCTGCAGGGGGCCCCCTCAGCAGAGTACTCAGGCCCAATAGCTCCGCATTAAATCCGGAGCGGGGGCCCATCTGTGTGCGTGGCAGGGGGGGGCCTCAACTTTTGCTATGCCACTGGCCCTTCCGCCAAAAGATGCATCATGCATCTGGCTATCCTTGCGCCATGGTGCGCCGCATTGTAAAATGCGACACATCCATGGTGGCGCAGGTTTTTTTTTACGTGTCGTAAATTAACTGCCGCATCTCTGCAAAAATGCAGAGATGCGCCAGTTCTTGTAAATCTGTCCCATAGTTTCCTCAATCTGTTGTTATTCTAAGATTGCAAACAAGGCTTCTTCTGGAAAGAAAGAAAGTCACATATACTGAGTTACGTTTCAAATGCTGACTTTGTGTTCTCACCGTTCACTCTGAACATAATGTCTACAAGTATGGATGATATGTGAATCCTCCCCTTGTAAGGCTCATTGTTTTATGTAGCATTTCCTGTACATTGGTTTACATACTTGTGCGACTCACTGTGTCTGTGTGTGACGTAAAGCGCTCTGACACCCTACACTGGGATGAGTGCAGGTTACTGCTTCCAAGAAATGGGGAGCAGACAATCTGTGGGCGCTGCTGAGTTGTGTCATTGTACCACTAATGACACCTTTAACAAATTCAGCATACTTCCCTGGTTCGAACAGATCCTAGATCCGGCCAGAAACAGCTGCCGGAACCGGGATCCCCTGGAATTCCCCTTCTTTCGAGCACCGACTGTGCATCCTTTAAACACAGATGTGTTATTGTCTGGGTTCTAATACTTCATTCGTAAAGGAAAATACATAGAAATGCAACATGTTCTCTTTGTATTTGCTTTGAGTTTACCTATTGGCACACACCATCAAGATTCCAGTCTCCAACTAACAAATAACTGATTTAATTCTTAAAGCAGAATTTTACCTCAATTGTAACATAACCCAGACTTAGCCATCTAACCCATGAGTGCTACATATATGGACTCATTGCTCGGGGTGAGCACTTGACACTTTATACTTTCAGGCCTCAGGGCTTACTTTTAATAAATATGCACTTCTGGTGTAAGGATATAATTTTTAGTTCTGCAAAGTAAAAACAAACAGAAAAATCTTTTATGTAAAACAGTGTTCTTAAAGCCCTTTTCTGACCAGGTGAACTCTATCTTTGATAATATGCAATTGTGAGTCGTTGCAAAGGCTGCGGTGTGCCTTTGAAACACATTCCTTACCATCCAACATTTTAAGAATGAAACCTATTTATACATCACAGCTTGTGGTTTCAGTGTATTGTGATGCATTCATCTTTTAGCATCTTGGAGTGCTGTCTTGTGACTTGTTTACAGGACTCCACTTGTTCTCAAGCCGACCCTGGTCTGATTCACGCAGAGTTTTGTCTGGCGAAGGTCTTCAGTCAGTGTTTCACAGACAGGACAGTGTCTCACGGATGGACAGTACAGTGTCTCATAGACAGTACAGTGTCTCACAAATGGACAGGGCAGTGTCAAACAGATGGACAGTACAGTGTTTCACAGACAGTGCAGTGTCTCACAAATGGACAGTACAGTGACTCACAGATGGACAGTACAGTGTCTCACAGACAGTACAGTGTCTGTGATCCTCCTTGGAACTGATGCATGGAAACACAAAGCCCCTCAAAGCCTCCCTGCACAGCTGCCATCCTCACCAGACTCGACCTTGAGCAGTATGAAGCCCCTTAAAGCCTCGCTGCACAGCTGCCAGCCTCACCAGACTCGACACTGAGTTGTGCGAAGCCCCGTAAAGCATCGCCGGACAGCTGCCAGCTCATCAGAACCAACACAACGCCAAACCCTGCAAAGCCTTGACGTACAGCTTCTCAGAACAGAAGCCAGATGACACGAAGCCTGGCAGACAGACAGTACAGTGTCTCACAAATGGACAGCACAGTGTCTCACAGACAGACAATACAGTCTCTCACAGACAGTACAGTGTCTGTGGTCCTCATTGGAACTGATGCGGAGAAACGCGAAGCCCCTCAAAGCCTCGCTGCACTGCTGCCATCCTCACCAGACTCGACCTTGAGCGGTACGAAGCCCCTCAAAGCCTCGCTGCACAGCTGCCAGCCTCGCCAGACTCGACACTGAGTTGTGCAAAGTCCCGTAAAGCCTCGGCGCACAGCCGCCAGCTCATCAGAACCAATGTAACGCGAGGCCAAACCCTGAAAAGCTTTGCCGTGCAGCTATTTAGAACAGAAGACAGATGACACAAAGCCTGACGGACAAACAGTACAGTGTCTCACAGACAGTACAGTGACTCACAGACAGGACAGTGCCTCACAGTCTGTCTCTGACCAGTCTGGGTGGGTGACAGCTGGGATTTGTGTAATCCCCCCTAGAGAGCCACACACAATGGGAGCTTAGGTGTGACTTGATGGGCCATCCTGGGCAGATGGGAGGGAGAAGCTGGACCCAGACTCACTTACACCTGAATAGGCTGTGTCCTGTCCCCACACAAAGGGCTGAATACACCCCTGTAGTACGTCTGGAGCCAGGGCAGGACCTCTTTGAAGTCTCCCCCACTTCTAAGGCCCAACTCGCTATACCTACTCAACCTCTGACACCTTGACTTCAGTACACTTCTGGACCTGTTGATACTCTGCCAGGAAGGAGGATTGCTGTGCTGTTAAAGGAATGCACTCTGCTGGACTCTAGCTTTGCTGCACTGGCCTGCTGAGCTCTTGCCTGGGTGAGATGGTCTGGACCTGCATCTCTCTTTAACCTAGTACCCAGGGTACCTCCAAAGACTAGTTGGCTGGCCTCCTGATCTGAAGTCTCAGGGGCATAACAGACTTCCAATCACCCTGTTTCTGCACCTAGACTCTGCCATCTATGAGTCTTTCCTACCAAGTGGTGCTACCCCAGTCTTGGACCCTTGGAAGTGGGCCTAAGGTGCTCTGCCTTCTGCAGTCCTCTTCAGAACCAATGCATAGAAACTCAAAGCCCCTCAAAGCCTCGCCGCACAGCTGCCAGCTAATCAAAATTGACATAACTTGACACCAAGCCCCACAAAGCCACGCCACGTGGCTGCCAGTGCATCAGATTTGACGTAACGTGACGCCAAGCTCCGCAAGGCCTCGCCCACCAGCTGCCAGATAATCAGAATTGACGTAACGTGACGCCAAGCCCCGCTACACAGCTGCCAGATAATCAGAACGGACGTAACGTGACGCCAAGCCCTGCAAAGCCTCCCCACACAGCTGCCAGCTAATCAGAATTGACGTAACGTGACGCCAAGCCCTGCAAAGTCTCGCCACACAGCTGCCAGCTAATCAGAATTGACGTAAAATTACGCCAGGCCGTGCAAAGCCCCGCTACACAGCTGCCTAATCAGAATTCACGTAACATGACGCCAAGCCCCACAAAGCCTCGTCCCACAGCTGCCAGCTAATCAGAATTGACGTAACGTGACGCCAAGCCCCACAAAGCCTCGCCACGCAGCTGCCAGATAATCAGAAGGGACGTAACGTGATGCCAAACCCCACAAAGCCTCCCCACACAGCTGCCAGCTAATCAGAATTGACGTAACGTGACGCCAAGCCCTGCAAAGTCTCGCCACACAGCTGCCAGCTAATCAGAATTGACGTAAAGTGACGCCAGGCCGTGCAAAGCCCCGCTACACAGCTGCCTAATCAGAATTCACGTAACATGACGCAAAGCTCCGCAAAGCCTCGCCACACAGCTGCCAGATAATCAGAACGGACGTAATGTGATGCCAAGCTCTGCAAAATCTCGCTGAACAACTTCCCAGAACGGATGTCGGACAACACGAGGCCTCCCAAAGCAAAGTCGGTCAGACTGTGCACCAGGATTCAAGGTACTGTGTTCATTAAGCCCAGGTGGGTCCCTCCAGCCGGCCTGCGCTTATTCACAGCCAGCTTGAGCTTCTGGCTTTGTCCCAGTCCGGCGCAAACAGAGAACCACAGTTGGCACTCTGCGGTTTTATGAGCTATTTTCTCCTACATTTTTAAAACGGCATATATCAGGATTGGATTTTTGTTGTTTTGGTTTTGTTTTATTTATTAGATTAAGTTCTATTTTTCTAACCAGCTGTGGTATTGTTTTGTGTGGTGTTTTCACTGTGTTACTGTTTGAAGTGTTGCACACATACTTTACACATTTCATATAAGTTAAGCCTGACTGCTCTGTGCCAAGCTACCGGAGGGTGAGCAACGGTTAAGTTAGGGTTTGCCTGACACTTACCCTGGTTAGGATTGTGGCTGCTGTTTGACTAAGGTTCACACCCCAGCCAACCAGGTCCTATCAGACCCAAAATAAGATGATCACTGGTTGGCATTTGACCTTCGTCTCTGCCACCTCATGCCTCTTTCTTCTACCACCAGACACTTCCTGGCCCTTTATCTCACTCCTGCTTCTTCTTTTTCATCTTTGATTCTCTTTGTCACCGTCTTTCTCTTGCTCCTTCTTTCCCTCTGTGTGTTTTACGTGGTTGTTTGACAAAACCACGCATGGCTAAACCATGCAGTCTCTGCTGTGCTCCTGAAGTTTGTACTCTGCTCCTGCTATCTCTGTTGTGCCCCTGCATTATCTGCTGTGCTACTGCAGTCTCTGCCGTGCTCCTGAAGACTCTGCTGTGCTCCTGCTGTCTCTGCTGTTCTCCTGCTGTCTCTGCTGTGCTCCTGCTGTCTCTACTGTGCTCCCGTAGTCTTGGCTATGCTCCTGCAGTCTCTGCTGTGCTCCTGCTGGCTCTGCTGTGCTCCTACACTCTCCGCTGTGCTCCCGCAGTCTCCGCTGTGCTTCCGCAATCTCTGCTATGCTCATGCAGTCTCTGCTGTGCTCCTGCAGTCTCTGCTGTGCTCCGGCTGTCTCTGCTGTGCTTCCGCAATCTCTGCTATGCTCATGCAGTCTCTGCTGTGCTCCTGCAGTCTCTGCTGTGCTCCGGCTGTCTCTGCTGTGCTCCCGCAGTCTCTGCTGTGCTCCCGCAGTCTCTGCTGTGCTCCTGCAGTCTCTGTTGTGCTCCTGCTGTCTCTGCTGTGCTCCTGTAGTCTCTGCTGTGCTCCTGCAGTCAATGCTGTGCTCCCGCAGTCAATGCTGTGCTCCTGCTGTCTTGGCTGCGCTCCTGCAGTCTCTTCTGTGCTCCTGTAATCTCTGCTGTGCTCCTACTGTCTCTGCTGTGCTCCTGAAGTTTGTACTCTGCTCCTGCTATCTCTGTTGTGCCCCTGCAGTATCTGCTGTGCTACTGCAGTCTCTGCCGTGCTCCTGAAGTCTCTGCTGTGCTCCTGCTGTCTCTGCTGTTCTCCTGCTGTCTCTGCTGTGCTCCTGCTGTCTCTACTGTGCTCCTGTAGTCTCGGCTATGCTCCTGCAGTCTCTGCTGTGCTCCTGCTGGCTCTGCTGTGCTCCTACACTCTCCGCTGTGCTCCCGCAGTCTCTGCTGTGCTTCCGCAATCTCTGCTATGCTCATGCAGTCTCTGCTGTGCTCCTGCAGTCTCTGCTGTGCTCCCGCAGTCTCTGCTGTGCTCCCGCAGTCTCTGCTGTGCTCCCGCAGTCTCTGCTGTGCTCCTGCAGTCTCTGTTGTGCTCCTTCTGTCTCTGCTGTGCTCCTGTAGTCTCTGCTGTGCTCCTGCAGTCAATGCTGTGCTCCCGCAGTCAATGCTGCGCTCCTGCTATCTTGGCTGCGCTCCTGCAGTCTCTTCTGTGCTCCTGTAATCTCTGCTGTGCTCCTACTGTCTCTGCTGTGCTCCTGCAGTCTCAGCTGTGCTTCCTCGGTCTCAGGAGTGCTCCTATAGTCTCTGATGTACTCCTGTAATCTCTGCTGTGCTCCTGCTGTCTCTGCTGTGCTCCTGTAATCTCTGCTGTGCTCCCACTGTCTCTGCTGTGCTCCTGCAGTCCCAGCTGTGCTTCCTCGGTCTCAGGAGTGCTCCTGTAGTCTCTGATGTGCTCCTGTAATCTCTGCTGTGCTCCTGCTGTCTTGTGTGCTCCTGTAGTCTCTGATGTGCTCCTGTAATCTCTGCTGTGCTCCTGCTGTCTTGTGTGCTCCTGTAGTCTCTGATGTGCTCCTGTAATCTCTGCTGTGCTCCTGCTGTCTCTGCTGTGCTCCTGTAGTCTCTGATGTGCTCCTGTAATCTCTGCTGTGCTCCTGCTGTCTTGTGTGCTCCTGTAGTCTCTGATGTGCTCCTGTAATCTCTGCTGTGCTCCTGCTGTCTCTGCTGTGCTCCTGTAGTCTCTGATGTGCTCCTGCTGTCTTGTGTGCTCCTGTAATCTCTGCTGTGCTCCTGTAGTCTCTGATGTGCTCCTGTAGTCTCTGATGTGCTCCTGTAGTCTCTTCTGTGCTCCTGTAATCTCTGCTGTGCTCCTGCTGTCTTGTGTGCTCCTGTAGTCTCTGATGTGCTCCTGTAGTCTCTTCTGTGCTCCTGTAATCTCTGCTGTGCTCCGGCTGTCTCTGCTGTGCTCTATAGCGTGTGTTTATCTTTTCTATTCCTTGCTTTGCTCTTCCCTCTGTCAGGCAGGGCCACACCTGAAGCTGTTGCTGCTTAATCCCAGCAGTTACAGGAACTAAAATAACACAAGACAGGTTTTTTATTATGAACACATGTGACAAACAGGAGGAAAGGGGCGGGCGAAACAACGAGCAGCTCTGGGAGCTGAGCTTCATCACGTCACCTTCCCACAGCAGCTTCAGGTACAGCGCCTCATCAGGAAGGAAGCCCTGGAGAGAGAGAAGTGGGAGCTAAAGATCTGAGGCGGGAAACAAGGTGGCAGCAGAGGATGTAAAAGATCTTCGATCAAATAGATACAATACACACGTCATCGATTCTCAGTGGAGCTTTATTATTAACACCTCATCCAGCAGCAGCTGGTCAGAAACTGCCCGATGAGGCACTCAAACAAGTACATTCTATGTTCTATGTTCCTTAGAACTCTCATGGCACCGATGTAATGAAGGAAGACACCACAGGATGAGAGAGGAATGAATGAATGAATGAATACAAGCTTTATAAAGCACAAACTTAGCCCAGGGGCCTCAAGGCGCTACGGAAAGGGATCAGGATCAGAGATGTCCATAGGTAAAAGGGCCTACACATTCAAGCTGGTAAAGAGCCAGGTCTTCAAGGCCTTACGGAATGAGGAATGAATTTCCAGAACCGAAATTGAAGGAGAGAGGGAATTCCACAAATTAGCTGCAGCCAGCGAAAAGGCCCTCCCCCCCCCATCTGGATTTCCTGAACCTGGGAACTGTTACCAGATTATTGCTGGAAGATCTTAGCTGCTTGCCGGGGACATATCTCCGGAACAGTTTTTTAATGCCTTCTGACCCCATATTGTAAAAGGCCTTGCGCATCAGGCACAGGGCTTTAAACACAATTCTACGACCCAATGGAAGCCAGTGCAGGCTTCTGATAGTAGCCGATACAGAGTGGAATTTAGGAAGGCCCATCACCAGCCTGGCAGCGGCATTCTGCACTAGTTGAGTCGATGTTATAGCCCCTTATTTATCCCTACATAAAGGGCATTGCAGTAATCTAATCTAGACAGCACAAGGGCCACCACTGCCTGTTCCCGCGAGGGGAGGGAGAGGAATTGAAAGATCTTTTTGAGAGTCCTTATCATCCCGAAGCAGGTAGAAACTGTTCTATTTATTTTGGGGGCCCAGAGAGAGGGAGGTGTTCACTATGATGCCTAGATTTTTGGCACTGAGGCCAGGGCGAGGGCAAGATCCAAGCATATCTGGCCACTAGGCCTCAGACCAAATCTCCTGTTTGTCTCCAAATATTAAGATCTCAGTTTTATCCCCATTGAGTCTTAGATAGTTTTCCACCATCCATGAAGCCACCGCCTGCGTGCAGCTTTTAGAGTTTGCTGCTCATGCTTCGACACTCTCAGTGATGGTAATCATGATTTGAGTGTCATCAGCGTAGGATAGCACTTCTAGGCCGATAGATCTTACAACCCTGGCAAGCGGGGTTACATAAATATTAAAAAGGGTGGACTCAATGAGGATCCCTGGGGGACTCCACAGAACAACTGTTTGGGAGCAGAGAGGAATTGGCCCATCTTAACTCTTTGTGACCGTTCCATGAGGAAGGATGTAAGCAGATTAAGGGCAAGGCCCTCAATCCCTATTTCCCGGAACCTCCCAGCCAATCTAAGGGGAGGGATGGTATGCAAGGCTGCCGTCAGGTGCAGAAGGATCAGTATGGTGGTATGACCAGCGTCAACCTGTTGTCGAATGTTGTTGAAAACAACTGTTAACGCCGTCTCGGTACTGTGCTCACTTCTGAACCCGAGCCATCGAGTAGCTGATGATCCTCCAAGTAGGTTCTAAGATGGAGGTTCAGATGCTTCTCCAAGATTTTAGCCGGGACAGGCAATAGGGAAATGGGTCGGTAGATCTTTAGTTCCGCAGTGTCCAGAGAAGGCTTCTTTAAAAGAGGATTAACCACTGCAGTTTTCCACGTGGTGGGATACTGGCCAGAGGTGAGAGGAGAGACATACATTGAGAGAAGAGTGTGAGGATCACAGAGAAAAACCCAGAAAACACTCAGAGCTCAGGGGCGAGAGGGGAAAGCGCCCGAAACTCCTCGTCCACTTTAAGGGGTGCACTCTGGTATTTTTAGTTTTACATTTTTAATTATAGCTACAAAACTCCTAGTACCAGCATGCAAAGTACAGAGGAATGGATGAGCTGCTCACACCCCAGCTGGGTCCATGTGACCTCTCTGACGTAAGTGACACAGTGGAAAAGGGTAAAAGAGCTTCTTTCAGGTGTGCCCTGATGTGAGTGTGGTGTGGGAGTTTGAGAGTGATTCTGTCTGCAGACTTATGGGGAGTTTTTGTTGATCCCAGCATAGAGGGTGTTTCCGTGGTCACGCTTGTTTGTGACCAGGGCGTGCGTGACAGTTCTCCGGGTGCTGATTGGGACACATTTAAAAATCTTTCCCAACATCTTCAGGGTATGGAAGCATGAGGCTGTGACGGCGCTGCATTCATGAGTTCACTATTTTGAAAGACATTTGAGTGTTTTCACTACTCGTTGCAAATTTCAGGCCGACTTTGACTTGGCAATAGCCCTTTATAGGCACAGCTGTCAAAATACATCTTGGGGACATTCAGAAAATTGAGCCAGGAATGCATTCTGCCATTTGCTTACCATTGACATTGTGGTTTGTAACTCGCATTTTCTGCCTTTCTATTTGCTGGCTTTATTTACTTTAGGCTATCCAGGTTGAGTTTTTCCCTCCCGTTGCCCAAACTTTGTTTACTGTATTCTTCCACGAACTTGCTTTCAGTAAATAGGCCTTTAAATATAGTTCTTATCTTTTCACAATTACTGTGCATTCAAAGACAGCGGTCAAATGTCAAGCTATCTCTATAGGGAGCATGGTGTTTATGGTTCTTTCTGTGACAGCAAAGTGAGAGAATTTATGTGGCAATCCTGCCGAGTATCTATGTAAGAGGAGAGGGTAAAGGATGTTTTTGTTTTCTAGAGCACAACACACGAAATGAGATGTGCTGATCTTTCAGCATATATAAAGAATTAGCAAAAATGAAGCGCATTCTTTTAGAATTCTGAAGAGTGGTGGAAACAAATATTTCAAAACGTTCAAAAACATGACATTTGTACACATTACAGTTTGAGTGCAGTAAAACTGTATGTCGATGCAAATGTAATGGTCATTTCAATTGAAAATGTGGAAGTTTGCTACCACACCATGCATACTCCACACTACGCCACTCAAGACCTGCCAACTCACTCGGTGCCACCGGGTGACACATGATATTGGCTCCCATCACACAGGAGAATGAGCTGTGGATTTCCAGTTAATTTTCCAAGGCTTTGAACTGCTGCTGTGGCACCAGCCTTAGCAAGATTTTTTGTTTTTGAAGGAAGGGGCTTGGGGACAGGGGGGAGCAAAAGTGCCTCTCAAGTACTTCTCAGCAGGGGTACCCCACCCCTCCAAAGCCCTGCCCCCTCCTCACGCAGTCAGATTTTTGTTCGGATTAGCAGGTATGCCACTCCACTCTATGCCCTTCTACTCCATGCCACGCTACTCCATTCTGCAACACTCCACTCCACACTACAACATGCCACTCCACTCTATTCCCCTCCTCTCTAAGACACTCTAAACCATGTGATTTCACGTAATCCAATACACGTCACTCACTCTACGACACAACATGACACTCCACTCTCCGCTCCTATCTAACCCACTCCAGTCTACTTTACCCTACTCCACCCCAAACTACCCTACTCCAATCCACCTAATCCAATCTACTCCACTCCAATCTACCCCACTCCAATCTACCCCACCCTAACCCAATCTACCCCACTCCACTCTACCACACCCCATGCCAATCTACCACATGCCACTCTATCCAACTCCACTCCAATCTACTCCACGCCAGTTTACCCCACTCCAACCTACCCCACTCCAAACTACACCACTATCAATCTCACTCCAATCTACCTCACTCCAATCCAATCTACCCTGCCATAACCCACCCAAGCTATCCCATTCTAATCTACACCACTCCACCCTAATCTACCCCACTCATTCCAATCTACTCCTCTGCACTCCTATCTACCTTACTCCTCTCCAATGTACCCCACTTCAATCTACCCCACTCCACCCCAATCTACCCCAATCCACTACACTCTTCTTTCCTAAAACCTACCCCACTCCAACCTACCCCAATATATCTTGCTCCACCTTACCCCAATCTACCCCACTCCAATCTACCCCAGTCTAATCTACCCCAATATACTCCTCTTCATCCCAACCTACCCCAATTCAATCTACTGCACCCCCACTCCAATCTACTCACTCTAATCTACCAAAATTAATCCCACTTCACTCTACACAATTCCACACCACTCCAATCTACTCCACTCCACTGTAATCAACCCCACCCTATCCAAATCTACCTCACTCCACTCAAATCTACCACAATACACTGCCCTACTCTTTCCTACCACCTACCCCACTCCAGCTGATCTACTCCTCTTCATCCCAATATACCCCAATTCAATCTACCCCACCCCCACTCCAATCTACCCCAATCTATCCCACACCACTCCAATCTACCGCACTCCCCCATTCTATGCCAATCTATCCCACTCCAAACTACCTCAGTCTACCGCCACTCCATTCAATTGTGCCCTACAATCATTCACCCAATCTACCCAACACCTTCTATCGCACTCCACTCCACCAAGGTCTACCCTAATCCACTGTTCCCCAATCTCGCCCACTCCACTCCAATCTACCCCAATATATCCCACTCCACCGGGGGCTGTTTTTTTTATTATGGAGGAGGAGTGCCACCCTCACTCTCCCCACCAGCAGATGAACACCTGGGAAGAATATAAATGAATAAAACAGATTTATTATCATGGAGGAGGAGTGGTAGGCACTGCTGTCAGTGAGCATGTCAGTTTGGCCGGCCATCTTAGGACAGTCAAACAGACATGAACTCTGAAGCTGTCTCCAGCCCAAGCTGTGTTGCTGGGTTGGAAACAGCAGGCACAGGCTCCCAGTCTCCCTGGGAGTGCAAATCCAAGGTGCTCGGGCCAATCCCGGTGCTTCTCTCATGCTGCCTGCAGCATTAGGGCAGCGTCTGGATTGGCCGTAGAAGAGTCTGGGAGCCTCACCATGTGCTGCAGTGGAGCCACAAGAGTGTTGAGTCGGGGGTGGTTGGTAATTTTTTTTTGTTTGTGTTGTTATTGTCCACCCCAATGCGCTGCCCCTTCTGTGCTGTTCCCCCCGTGCTGCCCTTCCCCTGTGCTGCCCACCACCTTTCCCTGACACCGGCCGCGACTGCATTCCACTCTACTCCAATCTACCCCACTCTTATCGACACCACTCCAATCTACCCCTCTCCAATCTACCCCAATCTACTCCACTCCAATCTACCCCACTCCTTCCCAAACTATCCCATTTCAATTTACCAGGCTAATTTATCGAACTCTCCTACTCCAGTCTACCCCACTCCACTCTACCCCACTCCACCCCACTACAATGTACCCAAATCTACCCCACTCCAATCAACCCCACCCTAACCCAATCTACCCCACTCCACTATATCACACCCCATGTCAATCTACCACATGCCACTCTATCTAACTCCACTCCAATCTACTCCACGCCAGTTTACCCCACTTCAACCTACCCCACTCCAAACTACACCACTATCAATCTCACTCCAATCTACCTCACTCCAATCCAATCTACCCGGCCATAACCCACCCAAGCTATCCCATTCTAATCTACACCACTCCACCCTAATCTACCCCACTCATTCCAATCTACTCCTCTGCACTCCTATCTACCTTACTCCTCTCCAATGTACCCCACTTCAATCTACCCCACTCCACCCCAGTCTACCCCAATCCACTACACTCCTCTTTCCTAAAACCTACCCCACTCCACTCCAATCTACCCCAATATATCTTGCTCCACCTTACCCCAATCTACCCCACTCCAATCTACCCCACTCTAATCTACCCCAATATACTCCTCTTCATCCCAACCTACCCCAATTCAATCTACTGCACCCCCACTCCAATCTACTCACTCTAATCTACCAAAATGAATCCCACTTCACTCTACACAATTCCACACCACTCCAATCTACTCCACTCCACTGTAATCAACCCCACCCTATCCAAATCTACCTCACTCCACTCAAATCTACCACAATACACTGCCCTACTCTTTCCTACCACCTACCCCACTCCAGCTAATCTACTCCTCTTCATCCCAATATACCCCAATTCAACCTACCCCACCCCCACTCCAATCTACCCCAATCTAATCTACCAATATTAATCCCACTCCACTCTACCCCACTCCACCCCACTACAATGTACCCAAATCTACCCCACTCCAATTTACCCGCTCTACTCCCACTCCACTCTATCCCAAATGATCCCGCCCCAGTAAACGCCACTGACATTTAGCTATGCTGAATAGTACTCACACTGGTGTACATAATGGCTAATATACATTGCCAAAGACAATAGATTTCAAATAGGCAAGACCTATTGGTTTTGCCAATGCTTCTTTATGAAGAGGGGTCGGAGCCTTTTGCATCTTTCTGCTAAAAGAGTGAGAGTAATGCACTCATGCGCAGGTCACCTGCTGTGGTACCATGCTTCAGCTGGGCAAAGATCACATGCACACAACTGAAACAGGTAATATTTACACGGATGAGACAATAACAGACTGTAGTGTCCGGCTGGGCACGTTCTAGTGTTCTGCCTGTTGTACCCCACACTTTACACCCACCCACCATAGGCGTCACCGGTCAGGTGACCCTGCAAATAAAAGGGGCCGGGAGCAGGTGCCCTGGGCCAGTTCTACACAGCAACAATCTGTGTCTGCGTGGTCATTTATTATAACATGCGGGCCTAGGGCCCGCTAACATTACATTGGCGACGAGGGGGCTGTGCCAGTGCATCCAGCAGCCCAGCAGATTGGAAAAAGGGAAGGGTGTTGCCCGTGTCTAGGGCACGCTCCTGTGCGATAGCCCACGGGGCTTGAGAAGAGCCCTGGGGGTGAAAGAGCTGATCGGGAGCCCACCCCGCACCTGCGACGCCTGAGAAATTATGGCGGCATCCGATCCGGCCACAGTGAGGAAAGTAAGAGCCCCATGCGGCGTGTAAAGGAGCCGGTGGCATGCCCCTACAAGCAGGCTGCTGAGGCCCAACTGAAGCCGAACGGCAGCCCACCCCGCATCGGAGGAGCCTGCTGCCCATGTATCCGGCGTCGTAAGGCCCTGTGAGGGCAGAAGAAAAGTCGTGTGGGGCCGGACTGCTGAGACGACGGCCGAGTGATGCCCGACCAGGAGTGGGCAGAAGGTGAGCCACTGCTGGACTGCTGAGACGCCGGCCGGCGCCACAGACTGTCGTGAGGCCAAGTGACGCCCGACCAGGAGTGGGCAGAAGGTGAGCCACTGCGACTGCTGAGATGGCGGCCGGTGACGCAGACTGTTGTGAGGCCGAGTGATGCCCGACCAGGAGTGGGCAGAAGGTGAGCCCCTGCGACTGCTGAGACGGCGGCCGGTGACGCAGACTGTTGTGAGGCCGAGTAATGCCCGATCAGGAGTGGGCAGAAGGTGAGTCACTGCTGGACTGCTGAGACACCGGCTGGTGCCGCAGACAAACGTGAGGCTGAGTAATGCCCGATCAGGAGTGGGCAGAAGGTGAGCCCCTGCGACTGCTGAGACACCGGCTGGTGCCGCAGACAAACGTGAGGCTGAGTAATGCCCGATCAGGAGTGGGCAGAAGGTGAGTCACTGCTGGACTGCTGAGACACCGGCTGGTGCCGCAGACTGCTGTGAGGCCGAGTGACGCCTGACCAGGAGTGGGCAGAAGGTGAGCCCCTGCTGGACTGCTGAGACGCCGGCCGGCGCCACAGACTGCCATGAGGCCAGTGACGCCCGACCAGGAGTGGGCAGAAGGTGAGCCCCTGCTGGACTGCTGAGACGCCGGCCGGCGCCACAGACTGCCATG
The DNA here is from genome assembly GCF_964204655.1 of Triturus cristatus. Classification (NCBI taxonomy): domain Eukaryota; kingdom Metazoa; phylum Chordata; class Amphibia; order Caudata; family Salamandridae; genus Triturus; species Triturus cristatus. The sequence goes on along the minus strand of NC_140584.1, from coordinate 1,210,545,063 downwards.
AGGCCAGTGACGCCCGACCAGGAGTGGGCAGAAGGTGAGCCATTGCTGGACTGCTGTGAGGCCGAGTGGTGCCTGACCAGGAGTGGGCAGAAGGTGAGCCACTGCGGGCGTGAAAAGGGAGCCGTGGCATGCCTCCGCCACCGGCCTGCTGAGGCCCGAATCTGAAGCGGGAGCCCACCCTGTGCCAGGGAGAGATACTGCCCGAATGACCGCAGTGTGGCGGACCACACCCGGCACCGATGAGTGGCCACCAGCTGCGGTGTAAGAAAGCCCCGCAGAAGAGAAGAGCTTCAGGGGAGGAGAGCCTTCAAGACTGTCCCGATGCCCCTCCCGCTCAGCCCACGAGGCGAGAGGGCCTGCTGTGCGGGGCGCCCAGCGCTACCGAAAGAAACCCCCCAGAACAGGGACAGTGCACTCGGCACGACGGCCTGCCCCCCAAAGAGACAAGAAAAGACACAGTCACCGAGGCGAAGGGGAAGTCCTCCCGTGGAGTCCGGCGGCGTGTGCGTCCGGAGAGGAGCCATCCTAGGAGGTGAGTGCGGCCAGCGAAGTGAACCCGGTGCTGGCTGTCATGTCCCAGCAAAAGGGAAGAGAAAGGCTGGAGGAGAGGCTAGCAAAAGGGAAGAGAAAGGATGAGGAGAGGCCAGCAAAAGGGAAGAGAAAGGGAAGAGAAAGGCTGAGGAGAGGCCAGCAAAAGGGAAGAGAAAGGGAAGAGAAAGGCTGAGGAGAGGCCAGCAAAAGGGAAGAGAAAGGGAAGAGAAAGGCTGAGGAGAGGCCAGCAAAAGGGAAGAGAAAGGATGAGGAGAGGCCAGCAAAAGTGAAGAGAAAGGATGAGGAGAGGCCAGCAAAAGGGAAGAGAAAGGGAAGAGAAAGGCTGAGGAGAGGCCAGCAAAAGGGAAGAGAAAGGGAAGAGAAAGGCTGAGGAGAGGCCAGCAAAAGGGAAGAGAAAGGATGAGGAGAGGCCAGCAAAAGGGAAGAGAAAGGATGGGGAGAGGCCAGAAAAAGGGAAGAGAAAGGGAAGAGAAAGGCTGAGGAGAGGCCAGCAAAAGGGAAGAGAAAGGATGAGGAGAGGCCAGCAAAAGTGAAGAGAAAGGCTGGAGGAGAGGCCAGCAAAAGGGAAGAGAAAGGATGAGGAGAGGCCAGCAAAAGGGAAGAGAAAGGCTGGAGGAGAGGCCAGCAAAAGGGAAGAGAAAGGCTGGAGGAGAGGCCAGCAAAAGGGAAGAGAAAGGATGGGGAGAGGCCAGAAAAAGGGAAGAGAAAGGGAAGAGAAAGGCTGAGGAGAGGCCAGCAAAAGGGAAGAGAAAGGATGAGGAGAGGCCAGCAAAAGGGAAGAGAAAGGCTGGAGGAGAGGCCAGCAAAAGGGAAGAGAAAGGATGGGGAGAGGCCAGAAAAAGGGAAGAGAAAGGCTGGAGGAGAGGCCAGCAAAAGGGAAGAGAAAGGGAAGAGAAAGGATGAGGAGAGGCCAGCAAAAGGGAACAGAAAGGCTGAGGAGAGGCTAGCAAAAGGGAACAGAAAGGCTGAGGACAGGCCAGCAAAAGGGAAGAGAAAGGCTGAGGAGAGGCCAGCAAAAGGGAAGAAGAGAAAGACTGGAGGAGAGCCCAGCAAAAGGGAAGAGAGAGGCTGAGGAGAGCCCAGCAAAAGGGAAGAGAAAGGCTGGAGGAGAGGCCAGCAAAAGGGAAGAGAAAGGCTGGAGGAGAGGCCAGCAAAAGGGAAGAGAAAGGCTGAGGAGAGGCCAGCAAAAGGGAAGAGAAAGTGAAGAGAAAGGATGAGGAGAGGCCAGCAAAAGGGAAGAGAAAGGCTGAGGAGAGGCCAGCAAAAGGGAAGAGAAAGGGAAGAGAAAGGATGAGGAGAGGCCAGCAAAAGGGAACAGAAAGGCTGAGGAGAGGCTAGCAAAAGGGAAGAGAAAGGCTGAGGAGAGGCCAGCAAAAGGGAAGAGAAAGGCTGAGGAGAGGCCAGCAAAAGGGAAGAGAAAGGCTGGGGACGGGGTAGAGGCCACGCCAACAGCTGCGAGGCCCAGCACAGCCAAGGAGTGAAGGCCCCGTTGTGGCTGAAGGCCCGTTGCAGTCCGCTCGCTGACAGTGGCTGCAACTAGAAGGTTTGCCCCAGAGGTGGTTGCAGCCGTCGGACAGAGCTGCCGACGCCGGCACGACAAGGAAAACCTCCGAGAGAGAGTGCACGAAGCAGCAGCATGAAGGCAGCTGCCGGGGCGCTGAAGAAACGCAAGAGTGCCATCTAGTGGCCTTTTCGCGCCACTGCAGTTAGACACGAAAAGGTTCATAGTGTCAGGACAAGCCTGCAGCAAAGTCTACCCGGTTGCTGCAGCCTACAAGCAGTGCCAAGGACAGAAGAAGCTAAGTCCAGGCTCTTACTAGAGAAAAGTAACAAAACAAATATGGACATACGCATTGCAGCCTTCCCAATAAATAAAAGAAAAGAGAACAGTTTGCAACCCCATGTTACCACAGAGCCATGGGACTGGAAGGTCATTGTGTGCCGGGACAATAGGAATGCGGCACCAGGACAGCTGCTAGAGCCCAACAAGGGAGGGGAGGAGAGCACAAACGATTTCTGTGCTGTGACCGACAACCCCAAGACTTTGTTGTGCTATTGCAAGAAAGCAGTAAACAAGTACCCATCAGCAGGCGAACCAGGGCGAGAGAGACTTATACCCCAAGCAGCAACTATCCGAAGGGACCGGAGAAAGTGCGCAGCAGGCGCGCCCAGTGGTGAACGGACACCCCCGCAAGCTACAGAATGGGCACACCAGGTGCCAGAAGAGAGCACCTTGAAGAAGGACTAAGAGCGCCAAGTCCGAGATGCGCGACGCATGCACCCAGAAACCTGAAAACAAAGACAGGCACCCAGGAGAGAGAGAGAGACCTCTCCACAGAGAAGACACAATGTTGAAGGCAACAGGGAGAGCCTCCACATCTCCACCGCACCAGCAAAGCCCAGTCATGGGCAGAAGACAGTACAGAGTGTCCTCCCTCACACTGCCTCAAGACGGAGTCACCAGAAGCCCAAGACAGGCAAGAGAGAGTCACACACCCCACGTGGCAAGCCACCACCACAACGTGTGTTCCGATGGACGCCGCAGCCGCATCGCAAGCATGGAGCACTTCACTCGAAGTGACCAACTCCGCCAAGCATGCCAGAAGGGAGGCAGGATCAAGTGCCACAACGGAGCAGCCTCAAGGCGCAAACACAACGCCCTTGAGTGACGCGAAGAGGAGCACCGCGAAATTCCTGAGGAGGGGATGGTGCCCATGAAAAGTCCCCAAGAGGAAGAAGCAAGTCCTATTGCCAGGACAGGCCTGCGACAAGTACGCAGAAAAGTGAAGACCGTCCCAAGAACTGGAAGCAACCAGCGAGATGTCCATGTGGTGCAAACATGAGACATGTGGCAGGACGCCACATCCAAGACCTGGTTGGAAGGAGGAAAAGAGAGTGACAGGGCGCCACTCCACGAAAGAAGAAAGAACAATGGCACAACGCCACAGGGCAGACAACCACCACCACAGGCGCACAGGAGAAAAGGGAGCAGAGCGACAGGACAGAGTACTCGTACCACCACAAGATGAGCGCACCCAGAGACACCAGACAGCCTTCAAGCTAGACCGACGTCCCTGGAGACAGCCCAATGGGAGAACCAAATGTAAGCCGTAGCCAGTGCGAACCGCGTCTCTCTCCAACGCTTTCCAATGCGACCGTCCAGTCCCAAGCATCGGCAGTCCAAGTCAAACAGAATCCCTGCCCCTCACCACAAATGCCACGGGTGAAGAACAGCCTCAGCAGGATGAAGACACGGGCTGCTAAGTCCCTCTGGTCTTCCTCACTCCACAAGGTCAGCCAAGACAATAGATCCCCGCCTGTTGCCCAACTGAAGGAAAATCACTGTTTTGACATCGTCATCCAGGTGCATCATCACCAAGGAGCATCGCACCACCAGAGTGGATTCCCACACTCCAGACAACCAGAGTTCAATGAGGTGAGCCACCCATGAACCTTCTGTGTGCCCCCGTCAACCTGAAGCCTGCCGAAATAGAGCAGACCCAACCATTGGAATATCCACCCTTGGGGTTACACAAGACTTACCGTGGCCCTGTTGGGAGTTCCGCAGTGACCCCTCAGCGCAGCCTGCGTAAAGGCCTGCACAGCCCATCTGGTCATGTAGCAATCCAGGGGCAAGGGCCTCGATGGAGTTCCTGTGAGAGGGGAATCCGAATAGTAGAGATGCGTCGGTGGCAGCTCCGTGACAGGCATGGGAAGCATGGAGGTCAAAGTCAAAGACTGGTCGCACAAAGACCATCAGAGGAAGGCACAGAACCTGAGTCCTGATGGCGAGAACATCTAGATGGCGACACCACCCTCTGCAGCTACATGACCGACTTGGCTGTGAGTCCTGTTGGCAGTTCCTCAGCGACGCCTTCGCGCGGCTTACTCGAAGCCCGCACAGTCCACACGGTCCCATGGCAGCTCGGAAAAAAGGCCCTCCACCCATGGCAGCTCGGAAAAAAGGCCCTCTAGGGAGCTCCAGTGAGAGAGGAGTCCAGGCGAGCGAGGTAAGTCTGAAGTTGCTCGGCTGTCAGGATCCAGGAAGACCACCAAGCATGTCGCCTCCAAGGAAAGGCCTCCCACACCGAGATCATCTCCAACAGCTCTAGGTTTGTCATCTATCGAACCTGAGTGCCTGAGAGATCTCCAGATTGGACACCACCACCGGTCCAGATGTAGCCATACTTGAATTTTGTACATAGACTCCAACACCCCGAGACCAGGCCGGTCTAAAGTACATCACCAAGGTGGACTAAAGCATCCTGACCATGCGGTCCAAAGCTCCAGCGCTGCCTGGCTGATGACCTGAAGAGACTCTTTCGGTGCTAACTGCTATGCGTTGTTTGTTTTCTTACAGGTTGGACTTTTGTATGTTTCTATTCATTAAAGTTTGGTAGGGATGTAGTGTCCGGCTGGACACGTTCTAGTGTTCTGCCTGTTGTACCCTACACTTTACACCCACCCACCACAGGCGTCTCGGTCAGGTGACCCTGCTTATAAAAGGGGCCGGATTCAAGTGCCCTGGGCCAGTTCCACACAGCAACCATCTGTGTCTGCGTGGTCATTTATTCTAACATGCAGGCCTAGGGCCCGCTAACAATACAGACCACAGATGAACATTTTATTCACCTTTTCAGAAAACAGGCTACAAAGGGCTACAATAGCCCCCACATCCAAACTTGAAAACGTGCTGCTGCTCAAAAACCTTTGCCCCTTACATGCTCAATGTACACGAGACCACATCACGTCATTCAGAAACACAAGTGCTTAAAAATACAAGCATTTGCGATGCAATAGGTCCCACATTTACACAAGTTTAACACCTTCCATGCTGAGATCGGCTCCCGGCCGTCCAACGTCACAGTGGGCATGTGCAGAGGACGGTCAGGGGCCGTCCGAATCCCGCCCACTTATTAATTCACCCGCACAGTGGGGGAATTTGCACAGCGCGCAAAGGGTTACGCTTTTGGCATTGTAAATGACAATGCCTTTTATTTTTTTTAAACGAAAACAAACATTAAAGGCATTGCTATTTGCATGTTAATAGCTCAAACTCGCATAAATGCGAGACCTAATGCATTGCAAAGGCTTTTGCTTCATTTGACCACCAGATGGCAGTCACAGCACACACACAAACAACCATTCTGTTTCAGTGCTTAATTTGTAAAATATAAAGTGCAGGTGCTCAAATCTTTTTAGGAGGCCAAACCTACTTCCCTCGGCCCCACCCTCTTCTAGCAGTGGCTCCACCTACTTACTCCAGTTGCTCCACCCACATCCTCAACTGGCACTGCTGACTGTCAAGCACCAGAAAACTAGCACATGGTGGCAAAGGTTCATTTAGTAGACTTTGGACAGTTGCAATATGGGAGCTTCCATGCCAGATGGTGGCTGAAGTGAAGCAGCATGACCGTAGCAAGTATTGGGTGTTCTACAGTCCCTATCCCAAAGGAATGTAAGAGAGGAAATGTTGAAGGAGATGTCTTTTTACTGTTTTAGGTCAGGATTGCACGCCGTCCCCACTTGGAAGGTCTCTCTCTTTGTTTCACGGAATGTCAGCACTTCGCGTGGATCTCCGTTGAGCTGCTCGCTGCTCGGTAAGCACCATGGGTCCCCATGGGTTTGCACCTCATTTAAGACCATTCTAGTCAGCTGCTCTTTTGTCCTACATGATGTGGAAAGTCCAGTCTGTCGCAGTTCACTGAATGAAGTCAAGTGGGGTATTGGTGTTCACAGCTTTGTGGGCGGCATGGGGTCTATAATTGCAAGCACGAGCAGGGTTCAACAAATCAACAGGCACATCTGAATTGCTTCTTATTTGAGCAAGAAGAGTGAAAGAGATGGAAGAACCAAAAAATTTAGTAAATACAGATTTTTAAAGCGTTCTATTAACAAAAAGTGTGCATTCACGCGCTAGAGACGGAGGAGGAATGTGATTGAACAAGAACAGTAGAAAAAGGAATGAGAGCGGTGCAAATCCAAATTCAAATAATTAAATAAACATATGCAGTTCAGTTTGACTATTGTGTTATTATCAGTCTATAATATTCAAAAAGAGACATTGCACTTAGTAACATCGTGCTTGGAGGCCCTGAGCTCCCTTACCTCCCCTCTACTGTGAGGCACTCCCTTTTCACAGCATCTTTCGGTCATCATTTTGAAAGACATCCAGGAACACTTTGTGACTAGGCCTCCGGATTCAAAACAGTGCAAACCACCTTCCAAAGCATGTGTGTTGGGGAGGCAGCCTTAGAGCACGTGGTTCGGAGCTCTGCATGTGTTCAATGCACGAAGCTGCAGTTCACTGGTCTACGAGAGATGCACGTCGCTGAGAGCATTTTGCACGTGGATGAGAGATGATAATGTGTTTTAGCGACTGTAGCTCAGAGCTTTGACCAGGAACACGCACGGTGCAGGCCTGTGGTGGTTTCACGGTCCCGCTCATAGTGCAGACCTGCTCTGCTCCCTGCAGCTGCCGGCAGAGCGACAAAATGAACTCATCCGGACCACACGCCGGAGAGTGCTGATGCTGCCGGTCTGGTCAGCTCCCCAGGGCGGAACACCTCTCACAGACACAGCAACTCCTCGTCACAGCCTCGCCCACTGACTCCCCACTCCTGGGCGCGCGAAAGTGATACGTGATGCAGTTTGACGCAGTGTTTAGTTTGTAAAACAGTAAGTGCTGGTGCCCAACGTGTTGCTCAAATCCTGTAGGTGGCAGTATGAATATTGGGGATGGCGCATAGCGTATTCTTGATTACACATCATGCCTATTTCATCCAGCACCGGTCACCCCTTTCCCTTAACTTGTGCACATTCTTTTTTCGTTTCTGCTTTCTTCCTGTGTCACTGTTTTTCCATATTTCTCTTCCTATTTCTTTCCTCTTTTTATGTTTTTGTCTCTCTGCTTTGGGTGAAAGTCTGAATAAGAAAAATAGGTAACAGTCCCAAAAAAATAAGTGCTGCTGGGCCCCACCTGCATCGGCCAGTTCAAATTAAGCACTGAGAAAGCACATGTAATCTACCTTTTTGTCGCGGTCACGTTCACCAACCTCCCAGCTATGTTTAGGCTCCACACTCCTCAGTACTTATATTCATACATGCCCAGAATGTGCCAGCGCTCATAGGGTTAGCACATATAAACTCAGTAACAGTCGGCTTTAATGAAATGGAGAAGCGTGTGAAAAGCCAAACTTTGCCATACAGTAGATATGGCAGTAATACATTAAAGACGGGAGCAGTTTCAGGAACTCCCTAGCATAGCTGCACTTCCAGGTATATTAGAAGTGCTGCACAAAGGCGCCAGAGCTAAGTGCAGTCTCACTTAACCAACTGACGGCACTTGTAGGCGCTGGAGCACTTCTCAATCACAAGGGAACGAAAGGCACCCAGACGCGGCATACGGCAGTGCCTTAAAGATTGCTGGAATCCACCCACTAATGTCAGATCACAAACAGCAAAAAGACGCTTCAATGTAAAGGCACTGCCAGGCTGCGGATTCATCTGCACTTCAGGCCGAGCAGAGGAGGCACTCGCAAGCATATGACCTCATCACAAGCCTTGCTAATGTTCTCGTTCTTTTTACAGACTGAGGGGCATATTAACAAGCCAGGCGATACAATTATTGCCGCTTTAGCGGCAGAAAACTTCTGCTAAAACGGCGGTAATGGGCTTGATAATATGCCGCAGAGAATTCCAATTGAAGCCCATGTTAGATGTGAAGGACCTCTAACCTGATCTTCGATTGGAATTCCATAGAGCATATTATCAAGCCAATTATCGCCGTTTTAGCAGCAGTTTTCTGCCGCTAAAGCATCGATAATTTTATCGCCTGTCTTGATAATATGCCCCTCACTTTCTCCACATAACACCACAGATTCACAGAATATGCCATTCACGAAGGGAGCAATGACTTGTATTTTTGTTTATACTTCACACGCAAACATCGATATGGTACACAGAAGTAATGAGAAAACTCGGAGGCCCTGACTCTAATTTTTTATCAGATGAAGGTTAATAAACACTATATCCTGTAGGAGTTGGGAAGGAGGAAAAACGTCTGGAGGATGACTTTCAAATAATTTATACAAATAAGCTTACCTTTAGAAACAGCCGAACTAAAAGAGACCAGCAGACCGGCTAAAATGAGGGCGAACACCTGGGTGAAGCGGTGGCACAGGGAGCTCATGGTGATGAAACCCAACCCCCGCAATGGGATCTCCACTGCTCCGCAGATCACCTGCACCAGATCAATACCAGCGCCGAAATTCTAAGGGGCAGATTTACTACTTCTGGTGCATCTCTGCTAATCAGCAGGGATGCGCCAGAAGAGTTGCGACGCATCTGCCCACCCGTGCGCCACCACTGATGCGCCGCATTTACAATGCGGCACACAGTGGCACACGGATGGGCAAGTGTGTGTCGCATCCCCCCCCGTGGAAAGGCGGCGCATTGCTGGAGTTGCGTTGCAAGCGTGACGCAGCTCCAGCAAGGCTCAGGGTGCCCCTATCCCTAACATGCTGCGTCAATCCTTACGCCTGCTTCAAGCAGGCGCAGGGTTTTGACGCAGAATGGCCGTAAAACTGACTGAGTGAAATCTTGTAGATTTCACTCAGCCACTTTTCGGAGGTGTTCCTGTGCCAGAACGCCCCCCCCCCCCTGTGCAGGAACGCCCACATGTGGCGCAGGGTTTTACAACGTGATGCATCTCTCTAGATGCGTCACGTTGTAAATAGCCCACAGCATGGCGCTGGCTTTGCACCGCCACTGCGTCACAACGGAGGCGCAAATCTGGTGTAAGGGGCTTGTAAATTTGCCCCTATAAGTCCACAGCGAGGGCGAAGAAGGCAAAGCTGCTGGAGAACATGTGGGAGGGAACCAAAAGGGTCCCGTAAACATGCTCTGGTTCATAACACACATTTTTTCAAATGAGGCACATAAAACTGCTACAGGTTTATTCTGAATAGGACTGAACTTGGTGGTGGGCACAGGCCACGAGCATAGAAAAGGTTGAATTAATTATGTGTGGCCGGCTTCAGCTGAATTCAGTTCAGTGCGTGCGAGCTGTTTAAAAAGTATGGCACGCACTTTTAATTTACTCCGACCTCACATTGACTTTGTGCAGAGACATGGACTTTCCCAGCCTGCCTCACCCCCCAGCCCGCCCCTTAACCGCAATTATCCAACAGGAGTAACATGCTCCTTAGTAAAAGGCAGGCGTGCACTGCTGACATCACTAGCGTGATGCAGTCGAGCCTGGAGATGGGTGGGCCATCCTCCGGAGACATGCCTGGCAGACATCCAAACAGACGGAGATCAAGATCAAGGGGAAAATTCAATAGATCCGGCCCTGTTGAATAAGTGCCGGTGCTAAGCACCGGAAAGCACTGGCACAAATTAAGCACTGTTCTGTTTCTAGGTTAAAATGACACGTAATTGGAATCGGTGTCGATATAATTGATGTTCTTGAAAATGGGCCCCTTCCTCTAAAAATCAGAGCCAAAACGCAGTCTTTTGTGCTCACAACCATTGTCCTTTTTACGGAAAACGTGTGGAGCCTGAACCATAACACGGCGGTAGTGATAACTGGGCATTTTACGAGCCTTACTGCGTTGCCGATATATGAATTTCACATAGAAGCCAGTGTACAAATACTGTTCTACAAACGAGTCGCCGTGCTGCCAGCACTGAAGGCATGTTTATTAACTGAGAGATCGTCACACAGAGCAGGCACGCAAGACCAGACGCGCAACACCCATTGGGCTCACAGGGCCTCAAACTCTCCCGTTGTGTGTGTCAGCCAGGGCTGAGACAGCTTCCCCAGCTGGCGACCATCTTATTGCAGCTGCACCTGAGTGCTTCCCAGGTCTTTAAAAGACCATTTACTTGTTAATGAGGCTTTGTTGTGTTTTCACCCATTCTTAGAGCTCCTGCAGTTCCCCTCTGCCATTGCAGGTAGACTTGGCCCCCACCCCGAAATTTTTATTAGCCCCAGCCCCCGAAATTTGGCTATAGTTGCGCCTCTGCACAAGACCACCACAGGCGCTCTCCAGCCCTCCCGGAAGTCCGGGGTTCAAACATTCTTTAAAGTCTGTTAAATATTAGCTGGGAGCATTTGCTGAAGTTTTGTATTGCTACTTTAGTGGCGTACCAAAACCATTGTCTGATAATAACAAGCTGTCGCCATTGCCAAAGCAGAATGAAAACAAAATAGTGCTTACAGACGAAGGACGATCCAGTCCTGATGGGCGGTCACAAAAGGAGACAGGGCGGTAACAAGGATGGACTAAGAAGCCTCATATTGAATCGGAAGCCAGCGTTTACCACAGACAATGCCACCAGCCAATGAAAAATATGCGAGGAGAGTAGGCAAGGCTTCCACAGCACTTCCACATCATACCTTACTACAGCACGCCTCGCAGAGCGAGCAACGCATGCGCTGCAACGCTAGGCTCGACCTAAAAAGGGGCTCAGACTTTAGAACTGCCTGTTCCCTAGGTGCTGGAGCAATCAGCGAGCCGGGCCTGAATGACCCAAGGCTGAAGCCCTGTCCATCAGTCCACAAGCTCGGAAACTTAGAACAAAGATCTCCTGTCATTCAGTGAGCCTGACTTCTGGAACTTCCGCAGAACTCTAAGCCTATGTTGTGCGCAAAACAGACTTACGCAAGAAAACGTTTTATGAAGCGGTTTCTTGTAGCTGGATTTTGATGAGACTTTTAGCTCTCACCTCACCAAGATAAACTCTTGTTTTTAAAGCCATGTTCCATAACCCTCGCCGAGGCAGGTGACTGGTTTGGTGCATTCACTATGATTACTGGCTCCGCCGTGAATTCCATATTAGATGACACAAACGCACAGTCTATAGGCATGGCTAAAAAAGTATTTAACACTGCAATTGGGACAAAAAGCTGTGGTGCGTATGGCAGGAGGCCTCGGGGCAGAAATCACGGAACCAAAGCTAGGACAGGCTCCCAGTGAAGGCCCGAAACAACGCAACCTGACGTGCACGCGCCTCGTTCTCAGACCACACAGAGGCCAGCTCCTAAGGATGGACTCACTGCTACTAAAGGCTTAAAATGCTTCATGTTGTACTCGAAAAGAGTGCTTTAGGGTCAGACTCGGAGTGCACATTCATCCATCATGTACGTCCATAAGGGGAACCTCCCTACACCTTCTTCCCCTTCGGGACTCCTCTCTACCCCTTTCCGCAGGATTCCTCGCTGAGGGAACATCAAATAAGCAGGGATTTAAGAGAGTTGTTTGTAGATGCCCTCATATCCTCTCCATGCAGCTGCAGCGACTCACAGGAGCCGACGAGGGGCGAACGCTGGAAGAGACACAGCCCAAGGAAGTCTTGATGGGCTGCAGGATGGCTCAGTGAGTTAATCGTGCTCGCCGCTGAAAAATCAAGTGTCATTAGGTCACAATTTCAAACTCAGGCAGGGCTGACCCAGACTTTCATCCTCCCTCAGTTACTAACCTTAGGACCATTACAACTGGTTAAAAGGAAAGCTTTTATTTAAAGTGCTTTGAATAGACAAGTGTGGCATTACGCAGGCTCGATCCCCACTTGCATTTGAAACTGGCCTGCAGGTTGCACCCGATGTCGTCTGCCGGACACTAACAATGAGTAATACCAACAGCCTTGGTGGGTTTGTCTCATTGTTTCAGACTCAGACTAAACCATCACAGGTGCAACAATTCAGCCAGGCATGTTTCATTAAAATAACAAGAACAGCGCTTGTCACGGCCTCCCGGTTCCGAAGAGCACGCAGGGGTGAGTACAATGTTATGTTATGTTATTTATATTTAATATAGCGCTCAACTCACCTGGGAGCCTCTCGGCGCTGTAATGGACTCAAGTATCAGTGAAGGGGAGAAAAGAGTTATTAAAATAGATGGGCTTTAAGTCATTTCCTGAATTTATAGTAGTTTGTACAAGTACAAACTGCAACAAACAGCATGGCTTGTATTCAGATGGCACTGGCTGGTCCCTGCAGCCTTTTTTTGATGGCAGTGCCAGCTGTTTAAAGATGGCCGCTTCAAGGCTGCACCCTTGAAGCTGGGCACAGTGGGCTGGAGACAGGTACATGGGTACGGCGAGCAGTAGTAAAAATAAACATACAACATGCAAATGTAACACCTTCTTCGGGTCACCCTGTGTGTGATTCGGTCTTTTTGTCCTACGAGAGTCTCCTGCGCGCAGGAAGAGCGTGTAAAACACACCATGAGACTTCAAACTAAGGGTGGGCGAAATTTGCGAAATTGACTTTCGCAAATTATCGCGAAATTGCACAAAATCTCCACGAGCATTCGAAAATTTCACGTAGATGTGGAGATTGCTTTTCCCGCCAGTTCGCGATGTGTTTTTGCGTGCTTGCGGGGAAATATATCTCCAACTTGCCCATGCGGTCGCTAATAGGCGCGGCCATCTTGCTCGTGATGCTTATTTCATGTTTGCGATCGCAATGACGTGTTCGCGATCGCAAACTCTCGTGGGATAGCGCGACCGGCTACCAACAATCCAACATCTTGTGGCGCGCGCGAACGGATAGGAAAACTCGTCGGCGAACGCAGGGACCCAGTAAGTCACGACTGCACGCGAGAGAATGCATTTCTAAAGCGCGAACAAGAAAAATACTTCCGTTTTGTGGCAAGTTGCGCAATTTTTTACATTTTCACGCTCGCCACGGAACGCGAATATGTCAAAATATCGCAAATGCTGCTAACGGAACGAAATTTACCGCCCAGGCCTACTTCAAACACACCGTGAGCTCATACGAACACAAGCTGTCATTTCAACGTGGACTATTCTCATCAAAAACACAGGGTTCAACCGAAGACATTTCGTAGAGAAGGGTTTATAACAAATGCTTTCGCTTAAAACAAGTGTGCTAGGTATGAAACCTCCAACTCCCAGCTACTCCACACGACGAGGATTGACACATGACGAAGTGAAGCGTGCCACACCCTACATCGCCATCATGGAAACATAGCTCCCTGGGTGGGAATAAATAGGAAGTTCTTGACTTCAACATGGCCGACCATTAATTGTGCATGGAGTACAGTGATCAAAGAAAGCAATCAGCGAAGCTGGAGGGGCTGGGGCACGGAACAGGCGCCCTGTGAAAACAGCGTCTGCACAGCAAATGTAATTGAAATTGAATTTATCGTACAGTTCATTAAAACCTTTACAAACGCGCATCTCATGTCCTATTTTCATAAGAACAGTTTGAACAAAATGTGAGTCACTGTTAAAAACACGTTAAAAATGAAATAAAATAAAGCCCCCGTACTCCCAGGGGAGGTGACTAAAGCTTTCGATAGAAAAAGTGCAGAGAGTCTGTTGTTCACAGTCATGAGCTTAGCGGCACAGCAGAAAGAGAGACCCTCATTAGTGCGATGCTTGACAACAGGAAAGATGAAGCAGCGAAGGACAAAGTGCTGGGGCGTGCAAGGGAACGTGCAAAGTGCAGCACATTTTAGCCTGTACAGGGATTGTACATGTTCCACATGGCATGCATTTATAAACAGACGATCGGTTTCCTATGGGCATAAGCTCAGCAACAGAGCGGGAGAAACTGTCCTTATTAATCAGACACTTAGCAGCAGAGAAGATAAAGTAACAGAAAACAAAGTGCCAGGGTGTGCAAGGGAAAGTGCAAAGTGCAAGAACAGCAGCCTCTGCAAAGATTCTGATAAATGTCGTAAATGTTGCGCCCGACTTTCAACAGAAGGAAAGTGCTAAGTGCGAGGCCGCAGTGGATTGACCCACTGTTGCGTCGGACGTTAGTCCTGGTCTGCATCAAGCCGTCTGCCTTCATCGAGTGCATGGTTGCATAAGATCTCACGTTAAAGTAAAGCAAATGCATTCATTTAAAATCGTTAAATGCTTGGAAGAGACTAATTGTTCTGGATAAAAATAGCTTCTAAGGAGCAATCAATCCAGAGCGGGTGTTTTTTTTGAGTGCCGTGCTAGAGTTCCACAACATGGAGCTCCAAGCCCGGTCTGGGGGGCTGTTAGAGCGTGGGGCGGCCCTCCCCTCAGGAATGATTCATCCATTTAAAGTGCGTGGTGTACCGATGTTTAGCTATCCTAAAGTTCTCAGTAAGGCGGCAGTGCGGTCAGCATCTTGTGCAGAGGGGGTCAGGGTACCAAGTTCCGCTCGGCTGCATTACCATCTACTAACTGGTTGGCTTGTCTTTTAATACTCAGTTCTGCGGCGGTTAGGAAGTTTACCAAGCGGCAGCTTAATTGGACCTCCTCGCCGGAGAAGCTTGCTAACACCGCTTGTCTGCAGGTCCGAATGTGTTTCTCATTGAAGAGTGGTGGTCTAAGAAGGGTCTGACGTTCCCCTTCTAGAATCCTGCATATAGTAAGCAGGTGCACTATGCCCTCCTCTCCCTCCCCGCAGAGTCAGCAGATTTCTGTCTTCGGAGGGCGTAGCCACGGTGGCATATAGCATGCGGGTGGTAATATGCCTTGGTGGAGTTTGAAGAGCTTCTCTTTGATGGTTCTAGGGAGCTAGTGTGGAGATGAGCTTGAGGTGACACTTTGCTGTAGGACAGTATGGTGAACCCGCCATGAGCGCGCTTTGTCAGAGTAGCTTTGTCCTGTATGAATGATTATTTTTGAACAGTGTTGTTTACTATGTTTTTGAAGCTTGCGAAGGTCCCTGATACCTCCCAAAGGAGCTGCAGCCGCAGTTGATCAAGTGGCTGTCGAAGTAGCGTCCAGCTGGGCATGCCTCCTCGGCTTGCAGTTCTTTCCCCAAGTAGGCATTTAGCCAATCTGGCAGCCCCCTTTTGATTTTGTACCAGCTTTTGATGAATGCTCCTTTATGGGCGAGCTCTCGTCTTTGTATCCTGAACTCCAGCCTCAATTGTGCGGGGATGTATAGCCTGGTAACCCATAAATCATTTGGATTGCTCTTGCTATAGTGCGATCCAGTGTTTCAGCGTCCCTCCCTCTCATGGCTTCACTTCCGTAAGTGATGGATGGTATACGTTTTGCCTGGATCACTCTAGTTAAGGGAAGAACATTTGGGCCAGAGATATTATTTTTTAGGTTTCTTAATGCCATAGCAGTCATTATTCCCCCTTTTTATGGCCTTGTGTTGTGCTACGTAGTTCCCTTTGTCATTTATTTATAGTTTTGACGGCTTCCAGTTTGCATGATACCAGATGCCAGTGGTGATTTGACTTTATTTTGCCAATGTTCACGCTCATGGTATTTGTTTTTTCTTGGTTGATGCCGAGTTCTTCCAAGTACCAAGATGTAATGTCGAGCAGGCACTGTAGACCTACTGGTGTCCAGCTAATAAGCACCAAGTCGTCTGCGTAGAGTAAGTTAGATAGCTGGAGGCCCCCTAGCTGAGGAGCATGTGAGTTGCTTCCGTTGAGAGTGGTCGATAGCTCCGCCATAAAGAGATTAAAAAGTATTAGGGTAAGCACGCAGCCTTGTTTCAGTCCAGAGGTTGTTGGGATCTTCTTTGTTAGGTGGTGTAGGAGAGTAGGGTCTGCTATCCTATGGTCACCCCAAATTTTTGCTTTTTGCTTCACTGGTTTTTGACATATTGAGGCTGTGGGCCTGCCAATCAGACCCCCAGCCTGCTGTTCTCTCTACTAAATTTACACTATGCACCCTAGGTGCATAACCAATTGGAAGTGGATCACCCTGTGAGCCCCTGTACCAGTGTACACTAGGTACCCAGGGCATTGGTGTATCTAAGGCCTGCCAGGGGCTGAAGCATGTATTATGCCACCCCAGGCTTGGCCTAACAAATTTGACACAACTGGCTGATCACTCAGCTGGGGTAAGTTGGTGTAACCACCTCTTACTTAGGTGTAGTATGCCTATACCTAACCTTAAATGGGACACATGTTAACCTATAAGTCACTCCTATGGCAGGCCTTAACAATCCTGAAGGCAGAGTGCTTGGTTCCATGTGAGATGGTGCTCTGGCATGAGCTGAGCCTGTCTGCAGTGGTCGGAACCACTTCCTTCTACTGTTTCCAGATATCGTCATACCATATACTCTTAAGTGCATTATGGACCTCGCGGTTAAATGCTAACTTTGGTTTGGCTTTATCAAAACATGTCGAGTAAGGTGTCATACGAATTGGAATACTAACCCCTCGCCAATTCTGGCGACGGGGTTAGCATTCCACCCTTCTAGAGGGACACGACATGTACAATACCTGAAACCCGGGTAAAATCAGACATAGCCTCAGCTCCACAAAATGGATGCTGCCACCACAGACACAAGTCTGCCCTCCTGCTGCTGGGAGTCCTTCCAGCTTGGGCGGTGTGGACAAAGGGTTTCCTGCCAGGGGAGGTGCGTGCACCACCCCAGACAGGATTTTGTGTATTGGTCAGGTAGGGCTTGAAAGGAACCAGACATGCCTGAGGCTCACAAGGAGCCTCGGTGCATATGCCAGTTCAAACCGGTCCTGGGGCACACCAGCCCTGGACCTGGGGTGAGCTGGACAAAGGATTGGGGGTGTAACCACCCCCCTTCCTGGTCCCACCCATAGGGAGGGACCTAGCAGGTAGTCCGGCTCCTAGAATCCGCTTAAAGGTAGGAGCTGTGTCCTAAGACTTCAGACATCCTGGAATCAACTTGAAACTAAGAAGAAGAAGGGAACTTCGACGCTCTGCCGCACAGAGGACTGAAGCCAATCTCCCCTGTGGTCAGGGAGTGACCACCTTGCTAACGCAAGCACCATCCAGCGAATCAACATCTGCTTTGCCGCCGCCTCCCGCCGGAGCCCGAGCCCAGAGACTGACAAGACCTGGACCTCCAGACCTCTCACCGCCCGATCCACAGTCCCTGAAAAAGAGAGACCCATGGAGGCAACGAGACACGTGGAGCCAGCCATCTTGAAACGACCACGACAAGCTGCAAGTGCA
The DNA here is from genome assembly GCF_964204655.1 of Triturus cristatus. Taxonomy (NCBI): domain Eukaryota; kingdom Metazoa; phylum Chordata; class Amphibia; order Caudata; family Salamandridae; genus Triturus; species Triturus cristatus. The sequence continues at coordinate 1,210,527,594 of NC_140584.1, read as the reverse complement.
ACAACCGAGGCTCCCTCCAAGTTGTGCTTTGGGATCTGAGAAGCCCAACCCTCGAGCAGCATCTGCACCAAAGGTGAGCCCTCCAGCATCTCCATGATCTGCGTGGGGCCCTTCTGCATTTTGCCACTTGACGCGCCTAACCGGTTGCTGGCCCGCTGGCTAGTGGCCATCTTGGCGACGAACTTCAAGAAATACACCACTGGTCTGGCTGCTCCAGACTGGCCCTTGCTCTCCTCCAAAGGAGCAGTCCCTCTGATCTTGCTGGTCAGAACCATCAGCTTATTTTGTTTTCCACAACAATTGCTTTTGCCAAGGCTTGTTTGCTTCGATCAAGTCGCCGACAGCACCGACAGCGAGAGCCTGCGTGGGACAGCTCGTGAACCGACTCCTGGATGTCGTCGACCTTCAGGGACCATGTGGCTGCAGAGACAAGCTGCACCTTTCTTCCTGTTTGCACCCGACATCGCCTGGTACCCACCTGGTGCCACGCTGGTCACTGGCTAGTGACTGTGAACACTGTCCCCTCTGCTTACAGGTCTTCTACAACTCCGATCCACTCTTGGATCCACCGCATCTCTTCCGGACCGACCGCCTGCAGCATCTTTGTCTTCAGGCTCCATTGAACAGAGAGAAGAAACCCGACGCACTTCGAGACCTATGCACCCGCTTCCTGTGGGTGAGGTAAAGCTGGCACTCCGGTGCCCAAGTGTAGAGTAACATCTCTAGTGTCTGTGTTTCCAATCTTGAGTTCATAGTCCATCCGGAAGATCCTTTTTGCAGTAACTTTGTAACTTTTACGCACCCGTTGAAAACCTATGGGAGCTCGCGTGGGACTATTTGCTCTGCACACGCAACCCGTGGACCTCCTGGTCACTAACTAAAGTTAGCTCCTTGTAGGCCCAGCGATTCTAGAGGCCCTAGGCCTTTTCCCTTTTCTGTTTGTGGTACTTATACCACTATTTTAGTATATGGTTCGAGCGGCCACCAGGGCCTATCCATATAAAGTGCAACTTCTGTGTATTCTAACGTATTCTTATTTAACGATTTGTGCTCCTGTGCTCATAAAGAGTCTAGGGGATACTTTGAGAAATAAATACATATATATTTTCAATATATATCTGTGTGGTGTCCTTTCATTGGTATAAAGGGGGGTTACATTTGGTAAAACAGCCTGCTTAACACGTTTCACGAGTTTAGCCTCAAAGACTGCTTAGCCTACGCTACCACTAGGGCAGCTAGTCCGAAAAGGTTGACTTACAACCACACCATAAGGGTTGCTTGGCATGGTACAAGGTGATCACTTTAACTAGTGAGCATCATATACCAGGCCAACTTCTCACATTGGTGAGCAGCGGTTGGATTTGAGCTTGCTGTGTTTTACCATTGTAATCTCTTGGTTACCAATTGAAAGATCACATAGGTACCTCTAGGTACATATAAAACAAGATTAGATATACTTAAGTTCTACTGAACTTAGTGTTGTAGAGCAAAGGGAGTAGCACGCCCTGACTACAACTACTAGATAGGTTTAGTAGGTAAACCCAAGTGTAGGTAGATTGCAACACATCCACCCACACTTAAGATCAATGGCTGGGGCAGAGGGGTCCACAGTACCCATCTCTGTTGAGAGTGACCCCCAGAGGGCACCATCCATCTTTGCTACCCTTAATCAAAATGAGCTCAGGCAGTTGGCAAATATCAGGGGCCTTAAACAGCCCAAGAATCCTACTTCTGCTGAACTCAGGGAGCTTTTACAGGCTGATGAAGATCAGAAAGCTCTCAGGAAAGCCTCCCAGTTAGGCCCCTTAGGGACAGGAACAGGAGGCCCCCCTTCTGAAGATGCTACTGAAGTACCCCTTTCCAATAGTCATCCCTTAGATGAGAATCATACTACAGGGGAGGAAAGTGGTGGGGATACAGAAGAGAGTGAGGATGAAGGGAGAACTAGCCCAGTGCCAAGTGTTATACGTGGCCCAGCTAACTTAAGGCTACTGGGGACTGACAATGGGATCACCCCATTGGATCTCCCTAGTGGACTTAACCAGGGGCTTGGGAGGCAAAGGAATCACTCAGGTGAATCTAATGCTTCTCATACCTCTAGAGGCTCTCAAGGTCACTCCAGGAGAAGGATGACCACCCCTCAGAGGAGGGAACATGAGGCCAGAATGCAAGAAGCCCAGCTGAGGATCAGGAAACAGGAGCTAGAAGTTGCTCTGATGGAAGAGAAACTGAGCAAGGCTAGGCAGCATAAAGAGAGTGGGTCTATACCCACTGGTGGCAGCATTGTCCCTAAGGACAAAGATAGGGTCTTTGATAATAGGAACCTGTCTAAGGTTGTGCCCCCCTACAAAAGTGGGGATGACATCCACAAATGGATGACTGCTCTTGAGAGAGCCTGCAAAGTGCAGCAGGTTCCTGAAGACCAGTGGGCAGCAATCCTCTGGCTCTCCTTTGAAGGAAGAGGCAGAGACAGACTCCTCACTACTAGAGAAGAGGATGTCAGAAATTACAGAGTCCTGAAGAGTGTCCTAGTTGATGGGTTAGGCTTAACCACTGAACAGTACAGGTTAATGTTCAGAGACACCCAGAAGACACAGACTCAGGACTGGTCTGAATACATTGAATGTGCCACTAAGGCTTTGGAGGGTTGGTTGCTGGGAAGTAAGGTATCTGATTATACAGGATTGTACAATTTGATGATGAGAGAACAGTTTTTAAATAACTGTCAAAACCAGCAACTGCATCAACACTTGGTTGACTCTGATCTGACCTCTCCCCAAGAATTGGGAAAGAAGGCAGACAAATGGGTCAGAATCAGGGTTAAGCAAAAGAACCAGAACCAGGGCCAAGGGGGTGATCAGAAGAAAACAGACCAAAAGGGTGGAGATCAGAAATCTAAAGACCAGAAGTCTTCAACAGGGCCCCAAACTACTGCTAAGGAGGGTGGGTCCCAACAACAGTCCAAAAAGAAGAAAGAAGGTCAAAAGAAACCCTGGTGCAATCATTGCAAGAATACAACTCACTGGACTAGTGATTGCAAAAAGGGTGGAGCCCCCAACACTGTTGCCCCTAAGGCACCTGCTCCCAGTACTACTGTTAGCAGTGTTGGTCCCCAGACAAAGGGTGTAGTGGGAATCACTATGGGAACTGAAGGAGATTCTGACTTAGACAGAACCCTGACACAGGCAGTCTTGATCTGCGATGGGGACATGGATTTGTCCCTGACTGTGAGCCCCAGTAACCTGGGCAAGTACAGACAGACTCCTTTAATTAATGAAAAAGTGGCTCAAGCCTACAGGGACACATGTGCCTGTGTCACTATGGTGACACCAGGCTTTGTGGACCCTGGACAGTACATACCAGGTGAGAATTACCTGGTGACCAATGCCAGCAATGCCACTACTTCACATAGTGTGGCAGTTGTTAACTTCTCATGGGGAGGGGTAACTGGCCTCAAAAGGGTTGTGGTTAGTGCAGACCTCCCAGTAGAATGTTTGTTGGGCAATGACCTAGAGAGTTCTCTATGGTCTGAAGTGGAGTACAGGACACATGCAGAGATGTTAGGTATATCACCACATGTCCTTGCTGTGACCAGGTTACAGGCCAAAAAGTGCCTTACTGAACCTCAGGTCTTGGATCCTGGAACAATGGACCAAGCACCTACCAAGAAGAAGAACAGGAGGGTCAAGGCTGTGCCTTCCCCCCTGCCTCAGAGTGATGATCAACCTTCCCAGGAAGCTGATCTAGAGGACCCTGAAGGAACTGTCCCTGAAGAGCTTGAACCTGATCAGGTTGAGTTTCTGGGGACAGGGGGTCCTTCAAGGGCTGACTTGAGGCAGGCTCAGTTATCCTGTCCCTCTCTTGAACCCCTCAGACAGCTGGCTGCTGCTGAGGCTGCTGGGAATGCTCAAGGTACCCATAAAGTGTATTGGGATGAAGGGCTCCTTTATTCAGAGGCTAGAGACCCCAAGCATGGTGCAACCAGGAGGTTGGTTATACCTCTGCAATTTAGGGGCTTCCTTCTTACCTTGGCCCATGATATTCCTTTAGCAGGACACTTAGGCCAGAACAAGACTTGGGACAGGCTTGTCCCTCACTTTCACTGGCCTCACATGAATGAAGATACAAAGGAGTTTTGTCGCTCCTGTGTGACCTGCCAAGCCAGTGGCAAATCAGGTGGCACAACAAAGGCCCCCCTAATACCACTACCTGTGGTGGGGGTCCCCTTTGAAAGAGTGGGAATAGATATAGTGGGTCCCATGGATCCTCCCACTGCATCTGAGCACAGATTTATACTGGTGGTAGTGGATCATGCCACCAGGTATCCAGAGGCAATTCCCCTTAGGACCACTACAGCACTTGTTGTGGCTAGGGCCCTGCTGGGAGTATTCTCCAGAGTGGGGTTTCCTAAGGAGGTGGTTTCTGACAGAGGTACCAACTTCATGTCAGGATACTTGACAGCTATGTGGAAGGAATGTGGTGTCAACTACAAGTTCACCACCCCTTTTCACCCACAATACAATGGGCTTGTTGAGAGATTCAACAAGACCCTAAAGGGTATGATCAAAGGATTACCTGAAAAGCTCAGGCGAAGATGGGACATCCTTCTACCCTGCCTTCTGTTTGCTTACAGAGAGGTCCCACAAAAGGGGGTTGGCTACAGCCCCTTTGAATTGTTGTTTGGGCACCCTGTAAGAGGCCCACTGTGTTTAGTGAAGGAAGGATGGGAGTTACCTCTCAAAAAGCCTAAACAAGACATAGTGGACTATGTACTTGGTCTCCGCTCCAGGATGGCTGAGTATATGGAGAAGGCATCCAAAAACCTTGAGGCAAGCCAGGCCTTACAGAAAGCTTGGCATGACCAAAAGGCTGTCTTGGTTGAGTTTCAGCCAGGACAGAAGGCATGGGTGTTGGAGCCAGTGGCCCCAGCAGCACTCCAAGACAAATGGTCTGGACCCCATACAATCCTGGAAAAGAAGGGAGAGGTCACCTACTTGGTGGACCTAGGAACTCCCAGGAGTCCCCATAGGGTACTCCATGTTAACAGGTTAAAAGCATACGTTGACAGGGCAGACATGGGCTTGCTCATGGCTACAGATGAGGGACAGGAGGAAGAGAGTGACCCTCTCCCAGACCTGTTGTCTCAGAACCCTGAAGATGGCTCAGTTGAAGGAGTGACCCTTGGAGGCAACCTCACTGCCCATCAGCAGACTGAATGTAGACAAGTTCTACAATCATTTCAACATCTGTTTTCCTTGATACCTAGCCAAACTGACTGGTGTACCCATGTGGTGGACACTGGTGACAGTCTGCCTGTAAAGAACAAGCTTTACAGACAACCTGACCACGTCAGGGACTGTATAAAGGCTGAGGTACACAAAATGCTGGAATTGGGTGTCATTGAACCCTCAGAGAGCCCCTGGGCTAGCCCAGTGGTTCTGGTCCCCAAACCTCACACCAAAGATGGCAAGAGAGAGATGAGGTTCTGTGTGGATTACAGAGGACTCAATGCTGTCACCAGGACAGATGCACATCCTATTCCAAGGGCAGATGAGCTCATAGACAAACTAGCTTCTGCTAAGTTTTTGAGCACATTTGACTTGACAGCTGGCTATTGGCAAATCAGATTAGCTGAGGAGTCTATGGCCAAAACAGTATTCTCAACCCCAGGTGGGCACTACCAATTTGTGGTGATGCCCTTTGGTCTGAAGAATGCACCTGCCACCTTCCAAAGGTTGGTGAATCAAGTCCTTACTGGGTTGGATGACTTTTGCGCAGCATATCTTGATGACATTGCTGTCTTTAGCTCCACCTGGGAGGATCACCTGATCCACCTGAAGAAGGCTCTTGAGGCTCTGCAAAGGGCAGGCCTCACTATCAAGGCCACTAAGTGCCAGATAGGGCAGAGTAAGGTTGTGTATTTGGGCCACCTTGTAGGTGGAGGCCAAGTTCAACCACTGGAGAGTAAGATACAATCCATCAAGGACTGGTCTCCTCCAACCACCCAGACTCAAGTTCGAGCTTTCTTGGGCTTGACTGGGTACTACAGGAAGTTTGTTAAGAACTATGGGTCCATTGTGACTCCTCTTAATGATCTGACATCCAAGAAGATGCCCAAAAAGGTTCAGTGGACAGTAAGCTGTCAAAAGGCATTTGATGACCTGAAGGAGGCCATGTGCTCTGCACCTATCCTGAAAAGTCCTGACTACTCCAAAGAGTTTATTGTCCAAACAGATGCCTCTGAGTTGGGTGTGGGAGCTGTGCTGTCACAACTTAATGTAGATGGTCAAGACCAACCCATTGCTTTTATTAGCAGAAGGTTGACCCCCAGAGAGAAGAATTGGTCAGCTATTGAGAGGGAGGCCTTTGCTGTGGTGTGGGCCCTGAAGAAGCTGAGGCCATACTTGTTTGGCACTCACTTCAAGATTCAGACCGACCATAAGCCCCTCTTGTGGCTAAATCAGATGAAGGGTGAAAACCCCAAACTGCTTAGGTGGTCCATTTCCCTACAGGGGATGGACTTTACAGTGGAGCACCGGCCAGGTACTGACCATGGGAATGCAGATGGTCTCTCCAGGTACTTCCACTTAGGACATGAAGACGAGACTGGTCAAGGCTAGTTTAATGTCCCTGCGTTTGGGGGGGGGTTGTGTAGGAGAGTAGGGTCTGCTATCCTATGGTCACCCCAAATTTTTGCTTTTTGCTTCACTGGTTTTTGACATATTGAGGCTGTGGGCCTGCCAATCAGACCCCCAGCCTGCTGTTCTCTCTACTAAATTTACACTATGCACCCTAGGTGCATAACCAATTGGAAGTGGATCACCCTGTGAGCCCCTGTACCAGTGTACACTAGGTACCCAGGGCATTGGTGTATCTAAGGCCTGCCAGGGGCTGAAGCATGTATTATGCCACCCCAGGCTTGGCCTAACAAATTTGACACAACTGGCTGATCACTCAGCTGGGGTAAGTTGGTGTAACCACCTCTTACTTAGGTGTAGTATGCCTATACCTAACCTTAAATGGGACACATGTTAACCTATAAGTCACTCCTATGGCAGGCCTTAACAATCCTGAAGGCAGAGTGCTTGGTTCCATGTGAGATGGTGCTCTGGCATGAGCTGAGCCTGTCTGCAGTGGTCGGAACCACTTCCTTCTACTGTTTCCAGATATCGTCATACCATATACTCTTAAGTGCATTATGGACCCTGCGGTTAAATGCTAACTTTGGTTTGGCTTTATCAAAACATGTCGAGTAAGGTGTCATACGAATTGGAATACTAACCCCTCGCCAATTCTGGCGACGGGGTTAGCATTCCATCCTTCTAGAGGGACACGACATGTACAGTACCTGAAACCCGGGTAAAATCAGACATAGCCTCAGCTCCACAAAATGGATGCTGCCACCACAGACACAAGTCTGCCCTCCTGCTGCTGGGAGTCCTTCCAGCTTGGGCGGTGTGGACAAAGGGTTTCCTGCCAGGGGAGGTGCGTGCACCACCCCAGACAGGATTTTGTGTATTGGTCAGGTAGGGCTTGAAAGGAACCAGACATGCCTGAGGCTCACAAGGAGCCTCGGTGCATATGCCAGTTCAAACCGGTCCTGGGGCACACCAGCCCTGGACCTGGGGTGAGCTGGACAAAGGATTGGGGGTGTAACCACCCCCCTTCCTGGTCCCACCCTTAGGGAGGGACCTAGCAGGTAGTCCGGCCCCTAGAATCCGAATAAAGGTAGGAGCTGTGTCCTAAGACTTCAGACATCCTGGAATCAACTTGAAACTAAGAAGAAGACGGGAACTTCGACGCTCTGCCGCACAGAGGACTGAAGCCAATCTCCCCTGTGGTCAGGGAGTGACCAACTTGCTAATGCAAGCACCATCCAGCGAATGAACGTCTGCTTTGCCGCCGCCTCCCGCTGGAGCCCGAGCCCAGAGACTGACAAGACCTGGACCTCCAGACCTCTCACCGCCCGATCCACAGTCCCTGAAAAAGAGAGACCCGTGGAGGGAACGAGACACGTGGAGCCAGCCATCTTGAAACGACCACGACAAGCTGCAAGTGCAACAACCGAGGCTCCCTCCAAGTTGTGCTTTGGGATCTGAGAAGCCCAACCCTCGAGCAGCATCTGCACTAAAGGTGAGCCCTCCAGCATCTCCACGATCTGCGTGGGGCCCTTCTGCATTTTGCCACTCTACGCGCCTAACCGGTTGCTGGCCCACTGGCTAGTGGCCATCTTGGCGACAAACTTCAAAAAATACACCGCTGGTCTGGTTGCTCCTGACTGGCCCTTGCTCCCCTCCAAAGGAGCAGTCCCTCTGACCTTGCTGGTCAGAACCATCAGCTTATTTTGTTTTCCACAACAATTGCTTTTGCCAAGGCTTGTTTGCTTCGATCAAGTCGCCGACAGCGCTGACAGCGAGAATTTGCGTGGGACAGCTCGTGAACCGACTCCTGGACGTCGTCGACCTTCAGGGACCACGTGGCTGCAGAGACAAGCTGCACCTTTCTTCCTGTTTGCACCCAACATCGCCTGGTACCCACCTGGTGCCACGCTGGTCACTGGCTAGTGACTGTGAACACTGTCCCCTCTGCTTACAGGTCTTCTACAACTCCGATCCACTCTTGGATCCACCGCATCTCTTCCGGACCGACCGCCTGCAGCATCTTTGTCTTCAGGCTCCATTGAACAGAGAGAAGAAACCCGACGCACTTCGAGACCTATGCACCCGCTTCCTGTGGGTGAGGTAAAGCTGGCACTCCGGTGCCCAGGTGTAGAGTAACATCTCTAGTGTCTGTGTTTCCAATCTTGAGTTCATAGTCCATCCGGAAGATCCTTTTTGCAGTAACTTTGTAACTTTTACGCTCCCATTGAAAACCTATGGGAGCTTGCGTGTGACTATTTGCTCTGCACACGCAACCCGTGGACCTCCTGGTCACTAACTAAAGTTAGCTCCTTGTAGGCCCAGCGATTCTAGAGGCCCTAGGCCTTTTCCCTTTTCTGTTCGTGGTACTTATACCACTATTTTAGTATATGGTTCGAGCGGCCACCAGGGCCTATCCATATAAAGTGCAACTTCTGTGTATTCTAACGTATTCTTGTTTAACGATTTGTGCTCCTGTGCTCATAAAGAGTCTAGGGGATACTTTGAGAAATAAATACATATATATTTTCAATATATATCTGTGTGGTGTCCTTTCATTGGTATAAAGGGGGGTTACATTTGGTAAAACAGCCTGCTTAACACGTTTCACGAGTTTAGCCTCAAAGACTGCTTAGCCTACGCTACCACTAGGGCAGCTGGTCCGAAAAGGTTGACTTACAACCACACCGTAAGGGTTGCTTGGCATGGTACAAGGTGATCACTTTAACTAGTGAGCATCATATACCAGGCCAACTTCTCACAGGTGGTCTCCTGCGCCCAGTTTTACTTGCACCCAGGTCGTTAGTTCTTGTTGGAGTAATCCTGCTTAATATTTAGCTTCATTATCCAATAAAGCTACCCACCGGTACCTTTTTGGGTTATTCCTATTGCATTTTTTGCAAATAGGTGGAATGATCGAGCTCCTCCGTGATGATGGTATTGTTGATGTTTGCAGGATTGTTTTGAAAGTTGGTTTTTGTACTGAGGCCCAGAATTCCGGGTCTTGTTTGAACAATATAGGCGGGATCCCATTTGGTCCTGGAGCTCCCTCGCGCCTACCTTCGGAAATTCTTTTACAAATGTATGTGGTTGTGATTGTAAAGAGCTGTTCCAGTGTTATATTGGAATCAATTTGAGATGTTGATACTTCCAATTCGGGCGAGAGGTTGTTTATACAGGGTTGGTTCCTCGATATTTGTTGAAATGGGTGTGAAGGAAGATTGTCCATGCCTCTTCTGTTATGTGCGAGTTGATGCCTTGGTTCAACGGGTTGGCAAGAGTGTTGACCTTTTGCCAAAATTGTGAGCTGTTATTGTTTTGGATGTCATGCAAAGGTTTAGCCCAGAGACCCTCGTCAGCTTCTTTTTTGAGGCACCAGGTTAGTTTCTTGCGATTAGCTTTTAATTGCCTCAATTCTTGCCAGGCTGTGGGGTCCAGGCCGCCTTTCTCCAATCTCCGAAGGGCGTGATTTATCAGAGCCTTGAGCTTTTTCAGTTGTGTATTATTTCCAATGTTGGAATAGGGGCGTTTGTTTTGAGGGTAAACTGATCTCTTGTTCTGATGGTTCCCCTTTTTTACCCCATATTTATTTCCTAGGTTTTTTGTAAACGCCTCCCAGCTTCCCATTTCATCAGGCTCTGCCGCGTGTGCTTCTTCAAGAAGTTGCCTTGCGAAGGAGAGGAGGCCTTCGGGGTCACCTGTTTTGCATTTTACTCTTTTCTCGTTAGATGTATATTCCAGGCAGTGTGCGTTTACGGACAATGATTGGGGTGTGGATGATGTTTTTTCCTGCGGTAGATGATCGCTGTAGTCTGAGGTTCCGATATGGTAATCCATTACTTTTGGGAACATACAGTGGGAGGTAAATGTATAATACATTGTTGTACTTACTACTGCATTATGGAATGTTGCTGTCTCTGGGCGGTCTCCTGGAAATCTTCCATTTAGTGCTCGAAAGCCCAGCTGCTCCAGGGTCACTAGAAGCTTCTGAGCTGTTTTCGTGCGTCTTCCGCCTGAGTTGTTGTCTTGTGTTGCTGCATCCCATACGAACTGGTCCTCCTCCATGTGGGTGTCTCAGCTGTGTTCCTGAACATGTTTAAATTGAAGTCCCCAGTGACGATCAGGCTGTTAGTTTGCTCTTCTGTTAGAATTTTCACTAGTTCCTCCTTCAGCTGCTGGCTGCCTTTAGTTCTGTCACACGGGTGTAAATAGAGGTTTATAAGGATTAGCTGCTCATTTTTATCCATCCCCTGTGAGGTGATTCAAAGTGCTTGCATAGTATTTGGGGTGCTAAATTGTGCGTCATTGGCTCCATTGCGTAAATATTCTTTATAGAGCTGTATGTGACAAGGCCTCCCTTACTATGGCCAAATTCGGCGCTCTTTATAGCCGGTAGGAAGTGCAAGTTGAATCCCTGTGGGGCTGTTGGTGATTCGTACCAAGACTCTTGGAGTGAGACTAAATCACAATTTTGGAGGTAAGATTGTAGTTCTGGGTCCAGAGTCTTACCTCCCATGCCGTTGATGTTCCAGGTGAAAAGAATAATTTATTTTTTATTTTTTAGGTGCGGTGAGATTAGTATGTCACGGATTTGGACTTTTACTGTTTTTGGTCTTAGATAACCAACTCCACTCTTGTGGGACTGTACTTTTGGTTATATTTGTCCTGTGAGTCTGCTGCACTCTGAGATCTTTGCTCTCGGGACTTTTGCTGCGGGCTCCTCTCAGCACTGAGTATGACCGTGTGCTCGGTTGGGCCTGCCCAGTTTCTTTTTGGTTTTCTGTGTTGGCAGTTAGGGGCTCCGGGTATCTTGGTTTGGTAAAGGGCCATAGCTTAATGCCCCAGGCATTGAGTTTAATGTTCTTTTAGAACTTTATCGGCTAGGCCTGGTGTGGCCCAAACTGTTTTAGTCGCTTCCACTCCCGGTTGGTCTGGAGACTCAACAAATTCAATTGACTCCAGGTCGTTGATTTTTAGGTTCTAAAAACTGCTGAAGGACCATTGTAGGTGTAAGATGTTTCCTCTATTTAATATGTCGATGTTGGACTTGGCCCTTTTTGCAGGGTCATCCCTAAACTTTTTGCCTTCCTCCTGCATTTTTTCTGACCTGTTGTTGGCTGTTTTATGACTCTGGGCACTTTACCACTGCTGATCAGAGCTAAAGTCCATATGCTCTCCCCACTGTAAAAATGTATATGTTGGTTGGATTCCATGATTGGCTTATTTGGTTTACTGTCAGACCCCAGTAAAGTGCACCAGGAGTGCCCAGGGCTTGTAAATACAAATGCTGCTGGTGGGCTTGCAGCACTGGTTGTGCCAACCAGGTCTGCCATTCCAGAACCTGCGTGCAGTCTGGTACTGTCATGCTGACTGGGCAAGTGCACCCACTTCCCAGTCACTAAACCTTCCCTTAACTTCATATTATTCACCCCGATGATAGGCCCAAGGGCAGGGTGCATTGTAAGCATAAGGTAGGACAAGCCCTGATGTGTGTGGCATGTCCTAATAGTGAATTACAGCCATTTTTCGTTTTTCACTATTGCAAGGCTACCTGTTCCCATAGGCCAGAATGGGCTGTCAGAATTGTTACATCCTATGATCCTAACAGACCCAGGGAACATGGTAGAGAATCGAGTTTAGTATGCCTGAACTCAGAATAATAAAATAAATCTTTTAGTAAAGTTTATTTTAATATTCTGTGTTTGCAAATACCACTTTTAAAAAGTTGGTGTTTGCTTGCCTAACCATTTCAGCCCGCCTCTGCTATGATGTGTATCTGCCTGTCTGGTTTGTGTGAGTGACAGGGCTGGGGAAACCCAGAGGGGCAGGGCTAGGTAGCCTGGTGGTGAATAGAGAGATTGACATCCAGATGGGTGGGAGGAGTGCACCTGGACTCTGAATAGGGCTGTGCTCTTCCACCACAATGCTGGCTCCACCTCCTGTGGAGCGGCTGATGTCTCTGCCCTGCACCCTGAATAGAAAGTCAGAGTCATGTCAACAAAGTGCTCAGGAACTGGTTTGGACTGGGCAAAGGCCCCTCTACCCCAGAGGAACAAAGGAATTAGGGGTATTCGTATTGGGACCCTGCTCCCAAGAAATTAGATCTTGCTTGACAAGAAGAACCTCTGCCTGAGGAGAAGGAACCGGGAAAGCTGTAAGGAGGAGTACTGTCCCTGACCTGGGGGATTGGCCTGCAGTGGTTGCCTTGCTGCTGAAGGAGAGGAGAAAGACTACAAAGACTTTATTTCAACTTGTGCTTAAGAAGATCTCCAAGGGCTTGGAATAGAGCTTGCCTCCTGCTGAAGTCTCAGGAACAACAGACTTCACCCCCCAGCTCCCCAAAGTTCTTTGGAAGTGCCTGCTGCTGTGGTTGGGCCTTCTGAGGGACTGCGTGTCGCAAGGAGCTGGAAGCGCGACTCAAGGAGGAGATGCGTGCCGCCGTCAGAACTGCTGTTGTCGCATCACGTAAAGGGTGTCGCCGCTGCAGCATCTCGCATCAGCCAAGAAGTGTCTTGCAACGCCGAAGAAGCGTGTCGCCATCGCAGCCATTGTAGCTGACGCATCGCACCGCATCCAGAGATGAGTCTCGCATCGAAGAAGAAGCGTGTCGCCATCGCAGCCATCGTAGCTGTCGCATTGCACCGCATCAAGAAAAGCGCCTTGCATCCACGGAGAAGCGTGCCGCCGTCGGAGCTGCTGTCGTCGCATCACGTAAAGGGGTGTCGCCGCTGCAACATCGCATCGAGCGGAAGCGTCTCGCAAACGTCGGAGAAGAGTGCCGCTGCCAAGGCCGCTGTAGTCACATCGCGTAAAGAGTGACGCCGCTGCAGCTGACGCATCGAGTCGAGTCTTCTCGCAACATCGGAGAAGCGTAACGCATCTGGAAGATCTTCACGTCTTTATTTCTTTGCACCAAAAACTTCATCGCATCAACAACGTTGCAACACTTTAGTTGCCCTGCGTGTCGCATCTAAAAGGTACATTGACTTAAAGTGTTGCATTTAAGAACTTAAGAGAACTAAGCAAACTTCTACCATCTAAAGTAACAGTATTGTGTATTTTTGTCGTTTAATGCTCTTGTGGTAACTCTATATAAAGAATCCTTATTTTTAATATAAAACCTGTGTGGTGTCCATTTGTAGTGTTGTCACTTGGTTACTGTATGTGTTCACAAATGCTTAACCTATAACGCTCTGAGATGAGCCTTGTCTGCTCGCGCCAAGCAACCTAGAGGGTGAGCAGGGGTTATTTTAGGAGTGTAACCCCTTACCCTAACTAAAGGAAAGGTCCCCTGCTTGTCACAAGTACCTACCTGTGCCAACCAGAGAACCCGGATTCTAACAGTCGACCCATCCCTTTGATTTGTACTCGGGATGGAACACAATTGTAGAGCCCAGATGCGCTTTTTGTTTGGTTGATGTGCCCTGTTTAGCTAATAATTCATCCGCTGACTCTGTGGATTCGCTTGATGTTGTTATTGCTGGACCGTGTGGGCACTTTTCACATGCTGGATCTGTCTTGGTACGAGGGCCTGTTATGATTGTACCCCCTTGTGTGTGACCTCTGCCTTTCCAGACTTCGCTCTTGGGGTAAGCACCGCCACTTGTAGATATGTTAGAGGAAATGCTTCCTGTTGCTTCTGTCCCCTCTTTCCGAGTCAGGCATTCTAATGACTCTTGGTCGGGCTCTATCACATCACCTCCTCTGCTGTTTGGAGGATTGCACACTAGTTGTTGGGACACTTTATTCAGGGGATTTGCTTTTGAGTACTGTATTGCTCTTTGAGGATGTTGGGGATCTTTGACTTATTAGGTTATTTGAGTCTATTCTTTTCGGGTCCACGGCCTCCTCTGGCGGCCTTTCTTCTGATGTCAGATCCAGAGAAGACTGGGTTAGATCATGAGTTGTTAAGTTTGTTGCTTGTTGCTCGACATTTCTCATGGGAGCTGATCTTTTCGCTGGTTTGCGTGTCACAGCGTGCCTTATGTCAGAAAAGGGATTGTCCAGTGCTGTTGGTAGAGTTGCCAGCTTGTCTACCATTGTTACACAGGTGCAGCTAGCCTGTGTAAATTGTGTCTCCAATTGTGCCCTTCTGATCGAGTTGTTGAGATCTGCCAGTTTGTCGTCGATGTTTGCGACGAAGATCGAAAGCAAATTCAGGACTGACAGTTGGATATCCATCTTGTCTGATTGGTATTGCATGGCATTTACAGTCATTTGCATTGTGTGCAGCAGTGTGGTCCAAATGTCTTTTTTTTCCTGCAGTTTGTCCTGTTTGGTAATAAACCTTGGAGAGCTATTTCTTCCTTGAGGTTCAACTTGAGGGGCAAGGGAGTATGAGGCTACCAGTTCTTCCCATTCCTCTGGTGTGAGGTAAAATGACTCTGGTTCAGTTTCCTGAGTTGCTGGAGTGTGTGGCCCTTGTATTTTTTTGCTTGGACTTGTGCAGTGCCTTCCAGGGATTGGCCGTGCAGTTGTTCCTGGGTGTTTGATCAGGCCATTCTGGCGTTGTCGTTTGAGAAGTGGGTTGAATTTTTCCGGCTGCAGTTTTGGTTGATGTGTGTGTGGGGTCTTTGCTACCCATAGTGGCCTCCGTGGGCCCAAGCACAAATGGGGACTACAGTCTCACCTGCTTTAGACAGGCAGCTGTCTACTACATGTGGAGAGAGAAGTAGTAAACGGGTGGCTTTGGGAGGTTTCTGTGTGTGGAGAGAAGAGTAGTACACATACGGCTGTGGTTGTGTTTCAGTGTGTGTGGAAAGAAAAGTAGTACACATACGACTGTGGTTCTGTTTTTGTGAATGTGGAGAGGGGAGTAGTAAACAGGCAACTGTGGCTGGTTTCTGTGTGTGAAGAGGTGTGTACTGCACAGGAGGCTATGGTTGATATTTGTGTATGTCTGTGGAGAAATGTGTGGTGCACAGGTGGCTGTGGTTGTCTTTTTGTGTGTGTGTGTGGAGAGAGGAGTAGTACACAGGAGGCTGTGGTTATGTTTTTGTGTGTGTGGAGAGAGGAGTAGAAAACAGGTGGCTGTGGCTGGTGTCTGTGTGTGCGTATAGATGTGTAGTGTACAGGCGAATGTAGTTGTGTTTATGTATGTGTGTGGAGAGAGAAGTAGTATATAGGCAGATGTAGTTGTGTTTTTGTGTGTGTCAAAAGGTGTGTAGTACACAGGCAGCTGTGGCTGGATTTTTGTGTGAGTAGAGGTGTGTAGTGCACGGCCGGCTGTGGCTGGTTTCTGTGTGTGTAGAGGCTTGCAGTGCACAGGCAGCTGTAGCTGGTTTCTGTATGCATGTAGAGACGCGTAGTGCACAGGCAGCTGTAGTTGTGTTTTTGTGTGTGTGAAGAGGTATGTAGTTCACAGGCTGCTGTGGCTGGTTTCTCTGTGTGAAGAGGTGTGTAGGGCAGAGGCATCTGTGGCTGGTTTCTGTGTGTGAAGAGGCGTATGGTACACAGGCGACTGTGGCTGTTTTCATCGTGTGAAGAGTTGTGTAGTGCACATGTGTCTGTGGCTGGTTTCTATGTGTTTGTGTAAAAAGACACGTAGTACACAGGCAGTTGTGGTTGTGTTTTTGTGTGTGTGGAGAGAGAAGTATACAGGTGGCTGTGGCTGGTTTCTATGTGTGAAGAGGCATGTAGTGTACAGGAGGCTGTGGTTGTGTTTGTGTGTGTGTGAAGAGATGTGTAGTGCAGGTGGCTTTGGCTGGTTTGTGTGGGAAAAGGTGTGTAGTGCAAAGGAGGCTGTGGTTCATATTTGTGTATCTGTGGAGAGTTGTGTAGTACATAGGCGGCTGTGGTTGTGTTTTTGTGTGTGTGGAGAAAGGAGTAGTATACAGGAGGCTTTGGCTGGTTTCTGTGTATGGAGAGACATGAAGTGCACAGGAGGCTGTGGTTGGTATGTTTGTGTCTGTGGAGAGATGTGTAGTGAACAGGCAGCCATGGTTATGTTTTTATGTGTGTGGAGAGAGGAGTAGTACACAGACTGCTGTGGTTGTGTTTTTGTGTGTGGAGACAGGAGTAGTACACCGGTGGCTGTGGTTGTGTTTTTGTCTGTGTGGAGAGAGGAGTAGTACACAGGTGACTATTAATGGTTTGTGAAGAGGTGTGTAGTACACAGGAGACTGTGGTTGGCATTTGTGTGCCTGCGGAGAGATGTGTTGTGCACAGACGACTGTGGTTGTGTTTTTGTGTGTGTGTGGAGAAATGAGTAGTACACATGAGGCTGTGGTTGTGTTTTTGTGTTTGTGGAGTGAGGAGTAGTATACAGGCGGCTGTGGCTGGTTTCTGTGTGTTGGAGAGAGGAGTAGTACACAGGTGGCTGTAGCAGGCTTCTGTGTGTATATAGAGAAATGTAGTGCACAGGCAGCTGTAGTTGTGTTTTTGTATGTGTGTGTGGAGAGAGGGACAGTACACAAGCAGCTGTAGCTGTGTTTTTGTGTGTGTGAAGAGGTGTGTAGTTCACAGGCGACTGTGGCTGGTTTCTCTGTGTGAAGAGGTGTGAAGGGCAAAGGTGTATATGGCTGATTTCTGTGTGTGTCTGTGTGTGTGTGTGTGCGTGTGTGTGTGTGAAGAGACATGTAGTACACAGGCAGTTGTAGTTGCATTTTTGTGTGGATGGAGAGATCGGAAGTACACAAGTGGCTGTGGCTGTGGCTGTTTTTTGTGTGTGAAGGGGCATGTAGTGCAGGCACCTGTGGCTGGTTTCTGCGTATGAAGAGGCGTATAGTACACAGGCGGCTGTGGTTTTTTTTGTGTGTGTGAAGGCTGTGATTTCATGTGTGTGGAGAGAGGAGTAGTACACAGGTAGCTGTGGCTGGTGTCTGTGTGTGAAGAGATGTTTTAATACAGGCGGCTGGGGTTGTGCTTTTGTGTGTGTGGAGAGAGGAGTAGTACACAGGAGGTTGTGGCTGGTATTTTTTGCATCTGTCAATGAATGCGTAGTACACAGGTGGCTGTGGTTGTGGTTTTCTGTGTGTGTAGAGAGGAGTAGTAGACAGGTGGGTGTAGTTGTGTGTTTTTTATCTGTGTGTGAAGAGGTGTGCATGCAGTACACACACAGCTGTGGCCGATTTCTGTGTGTGGAGAGAGGAGTATTACACAGGGGGCTGTGGTTGTGTTTTTCTGTGTGTGGAGAGAGGAGTATTACACAGGGGGCTGTGGTTGTGTCTCGGTGTTTGAAGAGATGAGTAGTCCACAGGTAGCTGTGGCTGGTGTCTGTGTGTGGAAAGAGGAGTAGTACACAGGGGGCTGTGGTTGTGTTTTTCTGTATGTATAGAGAGGAGTAGTACACAGGCAGTTGTGGTTGTGTTTTTCTGTGTGTGGAGAGAGGGGAAGTACATAGGAGGCTGTGGTTGTGTTTTTCTGTGTCTATAGAGAGGAGTCGTACTGAGGTGTCTGTATTTTCTGTGTGTGAAGAGGTGTGTAGTGCACGGGAGGCTGTTGTTGGTACGTGTGTGTCTGTGGAGAGGTGTGTAGTGCAGAGGCAGCCGTGGTTGTGTTCTGTGTGTGGAGAGAGGAGTTGTGCAGAGGAGGCTGTGGCGGGTTTCTGTATAAGTGGAGTGTGTAGTTCACAGGCGGCCGGGGACGGTGTGTGTGTGAACAGAGGGGGCAGTGCAGAGGCAGGGTGTGTCTGTTTGTCTGCGGGAGGTGTGTGTGTAGTTCACAGGCGGCCGAGGACGGTGTGTGTGTGTGGAGTGGACCGAGGGGAAAGCGGAGAGGCAGTGTGTGTGTGTGTGTCTGAATGTCTGTCTTTGGTCGGTTTGTGTGTGTGTGCAGGTGTGTGTGTGTGTTTGTGTGTAGGAAGAGTGTACTGTGCAGAGGCAGTGTCTGTCTGTCTGTCTGCGGGCGGTTTGTGTGTGTGCTTTGCAGTCGCCCACACGCTGTTAGCAACAGTTGCTGTGGCGAGGGGAGTGTACAACGCCGCAGCACACACAGGTGCCTGAGCCACCAGGAGGAGGGAAGTCTGCAAAGACAGCCGGACACCAGGAGTGAGAGGCGAGAGTGACTGCAGGTGAGTAAGGCTGGGAGGCCTTGAGTGACAGACTGCAAGTGAGTGAGGCTGGGAGGCCGTGAGTGACAGACTGCAGGTGAGTGAGTCTGAGAGGCCGTGAGTGACAGACTGCAGGTGAGTGAGTCTGAGAGGCCGTGAGTGCAGGTGAGTGAGAGACTGTGAATGGCAGACTACACGGGAGTGACAGACTCAAGCTTAAGGGGAAAAACCATAAACCACAAACTGCGACTGAGTGACATACTGCAGGTGAGTGAGGCAGGGAAGCCGTGAGTGTCAGACTGTAGGTGAGTGAGGCCAGACAGTGAGTGACAGACTGAAGATGAGTGAGGCTGGGAGGCCGTCAGTGACAGACTGCAGGTGAGTGAGGCTGGGAGACCGTGACTGACAGTCAGAAACAGATCAGCGAGAGTCTGTGAATGGCAGACTGCAGGCGAGTGACATACCCCAACTCAAGGGGGAAACACCAAAACGACAACCGGCGAGTGTGTGACAGACTGCAGGTGACTGAGTAGCGCTCACGAGTGAGGGAGGTGATGCCAGTGACAGACTCCAGCTTAAGGGTGAAACCACTAAAAGACAAACTGCGAGTGAGTGACTAGAGCTCATGAGTGACAGACTGCAGGTGAGTGACTAGAGCTCATGAGTGACCGACTGCAGGTGAGGGAGACGCTGTAGGTGACAGACTGCAGTGGAGGGACGCGAGCACCTCCGTGAAAGACTGTATGTAGGTAATTGTAGGTGAGGAGAGGTCATGAGCGAGTGCAGGTGAATAAGTATCGCTAATGAGTGAGAGAGTGCAGGTGAGTGAGTAACGCTAATGGGTGACGGACTGCAGGTGAGTGAGTAACGCTCATGAGTGACGGACTGCAGGTGAGTGAGATGAGCTGGTGGGCGACAAACAAGGCATGTTTGGTCCGTACCCCTTGAACCAAAGACTGCGGCAAACATTTAAAGGTTACTTTACAAAAACGGCCTTTTCTACATTTATGACACTAAAGTGTTTGAGATCTGAGTGCGAGGAAGTCTTTCTGTTCGTTTAAAAAAAAAAAATCTATTTTTGTATTTAGCGCCCAGCATTGTGTAACTAAATTTTCTAGATTGGCACAGATTGAGCTCAGACCCGGGGAGGTGCGGCAACGTCCCAGGATCACACATTGTAATCCGAGGGATCAATTTACATCTCTCTTGACAGCCATGAACTAAGACTGAATGCGCCTCGCCCTGCGTGAGACGCTCGAGAGACTCGAGGCGCCTAGAAGTCGTGAACCTCTGCAGAGCACAGTAAACCCGCACACGAGAGGCACTCTAAAGCTGGGATGTCTAAAGGGTAGGTGGAGACAGAAGAGGCGCTCAATGCAAGGGTGTCTGTCCAAGGAAGATGCGACGATTGGGACGCTCTAATGCTGGGCTGTCTCAAGGAGAATAGACACCGAAACACACAGGGGTTCCTGTCTATTGTCGAGAATACACTTAAGACACTCTAACACAGGGGTGCATGTCTAATGCTGAGAAGACAGTTAAGAAACTCTAACACGGGGTGCAATGTCGACAAGACAATTGAGGCTCTCTAACAAAGGGGTACCTGTCGAATGCAGATAAGACACTACAAATACTCTAACACAGAGGGACCTGTCTAATGCTGAGAAGACACTTGAGACACTCTAAAAGAGGGGTGCATGATTCTTGAGAAACTCTAACACAGAGGTGCCTGTCTAATGAAATAAAGACACTTGAGACACTTTTACACAAGGGTGCCTGTCTAATGCCAAGAAGACACTTGAGACACTCTAACACAGGGTGCCGGTCTAATGCCGAGAAGACACTTGAGACAATCTAACACGAGGTGCCTGTCTAAGGCTGTGAAGACACTTGAGACGCTCTAACACAGGGGTGCATGTCTAATGCTGAGAAGACAGTTAAGAAACTCTAACACTGGGTGCATGTGTAATGTCGACAAGACAATTGAGGCTCTCTTACAAAGGGGTGCCTGTCGAATGCAGATAAGACCCTACAAATACTCTAACACAGAGGGACCTGTCTAATGCTGAGAAGACACTTGAGACACTCTAAAAGAGGGGTGCATGTCTAATGCCGTGAAGATTCTTGAGACACTCTAACACAGAGGTGCCTGTCCAATGAAATAAAGACACTTGAGACAATTTTACAAAAGGGTGCCTGTCTAATGCCAAGAAGACACTTGAGACACTCTAACACAGGGTGCCGGTCTAATGCCGAGAAGACACTTGAGACAATCTAACACGAGGTGCCTGTCTAAGGCTGTGAAGACACTTGAGACGATCTAACACAGGGGTGCCTGTCTAATGCTGAGAAGACACACGAGACACTCTAACACAGGGGTGCCTTTCTAATAAAGAGAAGACACTTGAGCCACTCTTACACAGGGGGGCCTGTCTAACTCCAAGAAGACACTTGAGATACTTTAACACAGGGTGCAAGTCTAATGCCAAGAAGCTACAGAGACACTCTAGCACAGGGGTGCATGTCTAATGCTGAGAAGATACTGAGACACTCTAGCACAGGGGTGCATGTCTAATGCTGAGAACACAGTTAAGAAACACTAACATGAGTGTATGTTTAATGTCGAGAAGACACTTGAGGCACTCTTACAAAAGTGTGCTTGTCTAATGCAGAGAATACACTACAAACACTCTAACACAGGGGGGCCTGTCTATTGCTGAGAAGACACTTGAGACACTCTAAAAGAGAGGTGCATGTCTAATGCCGCGAAGATTCTTGAGATATTCTAACACAGGGGAGCCTGTCTAATGAAGAGAAGACACTTGAGACACTTTAACAGAGGGGTGCCTGTCTAATGAAGAGAAGACACTTGAGACACTAATACACAGGGGTGCGTGTCTAATGCTGAGAAGACTCATGAGAAACTATAATATGGGGTGCATGTCTAATGCTAAGAAGACACTTGAGACACTCCAAAATGAGTGCCTGTCTAATGCTGAGAAGACACTTTACACACTCCAACACAGGGGTGTCTGATGCCAAGAAGACACTTATGACGCTCTAACAGGGGGGCCTATCTAATGCTGAGAAGACACTTGAGAAACTCTAATACAGGCTCCCTGTCTCATGTCGAGGAGACACTTGAGACACTCTAAAAGGAGTCCCTGTATAATGCTGAGAAGATACTAGAAACAATCTAAGACAGGGGTGCCTGTCTAATGCAGAGAAGACAATACAAACACAGTAGTCTACCTAATGCGGAGAAGACCAATGAGACACTCTAACACAGGGGGGCCTGTGTAATGCCACGAAGACACTGGAGACACTCTAAAAGGAGTGCATGTCGAGTACCAAGAACACACTAGAGACACTCTAAAAAGAGGGCCTGTCTAATGCCGAGAAGACACTAGAGATACTCTAACACAGAGGTGTCTAATACCGAGAAGACACTTGAGACACTCTAACAGGGGTGGGGGGATCTCTAATCCAGAAGAGACACTTGAGACACTCTAAAATGAGTGCCTGTCTGATGCAGAGAAGACTCTAGAGACACTCTTACAGGAGTCCCTGTCTAATGCCGAGAAGACACTAGAAACACTCCAAAACAGGGGTGCATGTCCAATACTGAGATGACATTTGAGGCACTCTTGCACAGGTGTGCCTGTCTAATGCAGAGAAGACACCACAAACACTCTAAAACACAGTAGTCTACCTAATGCGAAGAAGACACTTGAGACACTCTAACACAGGTGTGCCTGTGTAATGCCACAAAGACACTAGAGCAAAAATAACAATTGATGGACAGAATTCAGAACAATGTCATACATTCACCCCAGTACAGAGATCTGGGCCTAAATCCATCGTTTTATTGCTCACCATGCCATTCCAGTTTGGACCCAGCCATATGCAAATCAGTCTTGACCCTGTGCCCAATGGGAACAGTCCAGCCCGAACTGCCAGGCTAGGTCCTCCTTGAACTGGAAACAAGCATCCTAGGACCGGTTTCAGGCTATCACCCCTCTTCAGCCAGGATAGCTTGATTCCAGTGGCATGGAGAGCACGGGACTTACGTCTGAGCATACCCGTCCCACTCGGGGTGACAATTGCAAAAAGAACTATTGATGTACAGAATGCAGAACAGTGTTATACATTCACCCCAGTACAGAGATATGGGCCTAAATCCTATGACTGCGGGTGAATGTTTGCCAATGTGCAACATTCCGTCCATCATCTTGTGTGCTTTGCTGTTCGGCCTATGTGGGAAGGGTATGCCCAGACGTGGGTCCCGTGCTCACTACGCCACTGGAGTCAAGCTATCCTGGCTGAAGAGGGGTGAAACCTCGAAACCGGTCCTAGGATGCTTGATTCCGGTCCAGGGAAGACATGGCTTGTCAGTTCGGGCTGGACTGTTCCCATGAGGCACAGGGTCAAGACTGATTTGCATATGGCCATGTCTGAACTGGGGTGGCGTGGTGAGCAAAATAACGATGGATTAAACCCAGATCTGTGACTGGGGGTGAATGTTTGCCAATGTGCAAAGTTCCGTCCATCATCTTGTGTGTTTTGCTGTTCGCCCTATGTGGGAAGGGTATGCCCAGACGTGGGTCCCGTGCTCACTACGCCACTGGAGTCAAGCTATCCTGGCTGAAGAGGGGTGAAACCCCGAAACCGGTCCTAGGATGCTTTATTCCGGTCCAGGGAAGACATGGCTTGGCAGTTTGGGCTGGACTGTACCCATGAGGCACAGGGTCAAGACTGATTTGCATATGGTCATGTCTGAACTGGGGTGGCGTGGTGAGCAAAATAACGATGGATTAAACCCAGATCTGTGACTGGGGGTGAATGTTTGCCAATGTGCAACATTCCGTCCATCATCTTGTGTGTTTTACAAAGACACTAGAGACACTCTAAAAGCAGTGCCTGTTTAATGCTGAGGACACACTAGAGACACTCTAAAATGAGTGCCTGTCTAATGCTGAGAAGACACTAGAGACACTCTAAAAGCAGTGCCTGTCTAATGCCGAGAACACACTAGAGACACTCTAAAAGGAGCGACAGTCTAATGCCGAGAAGACACTAGAGACACTCTAACACGGGTTGCCTGTCTAATACTGTGAAAGACACTTGAGACGCTCTAGCACAGGGTGCATGTCCAACACAGAGAAGACATTTTAGACACTCTAACATGGGGTCTAATGCTGAGAAGACACAGGAGACATTCTTACACAGGGAAGCCTGTTTAATGCTAAGAAGACACCTGAAACACTCTAACGCAGGGAGGTCTGTCTAATACCAAGAAGACACCTGAGACACTCTTACACAGGGGTGCATGTCTTAATGCCGAGAAGACACTTGAGACACTCTAATACAGGGGTGCCTGTCTAATGCTGAGAAGACACTTGAGAAACTCTAATATCGGGTGCATGTCTAATGCTAAGAAGACACTTGAGACACTCTAAAAGGAGTGCCTGCTGAATGCTGAGAAGACACTTTAGACACTCAAACATAGGGGGTGTCTAATGCCAAGAAGACACCTGAGACACGCTTACACAGGGGTGCCTGTCTAATGCTGAGAAAACACTTGAGACACTCTAACACAGGGGTGCCTGTATAATGAATAGAAGACACTTGAAACACTCTTACACAGGGGTGCATGTCTAATGCTGAGAAGACACTTGAGACACTCTAGAAGGAGTGCCTGTCGAATGCTGAGAATACACTTTAGACACTCAAACTCGGGGGTGTCTAATGCCGAGAAGACACCTGAGATGCTCTAACAGGGGGGCCTATATAATGCAGAGAAGACACTTGAGAAAGTCTAATACAGGCTGCCTGTCTAATGCCGAGAAGACACTTGAGACACTGAAAAAGAAGCACCAGTCTAATGCCGAGAAGACACTAGAGACACTCTAAAGGGAGTGCCTGTCTAATGCTGAGAAGACACTAGAGACACTCTAAGACAGTTGTGCATGTCTAATGCCGAGAAGACACAACAAACACTCTAAAACACGGTAGTCTACCTAATGCTGAGAAGACACCCGAGACAGACTAACGCAGGGATGCCTGTCAAATGCCAAGGAGACACTAGAGGCACTCTAAAAGGAGTGAATGTCTAATGCTGAGAAGATACTAGAGACACTCTAGAAGGAGTGCCTGTCTAATGCCGAGAACACAATAGAGACACTCTAAAAGGAGTGCCTGTCTAATGCAGAGAACACACTAGAGGCACTCTAAGACAGGGTGCCTGTCTAAAACTGAGAAGACACTTGAGACACTCTAACAGAGGGTGCATGTCTAACGCCAAGAAGACATTTTAGACACTCTAACACAGGGGAGTCTAGCGCCGAGAAGACACATGAGACACTCTTACACAGGGGGGCCTGTCTAATGCCAAGAAGACAAATGAGACTCTCTAACGCAGGGAGGCCTTTGTAATGCCAAGAAGACACCTGAGCCACTCTGACACCGAGGTGCGTGTCTTAATGCTGAGAAGACACTTGAGACACTCTTACACAGGGGTGCCTGTCTAAAGCAGAGAAGACACTAGCAACACTCTAAAGGAAGTACATGTCTAAAGCCAAAAAGACACTAGATACACTCTAAGACAGGTGTGCCTGTCTAATGCAGAGAAGACACAACAAACATTCTAAAACACAGTAGTCTAAATAATTCCGAGAAGACGCCTGAGCCACTCTAACAAAGGGGTGCCTGTCTAATGCAGAGAAGACAGTTAAGAAACTCTTAACAAGAGGTGCATGTCTAATGTCGAGAAGACACTTGAGGCACTCTTAGACAGGGGTGCCTGTCTAATGCAGAGAAGACACTTGAGGCACTCTTCCACAGGTGTGCCTGTCTAATGCAGAGAAGACGGGAAACAACCTTTACAACGCAGTCATTACATCGCACTACATTTACAACGCAGTCATTACATCGCAACAGCCTTTACAACGCATGTCACTACAACGCAGCCATGCCATTGCATGTCCCTACAACGCATGACACTACAACGCATGTCACTACAATGCAGGTATTACATCGCATGTCATTACAATGCATACCATAACAACGCATAGTACCCCTACACTATCCAACACTTACCCTACTGTTGCACCCCCTGGAGTTAGAATAGTAATTTTTACCCCTACCCTATCCAACACTTACCCTACTGTTGCACCCCCTGGAGTTAGAATAGTATTTTTTACCCCTACACTATCCAACACTTAGCCTACTGTTGCACCCCCTGGAGTTAGAATAGTAATTTTTACACCTACACTATCCAACACTTACCTTAAATGCAATACAAAAGTATGCGTTGTAATGGAATGCGTTGTAAATGTATAATGCGATGTAATTGAATGCGTTGTAAACGTATTTTTAAAAAAATGTATTGTAGTGGCATGCGATGCAAATGTATGCGTTGTAAAGGATGTTGGCGATGTAAAAACTGTGTTGCAAAGGCATGCATTGTTAACGTATGCTCTGTGAATTCATACATTCAGAGAAGACACAACAAACACTCTAAAATACGGTAGTCTACCTAATGCAGAGAAGACACCTGAGACACTCTAACACAGGGGCGCCTGTCTAATGCCAAGAAGACACTTGAGGCCCTCTTCAACATGGGGACCTGTCTAATGTCGAGAAGACAATTGAGAGGCTCTAATACAGTGTGCCTGTCTAATGCTGAGAATACACCTGAGACACTCTAACACGGGGGTGTCTAATACTGAGAAGACACCTAAAACACTCTTACACAGGGGGGCATGTCCAATGCAGAGAAGACACCTGAGACACTCTAAAAGGAGTGCCTGTCTAATACAGAGAAAACAGGGGTGCATATCCAATGCTGAGATGACACTTGAGGCACTCTTCCATGGTTGTGCCTGTCTAGTGCAGAGAAGACATTACAAACACTCTAAAACTCGGTAGTCTGCCTAATGCCAAGAAGACTCATGAGACTCTCTAACACAGGGGTGCCTGTCTAATGCCAAGAAGACACCTGAAACACTCTAACACAGGGTGCATGTCTAATGCAGAGAAGGCATTTGGGGGACACTTGGAACGAGGTGCCTGTCTTAAGCTAAGAGAACACTAGTGACACTCTAACAGACGGGTGACTGAGACACTCTAACATGGGGGTGCCTGTCTAATGCCGACACCGACTAAAGACAGCAACAGCATTTACCATGGTTGCCCAGCATGCCAAGATCTACCTCTGTTACGCCAATGCCAGCATTTTTCCACGAGTGCTCCTATAAGCCAAGAATTACCACCAGTATGCAAGAGCACATGGCAGGCTGCAAGCATAACTCTGTATACTCACTTACATTCACTCACTCATGCTCATACTCGCTGAGTAAAGAGGTTTTGAGGAGGCGCACCTGCTGTGTTCTACAAAAAGGTGGCTCACGGTCAGTGTGCCCCCACCGAAAATCGATCCCTGCAAGGGGGAAAGTGTCTCATGGCCCCCCTTAGATAATCCCCCACTGGCAGATGCAGTAACTCACTGCACCCACCTACAGGGGGCTCTCTGCCACCCTCTGCAGTGCAGAACTAGTGCTGCCTGCTTCAAAGAGCCGCTCCACCTTTCTCCAGCCCGAGGTGGCCCGGAGCCCCCGGCTGGCCTTGAACCAGCCATCGACTCTACTAGGGCCCACTCCCGAGTCTGCACTTGGCTCACCAAGTGTGAGCACCTTAGACGCTCTAGTCTGTCTCACAATAATAAATACTAGAAAAGTATTGTTCACTATTAATGAAACAAAAAGAGAAGAGAAACCAGGGCGGGAGGGGTCTTGAGTCTTGACACCCAAAAGGATGAGCCACCACTGTCTTCTTGGGACTGATTTTGCCATTTCTGAGGCCAGGGATCTCAAAGGCAGTGCCAGGAGTTGCTAGGGGTAAACCAGGGGTCTCAGCTGTGATCCCCGGTGACCCCCAAATGATGTCTATTTGAGATACTTGAGACACTCAAATGAAGTAGTCTCTAAGGGAGGGGAACCACTTCAGACATGTACAAGAAGAGATGTCTAATAGAGAGGAGACACTCAGGGCTCTCTAATACATAGGCATCTGTCTAATTGAGAGGAGCCATCTGAGTCACTGTGCTTCTGGGGCGTCTGTCTAATGGAGAGGAGCCATCTGAGACACTGTGCGTATGGGACTTCTGTCTAATAGAGAGGAGCCATCTGAGGCACTGTGCGTCTAGGTGTCTGTCTAATGGAGAGGAGCGATCTGAGACACTGTGCTTCTGGGTGTCTGTCTAATGGAGAGAAGCCATCTGAGACACTGTGTGTCTGGGTGGCTGTCTAAAAGAGAGGAGCCATCTGAGACACTGTGCTTCTGGGTGTCTGTCTAATGGAGAGGAGCCATCTGAGACACTGTGCTTCTGGGCGTCTTTCTAATGGAGAGGAGCCATCTGAGACACTGTACGTCTGGGTGTCTGTCTAATGGAGAGGAATCATGTGAGACACTGTGCTTCTGGGCGTCTTTCTAATAGAGAGGAGCCATCTGAGACACTCTCCTTCTGCGGCGTCTGTCTAATGGAGAGGAGCCATCTGAGACACTGTGCTTCTGGGCGTCTTTCTAATAGAGAGGAGCCATCTGAGACACTGTGCTTCTGGGGCGTCTGTCGAATAGAGAGGAGCCATCTGAGACACTCTCCTTCTGCGGCGTCTGTCTAACGGAGAGGAGCCATCTGAGACACTGTGCTTCTGGGGCGTCTGTTTAATAGAGAGGAGCCATCTGAGACACTGTGCTTCTGAGGCGTCTGTCTAATGGAGAGGAGCCATCTGAGACACTGTGCTTCTGGGTGTCTGTCTAATGGAGAGGAGCCATCTGGGACACTGTGCTTCTGGGTGTCTGTCTAATGGAGAGGAGCCATCTATGACACTGTGCTTCTGGGGCGTCTGTCTAATGGAGAGGAGCCATCTGAGACACTGTGCTTCTGGGTGTCTGTCTAATGGAGAGGAGCCATCTGAGACACTGTGCTTCTGGGTGTCTGTCTAATGGAGAGGAGCCATCTGAGACACTGTGCTTCTGGGTGTCTGTCTAATGGAGAGGAGCCATCTGAGACACTGTGCTTCTGGGTGTCTGTCTAACGGAGAGGAGCCATCTGAGACACTGTGCGTCTGGGCGTCTTTCTAATGGAGAGGAGCCATCTGAGACACTGTGCTTCTGGGGCGTCTGTCTAATAGAGAGAAGCCATCTGAGACACTGTGCGACTGGGTGGCTGTCTAAAAGAGAGGAGCCATCTGAGACACTGTGCTTCTGGGTGTCTGTCTAATAGAGAGGAGCCATCTGAGACACTGTGCTTCTGGGTGTCTGTCTAATGGAGAGGAACCATCTGAGACACTGTGCTTCTGGGTGTCTGTCTAATGGAGAGGAACCATTTGAGACACTGTGCTTCTGGGGCGTCTGTCTAATAGAGAGGAGCCATCTGAGACACTGTGCTTCTGGGTGTCTGTCTAACGGAGAGGACCCATCTGAGACACTGTGCTTCTGGGCGTCTTTCTAATGGAGAGGAGCCATCTGAGACACTGTGCTTCTGGGGCGTCTGGCTAAAAGAGAGGAGCCATCTGAGACACTGTGCTTCTGGGGCGTCTGTCTAATAGAGAGGAGCCATCTGAGACAATGTGCGTCCGGGTGGCTGTCTAAAAGAGAGGAGCCATCTGAGACACTGTGCTTCTGGGTGTCTGTCTAATGGAGAGGAGCCATCTGAGACACTGTGCTTCTGGGACGTCTGTCTAATAGAGAGGAGCCATCTGAGACACTGTGCGTATGGGTGGCTGTCTAAAAGAGAGGAGCCATCTGAGACACTGTGCGTCTGGGTGGCTGTCTAAAAGAGAGGAGCCATCTCAGACACTGTGCTTCTGGGACGTCTGTCTAATGGAGAGGAGTCATCTCAGACACTGTGCTTCTGGGGCATCTGTCTAATAGAGAGGAGCCATGTGAGACACTGTGCGTATGGGACGTCTGTCTAATAGAGAGGAGCCATCTGAGACACTGTGCTTCTGGGTGTCTGTCTAATGGAGAGGAGCCATCTGAGACACTGTGCTTCTGGGTGTCTGTCTAATGGAGAGGAACCATCTGAGACACTCTGCTTCTGCGGCGTCTGTTTAGTCGTGAGGAGTCACTAGATACCCTTATGCAGGGGTGTAATGGAGACAGTTGAGGGTCTCTACTGCAGCAGTCTCTGTCTCATGACGAAAAGACACGTGGCACACTCTAATTCTGGGCTGCCTGATGGAGAACAGACACTAATGGAATGGATAAACATGAGAGCCAGATGCAGGGGTGTCTAATGGAGACAAGACGGCTGCAACACCCCAGTGCATGGGTGTCTAATGGAGACAAGAGAGATGAGACACCCCACTGCATGGGTTTTTAATGGAGACAAGACAGCTGAGACACCCCAGTGCATGGGTGTCTAATGGAAACAAGACGGCTGTGACACCCCAGTGCATGGGTCTCTGATGGAGACAAGACAGCTGAGACACCCCAGTGCATGGGTGTCTAATGGAGACAAGACAGCTGAGATACCCCTGTGCATGGGTTTCTAATGGAGACAAGACGGCTGAGACACCCCAGTGCATGGGTCTCTAATGGAGACAAGACGGCTGAGACACCCCAGTGCATGGGTGTCTAATGGAGACAAGACAGCTGAGACACCCCTGTGCATGGGTTTCTAATGGAGACAAGACGGCTGAGACACCCCAGTGCATGGGTCTCTAATGGAGACAAGACGGCTGAGACACCCCAGTGCATGGGTCTCTAATGGAGACAAGACGGCTGAGACACCCTAGTGCATGGGTGTCTAATGAGACAAGAGAGATGAGACACCCCTGTGCATGGGTGTCTAATGGAGACAAGACAGCTGAGACACCCCAGTGCATGGGTGTCTAATGGAGACAAGACAGCTGAGACACCCCAGTGCATGGGTCTCTAATGGAGACAAGACGGCTGAGACACCCCTGTGCGCCTGGGTGGCTGTCTAAAAGAGAGGAGCCATCTGAGACACTGTGCTTCTGGGTGTCTGTCTAATAGAGAGGAGCCATCTGAGACACTGTGCGTCTGGGTGGCTGTCTAAAAGAGAGGAGCCATCTGAGACACTGTGCTTCTGGGTGTCTGTCTAATGGAGAGGAGCCATCTTAGACACTGTGCTTCTGGGCGTCTTTCTAATGGAGAGGAGCCATCTGAGACTCTGTGCTTCTGGGGCGTATGTCTAATAGAGAGGAGCCATCTGAGACACTGTGCTTCTGGGTGTCTGTCTAATAGAGAGGAGCCATCTGAGACACTGTGCGTCTGGGTGGCTGTCTAAAAGAGAGGAGCCATCTGAGACACTGTGCTTCTGGGTGTCTGTCTAATAGAGAGGAGCCATCTTAGACACTGTGCTTCTGGGCGTTTTTCTAATGGAGAGGAGCCATCTGAGACTCTGTGCGCCTGGGTGGCTGTCTAAAAGAGAGGAGCCATCTGAGACACTGTGCTTCTGGGTGTCTGTCTAATAGAGAGGAGCCATCTGAGACACTGTGCGTCTGGGTGGCTGTCTAAAAGAGAGGAGCCATCTGAGACACTGTGCTTCTGGGTGTCTGTCTAATGGAGAGGAGCCATCTTAGACACTGTGCTTCTGGGCGTCTTTCTAATGGAGAGGAGCCATCTGAGACTCTGTGCTTCTGGGGTGTCTGTCTAATAGAGAGGAGCCATCTGAGACACTGTGCTTCTGGGTGTCTGTCTAATGGAGAGGAACCATCTGAGACACTGTGCTTCTGGGTGTCTGTCTAATGGAGAGGAACCATTTGAGACACTGTGCTTCTGGGGCGTCTGGCTAAAAGAGAGGAGCCATCTGAGACACTGTGCTTCTGAGGCGTCTGTCTAATAGAGAGGAGCCATCTGAGACAATGTGCGTCCGGGTGGCTGTCTAAAAGAGAGGAGCCATCTGAGACACTGTGCTTCTGGGTGTCTGTCTAATGGAGAGGAGCCATCTGAGACACTGTGCTTCTGGGACGTCTGTCTAATAGAGAGGAGCCATCTGAGACACTG
This sequence comes from Triturus cristatus, assembly GCF_964204655.1. Lineage (NCBI taxonomy): Eukaryota > Metazoa > Chordata > Amphibia > Caudata > Salamandridae > Triturus > Triturus cristatus. The sequence goes on along the minus strand of NC_140584.1, from coordinate 1,210,495,932 downwards.
TGCGTATGGGTGGCTGTCTAAAAGAGAGGAGCCATCTGAGACACTGTGCGTCTGGGTGGCTGTCTAAAAGAGAGGAGCCATCTCAGACACTGTGCTTCTGGGACGTCTGTCTAATGGAGAGGAGTCATCTCAGACACTGTGCTTCTGGGGCATCTGTCTAATAGAGAGGAGCCATGTGAGACACTGTGCGTATGGGACGTCTGTCTAATAGAGAGGAGCCATCTGAGACACTGTGCTTCTGGGTGTCTGTCTAATGGAGAGGAGCCATCTGAGACACTGTGCTTCTGGGTGTCTGTCTAATGGAGAGGAACCATCTGAGACACTCTGCTTCTGCGGCGTCTGTTTAGTCGTGAGGAGTCACTAGATACCCTTATGCAGGGGTGTAATGGAGACAGTTGAGGGTCTCTACTGCAGCAGTCTCTGTCTCATGACGAAAAGACACGTGGCACACTCTAATTCTGGGCTGCCTGATGGAGAACAGACACTAATGGAATGGATAAACATGAGAGCCAGATGCAGGGGTGTCTAATGGAGACAAGACGGCTGCAACACCCCTGTGCATGGGTGTCTAATGGAGACAAGACGGCTGCAACACCCCAGTGCATGGGTGTCTAATGGAGACAAGAGAGATGAGACACCCCACTGCATGGGTTTTTAATGGAGACAAGACAGCTGAGACACCCCAGTGCATGGGTGTCTAATGGAAACAAGACGGCTGTGACACCCCAGTGCATGGGTCTCTGATGGAGACAAGACAGCTGAGACACCCCAGTGCATGGGTGTCTAATGGAAACAAGACGGCTGTGACACCCCAGTGCATGGGTCTCTGATGGAGACAAGACAGCTGAGATACCCCTGTGCATGGGTGTCTAATGGAGACAAGACAGCTGAGATACCCCTGTGCATGGGTTTCTAATGGAGACAAGACGGCTGAGACACCCCAGTGCATGGGTCTCTAATGGAGACAAGACGGCTGAGACACCCCAGTGCATGGGTGTCTAATGGAGACAAGACAGCTGAGACACCCCTGTGCATGGGTTTCTAATGGAGACAAGACGGCTGAGACACCCCAGTGCATGGGTCTCTAATGGAGACAAGACGGCTGAGACACCCCAGTGCATGGGTCTCTAATGGAGACAAGACGGCTGAGACACCCTAGTGCATGGGTGTCTAATGAGACAAGAGAGATGAGACACCCCTGTGCATGGGTGTCTAATGGAGACAAGACAGCTGAGACACCCCAGTGCATGGGTGTCTAATGGAGACAAGACAGCTGAGACACCCTAGTGCATTGGTTTCTAATGGAGACAAGACGACTGAGACACCCCAGTGCATGGGTGTCTAATGGAGACAAGACAGCTGAGACACCCCTGTGCATGGGTGTCTAATGGAGACAAGAGAGATGAGACACCCCAGTGCATGGGTGTCTAATGGGGAGTAGACAATCACAGTATCTCATTGTTTAGTCTCCATTAAACACTCCTGCGTTAGAGTGCTGCAAGGGTCTCATCTCTCGTGACAGTCACAACTGCATTAGACACACTGCCGTCTATTTACTATTAAACACCTGCGTATTAAAATGTCTTAAGCGTCTCGCCTCCATTAGAGAGACACCGAGGTAACTCTGTAATGGAAATGAGACACTTAAAGTGCTTTTAATGCACAAGTGTTTAATGGGAAATAGACACCGAGTCTCTCCAGTGTATTCAGGGGGGTCAGTCTAATGGAGATCAGTCCCTCCCTTGTGACATTCTAACTCTGGAGTGTTTGATGGAGACTGCACACTGAGGGACTCTAAAGCAGGGTGTCTAATGAGGAGGCGGCCCATGAGTCAGTCAAATGTGTCAGTCAACAGCTCTGAATGCACTGAAAGACGCCTCTTTATTTGAAGAGACTGTTGAAGCCCCCCTCGGGCCTCATTGTGAGAGGTGGGGCTCGCCCTGGGGGGCGGTGCTTTAAGGGAGATGAGGAAAGAGGCGTGGCCAGAAAGTGTAACTAGGAATCCTTTTCAAGAGGCGTGGCCAATGTGGTTAGGGGCGTGGCATACAACTTTTAAAACTAAACTCCTGTGCTTCACAGCGCGTGCAGGCTGCCCAGTATCCGGTCACTCTGTGAGTTTCCTGAACTCACGGAGACGCCTGGAGGCTGCTCAGTTCAAAATAGGCGCTATTCAACGGTCATGTGTTGCAAGAAAAAAACACAGAAACAAAACATCTTGAAAAAAGAGAATGCAAGATGAAATAAAACTTCAACACTGAGATCAATAACTTAACGACATTTAAAGTCATTAGCGAGAACTCGATCCATCTTTTGCCAGTAAAGTTGTGGAAATTAATGTCGCGCCCGAGGGGCACCGTTTCAATGTCAGTTGACATTACTGTGGGGCATAGACCCGGCAGGACCCGGCCCACGTCAAGCCCTGTGAGAGGGTGCCCTGGGCCCTTGTCTCTCGCCGGTAATTAAGGCCTCGGGCCACCGGATCGGTTTGCCCGGGTGTAGATCTCAACCTAGTGAAACTGCCGGCCTAGACCAGCCCTGCCATGACCAGCCCTGCCATGACCTGCCCTGACACCTCCCTCACCCGCTAACCGACCCAACCTCTGAACTCTTCCACCTGCTCTGAGAAGGGAGAACATCAGTGGATTTCACTCCGAGACTGGGGAAAACCCATCGTGTGGACTGCATGCGCTGCATTAACGAGCTCACATGGCCACACTGTGTGATCTTGGGCAATTATACTTCCCAGGAACCCTAACCGGTTTGCTAGTTCTTACAATCAGCCTACATGCTGCTATGTGTACGTGTCTAACACAAACCTAGCCAAGAAGCGGTGTACACTAGGGGGCCGATTTATGTTTGACTTGCGCCTCATTTACGCCGCCGTTGCGTCACTTTTGTGACGCAGCAGCAGCGCAAATCCTACGCCATGGTGCGGGGTATTTACAACGTGACGCATGTGGGAGATGCGTCACGTTGTAAAGCCCTGCGCCACATGTATGCGTTCCAGGGCAGGTGGGGGCGTTCCGGCGCAGGAACGCCTCCTAAAAGTGGCTGAGTGAAATCTACAAGATTTCACTCAGTCACTTTTGAGCCCATGCTGGGTCAAAACCCTGCGCCTGCTTGAAGCAGGCGTAAGGATTGACGCAGCATTGTGCACTTAGGGCCCCCCAGAGCATTGCTGGAGCTGTGTCGCGCTTGTGACGCAACTCCAGCAATGCACCACTTTTACGGCACAGATGCGTGACGCATCTGTGCCGTTTTTGCCCCATGGTGCGCCGCATTATAAATGCGGCGCATCCATGGTGGCGGAGCTGGGGCGCAAAATAACTGGCGCATCCCTGCTGATATGCAGGGATGCGTCAGTTATTATAAATATGCCCCATGGAGCCTTATGTACGAGAGGCTTGCGCCGCCTCAGTGTCATTTTTTTTGAGGCTCCAGCGGCGCTACTCACTTGATCATATCTATGAGCCAACGCAAAGCCAGCCTGCATGGCGTTGTAAGGCCTCCTAGACATGGGCCGGATTCACAAAGGTGTCAAACAATGTAGCGCAGCACCCAAAGAGGCTGTGCTGCGTAGCGTGACAGGGAGAGCGCATGAGAGCGCCATATTCACAGAGATATGGCTCTCCTCCCCTCTCCCGAGTGCCGAAACTGATATGTGCAGCCGTGCGCCATGCACACACCTTGGAGCCATAGTGCGAGGGGGTGTGCCTGAGTCTACCATAGGTTTGGTACAGGAAAGGTACCTGTCTTGTACAAAATACTGTGGCTAGACAAGTTTGAAACCTTTTCGTACTTTGTATGTGTGCTGTAAAGTGCAGCACACATGCAACAGTGCAGCGCGCAAGCAAAGCCAGAAAGGAAAGGAGAAATGAAAACATCTCTCCTTCTAACGCCTGCGTTTCAGCAGCATTCATTTTTGGCTCTAAGCCCGGTCTACTAAAGTCAATATATAGGGTTTAGCGTCAGAAAGCATCGGTGATTGCATGGGAACAGCCATGTACCACCCGTGTAACGCCCCTCGAGATCAAGTAATGCACAGCCGTGATTTGCGCTGGTTTGCATCACTTTCCCATACAAACCAGCGCTACGACTAATGAGCTTTGGTTTGTTAATCCCCAAATAGGTGTAGTGTCGGGATAGTGTTATAAAAGTTACACTAACCTCATGCTAAACCTTTGTGAATCTGGGCCGTGGAGTGAGACAAAGTAGCGCCGGTCGTGTCACCTTACTCTGCGTTTAGGAGGCACGCCATGGGCGTTGCTGTGGGCTTTCCCATGCAACACATTAGCTTGTGTTGTTGTCCTTTGGAAATGCTGGCTTCTGATTCCTTAATTGCCTTGTTAGTCCCTCCTCAACACAGCCTTGTCTTCATTCGAAACCTCCCATGGCGACTGGCCCTTTTACTTCTGTTGCGACACGGTATGTTTTAATTCGTCTTTAAGCACTATTTTCTTTAATGGGTTTTGTCCTACTGCAGTCCCAAGGTGCTTTCCTTACATTCAGCATGGTATGCGCACTTTCACTTTCAGAGCAGCCGGGACAATGTCGGGCGCTTGTTTGCAACGCCATAGGTCTCACATTTACAGAGTTTGAGCTATTGGCATTGTAAATATTTTTTTTTATCGTGAAAGCCCCCATGCCGCACTTTCTCGTGCATGAAGGCCGCGCCCCTTTCTTAAGAAGAGCCCTGTCTAAGGAAAGGTGCGCGGCCGCTATTAAAGTGTTACCTCGGCATGGGGGCTTTTACAGAAAAAAAACATTTGTTTAACAAACAGATGCTTTTTTTTTAAAAGTCCCCATGCCGCGGTTTCACTTTAATAGCGGCCGTGCACCGTTTGTTAGACACCGCTTATGTAAAAAAAGGGGCACAGCCTTCATGCACATGAAAGTGTGGCATGGGGCCTTTAACAACAAAAAAATACTTGAAATGCTATAGGTCTCGCATTTGTGAGAGTTTAAGTTGTTGGCATTTACAATGCCAATAGCTCAAACTCTGGGAAATGCGAGACCTATTGCATTGCAAATGCTTGTTCCTCTTTCCATGTGTATGATGAAAGCACAACAATTGATTGTTTTTGTGCAGGAATGTGCCCCTTCCTGCACAAAAACAATCCTGCCTGCAACAGAGGCACCCTTGCACCATGGGACACGGGTGCCTGTGTTGTGGCTAGGCGGCTCAAACGGCGCTAGCGCAGGGGAAAAGGACAGGCATGCAGCGTATTGGATACATACAGTGCTTTCCGGACCTTTCACATTGGCGTAAGGCAGCGCAGCAAGGTGGCTCGCGGCGCTGCCCTGCCCTAATTCCTATAAATGAGGCCCTGAGTCCTATGAACACCCCGACCTTTGGCCAGGATCATGTCTGAGAATCCTTTATGTTGTCTGTGCAGTGGGGGTGGCGGAGGGGGAGGGGGAGGGGGCAGGGATGCAGTATTCATTATGGAACAAGGATCTTTCTAAAGTGTCAAGACATTAGAGGCACTACAGAGAGGTAACTCCATGCACGGAGACCTCCGCACACAGCATTGACTCCTCCACTTGGACGTAAATCTCAGCCGCGATGCACTGAAGCAATGAGAGCAGATTTGCTCTTAGTGGTAGGAATACATGTCCTGCCCCTTCAAACTAGAGGGGGGGGACACGTGTGACTCAAAATACGACTGTGAAGTTACTACTAGTCACTTTACGGACTGATTTAATGCACGGGATCGGCCACGTGAAGCTCTACATAGCAGAGGTGGTCTCGGCCTTCACCGCCAGGAGCTGTGAAAAGACCTCCATGAAAACCAGGGGCGGAGGCATCCCCTGCGAGGAATGACAATACTGACCTTAGAACCATCAGAAGTGGAGGCACAAGATACAGCCCACACGAGGGCTCTGCTCTCTTCTCCTTGTACACTAGTGCCTAGAACTGCTGACTTAGAACCAGGGCGCTAGGTGGACAAATATTAGGAATACCGATTTTGCAGTTAGGAAATCAGTAATCCTAATGTATGGAACTCTTTTGAGTTTCATTAGCGATTCCTAGTGGGTCACAAATAGAGTTACCTCATGAATATTAATGAGGTAGGTTGCAATTTGTGACCCATTAGCAATCACAGCCATCACAGGATTTGTGGCCTCCTGGGGTCCCTTGCCCGCTGCACCACTGGATTCAAGCTAGCCTGGCTGATGAGGGGCGATATGTCGAAACCGGTCCCAGGATGCTTGTTTCCGGTCCAGTGAAGACATGGCCTGGCAGTTCGGGCTGCACTGTTCCCATGAGGAGTAGGGTCAAGACTGATTTGCATATGGCTGGGTCCAAACTGGGGCGGTGGAGTGATAAAAAACAATGGATTAAACCCAGATCTCTTGACTGGGGGTGAGTGTTTGAAAAGTTCCAGCATTCGCCCATCATCTTGTGTTTGTGATCCTCACCCAGAGTAGAAATCTTAGGAAGCGAGGAAGTCATTCAGTTGAGAGAATCGTTATCAGTCTTGGACCTATCAGTGCACCACAGACATCAGTGGAGCTGTCAGCTCCTTGAGGCTGCATGAAACCAGACAAGGCACTAAGACATTCCCGGGAGACTGAAGAGGCAGATTGCTAGAGCTACCCTACCAGTACCACATGATACAAGTAACACAGAATCAGTCCATCCTCGTGGGATGGGAGCAGAGCGCAGAAGAGCAGAGGGGTCTTAACCCCTTTCCCTTTACCGTGAGCTAATGGCGACCCTCAGAAACAAAACGCTGTGAAAAATCCTCAAAGTTTGGAGTAATGATAATGAGTTGCTACAATAATATAAGGGACAACAGTTATTCTGAACTTTCATCAAACAGCATCAGGATGCAGTGATATGATGCAGCCCCTTGACGGGTGGGCATTTATCCACCCCCTTTGAGGAACTCTTGCCTCTCTGCCAGTCATTTGTGCCCCCTCGCTCTCAGGATTGCCTCTGACTGGTAGCTGACTTTGGACAACTGACCTTAAATAACAGCTGCGACCTAGGGTCCACAGAAGAAGGACTCACTTGGCATTTGTCTGATCTTTGTCTGTGAGACAGCTGCTTGCTGCCTGTCTTCATAATGGCTGCTGCTTGCAGAACAGAATATTTCTGGGCCTGCAGCTGCCTGTCTTCATAATGGCTGCTGCTTGCAGAACAGAATATTTCTGGGCCTACAGCTGCCTGTCTTCATAATAGCTGCTGCAGCAGAAATGCATATTTCTGGACCAGTCACTCCCTGTGTTCATAATGGCTGCTGCCTGCAGAATTACATATTTCTGTCCCTGTCACAGCCTGACTTCATGATGGCTGCTGCAACCAAAACAACATATTTCTGGGCCTGTAGCTTCGAGGCTTCATAATGGCTTCACATTTGTGTGTCTCTTCTGTCTCTCCGTGCTATCCCTGCTGGCTGCTAATCATATCTGCCATTTATAAAGGGAACTTCCCCGTAAGCTGCGCCCACATGCGTGTCAAGTGAACTCTTGTGTCGTCCACAACCCAACCTTCAGTACTCGGTGTGGAGCCTCATTTCCCACCCCTGCCACCCCAAAAGTCCTCTGAGGAGTCTGACCAGCGTTAGTGAGAAAGTCCTGAATTCCTCAGTAGGTAAAGGGGATCCAGAAAGGCAAAATATGCCCTACACACAATTGTGTTTATTACTCACAGCTTCAGACACCTACAGATCCCGGCAACGGGTCTCCCAGCATCTTACAAAACCCTTCTACATCCACGGGCACTTACATCGCGCTGAACTCGAACGCAACAGCAGTCCCATTCCCTTGAGTACCACAGTTAGCTAACAGCGCAGAGAACCCTACTGCTTCCACCCCTACACCCTATGATGGAGAGACGACGTCAACGCCATTATCTGGGGATGCGAGAGGTCCCCTTAGAGAAAGGGGGGGTTATGAGACTCTAGGGGAAGGACAGTCGAAAGGGAGGGCCAGGCCCTGTGTGTGCGTGTGGATCCCCCGAAGGAGGAAGGTTCCAATGGCATAAGCCGCACAGGCTCTGAGTGCGGTAGCCTACGCACAAAGCATCGTCTGACGGTGGTAAACTCTTCAGAATGAGTATATGGGGTACCGCCTGATGATCATTCTTAAATACAAGACAATCCTTGTTCCCTGCAGAAAACAAAACTGATTCTCTCATACATGAAAGTGGTTTATGGGTTGAAGTTGAGGTGTTCTCACAGGAAAACTGGTTAGAGAAATGCTTTTTGAAGACAGTAACCGGTTGGGCATGAACAGATAAGTTTACTTCGCTGAGGTCACCATTGATTTTGCCTTTGATATTTTACAGGCTTTTCCAGCAGCCATGGAGCCGCTCTATGCTTCCCTGCGCAGCGAGATCCGAACCTTTGAGGAACATGTCCACAGCTGTCAAGCCAAGTTTGAGCTTCATACTCTGTACAACTTGCTAGTGCTACTGACAGAAAACTCCACAAGGGAAGTGGACAGCATGGAGCAGCTGGTGAAGCTTGCGGAGAGTACGAAGGACGTGCCCAGAAGTGATGAGGTAAAGACCACCTTTAACAACAGCAAGTCTAACATTCAAGGCTACGTCTCCTGGTTCATGTCATATGTGGGCTACCTGAGGTCTTCGAAGGAGATGTTTGATAACAAGATTGTGTTTCCGCTCTGTGAGAACCTCTATGTCAACGAGGACATGGAGTCTGTTGATGCACCTGCCCTTTCTCTAAGCGAGTCCCTGAATTCCATGAGCTCATCCGAATCGGGGCAGTTTGACATGAAGAGACCTCATTCCATGACCTCCATCACCGAGACCGCCAAGGAGCTGTTCAACCATAGGAGGAAGTGGGCCCTGCTGCTCAAGGGAGGGACAATCAGTGAGAAAAGCTTCGCCTACGAGAGCCTGCTGGACATCCATGCTTTTGGAAATGTTGCCTCATTCGCCAAAGTCCTCAGGCTGGTCCCAGATATTTTCTACAAGAGCCTTACCACCGCCAGCCTCGCGAGGCAATGGATAGACCTGCATGAGCGCCGGAGCCAGTCCATTCAACGATTGTCCAAACACATCCATGGAAGCGGTCAGTCTGAAGTTAGTATAGAGCAGCGACCAAGAAGCCCTCCTCGCCCTTCAAAGGGAAGTCAATTGACCCTCTCTGGGTCTCACCTGAACTCCTTTGTGAATGGCGACCACAGCAGTGAGGCTGATGGGTGGTCGGACAATATTGGTGATCTCAGGGCCAAGTTGAGAGAGAGGCGCGAGGAGTTGATGTTTCTCCTCTGGAGGGCAGAGAGAGCAGAGGCTTTGGAAATGCAGGTTCAAGAGACAAATCAAAGGGTTCTCAGCTTGGAGCAGCAGCTGGAAGACAGGAGGAAGGCCTTGGACAATCTCCAGCAGAGACTAGAGCAGGAAGGCCAGGACACCGCACAGGCAAAGACCATCAACAGCCAGCGCCAGGAACTGCTGCGGTTGATCAACACCCTGGACCGGCAACTTAAGCTGGAGCGCTTTCAGAAGAAGATCCTGCAAAGCGATTGGCTGTTGGAGCTCGCTGTCCGTCCATTTCTCATCCGACAAATTGACACGGTAAATCAAATGCTCATAAATGTTTACAGCTCATGATGGGAACTGTGAGTATTGGGACAAAGAAGGCAAAATCTACTACTGCTATTTCTGGTACCAGAACTATCACTACCAGTAACATTACTATTTCTAGTAACAGTAGAGGTAGTAGTAATACACCAAGTACTAACACTACTGCTAGATCTCCTCATGGAAATCACCTGGTAGTGGTACATCAGAAATTCATGAGAGGTAGAAATTAGATATACATGATATCAGGTCATTATATATTCATGAGATCAAGGCATCAAACATTCATGAGAGCAGAGCATGAGAAATTCATGAGCTCAAGAGATGAGATATTCAGGAGCTCAGGACATTAGGTATTCACTGGATCAAGACGCTAGATATTCCTGAAATGAGGACGTTAGATATTCATGAGATCAGGACATTTAATAATCATGAGATGAAGACATCAGATATCCATGAGATCAGGACATCAGCTGTTCATGAGAGATTGAAATTAGATGTTCATGATAACAGGACATTAGATATTCATGAGATCAGGACATTAGATATTCATGATATCAGGACATCAGATATTCATGAGAGGTCGACTTTAGATATTCATTACCAGGACATTAGATATTCATAAGATCAAGACATCAAATATTTATGAGAGCAGGGCATGAGATATTCATGAGATCAGGACATAAGATATTCATGAGATCAAGAGATGACACATTCATGAGATCAGTAAATTAGGTATTCACAGGATCAAGACATTAGATATTCATGATATGAGGATGGTAGATATTTATGAGATCAGGACATTAGATATTCATGAGATCAAACCATCAAACATTCATGAGAGCAGGACATGGGACATTCATGAGATCAGGACATGAGATATTCATGAAATTAAGAGATTGGATATTCATGAGATCAAGACATTAGGTATTCACTGGATCAAGACATTAGATATTTGTGAGATGAGGACTTTAGATATTCATGAGATCAGGACTTGAGATATTCATGAGATCAAGAGATGAGATATTCATGAGATCATGACATTATGTATTCATGGGATCAATATGTTATATATTTGTGAGATGAGGACATCAGATATTCATGAAATCTGGACATCAGCTATTCATGAGAGGAAGACATTAGATATTCATCATATCAGGACATTATATATTCATGAGATCAAGACATCAAATATTTCTGAGAGCAGGACATGAGATATTGATGAGGTCAGGACATGAGATATTCATTAGATCAAGACATGAGATATTCATGAGATCAGAACATGAGATTTACATGAAATTAAGAGATTGGATATTCATGAGATCAAGACATTAGGTATTCACTGGATCAAGACATTAGATATTTGTGAGATGAGGACTTTAGATATTCATGAGATCAGGACTTGAGATATTCATGAGATCAAGAGATGAGATATTCATGAGATAATGACATTATGTATTCATGGGATCAATATGTTAGATAATCGTGAGATGAGGACTTTAGATATTCATGAGATCAAGAAATCAGATATTCATGAGATCAGGACATCAGATATTGGTGAGAAGTAGACATTAGATATTCACGAGAGCAGGTGGATATCAGATATTGCATTTTTTGCATGTGATTGATGTAGTTTGTGCAATTTTCTTCAATGTCAGGTTTCTTGTGCTTCCAACAGACTGAAGCTTTATCCGACACACTCCTGTGTCACTTTGGTGCAGAACAAGGCATTAAGGATAGCAGGACACACCGTGATACAGACCCTGCTATGATCATGAAATTTTGTCCGCAATATTTTTAATGCTGAAATGTGTTGCTCTTCTAGACAAACATTGCCACAAATCAAGCACTGAAAGAGCCCAGGTTTTATCGTCACCTGGAGCTAAACGTGTCGGGTGAAGCTTTCACTGCACCTTCCCTAGCTGAAATGTCTTTAGTGTGTATTTTCTGTTCTCCTCAGATGTCACGTGTTGGCCTAGGCGCAATTTCAATTACGCAGCGTAATTCATGCAGTTTTGAGACTTTAGGTGTATGTTAGTTACTTGAAATTCCTGAATTTCCCCCACATTGCTTAATTACACCACACTATCTGGACATGTGTAGCGTGGGTGCATTGCAACCAACCAGAATGTGAGTGGCGTCATTCAAAGATCCTGTGTTTTGAGCGATATGTTTTTTGTGTGAATGCATCCTTGCATATGAATGGACCTGAGGATAGAATATCTAATACTAAATATAATCTAATACTAAATGCAAGATTTCTTTTTGCCTAATTACAACTAAGTTTCCCGAATGTTTGCATAATTACACAAAAGCATATTACGCTCACCCCTCCCCCAGCAATAACAACGCGGTGCGGGGGGGGGGGGGGGCTCAGCACAGTACTCAGGCCCAATAGCTTGGATTAAATCCGGAGCGGGGGCCCCTCGGTGTGCGTGGCAGGGGGGCCCCCTCAACTTTCGTTACACCACTGCCTGCACCTCCCCATTTGCGGACACCATGCAGTTCTTATGAGCCCCCGTCCACCCCGCCTACCCTTTACCAGCTTATGATTTCATCGTAATCAGTACCCTGCCGTCCTGAGGGGGCCCACTCGATGCGCGCCCCCCCCCCCCCCCCAGGCTTCGACCCCCCAGCGGACAGATCCGAGTTCCGGTGTGCACTCCTGCAGCAGTTACTCCTGCTCTATCCCCTTGCATTCCCCCCTCTCTACCCCCACCTGCCCCACTTGACACCTGCGTTCTAGCTCCTAGTTCCTGCTCAGCTTAAAATCGGCTACTGTCCTTGCACGCCCCTATTCTGCATGCACGGGGTCACACACTTCCCCCCTTCTCCCCCTTCCTCTCTTCCCCACCCTTTCTTCTCTCCTATCCTTCTCCCTACCAGTGTATCCTCGATCCTCCCTTTTCCTCCCGACACCCGCTGCTCACACTTTCCTCAAACTCCCCCCGCCTCTTTGAGAGTACTGCCCCCATCCTTAATATGGTCCTATTACACCCGCCTGCTCCCACCGACGCCACCCCCCCCCACCGACGCCACCCCCCCACTCATCGTATCACCCCCATAGCATTGTTTCTAGAACCGTCCCTTGTTATACCTGTTGACCTTAAAACTGCACCTGGTCGCAATGCACGGGGGCTGAGACAGCTATAGGTACCTGTCTTTAATATGTGCCCCTCTCACCCGCTGCGCGTCCTCTCATGGAATGTTAATGGCCTCACACATTATATCAAAAGGAGAAAAGTGCTCTCTTATTGCCAGCTCAAAAGGGCTGATGTGGCCTTGTGACAGGAAAGGCCCTTAGATGCCCTGGAGTCTGACAAGCTATGACGGGACTGGGCAGGGAAAGTGATCCGCAGCAGCGCAACCACAGACACAGGTCCCGACAGAGGTCCCCTCCGCAAATACGGAGCTGCAATCCTTCTCCGTAAATCCTTGCCTGCCACTGTAACAAAGATAACAAAGTGATCGCGATCAAACATCAAAGCGGCTGCGACAGTGAAAGTATTCGCGATAAAGCGCGGCACACGTGCCCGCGCACATGCACTGTAGCTCTAGGCTGGCCTGGTAGCACTTTTTGGAGCCCTCTCAATAAGTCTCGCCAGACCAGCGCATGCGCTGGGTCAGGCGAGACCTAAAAACAACAGTTGATGGACAGAATGCAGAACAATGTCATACATTCACCCCAGTGCAGAGATCTGGGCCTAAATCCATCAACATGTCTGAACTGGGGTGGCAGAGTGGGCTAAAGAACGATGATGGATTAAACCCAGATCAGTTGACTGGGGGTGAGTGCTTGCAATGTTCAAGACTCCGTCCATCATCCCCTTTGTTTTTGCTTTGTTTGCCCTAAGTTGGCAGGGTATGCCCAGACATGGATCCCTTGCTCACTTTGCCACTGGATTCAAGCAAGCCTGGCTGATGAGGATTATGAACCCGAAACCGGTCCTAGGATGCTTGTTTCCGGTCCAGGGAAGACATGGCTTCGCACTTCGGGCTGACTGTTCCCATGAGGCACAGGGTCAGACTGATTTGCATGTGGCCATGTCTGAACTGGGGTGGCAGAGTGAGCTAAAGAATGATGATGGATTAAACCCAGATCAGTTGACTGGGGGTGAGTGCTTGCAATGTTCAACACTCCGTCCATCATCCCCTTTGGTTTTGCTCAACATGGATACTCGTCATCCAGCACTCAGATGTGATAACGTTGTATAATTGGAAAAAACAGGATGAGTTGGTCCTTAACAACATGGGGGAGGGGAGGTGAGGGGGATGGGGTCGTACAAAGTGGGGTATGGGACAGCGCCTCAGGGAGTCGTACAAAGTGGGGTAAGGGACAGCACCTCAGGGAGTCGTACAAAGTGGTGTAAGGGACAGCGCCTCAGGGAGTTGTACAAAGTGGGGTAAGGGACAGTGCCTCAGGGAGTCGTACAAAGTGGGGTAAGGGACAGCGCCTCAGGGAGTCGTACAAAGTGGGGTAAGGGACAGTGCCTCAGGGAGTTGTACAAAGTGGGGTAAGGGACAGCGCCTCAGGGAGTCGTACAAAGTGGGGTAAGGGACAGCGCCTCAGGGAGTTGTACAATGTGGGGTAAGGGACAGCGCCTCAGGGAGTCGTACAAAGTGGGGTAAGAGACAGCGCCTCAGGGAGTCGTACAAAGTGGGGTAAGGGACAGCGCCTCAGGGAGTCGTACAAAGTGGGGTAAGGGACAGCGCCTCAAGGAGTCGTACAGTGTGGGGTAAGGGACAGCGCCTCAGGGAGTCGTACAAAGTGGGGTAAGAGACAGTGCCTCAGGGAGTCGTACAAAGTGGGGTAAGGGACAGCGCCTCAGGGAGTCGTACAAAGTGGGGTAAGGGACAGCGCCTCAGGGAGTCTTACAATGTGGGGTAAGGGACAGCCCCTCAGGGAGTCATACAAAGTGGGGTAAGGGACAGCGCCTCAGGGAGTCGTACAATGTGGGGTAAGGGACAGCGCCTCAGGGAGTCGTACAAAGTGGGGTAAGGGACAGCGCCTAAGGGAGTCGTACAAAGTGGGGGTAAGGGACAGCACCTCAGGGAGTCGTACAAAGTGGGGTAAGGGACAGCGCCTCAGGGAGTTGTACAAAGTGGGGTAAGGAGTCGTAAAAACTGGGGTAAGGGACAGCGCCTCAGGGAGTCGTACAAAGTGGGGTAAGGGACAGGGCCTCACGGCTGCTGGGGAGGTGGGAACATTGCTCTTACGTGGTGCTGGGACTCGAGAGTGAAGGATCATAGTCCGTGAGGGGGAGAGCCCCTGTCGCCAACGTTGGATTGGGGTTCAGGAGACGCATCTAGCAGGGCCGACACCGACCCGGGTTTACATACATAAGGAATCCAACCTGCTGCCCTTCTGGAAACTCCCCAAAATGTGGTTCTTCCAAAATCCCACTTAATCCTGGTCTCTCTCTGTACTCGTCCAACCCCAGCGCTGGGATGCCTTACGGTAGCCATCGCGCTATATAAATACTTTTTCATTCATTTTCATTCATTAGAGGGGAGGGAGGATAGAGGATTGTGGGCGAAGGGAGGGGAGGAGAGATGGGGAGGGTGAAGGGGAGGGGGCAGGGAGGGGCAGGGCATCGCGGGACAGGGAGTAGTAGTGGTGGGGGGATAAAGAGGACGGGGCAGGGAATGATGTTCTGATGTTATGCTAGTGACGGTAAGGGTAGGAGAGGTAGGGGGAAGAGGCATATGATATGGGAAGTAAATATTCTGTGTTGTAACAGTGATAGCCAGGTGTGCGGTTCAGTGTGGCCCTGTATAGATCATTTGGGCAAGAAATCTGGGGTCTTTGGGGCAGAGTGCCTGCCTTTGCTTCCATCCTGTAGGAAGGGTGCCCATGTCTGAAGGAACAGGTCTGTCTGTTCCTGTACATTGTAAATGACTCGTTCGTGTGAAGCCGTTTGAAACATGGCCACAAGCCAGGCCTCCTGTGATGGGGGCGCTGGCGAACTCCATTGGCGGACAAATCATATCTTGGCCGTGGCCAGAGCCGTATAAAAGAGATGATGGTGTGAACGAGAGAGCTCTGGTGAGTTTGGTGTATCGTGGAGGAGAATGGCTGAGGAGGTGAGTGGTAGTTGCAGAGGCATAGGGTGCTCAGGACTGATCCAACATATGACGAAAAAGATTGAATCGAGGGGCATTCGCAGATAATATGCGTGCATCTGAAGCATTGCGTGCCGGAGGAGACCTGATCTGTTTAGATTCGTCGGTGTCCAGTGCCAGTTGTGTAGTGTTTTAAAAAACACAGAACTTCAGACGAGCCTCCCTCGTACCATTCTCCTGAGCCTCTAGGGTGTCCGCCTATTCACTGCCATATCTGGCTAATAACCGTGCAGCCATTTGACACGCAGAGCTCGCGAAAGGGGCTGTGAGAAAAGGTGGGATGCAAGTATGCCATATATTCCTGACATCACCCCTTTATTCGTGCCCCATGCATTCAGATAAGATACCACAGGTGAGGACGGTAGGGACCACAGGCGAGGTTCCAGGCAGCTCCTTCTGCAATGTTGTAGTTGTAAGGAGCGCCATGTTTATTACAGATGAAGGCCAAATTCCTCTCTCAGTTGGGCAAATGATTGGAGATCTATATTTAGTAGGAGTTGGTCTGGGGTGTGGGTACCGGCTTTCCTCAAGCACGCCCAGTGCAGGGCCTGTCTGTCAATACGTATACTGGCATTGTCCAACAAGGGGTCTTTTTCCTGAAATCGTAGATCCGTCCCGAGTAAGTAATGTGCGTGTTGCAAGACATTAGGCATGGGGTGCAGCACTGGATGAGTAGGGTCATGGCTGCCAGTGCAGGCCCCATATAGGATTGAAAGGCCCCTGTCGGCAGATAGTATGGTCCGTTCAATGTGAACCCATTGCGGTGGGTTTGGAACGCTAGGTAACGCGTGCTAGTTGGGACAGCTGAAGAGCAAGGGCGTAGTGTTCCACCGATGGAAGGCCCAAGCCTCCACAGGAGCGATGCACCATTAGCTTGGCCACAGCTTATCTGGGTTTCGAAGATCCCCACACAGAGGACCACATTTGTGAGTCAATGAGAGAGGTACTTGAACTGAGAGCATCCTGAGCATGTACATGAAGGGTGGTAGTGTTACCGTCCGGACTGCCTGCACTCTGCCCCTCATGAAGAGACCCAGAGCAGACCATTTTTCGAAGTCGTGTTTCATCTGGGCTAGTAGTGGGTCCATGTTGCCTGGGACCCCAAAAGTACTTAAGGCGGAAAGGGTGGCAGTGGAAAGAGTAGCCGTATAAAGCCTCTTTATTGGTGCAGGCTGAGATTGGTAGAGCTGCACTCTTTTCCCAGGGGCCGATTCACAGAACTAACTTTTGACAAAATCCTAAACTTACTACTTTTGGTATTCACAGAAGTTAGGATTTTGTCTTAAGTTTGTCTTAAGACAAACTTAAGACAGACTTAAGACAGACTTAAGACAAACTTAAGACAAACTTAAGACAGACTTAAGACAAACTTAAGACAAAATCCCAACTTAAGTCTGTCTCAAGTCTGTCTTAAGTTTGTCTTAAGTCTATCTCAAGTCTGTCTTAAGTTTGTCTTAAGTCTTTCTTAAGTCTGTCTTAAGTCTGACTTAAGTCTGTCTCAAGCCTGTCTTAAGTTTGTCTTAAGTCTGTCTTAAGTCTGCTTGTTGCATTTGTCACCCCGAGTGGGAAGGGTATGCCCAGACGTGGGTCCCTTGCTCTCCATGCCACTGGAGTCATGCTATCCTGGCTGAAGAGGGGTGAAACCCCGAAACCAGTCCTAGGATGCTTGTTTCCAGTCCAGGGAGGACCTGGCTTGGCAGTTTGTGCTGGACTGTTCCTTTGAGGCACAGGGTCAAGACTGATTTGCATATGGCTGGGTTCCAACTGGAATGGCCTGGTGAGCAAACAAAAGATGGATTTAGGCCCAGATCTTTGTACTGGGGTGAATGTATGACATTGTTCTGCATTCTGTCCATCAACTGTTGTTTTTGCGAGTATCCATGTTGTACATTCTTCATGCTTGCTAAATAAACAATTGCAACACAAAAAAGCACATTGAGCAAATTTCGCCCCCCTAGTCAATTAATTCCAGATGCACGCGTTGATGTTGAGTTCTAAAATGGAGGCTTGGAATGCTAACAAAAAGTTAATAAGAGGACGAGAGAAAGAAATGCAGCAGATGTAAAAACCATGGCAGTATGGGAGCACCTCTGTTGTTGAAGTTGTCGGTCGATAACATTGTTTATGAGTCTCTGAAGATGTCCGTCTTCCCATCCAGAAGGGCATCTCTATATTTCCTATGGTCTTTCGATCGATCTTCGTCAGTATCAGAGTGTTCAATTATCAGGTAGTATAACAGATGTTTGAGAATGTGCCACATAATGTGGTTATAACTAGTAAATTCAGGTAACCGTGCCTCATAACTCGGTCCTTCATTGCAGTATGAATGCAGAAGGCAGACTGTATCCAGAGGTTGCCTTGTCCACAGCACGGAAACATACTTACCATGCCTCGCTACTAGGATACTTGAGGATAGAGGAGGTGAGGGGTTAGGAGAAGGCTGTGAGGGGGCTGCACGACATGAGGAGAGCATTGATGGTGTGATACTCAGGGGCATAGCTCTGGTGGTAGATCACTGTACTGCATGCCACACATTGCCTGTGAGTCACATGGTGTCCACTCCATGCAGAGGCAACGAGTCTCTGTTGTATTTCACTGTGGCCTTAAAAGTAGAAGAAGCCAATAGCCTCGTCCATTCAGAGTACATTAAATTGTTAGTCCTTCATTTATTTCCATGATCACAGGGTAAATTAAATAGGGTCTGCTCCTGTCCTTCCACGGATTCCTGAGGGGAAGTAGGGGTTCTTACTCCCCATAGAAGGTGCCAGCAGTAGGTACCACTGTCCATGGACGAGCCTCAGAAACATCGATTTTGAATGGAGTCGAGACATGACATACCATACCATACTATACTATACTATACCGTACCATACCGCACTATACCATACCGTAAATGTAAATGTAGTGCATTTATATAGCGCTCCGCACACCCCCGAAAGGGCCTCTCAGGCGCTGTGCACATACCGCTTTGGAACCCTTCCTGGCCTTTCCCTGTGAAGTGCCCACTCCTGGGCACCCCCAAGGTGAAGCCAGGCATCCTAGCGCTTTTGGGGCCGTTGTGGAGATTAAGCAAGCTATTGCCCAGAGTTGCAGAGTGGGACCCATGATTAGAGTAGGCACCGAGACGAGAATTATCAGGTCCGAGGAAATTGAGCCCAAGACCCGCCGAGGCGGGAATTGAACCCTGGTCCGGGCCAGACCTCTGCATCAGGGTCTGCCACTCTAACCATTGAGCCACACTTCTCCACTACCATACAGTACCATACCATATACCATACCGTATACCATACCGTACCATACCATACTATACTATACCACACTATACCATACCATACCGCACCCTACTCTACATATCATACCACACGATACCATGCCCTACTGGGTAATATCAGTTCTTTGGTGCCATTTAGACTCAAGGGAAAGGAGGAAATACTTCTAACAAACGTTTCGCCACTGGCCCTGGAAATAGATCCTACTGAGCTCCTTAGAATGCCCAGTTCCTCCTCTTCCTGGCCCTTGCCTTTTCAGAGGGTACCGAGGTTGAGCGTCCAGGATTACTCTTGGAGACCCCGTGGGAGAGAACGCCAGGTGTCAGCCGGCACAAATAGCACTTACAGCAAATAGAATATCCAGGCTCTTTTATACCAGAAACTACAACTTTATTTACATTGAGAAAGAGGTGTAATAACTTATGGAATCTCACTGCTTCTTCTAGAAAACATGAATCATGCTCTGCCGACAGAGCAACGTATGCATAGCAGATGCTCGGGCTGAGCGCGGTCACCAGCGGTGCAGTCAGCCATCCTCAGCGACTCAGACACAAGGGGCTGATGGGGACATTCTTCTGAGGGTCTTTGACTATCTTTGTCCTTCTCTTCAGTGAGTGGAGAAAGCTTCACTCTATGATCTTGTCTTCCTGAGTTGGGTCGTAGAGAGGCTTCAATCTATGCTTTCATCTTCTTGAGTTGGGTCGTGGAGAAGCTTCACTCGATGCTCTCGTCTTATTGAGTTGAGTCGCAGAGAGCTTTACTCTTTGCTCTCATCTTCTTGAGTTGGGTCATGGAGAGGCTTTGCTCTTTGCTCTCATCTTCTTGAGTTGGGTCATGGAGAGGCTTCACTCTTTGCTCTCGTCTTCTTGAGTTGGGTCATGGAGAGACTTCACTCTTTGCTCTTGTCTTCTCGAGTTGGGTCATGGAGAGCCTTCACTATGCTCTTGTCTTCTTGAGCTGGGTTGCGGTGACGCTTCACTCTAAGCTCTCATCTTAAGGAGTTGAGTTGAGGTTAGGCTTCACTGTATTTTCTTGTCTTCTTGAGTTGGGTCGTGGAGAAGCTTCACTCGATGCTCTCGTCTTATTGAGTTGAGTCGCAGAGAGCTTTACTCTTTGCTCTCATCTTCTTGAGTTGGGTCATGGAGAGGCTTCACTCTTTTTCTCTCATCTTCTTGAGTTGGGTCATGGAGAGACTTCACTCTTTGCTCTCGTCTTCTTGAGTTGGGTCATGGAGAGGCTTCACTATGCTCTTGTCTTCTTGAGCTGGGTTGCGGTGACGCTTCACTCTAAGCTCTCATCTTAAGGAGTTGAGTTGAGGTTAGGCTTCACTGTATTTTCTTGTCTTCTTGAGTTGGGTCGTGGAGAGGCTTCACACTGTGCTCTCATTTTCTTGAGTTGGGTCGCAGAGAACTTCACTATATGTTCTCCTCTTTAAGAGTTGAGTCGAGGTTAGGCTTCACTCTATTCTCTTGTCTTCTTGAGTTGGGTCGTGGAGAGGCTTCACACTATCCTCTCGTCTTCTTGAGTTGGTTCATGAAGAGTCTTCAGTCTTTGCTCTCGTCTTCTTGTATTGTGTCACGTAGAGGCTTCACTCTATGCTCTCTTCGTCTTTAGTTGGGTCACAAAGAGAGTTCACTCTATGCTCTTATCTTCTTAAGTTGAGTTGAGGAGAGGCTTCACTAAATGCTCTAGGCTTTCTGAGTTGTGTTGAGGAGAGGCTATACTTTTCTCTTCTTGAGTTGGGTCATAGAGAGGCTTCACTCTGTGCTCTCGTCCGCAAGAGTTGAGTTGAGGAGAGGCTTCACTCTTTGCTCTCTTCTTGAGATGGGTCATGAAGAGGCTTCACTCTATGCTCTTGTCTTCTTGAGTTGGGTTGCAGAGAGGCTTCAATCTATGCTCTAATCTCCTCAGCATGATCGAGGAGAAGCTTCACTATGCTCTCGTCTTCTTGAGTTGGATCGTGGAGAGTCTTCAGTCTTTGCTCTCATCTTCTTGAGTTGGGTCACAGAGAAGCTTCACTCTATGCTCTTGTCTTATTGAGTTGGGTCATGGAGAGGCTTCCCTATGCTCTAGTCTTCTTGAGTTGGGTTGCGGAGAAGCTTCATTCTATGCTCTCATCTTTAAGAGTTGAGTCGAGGTTAGGCTTCACTCTATGCTCTTGTCTTCTTGAGTTCGGTAGCGGAGAGGCTTCACTTTATGTTTTCGACTTCTGAAGTTGGGTCATGGAAAGGCTACACTCTATGCTCTTGTCTTCTTGAGTTGGGTCGCAGAGAGGCTACAATCTATACTCTAATCTCCCGAGTTGGGTCACGGAGAAGCTTCACTCTATGCTCTCATCTTCTTGAAATGGATTGTGGAGAGTCTTCAGTCTTTGCTCTCGTCTTCTTGAGTTGGATTGTGGAGAGTATTCAGTCTTTGCTATTGTCTTTTTGAGTTAAGTTGAGGAGAGGCTTCAGTCTAAGCTCTGGCCTTTTGAGTTTGGTCGCGGAGAGCAGGTGGCTCCAGTCATTACTTTCATCTACGTGCTTATTTTCCTGGTCGGAGGAAGCTTCACTCTATACTTTGAATTGGGCAGGGTAGCTGGAACACGTCTTGATTCATGGCATCTTCATGATCTAAAGTACAGCGATCACCAAAATCACCACTACAAAGCCACTTTTCATGACTTGGTGGCAAGAGGGGCTTCATCTTATTCACAAGGCAGCGTTAAGCCACTTATGTAATGTAATGTAATGTAATGTAAAAATTATTTATAAAGCGCGGCATTCACCGGACGGTTTCTTGGCGCTATTCACTTTAATCAGCGAGAGGCAGAAGCAAAAACGAGGAGAAAGAGATTTATGAATAGATACCGAGAAAAATGTGGGTTTTTAGGAGTGACCTGAAGTGAAGGGTTTTTTTAATATGGGGATAACTTCGGCGTTCTTGAATTAGCTGGGGACCACGCCGAGCAGCAGAGAGTTATTCAAACTTAACGTGTCTTAACGCCACCTTGTAAATAAGGCCCCCTTGCACGCTATGCTTAGCGTGAAAGGGGCGTGCAATGGGAGTTTCTGGCATTCCACCGCAACACCCATTGATTTTGACGCTGCCCCATATTCACAAGTGTGGCAGAAATATGGGGCACGCCAAAAATAATACCAGTTGTCTTAAACAGGTGCAACGAGGAGAAATGCTTAATTTCTCCTCGTTTTTGCTGTTTCTACGTGTTCTGCGTTGTGCAGCACGCATGGAAACAGCAAAATGCCTTTGATTGTTTATGTGCAGGAAGAGCTCCCTTTCTGCACATAAACAATCATTAAAAAAAATGATGTTTTGCAACTTCTATTTGTGCTGCATTTAGCTATGCACATAGTAGACTCAAATCGTCATTTCAGATTGTTTTTGTGCAGGAAGTGACACCTTCCTGCACATAAACAATCTTCCCCTCAATGGCGCCTGCGTTGGTGCTAGGCTGCTATATGTAGCCCCAGTGCAGGGGTAACGCAGGGATGTACCACATTCCAGTAAATATGATGCAGCCCTGCGTTTCTAAAGTGATGGAGCGTGCTGTGAGCCTTCATGGTTTAACCATACGCTTTTCCACTTTACTAGTGAATACGCCCCTTAATGTGTTTTTATTGCGTGTAGACAGGAGTGCCTGGAAGCCTCTGTCACTTCCACAAGCACACGGAGGCGCAGATTGTGGTTTTAAAGATCTGTTCTGGCCCTCTGGCACATTGTGAGGGTGCCAGTGACTCATGGCCTCTGGGCCAGGGTGCCAGTGTGACAGGTGGACTTGGAGAGCCGGCAGACCGCGGAGCGCCTTTGTGTACATGAGCCGAGGCACTCAGAGCCTGGATTATAGGTTGTTTATGCGCCCACACCTGTGCCTGTCCTGCAGAATGTACAGCCAAGCATGAACGCCCCAGCTGGACCTGCGACACGAGGCAAGGCGCTGCTCCGTTTGACTGACTTTCAATGTACTCGTTTATATAGAAACAGACACGCGCACTCCTTTATCATGACATACCGTTTAAAAAGAAGTTTAATGTCAACAATCATACATTCCTCACGTAATTGGAAAGAGAAGAGGGGACGAGAGATGCCACAAACATCTCCTCTGCCCACTCACGAAGGCCCGGGCTGTTTATTGTGAGCAAATATTACCTCCCTCCCTGAAGGGTCACTGCAGTGGATTCCAACCACAGCCAGGAAAGCCCTTCTTTGGTCTCAAGAGGTCCCTCTACGGGGTCTAAACTCTGGGATGTAAGAGGCCCCTCCCAGGAGGGCAGTCCGAGGCTCCAGCAGCGGAGCAGGTGGGCTGGACTCACGGGGGGGGGCTCTGTCCGTTGTTTCAGCCATCAAGACTGCTGTGGAAGGGCAGCTGAACCCCTCCATCCTTCCCTCTCTCATCTGGAATCATCAAGTGGCGAGGGCTGTGCGAAATGTGTGTCATTTACCTTCGCATATTTATGTGAAATATCAGGAAAATTACGCAAAATCCAAATGCGTTATTTAGTGCAATGTTTTAGCGCGAAATGAATACTTGCATTAAGTTACGACATAATGACACGGCTGTGGTGAAAATTAAGCATCGGTGGAGTCCGCGGAGTTCTGCAATGCGGAACTCCACGAAGTGCAAAAGAACCTCTGCCGAACTATGCCGAGCTCTGCAAGCGACGTGGTGCGTTGGATATATCCTGTTCACGGTGATTTTCAGCACCAGATCTTTGTCCGCACTGTGCAATCATCGTGAACAGCACCATGCACAGCGTAAGTGGACGCTGCTTTCTTTCTGCCTCTCGCGTAGATTTTTACTGATCAGCAGCTTTCTCAACATGAGCAGACAGTTTCTCAACGCGAGCAATCGCGATCATACGTAACCACTCGCAATGAGAAATTGAACCACCTGTGTTGAGAAATATCACCAGGAAGTTGTTTTCCACACTCGCACTCGCCAACTTGATCTTGGCCCCACCGGGAGGTGGATTTTCCACGCTCACCAACTTGACATTGATCAAGACGAGCTAAGGAAAAAACTCTGCTCCACTGCGCGGAGAGGAGTTTTTCAGAACTTCGCCAGCTCTGCGTAGTGCGGACTGAGGAAATCTCCACAAACTCCGCGAGCTGAGCGGAGTTCACCGCCCAGACTTAGTAAAAATAGGGTTTAGTTCTTATGTATTTGGCAGCTGAAGTAACCCGATCCATATGTAACTGGTCATTGTGCCAGTCATGACATGGGCATCACAGCAGTGCGGAGGATTAGGGTACAGTGTGGTAAATCTGGAGATCCCGAGATGTGCTGAGATGCATCAAATCAATAACTGTTTTCCAATGGCTCCAGGGGTCTGAACCATCAGATGGGACACTCCTGACCACGGGCGACAGCTGCTCTACAGAGACTCTAGGGGTCCGAACCCTCCGAAAGGACACTCCTGACCACGGGCGACAGCTGCTCTACAGAGACTCTAGGGGTCCGAACCCTCCGAAAGCACACTCCTGACCACGGGCGACAGCTGCTCTACAGAGACTCTAGGGGTCCAAACCCTCCGAAAGGACACTCCTGACCACGGGCGACAGCTGCTTTACAGAGACTCTAGGGGTCCGAACCCTCCGAAAGGACACTCCTGACCTCGGGCGACAGCTGCTTTACAAAGACTCTAGGGGTCCGAACCCTCCGAAAGGACACTCATGACCACTGGCGACAGCTGCTCTACAGAGACTCTAGGGGTCCGAATCCTCCGAAAGGACACTCCTGACCACGGGCGACAGCTGCTTTACAGAGACTCCAGGGATCCGATCCCTCTGAAAGGACACTCCTGACCACGGGTGAACTCTGCTTTACAGAGACTCTAGGGGTCCGAACCCTCCGAAAGCACACTCCTGACCACGGGTGACAGCTGCTCTACAGAGACTCTAGTGGTCCAAACCATCAGATGGGACATTCCTGACCACGGGCGACAGCTGCTTTACAGAGACTCTAGGGGTCCGAACCCTCAGAAGGACACTCCTGACCACGGGCGACAGCTGCTTTACAGAGACTCTAGGGGTCCGAACCCTCAGAAGGACACTCCTGACCACGGGCGACAGCTGCTTTACAGAGACTCTAGGGGTCCGATCCCTCCGAAAGGACACTCCTGACCACGGTTGACAGCTGCTCTACAGAGACTCTAGTGGTCCAAACCATCAGATGGGACATTCCTGACCACGGGCGACATCTGCTTTACAGAGACTCTAGGGGTCCGAACCCTCCGAAAAGACTGTCCTGACCACGGGCGACAGCTGCTTTACAGAGACTCTAGGGGTCCGAACCCTCCGAAAGGACACTCCTGACCACGGGCGACAGCTGCTTTACAGAGACTCTGTGGGTCCGAACCCTCCGAAAGGACACTCCTGACCACGGGCGACAGTTGCTTTACAGAGACTCTAGGGGTCCGAACCCTCAGAAGGACACTCCTGACCACGGGCGACAGCTGCTTTACAGAGACTCTAGGGGTCCGAACCCTCAGAAGGACACTCCTGACCACGGGCGACAGCTGCTTTACAGAGACTCTAGGGGTGCGAACCCTCCGAAAGGACACTCCTGACCACGGGCAACAGCTGCTTTACAGAAACTCTAGGGGTCCAAACCCTCCGAAAGGACACTTCTGACCACGGGCGACAGCTGCTTTACAGAGAGTCTAGGGGTCCGAACCCTCCGAAAGGACACTCCTGACCACGGGCGACAGCTGCTCTACAGAGACTCTAGGGGTCCAAACCCTCAGAAGGACACTCCTGACCACGGGCGACAGCTGCTTTACAGAGACTCTAGGGGTCCGAACCCTCCGAAAGGACACTCCTGACCACGGGCGACAGCTGCTTTACAGAGACTCTAGGGGTCCGAACCCTCCGAAAGGACACTCCTGACCTCGGGCGACATCTGCTTTACAGAGACTCTAGGGGTCCGAACCCTCCGAAAGCACACTCCTGACCACGGGCGACAGCTGCTCTACAGAGACTCTAG
This sequence comes from Triturus cristatus, assembly GCF_964204655.1. NCBI lineage: Eukaryota > Metazoa > Chordata > Amphibia > Caudata > Salamandridae > Triturus > Triturus cristatus. The sequence goes on along the minus strand of NC_140584.1, from coordinate 1,210,469,999 downwards.
GGGTCTGAACCCTCCGAAAGGACACTCCTGACCACAGGCGACAGCTGCTTTACATTGACTCTAGGCGTCCGAACCTTCCAAAAGGACACTCCTGACCATGGGCAACAGCTGCTTTACAGAGACTCTAGGGGTCCGAACCCTCCGAAAGGACACTCCTGACCACGGTCGACAGCTGCTTTACAGAGACTCTACGAGTCCGAACCATCCGAAAGGACACTCCTGACCACGGGCGACAGCTGCTTTACAGAGACTCTAGGAGTCCGAACCCTCCGAAAGGACACTACTGACCATGGGCGACAGCTGCTTTACAGAGACTCTAGGGGTCCGAACCCTCCAAAAGGACACTCCTGACCACGGGCGACAGCTGCTTTACTGAGACCCTAGGGGTCCGAACCCTCCGAAAGGACACTCCTAACCACGGTCGAACGCCGCTTTACAGAGACTCTAGGGGTCCGATCCCTCTGAAAGGACACTCCTGACCACGGGTGAACTCTGCTTTACAGAGACTCTAGGGGTCCGAACCCTCCGAAAGGACACTCCTGACCACGGGTGACATCTGCTTTACAGAGACTCTAGGGGTCCAAACCCTCCGAAAGGACACTCCTGACCACAGGCAACAGCTGCTTTACAGAGACTCTAGGGGTCCGAACCCTCCGAAAGGACACTCCTGACCATGGGCGACAGCTGCTTTACAGAGACTCTAGGAGTCCGAACCCTCCGAAAGGACACTCCTGACTACGGGCGACAGCTGCTCTACAGAGACTCTAGGGGTCCGAACCCTCCGAAAGGACACTCCTGACCACGGGCGACAGCTGCTTTACAGAGACTCTAGGGGTCCGAACCCTCCGAAAGGACACTCCTGACCTCGGGCGACAGCTGCTTTACAGAGACTCTAGGGGTCCGAACTCTCCGAAAGCACACTCCTAACCACGGACGAATGCTGCTTTACAGAGACTCTACGGGTCCGAACCCTCCGAAAGGACACTCCTGACCACGGGCGACAGCTGCTCTACAGAGACTCTAGGGGTCCGAACCCTCCAAAAGGACACTCCTGACCACGGGCGACATCTGCTTTACAGAGACTCTAGGGGTCCGAACCCTCCGAAAGGACACTCCTGACCACGGGCGGCAGCTGCTCTACAGAGACTCTAGGGGTCCGAACCCTCCGAAAAGACTGTCCTGACCACGGGCGACAGCTGCTTTACAGAGAATCTAGGGGTCCGAACCGTCCGAAAGGACACTCCTGACCACGGGCGACAGCTGCTTTACAGAGACTCTACGGGTCCGAACCCTCCGAAAGGACACTCCTGACCACGGGCGACAGTTGCTTTACAGAGACTCTAGGGGTCCAAACCCTCAGAAGGACACTCCTGACCACGGGCGACAGCTGCTTTACAGAGACTCTAAGGGTCCGAACCCTCAGAAGGACACTCCTGACCACGGGCGACAGCTGCTTTACAGAGACTCTAGGGGTCCGAACCCTCCGAAAGTACACTCCTGACCACGGGCAGCAGCTGTTTTACAGAAACTCTAGGGGTCCAAACCCTCCGAAAGGACACTTCTGACCACGGGCGACAGCTGCTTTACAGAGAGTCTAGGGGTCCGAACCCTCCGAAAGGACACTCCTGACCACGGGCGACAGCTTCTCTACAGAGACTCTAGGGGTCCGAACCCTCAGAAGGACACTCCTGACCACGAGCGACAGCTGCTTTACAGAGACTCTAAGGGTCCGAACCCTCAGAAGGACACTCCTGACCACGGGCGACAGCTGCTTTACAGAGACTCTAGGGGTCCGAACCCTCCGAAAGGACACTCCTGGCCACGGGCGACAGCTGCTCTACAGAGACTCTAGGGGTCCAAACCCTCAGAAGGACACTCCTGACCACGGGCGACAGCTGCTTTACAGAGACTCTAGGGGTCCGAACCCTCCAAAAGGACACTCCTGACCACGGGCGACAGCTGCTTTACAGAGACTCTAGGGGTCCGAACCCTCCGAAAGGACACTCCTGACCTCGGGCGACATCTGCTTTACAGAGACTCTAGGGGTCCGAACCCTCCGAAAGCACACTCCTGACCACAGGCGACAGCTGCTCTACAGAGACTCTAGGGGTCTGAACCCTCCGAAGGGACACTCCTGACCACGGGCGACAGCTGCTTTACAGAGACTCTAGGGGTCCGAACCTTCCAAAGGGACACTCCTGACCATGGGCAACAGCTGCTTTACAGAGACTCTAGGGGTCCGAACCCTCCGAAAGGACACTCCTGACCACGGGCGACAGCTGCTTTACAGAGACTCTAGGAGTCCGAACCCTCCGAAAGGACACTCCTGACCATGGGCGACAGCTGCTTTACAGAGACTCTAGGGGTCCGAACCCTCCGAAAGGACACTCCTGACCACGGGCGACAGCTGCTTTACAGAGACTCTAGAGGTCCGAACCCTCCGAAAGGACACTCCTGACCACGGGCGACATCTGCTTTACAGAGACTCTAGGGGTCCGATCCCTCCGAAAGCACACTCCTGACCACTGGCGACAGCTGCTCTACAGAGACTCTAGGGGTCCGAACCTTCCGAAAGGACACTCCTGACCATGGGCGAAAGCTGCTTTACAGAGACTCTAGGGGTCCGAACCCTCCGAAAGGACACTCCTGACCATGGGTGACAGCTGCTTTACAGAGACTCTAGGGGTCTGAACCCTCCGAAAGGACACTCCTGACCACGGGCGACAGCTGCTTTACAGAGACTCTAGGGGTCTGAACCCTCCGAAAGGACACTCCTGACCATGGGCGAAAGCTGCTTTACAGAGAATCTAGGGGTCCGAACCCTCCGAAAGGACACTCCTGACCATGGGCGAAAGCTGCTTTACAGAGACTCTAGGGGTCAGAACCCTCCAAAAGGACACTCCTGAGCACGGGCGACAGCTGCTTTACAGAGACTCTAGGGGTCCAAACCCTCCGAAAGGACACTCCTGACCATGGGCGAAAGCTGCTTTACAGAGACTCTAGGGGTCCGAACCCTCCAAAAGGACACTCCTGAGCACGGGCGACAGCTGCTTCACAGAGACTCTAGGGGTCCGAACCCTCAGAAGGACACTCCTGACCACGGGCGACAGCTGCTTTACAGAGACTCTAAGGGTCCGAACCCTCAGAAGGACACTCCTGACCACGGGCGACAGCTGCTTTACAGAGACTCTAGGGGTCCGAACCCTCCGAAAGTACACTCCTGACCACGGGCAACAGCTGTTTTACAGAAACTCTAGGGGTCCAAACCCTCCGAAAGGACACTTCTGACCACGGGCGACAGCTGCTTTACAGAGAGTCTAGGGGTCCGAACCCTCCGAAAGGACACTCCTGACCACGGGCGACAGCTGCTCTACAGAGACTCTAGGGGTCCGAACTCTCAGAAGGACACTCCTGACCACGGGCGACAGCTGCTTTACAGAGACTCTAAGGGTCCGAACCCTCAGAAGGACACTCCTGACCACGGGCGACAGCTGCTTTACAGAGACTCTAGGGGTCCGAACCCTCCGAAAGGACACTCCTGACCACAGGCGACAGCTGCTCTACAGAGACTCTAGGGGTCCAAACCCTCAGAAGGACACTCCTGACCACGGGCGACAGCTGCTTTACAGAGACTCTAGGGGTCCGAACCCTCCAAAAGGACACTCCTGACCACAGGCGACAGCTGCTTTACAGAGACTCTAGGGGTCCGAACCCTCCGAAAGGACACTCCTGACCTCGGGCGACATCTGCTTTACAGAGACTCTAGGGGTCCGAACCCTCCGAAAGCACACTCCTGACCACGGGCGACAGCTGCTCTACAGAGACTCTAGGGGTCTGAACCCTCCGAAGGGACACTCCTGACCACGGGCGACAGCTGCTTTACAGAGACTCTAGGGGTCCGAACCTTCCAAAGGGACACTCCTGACCATGGGCAACAGCTGCTTTACAGAGACTCTAGGGGTCCGAACCCTCCGAAAGGACACTCCTGACCACGGGCGACAGCTGCTTTACAGAGACTCTAGGAGTCCGAACCCTCCGAAAGGACACTCCTGACCATGGGCGACAGCTGCTTTACAGAGACTCTAGGGGTCCGAACCCTCCGAAAGGACACTCCTGACCACGGGCGACAGCTGCTTTACAGAGACTCTAGAGGTCCGAACCCTCCGAAAGGACTCTCCTGACCACGGGCGACATCTGCTTTACAGAGACTCTAGGGGTCCGATCCCTCCGAAAGCACACTCCTGACCACTGGCGACAGCTGCTCTACAGAGACTCTAGGGGTCCAAATCTTCCGAAAGGACACTCCTGACCACGGGCGACAGCTGCTTTACATTGACTCTAGGGGTCCGAACCCTCCGAAAGGACACTCCTGACCATGGGCGAAAGCTGCTTTACAGAGACTCTAGGGGTCCGAACCCTCCGAAAGGACACTCCTGACCATGGGTGACAGCTGCTTTACAGAGACTCTAGGGGTCTGAACCCTACGAAAGGACACTCCTGACCATGGGCGAAAGCTGCTTTACAGAGACTCTAGGGGTCCGAACCCTCCGAAAGGACACTCCTGACCATGGGCGAAAGCTGCTTTACAGAGACTCTAGGGGTCCGAACCCTCCAAAATGACACTCCTGACCACGGGCGACAGCTGCTTTACAGAGACTCTAGGGGTCCGAACCCTCCGAAAGGACACTCCTGACCATGGGCGAAAGCTGCTTTACAGAGACTCTAGGGGTCCGAACCCTCCAAAAGGACACTCCTGAGCACGGGCGACAGCTGCTTTACAGAGACTCTAGGGGTCCGAACCCTCCGAAAGGACACTCCTGACCATGGGTGAAAGCTGCTTTACAGAGACTCTAGGGGTCTGAACCCTCCAAAAGGACACTCCTGACCACGGGGGACAGCTGCTTTACAGAGACTCTAGGGGTCTGAACCCTCCGAAAGGACACTCCTGACCATGGGTGAAAGCTGCTTTACAGAGACTCTAGTGGTCTAAAGCATCTCTTTCGCTAGACACATTCAAATTGTTGAAACATGGATCTGAACTTTTCCACCATAATGCCCAAGCTGAGTATATGCACAACGAAGTATTCCATTGTTACAGAGGGGACATATGCGTTGTTCAATAGAGAAAAGACTCCAAGCCCCTACCACTGCCTCGAAAGACTATCAAAGAGCAGTAAAAAGATGCTTCTTTCAAAACAATATTCAGAGGCCATCATGAGATCTGGTGGCATCGTTCACAGTGTTATCATAGCTAAAATGCCATCCCAGCTTTTCAATGTAGTGCAGTGTATTTTATCAAATTCAAAACTGATGATGGGAATCTGTTGGACCCGGCCGCGGGGCATGGTCCTTACCCCCGTGGATTGTGCCCGTTCCCCGCCCCGGCCTTCACGGGCCACCCTTCTGAACTGCACCGAGGCCCTTCATCCTGGGCTGCACGAGGTCGCGTACCCCTCGTGGCTCCGCCATCTTGTTGGCACCCACGTGACTCTGTGCACCAGCCAGCGCGACCCCGCTCAACCCGGCCTCGACCCCAGCGAAGCCCCGACATCGAGGCACCACAAACTGGCCAGGGGGTGCCGATGGAACCATTCATCGCCCCCGGCGGAGGACAGTATCGATGGGACCCCCAACTGTCCTCCCCTCTCGAGGTGTGATCGCCCTGCAACTCCCTTGGGCCTGGCGCCTCTCCTGCTGGGCGTCTGGCCACCTCCACCCGGCCTCTCCGCCCCCACCGGGCGCCTGGGTCCGGACATCAAAGGGCTCCAGACCTATATCTGGGGCGACCCCGCCACAGATCGGCAGTTGTATCCCGGAGTCGAGAGCCCTGCTGATTGAATCGCGGCTGACCCTACGGAGAAGAACTCTTGTCGGAACCATCACGAGCCCTGCTGACTGCGTCGCGGGCCCTTCTTGTGAACACTTTGAAGCCACCTGGAACATCGGAGCCCTGCTGACGCTGTCGCGGCCCAACCTCGCTGAAACCTCCCTCGGAGCCCTGCTGACGATGTCGCGGCTCGAGCTGAGCAGAAACCATCTTGAGAGCCCTGCTGATTGGATCGCGGCTCTCCACGAACTGTACGCCAGAGCCCTGCTGACGCCGTCGCGGCTCGACCCCTCCGAGATCCAGAGGTCCTCCAGCTTGAGGATAAGAACTGGGCCCCAGGTACCCTCGTACCGCACTCCTGCCAAAGACTGTCCCGCTACCCCTACCCTTCCAAAGAGACACTGAGACTTTTGGTGGATCCCTCGATCCCTTCGTGTAAATATTGACCTCGTAACCTTTTTATTGCTGATAAAGAATTGCTTGTCTTGAGACAACCTCATTGAGTCCGGTGTGGTGGTGTTACTGTGCCAGTACGTGATAGGAGAAGGATCTCTCAGGAGACTTCTCGGCAGCGCTCGGCTACTTCATACAGTGTGAGGGCCCCCTTTGGTGGTCTCGCCGACTCCTCGGGGTCCGCCTTCCAAAATTTGGTGGCCAGCGACGGGATCCGAGCCGAACGCAGTACGTACCAGCCAGTACCCACTAGCTTCCCGTCCAAACGTACAGTAATCATGAGCAGCCAGGAAAACAACGCAACAATGGAGTTCCAGCCCGAACGGCTGGAAGAATATACGCACAAAGAGTTAAAACAGTTCTGCAGAGACAAAGGCATTGCAACCACCGGCCTAGGTACCAAAGAGGACATGCAGAAAGCTCTGAGGACATGGCTGGAGGCCGGGGCAGGCCCCTCCCAGGAAGAAGGTCACTTGCCCCTGACTGAGACCCCATCAACCGCACTGACTCCGGCAACCGGAGGAAGAAAGAGCCTAGAAACCGGCCTCTCCGAAGAAGAAATACGAGAGCGGGAGAAGGTCCGGAACCATGAGCTAGAGCTCGCACGACTACGGCTGGACGGCGAACTCCAGCTGGCGGAAAAGAAACTGGCCCTAGAGCAGCTACGGCTTCAAGAGGAGATAGAGGAGAAGAGGCGACACCGGGAGTTGGAGGAAAAGAAACTGACCCTTGAGCACGAGCGCAGTCTCAAGGAGCTCGAAATCAAGGCCAAGAACGGAGGGACCAACGCCCCCAGTACTAGAGACACCTTACCGCCTGCCGAGACCAAGGTACATATCCCGAAAGAGGTCGTCAAGGAGTACTACAAGAATGACGACATCCAACAATGGTTCAAGGCCTATGAGGTGGCCATGACCTCTCATCGGGTGCCCCGAAAAGACTGGGGCGCGGGCCTGTGGGGGCGGTTCCTGAGTGAGGGTCCAGACACACTGCTCCAGCTGCCGGAGGAGGTGATGACCTCCTACGATCACATGAAGGAGGCTCTGCTCACCCGCTACGGGCTAACCGCAGAAATGTACCGCCAGCGGTTCAGAGACTGCAAGAAAATCCCGGGCACCACCTGGGTGGAATATGTGGACTTTTTCAGTCGGGCCCTAGAAGGGTGGATCAGAGGTAGCAAAGTAACCACCTACGGGCAGCTGGTCGACCTCATCGTGTGGGAACATCTCTCCAACAATTGCTTCGTGGAACTGAGACAGCACCTCCTCGACAGCAAAATGACCGACCCGCGAAAACTCGCCGTCGAGGCCGATCGATGGGTCAACTCCCGGGTCCCCCGGAACTCAATGGGGGAGTACCAGAGGAACCCCACCGGACCCCCCCGCCAATGCGGTGGAGGGGGAGGGCCGAACAGGAACCGAGACCCTCCCGCCGGGGCCCCCAGGAGCCCCCCCCGAGGGCCACCGCAGCAACAACTCTCCCCGAGCCTAGCCCGAAGGGGGGCGCCCCCGGCCAGGCCCGGACCACGACCACCAGTAACGTGCTACGGCTGCCAACAAACCGGACACTATGCCAGCGATCCGGTCTGCCCCCTGAACCGAAGAAACGGGGCCGGCGGGCCCCCGCCCCGACAGCTGGCGGCCGCCGCCCTGGGAGAAGGAGAAGAGGAAGAGGAGACCCTCGACCGAGGGACCACTGAATGGGAGCCGGCAGCCATGTCCCTGGTCTGCCTGGGTAGCCGAGAAATGGTACCCTGCACCCCCATCCCAAGCAACACCCAGAAGTACCGGCAGCAGGTCACGGTCAATGGACAACGGGCCGAAGCCCTTCGTGACACCGGCGCCAGTGTCACCGCTGTCCGCTGCCACCTGGTGACCCCCGAACAGATCATACCGAATGTGCTGTGTCCCGTCCGGACGGCCGACAATAGCGAAAGCCTGTGCCAGATGGCCCTGGTCCCCTTCGAGTGGGGAGGGGTGACGGGCCTGCTGAAGGTGACGGTACGCGACGACGCCCCCGTCGACTGCCTCCTGGGGAACGACTTGGAGAGTTCCCCCTGGGCTCAAGTAGAGCGACGAGAGCACCTCCGAATGCTGGGACTATCTGACTGGGCCTGTGCCATCACCCGGTCCATGACCGCCCGGGCCCCCCGCTCATCCTCGGCCTCCGGGGCCGCCCAGCCCGAGGGGCTCGCACCACCTCCCGCCAGCAGCGAGGGGGAGGCGGACGCCGACCCTGGACCTAGTGAATCCTCCCCCGAAGAGATGGCTTCCCCGTGCGCCCTACCAGAGCTGACACAATGGCGACACGAAGGGGGCCCCACCCGGGAGCAGTTCCAACAAGAGCAGCAGTCCTGCCCCACTCTCGAAGGGGTCCGCCAACAAGCATCCGCCCAAACCAACGGGGACCAGACCGGCACCCACTGGGTCTACTGGGCCGAGGGCCTGCTATACAGTGAGCAGAAAGCGGCAGAACTCGGGGCCAGCCGAGTGTTGGTGGTCCCCCTCCGCTTCCGGGAGTCCCTGCTCAACCTGGCACATGATGTGCCCCTCGCCGGACACTTGGGGCAAGACAAAACGTACAGCCGTCTGGTGACCCACTTTTACTGGCCCCGGATGCGGAGAGACGTGGACAACCACTGCCGGTCCTGCCAGACCTGCCAAGCCAGCGGGAAGACGGGGGGTCGGGTCAAGGCCCCCCTCCAACCCTTTCCAGCCGTCAGCACCCCGTTCGAAAGGGTCGGAATCGATATCGTGGGGCCCCTGGACCCCCAGACCGCCCTGGGCCACCGCTTCATCCTGGTCCTCGTGGACCACGCCACCAGGTACCCGGAGGCGGTCCCGCTAAGAACTATAACGGCCCCCGTGGTAGGCCGGGCCTTAATGGGGATCTTCTCCCGAGTGGGATTTCCCCGCGAAGTGGTGAGCGACGGAGGCACGAACTTTATTTCCAGATACATGCGGTCCCTGTGGCAGCAGTGCGGGGTCACATACAAGTTCACGACCCCCTATCACCCTCAGGGGAACGGACTGGTTGAGCGGTTCAACAGAACATTAAAGGGAATGATCCGGGGCCTAGAAGAGCCCCTTAGGCGGAGATGGGATGTCCTGCTGCCGTGCCTCCTGTTTGCCTATCGGGAGGTCCCGCAGAAGTCCCTGGGGTTCAGCCCGTTTGAACTATTGTACGGACACCCGGTCCGCGGACCGCTCAGCCTGGTCAAAGAGAGCTGGGAGACGAAGCCCCAAGGCGCCCCTCCTGACGTCTACCGATACCTCCTGACCCTCCGAAACCAGACCCGCAAGTTCCGAGCCATGGCCGAAGCCAACCTCGAGGCCAGCCAGGAGGACATGAAGCGGTGGTACGATCGGAACTCCTCCACCATAGAATTCGAGCCAGGTCAGAAGGTATGGGTCATGGCCCCGGTTGAACCCGGCACCCTCCAGGACAAATGGACAGGGCCCTTCAAGGTGGTGGAGAAGAAAAGTCCCGTCACCTACCTGGTCGACCTGGAGTCCCCCCGGAACCCCCTCCGGGTCCTACATGCTAACAGGCTAAAACCTCACTTTGCCCGGACCGAACTGAGCCTGCTACTGGCGACCGACGAGGGGGGCGAGGACGACTCCGAGCCCCTGCCCGACCTCTTGCAGTCCAACGTCCATGACGGAACAATCGAGGGTGTCCAACTCGCCTCTTCCCTGACTCCGGAACAGCGCAACGACTGCCAGCAACTGCTGCAGGACTACGCAGCCCTCTTCTCCCTCACCCCGGGGGTGACCCACTGGTGCGTCCACGACGTCGACACCGGGGAGAGCCCCCCCGTGCGACACAGAGCCTACCGGGTACCCGACCGAGTGCGGGCATGCATCCAGGCCGAAGTAACGAAGATGCTGGCCCTGGGGGTCATCGAACCCTCCGACAGCCCGTGGGCCAGTCCTGTCGTCCTGGTGCCAAAGGCCGCAGCTCCCGGCCGCCCCCCGGAGTTGCGATTCTGCGTGGACTACCGAGCCCTGAATGCAGTGACCAAGACGGACGCCCACCCTATACCCAGGGCCGACGAACTCATCGACCGCTTAGGGGCCGCTCGCTACTTGAGCACGCTGGACCTCACCGCCGGGTACTGGCAGATCCAGCTCACCCCCGGCGCCCAAGAAAGATCCGCCTTTTCAACCCCGGATGGGCATTACCACTTTCGGGTGATGCCCTTCGGAATGAAGAACGCCCGGTCACTTTTCAAAGACTGGTGAACAAGGTTTTGGCCGGGCTTGAGGCCTTCAGCGTGGCCTACCTAGATGACATTGCCGTGTACAGCAACCACTGGGCAGAGCACCTCCTTCACATTAAAGCCGTCCTGGCCGCCCTCCAGCGGGCCGGGCTCACAATCAAGGCCAGCAAATGCCAGATCGGCCACGGATCCGTGACCTACCTGGGCCATCAAGTGGGGAGCGGGCAGGTGGCCCCTCTCCAACCGAAAATAGATGCCATCCAGGCCTGGGAACCCCCCACTACCCAGACCGCTGTCCGGGCCTTCCTGGGTCTCACCGGATACTACCGGCGGTTTATCCGGGACTATGGGAGCATTGTTGGCCCCCTCACAGAGCTAACGTCCAAAAAGCAGCCCAAAAAGGTGCACTGGACACCCCGCTGCCAAGCAGCCTTCGACACCCTAAAGACCGCAATGTGTACTGCCCCGGTGCTACAGGCCCCTGACTACAATAAGGAGTTCGTGGTGCAGACGGACGCCTCCGAGTATGGGATCGGGGCCGTCCTGACCCAGGCCGATGAAAAGGGGCTCGACCAACCAGTGGCCTTCATCAGCCGACGGCTACTGCCCCGGGAGCAACGATGGAGCACCATCGAGCGTGAGGCCTTCGCTGTGGTGTGGGCCCTCAAGAAACTCCGGCCCTACCTCTTCGGTACCCACTTCCGGGTCCAGACCGACCACCGGCCCCTGCGGTGGTTAATGCAAATGCGGGGCGAGAACCCCAAGCTGCTGCTGTGGTCCATCTCGCTACAAGGGATGGACTTTGACGTTGAACACCGGCCCGGCAATGACCATGCCAACGCCGACGGCCTGTCCCGCTTCTTCCGCCTTGACGAGGAGAATCCCCAAGGAGATGGGTGACTCTCCATGCCTTCGGCTGGGGGGGACGCCTGTTGGACCCGGCCGCGGGGCATGGTCCTTACCCCCGTGGATTGTGCCCGTTCCCCGCCCCGGCCTTCACGGGCCACCCTTCTGAACTGCACCGAGGCCCTTCATCCTGGGCTGCACGAGGTCGCGTACCCCTCGTGGCTCCGCCATCTTGTTGGCACCCACGTGACTCTGTGCACCAGCCAGCACGACCCCGCTCAACCCGGCCTCAACCCCAGCGAAGCCCCGACATCGAGGCACCACAAACTGGCCAGGGGGTGCCGCAGGAACCATTCATCGCCCCCGGCGGAGGACAGTATCGATGGGACCCCCAACTGTCCTCCCCTCTCGAGGTGTGATCGCCCTGCAACTCCCTTGGGCCTGGCGCCTCTCCTGCTGGGCGTCTGGCCACCTCCACCCGGCCTCTCCGCCCCCACCGGGCGCCTGGGTCCGGACATCAAAGGGCTCCAGACCTATATCTGGGGCGACCCCGCCACAGATCGGCAGTTGTATCCCGGAGTCGAGAGCCCTGCTGATTGAATCGCGGCTGACCCTACGGAGAAGAACTCTTGTCGGAACCATCACGAGCCCTGCTGACTGCGTCGCGGGCCCTTCTTGTGAACACTTTGAAGCCACCTGGAACATCGGAGCCCTGCTGACGCTGTCGCGGCCCAACCTCGCTGAAACCTCCCTCGGAGCCCTGCTGATGACGTCGCGGCTCGAGCTGAGCAGAAACCATCTTGAGAGCCCTGCTGATTGGATCGCGGCTCTCCACGAACTGTACGCCAGAGCCCTGCTGACGCCGTCGCGGCTCGACCCCTCCGAGATCCGGAGGTCCTCCAGCTTGAGGATAAGAACTGGGCCCCAGGTACCCTCGTACCGCACTCCTGCCAAAGACTGTCCCGCTACCCCTACCCTTCCAAAGAGACACTGAGACTTTTGGTGGATCCCTCGATCCCTTCGTGTAAATATTGACCTCGTAACCTTTTTATTGCTGATAAAGAATTGCTTGTCTTGAGACAACCTCATTGAGTCCGGTGTGGTGGTGTTACTGTGCCAGTACGTGATAGGAGAAGGATCTCTCAGGAGACTTCTCGGCAGCGCTCGGCTACTTCATACAGTGTGAGGGCCCCCCTTGGTGGTCTCGCCGACTCCTCGGGGTCTGCCTTCCAACAGAATCCTTTGTGACCCACCGGCCACTCTCGATACAATAGACCACACCAGTCTACTGATAGACTCAAGACAACTGGAGTAGATGTCTGAGCCCGGATCGAATACTTTTGATGGACTAAGTTTATTCCATCTGCACTACTTCTTCCTTAGTCACCACAGCCACCATCAAACACCGTGTGCCTCAGGGCTCGATCTTAAACCCGACTCTCTTGAGTGTGCAATGGCTTCCCTGGCAGCCTCAGTCTGGTCTTTTGACTTCGACATCCCCCTAACGCAGCGGATACTCAGCTCGCAGCACCCAGTGGCCCAACCATTCCTACAGCTTAGTTCTACGTGTGCAAGGAGTAGACTGGATGCATTCAAGCTTTCTGAAGCTTAAATTCAACAAGTCAGAAGTTACCCTTAGGACCTCAGTCCCATCCATGGTCCTCTGAGTGGTGCCTCAGTGTCTGGGGCCTCAGTGAGTTTGGTCAGGACCATTCCATGGGCCCCTGCGGAAATCTGGTACTACCTCTTGCTTTGCCACTCCTAAAATGGAAGAGAAATTCTTCAAATGTCTCCTTGAGTCATCATGCAGAGCCATAGTTCAAGTTTTAATTTAATCAAACTGGACCATGGGAATGCACCGCGTCTGGGCACTTCCGCCAGGCTCGCATCCTGATTGCAGAAGGTCCAAAATGCTGCTGCAATTTCCTCCGTCTCCCGCCCACGTCCACATGTCTCTATATCTTGAGGCTTTTCACCGGCTTCCAATCAAGAAGAGAGCAATCTTTGAAAGCGTTTGTCTGACTTGTAAGTCGGTAGAGGGCTTTGACCAAAGTATTTCACATGATACAACCACAGGCACGTGCCCCGCTGCTGTCTGCACTCAGCCTCGGCCAATCTCTTCGTTGCCCCTTGTATTCGACAGGTCGTTGCAAAGGTCGCACTTTCTACTTGCATGCCATCACAAGATGGAAGGCACCTCCTGCTCAATTGAGTCAGGAAACCTACTTCATACCCTTCAGAAAGCATCTCAAAACCTACCTGTTTACAGGTAACATTTAGATTTCACCTCTGTCCTTCTTTCACGGCCCCTCTAGCACCAGCTCTGGCCATACCTGCTCCCCTTAGGGTGCTAAAGTATACAAATAAGTGATAGGTGGAAGGCTTGAATTAATCTCTGCCCCTGGTAATTACAAGGGGCCTCCTTACAGTCCATTGTGTTTTTTGCGCACCATGCCACCTCAGTTTGGACCCAGCCCTATGCACATCAGCCTTCACCCTGCTCCAATGGGAACAGCCCGGCCTGAACTGCCCGGCCAGGTCCTCCCTGAACCGGAACACATGGAACCATCATACTTTGAAGCCAATAAAAACTGTGGCTCACTCAGTTTCAGATTTGCTCACTCGGTTTCAGATGTTTCAATGATTTGCAATCCAAGTACAAACCGAGTTTCTGCTTTATTCACAACCCCTTTTACTCTATACTCCCATCCTAAAGGTGTCACAGTTTTATTCTTCACCAGGGTAGAACTTACTGGCAGGTTGGGAAACACATCACCTGGTCTCCCCTTCAATTCCATGAAATCTGTTTGCTCTTTCTCTCTGTTAGGGGTGTACCCTAAGAGGTGCCGCTAAGTACTAGTTTTGCTAACAAAACCATGAGCTCTTCTGCTCCTGGAGTTGTTTGTAGTGTTCTCACCATCTTAGTGTTTGGGGGTTCTTCCTACTCTTTACAAACATTGATGTGATATACTTGGGAGGCATGCGTGCAGTCTGAATGTTCTACTCGATGCTTTGCAGATCCTGTCTTCTCAATGACTTTTCAAGGACAATGCCAATTGGCCAACAGCTTATTATTACATGAGCTAAGTAACAGTACTGCCTTATCGCCTACTTCTAAAGACAGGAGGAGGGTCTCTGTTTCACTACTCTTGATGTGTATTTTGAGCTTTCTGAAGATGTTCTGCTGCTCTCTGATGTAACTTCCAAAACCAGTTATTCAAGGACAAAACATATTCCAATAAAGGAATAGTCTGTCCTTCCTCCTCTGCCCAGCTCTCTCAATCCAGGTATGATACCATTGAGGGTTGTGTCCCAAAACACATTTTAAAGGAGAGAAATCTCTAGACCCCTGTAGAAGCCCCCCGATGAAGTAAACAGTACTAACAGTAACACCGTGTCCCAATCTCTCCCACCTGGCCGCTTTTCTTAACATGACCTTTAGAGTTTATTTATTAAACCCTTCTACCAGCCCATCGGTCTGCAAGTGATGTGCCAATGTTTTAATATGGTTGTTAGACTTGGGGGTCTCTAGTTGGCACAGGTATGCACTTGTGACAAATAGGGACACTCACCTCTAGTCAGGGTAAGGGGGTACACTCCTAAAATAACCCCTGCTCACCCCCTTGGTAGCTTGGCACGAGCAGACAGGCTTATCTCAGAGGAAGTGTGTAAAGCACTTGTGAACACATACCGTAATCAAGTGACAACACTACAGATGGACACCACACAGGTTTCATATAAAAAATAAGTATTCTTTATATAGATTTACCACAAGACCATAAATGACAAAAATACACAATACTGTTACTTTAAGATGGTAGAATTTAGCTTAGTTCTCTTAAGTTTTTTAATGCGACACTTCAAGTCAATGTACCTTTTAGATGCGACACGCAGGGCAACGAAAGTGTTGCAACGATGTTGATGCGTTGAAGATTTTGATGCAAAGAAATAAAGAGGTGAAGATCTTCCAGATGCGTCACGCTTCGCTGATGTTGTGAGAAGACTCGACTTGATGCGTCGGCTACAGCGGCGACATCCCTTCACGCGAAGCGACGACAGCGGCCTTGGCGGCGATACTCTTCTCTGACGTTGCGAGACGCTTCCGCTCGATGCGATGCTGCAGTGACGACACCCCTTTGCGCGATACAACGACAACAGCTCCGACGGCGGCACGCTTCTCCGTGGATGCGAGGCGCTTTTCTTGATGCGGTGCAATGCGACAACTACGATGGTTGCGATGGCGACACGCTTCTTCGGCGTCGTTAGACACTTCCTGGATGATGCGAGACGCTTCCGCCCGATGCGACACCTGCAGCGGCGACACACTTTACGCAATGCGACGACAACAGCTCCGACGGCGGCACGCTTCTCCTTCTTGAGACTCGCTTCCAGCTCCTTGCGACACGCAGTCCCTCAGAAGGCCCAACAACAGCAGCAGGCACTTCCAAAAAACTCTGGGGAGCTGGGGGGTGAAGTTTGTTGTTCCTGAGACTCCAGCAGGAGGCAAGCTCTTTTCCAAACCCTTGGAGATCCTTCACAAGTTGAGCAAAAGTACACAGACAGTTCCTTTCTCCTCTCTTTGGCAGTAGGCAACCACTGCAGGCCAATCCCCCAGTTTCAGGGATAGTTCCTCCTCAGCTTCTTCTTGGTTCCTCTCCTCAGCAGAGTGTTCTTCTTGTTTTCCCAAAGTGATCTAAATTCTTGGAATCAGGGTCCCAATACTTATACCCCAAAATCCTTTGCCCTCTGAGGGCAGAGGGGCCTTTGCTTTGTTCAAACCGGTTCTGGTCAGTCCTGGAGCACTTTGTTTACCTGACTCCTTTCTTTTCAGAGTGCAGGGCAGAGACATCAGACGCACCAAAGGAGGTGGAGCAAGCACTGTGGAGGGAAGGCACAGCCCTATTCAGGTCCCAGGTGCAAATCCTCCCACCCATCTAGATGCAGATCTCTCTATTCACCACTGGGACACCTCACCCTGTCTCCTGGAATTCCCCAGCCCTGTCACTCAAACTCCAGACAGGGAATACACAGCCTAACAGAGGCAGGTTTGAATGGTTAGACAAGAAAATGCCTACTTTCTAAAAGTGGCATTTTCAAACACAGAATGTTAAAATCAACTTCACTAAAAGATGTATTTTATCATTCTGAGTTCAGGCATACTAAATTCGAATTTCTACCATGTTCCCTGAGTCAGTTAGGATTGTAAAATGTAATAACCAAACTGCCCATTCGGGCCTATGGAGAACAGGTAGCCTTGCAATAGTGAACAACGAAAATGGCTGTAATTCACTATTAGAACATGCCACACACACCAGGGCATGTCCTACCTTATCCTTACAATGCACCCTGCCCTTGCGACTACCATGGGGTGACTGATATGAAGAAAAGGGAAGGTTTAGGGACTGGCAAGTGGGTGCACTTGCCCATTCAGCATGACAGTACCAGACTGCACGCAGGCTCTGCAATGGCAGACCTTAGACACACTTTTACAGGCTGCTTCTGTGGGTGGCACAACCAGTGCTGCAAGCCCACCAGCAGCATTTGGATTACAAGCCCTGGGCACTCCTGGTGCACCGTACTAGGGTCTGACAGGTAAACCAAACCAACCAATCATGGAATCACAAATCATACATCAATTTACAATAGGGAGCACTTGCACTCTGGCACTGGACAGCAGTGGCACGGTGCCCAGAGCAACTAACACCAGCAAAAACACATGAGGCAACAGCGAAAAATGAAAGGGAGACCCACACCAAGGTGCCAGGTCTGACAATGGTGAAGCTGTAATCCTTAGCAGATTTGGGCAATAAGGGTTGGCACAAACTTAGTGCCCTGATCAATAAATATTTTGTTGGCTCAGCTCACTAGAGTAAAATATGGAATAGGGGCTTCACAGATATGGGCTGCATATTTTTCCTGTGAGGCAAATGTCTCAGGACAAACCAGTAACAAAATGTGCCAGAACTGAGATGTGTCTATGTTTGCACTCTGATGGTTTCCATTAGGCCCGGGCTGTGAACTCCGCTCCATTCATGGAGTTTGCAGAGTATTTTGTACTCCGGCTCCACGGAGCTCGGAGAGTTCCCAAAAACTTTGCTCCGCGTAGCGAAACAGAGTTTTTTCCTCGCTCTG
Source organism: Triturus cristatus (assembly GCF_964204655.1). Classification (NCBI taxonomy): domain Eukaryota; kingdom Metazoa; phylum Chordata; class Amphibia; order Caudata; family Salamandridae; genus Triturus; species Triturus cristatus. The sequence continues at coordinate 1,210,452,519 of NC_140584.1, read as the reverse complement.
ACTCGCCAATGGAAAGTTGGGAGGGCAAGCGAGGAAAATGCAGCGTTAAACCGCTTCCCAGTGAGATTTCTCAGTGCGGGTGGTCGCGGATGGTCGCTACCGCTCGTGGTGAGAAACCTTCCGTTTGCATTGAGGACGCTGCTGCTCAAGTAGAACTTCTACTCAAGTGGCAGAAGGAAACAGCGTCCTCTTCTGCTGAGCGTGATGCTGTTCCCGCTCATTTTACAGCGTGGGACAAACACACGGCGCTAAAAATCAGCGCAAACAGCTAGAGATAAAGCACCCCCCTGTTCGTGGATCTCCGCGTAGTTTGCCAGAGTTTTTTCTCACTTTTTTGAGTTTCACATAGTCGAACTGTTAGAACTGGGGTAACCAATTCCAACACAGTAGCTTGGCGCAAGGCAGGAAGGCACCCGAAGGCAATGTGTAAAGCAGTTGTGCAGCACACTCTCGCACGGACTCAGTAATGCGCACACAATGAAGAGACACCACACCAGACCGTTGCATAAAACAGGACTCTTTATCTCATTCAGGTCATGGCAAAGGAATTCATTTCAGTAAATAGAGCAGATAGTCTCAGGGCAACTATAAATTCAGAACATTTCCTAGGTAGGGAGATAATAAATGCAACATTCCTTATATTTCATCAATCCAGGCAACATCACTTTTGTGCATCTTCAATAAGGCAACACTTACTGTACACAGACTCAGGGCCAGTGACCATTCCTATGCGTGTGCACCCTACAAGCAACAGTCCCTATGCGAGGGTAACTACAGGGCACATTTCTAAAGAATATTTGCTGAGTCACTGACACATTCAGGAGATGCGACGCTTTATAGGCCTGGGGGGCTTGCACAGGTTCTTTCAGGCCCCAGAATCCCCTGTGGCTCCCTCCGTGGTGAAAGGGGAAGGCCTCATTACTGTTCAAGGCTGCCCCCCTCACAGGTAACAGTCGGGGCAGCCCACGTCAGTTCTGGCCAACAGGGGGTTAACAGGCCACTGCTGCTTGTTCGAGGCCTCCCTTGAGGTGAGGGGCGGTCACGGGGCTGCCATCCCATCCTAATCTAGCTCCTCGGCAGCCCTGCTATCAGTATGCAAATCGCCTCCCTTCCAGGGTGTTACCTGGGGTGAGGGCCCTGGTTCGGCCAGCGCTGATCCTGCACTCCTCCCCGGGCCTCCACGCTACTCCGGTCCCAGCCTGGGGGAGGCCAGGGGCTCTCGCTTCTCTCAGAGCCCCCTCGCTGACGCTCAGGATCGGCTCTGGGCCTTCCGATGCCTGTACCGGCCCGGGAACCATTGGGAGCGCGGCTCACCGGGGGGCGCGGCGTATGACGCTGCCGGTGCCCCGGTTGCCCCGCAACGCGCAGTAGACACCCCGAGGCCTAGCGCGCCCTGCACATCGCCCGCAGCGCCCTCTCCTCACTTTGGGGGCCGCGGCGGGGTTCCGGTCGCACAACCTTCTCCTGGGGTCGACGGGGCCTCAGCGGTGTTGGGCGCCTCCGACCTCGTGGGGCCTAGGCCGCGGCGGTGACATCAGACGCGCGCTTCTCCTTCACCAGCGCAGGGGCCCGCAGCGGTAATTTTGGGCACACAGCGATTCGGTTATCGCGGCGCCGGGACCGCGGGGGCGATCTCCAGCAGATAGCATTCTCACAAGCACAGCGCTAGATTGCAGGTACCTGGGCTGCGGTGGTGATCTGGGGCTTGCAGCGCTTAGCGTTCTCAGCGCTTGAGAGTCACAACAGGCAGGGGGGGGCACGGCAGTAGTTCAGCCAAATCCTGGGCTGCGGCGGTGATGGCTTGCAGCGCTTAGAGTTCACAGCGCTTGGAAGCATGGGCAGATTACTTCACCACAGCGCAGGGGCAACAGTTCCAGCAATATGGTGCTAGGTAGGCACAGTTCTGGCAGTATAGCGCTTTACCTGGTGATCCCCCAGCAGCAGCAGTTCTCTCAGGGTTCCCAGCGCTTCAGTCCCAGCACTAGTTGTGGGCAAGGCTTGGTTGCAGGTTCTTGGGGGGAGAGTAGGGGTTGAGTTGGCAGGCATAAAAAGGCAGGATGGTTCCCTGCAGCACACTGGAGTTGGTACCCTGGGTTCCCCCTCACTGGGCAAGATCAGCAGGCTGGCAGAGTCCCTCATCTAACTTGGGTGCAGTAGGGCCTAAGCTCAGTCAGTCCCAGTAGTGTAGGTTCCTCCCCTAGGCCCAACCGCCTATACTCCGGCAGAGGTTCCTCCAGTTCCACTGGTGCCCCAACTGACTAGTTCTGTTTCCCTCCTTTCCTCTTACACCCCTAGGTCAGATGACCCTTGTTAGACCTGGCACCTTGGCGTGAGTCTCCCTTCCACTTTTTGTCGCTGTGCCTCATGTGTTTTGCTGGTGTTAGCTGCTCAGAGCACTGTGCCACTGCCAACCAGTGCCACAGTGCAAGTGCTCCTTATTTAAAATGTATATGTTGGTTGGATTCCCTGATTGGCTTATTTGGTTTACTGTCAGACCCCAGTAGAGTGCACCAGGAGTGCCAGGGCGTGTAAATACAAATGCCGCTGGTGGGCTTGCAGCAGTGGTTGTGCCACCCAAAGAAGCGGCCTGGTAAAATGTGTCTAAGGTCTGCCATTGCAGAACCTGTGTGCAGTCTGGTACTGTCATGCTGAGTGGGCAAGTGCACCCACTTGCCAGTCCCTAAACCTTCCCTTAACTTCCTATTAGTCACCCCTATGGTAGGCCCAAGGGCAGGGTGCATTGTAAGCATGAGGTAGGACAAGCCCTGATGTGTGTGGCATGTACTAATAGTGAATAACAGCCATTTTCGTTTTTCACTATTGTAAGGCAACCTGTTCCCATAGGCCAGAATGGGCTGTCAGAATTGTTACATCCTATGATCCTAACAGACCCAGGGAACATGGTAGAAATTCGAGTTTAGTATGCCTGAACTTAGAATAATAAAATACATCTTTTAGTAAAGTTTATTTTTATATTCTGTGTTTGCAAATACCACTTTTAGAAAGTTGATATTTGCTTGCCTAACCATTTCAGCCCGCCTCTGCTATGATGTGTATCTGCCTGTCTGGTTTGTGTGAGTGACAGGGCTGGGGAAACCCAGAGGGGCAGGGCTAGGTAGCCTGGTGGTGAATAGAGAGATTGACATCCAGATGGGTGGGAGGAGTGCACCTGGACTCTGAATAGGGCTGTGCTCTGCCACCACAATGCTGGCTCCACCTCCTGTGGAGCGGCTGATGTCTCTGCCCTGCACCCTGAATAGGAAGTCAGAGTCATGTCAACAAAGTGCTCAAGAACTGGTTTGGACTGGGCAAAGGCCCCTCTACCCCAGAAGAACAAAGGAATTAGGGGTATAATTATTGGGACCCTGCTCCCAAGAAATTAGATCCTGCTTGACAAGAAGAACCTCTGCCTGAGGAGAAGGAACTGGAAAAGCTGTAAGGAGGAGTACTGTCCCTGACCAGGGGGATTGGCCTGCAGTGGTTGCCTTGCTGCTGAAGGAGAGGAGAAAGACTACAAAGACTTTATTTCAACTTGTGCTTAAAAAGATCTCCAAGGGCTTGGAATAGAGCTAGCCTCCTGCTGAAGTCTCAGGAACAACAGACTTCACCCCTCAGCTCCCCAGAGTTCTTTGGAAGTGCCTGCTGCTGTTGTTGGGCCTTCTGAGGAACTGCGTGTCGCAAGGAGCTGGAAGCGCGACTCAAGGAGGAGAAGCGTGCCGCCGTCGGAGCTGTTGTCGTCGCATCTCGTAAAGTGTGTCGCCGCTGCAGCATCGCATCGAGCGGAAGTGTCTCGCATCGTCCTGGAAGTGTCTCGCAACACCGAAGAAGCGTGTCGCCATCGCAGCCATCGTAGCTGACGCATTGCACCGCATCAAGAGAAGAGTCTCGCATCGAGGAAGAAGCGTGTCGCCATCGCAGCCATCGTAGCTGTCGCATTGCACCGCATCAAGAAAAGCGCCTCGCATCCACGGAGAAGCGTGCCGCCGTCGGAGCTGCTGTCGTCGCATCGCGTAAAGGGGTGTCGCCGCTGCAACATCGCATCGAGCGGAAGCGTCTCGCAAACGTCAGAGAAGAGTGCCGCTGCCAAGGCCGCTGTCGTCGCATCGCGTAAAGGGTGACGCCGCTGCAGCTAACGCATCGAGACGAGTCTTCTCGCAAAATCGGAGAAGCGTAACCCATCTGGAAGATCTTCACGTCTTTATTTCTTTGCACCAAAAACTTCATCGCATCAACATCGTTGCAACACTTTCGTTGCCCTGCGTGTCGCATCTAAAAGGTACATTGACTTAAAGTGTCGCATTTAAGAACTTAAGAGAACTAAGAAAAATTCTACCATCTAAAGTAACAGTATTGTGTATTTTTGTCGTTTAATGGTCTTGTGGTAACTCTATATAAAGAATCCTTATTTTTAATATAAAACCTGTGTGGTGTCCATTTGTAGTGTTGTCACTGGGTTTCTGTATGTGTTCACAAATGTTTTACACACTGCCTCTGAGATAAGCCTGTCTGCTCGTGCCAAGCTACCAAGGGGGTGAGCAGGGGTTATTTTAGGAGTGTACCCCCTTACCCTGACTAGAGGAAAGGTTCCCTGCTTGACACAAGTACCTACCTGTGCCAACCAGAGAACCCGGATTCTAACAACCCTCCTGTAAAGGTGGCAAAACATAACCCATCCCAGGGCTGGAAGGTTCCAGGAGGTTCTACATGTCTGTCTATGGGACTAAAAGGCGGGACGGCGGAGATACAGTATCAGGCTGTCCCAGCCTGCTCCTGACTACTAGTGCGTGTATTCAATGGCGACTCTGCAGTAGCAGGGGCCTGTGGCAGCCATGTTATTAGGAGAGAGCACCTGCACCTCAGCACTGTTTGGCAGTGGTAAGGTGCCCAGAGCCCTAGGTTCAGGAAAATACGGTGGCAAAAATGAGGTGACAAGGGCAAAAAAATGGGGTAAGACCACCCTAGGGCTGACAGGTCTATCAGGAACTCCGTTAACTCCTCCCAGGCCTAGTTCCAGTGGCCCGATTATATTTAGGATTATTCTCTGAAAATACTCCATCAAGATTGGAAATGGATCCAGTGATAGTATGTCCAGGGGTTTGCATCTGACGCTCAAGGCACTACTCACAGTTTTGGGTAGTTTCGGCATACATCCCTAACCAGAAGAATGCATAATATAAGAGGGCCTGTTGAGTTTCTCCTTCAACTATTGACCCCGGTAAGGAGGCTGGGACTAAACTAAAAGCTGATAACTGATAGAACGACTGGGATGGGCACTCGCCATTACACGACCCCTTTCTTTATTAATACATGCTCTCATTCTCAGTTCATCCCAGTGCCTGAAGAGGCCTGCTCTCCCCTCTGGTGTCCTAATCCCCCTTTTAGGAATACATCTTTGCTAGCGATGGGCTGGCTACCGTGCGCCAAGATTTTGGAGGCAACCACAGGGACGAAAGCGATCCCAGAGCCCTGCCCATATCAATGCAACTAGTCTCTCCTGACTCACTATCCATACCTTTGCTTGGGGAATCAACAGGGGATACGCATTACAAGGCCCTACATAGAAGCAAATGGTGAAAGAAACTAGGAGACAAAAGCCTAGCCCGGAGGGAGGAAAGACAGTCAGGCAACAACCCATACAGCCTAAGAACAGCACTAGCGTACTGGGGGGTCTCGTGGTGGACGCCGGAGAGGAGCTTGGCAATGGCCAATGAAAACCTCCGAGCAACAGCTCCTTAATCTCAACACACACCGTCCTTCACTTCGAGAAGCTAGCTGCTTTCAAGCACACTCTCCACAGGGCCCTGGCGACCAGGAGAAGAGGCAACAAAACAGGAGACAGCCATGCCATCACTGCTCTCAGGGCAGCCTACAAGCAGAAAGTTTGGCAGCACAAAAATGACGCACCTCGAAGCATTGTGGCTCAGAATCTTTACGCTACTAGAAGACAAGAATAACTCCCACCTGTGGAGGCACATAAAATGCCTCAACAATTCAGGGCAGACCAAAGAGGATTGCTTTGATGGAAAGGGACTGGATCAGTCATGTATGTGGACCAGTTATCCACGAGCGACCTGGTGGTGGCGTAGGTCCTTCCTCACCCCTCCCTGCTCCAGACCCTTGGGTCCAACATGGCACACCATTATGGAAAGCACAGTAATAGCCACTATTGAGAAAATGAGGAATGACGGTGCCCCAGGGCTGAATGGGATTTCTGCTGCTGTGTTCAAAACCGTGCAAGACTTCTGGATGAGAGTTCCAACGCCACTCTTCACACACGCTTTCGCCGTGGCCAGAATATCGGCCTCCTGGAGGGGCTCAACCCTCTTCCCCATTCACAAAAAGGGAGACCACTCTAACTCGCCAAATTATAGGCTTGTCGCCCTTCACAACCTTGAAGCCAAGGCCTATGCCACCATCCATCTAAAGGAGCTGGATATATGGGCAACGGAAAAAGGAATCTTCCATGCATCAATCTGGATTCAGGCCAGATAGCTCAACAATGGACAACATCTTAGCACTGGCGCATTTACCCACACAAGCCATAAGGAGGACGCAACCCCCTTTGTTCTGCTGTTTCATCGTTTATAGTACGGTCTTCAACAGGGTGGACCAAGGCAGGCTATGGGGGTAGCTGGTCCCATGGGGGATCACGCCCCTGCTCCTTAGGGCGAGCACATCATTACAACAGGGGACATGGGTCCAGGTAAAAACAAGGCCCCCCAGAGCGCCCACCAACAACGGGCTTAAATAGGCTGCGTGTTGGCCCCCTCCTTCTCAATCTCTATACCCGAGGTTTGGGAGCAGCCTTGGAAGGAGCCAGTTCAGTTACACCGAGGCTGGGAAGAGTGCGTCTCTCCATCTTGCAGTATGTAGATGACACTGCAATCATGGACCCAACCAGAGTCAGCCCGCAGAGAGCCCTCACTGCAGTCCACCGGTACAATCGGGAGAACAAACTGCAGGTAAATCGGAGCAAAACTAAATGTATCATTTTCAGCAAATATCCCCATAAAAAATAAATACATTGTTAGCTGGGAGTCCTACAAATACCGAGCCCCAGCTTATAACTACCTCGGAGTCTGACTCTCAGAGAGGGCCAAGCCGGCCGTCCAAATAAGGCACCTCAGAACCAAGTCTAACAGTGTCATCCATACATTGAAGTGCATAAGCAGTCGCTTACAAAGCTCAACCGCCAAGCTTATGCTGACAGTTTTGAGAGCAAAACTGATCCCGGCTCTCAACTACGGCCACTTGGTATTTCCTGGTGCCCTCAACAAGTTTCTAATGAACTCCCAGATCAATATGTATAAGAAGGTTCTATTCGCCCTCCCGCAAGCCGTAAGAACGAGGCTGAGGCTGGAGCTGGGCCTGGGGAGCCCAGACCTTGGGTGTCAGGGGGATCTAATGAAGTAATATCTTAGGGTCCTGCGAGCCCCAGCGACCTCGCTCAAACAAAATCTGAAAACAATTGTTGACAACGAGGTCTCCCCTGGCAAACATGGTTAGCAAAGGCAACTAGCACTTTGAAGATGAGGGCAGACAGCCGGCATACATTCCTTTCTCAGCCTGGACATAGCCCTGAACCTCCTTTGAATGGGATATTGAAAGTCTTCGTGCACGCCCCATGACTGAGACGTTGGATGATTCTTACATCCTGGGGTAGGCAGTCTTATTTTCAACATGCACTTTCAGCCCCAGGCTCACAGGAAAGTCCTCTACATGAGGATCATCGCTTTAGCTGTCTCAGCATTCAATCCTGCCTGTGCCTGTCAAGAGGACGCAATCTCATGTGGGCTATGCAACCCTCGCAGATAATCTAGGCTCAACCTGCTGTGCTGCTGCCCCAAACTGGCCGAGGAGAGACGCCGCCTGCTTCTCCCCTTGTTTCACTCTAAAGGTGTCAGGTGCTGCAGGAAGGCGTCGGATCCGTGCTTCTCTGCAAACACGCCAAGCACCCTAGTCAGACTGGGGAAATTTGCATGCCTTATTCGCCTCTCACTCACTGAAGTCACTTCAGGATGACAATAGCTCCTGGCCGCTCACCACAGGCTCAGCATTTAGCATTCAGCTTTCGGGAGAACTGTCAACCAGCATTGACAACATCAAGGGCTACATGTAGCGTTCTCCATGGCCATGCAGCCACCCAAGTCTGCAGATCACCAGCCTTGAAAACACCATCCTCTGGCACCATCATTGGCGATGCTCAACTAGCGGCAGACCGGACGTCCAGATTAAAACATCCTGAGTTTCTAAGTAGCTTGAGCCCAAGCAGCATGAGGCCTAACTAGTTTGCACCCTGCACTTTATTCCCCTTTTTCCTCATTTACGGTCACTTCTCCTCATGCTCCGAGGTGCTAAACTCAATTGATCTAACTTGTACCTTGTTTTAACCACTTCTTATAACTTGGCTTAGAAGGTGCAATGACTGTACTCATGAAATACTATTGTCTGTATTCTTTGTAAATCTCTGTCACTACTACGCCGGCGGTAGTATCTGTTGTTTTATTTTAAGCGTAATTACTATGTACAGTCCTAGATCTTCTGCTCCCACTCCCAGCGAAGGCACTGGAAAAGATCATCTACAATCAACTTATGACACACCTGGAGTAGAACCAGCTACTCAACGCCTCCCAATCCAGCTTATGCAGCAATCACAGCACCAAAACTGCCCTGATCGCAGCCACTGACGACCTCCGAAACCTCCTTGGCTGAGGCGAATCCACAGCTTTGATTCTCCTTGACCTCTCAGAAGCCTTTGGCACCATATCCCACTACACACTGATCGAAAGACTCCACCACATCGGCATCGAAGGGGATGCTCTCAGATGGATAACCTCCTTTCTCACGTGAAGAACCCAGAGGTTCGTTCCACTTGCCATATTTCACCTCTGAACCCAAGGAGATCACCTCTGGAGTCCCCCAGGGCTAACCCCTCAGCCACAGACTCTTCAACTCCCCGCTGGCCAACATCGTCAGATCCCACGGTTTCAACATAACTTCCTATGCAGAGGACACCTAACTCATCCTCTCACTCACCAAAGATCACACCACCACCAGAACCAACTTCCACAGATGCATGACAAACATAGCCAGCTGGATGAAGAAAATCTGTCTGCAGCTGAACACAGACAAGACGGAACTACTGATCTTTGGCAACAGCAGCAACACTTGGAACGACTCCTGGTGGCCATCAGAACTAGGACCTGCACCCACTCCCTCCAACCATGCCAGGAACCGTGGAATAATCATTTACAAGCTCACCATGAAACCACAGATCAACGCTGTCTCCTCCACCTGTTTCCCCCTTCTGCGCATGCTATATAAGATCTTCAAGTGGCTACCTGTACACATGAGACTCACCGTGACACAAGCCCTCATAACCATGTGACTGGACTACGGAAATGCCTCTATGTAGGAATCGCAGCACACCTTCAAGAGAGACTTCAGACCATCCAGTACACCACAGCCAGACTCATCCTCAGCCTTCCTCGATGAACCCAAATCACACCTCACCTCAGGAAACTTGACTGGCTCCCCGTACTGAAGGGATGCAAATTCTAGATGTTGACACGCTCATACAAGGCTCTAAACAACCAAGGACGCACCTACATTAACCACCGCCTGAACTTTCTCCAACCATTCAATTAAACAGGGATTTGTGAAGCCCACTACACACCTGCAAGGGTCTCACGGTGCTGGGGGGGGGGGGGTTGCGGGTTACGTGCAGCTTCGCCTCATCCAAAGAGCCAGGTCTTGATGCTCTTCCTGAAGACTACGCTCTGCCTCCCTCTCACTTGCCCATACTCCCTGCATTGACTGAAGCAGAAGTGGAGGACACTCCTCCTCCTACATCGCAGCAAAGACCTGAACAGCCTCTCCACCAATTAGTATAAACGCACTGTAGCGTCCCCATCGCTCCACAGGTCAAAGTGCTTTACTATACTACCTACCTGCTCAAATATTGTAAAAAAAAGGCTGACTCATCCCTGACTAAGCTTTGTAAGAGGGTGGCCGGTACATTACGATGGACCTGTGTTACTGCTACAGCATCAGCGAGCTGTGCAATGGCTGTCTGATCCTTCTCCTGTGCAGCCACCTGCCTGGACTCATGGACTGTATGGCCAGTTGGCCAGCATTGAATGGTATCACAGGTTCCGCACCTGTAAAGAATGAGGAGGCTTCAATAAATCGCCCTGGCTTCCAGCACATTGTGTCGAAGCTTGCATGATTAGATCAATATAGGGAGGAGGGTGTTCTGGTCACCCCCCACACCTCCTTCTGTGGATGGGGATTGGAGAGTGGCCGATTCATCCCTACCCTGAATCCAAACTCTGATGGTCCATGGATTGACTGCGCTTTAAAAAGATAAGAAGCAGGACAACCAGGAGTAGACAGAAGCCCCAGGGACCACTGCCTGCGCCTAAACATGGTATTGTCCACATTCACAAAGGAGATAGGGTCCCTGTGTACCCCTGCCCATTTGCAAATGGCTACCACCTCATTCAATTTGTGATTGAAATATTAATTTTTTATGACTGGGATTCGATTGTAAAACATTAATACATAAATAAAGGAGTCAGAATATGGAATGGATGCCCTGTGCACGCCTCTCCCAAATATCAATTCGCAATCTGGCTCATGTGTCGATTTGCATTCACAAAGGCTCTTGCCCTACCTATATGGTTCACACTACTATGCAGAGGTGACTCCTAGAGCTGGTACTCTGACACTACATATACGGGTCACACACTGCTATGTGCAAAGGTCACTCCTAGAGCCGGTGCTCCTGCCCCACCTATACAAGTCACCATACTATGCAGAGTTCAATCCTAGTGCTAGTACTCCTGCTCTACCTATACGGATCACCCTACTATGCAGAGGTGACTCCTAGAGATGGTACTCCTGCTCTATCGATACGGGTCACCCTACTATGCAATAACACACTCTGTGCCTTAGAAGATGCCTAGTCTAGTGTGTGTTGAGATGGATGTGTCTAGTCTCTAAAGTAACACATTCTGTGCTTTAAAAGATGCCTAGTCTAGTGTGTGTTGAGATGGACGTGTCTCGTCTCTGCAGTAACACACTCTGTGCCTTAGAAGATGCCTAGTCTAGTGTGTGTTGAGATGGATGCATCTCGCCTCTGCCGTAAAGCATTGTTTGGCTTTGAAGATGCCTAGTCTAATATGTGTTGAGATGGATGCGTCTTGTCTCTGCAGTAACAAACTCTGTGGCTTAGAAGATGCCTAGTCTAGTGTGTGTTGAGATAGATGTGTCATGTCTCTGTAGTAACACACTCTGTGCCTTAGTAGATGCCTAGTCTAGTGTGTCTTGAGCTGGATGCATCTCGTCTCTGCAGTAACACACTCTGTGCCTTAGAAGATGCCTAGTCTAGTGTGTCTTGAGATGGATGTGTATCTTTTCTGCAGTAACACACTCTGTGCCTTAGAAGATGCCTAGTCAAGTGTGTGTTGAGATGGATGCATAGTAACACACTCTGTGCCTTAGAAGATGCCTAGTCTAGAGTGTCTTGAGATGGATGCGTCTCTTCTCTGTAGTAACACACTCTGTGCCTCAGAAGATGCCTAGTCTAGTGTGTGTTGAGATGGATGCATCTCGCCTCTGCCGTAAAGCATTGTTTGGCTTTGAAGATGCCTAGTCTAATATGTGTTGAGATGGATGCGTCTTGTCTCTGCAGTAACAAACTCTGTGGCTTTGAAGATGCCTAGTCTAGTGTGTGTTGAGATGGATGTGTCATGTCTCTGTAGTAACACACTCTGTGCCTTAGTAGATGCCTAGTCTAGTATGTCTTGAGATGGATGCATCTTGTCTCTGCAGTAACACACTCTGTGCCTTAGAAGATGCCTAGTCTAGTGTGTCTTGAGATGGATGTGTATCTTTTCTGCAGTAACACACTCTGTGCCTTAGAAGATGCCTAGTCAAGTGTGTGTTGAGATGGATGCATAGTAACACACTCTGTGCCTTAGAAGATGCCTAGTCTAGAGTGTCTTGAGATGGATGCGTCTGTTCTCTGTAGTAACACACTCTGTGCCTCAGAAGATGCCTAGTCTAGTGTGTGTTGAGATGGATGCGTCTTGTCTCTGCAGTAACACACTCTGTGCCTTAGAAGATGCCTAGTCTAGTGTGTCTTGAGATGGATGCGTCTCACCTCTGCCATAAAGCATTGTTTGGCGTTGAAGATGCCTAGTCTAGTGTGTGTTGAGATGGATGCGTCTTGTCTCTGCAGTAACACACTCTGTGCCTTAGAAGATGCCTAGTTTAGTGTGTGTTGAGATGGATGTGTCTCTTCTCTGCAGTAACACACTCTGTGCCTTAGAAGATGCCTAGTCTAGTGTGTCTTGAGATGGATGTGTCTCTTCTCTTCAGTAACACACTCTGTGCCTTAGAAGATGTCTAGTCTAGTGTGTGTTGAAATGGATGTGTCTCGTCTCTTCAGTAACACATTCTGAGCCTTAGAAGATGCCTAGTCTAGTGTGTGTTGAGATGGACACGTCTCGCCTCTGCAGTAACACAGTCTGTGCCTTAGAAGATGCCTAGCCTTGTGTGTCTTGAGATGATGCGTGTCGTCTCTGCAGTAACACATTATGTGCCTTAAAAGATGCCTAGTCTAGTGTGTGTTGAGATGGACATGTCTCGTCTCTGCAGTAACACACTCTGTGCCCTAGAAGATGCCTAGTCTAGAGTGTCTTGAGATGGATGCGTCTCTTCTCTGTAGTAACACACTCTGTGCCTCAGAAGATGCCTATTCTAGTGTGTGTTGAGATGGATGTGTCTCGTCTCTGCCGTAAAGCATTGTTTGGCTTTGAAGATGCCTAGTCTAATATGTGTTGAGATGGATGCGTCTTGTCTCTGCAGTAACAAACTCTGTGGCTTAGAAGATGCCTAGTCTAGTGTGTGTTGAGATGGACGTGTCTCGTCTCTGCAGTAACACACTCTGTGCCTTAGAAGATGCCTAGTCTAGAGTGTCTTGAGATGGATGCGTCTCTTCTCTGTAGTAACACACTCTGTGCCTTAGAAGATGCCTAGTCTAGTGTGTGTTGAGATGGACGTGTCTTGTCTCTGCAGTAACACACTCTGTGCCTTAGAAGATGCCTAGTCTAGTGTGTCTTGAGATGGATGTGTATCTTTTCTGCAGTAACACACTCTGTGCCTTAGAAGATGCCTAGTCAAGTGTGTGTTGAGATGGATGCATAGTAACACACTCTGTGCCCTAGAAGATGCCTAGTCTGGTGTGTCTTGAGATGGATGTGTCTCTTCTCTGCAGTAACACACTCTGTGCCTCAGAAGATGCCTAGTCTAGTGTGTGTTGAGATGGATGCGTCTTGTCTCTGCAGTAACACACTCTGTGCCTTAGAAGATGCCTAGTCTAGTGTGTCTTGAGATGGATGCGTCTCACCTCTGCCATAAAGCATTGTTTGGCGTTGAAGATGCCTAGTCTAGTGTGTGTTGAGATGGATGCGTCTTGTCTCTGCAGTAACACACTCTGTGCCTTAGAAGATGCCTAGTTTAGTGTGTGTTGAGATGGATGTGTCTCTTCTCTGCAGTAACACACTCTGTGCCTTAGAAGATGCCTAGTCTAGTGTGTCTTGAGGTGGATGTGTCTCTTCTCTTCAGTAACACACTCTGTGCCTTAGAAGATGTCTAGTCTAGAGTGTGTTGAGATGGATGTGTCTCACCTCTGCCGTAAGGCATTGTTTGGCTTTGAAGATGCCAAGTCTAGTGTGTGTTGAAATGGATGTGTCTCGTCTCTTCAGTAACACATTCTGAGCCTTAGAAGATGCCTAGTCTAGTGTGTGTTGAGATGGACACGTCTCGCCTCTGCAGTAACACAGTCTGTGCCTTAGAAGATGCCTAGTCTTGTGTGTCTTGAGATGATGCGTGTCGTCTCTGCAGTAACACATTATGTGCCTTAAAAGATGCCTAGTCTAGTGTGTGTTGAGATGGACATGTCTCGTCTCTGCAGTAACACACTCTGTGCCCTAGAAGATGCCTAGTCTGGTGTGTCTTGAGATGGATGTGTCTTTTCTCTGCAGTAACACACTCTGTGCCTTAGAAGATGCCTAGTCTAGAGTGTCTTGAGATGGATGCGTCTCTTCTCTGTAGTAACACACTCTGTGCCTCAGAAGATGCCTATTCTAGTGTGTGTTGAGATGGATGCGTCTCGCCTCTGCCATAAAGCATTGTTTGGCTTTGAAGATGCCTAGTCTGGTGTGTCTTGAGATGGATGCGTCTTGTCTCTGCAGTAACACACTCTGTGCCTCAGAAGAGGCCTAGTCTAGTGTGTGTTGAGATGGATGCGTCTTGTCTCTGCAGTAACACACTCTGTGCCTTAGAAGATGCCTAGTCTAGAGTGTCTTGAGATGGATGCGTCTCTTCTCTGTAGTAACACACTCTGTGCCTTAGAAGATGCCTAGTCTAGTATGTGTTGAGATGGATGTGTCTCTTCTCTGCAGTAACACACTCTGTGCCTTAGAAGATGCCTAGTCTAGAGTGTCTTGAGATGGATGCGTCTCTTCTCTGTAGTAACACACTCTGTGCCTCAGAAGATGCCTATTCTAGTATGTGTTGAGATGGATGTGTCTCGTCTCTGCAGTAACACACTCTGTGCCTTAGAAGATACCTAGTCTAGTGTGTCTTGAGATGGATGCGTCTCGCCTCTGCCATAAAGCATTGTTTGGCTTAGAAGATGCCTAGTCTAGTGTGTGTTGAGATAGATGCGTCTTGCCCTGAGATGAATCTGTCTTCTCTCTTCAGTAACACATTATTTGCATTAGAAGATGAGTTGCTCTCACAGAGTCAGGCATCTGATATCACCAGAGAAGCAGAGGAAGGGAAGCTCTTGTCTGTTTTTAAAATATTTGGAAGAGAACGATCTGTTGCTGTAGAGTGCAGTGGCATGGGCTACTGAACTGCTTAGGGTTGGGGTCACCTATCCCAAAGGTTGCAATGAAAGATGATTGATTTGCAGAGTATCTGCAAAGGCCCACCTAGTGTCAGAAGATTCTCTGAGCCTAAGTGAGTAGTTTTTTAGGGACAGGATACAGTGCAATGAGTGATGCCAACATGTGAAGTGTCTGAGGTGTCTTGTGCTTCTCACCCTCAGGTTCGAGAGAGATGCTGCCGGCTAGAGATGGTGCTGAAGCAGCGTGACACTGAGCCATCAGAAGACAGTCTTCGGCCATCAAGTGAGACCGACTCAGAGACACTCTCTCTCTTCTCGGAGCCCTCCCGTGGCATGTCCAACATCTTTACCAAGGTCTAGTGTCTGTTTCCCTGGAGCCCTGCAGGATTACCAATATATTATCACAGTGGAGGTTACCTTTGCTGAAAACTAGACACCTGTAGGACAGATGAATCCAAAAGAAAGTAGAGCTGACTCTCACTAGAACCGGGGACCAACAACAGGACGACTCTACCGGTGCAAGCCGGAGCGCGGTCTGCAGTCATGAATTGTCCACACACTCATCCGCCCGGTGGCCTTGCAGCATGTCCCACCGCCAGCTAGAACATGGCTTCCCTCTGTCAAACCTCAGAGGTGGAATCTGGGCAGGCCTTGTGCATTTCACAATGGATATCCATGAGATAATTCTGCATACCTTGAATAGTATTTGTTTACAGTGGAAGCCTGCATGGGGGCTCTCTGGAGTCCATCAGCGTCTCTGAAGGTACTCCAAAGAGAGGTGGGTGCAGCTGTTAGTTGCTTCTGGTGAGTGAACGGTTTCTTCCACCACGCAATTGCTTTTAAACAATGTGAGCTTGCAGGAAACACACAGTGGACCCGTGAGAAAACAATCTGGCTAGAAAGGATGCCAAGGCAACCAAAAGATTGAAAGGAGTAGCCTTGGTGGTAGCCCTGGCCCATTAGCAGAGATGACATGATGACAAGACTCCTCTCTCCATCTAATATCTATGGAGTGATATTGACATGCTACGTTCTGCTATTCACTTCTGATCTGTGTTGGTAAAATATATTTATCCCACACTAGACTGTCCAGCTAGATTCAATAAACGTGAATTGGAATTGAAATACCGACTGGCCAGCCCTTAGACCAAGAGTCGGGGAGATCTTTTTGACCTATTTATAAATCACTATGTAGTGCAGCGCTTCATGGTACGAATAGAAGTGCTTCGGAGCGCTTCATGGAGATGAGTTATGAGGATCTGGATTGATACACAGTAGCAGATTGCCTCATGAACGGGGGAGGGGTCCATACCAAGACCCATGGAAACCCCATGGAGGGCAGAGATGGTGGTGAAGCCATGGCAGGTGGAGCCCTGCTGTCCATCCTTCAGGTCTCCGGAGAAGTGGAGCTAAGTCCAGGCTTGAGTCTGGAGCCCGCAAGTTACATGTAGGAGTTAAAACGGCAGGAAGTGGGTGACATGGACGTCAAGAAGCTGCAGGGGGGTATTTATAAGAGACTTGCGTCGCCCCGCGTCACTTTTTTGGATGCTCTGATGGGGCAAGGCCTCTGAATCATATCCATGAGGTGAAGCAGTCACTCTGCCTGGCTTTGAATGGACTCATAGATCTGGAGTAAGACAGAGCAGCACAAGGCGCTGCCGTGCCTTGCTCTGCATCAAGGAGGCGCTCCATGGGCATTGTGGTGGGTTTTCCCCGCAACGAACATGGCATTTGATGCTGCCCCAGATTTACCTAATCACATAAACCTGGGGCAGCGCCAAAGCCTAACGCTTACCCAGAGCAGACAAGGCAAGGAAAAGTATTTTATTTCTCCTCATTTGTTCCTCTTTCCAAGTGTGCTGCATTCTAAACCACACATAGAAGGAGGAAAATACCTCTCTTGAATGTTTTTGTGCAGGAATGTGCCCCTTCTTGTATAAAAACAATCCTGCCTGCACTGGAGGCGCCCTTGCAACGAGGTACATGGGGGCATGCGTTGGCGCTAGCCTGCTGAAAAGGCGCGAGCGCAGGGGGAAAGGATAGGAATGCACCGTGTTTCATAAATACTGTTCATTCCTGCCCTTTCACATTGGCACAGCGCAGCAAGAAACCTTGCAGCGCTGCCCTGCGCCAATTCCTCATTAATGAGACCCTAGGCTATAGTGGAGAGTGGCGGGTCCACCCCTTAGTATTAAGAAGAGCAGAAGGCAGTATTTAGTAAATGTGAGTAATTTGCCCTCCAGAGTGAGATGCGCTGAGAGGATTCCAGAGTGGAGAATTTTGGACCTGTTAAAATCTCATCTGTACCTGGATAAGCAAAAGACATTGTAAGCTGAGGAGCCTGGATGACCGGTAAGTTTGGATACTAGCCAGAAGAATGGCTCTTTGAGGTCTTGGGCAAAGGATTTGGGCAGGTCTCTGTCTTCTCTCATTGGCTAAACCTTCAGCTGCTCAGCCAATGAGAAGGAGTGGGATCTCAGAAGGGCAGAGTGAGGCCCCCATAGTCATAGTTGCTGCTGGTCTCCCCTTGCGCCCAGCTGCCCCTGGCCTGTCAGTGCTGGCCTCGCCTTGTAGCCCTCAACACTTCGCACATGGCCGCAAGGGCGTCTTAGAGACCGTTGTTAGCCGTGGATCGTGTCCTGTCCCTGCTGAGGCCAAGAAACAAGTACCCTTCCACCACCTGCACCAGAGGGTAACATGAAGCTGAGAGGGATCAGGGGTCAGCAGGAAGTAGGTAGTGGGGTGCCATAAGGCTGGACAGCTAATGTTACAAAGCCATTGTGGTGCTGCAAAGGACATATGGAACAACACAGTGTTAATAAAAGGCCTTGCTCACTCCCTCCACATTACAATGTGGTCTGGGTTATCAAACAGTTCACGCCAGGGCAGGCCAAGGATTTGCTCCTTGTGGGCCGGTGCATGAGAGGGCTGACGGGTTTCATCCACGGGTAGTCAGCTGCAGGTGCTGTTGAGGCAGTTGTCCAAGCCATTCACTGATGCACATCCCAGCTAGAAGAATTCATCGATTCTGACAGGGTGGTACCTCAGTCTGGTGAAGCGGCATACCTACACCTGTATCCATGGAGACACCAGGTAGGTGGTAGAGGGATATGGGCTACAACGGTATCCATGGAGACATCAGGTAAGTGGTAGAGGGATAGGGGCTATGCCTGTATCCATGGAGACGCCAGGTAGGTGGTAGGGGGATAGGGGCTACCCATGTATCCATGGAGATGCCAGGTAAGTGGTAGAGGGATATGGGCTACGCCTGTATCCATGGGGACGCCAGGTAGGTGGTAGAGGGATAGGGGCTATGCCTGTATCCATGGAGATGCCAGGTAGGTGGTAGAGGGATAGGGCCTACGCCTGTGTCCATGGAGACACCAGGTAGGTGGTAGAGGTATATGGGCTACCCATGTATCCATGGAGACGCCAGGTAGGTAGTAGAGGGATATGGGCTACAACTGTATCCATGGAGACATCAGGTAGGTGGTAGAGGGATAGGGGCTATGCCTGTATCCATGGAGACGCCAGGTAGGTGGTAGGGGGATAGGGGCTACCCATGTATCCATGGAGATGCCAGGTAAGTGGTAGAGGGATATGGGCTACGCCTGTATCCATGGGGACGCCAGGTAGGTGGTAGAGGGATAGGGGCTATGCCTGTATCCATGGAGATGCCAGGTAGGTGGTAGAGGGATAGGGGCTACGCCTGTGTCCATGGAGACGCCAGGTAGGTGGTAGAGGGATAGGGGCTACGCCTGTATCCATGGAGACGCCAGGTAGGTGGTAGAGGGATATGGGCTACAACGGTATACATGGAGACATCAGGTAAGTGGTAGAGGGATAGGGGCTATGCCTGTATCCTTGGAGACGCCAGGTAGGTGGTAGAGGGATAGGGCCTACGCCTGTGTCCATGGAGACACCAGGTAGGTGGTAGAGGTATATGGGCTACCCATGTATCCATGGAGACGCCAGGTAGGTAGTAGAGGGATATGGGCTACAACTGTATCCATGGAGACATCAGGTAGGTGGTAGAGGGATAGGGGCTATGCCTGTATCCATGGAGACGCCAGGTAGGTGGTAGAGGGATAGGGGCTACACCTGTATCCATGGAGACACCAAGTAGGTGGTAGAGGGATAGGGGCTACACCTGTATCCATGGAGACACCAAGTAGGTGGTAGAGGGATATGCGCTACCCATGTATACATGGAGACGCCAGGTAGGTGATAGAGGGATATGGGCTACAACGGTATACATGGAGACATCAGGTAAGTGGTAGAGGGATAGGGGCTATGCCTGTATCCTTGGAGACGCCAGGTAGGTGGTAGAGGGATAGGGGCTACGCCTGTATCCATGGAGACGCCAGGTAGGTGGTAGAGGCCTAAGGGTTAGAGGCTTTCATGCTCCCACTCTTATGGCCAGGGCTAACATGGAAGATGCTCTGAAAGGAGACACTGAATGTACTGAAAGGTTCTCATTGAGGGAGGGCATGGAATGATAGAAATAAGACATTCATATCCATAGGAAATGACCAAAGTGGGGAGGAATCTATTGTTAGATTAGGGGAGGCTAAGAGATGTGAAGTATTTATATATGAAAACAGACTTCCCATCCAACTCTACTGGACAGGCCAATGAAAGGGAAGGACCTTCCAGGACTTCAAAGGTTGAGGCGATGATGTGTTTCATCAGGACACCTGTGAACCTCTGCTCAGGGCATCATGGACTGCAGAGGCCACAAGTCCATGAAGGCTCAGGTGCTCTAATCTTTACACTGGGGGGATGCTGAGAGGAAGTGCAGAGAGCATATATTAGGAGGGAGCAGCAGACCACAGACGAAGAGAATGCTGCCCTTGTAATGGGCACATTGCACAGGTTGTCGAGTCAGGTGGGCCTGGAGTATGCCAGGCAGAACTAGGAAAAACAAAACCAGCCTGCAGAAGTATTCAAAGCAGTCCCAGACTGTTGGAGACTGGACTAGAACCGGGCCAGGGGTGTATTTATGGGCACGCTGGCAGCTCAACCAGATCTGAGAACAGATCTCAAGCCCACTGGCCACTTGGAAAACACTCCAGCCTTCCGGGTGCAGGGAACACTGGGGCTCTGTGCTAGCATTTACAATTTTTGTTCAACAAAAACGAATAAAACTTTAAAAAGGAGAGGGTCATGCCAGTCTAGTGCAATTGTTCTTGCCAAAGTTATGTGTCATCGTGGCTGCAAATTGAAATAACTGTAAATAATTAGTATAGAAAGTTAAACCAAGAGGCATCAAAGTGCTAAGCATGATAAGAACTGAGTGAAGGAGGACTCTAACCAGAGACAACATAAACAACCAAGCTGCTCTGAAGGAGGGCGAAGTATGAGTTTATACTCCTAATATGTTCCGGGAGGGAGTACCACAGCCTGGCTGCTGCCACTGTGAATCGCGTCCCCCCCTAGCTTTCCTATACCTGGGGGCTATCACCCTGCTTGGACCTGCAACCTCAGAGGTCTGCTGGGGACATACCATTGAAAGGCAGCCCTAAGATGACGTGACCCCTGCAGATGGAGACCCTTATCAACCAAGCGCAGGGCTTTGAAGGACACCCGCGTCCACTGGGCAGCCAGTGGTGAGTTCCAATCCCTCCCCAACAGAGCTGTGTTTTGGCAAACCAAGGCCCCGCCGTACTCTTTTGTTTTGGATAATTTGTAGCTGGTTTAGTGAATACTTATTAGCCTCTAGATAAAGGACAGTGCAGTAGTCCGAGCGCCACATAATGAACGTGATGACTACTGACACCCTAAACTTTTCTTCAGGGTGTTAATAATCCGTTCCAGATTGAGTTATTCGTTCCAAAAACCATGGGGCATATTATCAAGGGCCATATTGCCGCTTTGGTGGCACTTTTTGCCGAGAAAGCGGCGATATTTTTATAGCCCTATCAGCAAGCCTGCGTTAACATGCATTAGCGCCAGCTTCTCGGCGATAGCTGTCGCTTTTTCTATCGCCTTGCATGCCAGCGATATTTATCGCTAATGGCATGCAAGGTAGGCGTTCCCAACCAAAATAACACGCTAAAAGTCGCTAACACAACTTCCCTGTTTTACCAAGGTTGTCCCGCGATAGAAAAAGTCTTGCTAAGGCCCGATGAACGCACGATTCTAACACTTGATAAAATACTGACTAAACATGGTGATACATGGTGTAATGTGAGGGACAGTAGGCCAGATCACCATCTCAGGAGCCACAGAGGTAGAGGTCATGTCAGGTTTCATACGTCTTTATTTCGATTGTTATATCATAAAAGACAATTGCATAAAAAGATATTAAGATCAATCAATCATACAAGCAAATTATTTAAAACACCGTATTAGTGCATAGCAATGCACGATTTAAGAAATAATTAAACAGTATTTAAAGACGCAGTATAAAGTGGAGTAAACCCAATGTTAAAATTGAAAAACCAGGATAATTTAAGAATGTCTTGCTCTAATAACCCAAGCCCACCCTAGGTACTTTGCTACCCCAATTACAACGAATTCTGAGGTGTTAGTTCTTAGGGCCCACAATGCCTCTATGCATCTACTGATGTTCATCCGTTGGAAGATGGGCCTAATCCATTTGTACCTTGGGGCATAATAAGCGGGACAAGCAAAGAAGAAGTGGCCCACACTCTCCTTTTGATCGTTACACCAGGGGCAGTATTCATTCGAAACTACCAGCCCATTTTTTGGAAAAAGACCTCCTGGCAAACAACCTACTCTAAACTGGTGGTATAATTTTTTGTCCAGACTCTTGGTGATAACATCCCAGTAATTCTCCAGGGAGGGATCTAATTTATGCACCAGAAATCTGCCAGAAAGGGAAGCGCCATCGGAACACACAACGGATTGATGTCTAACTGATGCCCAGTACAGTGACTTGAAGGCTTGCTTGGAAGGGAAAACAGAACTCCCCGGGGAATCCCACAGTTGGATAAGACCCATTTCATCCAGGATTTTTTTCACTTCACGGAACCAAGGGATGTTGCTAGAACCCAGGATAGATCTTACTTCCGCAAGTTCAGTAGCAAAGAGACTTAGATCCGGCGATATCCAAATCCGTCTCCACAACGCAACCAAGTGATATCGTGCCATCTCTTTGATAGACTTACAGCCCATGTCCAACAAGAGAGGTTTGATTTGGGTGGATTGAGGTAGTCCTACCAAATTACGCAAAAATTTGTTTTGGACTGTTACCAAAGGGGATAGGTCCAAAAAACCCCACAGGTCAGCCCCATACAGTATAGCTGAACTAATCTTTGCATCATAGATCTTAAGTGCCGGTATTACCCTTTTGATAAGAGACATTTTTTGCTCCTGGATCAAACAGCCCGTGAGGCGTGCAAATTTTAAGCGAAGAACATCAACCTGGGGCTTCCAACGTAGCCGAGAGTCTAGAGTTACTCCTAAATAAGTCATAACCTCCACCTGTTCCAGACCCACACCATTCATGCTTACACAACTCTTTATGGGGTGATTTTTTGTTAGAACCATAAATTTAGTCTTGCTCACATTTATTTGCAGATCATTTAATTTACAAAAATCCTCAAATCTGTTTAAGGCCGTTTGGAGGCCCTTACGCGTCTTTGATAGGATTAAAGTGTCATCTGCAAAGATAAGCAAGGGAAATTTAGTCCCACCCAGGGTCGGTGCATCAGTAGGAGTGTCTGCAAAGAACTTCACCACCTGGTCAATAAACAGTAAAAAGAGGGTAGGTGCTAAAACGCACCGCTGGCGGACACCCCGTGTTACGGGGAAACTATCCGTCACCTGCCCTTGACCTCCCCACCTCACCCTAGCAAAATTGCCCTCGTGTAATCTTACCAGGAGTTCAAGGAGTTCTTGTGGCATTCCTAAGGTGCCCAGAACAGCCCACAATTTTGCCCTGGGCACCAGATCGAAGGCGGACTTTAGGTCCACAAAGGCGGCGTAAATAGACCCGCCGCCCAACAGCACCACCTTCCAGTATATCAGAATAAATCTGAAGACCTGGTCAATGGTGCTGGTACCTGATCTAAAGCCAGCCTGCATCGGAGAAAGGATGCTCTCCGACTCCATCCACCCCTGAACCCTGGCGAGGACCATCCTGGCAACAATTTTTTGGAGGGAGTCAATGAGACTGAATGGGCGGTAGTTTCCGGGAGCCGAGCGGTCCCCCTTTTTAAATATAGGAAGAATTTCTGCCCCCTTTCAGGACTTAGGGATCCTAGCCCCCTTAGCAATGGCATTTGCAAGCTGAGTAACGTAGGGAACCCAAAGGTGGGGGTCGATTTTAAGTAAGTCTGCCGGGATGCAATCCATCCCAGGGGCTTTTCCCGCTTGAACCGAACAAAGTGCAGTCTTAGAGTCATCATTCGTAAACACCAGGGGATGACAGGGGGGGGGGGCGGCAAAGGCGCGCAGATCCCCGGGTCAACAAGAGGTTTATAGTCTGGGTCCCTAAACTGGGTTGAATAAAAGTCCACCCATGCTTCTACTGGTACATGATTTGCAGGGGTTTGGGAGTCGGGGTTCCTGCCCCATTTCACGACTTCCCAAAACTTAGTCTGGTTAGACGAAAGGCAAGCCTCAAGCAAGTTTGTCCAGTGGGCTTCGTCCCACTCCCTCTTCGCCTCCCACTGGACCTTTTTGTACCGTTGGCGAGCCATTTTAATATCGGTGGTCACACTAGACTTGATGGCTTTTATTAGCCCACTATGAGCTTCCCTGCATTTTTTATTATACCATTTCCTACTAGAACTGGGAGTTTTTATTTTCCCTAGCTTAGGTGGTAAGGTAAGGAGGGCCTTGAGTTTAATAAAACACTGCTCGTGCAAATCACTAATCCGGTGGATAACACCCTCATTCGGAGATAGGTTCGCTATGGCATTCAAGGTAGATGATACTTCCAATGATATGCCGTTAAGCAGGGTGGGGTCCTCCACAACCCTGCTCCATTTAACCCTTCTTCTATCATTGGTTAGAATAGCCTCGGCAGTGATGCACGAGGCTACAGGGGATCTAACAAGTCCACCAGGGAGCTTTATACTTAAGGACACAAGGGGTTATGATCACTCTCGGGACGGTCAATGACAGCCATGTCTTCCAAGAGAGACCACTACTCTATTTTAACCAGAATGTAATCAATTCTACTTTGGCTAACCCCATTGTCAAATGTGGATTTACCAGCCTTGTCAGATATCATGCGACCATTAGCCGCTCTCAGACCCCACTCCAAACACAGCCCTGCCCAATGCAGAGCCGCTTCTGTGGCCTTTTTGATATTATTTAATGACAGGGATGGGATATTCCACACAGCATCCTCCTCAGACCCCAAATCCTCATCATCGCTTAACAGGGGTTCGAAAGTACAGTTTAGATCCCCCCCAATAAGTATTAATTTATCCCTCCCAATAAGTTCAAGGTAAGAATCCAGCTCCTCTAAGATGACCGGACATCGCCCACCGGGATGTCCTAGAGCGTATATATTAATAACAATGATTTCCCAATGTTTCTCCTTGATTAACTTAATTCCCAGAAGATCGGGGTTATTAACCAAAATTTCCACTGGTCTATAACTAATGGACTGCTTAGCCCAGATTACCAGGCCCCCGGAAGCTCTACCCTTAGTACCCTTGATTGCTGGTTTAAAAAAATTAAGAAAGCCTTCCCGAAATATCGGTTCAGGGGCCCAACTCTCTTGAAATAATAAGATATCATAGTTGTCTATGAAATCTGTCCAGTCTTCTGAGCAAATTCGTCCCTTTAGGCCAGCGATATTCCATGAGGCTATTTTAAGTGAAGAGTCCAGCATGGTTGGAGCAGCTCGATTCATGTCCCCATGCTCTGATATTGTCTCCCCACCCTCGGGTGGTGGAAAACCAACCGACGGACTACCCCCTAGCACTCGCTCGGGGACCTTGACCGGCTCATAAAGCCCATCACCCTCACTGGATAGGCATGCAACCCCAATAATGGGGATGCTACAATGACTCCCTCTGCCAGGTTCGGGACTAAGTCAATCGATACCCTCCAGGCCAGAGAGTGGTTTGAAACGGTTGTGTAATTGAGGGAGAAAAGGTGAGTATGGAAGCCTAACAACCGGTACACTCCCAACATTTCTTCTGGACATTAGGGGGTTGAAAAAGGGCACTGTGTTTTTTTTGGGATAAAAATAACTGAGGCCTAAAGACTGCACATTGCCCATCCTCCCAAATCTAGCATCCGTACGTATATGGTCCACCACCCAAGGGTCCCTGAAATTTATCACAATGCAATCCCCCTCCAGGTCCTTCAGGCAGTGCCCCACCCAGTGTACTCTCCTCACACTCAATATTTCTGTGCCAGAGGACGGGGAGAGGGGTCTGTTTTTATTTAACCAAAATACCACCTTGTTTTTAAGATCCCTATAGGATTCAGTTGTATCTTCCCTTAGGATTGAGACGCCTGTTAGGACAATCGTATAAGGAGTGGCCTCAGGGGGTAAATCAGTGCAGGGGGGGCCCTGTTTGTTAAACTTCTGTGGGGCCACAGCGGGATTAGTTTGATTGTTATGATGACTCCCCTGTACTCTATTGCTTGACTTAGTATGTGAAATCGACTTGGGACCACCCCTTGAAGAATTCAAAGCAGGGGCAGCAGCAGTGGATTTGGAGGTGCTTGGTTTGGGCAATGTGGTAGGTTTGGAGCTAACCTTCGTGGTGGGCAAGACTTGTGCAGCAACACCTGCTTTGCTATTAGATGTTATATTAGTATTTGAGCTCCCTCCCCTAGGGGCCACGCCTGCAAAGTTGGTTAAAACAATTCGGGTATTAGATTGTTTAGCAGTAGCTGGAAGGGACTGCTTGATAGTACCTACGGCTCCTTGGGGGTTTAGAATATCAGATAAAGTGGATGATACCTTTTGTGCATTTATTAGCTTGTTTAACATGCCCATATTACCATTAACCAGGTTCTCAAGAGCGTCCAGTTTCGAGTTCATAAGTCTAGTGCGCTCTAATAGTGGAAGCATAAGTGTTTTTAATAATATTTCTATTTTGCTTATAAGGCCATCCTCTTTACAATTGTTACTGGAACTGGTAGATTCATAGGGGGAAATAGGAAAATTGCTTATGATCATAGGGGACTGATGTCAGGTAATAGTTTCCGGAGCACTGGTGTGTACTATCTACTTTCGGGATTTTTTTAGTTGCACCCCCCCTCTGGCGGCCCTTCCTTCTCTTTCTCTTTCCAGGTATGTTCATCTGTGAGTCCCCGTTAGTAGAGTCCAGTAAGGCTGGGCTTGCTGATAGCACACTATCCCCTCCCCCACTACCAGGCGAAACACTGGTGTGGGAGTTGCTAACTGATGAATTCAAAAACTCCCCCTCCACCACGGGATGAACATCCACCAGAACGGGAACCGATAACTGGGTGGCGCTCATAGCGGGTGCTTGGCGCTAAGGCAATGCGACCTAGAGATGAGCGTTTCCCAGTAATAAGATCTAGAGAAAGCCGTTTCTCCGCAAAGGCTATCTCCTTTTCCAAAATGCTCGTTGCTCTAATTAGAAAGGCATCAAGAGGGCCAGATACCACCCCACTAGATGTCTGCAAATTCACAGAACGTTCTTTCCCTGAACGTAAGGGCATGTTTTATAGGGGGGCTAAGACACCCAAGGATGGTAAAATACAAACAAAACCAGCAAAAATCCACAATACCACCCTATAGACAAAATGAGGCTATGGTACAAACACAACAAAACAGATCGAGGGGGGTGGGCCAACCCAACCACAGCTGACCACGGACGGCCACAGACGGTCCTGCCCTTGTCCCAGGCTTCCCCCGGGATGCTCCCGCGCGCTCCCGCACAGCGGAAGCAGATGCCACTAATATAGAAAGTATTTGACGCGCAGGGGGCGGGGATAGCCGGAAGAGCGGGCCAGGTGATGCAGATTGGTCAGGCAGGGACTCCTGGGAGATGGAGTTCCTGCAGAGACGCTCGCAGCCCTGCAGCGATGCCCCAAGACTCCCCAGTCGTCACAGCCACTGCACAAGCACAAGTCCCCCGCCGACTTCCTCTGCGATGCGGGACCCGTGAAGCGGGTCCGGCGAGCAGTGGGGCAGCAAACTAAACAACTAAACAACAGCCCAGTACAGGATTCCAAAAGGCAAAGGTCCGTGTAGCAGAAGGACCAGGCAGCAAGAGGTCCCGCAGATGTAGGGGTCAGAAAGCTCTTTAATAACGACCTGTGCGCAGGGGGCAGGGCTAGCCGGGAGAGCAGGCCAGGTGATGCAGATTGGCCAGGCAGGGACTCCTGGGAGATGGAGTCCCTGCAGAGACGCTCGCAGCCCTGCAGCGATGCCCCAAGACTCCCCAGTCGTCACAGCCACTGCACAAGCACAAGTTCCCCGCCGACTTCCTCAGCGATGCGGGACCCGCGAAGCAGGTCCGGCGAGCAGTGGGACAGCAAACTAAACAACAGCCCAGTACAGGATTCCAAAAGGCAAAGGTCAGTGTAGCAGAAGGTCCAGGCAGGAAGAGGTCCCGCAGATGTAGGGGTAAGAAAGCTCTTTAACAACGACCTGTGCACAGGGGGCAGGGCTAGCCGGGAGAGCAGGCCAGGTGATGCAGATTGGCCAGGCAGGGACTCCTGGGAGATGGAGTCCCTGCAGAGACGCTCGCAGCCCTGCAGCGATGCCCCAAGACTCCCCAGTCGTCACAGCCACTGCACAAGCACAAGTCCCCCGCCGACTTCCTCTGCGATGCGGGACCCGCGAAGCGGGTCCGGCGAGCAGTGGGGCAGCAAACTAAACAACAGCCCAGTACAGGATTCCAAAAGGCAAAGGTCCGTGTAGCAGAAGGTCCAGGCAGCAAGAGGTCCCGCAGATGTAGGGGTAAGAAAGCTCTTTAACAACGACCTGTGCACAGGGGGCGGGGCTAGCCGGGAGAGCGGGCCAGGTGATGCAGATTGGCCAGGCAGGGACTCCTGGGAGATGGAGTCCCTGCAGAGACGCTCGCAGCCCTGCAGCGATACCCCAAGACTCCCCAGTCGTCACAGCCACTGCACAAGCACAAGTCCCCCGCCGACTTCCTCTGCGATGCGCGACCAGCCAAGCGGGTCCGGCGAGCAGTGGGGCAGCAAACTAAACAACAGCCCAGTACAGGATTCCAAAAGGCAAAGGTCCGTGTAGCAGAAGGTCCAGGCAGCAAGAGGTCCCGCAGATGTAGGGGTAAGAAAGCTCTTTAACAACGACCTGTGCGCAGGGGTCGTTTCATATCTATAAAACGTTGTCACTGGGGAGGCTTGGCGGCGCAGGTAATGTCATATTAGTAGACCCTTCCCATGTCCAAAGGTGCCATTGTGTTGTTGTGTGCACTACAACATCAGATGACACCATCCGGCATGTCACATTATCACACTTTTCCAACTGTTTGTCATGCGAGGCCATTGGGCCACTTATCGTCTCATACAGGGGGTTTAGGGGGTTTATAGGCATCATGAGATGTTAGGTGAAATATTATCCCCACTAACGCGCTGACCCCATGCTATCGCATGAATAGCTATCGCGCGTTACCGGTACTTTTCGCGTCCTTTCAGAGCCCCTCTCACATGTTATCTACGTGTTGATAATACGACGATAATATTGCGAAAATTAGCAAGAAAAGTTAGCGATACAAAATTTTGTGATACTTGCAGCAGGCGATAATTATCACCGTTACTTGCTAATATGCCCCTATGATCTCAGTTTGCTCCCTGTTCATTTTGAGCCAGTTCTCCCTCATCTATCTGCCGATTTCCGTCATGCAAGCCCTAAACTTGTCAGCCACCCCTTTCCAGTCATTGGAGACGGAAACAGCGATCTGGGGTACTTATTTACAAGAAATTGGTGCAGTGCTGTGCTACAAGCTATTTTGCTGAGCTGAGCTGTGTCATTTTCTAAGTAAAGGAATGTGCCGTATCTACACCAATATGCCACATTTCTGTACTTGCCCCTGTGCTCGTGTAAAAAAGCAATCTAGTGTCAGTGCAGGCACCCTTGCACCATGGTGCAAGGGTGTCTGTGATGCAGGGATAATTGTAGTTTTGCACGAAGGGACACCTTCCTGCACAAATACAATCATCAGTGGTGATTTGCTTCTTCTATGTGCGCTGCAGAATTGAGCACACATAATAAGGGCAACAGATGAGGAGAAATAAAAGTATTTCTCCTCGTTGTGCCACTCTTACGCCTCCCCTGAGAAAGCGTATGTTTTGGGCGCTGCCTCAGATTTACGGATCCTTGTAAATCTTGAGCAGTGACAAAAAGCAATGGATGTTGCTTGGAAACTCCCACAGCAACACTCAGTTCAATCCCCTTTGACACAGAAAAACTTGTTGAGGAGGACTATATGTACAATGTGTCCTTAAGACACGCAGTGGCTTAGCGCTACCTTGTAAATATGTAGCTGGGCACAGCGTCACCAGAGCATTGCAAAAAGTGGTGCTCGGGGGGCTCGAGGCCCTTGTAAATATGCCCCTGGGTGTCAGCCGCATAGGACGACACCTGGAGGCCAACAGACCTGATCAGCTTTGCCAGTAGGTCGACATATATCCACCATCGACTGCCAACTTTATATGCAGTTGCTGGTATATTTAATAAATAATCATGGTTTGTGATATTGCTTTTATGAGTACAATTAACACACTGTGGCAGCCTCTCCTCATATGTCCGAGAGAGCAGAGATGTCAGTGTGGGAGTCCCCATCCTGACTTCAATCATCATACCAGGCTTCCGCACATCATTTCGGATTGTCCCCTTTTTAAAATGGCCGATGGATGAAGTTTCCTCAGAGTCAGTCTCACCGAAATCCAGGATAGAGGCTGAAATATCGGATTCATTGCCTGAACGTCTTGGACTCGCCATTCAGGCAGATAGGCCTGAAAAACTGCACCTGGGAGACTTACCTGAGATCACTTAGAGTGCGATGAGGATCTTGGGCTCCGTGACTGATTCCAGGACCTTCCACTTGACCGGGATCGAGACCATTGTGGCATCGCACACTGGGTGGCAAGGAGCTTGAGGGAGCGCTCCCCCAAGGCTTTGGGGTGCATGGTGCGACAGTTGATGCAGGTCCTCCCGTCGTGTTTGCGCTCAAGGCACTAGAAGCAAACAAGGTGCTAGTCTGTCACCGACATCTGCCGGTGACAGTAGCCACTGGGATTTTTTTTGGCCTTTTTAGTTGACATCCTGCCACACTGGGAGATAATTCAAAACAAAAAGTCAAAAAAAGTCAGTCAAAAATGTATTGGGGGTAGCGATCTGCAGATGTACACTGACTAGTATGGAAAGAAAATAACTGATGTTAGAGTGCTGGGGAGTCACCTATATAGGCACCACGCATGTCACTTCTGGCACTGACGACCCAACGGGGAACTGAAGAACGACACCTGCTGGCACAGGGGTACTTTTCAGGAAAAACATTTGGATCTAGTCTGATGCCTGAGGATAATTCTAAGGTAAGGAATATACAGCTAGAAGTCTCTATCAAATACATTGGACAGTGCCAATTGGAAATTATTGACTGGGTTTTCTTTGAGCTGAGAGTGAGGTTGTCCAAGACCATTGGAAGGCTGAAAAATGCATAAAAATGTATTTGGTCGCTGGACGATGATTCACCAAAATGCTAGTCAGCTGTAGTGCAACGCGTGCTCTTTGACCTCATATAACTTGACATATTTAATGCCTCGTGCCAAACCATGCTCCTCAACAGAACATCTCTCTTACAAGCCTGCTTTCTTCATTTCCTTCCCCTGATGTCATGATCACTCAGACCTGGGTGAGGGAGGACCTCCCGGGGGTACCAGCTGACACATCTGGCAACTAATAACTGAGGCCAATCTCGTCACATGATCCCAACTCCATTGAATTCAGACTTCAAGTGGACAGATTTAAAGAACATCGATTGCACAAAAGTCAACAGTTTCCTGTGTTCTTGTTTAGAAGAACTTCTTATTCTTCTAAATAAAGAAACATTTCTACCACTCTTTGTCAGCTCCAACCACAGCTGTAAATCTCAATGTCTGTGGAGGTAATCTGATGCCCAGTTATTGATATCTTGCCTTATCTTCCCATGATGGCCCCCCAATTGGTGACTATCCTTACCTTACCATGAAAGTCCCCCACAGCTGCAGTCTAGCCTTACTAAGATTGCCCCCTACTAATGGTGTTTAGCCTTACCTGTTTAGCAGTACTTGACTATGATTGCTTTTGGTGTCTAGCCTTACCTTACCATGATTGCCCCGTTGGTGGTGTCTAGCCACACCTTACCATGATTGCTTCCTTCTGTTGTTGTCTAGCCTTACATTACCATGATCCCCCCCTGCTGGTGGTGTTTAGCCACATCTTACCATGATTGCCCCCTGTTGGTGGGGTCTAGCCACACCTTACCATGGTTGCTTTCTTCTGTTGTTGTCTAGCCTTACGTTACCATGATCCCCCCCTGCTGGTGGTGTTTAGCCACATCTTACCATGATTGCCCCCTGTTGGTGGGGTCTAGCCACACCTCACCATGATTGCTTTCTTCTGTTGTTGTCTAGCCTTACGTTACCATGATCCCCCCCTGCTGGTGGTGTTTAGCCACATCTTACCATGATTGCCCCCTGTTGGTGGGGTCTAGCCACACCTCACCATGATTGCTTTCTTCTGTTGTTGTCTAGCCTTACGTTACCATGATCCCCCCCTGCTGGTGGTGTTTAGCCACATCTTACCATGATTGTCCCGTTGGTGGTGTCTAGCCACACCTTACCATGATTGCTTCCTTCTGTTGTTGTCTAGCCTTACGTTTCCATGATCGCCCCCTACTGGTGGAGTTTAGCCACACCTTACAATGATTGCCCCCTGTTGGTGGGGTCTAGCCACACCTTACCATGAGTGCCCCCTGTTGGTGGGGTCTAGCCACACCTTACCATGATTGCCCCGTTGGTGGGGTCTAGCCTTACCTTACCATGATTGCCCCCTGTTGGTGGTGTCTAGGCTTACCTTACCATGATCCCCCGTGCTGGTGGTCTTTAGCCACATCTTACCATGATTGCCCCCTGTTGGTGGGGTCTAGCCATACCTTACCATGATTGCTTCCTTCTGTTGTTGTCTAGCCTTACGTTACCATGATCCCCCCCTGCTTGTGGGGTCTAGCCACACCTCACCATGATGGCTTCCTTCTATTGTTGTCTAGCCTTACGTTACCATGATCCCCCCCTGCTGGTGGTGTTTAGCCACACCTTACCATGTTTGCCCCCTGTTGGTGGGGTCTAGCCATACTTTACCATGATTGCTTCCGTCTGTTGTTTTCTAGCCTTACGTTACCATGATCCCCCCCTGCTTGTGGGGTCTAGCCACACCTCACCATGATGGCTTCCTTCTATTGTTGTCTAGCCTTACGTTACCATGATCCCCCCCTGCTGGTGGTGTTTAGCCACATCTTACCATGATTGCCCCCTGTTGATGGGGTCTAGCCACACCTTACCATGGTTGCTTTCTTCTGTTGTTGTCTAGCCTTACGTTACCATGATCCCCCCTGCTGGTGGTGTCTAGCCACATCTTACCATGATTGCCCCCTGTTGGTGGGGTCTAGCCACACCTCACCATGATTTCTTTCTTCTGTTGTTGTCTAGCCTTACGTTACCATGATCCCCCCCTGCTGGTGGTGTTTAGCCACACCTTACCATGATTGCCCCCTGTTGGTGGGGTCTAGCCACACCTCACCATGATTGCTTTCTTCTGTTGTTGTCTAGCCTTACGTTACCATGATCCCCCCCTGCTGGTGGTGTTTAGCCACATCTTACCATGATTGCCCCCTGTTGGTGGGGTCTAGCCACACCTTACCATGATTGCTTCCTTCTGTTGTTGTCTAGTGTTACGTTACCATGATCACCCCCTGCTGGTGGTGTTTAGCCACATCTTGCCATGATTGCCCCCTGTTGGTGGGGTCCAGAGTTTCCTTACCATGATTGCTTCCTTCTGTTGTTGTCTAGCGTTACCTTACCATGAATGCCCCCTGCTGGTGGTGTTTATCCTTACCTCACTGAGATTTTTTGAATTCCAAAACACTTCCCTGGTGCGGGTCAAGGGACCGCAAACCATTAAATTCAACCATTTCTCGCTCTTTTCAATAAAGGTTGGCATATTTTGGGAAATTTAAACAGCACATTTATTTGGTACTCTAAAAAAATAAATACTGAGCAATGCTACAATGATTCTTTCAAAAGGTCAATTACAGTGATAAAAATATCAAAATTCAGGGGTGTTAATCAGGAAATGTATGAAAAGCAACACCTTCAAAACATAAAATCATTGCACACAGTGATCTGTAAATCGTCTTTGCTGTAGGCAGAGGGTGAGGGATCCAACAGGTGCCTATACAGGGACCATCAATCAGCTTACAGCGATCCTTGGAAGAGATGCTACCCCTCACCTTAGCTGCCGGGCCCCTGTCCGACCAGCCAAAGAGCCAAGACCTCCTTCCACATTGGGCATGACTCCACCCTGGGCAGGTGAGGTGCTCTAAGTTTCCACCCCTAGTGCAACTAGATGAGTAGACGTAAGGTACAAATGGTAGGTCCCCGCATGCTGCCGGAAGAGGCGTCGTAAGCTACAGAAGGATGGGCACAACATGCTGGTCTCTAGGATAGCTTGACCTCTCAGAGCGATAGACTCCATGTCCTGTTCAGTGATACCTCCTCAGGCAGCGGCTAAGGCAGCAAACAAGTGTATACATTATGATGTACAGAAGATTGGCACACCTGGTACTTTGGGGTGAGAAGACAAGCTCCCAGAAAGGACAGCAGGTGCTACTGTGTGCAAATATCTGAGGCACAGGCCTTGATGCCACACCCTTCTTGGAGAAGACCCTAAGAAGGTTTTATTCATGCTTGCAAAGCTGGTATAAACACTTTGGGCTTGAATAATCTATCAGTGCAAATGCCCTTGATGGTTGCCACCCCTACCACTGGGAGACATGTACCACCTACACCAGAATAATTTAAATATGCAAAAGAGTGCAAATCAAGCATGTGAGGTGCTCGTGTTTCTTCTGACCTTTAAAAATGATTCAAGTAGAGGGAGCAGGCACCACTTACTGGGTGCTTAAAGCTATGACTGAGATTGCCTCTGGTATTACCATGGAAACTTGGGTGCAACCAGGACTGTATCCAAGTGGGGGCCAGAGCATGGAAGAAACTGTGCCCCGTCAGCTCCTGACAATGTCTAAAGCCAGTGCAGAGGCTTTTTTCTGGCAAGCCTCTTCTGGTGACGCCGATCGTGAAAAGCATCAGTTCATTAATCCCAACTGGCCTTTGTTAGACCTGACTCACCACTGGCCACAGAGGCAATATTGAAAGCTGTGGCATGGTTCTGCTCTATGGTCAATCTCTGGGTAAACATCAGAATCTGCTGGTGATCAATGGCTTTGGAAGCAGGTCCATGAGAAGAAACAATCGAGAAAAGCAGATTTATACACACAAGAGGCAGATAATGTGCCGTCAAGACCCCACAAATCCATCATTCCCATTGAATGGATAAATCTCTACGTGGATTTCCTCACCTAG
The DNA here is from genome assembly GCF_964204655.1 of Triturus cristatus. Classification (NCBI taxonomy): domain Eukaryota; kingdom Metazoa; phylum Chordata; class Amphibia; order Caudata; family Salamandridae; genus Triturus; species Triturus cristatus. The sequence goes on along the minus strand of NC_140584.1, from coordinate 1,210,418,036 downwards.
GAAGAGTGGGAATGTGGCGAAGGTGGAGGCTCGCTCGAGTCAAAATGTCTTTGCATAAGCCTGGAGGCTATCCCACCAGCACACATCGCAAGTGATGCATGGCCCTTCCAAAGAATTCAGGGAAAGGCGTAGAATCCCACAAGGAGAATAACTTTTGAGGTAATAGCAACATAATCAACGGGTGCTAGAGGAGATAACTTCTGACAGATGTACAAAGGTGATAACACCATACTGGATGCGGCTTAGAGGAGACAACAACATCTGACAAATGCCCTAAGGTGATAAAAATGTACTTTGGGAGCGGTGGAGGAGAAAATAACTTTTCATAGATGTCCGAAGGTGATACGTACATACTAGGTGGGTGCCGGAGGAGACAACACAATCAGACAGGCAACAACAAAATACCCAATGGGTGAAGGGAGGAGAAGACAAATTACAAGTTGCTTTTTGCAGAAGATGACATAGGTCTCAAGTCAACATTAGAGAAAAGTTTAGGTCTGACGAAGTTCTGTAGAAGATGACAGCACGTCTATTGGGTCTTGTTGAAAGAAGTCCCACAACACTCAAAATCAATATACAGGGATTTAGCACCATGTCTAATCAGTCTTGAAGGAGAAGATGCCACAGTTTATGTTTCCAAGAGAGTCTACGTCCTTCTCTTCCACGCTGATGGAAGAACCAGCCAGCCGGTTCCAGTCGCTGATGCGTGTTTTTTAATCATCTGATGAACTGATCTACAATGCCATTCATTGTAGGTATTTCTGCAGGACAGTGCTTGTTGTTGTCAGCTGCTATTTAAATTGAATCAATAGAATTACTTGTGTTTTTCCTTTGACATTCGCAATTCAGTTCCACACACTAGTCAGGGCAAACAGCACTTGTGTGTACCCCTAGCTCGATGCTACATCATCTTTGCTGGACCCTACATGTCTCAAGGCGAGTGCAAGGACAGGCAGTGGTTCTGTACCCCTAGCTCAATAATATATTATGTTTGGTGGACCCTACGATCTCAAGGAGAGTGTCACACCATTGGGGGTGGGGCAGGGCAGACCGTGCTTGTGTACCCTTAGCTCAATGTTACATCATCTTTGGTGGACCCTGCGTGTCTCAAGGCGAGTGCCACATCTGGGAAGGGCAGGCAGTGCTTGTGCCCCCTAGGTCAATGTTACATCATCTTTGGTGCGCCCTACGTGTCTCAAGGGGAGTGCCACATCTGGGGAAGGGCAGGCTGTGCTTGTGTACCCCTAGCTCGATGGTACATCATGTTTGGTGGACTCTACGATCTCAAGGAGAGTGTCACATCATTGGGGTGGGGGCAGGGCAGACCGCGCTTGTGTACCCCTAGCTCAATGTTACATCATCTTTGGTGGACCCTACGTGTCTCAAGGCGAGTGCTGCAGACCATGCTTCTGTACCCTTAAGTCAATGTTTATATCAAGTTTGGTGGACCCTACAATCTCAAGGCAAGTGTCACGTCATTGGGAGGGGGTAAAGCAACCTCCTCCAGTGCTCTAGACTCTCCAACGAACAATTCGACGCAGCAAACTAGATCTTCTGGTGAATCCCCACTACAATATGTCACATCTGGGGAAGGGGCACGGCAGACTGCACTTGTGTACTCCTAGCTCGATGTTACATCATGTCTGGTGGACCCCACCGTCTCAAGTGAGTGTCACATCATTGGTGGGGGGGAGCAGCCTCCTCCGGTGCACACTAAGCTCTACACTGAAGACTGCTACGCAGCAAACTAGATTTTCTGGGGAATCCCCACAGGATCCATCAGGCACTCATGGGAGTCAGTGGAAGAGCCCCCCATGTCCGGTGGATGTCTGGAGGAGATGGTGCCAAATGTATGTTCTTATGACGCATTCTTTTTCCCCGCAGGGAATCACAACGTGGTCGTTACAACGACCGCGTTGTGATTCCGCATACCATTACTCCGCAAATCGGAACAACGACTTGCGGAGGGGGGGCGCTGGATGTTGGAATAGTATAATTTACTATTCCAACTCCAGTCTGTGCGGACAATAGGGAAGGTGTTGGATTTTAAATCCAACACTTCCCCCCCTCCGCAAGTCGTTGTTCCGACTTGCGGAGTAATGGTATGCGGAATCACAATGCGGTCGTTGTAACGACCGCGTTGTGATTCCCTGCGGGGAAAAAGATTTGTGGTAAACGTTGTTTACCGATGGTGCCACATGCAAGGAGTGCAGGGGGTAGTACAGCGGCAGTGATGGGTCACAGACTGAGAGTATACCCCTTGAGTGACTGCAGGGGGTTAGGGCACTGCTTCCAAAGAACCTCTAGGTGAGACAGTCACATTTTCTTTGGGTCTCGCAGAAGCACTTCCACTCAAGAGGCATCTCCGGAAAAAGGAAGTGTGGGGGAGACCCTTTATAGAGCATTCTCCCTCCAGGCGCAAGTGACATAGGGACAGTGCATAATTTTGTGACTGTTGCATATATGTATCTATCTCTGTCATTGTGCGTGTCTCATGTACATGTTCCTATTGCTGTTGGTGTGACTGCTTCGGGTGCTTCAGGTGCATATGACTGTCTCTGTAGTTGTGACTGCCTCGTGTGTATGTGACTCTATCTTTTGGTGTGAGTGTTTCAGGTGTATATGCTGATCTCTGTCGTTGTGGCAGTCTCATGTGTACATGCCTATGTCTGTTGTTGTGGCAGTTTCATGTGTAAATGCATGAGCCTATCTCTGAGGGTGTGGCTGTCTCATGTGTATATGCATGAGCCTATCTCTGTTGGTGTGGCAGTCTCATGTGTACGCGCCTCTCTCTTTTGGTGTCATGTGTATATGTGTATATGACTATCGGTGTGACTGTCTCTTGTGTGTATATGCCAATCTTGTGTGTGTGTATGATTGTCTGTGTTGGAGTTCCTGCCTCAGGTGTATATGACTGTCTCCCTTAGTGTGATTGTCTCATGTCTATATGACTGTCTCATGTGACTGTCTCATGTGTATATGACTGTCTCTATTGGTGTCCCTGTCTTGTGTGTATATGACTGTATATATTGATATGACTGTCTCTTGTGTGATTATGACTGTCTCTGTTGATATGCCTGCTTTAGGCGTACATAACTATCTATGTGATTGTTTCAGGTGCATGTGCCTGTCTCTGTTGGTGTGACAGTCTCAGGTGTAAATGACTGTCTCTGTGACTGTCTCAAGTGTATATGACTATCTGTGGATGTGATTGTCTCCCGTGTGCATTTGACTGTGTCAGTCGGTTTGACTGTTCCTGGCGGTGTGAATGCCTTGTGTGTATATGACTGTCTCTGTGGCTGCTTCAGGTGCATGTGCCTGTCTCTGTCAGTGTGCCTGCCTCAGGTGTCTAGACTGTCTATGTTAGTGTGAGTGAAAGCCGGGTCTTCAGCTTCTTGTTGAACTTAAGAAGTGAGGAGGAGGCTCTGACGTGCTGAGGGAGGTCGCTCAATGTCTTAGGTGCAATGTAGGAGAATGAGCCACCTCCGGTTTTGCTTTTGCAGATGTGGGGAATGGGTGTGAGTGAGAGTGAAGTAGAGCGTAGGTGTCTGTTCAGTCATTCTGCTTCTGTCTGGTGTAGGGCTTTGTATGTGTGCGTGAGACGTTTGAATTGACTACACGTGTGAATGGGTAGCCAGTAAAGCTTCATGAGGTGTGATATGATGTGGGCGCAGCATGGGACGTCAAGTATGAGTCGCGCGGTGGTGTTCTGGATAGTCTGGAGTCTGTGTAGGAGCTGTTTGGAGATTCCAGAGTAGAGAGTGTTGCCATAGTCCAGCCTCCGAGTGATGAGTGCTTGTGTGACTGTCCGCCTAGTGTTCTGTGGCAACCATTTGAAGGTCCTTCGGAGCGAGCGTAGGATGTGGAAGCAGGGGGTGCACACTGCGTTGACTTGAGCCGACATGTTGAGCTTGTCATCTTGGATGATCCCTAGCTTTCTTGCGTGGTCTGTGAATATGACTGTCTCTGTCGGTGTGCCTGCCTCATGTGCATATGACTGTCTCTGTTGGTGTGCCTGCCTCATGTGCATATGACACTCTCTGTTGGTGTGCCTGCCTCACGTGCATATGACTGTCTCTATCGGTGTGCCTGCCTCTGGTGTACATGACTGTCTCTGTCGGTGTGCCTACCTCTGGTGTACATGACTGTCTCTGTTGGTGTGCCTGCGTCTGGTGTACATGACTGTCTCTGTCGGTGTACCTGCCTCTGGTGTACATGAATGTCTCTGTCGGTGTGCCTGCCTCTGGTGTACATGACTGTCTCTGTTGGTGTGCCTGCCTCATGTGCATATCACTGTCTCTGTTGGTGTACCTGCCTCTGGTGTACATGAATGTCTCTGTCGGTGTGCCTGCCTCTGGTGTACATGACTGTCTCTGTCGGTGTGCCTGCCTCATGTGCATATGACTGTCTCTGTCGGTGTGTCTGCCTCACGTGCATATGACTGTCTCTGTTGGTGTGCCTGCGTCTGGTGTACATGACTGTCTCTGTCAGTGTGCCTGCCTCTGGTGTACATGACTGTCTCTGTCGGTGTGCCTGCCTCACATGCATATGACTGTCTCTGTTGGTGTGTCTGCCTCAGGTGCATATGACTATCTCTGTCGGTGTGCCTGTCTCTGGTGTACATGACTGTCTCTGTTGGTGTACCTGCCTCAAGTGCACATGACTGTCTCTGTTGGTGTGCCTGCCTCACGTGCATATGACTGTCTCTGTTGGTGTGCCTGCGTCTGGTGTACATGACTGTCTCTGTCAGTGTGCCTGCCTCTGGTGTACATGACTGTCTCTGTCGGTGTGCCTGCCTCATGTGCATATGACTGTCTCTGTCGGTGTGTCTGCCTCACGTGCATATGACTATCTCTGTCGGTGTGCCTGCCTCTGGTGTACATGACTGTCTCTGTTGGTGTACCTGCCTCAAGTGCACATGACTGTCTCTGTTGGTGTGCCTGCCTCACGTGCATATGACTGTCTCTGTTGGTGTGTCTGCCTCACGTGCATATGACTGTCTCTGTTGGTGTGTCTGCCTCACGTGCATATGACTGTCTCTGTTGGTGTGCCTGCGTCTGGTGTACATGACTGTCTCTGTCAGTGTGCCTGCCTCTGGTGTACATGACTGTCTCTGTCGGTGTGCCTGCCTCTGGTGTAAATGACTGTCTCTGTCGGTGTGCCTGCCTCTGGTGTACATGACTGTCTCTGTCGCTGTGCCTGCCTCTGGTGTACATGACTGTCTCTTTCGGTGTGCCTGCCTCTGGTGTACATGACTGTCTCTGTCGGTGTGCCTGCCTCTGGTGTACATGACTGTCTCTGTCGGTGTGCCTGCCTCTGGTGTACATGACTGTCTCTGTCGGTGTGCCTGCCTCTGGTGTACATGACTGACTCTGTCGGTGTGCCTGCCTCTGGTGTACATGACTGTCTCTGTCGGTGTGCCTGCCTCTGGTGTACATGACTGTCTCTGTCGGTGTGCCTGCCTCTGGTGTACATGACTGACTCTGTCGGTGTGCCTGCCTCTGGTGTACATGACTGTCTCTGTCGGTGTGCATGCCTCAGGTGTATATGACAATCTCTGTCGTTATGACTTCTGCTATGACTGTTTCGTGTTTGTGAATGACTGTCTCTATTAGTGTACCTGCTTCAAGTGTATATGATTGTGTCTGTGTGCCTGCGTCAGGTGTATATGACTGTCTTTGTTGCTGTGACTGTCTTGTGTGTTTCTATGACTGTCCCTGTTGGTGTGACTGTCTTGTTTGGATATGAGTGTCTCTGTCGATGTGACTGTCTCATTTGTGTATATGACTGGCTCTATCAATGTGACTGTCTGACATGTGTATACAATTGTCTTAGTTAGTGTGCCTGCCTCAGATATATACGACTGTCTCGGTCAGTGTGTCTGCCTCAAGTGTATTTGACTGTCTATGTCGAAGTGATTGTCTTATGTGTGTATATGATTGTCTCTGTTAGTGTGCCTGCCTCAGATGTATATAACTGCCTCTATCAGTGTGTCTGCCTCAAGTGTACATGACTGTCTCTGTCGATGTGACAGCCTCAGGTGTATATGACTGTCTCTGTCGATGTGATCGTCTTGTGTGTGTATGCGACTTCTTCTGTTGGTGTAATTGTCTCATTTGTATATGACAGTCTCTGTCGGTGTGACTGTCTCGTGTGTGTATATGAATATCTCTGTCGATGTACTCGCAGACACACATCATTTCAAGCGCCTCGTGCCTGCTGCACACTGCCTCGCGGCGCTCGCAGCTCCACACACCTGTCTGCTTTGACAGCAGAGTGTACTGAGCTCCTGCACGGGAGGAGAGGTATTGAAACCTGGGAGAGTCCACCAGTACGCTCAAAGCACTGGTCATGTGTGTGCGTCTATCTGTACATATGTACATGTTCCTTTGCTACAGAAGGCTGTGTGTCGGTATGGTGTGGTATCTGTGGTATGTCTGTGGCGCCATCTGCCCGTTACATATGTGTTCTTTCTTGACAGAAGGTGGTGACTATAATGTAATGTATATGGCCTTTGACCCTGTCTGTCCATACATGTGTCCATGTCCACGTGTCCAGGCATCGCACACGTGCACTCAGCGGTGAAGGGCCTCACACGGGCATGTGCAGCTCATTGTACTCATCTCGTCCGTCTTCGTCAAAGTTTGGGGCCCCGTCTTCTGCGTCCAGCTGGAGAGAAAAGAGACAGAGGGGAGTCATGACACTGAACAGCACACGAGACCACAGTGGCATGTTACTTGACTGGCTTCTAGTCTAGGGTGCGTTACCACACCGCACATACTCCACTCCACGCCACTCCACTCCGCTCTGCACCACTCCACACTGCGCCACTCCACTCCACTCTACACCATTCACCACTGCACTCTACTCTGCACCACTCAACACTATGCCACTCCACTCCACACCACTCACTACTCATCACTGCATTAATGCACTCTACTCTGCACCACCCCACACTATGCCACTCCATTCCACGCCACTCATCACTGCATCACTTCAATCTACTCTGCACCACTCCACACTATGCCACTCCACTCCACACCACTCATAACTGTATCCCTGCACTCTACTCTACACCACTCCACACTATGCCACTCCACTCCACACCACTCATAACTGTATCCCTGCACTCTACTCTGCACCACTCCACACTATGCCACTCCACTCCACACCACTCATAACCGCATCACTGCACTCTACTCTGTACCACTCAACACTATGCCACTCCACTCCACACCACTCACTACTTATCACTGCATCAATAAACTCTACTCTGCACCACTCCACACTATGCCACTCCATTCCACACCACTCATCACTGCATCACTTCACTCTACTCTGCACCACTCCACACTATGCCACTCCACTCCACACCACTCATCACTGCATCACTACACTCTACTCTGCACCACTCCACACTATGCCACTCCACTCTACACCATTAACCACTGCGCCACTGCACTCTACTCTGCACCACTCAACACTATGCCACTCCACTCCAAACCACTCACTACTCATCACTGCATCAATGCACTCTACTCTGCACCACTCCACACTATGCCACTCCATTCCACGCCACTCATCACTGCATCACTTCACTCTACTCTGCACCACTCCACACTATGCCACTCCACTCCACTCACTACTCATCACTGCATCAATGCACTCTACTCTGCACCACTCCACACTATGCCACTCCACTCCACTCACTACTCATCACTGCATCAATGCACTCTACTCTGCACCACTCCACACTATGCCACTCCACTCCACTCCACTCACTACTCATCACTGCATCAATGCACTCTACTCTGCACCACTCCACACTATGCCACTCCATTCCACGCCACTCATCACTGCATCACTTCACTCTACTCTGCACCACTCCACACTATGCCACTCCACTCCACTCACTACTCATCACTGCATCAATGCACTCTACTCTGCACCACTCCACACTATGCCACTCCACTCCACTCCACTCCACTCACTACTCATCACTGCATCAATGCACTCTACTCTGCACCACTCCACACTATGCCACTCCATTCCACGCCACTCATCACTGCATCACTTCACTCTACTCTGCACCACTCCACACTATGCCACTCCACTCCACACCACTCATAACTGAATCACTGCACTCTACTCTGCACCACTCCACATTATGCTACACCACTCCACATCGAATCACTGCACTCTACTCTGCACCACTCCTCACTATGCTACTCCACACTACTTATCACTGTGTCACTGCACTCTACTCTGCACCACTATGTACTACTCCACTCTACTCCACATCACTTCACTCTACTCTGCCCCATTCCACACAATGCCACTCCACTCCACTCATCACTGGAACACTGCACTCTACTCTGCTTCACTCCACACTGTGCTACTCCACTCCACACCACTCAGCAGTGTGTCACTGCACTCTACTCTGGACCACACCTGTTGGAAGGCGGACCCCGAGGAGTCGGTGAGACCACCAAGGGGGGCCCTCTCACTGCACGAAGTAGCCGAGCGCTGCCGAGAAGTCTCCTGAGAGATCCTTCTCCTATCCCGTACTAGCACAGTAACACCACCACACCGGACTCAAGGAGGTTGTCTCAAGACAAGCAATTCTTTATCATCAATAAAAGGTTACGAGTTCAATATTTACACGAAGGGATCGAGGGATCCACCAAAAGTCTCAATGTCTCTTTGGAAGGGTAGGGGTAGCGGGACAGTCTTTGGCAGGAATGCGGTACGAGGGTACCTGGGGCCCAGTTCTTATCCTCAAGCTGGAGGACCTCCGGATCTCGGAGGGGTTGAGCCGCGACGGCGTCAGCAGGGCTCTGGCGTACAGTTCGTGGAGAGCCGCGATCCAATCAGCAGGGCTCTCAAGATGGTTTCTGCTCAGCTCGAGCCGCGACGTCGTCAGCAGGGCTCCGAGGGAGGTTTCAGCGAGGTTGGGCCGCGACGGCGTCAGCAGGGCTCCGATGTTCCAGGTGGTTCAGAAAGGGTTCACAGGAAGGAGCCGCGACGCAGTCAGCAGGGCTCGTGATGGTTCCGACAAGAGTTCTTCTCCGTAGGGTCAGCCGCGATTCAATCAGCAGGGCTCTCGACTCCGGGATACAACTGCCGAGCTGTGGTGGGGTCGCCCCAGATATAGGTCTGGAGCCCTTTGATGTCCGGACCTATGCGCCCGAGGGGGCGGAGTGGCCGGGTGGAGGTGGCCAGACGCCCAGCAGGAGAGGCGCCAGGCCCATGGGAGTTTGCAGGGTGATCACACCTCGAGAGGGGAGGACAGTTGGGGGTCCCATCGATACTGTCCTCCGCCGGGGCGATGAATGGTTCCTGCGGCACCCCCTGGCCAGTTCGTGGTGCCTCGATGTCGGGGCTTCGTTGGGGTCGAGGCTGGGTTGAGCGGGGTCGCGCCGGCTGGGGCACGGTGTGACGTGAATGCCAACAAGATGGCGGAGCCACGAGGAGTAGGCGACCACGTGTAGCTCCGGGTGAAGGGCCTTGGTGCAATCCAGACGGGTGGCCCGTGACGGCCGGGGCGGGGAACGGCCACAATCCAGGGGGTTAAAGACCACGCCACGAGGCCAGGTCCAACAGGCGTCCCCCCCAGCCGAAGGCATGGAGAGTCACCCATCTCCTTGGGGATTCTCCTCGTCAAGGCGGAAGACGCGGGACAGGCCGTCGGCGTTGGCGTGGTCATTGCCGGGCCGGTGTTCGACGTCAAAGTCCATCCCTTGTAGCGAGATGGACCATCGCAGCAGCTTGGGGTTCTCGCCCCGCATTCGCATTAACCATTGCAAGGGCCGGTGGTCGGTCTGGACCCGGAAGTGGGCGCCAAAGAGGTAGGGCCGGAGCTTCTTGAGGGATCCACACCACAGCGAAGGCCTCGCGCTCAATAGTGCACCAGCGTTGCTCCCGGGGCAGTAGTCGCCGGCTGATGAAGGCCACTGGTCTGTCGAGCCCCCTTTCGTCAGTTTGGGAGAGGACGGCCCCGATCCCATACTCGGAGGCGTCCGTCTGTACCACGAACTCCTTCTGGTAGTCCGGGGCTTGCAGCACCGGGGCAGTACACATGGCCGTTTTGAGGGTGTCGAAGGCTGTTTGGCAGCGGGGTGTCCAGTGTACCTTCTTGGGCTGTTTTTTGGACGTTAACTCTGTGAGGGGGCCAACAATGCTCCCATAGTCCCGGATAAACCGCCGGTAGTATCCGGTGAGGCCCAGGAAGGCCCGGACAGCGGTCTGGGTAGTGGGGGGTTCCCAGGTCTGGATGGCATCTATCTTCGCTTGGAGGGGGGCCACCTGCCCGCTCCCCACTTGATGGCCCAGGTAGGTCACGGATCCGTGGCCGATTTGGCATTTGCTGGCCTTGATTGTGAGCCCGGCCCGCTGGAGGGCGGCCAGGACGGCCTCCAGGTGGAGGAGGTGCTCGGCCCAGTGGTTGCTGTACACGGCAATGTCATCTAAGTAGGCCGCGCTGAAGGCCTCAAGCCCGGCCAAAACCTTGTTCACCAGTCTTTGGAAGGTGGCCGGGGCGTTCTTCATTCCGAAGGGCATCACCTGAAAGTGGTAATGCCCATCCGGAGTCGAAAAGGCGGATCTTTCTTGGGCGCCGGGGGTGAGCTGGATTTGCCAGTACCCGGCGGTGAGGTCCAGCGTGCTCAAGTAGCGAGCGGCCCCTAGGCGGTCGATCAGTTCGTCGGCCCGGGGTATCGGGTGTGCGTCCGTCTTGGTTACTACATTCAGGGCTCGGTAGTCCACGCAGAATCGCAACTCCGGGGGGCGACCGGGAGCTGCGGCCTTGGGCACCAGGACGACAGGGCTGGCCCACGGGCTGTCGGAAGGCTCGATGACCCCCAGGGCCAGCATCTTCGCTACTTCGGCCTGGATGCAGGCCCGCACTCGGTCAGGCACCCGGTAGGCTCTGTGTCGTATGGGGGGGTTCTCCCCGGTGTCGACGTCGTGGACGCACCAGTGGGTCACCCCCGGGGTGAGAGAGAAGAGGGCTGCGTAGTCCCGCAGTAATCGCTGGCAGTCGTTGCGCTGCTCCGGGGTCAGGGACGAGGCGAGTTGGACCCCTTCGATCGATCCATCGTGACTGTCGGATTGCAAGAGGTCGGGCAAGGGCTCGGAGTCCTCCTCGCTCCCCTCGTCGGTCGCCAGCAGCAGGCTCAGTTCGGTCCGGGCGAAGTGGGGTTTTAGCCTGTTCGCATGTAGGACCCGGAGGGGGTTCCGGGGGGACTCCAGATCGACCAGGTAGGTGACGGGACTTTTCTTCTCCACCACCTTGAAGGGCCCGGTCCACTTGTCCTGGAGGGCGCCGGGTTCGACCGGGGCCATGACCCATACTTTCTGACCTGGCTCGAATTCTACCGTAGAAGTGTTGCGATCGTACCACCGCTTCATGTCCTCCTGGCTGGCCTCGAGGTTGGCTTCGGCTATGGCTCGGAACTTGCGGGTCTGGTTTCGGAGGGTCAGGAGGTATCGGTAGACGTCAGGAGGGGCGCCTCGGGGCTTCATCTCCCAGCCCTCCTTGACCAGGCTGAGTGGTCCGCGGACCGGGTGCCCATACAATAGTTCAAACGGGCTGAACCCCAGGGACTTCTGCGGGACCTCCCGATAGGCAAACAGGAGGCAGGGCAGCAGGACATCCCATTTCCGCCTGAGGGGTTCTTCCAGGCCCTGGATCATCCCTTTCAATGTTCGGTTGAACCGCTCAACCAGCCCGTTCCCCTGAGGGTGATATGGGGTCGTGAACTTGTATGTGACCCCGCATTGTTGCCACAGGGACCGCATGTACCTGGAGATAAAGTTCGTGCCACGGTCGCTCACCACTTCGCTGGGGAATCCCACTCGGGAGAAGATCCCCATCAAGGCCCGGCCTACCACAGGGGCCGTTATAGTTCTGAGCGGGACCGCCTCCGGGTACCTGGTGGCGTGGTCCACGAGGACCAGGATGAAGCGGTGGCCCAGGGCGGTTTGGGGGTCCAGGGGTCCCACAATGTCGATTCCGACTCGTTCAAACGGGGTGCTGACGGCGGGAAAGGGCTGGAGGGGGGCCTTGACCCGACCCCCCGTCTTTCCGCTGGCTTGGCAGGTCTGGCAGGACCGGCAGTGGTTGTCCACATCTCTCCGCATCCGAGGCCAGTAGAAGTGGGTCACCAGACGACTGTACGTTTTGTCTTGCCCCAAGTGTCCGGCGAGGGGCACATCATGGGCCAGGTGGAGAAGGAACTCCCGGAAGCGGAGGGGGACCACCAACACGCGGCCGGCCCCGAGTTCTGCCACTTTCTGTTCACTGTACAACAGGCCCTCGGCCCAGTAGATCCAGTGGGTGCCGGTCTGGTCACCGTTGGCTTGCGCGGTCGCCTGCTGTCGGACCCCTTCGAGAGAGGGACAGGACTGTTGCTCTTGCTGGAACTGCTCTCGGGTGGGGCCCCCTTCATGTTGCCATTGCGTCAGTTCTGGTAGGGCGCTCGGAGAAGCCACCTCTTCGGGGGAGGATTCGCTGGGCCCGGGGTCGGTGTCCGCCTCCTCCTCGCTGCTGGCGGGAGGGGGTGTGAGCCCCTCGGGTCGGGCCGTCCCGGAGGTCGAGGAGGAGCGGGGGGCCTGGGCGGTCATGGACCGGGTGATGGCGCAGGCCCAATCAGCCAGTCCCAACATTCGGAGGTGCTCTCGTCGTTCTACTTGAGCCCAGGGGGAACTCTCCAAGTCGTTCCCCAGGAGGCAGTCGACCGGGGCGTCGTCGCGCACCGTCACCTTCAGCAGGCCCGTCACCCCTCCCCACTCGAAGGGGACCAGGGCCATCTGGCATAGGCTTTCACTGTTGTCGGCCATCCGCACAGGGCACAGCACATTCGGTAGAATCTGTTCAGGGGTCACCAGGTGGCAGCGGACAGCGGTGATACTGGCGCCGGTGTCGCGAAGGGCTTCGGCCCGTTGTCCGTTGACCGTGACCTGCTGCCGGTACTTCTGGGTGTTGGTTGGGATGGGGGTGCAGGGTACCATCTCTCGGCTACCCAGGCAGACCAGGGACATGGCTGCCGGCTCCCACTCAGTGTTTTCTCGGTCGAGGGCCTCTTCTTCCTCCTCTCCCCCCAAGGCGGCGGCTGTCAGCTGCCGGGGCGGGGGCCCGCCGGCCCCGTTTCTTCGGTTCAGGGGGCAGGCCGGGTCACTGGCAAAGTGTCCGGTTTGTTGGCAGCCATAGCAGGTCACTGGTGGCCGTGGTCCGGGTCGGGCCGGGCCCACCCTTCGCGCTAGGCTCGGGGAGAGATGTGGCTGCGGTGGCCCTCGAGGGGGGCTCCTGGGGGCCCCAGCGGGAGGGTCTCGGTTCCTGTTCGGCCCTCCCCCCCCACCGCGCTGGCGTGGGGGTCCGTTGGGGTTCCTCTGGTACTCCCCCATTGAGCTCCGGGGGACCCGGGAGTTGACCCATCGATCGGCCTCGACGGCAAGTTTTCGCGGGTCGGTCATTTTGCTGTCGAGGAGGTGCTGTCTCAGTTCCACGAAGCAATTATTGGAAAGGTGTTCCCAGACGATGAGGTCGACCAGTTGTCCGTAGGTGGTTACTTTGCTGCCTTTGATCCACCCTTCTAGGGCCCGACTGAAAAAGTCCACATATTCCACCCATGTGGTACCCGGGATTTTCTTGCAGTCTCGGAACCGCTGGCGGTACATCTCCGCTGTTAGCCCGTATCGGGTGAGCAGGGCCTCCTTCATGTGATCGTAGGAGGTCATCACCTCTTCCGGTAGCTGGAGCAGCGTGTCCTGCCCTTCACTCATGAATCGCCCCAGTCTTTTCGGGGCACCCGATGGGAGGTCATGGCCACCTCGTAGGCCTTGAACCATTGTTGGATATCGTCATTCTTGTAATATTCCTTGACGACCTCCTTCGGGATATGCACCTTGGCCTCGGGGGGCGGTAGAGTGTCTCTGGTACTGGGGGTGTTGGTCCCTCCGTTCTTGGCCTTGATCTCGAGCTCCTTGAGACTGCGCTCGTGCTCAAGAGTTAGTTTCTTTTCCTCCAACTCCCGGTGTCGTCTCTTCTCTTCTATTTCTTCTTGAAGGCGTAGCTGCTCGAGGGCCAGTTTCTTTTCTGCCAGCTGGAGTTCGCCGTCCAGCCGCAGTCGGGCGAGCTCTAGTTCGTGGCTCCGGACCTTTTCCCGCTCTCGTATTTCTTCCTCGGAGAGGCCGGTTTCTAGGCTCTTTCTTCCTCCGGTTGCCGGGGTCAGCGCGGTTGCTGTGGTCTCCGTCAGGGGCAAGGGCCCTTCTTCCTGGGAGGGGCCTGCCCCAGCCTCCAACCATGCCCTCAGAGCTTTCTGCATCTCTTCCTTGGTACCGAGGCTGGTGGTTGCAATGCCTTTGTCTCTGCAGAACTGTTTTAATTCTTTGTGCGTATATTCTTCCAGCCGTTCGGGCTGGAACTCCATTGTCGCGTTGTTTTCCTGGCTGCTCATGATGCTATTCGTTTGGATGGGTAGCTAGTGGGTACTGGCTGGTACGTACTGCGTTCGGCTCGGATCCCGTCGCTGGCCACCAAATGTTGGAAGGCGGACCCCGAGGAGTCGGTGAGACCACCAAGGGGGGCCCTCTCACTGCACGAAGTAGCCGAGCGCTGCCGAGAAGTCTCCTGAGAGATCCTTCTCCTATCCCGTACTAGCACAGTAACACCACCACACCGGACTCAAGGAGGTTGTCTCAAGACAAGCAATTCTTTATCATCAATAAAAGGTTACGAGTTCAATATTTACACGAAGGGATCGAGGGATCCACCAAAAGTCTCAATGTCTCTTTGGAAGGGTAGGGGTAGCGGGACAGTCTTTGGCAGGAATGCGGTACGAGGGTACCTGGGGCCCAGTTCTTATCCTCAAGCTGGAGGACCTCCGGATCTCGGAGGGGTTGAGCCGCGACGGCGTCAGCAGGGCTCTGGCGTACAGTTCGTGGAGAGCCGCGATCCAATCAGCAGGGCTCTCAAGATGGTTTCTGCTCAGCTCGAGCCGCGACGTCGTCAGCAGGGCTCCGAGGGAGGTTTCAGCGAGGTTGGGCCGCGACGGCGTCAGCAGGGCTCCGATGTTCCAGGTGGTTCAGAAAGGGTTCACAGGAAGGAGCCGCGACGCAGTCAGCAGGGCTCGTGATGGTTCCGACAAGAGTTCTTCTCCGTAGGGTCAGCCGCGATTCAATCAGCAGGGCTCTCGACTCCGGGATACAACTGCCGAGCTGTGGTGGGGTCGCCCCAGATATAGGTCTGGAGCCCTTTGATGTCCGGACCTATGCGCCCGAGGGGGCGGAGTGGCCGGGTGGAGGTGGCCAGACGCCCAGCAGGAGAGGCGCCAGGCCCATGGGAGTTTGCAGGGTGATCACACCTCGAGAGGGGAGGACAGTTGGGGGTCCCATCGATACTGTCCTCCGCCGGGGCGATGAATGGTTCCTGCGGCACCCCCTGGCCAGTTCGTGGTGCCTCGATGTCGGGGCTTCGTTGGGGTCGAGGCTGGGTTGAGCGGGGTCGCGCCGGCTGGGGCACGGTGTGACGTGAATGCCAACAAGATGGCGGAGCCACGAGGAGTAGGCGACCACGTGTAGCTCCGGGTGAAGGGCCTTGGTGCAGTCCAGACGGGTGGCCCGTGACGGCCGGGGCGGGGAACGGCCACAATCCAGGGGGTTAAGGACCACGCCACGAGGCCAGGTCCAACAACACCACACCACTCAACTGCACACCACTCACCACTGCATCACCGCATTCTACTCTGCACCACTCCACACTATGTCACTCCACTCCACTCCACACCATGCACCACTAGGTCACTGCACTCTACACTGCACCACTCCACACTAAGCCACTCCACTCCACACCACTCACCACTGTGTCACTGCACTCTACTCTGCACCACTCCAATCCACGCCTCTCTACTCTACACCACTCTACTCTCTGCTTATGCACTCTTCCACACACTGCTCTACTATGCACCACTACATGTTCTCCACTCTGTACCACTCCACTCTATGCCACTCTACTTTGCAACATTGCATTCTATGCCACTGTACTATACACCAATGCACTCTTTTCTGTACCAGTACACTCTATGCCAATGCACTCTACACCAATGCATTAAATGCCAATTCACTCTACGCCACTCTAATCTGCTCTACACCCTGCACCACTCTACTCCACACCACTGTACTCTACTGTGCGCCGCTCTACTCTGAAACAATCTACTCTATGCCATTGGAATCAGTGCCACTGCACTCAAGCCACTCAACTCTGCGCTACTCTACTTCACTCAGGGCCACTGAACTCAATTCTGCACCACTGCATTCTACAGCAGTGCACTTTACACCACGTTTCTCAAAACCAATGCACTCTATGCCACTGCACTCTACGCCAGTCTACTCTGTACCACTGCACTCTACCCCACTTCACTCTACTCTGCAACACTTTAGAAGACTGCACTCGACGCCATTATATGCAACATCACTGCAGTCTATGCCACTCTATTTTACTCTGCACCACTGTACTCTATGCCACTGGTCTCTTTACCACTCTACTCTGCATTGATCTATGCCACTGCACTCCACCCCAATGCCCTCTATGCCATTTCACTATACACCACTGCACTCTATGAAAATCTACTCTGCAACACTCCACTCCCTGCCACTAAGCTCTATGGCACGGCACTCTATGTTGCACCACTCTATGCCACTCTACTCTACTCCACTGCCCTCTACACCACTCTACTCTAAACCATTGCACTCTATGTCAATGCACTAAACACCACTTCACTCAAAACAATGCACTCTATGTCAACTACTCTGCACTGCACCACTACACGCTAATTTACTCCATTCTACTTTCACCAATGTACTCTGAGCCACTGCACTCGGCACCACTCTACTCTGTGCTACTCTACTCTGCACCTTTGCACTCTAAACAACTGCACACTGTGCCACTGCACCTACGACACTCTACGCCATTGTGCTCTGTCACTGCACTCTATGCCCCTGCACTGTATGACACGCTACTCTGCAAGACTACACTCTCCACTACTCAACTCAACAACATTCCACTCTACACCACTGAAATGTATGTCACTGCATGCTAGGCCACTCTACACCATTGCGCTCTATATCACTACACTCTCCATCACTCTATTCTACTCTGCACCACTGCACGCTAAGTCACTCTATCCCACTCTTCACAACTGTACTCTGCGCCACTGCTCTCTGCACCATTCTACTTTGTGCCACTCTATTCTACACCTCTGCACTCTATGACCTTCTACTCAGTGAGATTGCATTCCCCACCACTGAACTAAATGCCACTATAATCTGCACCACTGCACACTATTCACTCCACTCCACACCATTCATCACTGTAGTCTACTGTGCACCACTCCACACTGTGCTACACCACTCATCACTAGGTCACTGCACTCTAACCTGCACCACTCTACACTATGCCACTCCACTCCACACCTCTTATCACTCCATCACTGCACTCTAGTATGCATCACTCCACACTACACCACTCCAGTCCACACCACTCAACACTGTATCACTGCACTCTACTGTGCACCACTCCTCACTATGCCACTCCACTCCACACAACTCATTACTAGGTCACTGCACTCTACTCTGCACCACTCCACACTATGCCACTCCACTCCACACCTCTTATCACTCCATCACTGCACTCTACTCTGCATCACTCCACACTACACCACTCCAGTTCACACCACTCATCACAGTATCACTGCACTCTACTGTGCACCACTCCTCACTGTCACTGCACTCTACTCTGCACCACTCCACACTATGCCACTCCACTCCACACCTCTTATCACTCCATCACTGCACTCTACTCTGCATCACTCTACACTACACCACTCCAGTCCACGCCACTCATCACTGTATCACTGTACTCTACTGTGCACCACTCCTCACTATGCCACTCCACTCCACACCACTCATCACTAATTCACTGCACTCTACTCTGCACCACTCCACACTATGCCACTCCACACCTCTTATCACTCCATGACTGCACTCTACTCTGCATCACTCCACACTACACCACTCCAGTCCACACCACTCATCACTGTATCACTGCACTCTACTGTGCATCACTCCTCACTGTCACTGCACTCTACTCTGCACCACTCCACACTATGCCACTCCACTCCACACCACTTATCACTCCATCACTGCACTCTACTCTGCATCAGTCCACACTACACCACTTCAGTCCACACCACTCGTCACTGTATCACTGCACTCTACTGTGCACCACTCCACACTAAGCCACTCCACTCCACACTGTCACTGCACTCTACTCTGTACCACTCCACACTATGCCACTCCACTCCACACCTCTTCTCTTATCACTCCATCACTGAACTCTACTCTGCATCACTCCACACTACACCACTCCAGTCCACACCACTTATCACTGTTTCACTGCACTCTACTGTGCACCACTCCTCACCATGCCACTCCACTCCACACCACTCATCACTAGGTCACTGCACTCTACTCTGCACCACTCCACACTATGCCACTCCACTCCACACCTCTTATAACTCCATCACTGCACTCTACTCTGCATCACTCCTCACTGTCACTGCACTCTACTCTGCACCACTCCACACTATGCCACTCCACTCCACACCACTAATTACTCCATCACTGCACTCTCCTCTGCATCACTCCACACTACACCACTCCAGTCCACACCACTCATCACTGTATCACTGCACTCTACTGTGCACCACTCCTCACTATGCCACTCCACTCCACACCACTCATCACTAGGTCAATGCACTCTACTCTGCACCACTCCACACTATGCCACTCCACTCCACACCTCTTATCACTCCATCAATGCACTCTACTCTGCATCACTCCACACTACACCACTCCAGTCCACACCACTCATCACTGTATCACTGCACTCTACACTGCACCACTCCACACTAAGCCACTCCACTCCACACCACTCCACACTGTCACTGCACTCTACTCTGCACCAGTCCATACTACGCCTTTCTACTGTGCACCATTGTATTTCAGGCCAATGCACTCTACCCACACTACTCTACTATGCATCACTGCCCTCTTTGCAACAGCACTCTACACCACTCCACTTTATGCCACTCTACTCTGCAACACAGCATTCTATGCCAGTGTACTCCACACCAATGCACTCTATTCTGTTCCACTCCACTCTATGCCAGTGCACTCTATGCCAATTCACTCTATGCCAATCTACTCTACGCCACTGTAATCTACTCTGCGCTCTACACCACTGTACACCACTCCCCTCTATTGTGAAACAATCCACTCTATTCCATTGCACTCAGCACCACTGCACTCTGTGCTACCCTACTTCAATCTGCACTACTTATTGCACTCAGCGCCACTGCACTCTACTCTGTATCACTGCCAATGCACTTTACACCACTTTTCTCAAAGACCAGTGCACTACGCCACTGCACTCTGTGCAAATCTACCCTGCACCCCTGCACTTCATGCCACTATACACTACTCTAAAACACTTAATGCCACTGCGTTCTATGCCATTATTTGCTATGTCACCCACTCTATGGACCAGATGTACGACCCTTACAATTTGCGAGTCACAAATTGAGTCACTGTTTGCAATTCCTAATGGGGTCGCAAATTGCCTGCCTTATTAATATTCATGAGGCAGGTGCAATTTGCAACCCCATCAGGAATTGATAGCACTCCCAGGGATGGTGGGTTAGCAGATCACCATGTCTCCATGTTGTTTTTTAATAATGCAGTCCGTTTTCCTTTAAGGAAAATAAGATGCATTTAAAAAAAGAAAAATTAAATGTTACTCTTTCATTTTTTAAGATTAGGCAGTGGACCACTGCCTGCTCTTCATTTTTTTTTTGAATGCCAGTCACAAAGGGGAAGGGGTCCCCTGGGGACCCCTTCCTATCTGCGAGTGGCTTATCACCTACTTTAAGTAGGTGATAAACTGTGAGTGTTATGCGATCGCAATTGAGGTTGCAAAACAATGGTACATACCATTGGGACTTGGTATTAGGAAGGGGAAACAGCCATAACAATGCAT
This sequence comes from Triturus cristatus, assembly GCF_964204655.1. Lineage (NCBI taxonomy): Eukaryota > Metazoa > Chordata > Amphibia > Caudata > Salamandridae > Triturus > Triturus cristatus. The sequence goes on along the minus strand of NC_140584.1, from coordinate 1,210,397,944 downwards.
ACCTTACATTGCATGCCTTTACAACGCGGTCATTACAATGACCGCATTGTTACAACGCGAACCATTACATTACAAGTCGTTTCAACAACTTGCTGTAGGGGGTGCACTGGTGTTGGATTTAGAATCCAACCCCTTCCCTGCCGTTGCACAAACTGGAGTAGGAATAGTAAATAATACTATTCCTAAGTCCAGCACATCCCCTACAGCAAGTCGTTAAAATGACTTGCGATGTAATAGTTTGCATTGTAACAACGCGGTCGTTGTAACGATCGCGTTGCAAAGGCATGCGATGTAACACATGCGAAGTAAAAGTATATATTCATAAGGAAGGGATGCCCTTGGCAAGCCTCTTCCTAATCGCAAGTCGCAAACCCTATTTTGCGAGGCGGTAATAGGTTACCGCTTTGCAAAATAGGGTTTCTACATGGTTCAGATCTATTTTGCGGTCGCAAACTGGCCGATTTCCTGTTTGCGACGGCAAAAAACTGTCATACATCTGGCTCCAAGCCTTTCTATTCTACACCACTGTACTCTACGTCACTGCTATCAACACCACTCTAGTCTGCATCACTCTACACCTCTGCACTCCATCCCAATGACCTCTACGGCACTCTACTACAAACCACTGCACTCTACGACAGTCTACTCTGCAACACTGCCCTCTCTGCCACTCAGCTCTATGATACTGCATTCTATGCTGTGCCACTCTATGTCATTCTACTCTGTACCACTCTACTCTTCTCCACGCTAATCTGCATCACTACATTCTAACCCACTGACCGCTATGCCACTGCACCCTACGCCACTCTACACCATTGCACTCTGTCACTGCACTCTCTTCTGCAAGACTGCCCTCTCCACTACTCAACTCATAACTATTCTACCCTGCACCACTGCACTCAGTGTCACTGCATGCTATGCCACTCTACACCATTATGCTCTACGTCACTCTACCCCACGCCACTCTATTCTACTCTGCACCACTGTACTCTATGCTACTGCTCTCTGACCACTCTACTCTGCACCAATCTACTTTGCCCCGCTCTACTCTATGCCACTGCACTCTACACCACTTCACTCTATTCTGCACTACTCAACACTTCTACTGGACTCTATGCCAATGCAATCAACACCACTACAGTCTGTGTCACTCCATGCCACGCCACCCTAATTTATTATGCATCACTGGACTCCACGCCACTGAACTCTTCATCCATCTACTCTATGCCACTGCACTCTACACCACTCTACTCTTCACCATAGCACTCTACCCTGCATTACTGCACTCTACCCTGAACCACTCCACTCTATGCCACTCTACAATCTATGCAACTGCACTTTACGCCACTGCACTCTACGCCGCTCTACTCTAGATCACTGCATTCAACGCCACTGCACTCAACACCACTTTACTTAAAACCAATGAACTCTATGCCAATCTACTCTGCACCACTGTACTTTACACAACTTTACTCTAGGCCCCTCTATGGCACTACTCTCTACAATGACAGTCTACTCCATTAAACTCTACTTCACTCCACTCCATGCTAATCAACAACACTACTCCATTCTCTGCCACTCTAGGCAACTCCCTCTGTCAATCCATGCCACGTTTCTCCACTCTATTCTAAAACACATTACTCCACTCTACTCCACTCCACTCTATAACACTCTATGCCACTCCACTCTACTCTATGCCACTCCACTCTACAAGACTCTACTCTACTCTATGCTACTCCACTGTCCTACATTACTTCACTCTGTGCCAGTATACGACAATCTAATCTGCCCCACTCTACTCTTGAACACTCTTTGCACTACCCTCTATGTCACTCCACTCTTCTCTACACCACTCCACAACATTCTATGTCACTCCACACAACTCCACTCTAAGCCACTCAACTCTACTCCACTCTATGCCCTTCCACTCTATGGCAGTCTACTCCCTCCATGACACTCCACAACATTCCACGGCACTCCATGACACTCCACCTCTTTCAACTCTACTCTATACTACCCCATTTCATAACACTACACTCTACTCCACTTTATGACACTCCACTCCTCGCCAGTCTCCTTTACCCCGCTAAGTTTTAGACATGTTGAAGAGCAGCCTTGCTGGTGTACAACATGGCTAAAACATATTGGTGAAGACAATAGCTTTTGTATAGGTGAGACCTAGCGACAACATTAACATTTGGAAGAAAAAAAAAACCATATGTTATATTTAGCAGTGCTAACTATAACTTGCACCCCAGCTCTGCACTGTTTATAACCTCACATATGACATCACTCATGACATGTTGTTTGACATCATTATTGACATCACTGATGTCATCAATGATGTCATTTGAGATGTCATGATTTCAGATACTTTTTCAACATGCAATTATAAAAAAAACACACTATCCATTAGCCTGGAAAATGGCAGTAACGTTGTAGCATACTGTAGTAATCTCTTCTATCTCATCAGTGGCATCTGTGATGTCATTGTCATGACAATAGAATGTACATGTTTGAATGTTAGGAACCGGTCAGTTCCTGGGAGCTGTGGAGGCGAACGGTCATTAAACATGAAGTCTCCTTATCTACCTGTCTCAGCGTAATCACTTCAATTTGGCGATGATCTGGCTGACCGTTGAGTACCTCCACCCACGTGTGTTGATCCTGTTATCTTTTTGCCTCGATATGCCAACCTAGTGCTTCCGCCACTTCATTTGCTTGCTGTTATATATGTCTTGTTCAAACTTGGTGCCCGGGCTTGAGCCAGCACCTCTCTACACTCTGGCGAGATATCTAGATTCTGAAATTCTCGGTGCTCAGGAGCCACGCTGGTAATTGAAGTGACCCCGGATCCGGATGTACCACTTGGCCCTGGGACATCGTCAACAGAGATTGAATTGGGCGTAGATGAATTGGATGATCCAGGGAGAGCAGGAGAATCTCCATAAACCAAAACTGGCGGGGCCATGCCGGGGCCACCAGAATCATTCTGCAGGGCTCCGCTTTGAGTTTCCTTAGAAGGCTGGGAATTAGTGGGATCGGAGGAAAAGCGTAAACAAAGGCGCCTGACCAGGCCATCGAAAGTGCATTCCCCAATGATCCCGGATGGTGTTCCCTGCTTGCGTAGAATCGGCATTTATTGTTGCCTGGAGTGGCAAAGAGATCTATGGGTGGAGTGCCCCAGAGATTGAAAATCCTGTCCAGAGTGTGTTGGTCTAATTCGCACTCGTGGTTCACCGATTTGAGACGACTGAGCGTGTCAGTCGTGTCAGGAAATTGCAGATGAACTTACTTTGGAGGGTGGAGAAATGATCATGCGGGGGGAAAAATGTATGCATCCAGAGTCTTTGAGCAGTCGCATTATTGACTATGGCCATGTGGGCCATCTTGGTCAAACCAATACAAAAAAAAAGGATCCGAGCTGTCTATTGGCGGCCTTCCATGGACCGGCAAATTACTGATGTTGTTGAAGGTTGTGTGACATGTTGGTCCGGAGATAAAGTTATACAGATTGTCTCTCCTCCTGTACAAGAGGTTATGGTTCCCAATGGTCCTTGGTTGAAGCTTGCCATTGATTTTGTGGGGCCATTTAACATTCTACCAAAAAAGTATAAATTTGCTTTAGTTGAGGCTGATTATTTTAGTGGCTGGTGGGAGGTGCAATTTAAGACTGATCCCAATTCACAGGAAGTCATCAAGTTTCTTCAGAGACTCTTTGCAAGAGGGTTTTCCCAAAGAGATTGTCTCCGACAATGGAGTACAATTTACTTCAAAAGAAATGTCTGATTTTTTGAGCCAGTCTGGTATTGCTCATAAGCGTGTGGCACTCTATCACCCACAGGCTAATGGTTTTATTGAGCGTACCAACCGTATTCTAGTTGAATTTGTTCAATGGGATGTCTCTTCTAGGACTGATATTAAAGAAGCTGTTCAAAGTATGCTCTGGGCCACTCCCAGCTCCATCACAGTTTTCAGTACTTTCAAACTTCTCAGAGGTAGAGAAGCTTCTTTTCACATGTGCCCTGCTTGGATGAAGAAATGGGGCTCCCTGTCCAAGTGTGGAGAATCTCACGATAAGGGTGGATCACTTGATCAGTGTGTTCTTCAAAAGTGTAAGAATTTTGAATCTAATGTTTCTGATGGAGATTGGGTGAGAGTTAAATCCCCTTTAAATGTCCCTAAAGGACTTTCAAAGTTTGGTCCTCCTGTTAAGGTTGATGCTGTTTCACGCTTTGCTGTTCGGGATAATGGGAAGAATTGGTGGAACTTATCTAGGATCTACAAGATTCCTAAAAAAGTAGTTTTGCAACAAGACCTTGAGCCGGGAGATGTGGCAGACACTTTAACAATGCCGTGCAAACAAACTCAGAAAGTGAGTTCTTGTTTTGCTGAGTTGTCTATGAAATATGTTCCGCCACGTAGAAGTGGTAGGATTATTCTTCCGCCTAATCGCATGGATTTGTAAACGAAATGTTTTGTCCAATGTAATTAGGTTCTAATTGTTGGTATCCTATTATCTTTATTTATATCTTTTATCTTCTTCATCACGTTATTTACTTCTTTCTAGTCTTCTTCCTTGCTGATCTGTTTCTCTTGTTTTTATCTTTGCCTGCTTTTTCTTTCTTTTGCACTTAGTTATGTTGTTATTGGGAAGAGAGGGGATGATGTAGTAATCTCTTCTGTCTCTTCAGTGGCATCTGTGATGTCATTGTCATGACAATAGAATGTACATGTTTGAATGTTAGTAACCGGTCAGTTCCTGGGAGCTGTGGAGGCAAACGGTCATTAAACATGAAGTCTCCTTAGCAACCTGTCTCAGCGTAATCACTTCACATACTACTAACGTGGAAGTGGCAGGGCCAAATGGGTGGAGCTGGTAGGTGATTTGGCACCTTTTCATACTCAGTAGCAATAAAAAAGGGAGAAGTGTGGACTCTGCCCTCAGACTAGGAGATGACAAGAAAGAACCCACTTGTCTTGAGCAATCACTACAAAAGAGATTGCACTCCAATAAATCAATGATGCATTCATGTTCATCAAGGATTTCAGATCGTTTCTCAATGTGCAATTGTAGAGAAAACTCACTATCCATCAGCCTGCAAAATGGTGGGAACACTGTTGTATTATACTAACATGGAAGGGATGGGGCAAAACAGGGTCAGCTACACGTGATTTGGTGACTTTTTGTTAAAGGGGACAGGGTCCGTGTACCCACAAGCCTTTAAATGGCCCTGAGGACCCCATCCTAGGGACCCCCTCTGTCCCCCCTCCTTGAGTCTATTCTGGCTACGGTGACCCCCATACCTCAGGCCTGTGTTTAATATAGGTAGGTGCCTTGGTGACAACCCAGGGCACCCACCATACACAATGCAGGGGTTGCTGGGGTACCCCCAGGGCACCCACAGCCCCTCCCAGCTGCTCACATGTTGCAGGAGTGAGTATTGCTCCCTTCCAGAAGGAGAAGCTATTATGCTGCTCTCTCTGGCAGGAGCAATCTGTTGATCTGTTTCCCTGTCCACATCAGTGCAGGCAGGGCAACTGATCAAAATTCTGCTCCCAGCTAGAAGGAGCATTTTTAAAGCTGCCGCTCACAGGGAGAAGACTTTGTGTTTGCTCCTGTTTGACAGATGTTTTGAAAATGCTCCTATCTGGTGGAAGCAAACACAAGTTTTGCTGCCCGTGCTGGTGCAGGCAGGGAAATTGCTGTGTCCCTGGGGGGTTGGAACCCCAGGACAAAAGAAGTGTAAATAGTGACCCTGTGGGATGGGGTACCCAGGAGATTTTAAAGACTTGGGGGGATATTCACAAGGAGCCATCGCCGAGTTAACGGCACTTTATCGCAGCCAAAGTTGTGCTAAATCAAGCGCCCCATTCGCAAGCTGGTGTTAACAGCCCACAGTACCAGTTTACTCGCGATAGCAGCCCCAAAAAACATCACCACAGAAGACCCCCGCAACTATCGCTAATGAGATGCAGAGTAGGCGTTCCCGTGCCCATAGCCACGACAACACCACTCGACAACATTCACTGCGATAAGAATACAAAACAGGAGATAAGGCACGTTAGCAGCAGGAAAATAGCACCTGCTCTGACCTGGTGCAATGTCAGACCACAGCCTGCACCACAAAAGAGAGCACAGCCCACAGCCACATCGGAAGGCCAACAGATACCATGGAGCCACCGGTCATGCGGGCCGGACACCCAAGAGGGCCACAACACACACTGCCACCACCCCAGGAACACAACACCCACCCAGAACACCCCCCCCCCCCCCCAGACCACCACAGAGGCAGCGCAGACAAAGACAGCGGACCCCCAGAAAACGCACCAGCCACACAGACCCAACACCTGACAATGTCATTGCCCACCGCAGGCTCAAAAGGGCAACCATTGTACGCATCCTGACCAACAGCCGAACAGGCCAACAGCACTAACACAGCGGACAACCAACATCCCACCCCACACAAAGCTGCTGGCTGTGCTGCACCTGTTGGCCCCTGGTAACCCCCACCCGCCACAGTCAGAGGAGTCACACAGCCAGCCACATCCAAGTCCTTCACACCTGACCTGGACATCACCATCAGCCTGTTACCCCAGTCCCTATACGTCCAACACAATGCACAGGATCCGCTGGACACCAAGCAAGGCCCATACGCCATAGCTGGATGCACGCACGTGTCGGGGGCAATCCACAGCCCACATGTCATACCTGTGCCCCCTGCCGACACATTATAAACAAACGAATGCCTCTGACACCATTAATCACAGTGTTTCTTTTCTCACTAGTCCTTTTCATTGACTATGATTTTCAATTTTTAATTTTTCTTTTTCAACACTTATTTTTAAAAGAGAATCACTTCATCATATAGACTTTCACCTCTCTTCTATATATAAAACACACATGTAGCTTATACACTTTGTAGTGCTATTTAAACAAACTCCAAACATATTATACACAAAAAAAAGACTTAAACTTAGTGCTGTAGACATTAAATTACATTACAGTACACACTATAATAAACATATTTTTAAGACAATTAGTCTTATCACTTGCTAGAATCGATATTCCTTTATATGTCCTACTAGTTTGACTCTTGGGACCATAACTGTCTTGGTCCTCAAGGCTGTCCGTTTCTTGTGGTCCTAGGCAGGGTCAGAAAATATTTACATAACTAATATGAGACAACAAATCAATTAATGTTCATGATGTGGGGAAAACAAGATCGCCGTATTGTTTTCCTAATATGATCTGAACCACTGCGTGTTTGAAGCCCTGCCGACACAGCACACAATCACCGCAACAAAAAGCACACGTCTCACATCAATGTGCAGGCAACAACCGAACACAGTGGAACCTCCACCAATCTCGCCTCCAATACCCAGCCACTGTGCACGATTCCTCCATCCTCCGACACTCCATCCGCAACTAGCGTCCCCAGGATGGAACGAAGGGAAATGCACAGCCCCTTGGCAAGTTCCAAATGAACACCCCACTCACCTCAACTCCACAACCATGCAACTCACAACTCTGGCAATGCACATGTCACAAAATCAAAACCAACATGCTAAACAACATGCACACCCACCAGACACGACAGAACAACTCACAATGGTAACCTGGGCAAGCTGTGAACATGTGCCATCAACTGCATGGCACCTCAGCCACACACTAGCCCAATGTGTGGAGAGGTGGCAACCAGGCATGTGTGAAGGAGGCAGGAGAACCATGACTGGGAAAGCACACAATGCCAAGAGTGGCGGTTATGTGCTGGACAGACCGCAGTATGCAGAACACACCCAAATACATGGCAACATAAACCTCTGGTGTATGGAGTGTAGTGGACAGTGGATGCAACCATGTCACCCCGGCCAGTGGGGGAGTTCGCGGAAATGTTGCCTGTTACGTCCCCCCCGTAAGCGTGAACGGAGTGGGATGGCCCAGCGTACGCCAGGCCAGCATAGGGGTGTGAATAAAAAGCACATCTCTGTCAGTGTGGCGCCTCTCACCACGCCACGAGGCCTACGCAGTCCTCGTGAGCAGAGTTGCCTGAGATCCTGTGTGCCTGCCATACCCCAGCCTGCTGGACCCCAAACCCGTCACACTGATCCCCTTCCGACACCGGCATGTGTCAAGGAGGGTCCACCACGTGCCGGTGCAAGTTCCAGGCACCAGTTCCGTGACCCCTGCAGCCTCCGCAGACAATAGCTGGCCCCCGACGCTGGCCCACATTACTCCTTCCTCATTCACATACTACACCGGCGTCCTCTTCGGCCCAGTAGGTCCCATATGTGAAACTGTGTCGTGAGTCCTGAATGGTAGTGACCCCAAATCGGGGCAGCAGCCACAGCACCAGACTCCCTTCGATCAGTGAGGCATATTTCCATATGGGCAACTTGAGACACGTGGCACCACTAACCCTGTTCAACGCCAGCCGGAGACACGTGGTGCCACTAACCCTGTTCAACGGCAGCCAGCGACACGTGGTGCCACTAACCCTGTCCAACGCCAGCCGGCGGCACGTAGTGCCACTTACCTAGTTCAACGCCAGCCAGCGACGTGTGGTGCCACTAACCCTGTTCAACGCCAGCCGGCGACATGTGGATGAGGGACCAGGACTACCCTGCAGACCAGTAGGTCCTACATCCAGTACCTAGTCGCGAATCACAAATGGAAGAGTCCACACCAGTGGTTGCACGCAGAGGAGTAAGAGGAAGATGCGGCTCAGTCCGGGCGAAAGCCGGGTCACAGTCATGGAGGTGACCGAATACTATCAACAACTGACCTGGTGCCATCAACCCTGTTCATCGCAAGTCCGTGTCCCGTGGTGCCACTGAACCTGAACTACGCAGGCCGGTGGGGCCTTCCAACCTATGCCGGCGACACTCGGTGAATGGCCCATGCTGACCGCTGCCTCAGGCCTACACTGCGGTCCAGTAGGTCACACATGTGGAACTGTGTTTTGGGTAAGATGTGGAGGAATCCACACCATTGGAAAACGCCTCATCGCAGGCGGCATCCCCTAACTGCACTGGTGCCACTAACTCTCTGCGCAATGAGTCATGGGCACCATCTTGTTGGACCTGGGTGGCGTCAGAGTCCATGGCCTGGTGGTTTTCTGCATCTTCTTCTGGCTGGACCTGACTTGGTGTCTGTTAGACCCGGAAGGTCCCAGGGACCACTGACTCCGACGCGGTAGCTTGGCGCGAGGCGGGAAGGCACTTCAGGGGCTATGTGTTAAGTAGTTGTGCAGCACACACTCACACTGACCCAGTAATGTACACACAATGAAAAGACACCACCCCAGGTTCATTGGCAAAAACAAGTATCTTTATCTACTTCTGGTCAAGGTAGGTAACGCAAGGTTCGCACTTTAGGATAACCAGTTTTCATAACAGCAGGCCTCCACAAGTAACACTCCCACTACACATGTTCACTAAAAGTAACAGTTCTTATATTCCTGGTCAGCATAGGCAACATTTCTTATGTACACATTCACTAAGGGCAACATCGCTCTTGCACATATTCAATAAGGGCAACACTTCCTATGTGCGTAATGAAGACCAGTAACATTTCCTATGGAACCATCAACAAAGGCAACCTCTCTTAGGAATATGCTCATTAAAGACAACCGGCTCACTGATGCACATATTCATGCAATTGAACATTCTCTAATAACTGGGAAATGCGGATAACCCTTATATGGCCAGTTCGGGCTCTATTCAGGCTCACAAAAGTCCTTCCTGCCAGGAGCACGCCCCAGGCAGTTAGTACTCAAAGTTCTCAGGCCCCTGGGGCCACTTCTACAGTGTGGGGTTGCGAGCCCCCCTTTTTAGGTGTGAGACGGGGGCTCAAAAAGTCAGCTCTGGCCAGCAGGGGGGTTACTATGCCCCCACTGCTTGGCCTAATCCTCTCTTAGCCCTGGGGAAATCACGGGGCTTCCACTTTGCTTGAGATCTGCTCCCCGGCAGCCCCGTTGCTGGAAATGGACTCGCCTACCTCCCAGGGTTATTACCTGGCGTAGAGGGGGAAGAGGCGAGGCTCCTTCGGGAAGTGCGTCCTAAGCCTTGGCCAGGGGAGGTCAGGGGCTCCCGCGCTCCTCTGAGCCCTCTCCTCCCGGCCTGTGCGAGCTCCGGCCTCCCTTCCACTTGGAGACCTGGGAGCCAATGAGGGCGCGGCTCGCAGGGGACGCGGCCGCAGGAGCCAATGGGGGGTGCAACTTCTAGAAAGTCGCTTGGTAACGCTCCTCTCGCGCTCCCGGGCCTAGCGCAGCCCTTGCTGAAGCTGCGGTGGCCCTTCCTGGACTTCAGGGGCAGCGGCGGCATCCTTCGCCCGAGCGCTTCTCCCTCCCTTGGTGCCCGGGCGGTGGCGGTGAGTTTGGGCAGCAGCGGCGGATCTTCTTGTGCCCCGCGGGCGGCGGTGAGTTTGGGCAGCAGCGGTGAGCTTGGCAGGCAGCGCTTCTGGTCACAGCGCAGAAGGTGGGCACAGCCTGAGCGCGCCAGCACAGCGCTTGGTAGGAAAGGCGCAAACAGGCCCTGGACACCACCCCGTAGCAGCGCACCAGCAGAGAGCCGCAGACTCTTGAGGGGGCAGCGCTAGCAGCAGGTGGCAAGTTCCTTCAGTGTAGCGCTTATTGAAGTTATGGCAGTTCGGGCTGGACTGTACCCATGAGGCACAGGGTCAAGACTGATTTGCATATGGCTGGGTTCAAACTGGAACGGCATGGTGAGCAAAAAAACGATGGATTCCGGCCCAGATCTCTGTACTGGGGTGAATGTATGACATTGTTCTGCATTCTGTCCATCAACTGTTTTGTTTGCATTTGTCACCCCGAGTGGGAAGGGTATGCCCAGACGTGGGTCCCTTGCTCTCCATGGCACTGGAATCAAGCTATCCTGGCTGAAGAGGGGTGAAACCCCGAAACCGGTCCTAGGGTGCTTGTTTCCTGTCCAGGGAGACCTGGCTTGGCAGTTCGGGCTGGACTGTTCCCATGAGGCACAGGGTCAAGACTGATTTGCATATGGCTGGGTTCAAACTGGAACGGCATGGTGAGCAAAAAAACGATGGATTTAGGCCCAGATCTCTGTACTGGGGTGAATGTATGACATTGTTCTGCATTCTGTCCATCAACTGTTGTTTTTGCATTTGTCACCCCGAGTGGGAAGGGTATGCCCAGACGTGGGTCCCGTGCTCTCCATGCCACTGGAATCAAGCTATCCTGGCTGAAGAGGGGTGAAACCCCGAAACCGGTCCTAGGATGCTTGTTTCCAGTCCAGGGAGGACCTGACTTGGCAGTTCGGGCTGGACTGTACCCATGAGGCACAGGGTCAAGACTGATTTGCATATGGCTGGGTTCAAACTGTAACGGCATGGTGAGCAAAAAAACGATGGATATAGGCCCAGATCTCTGTACTGGGGTGAATGTATGACATTGTTCTGCATTCTGTCCATCAACTGTTGTTTTTGCATTTGTCACCCCGAGTGGGAAGGGAATGCCCAGACGTGGGTCCCGTGCTCTCCATGCCACTAGAATCAAGCTATCCTGGCTGAAGAGGGGTGAAACCCCGAAACCGTTCCTAGGATGCTTTTTTCCAGTCCAGGGAGGACCTGGCTTGGCAGTTCGGGCTGGACTGTACCCATGAGGCACAGGGTCAAGACTGATTTGCATATGGCTGGGTTCAAACTGGAACGGCATGGTGAGCAAAAAACGATGGATTTAGGCCCAGATCTCTGTACTGGGGTGAATGTATGACATTGTTCTGTATTCTGTTCATCAACTGTTGTTTTTGCATTTGTCACCCCGAGTGGGAAGGGTATGCCCAGACGTGGGTCCCATGCTCTCCATGCCACTGGAATCAAGCTATCCTGGCTGAAGAGGGGTGAAACCCCGAAACCGGTCCTAGGATGCTTGTTTCCAGTACAGGGAGGACCTGGCTTGGCAGTTCGGGCTGGACTGTACCCATGAGGCACAGGGTCAAGACTGATTTGCATATGGCTGGGTTCAAACTGGAACGGCATGGTGAGCAAAAGAACGATGTATTTAGGCCCAGATCTCTGTACTGGGGTGAATGTATGACATTGTTCTGCATTCTGTCCATCAACTGTTGTTTTTGCATTTGTCATCCCGAGTGGGAAGGGTATGCCCAGACGTGGGTCCCGTGCTCTCCATGCCACTGGAATCAAGCTATCCTGGCTGAAGAGGTGTGAAACCCCGAAACCGGTCCTAGGATGCTTGTTTCCAGTCCAGGGAGGACCTGGCTTGGCAGTTCGGGCTGGACTGTACCCATGAGGCACAGGATCAAGACTGATTTGCATATGGCTGGGTTCAAACTGGAACGGCATGGTGAGCAAAAAACGATGGATTTAGGCCCAGATCTCTGTACTGGGGTGAATGAATGTAGGAGAGTAGGGTCTGCTATCCTATGGTCACCCCAAATTTTTGCTTTTTGCTTCACTGGTTTTTGACATATTGAGGCTGTGGGCCTGCTAATCAGACCCCCAGCCTGCTGTTCTCTCTAACTAAATTGACACTATGCACCCTAGGTGCATAACCAATTGGAAGTGGATCACCCTGTGAGCCCCTGTACCAGTGTACACTAGGTACCCAGGGCATTGGTGTATCTAAGGCCTACCAGGGGCTGAAGCATGTATTATGCCACCCCAGGCTTGGCCTAACAAATTTGACATAACTGGCTGATCACTCAGCTGGGGTAAGTTGGTGTAACCACCTCTTACTTAGGTGTAGTATACCTATACCTAACCTTAAATGGGACACATGTTAACCTATCAGTCACTCCTATGGCAGGCCTTAACAATCCTGAAGGCAGAGTGCTTGGTTCCATGTGAGATGGTGCTCAGGCATGAGCTGAGCCTGTCTGCAGTGGTCGGAACCATTTCCTTCTACTGTTTCCAGATATCGTCATACCATATACTCTTAAGTGCATTATGAACCTCGCGGTTAAATGCTATCTTTGGTTTGGCTTTATCAAAACATGTCGAGTAAGGTGTCATACGAATTGGAATACTAACCCCTCGCCAATTCTGGCGACGGGGTTAGCATTCCACCCTTCTAGGGGGACACGACATGTACAGTACCTGAAACCCGGGTAAAATCAGACATAGCCTCAGCTCCACAAAATGGATGCTGCCACCACAGACACAAGTCTGCCCTCCTGCTGCTGGGAGTCCTTCCAGCTTGGGAGACGTGGACAAAGGGTTTCCTGCCAGGGGAGGTGCGAGCACCACCCCAGACAGGAGTTTGTGTATTGGTCAGGTAGGGCTTGAAAGAAACCAGACATGCCTGAGGCTCACAAGGAGCCTCGGTGCATATGCCAGTTCAATCCGGTCCTGGGACACACCAGCCTCGGACCTGGGGCGAGCTGGACAAAGGATCGGGGGTGTAACCACCCCCTTCCTGGTCCCACCCTTAGGGAGGGACCTAGCAGGTAGTCCGGCCCCTAGAATCCGCTTAAAGGTAGGAGCTGTGTCCTAAGACTTCAGACATCCTGGAATCAAGTTAACCACAAGAAGAAGACGGGAACTTCGACGCTCTGCTGCACAGAGGACTGAAGGAAATCTTCCCTATGGTCAGGGAGTGACCATCTTGCTAACGCAAGCACCAACCAGCTATTGAACGTCTGCTTTGCCGCCGCCTCCTGCCAGAGCCCGAGCCCAGAGCCCGACAAGACCTGGACCTCCAGACCTCTCACCGCCCGATCCACAGTCCCTGCAAAGAAGGAACCCGTGGAGGCACCGAGACACGTGGAGCCAACCATCTTGAAAGACCGACGACAAGCTGCAAGCGCAGCAACAGAGGCTCCCTCCAAGTTGTGCTTTGGGTCCTGAGAAGCCCAATCACCGAGCAGCATCTGCACCAAAGGTGAGCCCTCCAGCATCTCCACGATCTGCGTGGGGCCCCTCTGCACTTTGCATCTCGACGCACCTGCCCGGTCCCTGGCCCGTTGGCTAGTGGCCATTTTGGCGACCTATTTGAAAATCAACGATGCTGGTCTGGTTGCTCCAGACTGGCCCTAGCTGCTCTCCAAAAGAGCAGCCCCTCTGACCTTGCTGGTCAGAACAATCAGCTTTCTTGAACTTCCACGACTCCTGCCTTTGCCAAGGCTTGTTTGCTTCTTTCGAGTCGCCGACACCGCCGACAGCGAGAGCCTGCGTGGGACAGCTCGTGACTCGACTCCTGGACGTCGTCGACCTTCAGGGACCACGTGGCTGCGGAGACAAGCTACACCTCTTCACCTGTTTGCACCCGACATCGCCTGGTACCTACCTGGTGCCACGCCGGTCACTGGCTAGTGACTGTGAACACTGTCCCCTCTGCTTTCAGGTCTTCTACAACTCCGATCCACCCTTGGATCCACCGCATCTCTTCTGGACCGACCGCCTGCAGCATCTTTTTTTCGACAGGCTCCATTGAATCGATAGAAGAAACCCGACGCACTTCGAGACCTATGCACCCGCTTCCTGTGGGTGAGGTAAAGCTGGCACTCCGGTGCCCAAGTGTAGAGAATCATCTCTAGTGTCTGTGTTTCGAATCTTGAGATCGTAGTCTAACCAGAAGAACCTTTCTGCAGTAACTTTGTAACTTTTACGCACCCATTGAAATCCTATGGGAGCACGCGTGTGACTTTCCGCACTGCACACGCAACCCGTGGACCTCCTGGTCACTAACTAAAGTTAGCTCCTTGTAGGCCCAGTGATTCTAGAGGCCCTAGGCCTTTTCCCTTTCCTGTTCGTGGTACTTATACCACTATTTTAGTATATGGTTTGAGTGGCCACCAGGGCCCATCCATATAAAGTGCAACTTCTGTGTATTATAACCTTGTCTTGTTTAACGATTTGTGCTCCTGTGCTCATAAAGAGTCTAGGGGTTACTTTGAGAAATAAATACATATATATTTTGAATATATATCTGTGTGGTGTCCTTTCATTGGTATAAAAGGGGGTTACATTTGGTAAAAAAGCCTGCTTAACACGCTTTAACGAGTTTAGCCTCAAAGACTGCTTAGCCTACGCTACCACTAGGGCAGCTAGTCCGAAAAGGTTGACTTACAACCACACCATAAGGGTTGCTTGGCATGGTACAAGGTGGTCACTTTAACTAGTGAACATCATATACCAGGCCAACTTCTCACATTGGTGAGCAGCGGTTGGATTTGAGCTTGCTGTGTTTTACCATTGTAATCTCTCGGTTACCAATTGAAAGATCACATAGGTACCTGTAGGTACATATAAAACAAGATAGATATACTTAAGTTCTACTGAACTTAGTTGTTGTAGAGCAAAGGGAGTAGCACACCCTGACTACAACTACTAGATAGGTTTAGTAGGTAAACCCAAGTGTAGGTAGATTGCAACACATCCACCCACACTTAAGAGCAATGGAGGGGGCAGAGGGGTCCAAGGTACCCATCTCTGTCGAGAGTGACCCCCAGAGGGCACCAACTCTCTTTGCTACCCTAAATCAAAATGAGCTCAGGCAGTTGGCAAATATCAGGGGCCTTAAACAGCCCAAGAACCCTACTTCTGCTGAACTCAGAGAGCTTTTGCAAGCTGATGAAGATCAGAGAGCTCTCAAGAAAGCCCCCCAGTTAGGCCCCTCAGGGACTGGAACAGGAGGCCCCCCTTCTGAAGATGCTACTGAGGTACCCCTTTCCAATAGTCACCCCTTAGATGAGATTCATACTACAGAGGATGAAAGTGAGAAGGGTACTGATACAGAAGGTAGTGAGGATGAAGGGAGAACTAGCCCAGTGCCAAGTGTTATACGTGGCCCAGCTAACCTAAGGCTATTGGGGACTGACAATGGGATCATCCCATTGGATCTCCCCAGTGGACTTAACCAGGGGCTTGGGAGGCAAAGGAATCACTCAGGTGAATCTAATGCTTCTCATGCCTCTAGAGGCTCTCGAGGTCACTCCAGGAGAAGGATGACCACCCCTCAGAGGAGGGAGCATAAGGCCAGAATGCAGGAAGCCCAGCTGAGAATCAGGAAACAGGAGTTAGAAGTAGCTCTGATGGAAGAGAAACTGAGTAAGGCTAGGTAACCTAAAGAGAGTGGGTCTATACCCACTGGTGGCAGCATTGTCCCTAAGGACAAAGATAGGGTCTTTGATAATAGGAACCTGTCCAAGGTTGTGCCCCCCTACAAAAGTGGGGATGACATCCACAAATGGATGACTGCTCTTGAGAGAGCCTGCAAAGTGCAGCAGGTTCCTGAAGACCAGTGGGCAGCAATCTTATGGCTCTCCTTTGAAGGGAGAGGCAGAGATAGACTCCTCACTGTTAGAGAGGAGGATGTCAGAAATTACAGAGTCCTGAAGAGTGTCCTAGTTGATGGGTTAGGCTTAACCACTGAACAGTACAGGTTAATGTTCAGAGACACCCAGAAGACACAGACTCAGGACTGGTCTGAATACATTGAATGTGCCACTAAGGCTTTGGAGGGTTGGTTGCTGGGAAGTAAGGTATCTGATTATACAGGATTGTACAATTTGATGATGAGAGAACAGATTTTAAATAACTGTCAGAACCAGCAACTGCATCAACACTTGGTTGACTCAGATCTGACCTCTCCCCAAGAATTGGGAAAGAAGGCAGACAAATGGGTCAGAACCAGGGTTAAGCAAAAGAACCAGAACCAGGGCCAAGGGGGTGATCAGAAGAAAACAGACCAAAAGGGTTGAGATCAGAAATCTAAAGACCAGAAGTCTTCAACAGGGCCCCAAACTAGTACTAACGAGGGTGGGTCCCAGCCTAAAGGGAAGAAGAAAGAAGGTCCAAAGAAACCCTGGTGCAAACATTGCAAGAATACAACTCACTGGACTAGTGATTGTAGGAAGGGTGGAACCCCCAACACTGTTGCCCCTAAGGCACCTGCTCCCAGTACTACTGTTAGCAGTGTTGGTCCCCAAACAAAGGGTGTAGTGGGAATCACTATGGGAACTGAAGGAGATTCTGACTTAGACAGAACCCTGAAACAGGCAGTCTTGATCTGTGATGGGGACATTTGTCCCTGACTGTGAGCCCCAGTAACCTGGGCAAGTACAGACAGACTCCTTTAATTAATGAAAAAGTGTCTCAAGCCTACAGGGACACATGTGCCAGTGTCACTATGGTGACACCAGGCTTTGTGGACCCTGGACAGTACATACCAGGTGAGAATTACCTGGTGACCAATGCCAGCAATGCCACTACTTCACATAGTGTGGCAGTTGTTAACTTCTCATGGGGAGGGGTAACTGGCCTCAAAAGGGTTGTGGTTAGTGCAGACCTCCCAGTAGAATGTGTGTTGGGCAATGACCTAGAGAGTTCTCTATGGTCAGAAGTGGAGTACAGGACACATGCAGAGATGTTAGGTATATCACCACATGTCCTTGCTGTGACCAGGTCACAGGCCAAAAAGTGCCTTACTGAACCACAGGTCTTGGATCCTGGAACAATGCACCAAGCACCTACCAAGAAGAAGAACAGGAGGGGAAAGGCTGTGCCTTCCCCCCTGCCTCAAGGTGATGATCAGCCTTCCCAGGAAGATGATCTAGAGGACCCTGAAGGAACTGTCCCTGAAGAGCTTGAACCTGATCAGGTTGAGTTTCTGGGGACAGGGGGACCTTCCAGGGCTGACCTGGGGCAGGCTCAGTTATCCTGTCCCTCTCTTGAACCCCTCAGACAGCTGGCTGCTGCTGAGGCTGCTGGGAATGCTCAAGGTACCCATAAAGTGTATTGGGATGAAGGGCTCCTTTATTCAGAGGCTAGAGACCCAAAACCTGGTGCAACCAGGAGGTTGGTTATACCTCTGCAATTTAGGGGCTTCCTTCTTACCTTGGCCCATGATAATCCTCTAGCAGGACACTTAGGCCGGAACAAGACTTGGGACAGGCTTGTCCCTCACTTTCACTGGCCTCACATGAATGAAGATACAAAGGAGTTTTGTCGCTCCTGTGTGACCTGCCAAGCCAGTGGCAAATCAGGTGCACAACAAAGGCTCCCCTAATACAACTACCTGTGGTGGGGGTCCGCTTTGAAAGAGTGGGAATAGATATAGTGGGTCCCATGGATCCTCCCACTGCATCTGGGCACAGATTTATACTGGTGGTAGTGGATCATGCCACCAGGTATCCAGAGGCAATTCCCCTTAGGACCACTACAGCTCCTGTTGTGACCAGGGCCCTGCTGGGAGTATTCTCCAGAGTGGGGTTTCCTAAGGAGGTGGTTTCTGACAGAGGTACCAACTTCATGTCAGGATACTTGACAGCTATGTGGAAGGAATGTGGTGTCAACTACAAATTCACCACTCCTTATCACCCACAATGCAATGGGCTTGTTGAGAGATTCAACAAGACCCTAAAGGGTATGATCAAAGGATTACCTGAAAAGCTCAGGCGAAGATGGGACATCCTTCTACCCTGCCTTCTGTTTGCTTACAGAGAGGTCCCACAAAAAGGAGTTGGCTACAGCCCCTTTGAATTGTTGTTTGGGCACCCTGTAAGAGGCCCACTGTGTTTAGTGAAGGAAGGATGGGAGTTACCTCTCAAAAAGCCTAAACAAGACATAGTGGACTATGTACTTGGTCTCCGCTCCAGGATGGCTGAGTATATGGAGAAGGCATCCATAAACCTTGAGGCAAGCCAGGCCTTACAGAAAGCTTGGCATGACCAAAAGGCTGTCTTGGTTGAGTTTCAGCCAGGACAGAAGGTATGGGTGTTGGAGCCAGTGGCCCCATCAGCACTCCAAGACAAATGGTCTGGACCCCATACAATCCTGGAAAAGAGGGGAGAGGTTACCTACTTGGTAGACCTAGGAACTCCCAGGAGCCCCCACAGGGTACTCCATGTTAACAGGTTAAAAGCATATGTTGACAGGGCAGACATGGGCTTGCTCATGGCTACAGATGAGGGACAGGAGGAAGAGAGTGACCCTCTCCCAGACCTGTTGTCTCAGAACCCTGAGGATGGCTCAGTTGAAGGAGTGACCCTTGGAGGCAACCTCACTGGTCATCAGCAGATGGAATGTAGACAGGTTCTACAAACATTTCAAGACATGTTTTCCTTGATACCTAGTCAAACTGACTGGTGTACCCATGTGGTGGACACTGGTGACAGTTTGCCTGTAAAGAACAAACTTTACAGACAACCTGACCACGTCAGGGACTGTATAAAGGCTGAGGTACACAAAATGCTGGAACTGGGTGTCATTGAACTCTCAGAGAGCCCCTGGGCTAGCCCAGTGGTTCTGGTCCCCAAACCTCACACCAAAGATGGCAAGAGAGAGATGAGGTTTTATATGGATTACAGAGGACTCAATGCTGTCACTAGGACAGATGCACATCCTATTCCAAGGGCAGATGAGCTCATAGACAAACTAGCTTCTGCTAAGTTTTTGAGCACATTTGACTTGACAGCTGGCTATTGGCAAATCAGATTAGCTGAGGAGTCTGAGGCCAAAACAGCATTCTCAACCCCAGGTGGGCATTATCAATATTTGGTGATGCCCTTTGGTCTGAAGAATGCACCTGCCACCTTCCAAAGGTTGGTGAATCAAGTCCTTACTGGGTTGGATGACTTTTGTGCAGCATATCTTGATGACATTGCTGTCTTTAGCTCCACCTGGGAGGATCACCTGATCCACCTGAAGAAGGTACTTGAGGCTCTGCAAAAGGCAGGCCTCACTATCAAGGCTACTAAGTGCCAGATAGGGCAGAGTAAGGTTGTGTATTTGGGCCACCTTGTAGGTGGAGGCCAAGTTCAACCACTGGAGAGTAAGATACAATCCATCAAGGACTGGTCCCCTCCAACCACCCAGACTCAAGTTCGAGCTTTCTTGGGCTTGACTGGGTACTACAGGAAGTTTGTTAAGAGCTATGGGTCCATTGTGACTCCTCTTAATGATCTGACATCCAAGAAGATGCCCAAAAAGGTTCAGTGGACAGTAAGCTGTCAAAAGGCATTTGATGACCTGAAGAAGGCCATGTGCTCTGCACCTATCCTGAAAAGTCCTGACTACTCCAAAGAGTTTATTGTCCAAACAGATGCTTCTGAGTTGGGTGTGGGAGCTGTGCTGTCACAACTTAATGTAGATGGTCAAGACCAACCCATTTCTTTTATTAGCAGAAGGTTGACCCCAAGAGAGAAGAATTGGTCAGCTATTGAGAGGGAGGCCTTTGCTGTGGTGTGGGCCCTGAAGAAGCTGAGGCCATACTTGTTTGGCACTCACTTCAAGATTCAGACCGACCATAAGCCCCTCTTGTGGCTAAATCAGATGAAGGGTGAAAACCCCAAACTGCTTAGGTGGTCCATTTCCCTACAGGGTATGGACTTTACAGTGGAGCACCGGCCAGGTACAGACCATGGGAATGCAGATGGTCTCTCCAGGTACTTCCACTTAGGACATGAAGACGAGACTGGTCAAGGCTAGTTTAATGTCCCTGCGTTTGGGGGGGGGGGGTTGTGTAGGAGAGTAGGGTATGCTATCCTATGGTCACCCCAAATTTTTGCTTTTTGCTTCACTGGTTTTTGACATATTGAGGCTGTGGGCCTGCTAATCAGACCCCCAGCCTGCTGTTCTCTCTAACTAAATTGACACTTTGCACCCTAGGTGCATAACCAATTGGAAGTGGATCACCCTGTGAGCCCCTGTACCAGTGTACACTAGGTACCCAGGGCATTGGTGTATCTAAGGCCTACCAGGGGCTGAAGCATGTATTATGCCACCCCAGGCTTGGCCTAACAAATTTGACACAACTGGCTGATCACTCAGCTGGGGTAAGTTGGTGTAACCACCTCTTACTTAGGTGTAGTATACCTATACCTAACCTTAAATGGGACACATGTTAACCTATCAGTCACTCCTATGGCAGGCCTTAACAATCCTGAAGGCAGAGTGCTTGGTTCCATGTGAGATGGTGCTCTGGCATGAGCTGAGCCTGTCTGCAGTGGTCGGAACCATTTCCTTCTACTGTTTCCAGATATCGTCATACCATATACTCTTAAGTGCATTATGAACCTCGTGGTTAAATGCTATCTTTGGTTTGGCTTTATCAAAACATGTCGAGTAAGGTGTCATACGAATTGGAATACTAACCCCTCGCCAATTCTGGCGACGGGGTTAGCATTCCACCCTTCTAGGGGGACACGACATGTACAGTACCTGAAACCCGGGTAAAATCAGACATAGCCTCAGCTCCACAAAATGGATGCTGCCACCACAGACACAAGTCTGCCCTCCTGCTGCTGGGAGTCCTTCCAGCTTGGGAGACGTGGACAAAGGGTTTCCTGCCAGGGGAGGTGCGAGCACCACCCCAGACAGGATTTTGTGTATTGGTCAGGTAGGGCTTGAAAGAAACCAGACATGCCTGAGGCTCACAAGGAGCCTCGGTGCATATGCCAGTTCAATCCGGTCCTGGGGCACACCAGCCCCGGACCTGGGGCGAGCTGGACAAAGAATCGGGGGTGTAACCACCCCCGTTCCTTGTCCCACCCTTAGGGAGGGACCTAGCAGGTAGTCCGGCCCCTAGAATCCGCTTAAAGGTAGGAGCTGTGTCCTAACATCCTGGAATCAACTTAACCACAAGAAGAAGACGGGAACTTCGACGCTCTGCTGCACAGAGGACTGAAGGAAATCTCCCCTATGGTCAGGGAGTGACCATCTTGCTAATGCAAGCACCAACCAGCTATTGAACGTCTGCTTTGCCGCCGCCTCCTGCCGGAGCCCGAGCCCAGAGCCCGACAAGACCTGGACCTCCAGACCTCTCACCGCCCGATCCACAGTCCCTGCAAAGAAGGAACCCGTGGAGGCACCGAGACACGTGGAGCCAGCCATCTTGAAAGACCGACGACAAGCTGCAAGCGCAGCAACAGAGGCTCCCTCCAAGTTGTGCTTTGGGTCCTGAGAAGCCCAACCACCGAGCAGCATCTGCACCAAAGGTGAGCCCTCCAGCATCTCCACGATCTGCGTGGGGCCCCTCTGCACTTTGCATCTCGACGCACCTGCCCGGTCCCTGGCCCGTTGGCTAGTGGCCATTTTGGCGACCTATTTGAAAATCAACGACGCTGGTCTGGTTGCTCCAGACTGGCCCTAGCTGCTCTCCAAAAGAGCAGCCCCTCTGACCTTGCTGGTCAGAACAATCAGCTTTCTTGAACTTCCACGACTCCTGCCTTTTCCAAGGCTTGTTTGCTTCTTTCGAGTCGCCGACACCGCCGACAGCGAGAGCCTGCGTGGGACAGCTCGTGACTCAACTCCTGGACGTCGTCGACCTTCAGGGACCACGTGGCTGTGGAGACAAGCTACACCTCTTCACCTGTTTGCACCCGACATCGCCTGGTACCTACCTGGTGCCACGCCGGTCACTGGCTAGTGACTGTGAACACTGTCCCCTCTGCTTTCAGGTCTTCTACAACTCCGATCCACCCTTGGATCCACCGCATCTCTTCTGGACCGACCGCCTGCAGCATCTTTGTCGACAGGCTCCATTGAATCGATAGAAGAAACCCGACGCACTTCGAGACCTATGCACCCGCTTCCTGTGGGTGAGGTAAAGCTGGCACTCCGGTGCCCAAGTGTAGAGAATCATCTCTAGTGTCCGTGTTTCGAATCTTGAGATCGTAGTCTAACCAGAAGAACCTTTCTGCAGTAACTTTGTAACTTTTACGCACCCATTGAAATCCTATGGGAGCACGCGTGTGACTTTCCGCACTGCACACGCAACCCGTGGACCTCCTGGTCACTAACTAAAGTTAGCTCCTTGTAGGCCCAGCGATTCTAGAGGCCCTAGGCCTTTTCCCTTTCCTGTTCGTGGTACTTATACCACTATTTTAGTATATGGTTTGAGTGGCCACCAGGGCCCATCCATATAAAGTGCAACTTCTGTGTATTATAACCTTGTCTTGTTTAACGATTTGTGCTCCTGTGCTCATAAAGAGTCTAGGGGTTACTTTGAGAAATAAATACATATATATTTTGAATATATATCTGTGTGGTGTCCTTTCATTGGTATAAAAGGGGGTTAAATTTGGTAAAACAGCCTGCTTAACACGCTTTAACGAGTTTAGCCTCAAAGACTGCTTAGCCTACGCTACCACTAGGGCAGCTAGTCCGAAAAGGTTGACTTACAACCACACCATAAGGGTTGCTTGGCATGGTACAAGGTGGTCACTTTAACTAGTGAACATCATATACCAGGCCAACTTCTCACAATGAATCACATTGTTTTGTTCGGCATTCTGTCCATCAACTGTTGTTTTTGCATTTGCCACCCCGAGTGGGAACGGTATGCCCAGATGTGGGTCCCGTGCTCTCCATGCCACTGGAATCAAGCTATCCTGGCTGAAGAGGGGTGAAACCCCGAAACCGGTCCTAGGATGCTTGTTTCCAGTCCAGGGAGGACCTGGCTTGGCAGTTCGGGCTGGACTTTACCCATGAGGCACAGGGTCAAGACTGATTTGATATAACTGGGTTCAAACTGGAACGGCATGGTGAGCAAAAAAACGATGGATTGAGGCCCAGATCTCTGTACTGGGGTGAATGTATGACATTGCTCTGCATTCTGTTCATCAACAGTTGTTTTTGCATTTGTCACCCCGAGTGGGAAGGGTATGCCCAGACGTGGTTCCCGTGCTCTCCATGCCACTGAAATCAAGCTATCCTGGCTGAAGAGGGGTGAAACCCCGAAACTGGTCCTAGGATGCTTGTTTCCAGTCCAGGGAGGACCTGGCTTGGCAGTTCGGGCTGGACTGTACCCATGAGGCACAGGGTCAAGACTGATTTGCATATGGCTGGGTTCAAACTGGAACGGCATGGTGAGCAAAAAAACAATGGATTTAGGCCCAGATCTCTGTACTGGGGTGAATGTATGACATTGTTCTGCATTCTGTCCATCAACTGTTGTTTTTGCATTTGTCACCCCGAGTGGGAAGGGTATGCCCAGACGTGGGTCCCGTGCTCTCCATGCCACTGGAATCAAGCTATCCTGGCTGAAGAGGGGTGAAACCCCGAAACCGGTCCTAGGATGCTTGTTTCCAGTCCAGGGAGGACCTGGCTTGGCAGTTCGGGCTGGACTGTACCCATGAGGCACAGGGTCAAGACTGATTTGCATATGGCTGGGTTCACACTGGAACGGCATGGTGAGCAACAAAACGATGGGCCCAAATTCACAGAACTAACTTAAGACAAAATCCTAAACTTACTACCATTTTGGTATTCAGAGAAGGCACTTACTCATTTTGGTATTCACAGAAGACACTGACTCACTTCGGTATTCACAGAAGTTAGGAGTCTTAACTTTAGGACTCCTAAATGCCTTCTGTGAATACCGAAAGTCTTAAAATTAGGATTTTTCTCAGTTTAGGAGTCCTAAAGTTAGGAGTCCTAACTATACTACTACTAAACTGAGAAAAATCCTAATTTAAAGGCTTTCGGTATTCACAGAAGGCATTTAGGAGTCCTAAAGTTAGGAGTCCTAACTTTACTACTACTAAATTGAGAAAAATCCTAATTTTAAGACTTTCGGTATTCACAGAAGGCATTTAGGAGTCCTAAAGTTAGGAGTCCTAACTTTACTACTACTAAATTGAGAAAAATCCTAATTTTAAGACTTTCGGTATTCACAGAAGGCATTTAGGAGTCCTGAAGTTAGGAGTCCTAACTATACTACTACTAAACTGAGAAAAATCCTAATTTTAAGACTTTCGGTATTCACAGAAGACATTTAGGAGTCCTAAAGTTAGGACTCCTAACTTCTGTGAATACCGTAATGAGTAAGTGCCTTCTGTGAATACCCAAATGAGTAAGTGCCTTCTGTGAATACCAAAATGGTAGTAAGTTTAGGATTTTGTCTTAAATTAGTTCTGTGAATCGGGCCCGATAGATTTAGGCCCAGATCTCTGTACTGGGATGAATGTATGACATTGTTCTGCATTCTGTCCATCAACTGTTGTTTTTGCATTTAGCGCTTATTGAGCACAGCGCAGGCAGGTGGAGGCCAGTTCTTGGAGCTTAGCGCTTGTTGAGCACAGCACTTACCTTGGGAGTTCCCAGTGCTTCCCAGACCTGGTGCCGGCAGCAGAGAACAGGCAGGATTTCCAGGGGTTAGTGGCAGGGTTGAGTTGCAGAGGGAGTTGGTAGTAGTAGGATGAAGGATGGTAGTATTGAGTAGGCACACTGGAGTTGGCACCCCGGGTTCTCCTCACACTGGGTAAGGTCAGCAGACTGGCAGGATCACTCAGCTATCTTGTGGCAGCAGGCCTAAGGTCAGTCAGCCCCAGTAGTGTAGTCTCCCCTTAGCTCAGCAGCCTATACTCCGGTGGAGGGTCCCCAGGTCCAGTAGTGCTCCAACTGCCTGTCAGGTTTTCCCTCCCTTACCTTTATACCCCTAGGCCAGGTGACCCTACAAAAAGGCGGCAAGTTCTGGCGCCAGCCTGGGGGGTTGGAAGATTCCAGAAGGCTCTGTGGACTCTGTGGTGGCTTGTCTGGTGACAAGAGGCTCAGGGTTACAGTATCATAATGTCCCAGCCTGATCCCAACTACTAGCGCGCAGATATGACAGTGGCCACTCCGCAGTAGCAGGGGCCTATGGCAACCATATTGGTAGGAGAGAGCACCTGCACCTCAGCACAGCTCAGCAGCGGTCAGGCGCCCAGAGTCCTATGTCCAACAAAAGATGGTGGTAAAGATGGAGGCAGAAAGGGAAATAAATGTGGGGTAAGACCACCCTAGGGATGACAGGTTTAACACGCGTCCCCCCCAGCTGAAAGTGGGGAGAGCTACCCAACCTCTAGGGTGTTCTCAACACTAAGGCGGAAGAACCGAGAGAGACCGTCAGCATTGGCGTGGTCTACTCCGGGTCGGTGTTCCACCCGAAAGTCCATACCCTGGAGGGAAATGGACCACCTCAGCAATTTAGGGTTTTTTCACCCCTCATCTGCATGAGCCAGCAAAGGGGTCAGTGGTCGGTCTGAATCAGAAAGTGAGAGTCAAAGAGATATGGCCTCAGCTTCTTCAAGGCCCAAACCACAGCAAACACTTCCCGTTCGATCGTACTCTACCGCTGTTCCCGGGGAAGTAGCCTCCTTGATATGAAGGCCACAGGTTGGTCTAGGGCCTCCTCATTAAGTTGTGAGAGAACTGCCCCAATGCCATGCCCTGAGGCGTCCGTTTGAATGATAAATTCCTTGGAGAAGTCTGGAGCTTTCAGCACCGGAGCAGTGCACACAGCCTGTTTGAGGGTGTCGAAGGCTTTTTGGCAAGCGTCTGTCCAAATTACTTTCCGGGGTTGCTTTTTTGACATGAGTTTGGTCAGGGGGGCCACCATGGTACCATAGCCCTTGACAAACCGGCGGCAATAACCCATGAGGCCCAGGAAAGCCCTGACCTCCGTCTGGGTTTTGGGGGGCTCCCAGGCCAGGATGGTCTCGATTTTGGCCTGTAGGGGCTGCACCTTACCCCTGCCCACCAGGTGCCCCAGGTAGACAACAGATACCTGTCCGATCTGGCATTTTCTGGCCTTGATGGCGAGGCCAGCCCGCTGCAGGGCCTGCAGCACCTCCTGAGGATGCTCCAGATGGTCCATCCAGCTGCTGCTGAAGACAGCTATGTCATCCAGGTAGGCAGCAGAGAAGGCCTCTAAGCCAGAAAGTACCTGGTTTACCAACCACTGGAAAGTAGCAGGAGCATTTTTCAGTCCAAAGGACATCACTCGAAATTGGAAGTGGCCCTCTGGGGTGGAGAATGCAGTCTTCTCCATGGCTCCATCCGCCATGGCGATCTGCCAGTACCCTGACGTAAGATCGAAAGTGCTTAAGTACCGAGCTGCCCTTAGCCGGTCAATGAGCTCATCCGCCCTAGGGATCGTGTGAGCATCCATCTTAGTCACGGAGTTGAGGCCTCGATAGTCTACACAGAACCGAAGTTCAGGTGTGGTGCCCGGTGGGGCCGCTTTCGGCACCAACACCACCGGACTAGCCCAGGGGCTGCTGGACGGCTCGATCACACCCAGCTCCAGCATCTTGGTGACTTCACGCTGGATGTGGTCTTCACTTTGTCGGACAGCCGGTACGACTTGGTCTTGACAGAGGGGCTGTCTCCTGTGTCCACGTCATGGGTACACAGGTGGGTGATCCTAGGAGTGAGGGAAAACAAGGAGGCGAACTGCTCCAATACCTGGCGGCAGTCCCCCTGTTGCTCCGGCGTCAGGGACGGGGAGAGGACCACTCCCTCCAACGATCCATCTTTCTCTTGGGACGCCAGAAGGTCCGGAAGAGACTCACTCTCTTCCTCCTCGCTTCAATCATTCACCATCAGGAGGGTAAGTTTCGATCTCTCGCGGTGCGGCTTGAGGTGGTTAACATGCAACACCTGGTGGGGTCTCCGCGGGGTCTTAAGATCCACCAGGTACGTGGCTGGGCCCTTCTTCTCCAGTATCTCGTACGGGCCAGTCCACCCGTGCTGGAGGGCGCTAAGCTCTCCGGGCTCCATGACCCACACCTTTGGTCCAGCTTCCAATTCCACTGGATGGGCACTCCGGTCGTACCACTCCTTCATGACGGCTTGACTGGCCTCCAGGTTGTCAGATGCCTTCTTCCACAGCTTGGACATCTGGCTGTGGAATGCCAGCATGTAACTTACCACATCCTGGGGAAGCCTCCTAGGAGTCTTCTCCCACCCCTCCTTAACGAGACTGAGGGGTCTCCTGACAGGGTGTCCATACAGAAGTTCGAAGGGGCTAAAGCCTACCCCCTTCTGTGGCACCTCCCTGTAGGAGAACAACAGACAGGGCAAGAGGACGTCCCACTTCCTCCTCAAGTCCTCAGGCAAACTCTGGATCATTCCTTTTAGCGTCTTATTGAAACGTTCCACAAGCCCGTTGGTCTGGGGGTGGTAAGGAGTGGAGAACTTATAGGCCACCCCACACTCCTTCTACATGGCCTGCATGTAGGCAAACATGAACTTGGTGCCCCTGTCCGACACCACAACCTTGGGGAAATCCACCCGGGTAAAAATCCCCATCAGGGCCCGCGCCACCACAGGTGCAGTAATGGTCCTCAGAGGGATGGCCTCCGGGTACCGGGTGGCGTGGTCCACCAGGACTAGGATGAACCGATGTCCAGAGGTGGTCGGCAGATCCAGAGGCCCAACAATGTCGATACCTACGCAATCAAATGGGGTTCTGACGACCGGTAGTGGTTCCAGGGGGACCTTCAACTTGGTCCTGGTCTTCCCACTCGCCTGGCAAGTCACGCACAACTTGCAGAAGGTGTCAGAGGCGACTCTCATCCTGGGCCAATAAAAGTGTGGGACCAAACGAGCAAACGTTTTATCTTGGCCCAGGTGTCCCACCAGGGGGATCTCATGTGCCAACTCCATTAGAAAGGCTAGGTAGCATTGGGTGACCTCTAAGGCCCTCGAGGACCCATGCACCTGAGCCTTGGGCTCACTGTAAAGAAGGCCGTCCTCCCAGTAGATGTGATAGTTTACAGCAGCATTTCCAGCTGCTTGGGCTTTGGCCTGTCGCCGCATGCCTTCAAGGGTGGGGCACTCCCTCTGCGCCCAACAGAATTCCTCCCGGGTAGGCCCTCCTTCCACCTGCCACTCTGCAGGGGTTGGCAAGTCCCCCACGGGACCAACGTCATCCTCCGTGGACTCCGGGGCCACCGCAGCGGGTGCCCCATCCATCTCACGGGGTGCATCTTCCAAGGCATCGTCCTGATCAGCGGTGGGCT
Organism: Triturus cristatus; assembly: GCF_964204655.1. Lineage (NCBI taxonomy): Eukaryota > Metazoa > Chordata > Amphibia > Caudata > Salamandridae > Triturus > Triturus cristatus. The sequence continues at coordinate 1,210,369,219 of NC_140584.1, read as the reverse complement.
GGGCCATTGTTCCAGGCTCCAGCCCTGGTTGCTCCCCTTGTCGGGCAGCCATGGACCATGGGACCGCACTGGTCCATCCAGGTAATCCCAGCATTTCGGTGTGTGCTTGAAACTCCACATCCTCCAGGCGGTATGCTCCAGGTCGTTTCCTAACAAACAATCCACTGGCATGGCAGGGCTCACCACGGCTCTCAACAGGCCAGAGACCCCTCCCCACTCAAAGGAAACCTGGGCCACAAGGTAGTGACCCACACTGTTGTCAGCCATCACAACCGGGTGGAATACGTCAGGAACCACCTGCTCCGGGGACACCCGCTGTCTCCTTATCATCGTCATGCTGGCACCTGTTTCCCTCAGAGCTTCCACCTCCTGCCCGTTAACCAGGACTAGGGGTGGGCGGAATTTGCGAAAGTGACTTTCGCAAATTATCGCGAAAATGTTAAAAATCTCCACAAACACGCGGAAATATCGCGAAGATGCGGAAGTTTTTTTCCCGCCCGTTCGCTGTATTTTCTGCGTGGTCGCGGCTCGCCAACTTACCCATGCGGTTGCTCACGGGCGTGGCCATCTTGTTTTCACTTTTCTCGCGGTGCATGATCGCGAGAAGAAAGACGTGATCGCGCGACCAATGACATTACTGCGGGCGTGAACTGTCGCGAGACAGCGCAAATGGCTACCAACAATCCAACATCTCGTGGAGAACGCGACCGGATCGGGAAAACTTGTCGGCGAACGCGGGGATTCAGGTAAGGCGATCACTCGCGCGCGAGAATGTATTATTTTACAGCGCGAGCAAGAAACAAATTATCGCTAAGCTGCGGAATGCGAAAATGTCAAATTATCGCAATTTCCGCGAGCGGAACGGAAATTTAGCCCAGGCCTAACCAGGACCCTCTGCCGGTACTTGGCAGTATTTGAGGGTACCTGCATCTGTGGGACCATCTCCCAGTCCCCCAGGGATACTAGGGTCAAGCCTGCCCACTTACCCCCCTTATCTAGGGACGAATCCTCCCCCAGCGCTACACTAGTCACCCCAGGGCTCTTACCTCCAGTAGGGGCTGGGGACCTTTTCCGACATTGGGGATCCCCCTTATAGTGTCCCACCTCCCCGCACTCATAGCACCGGACAGTTTTGGGCTGCTGACTTTGGTCAGGATAAGTAGGCTTTGGAGAACCAGATTGGGGCTGGGATCCTACCCCTCTCCCTTGTGGTCTATTTTTGGGGCCTTTGGAGAACTCCTTCTTTTTATCTCCCCCTCTCTCTTCTGGGGGAAACCCTGGCCACCCTTTTGGGAGTCCCCCCGGATCCATTGTGGGACACCCGGGTACTGACCCAGGTATCCGCCTCCTCCGCAAGCTCCCTCGGGGCGGTCAACTTGAGGTCCACCAGGTGTTGGCGCAGCTCTGGAAAACACTTATCAAGAAGGTGCTCTCTTAAAAACAGATCGTACAGCCCTTCGTAGTCGGTCACCTCACTGCCCCGCACCCAACCTTCTAATGCTTTGCGGGCATATTCTTGAAAATCTATGCAGTTCTGGGTGGGAAGCTTGTGGCTATTTCTGAATTTCTGTCAGTATTTCTCTGGGGTCTGGCCAAATTTCTTAAGCAACACTTCCTTCATAACAGAGTAATTGGTCTGGTCTGCCTTTTCTAAGGTCAAGAGCGTGTCCCTCCCCAACGGAGGCATGTACCTATACAGGCCACCCACCCAATAACTCTTGGGGACCCCATGGGCTACTAAGGACACCTCATAGGCCGCTAGCCACTTATCGCTGTCATCCCCTACACTGAAACTGGCCACCACATCCTTAGGCATGTAGAATCTAGATTCCCATGGAGCTTCGATAGGTACGCTGCCACCATTTGCACTGTTGTTAGCTCCTATCTGTAGGGCTTTAATTTCCAACTCCTTGAGGCTAAGCTCATGGAGAAGCTTCCTTTCCTCGATAGCCAGCCTCTTCTCTTCCCTCTCCTTCTCTAGTCTAGCAAGCTCTAGCTTAAGTTGTCTCTCCTCCCTCCTGTCTTCGAACTCCTCCGCAGCCCAGCTCCTCACTGACACACTAACCACTAACGTCTTCCTGGCAGCACATTCTCACTAACATCTATGTGCAGTAGGTCCAGCTCTCCTGGAGCGTCCTGCTCTCCCTGCCCCTCGTCCCCCTCCCTCCCAGGTGGGCCAATGCCCATGCTCTCAAGGTCTTCTGAAGCTCCTCTCTCTTGGTGTCTCCCTTGAGGAACACCCCCTTCCTCTGGCAGAACTCCCTAAGCTGCGCCACCGTGTACGTTTCTAGATTGGCCAGCTCGAACTCCATCCTGCTAGGTAGGGCCTCGGACAATTTCAGGGAAAACCACTAAGACGTAGGTAACAGGCTTAATACAAGAGCAGTCACAATCAGGCAATCAGAGAATTTCAAGCTTGCATTAAAATAGGTGTCTGATTGCGGCGCACATTGAGTCACTGTAGGGTGCTGCACAAGCACAAGTCCTAATCCCACCGCTGAACACCAGTGTTAGACCAGGAAGGTCCCAGGGACCACCGACTCCGATGCGGTAGCTTTGCGCGAGGCGGGAAGGCACTCCAGGGGCTATGTGTTAAGTAGTTGTGCAGCACACACGCACACTGACCCAGTAATGTACACGCAATGAAAAGACACCACTCCAGGTTCATTGGCAAAAACAAGTATCTTTATCTACTTCTGGTGAAGGTAGGTAACGCAAGGTTTGCACTTTAGACAGGATAACCAGTTTTTATAACAGCAGGCCTCCACAAGTAACACTCCCACTACTAAGGGTGGGCGGAATTTGCTATAGTGGCGTTCGCAAAATATCGCGAAGCGGCAAAAAATCTCCGCGATCACGCGAAATTTCACGTGATCGCGGAGATTTTTGTGTGCTGATTAATGCGTTACTGAATTTGACCTTCAACTCGGGCACCTGCTTGATTTATATCTGTAAGACTTACAGATATAAATAAAGCAGCTGCCCAAGTTGAAGGTCAAATACTATAAGTGCTTCCTGTTGGGGTTTAATTGTTGTGACAGGAGCATCGTGCCAGAATGAATCCTGCCCTGCATAATTATTTATCCAAGAAGATGCCACTGTTTTGTGCAATACCTCTACTCAACTGGAGTACTTTCTACTGGCTAATCAGTAAGTGCTACGCTACCTCGTTGGGTAAATGTATAGTGCTTTTCCTACACTACAGCTACGTAAAGGGCCAGAAGAGTTGTCTACAGCGACCATGTGTGTCTGTAACGTTGCCACAGCGCCGACGGGTGCCGGGGTCCCTCGAGTGAGCTGTCCATCATAGTGGGGAAAAGGGCGGAAAGACGTTGCACACCGCTGGTGTGTGGGCCGGTGCCAAACGAGTAGGGCTTCCATGCAGTTCACATGCCTCTTGTTTATAAAGGGCCAGAGACCGATCAGAGAAGCAGATGAGGAGACAGAACCTCCTGGTGTCAGGAACTACACGGGGATTGTGCTCAGGAAACTCATGGGTGCACAGACCTCCATCAATGATTACAGCAAATTGCTGACGGTAGATATGGGGAGAAAGCACACCTGCCTAGCCTCCACTGTGTGCTGATTAATGCGTTACTGAAAGTGACCTTCAACTCGGGCACCTGCTTTATTTATATCTGTAAGACTTACAGATATAAATAAAGCAGGTGCCCGAGTTGAAGGTCAGACAAATACTATAAGTGCTTCCTGTTGGGGTTTAATTTTTGTGACAGGAGCATCGTGCCAGAATGAATCCTGCCCTGCATATTTATTCAAGAAGATGCCACCGTTTTGTGCAATACCTCTACTCAACTCAGAGTTTTGCCATATGATGAAAGGTGGCGCCACTCCTGTTGCTTCAACATGGCTTGCATATAAATGCATGTTATTTTCACTTACAGAATGATCCAGGCAGGTGACAGCAAACATGTAGTAGTAGGATGAAGGATGGTAGTCAAACAATCAATCAATCAATCATGGCATTTGTAAAGCGCACTACATTCCCGCGAGGGTCTCAAGGCGCCGGGGGGAGGGGAGCTGCTACTGTTGGAAGAGCCAGGTCTTTAGGAGTCTTATGAAGGTCAGAAGGTCTTCGGTCTGCCATAGGCGAATGGGGAGGGTGTTCCATGTCTTGGCGGCGAGGTGGGAGAATGATCTGCTGCCTCTTCGGATGCGGGGGACGGTGGTGAGGGCGCGGTCTGCGGAGCGGAGCTGGCGGGTGGGGGTGTAGAGGCTGAGTCGGCTCTTGAGGTACGTTGGTCCTGTGTTGTGGAGTGCCTTGTGTGCGTGGGTGCGGAGTTTGAAGGTTATCCTCTTGTTGACAGGGAGCCAGTGCAGGTTTCTCAGGTGGGGTGTGATGTGGCTGCGGCAAGGGGTGTCGAGGATATGGCGTGCGGAGGCGTTCTGGATGCGTTGAAGCCGTTTTAGGAGTTTGGCCGGGGCTCCTGCAAGAGTGCATTTCCGTAGTCCATTCTACTGCTGACGAGGGCCTGGGTGACTGTCCTTTTGTTTCGGTGGCGATCCACTTGAAGATCCTGCGATGCATGCGGAGGGTGTTGAAGCAGGAGAAGGAGACGGCGTTGACCTGCTTCGTCATGGAGAGGGTGGAGTCGAGGATGACCCCTAGGTTGCGTGCATGGTCGGTGGGTGTTGGGGGTGTTCTTAGTGCAGTCGGCCACCAGGAGTCGTCCGAGGGGGTGGATCCGAGGATGAGGACCTCCGTCTTGTCTGAGTTCAGCTTCAGTTGGCTGTTCCTCAGTCTTGAGTAGGCACATTGGAGTTGGCACCCTGGGTCCCCCTCACACTGGGTAAGGTCAGCAGACTGGCAGGAGCACTCAGCTATCTTGTGGCAGCAGGCCTAATGTCAGTCAGCCCCAGTAGTGTAGCCTCCCCCTAGCTCAGCAGCCTATACTCCAGCGGAGGGTCCCCAGGTCCAGTAGTGCCCCAACTGACTGTCAGATTTCCCTCCTTGACCTTTATACCCCTAGGTCAGGTGACCCTTCAAAAGGCGACAAGATCTGGCGCCAGCCTGGGGGGTTGGAAGATTCCAAAGGCTCTGGGGACTCTGTGGTGGCTTCTCTGGTGACAGGGGCGGGACGATCAGGAATACAGTAACATTATGTCCCAGCCTGATCCCAACTACTAGCGCGCAGATATGACAGTGGCCACTCCACAGTAGCAGGGGCCTATGGCAACCATATTGGTAGGAGAGAGCACCTGCACCTCAGCACTATTCAACAGCGGTCAGGCGCCCAGAGTCCTATGTCCAACAAAAGATGGTGGTAAAAATGGAGGCAGAAAGGGAAAAAAATGCGGGCTAAGACCACCCTAGGTCTGACAGGTATAACAGTGTCCGACATGTGTCTGTTCCATTCATCTCCAACATAGTGACTGTATCAGCGTGGGCCTGCCCTCTGAATCCTGCCCTGTGCATCGAGACACTCCGCGACAAGGTCCCTTGTCATCCCGTGAACCTGCTCTGACCTTGCCCCAGTGCACCGCAAGTCAGCGGCCCGTGGCGGCACGCCCATGCAGGATGCTGTGCATCTGGGGCTACTAACTCTGAGCAGCACAAATCATGGGGCCTTTTTATGGTTGAATGGTTGTGTCCTTTACGATCTACACTGTTGTTGATTTCTGACTGCACCAGGCAGCCCTTGCCGGCTGGTGTGCACACACCCCACACACATCCAACACAGGTGTCAATCGGTAAGTGTGCCTGATAATAAATGTGGCCATGCGCACATGCCCGTAGCCATTCACACCATCTGAGCAAGTGTGTCCGTGTGTTCATTGTGTCAGCTTGATGGGAACGGGCCCTGCAACATCACAGTGTGCTGTCTTCTGCAGACGTTGCCATGTCACCTCAGCGTTTGCAGTGACCCTGGACATGTAGCCCCGCACCTGCCCCCCTGCATGCACAGGCTGCGTGTGCTGGTTCGGCAGGGGGGCAGGGCATGGTCCGGACCTGGCCAGGTGCAGGAAGTGCGGTAAGTGTGTCTCTGTTTTGGGGTGTTGTCACCACCAGGGCCAGAGTACACGATGTTGCAATGTGGCATGTACCAGGAGGGCGGGCCCGCAGGTACGGGGCCATGTAGGAGCGCAAGAACGCTCGGGGTCTTGGCACATGCATGCCAGGTGTGATGTGTATCAGTCTTGTGGATGCATGAGTCTGTTGCCTGGCCTCATTTCCTGCTACTAGCGAACAGAGACACCACACGGATGCCGAAATAGAGCGGTTCCAGCTTGGCTTGACTTCCAGCTCCAAGAGACACGCACACGTCCTTAAGTGGACGCGGTCTTCTAAATTGAAGCCACTGAATAAATATGTACCCTTAAGCGGATTATCACGCTTGGACACAGGAACCATGACCCTTCATGTCCTTCATTAAAGGAATCCCGCCCTACGAACGGCAGCGGACACACAAACAGGTCCAGCACCTATCCAGGTTGCCCCTTCTGTCCTGATGAAGATCCGCACGGCCAAGGTTCAAACCCCCCTTAAGGAATATAGACGGGTCGAAACGTCGACGCCCCCATTTCTTTAGCCTGGGACACGCCACTCCCTCACGTGCTATACTAGAATTGTCTTCTAGTTTGATTTGTAAATGTATAATTCAGTTTGCATACTTTGAAACGTGACCAGGCTCTATAGGACGGTGATTCTTAACCAGTCCAGTATTGAATTTTGCCTGAATTTCCTTATGTCACTACCCTCTGAATTCTTTCTTTCTTCACTCATTCACCCTTAAGCACCCTTGCTATATGCACGTTCCCTCTGGAGCAACCTTGACGACAACAAGTGTCAAAGTAAAGACTATGGGCCATATGTAGGTAGCCTAATACCGGTCGGTAACGGCCGATTTTCGGTAATTATACCGTTACCGACCGGTATTTAGGCTTTTGCTATGTAGGGGGAACATTTCAGGATTCGGTAATTTACCGAATCGGTAAAATTACCGAATCGGTAATTTTACCAATTCGGTAAATACCGAATCCTGAAATGAGATGTAGGTGACACTCAAATGAGTGATGTGTAGGGAAAATAATTCGGTATTTAGCACCAAATATATGTTGGTGCTAAATACCGAATTCATTGCAAAAAGCAATATTTTGCTGGACTAACAGTGCCATGTGGCAGACATACATGCCCTTAGGGCATGTATGTGCGCCACATGTGCACACATGCAGGAATCAGGGGTGCAACAGGGTGTCAATGTGACACCCTGCCACCCTTGAATGTGCTCCCCCCATTACCGAATCGGTATTTACCGATTCGGTAATGAGGCATACCTTCCCATTGATTCAATCAATGGGAAGGTATGCCTCATTACCGAATCGGTAAATACCGATTCGGTAATTACCGAATTTCTCCGATTCGGTAATATTTACCGAATGATTACCTACATACGAGTTACCACTTCTTAAATACCGAATCGGTAAAGTTCGGTATTTAAGAAGTGGTAACTTGTATGCTACCTACATATGGCCCTATAAGATAATAAATGCATGGTGATTTTGATTTTTGTTTTGTTGCATTCTTTGGTTTACGTTGAATACTGTATTTAATACCAAGAGCTATCAAATTTATTCTCTTTAGCTCATAATTAAGTGAATGATATCACTGAGTAAGGACCTATAGCCCCTTCTGGTAATAAAGTTCCAGGACCATTGTTTTTTGTATCATAATTACACCCAGGTCCTTGACTATTGGGTTACCCCATTTTTGTAATGGCCTCATTCGCAGCGCGATCCCAGCCAGCCATGTCCGGACCATTGGCCTACACCCAAGTGGGAGCACACCTTCGAAGGCCAGTGTAGGAGAGTAGGATCTGCTTTACATGGGTACCCCCCACTTGTTGCTGGTGTTTCACTGTTTTTCGACCTTAGTCTGGCTGTGGCCCTGCTAATCAGGACCACAGCCTAGCTGCTTCCTCTCTAAAATGGTTTGCATGTACATTAGGTACATATCTAATTGGAATCTGGAGTGCCTTATAAGCCCCTAGTATATGGTATACTATGTACCTAGGACATAGGTACCTCAGAGGCCTACCAAGGGCTGAAGCATGTATTATGCCACCCCTGGGAAGCACTCCAAAATGGCACCACAGGTCTGCTACTGCAGCCTGGGTAAGGGTGTGCTTGCACCCCTTACCGTGGTAAAGGCTACCTATATCCACATATATATACAGACACATATAAACTATAAGTCACTCCTATGGCAGGCCTTAACAATCCTGAAGGCAGAGTGCTTGGTTTTGTGTGAGAGGGTGCCCAAGCATGAGCTGAGCCCCTCTGCAGCTTTTGTTAATCCTTCCTTATGGCTGTTCTGTGATACAGCCATACCATATACTCTTAAGTGCATTACAACCTCGCGGTAAATGCTAACTTTGTAATGGCTGCATCAAAACATGTCGTGTTTGGTTTCAAACGCTTTGGAATACTACCCCCCGCCAATTTTGGTGGGAGGGGTAGCATTCCACCCTTCTAGAGGGAGAGACATGTTCACACTGGTCAAACCCGGTAGGACTTTCCTGAGCCCTGGCATCACAAAATGGATGCCTCTGCCACAGACATGGGTCTGGCCTCCTGCTGCTGACCGAAACTCCGGTAGGGGAGGCCTGGACAATAGGTTTCCTGTCGAAGGGAGATGTAACCACCTCCCCAGACAGGCAGATGTGTATTGGTGCTGGGCCGGAGCACTCCCTGGTGCTTTGAAGTCCTGCACTGGGGGTACCCTTGGTGTCCCTGTGCATAGTCCAGTTCAAACCGGTTGCAGGGGCTACCTGCCCCTGCTCTGGCGGGAAACTGGACAAAGGAAATGGGTGTAACCCCCCCTCTTTCCAAGCCCACCCATAGGTGGAGCCTTAGAGTTAATCCATCCCCTAAACTTAGTATAAGTATAGGAATCCCTGGACGAAACTCTGCACTATATATCCTGGACCTTCGACTTTCTATCACAACTAGAACATGGAAGAAATCTCCCTTGGGGTCAATGAGTGACTCCCCTGCAGGGCAGGCAACAAAGAAGCAACTGACCAGTCTGCATCGCTGAAGCTCCCGCCAGACGCCGAAGTCCTTGCATTATCATAGGTGGATTTCCAGACTTCGCCGAGGCTACCCTGAGTCCACAGCAAAGCTGAGGCCCGTGGCTATCGTGGGTGACGTGGAACCATGACCCCTGGACACCGTGATCTTTTGCAGCAACAGTATCTTCCTGGTCCTCCTCGAAGTTGTGCTTTAGGCTCCGAGTAGCCCCAGCCTTGAGCACCTCCTGCACCGAAGATTGCTGGCCTCCACTCCACGAGCGACCCGTGGGCCAGTTTCAAGTGCGACCGCTCGAGGCTTCTTTGCGATCACTAGCCCGTTGGCTAGCAGGTCCCCACGAAGGCAACTCCTTTTCTGCTTGGGCTTTCCTAGTTGCTCCAGACGTGCCCTGACTTACCCTCGCTGGGTGAGTCCCTCAGACCTTGCTGGTCTGCACAGCAGTCCTTTCTCTGAATTTCTGTGACTTGCCGTTGCCAAGGCTTGTCGGGTCCATTCTGGTCGCCGACACAGCAGCACTCGACAGACTTCGTGGGACAGCTCGAATCTGGCTCGTGGACTTCTTCGACGCCTCCTGGACCTCGTGGCTGAAGAGTCAAGACACCCACCAACTAACCTGAAGCTCCCAACATCTGTGGGCATTGGTCCATCCTGCCCTTGATCACTGGCTAGTGACCCAGACTCTGTCCCCTCTTCTTTCAGGTTCCTTCCATCGTAGATCCAGGCTTGGATCTCTTCGGACACTTCTCCTCTTCACGGCAGCAGCAGTTCTTTGCAGGCTTCCATTGCAATCGATGACGCAACCCGACACCATAAGACACCTATGCACCCGGCTTCCCTGGGTGAGGTAAATCGAGTACTCCGGTGCTCCCGTGGGTGCTAGCCCTAGAACTTTTTAAGTCCAAAAGGGTTTGGTCCCGACTCGATTAGAAGTGTCCCTAATCTTTAAATTTCCAACCGCGACATTGCCCAAAGAAGATAAAGGGAACCCGCTGTTGTGTTTACACACTGCATACAGTCCCCGTGGGTCCCCTATATCCCTACCTTGGGTGGTTCCTTGGGGTCCCAGCGATTCTACAGGCTCTAGGCCTTGTGTCTAGTTCAGTCGTGGTTCTTATATTATTTTTTTGGTATATGGTTTGGTACGCCACTAGGGCACTGATCGATGGGTTTGGCCTAACCTCTAGGGCCCAAACGTGTATTTGTGCTATTACTGATAATTGCTGACTTGTAACTTAAGTACTTCGAACTCCAGTCTCATAAAGAGACTAAAGGGGTGTGTGTTAACCTAAATACATATATTTTAAATACATACCTGGTGTGGGTGTCCTTTCATTTGATCATTCAAGAGATTATAGACTGGTAAAACAAGCTGCTTTACATTCCTTCAAGACTTAGCCTAAAGGCTGCTCTCCATAGCTACCACTAGGATAGCTTTACATTTACACATCAGGCCACCTTCTCACATTGGTGTGCAGCGTGTGGGATTCCAGCTTGCTATTGTTTTACCAGATAATCTCAATTGAATTGATCAACTGAAAACCACTAAAGGTACCTGAGGTACATATAATATCAAGTTTAGCTACAGTAAGTTCTACTGAACTTAGAGTTGTGTGTTAAGGGATAGCACACCCTTTCTACAACTCAAGAGAGTTTAGTAGCCCACACTAGTGTAGGTAGTGCAATCCACCACACCACATTAGTAATGTCTATCCAGCCAGGAACCAGTCGGTCCCTACCAGGAGCCAGTGAGCTACTTCCCTATAAATATAAGGATCTCTCCTTTGCTCAGCTTAGGGCCTTATGTTCCATTAGGAAGCTGAAGACAGGCAAAAGTCCATCCACCAAGCATCTCATAAAGATACTTAAGCTGGATGATATCACAGGGCCTAGTGGGCCTGATAGGATAGACGGTGTGGGTGGGGCAGCACCTGAGGGTGGGCCTAGGGGTGGAAACTCCCCTGACCCTACCTCTGATGCTGACCAGATTGGTGACAATGACCAGACTCTGGTGAACCCAGATCTCCTGGATGAGGATGAGGAGGATGACAATAATGCTCCTTCCTTTATCCCTTCAAGTAGACCTGACAACAGGGCTAGAAGTGATAGATCTCTGTCAAGGGGATCTATCCAGTCTAACTCCTCTATAGGGACCTCTGTCTCTTTTCATAGAGGGAGGGAAACCATCCAGGAGAGGAGAGAGAGACTGCTGAAGTATGAGCAAGACAAGTTTAACCTCAGAAAGCAGCAGATGTCCTTAGATTGGGAAGCCCCAGAGCTCTACAGAGCTAGTAAAAAGGAGGGACTAGAGTCCCTTGGTGGCAGCAATTTCCCTAGAGATAGGGAGAGGTCTTATGACCATAGAAACCTAAGTAAGATTGTCTCTCCCTACCAGAGTGGGGATGACATCCACAAATGGATAACTGCCTTGGAGAGGGCCTGTAAAGTACAAAAGGTCCCTCAAGGTCAGTGGGCAGCAATCCTATGGCTCTCCTTTGCAGACAAAGGTGGAGACAAGCTCCTCACTGTATGAGAAGAGGATGCTGATGATTACAAAGTCTTGAAAAGTGCACTGATCGATGGGTTTGGCCTAACCACTGAACAATACAGGTTAAAGTTCAGAGATACCCAAAACGCACAAAATCAGGACTGGGTTGACTTTGTTGACTGTGCTGCTAAGGCTCTGGAAGGTTGGTTATTGTGCAGTAAAGTGTGTGACTTCAAAGGATTGTACAATCTGATAATGAGGGAGCAGATTCTTAATAACTGTCAAAATCAGCTGTTGCACCAGTACCTGGAATTGGGAAAGAAGGCAGACAAATGGGTCAGAACCAGGGTGAGGCAGGGGGTACAAAACCAAGGTGGTGACTCAAAGAAGAAAGATTCCCAAAACTCTGACAAGGGTGGGGACAAGGGTAAAGACCAGAAGTCTTCTCAAGGGCCCCAAAAATCTTCTTCAAGTGGGGATTCACAGTAAGGAAAGGGTAAAGGCCAAAAGAAACCTTGGTGAAAAATCTGTAAACAGAAAACTCACTGGACTAGTGACTGCACCAAGGCCAAAGAAAATATTTCAGCCCCCACCAATGCCCCTAAGGCACCTGCTCCCCCTAGTGCAGTTACAATTGGTGGTGGGAATACACAGAATAAGGGTGTAGTAGGGTAGACCCTGGGTTCTGAGATGGACTCTGGCCAAGTCAGAGTACCAACTCAGGCTGTGCTTGTCAGTGATGGGGGCATGGATATGTCCCCCTTTGTGAGTCTCAATAACTTGGGCAAATACAGACAGCAGCCTTTAATAAATGGAGTAGAAGCTTGGGCATTCAGGGACACAGGATCAAGTGTCACAATGGTGACAAAAGATCTTGTGGATCCTGGGCAGATTATACTTGGTGAAATGTACCATGTGACCAATGGTAGCAAATGTCAGAACAGACCATTCTCTGGCAGTTGTTAACTTCTCCTGGGGAGGGGTAACTGGCCTTAAGAAGGTTGTGGTAAGTGCAGACCTACCAGTACAGTGTTTGCTTGGCAATTATCTAGAGAGTGGAGCTCAGGACACATGCAGAAATTTTAGGGATCCCTGCATATGTCTTTGCTGTGACCAGGCCACAGGCTAATATGTCTAAAACTGGACAGGCCCTGGATTCTGGAATAATGGACCAGGTGCCTCACAAGAGGAGGAGCAGTAGGGTAAGGCAGAGCCTTCCCACCTGTCTCAGGATACTGATCAGTCTCCTCAGGGAGATGATCTTGAGCCTGAAGAAGGAACTGTCCCAGATGAGCTTGAACCTGACCAGGTTTAGTTCTTGGGGACAGGGGGCCCTTCCCGGTCTGATCTGAGCCAGGAGCAGAAAACCTAGCAGGACACCTAGGCCAGAACAAGACTTGGGACAGAATTGTTCATCACTTTCACTGGCCCCACATGTCTGAAGACACAAAGTGGCACTACTAAGGCCCCCCTGATACCACTACCTGTGGTGGGGGTGCCCTATAAAAGGGTAGGGATGACACTGTTGGTCCCATGGATCCCCAAACAGCATCTGGGCACAGATTTATACTGGTGTTGGTGGATCATGCCACCAGGTACCCAGAGGCAATTCCCCTAAGGACCACTACAACACCTGTAGTGGCAAGAGCTCTCTTGAGTGTGTTCTCAAGAGTAGGCTTTCCTAAGGAGGTAGTATCTGACAGGGCTGCAAACTTCATGTCTAGTTACTCGACTGCTATGTGGAAGGAGTGTGGAGTGAACTACTAGTTCACCACACCCTATCACCCACAATGCAATGGTTTAGTTGAAAGATTCAACAAAACCTTAAAGGGCATGATCAAAGGTCTCCTAGAGAAGCTTAGGCGAAAATGGGACCTGCTCTTGCCCTGCCTTTTATTTGCATACAGGGAGGTGCCTCAAAAGGGGGTTGGTTACAGCCCATTTGAACTTTTGTTTGGTCACCCTGTCAGGGGTCCATTGTGTTTGGTGAAGGAAGGATGGGAGTTACCTCTCAGGCCCCCAAAGCAAGACATAGTGGACTATGTACTTGGTCTCCGCTCCAGGATGGCTGAGTACATGAAAAAGGCAAACAAAAACCTTGAGGCTAGCCAGGAACTACAAAAAGCCTGGCATGACCAAAAGGCTGTACTGACTGCTTACCAGCCAGGACAGAAGGTGTGGGTGTTGGAGCCTGTGGCCCCAGTAGCTCTCCAGGACAAGTGGAGTGGACCCCACACTATTGCTGAACAGAAAGGGGAGGTTACCTACTTGGTAGACCTTGGAACCCCTAGGAGTCCCCATAGGGTACTTCATGTCAACAGAATAAAACCATATGTTGACAGGGCAGACATGGGCTTGCTCATGGCTACTGATGAAGGACAGGAGGAAGAGAGTGACCCACTCCCTGACCTGCTTTCTCAGAACCTTGATGATGGGTCAGTTGATGGTGTAGCCTTGACAGGCAGCCTCACTGCCCAGCAGCAAACTGACTGCAGAAACCTTCTCAGCCAGTTTAGACATATGTTTTCTCTGACTCCAAGTCAGACCACCTGATGCACTCATGAAGTGGACACTGGGGACAGTCTGCCTGTGAAGAATAAGATCTACAGGCAACCTGACCATGTCAGGGACTGTATAAGGACAGAAGTCCAAAAGATGTTGGATTTGGGTGTGATTGAACCCTCAGTTAGCCCTTGGGCTAATCCAGTAGTTCTGGTACCAAAACCTCACACCAGTGGTGGGAAAAGAGAGATGAGGTTTGGGTAGACTACAGGGGTCTCAATGCAGTCACTAGGACTGATGCCCATCTCATCCCCAGGGCAGATGAGCTGATAGATACTTTGGCCTCAGCCAAGTTTCTAAGCACATTTGACCTAACAGCTGGCTACTGGCAGATCAGACTAGCTGATGATGCAAAGCCAAAGACAGCATTTTATACCCCTAGTGGGCACTATCAATTTGTGGTAATACTCTTTGGTTTGAAGAATGCACCTGCCACTTTCCAAAGGTTGGTGAATCAAGTCCTTACAGGCCTGGAAAACTTTAGTGCAGCATATCTAGATAATATTGCTGTCTTTAGCTCCACCTGGGAGGATCACCTGGTCCACCTAAGAAATGTTTTGGAGGCCCTGCAAAGGGCAGGCCTCACTATCAAGGCTAATAAGTGCCAGATAGGGCAGAGTCAGGTTGTGTACCTGGGTCACCTTGTAGGTAGAGGCCAGGTTCAACCATTGCAGAGCAAAATCCAGACCATAATGGAATGGGTGGCTCCAACTACCCAGACTCAAGTGAGAGCTTTCGTAGGCCTGACTGGGTACTATAGGAGATTTGTCAAAGGGTATGGATCAATAGTGACAGCCATGAATGACTTAACTTCTAAAAAGATGCCCACAAAGGTTCAGTGGACAGCTAGCTGTCAAAAGGCATTTGATGACCTGAAGGAGGCCATGTGTACTGCTCCCATTCTGCAGAGTCCTGACTACTCCAAGAAGTTCATTGTCCAAACAGGTGCATCTGAATTGGGGGTAGGGGCTGTACTGTCACAATTAAATGATGAAGGTCAGGATTAGACAGTAGCTTTCATAAGCAGAAGGCTAACCCCTAGAGAGAAACGTTGGTCAACCATTGAGAGGGAGGCCTTTGCTGTGGTTTGGGCTCTGAAGAAGTTGAGGCCATACTTGTTTGGTACTCACTTACTTGTTCAGACAGATCATAAGCCCCTCTTATGGCTAAAACAAATGAAGGGTGAAAACCCCAAACTGCTTAGGTGGTCCATTTCCCTACAGGGGATGGACTTTACAGTGGAACATAGACCTGGGAGTATCCATATGCAGATGAACTCTCTAGGTATTTCCTCTTAGAACATGAAAACTCAACTGGTCACGGTTAGTTTAATGTCCCTGCGTTTGGGGGGGCTTGTGTAGGAGAGTAGGATCTGCTTCACATGGGTACCCCCACGTTTTGTTGGTGTTTCACTGTTTTTCGACCCTAGTCTGGCTGTGGCCCTGCTAACCAGGACCACAGCCTAGCTGCGTCCTCTCTAAAATGGTTTGCATGTACATTAGGTACATATCTAATTGGATTCTGGAGTGCCTTATAAGCCCCTAGTATATGGTATACTATGTACCTAGGGCATAGGTACCTCAGAGGCCTACCAGGGGCTGAAGCATGTATTATGCCACCCCTGGGAAGCACTTCAAAATGGCTCCACAGGTCTGTTACTGCAGCCTGGGTAAGGGTGTGCTGCACCCCTTACCGTGGTATAGGCTACCTATATCCACATATATATACAGACACATATAAACCTATAAGTCACTCCTATGGCAGGCCTTAACAATCCTGAAGGCAGAGTGCTTGGTTTTGTGTGAGAGGGTGCCCAAGCATGAGCTGAGCCCCTCTGCAGCTTTCGGAAATCCTTCCTTATGGCTGTTCTGTGATACAGCTATACCATATACTCTTAAGTGCATTACAACCTCGCGGTAAATGCTAACTTTGGAATGGCTGCATCAAAACATGATGTGTTTGGTGTCAAACGCTTTGGAATACTACTCCCCCCACCAATTCTGGCGGCGGGGGTAGCATTCCACCCTTCTAGAGGGAGAGACATGTTCACACTGGTCTAAACCGGTAGGACTTTCCTGACCCCTGGCATCACAAAATGGATGCCTCTGCCACAAACACGGTCTGGCCACCTGCTGATGACCGAAACTCCGGCAGGGGAGGCCTGGACAATAGGTTTCCTGTCGAAGGGAGGTATAACCACCTCCCCAGACAGGCAGATGTGTATTGGGGCTGGGCGGGAGCACTCTCTGGTGCTTTGAAGTCCTGCACTGGGGGCACACTTGGTGTCCCGGTGCATGGTTCCAGTTCAAACCGGTTGCAGGGGCTACCTTCCCCTGCTCTGGCGCAAAACTGGACAAAGGAAATGGGTGTAACCACCCCTCTTTCCAAGCCCACCCATAGGTGGGGCCTTAGAGTTAGTCCATCCCCTAAACTTAGTATAAGTATAGGAATCCAGTCCCTAGGACTTTAGATTACCCTGGATGAAACTCTGCAACATATATCCTGGACCTTCGATTTCTATCACGACTAGAAGATGGAAGAAATCTGCCTTGGGGTTAAGGAGTGACTCCCCTGCTTGGCAGGCACCAAAGAAGCAACTGACTGGACTGCATCGCTGAAGCTCCTGCCAGACGCCAAAGTCTTTGCATCACCAGAGATGGATTTCCAGACTTCCCCGAGGCTACCCTGAGTCCACAGCGAAGCTGAGGCCTGTGGCTATCGTGGGCGACGTGGAACCGTGACCCCTGGACACCGTGATCTTTTGCAGCAACAGTATCTTCCTGGTCCTCCTCGAAGTTGTGCTTTGGGCTCTGAGTAGCCCCAGCCTTGAGCACCTCCTGCACCAAAGATTGCTAGCCTCCACTCCACGAGTGACCCGTGGGCCAGTTTCAAGTGCGACTGCTCGAGGCTCCTTTGGGATCACTAGCCCATTGGCTAGCAGGTCCCCACGAAGGCAACTCCTTTTCTGCTTGGGCTTTCCTGGTTGCTCCAGATGTGCCCTGACTTACCCCCGCTGGGTGAGTCCCTCAGAACTTGCTGATCTGCACCACAGTCCTTTCTCTGAATTCCTGTGACTTGCTGTTGCCAAGGCTTGTTGGGTCCATTCTGGTCGCTGACACCGCAGCACTCGACAGACTTCGTGGGACAGCTCGAATCCAGCTCATGGACTTCGTCGACGCCTCCTGGACATCGTGGCTGAAGAGTCAAGACACCCATCAACTCACCTGAAGCACCCGACATCTGTGGGCATTGGTCCATCCTGCCCTTGTTCACTGGCTAGTGACCAAGACTCTGTCCCCTCTGCTTTCAGGTTCCTTCCATCCTAGATCCAGGCTTGGATCTCTTCGGACACTTCTCCTCTTCACGGCAGCAGCAGTTCTTTGCAGGCTTCCATTGCAATCGACGACGCGACCCGGCACCAAAAGACACCTATGCACCCGACTTCCCTGGGTGAGGTAACTCGAGTACTCCGGTGCTCCCGTGGGTGCTAGCCCTAGAACTTCTTAAGTCCAAAAGGGTTTGATCCTGACTCGATTAGAAGTGTCCATAATCTTTAAATTTCCAACCGCGACATTGCCCATAGATGATAACGGGAACGCCGCGGTTGTGTTTACACACTGCATACAGTCCCCGTGGGTCCCCTGTGTCCCTACCTTGGGTGGTTCCTTGGGGTCCCAGCGATTCTACAGGCTCTAGGCCTTGTGTCTAGTTCAGTCGTGGTTCTTATACCATTTTTTTGGTATATGGTTTGGTACACCCCAGGGCCCAAACGTGTATTTGTGCCATTACTGATAATTGCTGACTTGTAACTTAAGTACTTTGAACTCCAGTCTCATAAAGAGACTAGAGGGGTGTGTGTTAACCTAAATACATATATTTTAAATATATACCTGGTGTGGGTGTCCTTTCATTTGATCATTCAAGAGATTATAGACTTCTAAAACAAGCTGCTTTACATTCCTTCAAGACTTAGCTTGAAGGCTGCTCTCCATAGCTACCACTAGGATAGCTTTCAATAAAGGTTGTCTTTAACCTATCACCTTAAGGGGTTGTTTGGACTGATGCAAGGTACCCACTAGAACTAGTGGACAGCATATATCAGGCCACCTTCTCACAGCCAGCGTCGCAGCATTGTTGGGCATGGTGCTGGACATGCGCGGACAGGAATTAGAATGGTGTCCCGTAGGAGTGCACGTGATGCAACCGTGCAGTGCACACAAGTGTGGGTGCCCGTGGCAGGGAGGAGCAGCTGTGTGGCAACGTAACACACAGTGAGTCCGCTCATGTGCATCGTGCTGGGCATATCATCCAAGATTCCCAGGGTCGCAGACGTCCCACCCCACCCACGACTGGCCTCTGTACATCTCCTGTATGCATGCAGCTGGTGAAGTTACTGTAGGGATGAAAGGTCCTTTGTCTGTACTATGAGGCGGCAGCACATCTGCAGCTCTGAGCAGGAACTTGCATGTGCCCAGCGCCCCCTGACAGATACGATAGCATTTGCTTGCGACTCCCACACTACGCACTGCCCGGCGTGAGAACAATGTGTACACATCCTGCACGCAGTGGTCCTTGGTCATAGTTGGCGTGCGTGATATGGCCTTCACACGTACTCCCACCCCACCCAAGGCCTGCACCCGTTGCACACAGACACTGCTCATTGCACCAAGCTGTGCCATTTCATCCACAGGACTGTCTCAGGGCAAGCCAGTGCCGCTTCAAGCAGAGCCACTGACACAATGACAGACTATCCCGGACACATGGTCTACTCCAGTCACGTGGAGCTGTACCATGCATGTCTGCTGCATGTACTGGGGGCACTGCCGTTGGCAGTGCTGCGGTTCAGTTACCGGCTGAGCTTCTGCCTTGCGCACGTCACCTGCGTGCAGCCTGTGTTGCATTGTCGCTCGTGCATATTCGAGTGGTCCATGGATGTCTGCCTCTCCAACGTAACGGTAGCTGACCTGGATTTCGATGTGTGTGTGCACCCCCTGTTGGCTCACGACCAGGAGTCTCACCAGGATGACCACTTATGGCATGCATGGATGTTTGGCATGCAGGCTGGAAACTGGACCTGGGAGATTGCAAGAGTCGTCGTGTGCAGTGAGCACACTGAGCCACTACCCGATTGGGCTATGGTGCACATTGGGTCCAGTGGTTGGAGTCAGTACTTCTGTCCGTGTCAGCTGATGGAGTACGTCGACGACATGTCAGATGTGGTGGACGACGATCCCTCATTGGAGATGTTGGCATACGCAGCTGCACTCCCGTTCATGAACGAGTGACAAGGTACCTGCAGCCACAACTGGATGTGAGCCATTGCACTTGTCACGACACATGGTTGCATGTTGTGGATCTGGTCACAGGTCCCGAGACGACAGTGGACATGGCTGCATTGGCCAGGACTCATCTTCCAGGCGTGGACAACCAACGTGGGTTGGCACTGACTTGTGTTGGTGAGGGACTCCCCCGAGGTGGACGTGAGCACTTTCCTACGTTCCTCATTCAGACATGCTGCTGCATTTGTCTGCATATCGTGGCACTTCTCTTGGCCATACTGACTCGCACATGTTGATAAAGATTCCGCACTTTCACTTGTCTCCAACTGTGTTGTGTCTTGATTTGTATGCCAATGTGTGTGTCAAGGACTCACTGGTTCCCTGTCCCTGCCATCCCTGCTATGCTACCCCATCAGGACTGTTTGTTTGTACTTGTGCATTATCATGTCCCTGTTTCGTGCTTTGCCAGATGTGCACTTGTGTCCTGTGTTTGGTTGTGCACAAGTTGGTGTTTGTACCAGATTGTGTTGGATGTTGGGGTGCTCTGCTTCCTATGTGTGTGTGCTGCATTATGTGTGAGATGTCTCTTCAGCTCTGATTTGGCTCACCCTTCTCCCTTTCGGGTGGTGTTGTCTTCACTTCTGTGCTTGTTCAGTGGTGTGACATTGCCGGGTTGTGTGACTTGTGCTCCTGGTTGGTGTTGTTACTCTTGGGTATGGTTTGTCTGCAGTTGTGCAGTGCTCAGTTGTGCATGTGTGCCATTGTGCCCATCTCCCTCCGCCACCCAGTCCCTGTTGGTTCCTCTCACTGTTGCTGTTGTGTCTGTTGTTTGGTGCAGTTTCCGGTCCCCGAGTCCTGCCACTATCTCCAGACTGATGTGGTGGACATCAAATTCCTAAATGTCATCCAGCTCCTGGTGTGACGTTGGCCTCCCACCTCCGGTGTGCATTGCTGCCTTCTTGTTGTTGGCATGTTTCTGCTTGTTTGTGCCTTTCGCATCATTGCTGGAGTTCTGGTTTTCTGCCATTGTCCTCCTCCGCTCTCAGGCTGCATTCATCTTGTCCAAGTTGACCTGCCATGTACAATGTTTTGTTGCCAATGGGTTTGGTGGGGTTGTCTGCTGGCTCAGGTTGCCTCCATTGTGGTTTGCTGTTGATTTCTGTTTGGTGTGTCTTACTTTTTCAGGCTTTTCTTGTGCTTATTCCCGCCTGCCGTGTGTCTCGCGGTCCTGGTGGTGCTTATCCCTGCTTTCCTTATCGCGGATGGGCTCATCGCAAGTTTTCTGGTGTTGTGGTTTGTGTTTTTATCTCCATCGGGATGGTTGTATCACGGACATTGGCCGTGTTATCAGCAGACTATCGCATCCTACCGCCGTGTTGTGAATTCCACGTTAACAAGGGGTTATTTTTCAGCGATGGGCTGCGATGTGCAAAGTTGCGTTAGCATTCTTTGGTGATGTTTAGCACACGTTCTTGTGAATATACCCCTTAGGATTGGGGGCCGTGCATCTCCCCTACCCTTTGATAGTTTTTTGGCCCCAGGAGTGGGCTCTGTGGGGGCTATAATGGCTCAGGATTGCATGGCTCCCCTCCCCTTATAAAAATGCAACCCCGGGAGTGAGTCCCCGGGGCCTATAAACAGCTCGGGGAGGGGACACGCACTCCCTCCCCTTAATTAAATGCATACAGCTGCGGCCTGTCTTTTTGTTTTTACAAACCTGCTGTAGTCCTAGAAGACTACAGCAAATATCTACAGGTTTTTTTCTATTTTGACCTGGGGGGGTCCCCCTTGGTCCTCCCCAAGGGGCCTAAGGGGGCAGTGGATCCCTATCATGCCCCATTATATCTTTTTGTTTTTCAAATTCAACACAGGGAACTAAGTCCCCGAGTCCTGTAATAACTGCCAGCAACATTTTTCTCCTATTGCTGGCAGCCGATCAGAGCCCTCGCTCCAGCAGGAGTCAGATTCAGACGTGAGATGGTCCAAGGAGATAAAAAGCTCCCTGGGCCAATAAGAACGCTCCATTTAAAAAAAAAAATTGGTTTGAGGGACTCTGGTTAGAGACCCTCGAATTCAATTGTCCAGAAGAACATTATTAGAAACCTTAATATCTCAAAAACTACTGAACAGATTTACACAGAATCGCAAAAAGTATAATCTGCAGACCAGGATCTAGCTTTCTGCAAAATGTTGTGTAATTCCATTAAGCAGTTTTTCCGAAATCACTTTTGACAAAAGTCTATGGAAAATGCATGGGGGATTTTGCATTTTAGACCCCCCTTTTTTCTTTTCGGCCCCCGCATGACAGGTCACCCCAAAACCTTTCATGTAAAAACTAGGCTAAAGGAGAGGACTTTTTGGTAAAGTTTTGTGAAGGTTTGCCATATGGTTCCAAAGATTTAAGCAAGATAAAAAAAGCATTTCCTATGGAAATGTTGACCTAACAATAAGTACTCAGTGGAGACAGCCATTGGGCAATATATATATATCAATCACTGAAAAAAAACAAAGGTTAAAAAGGGATGTCACATTTAGCTGAAAATGTAATTTAAAACTTACAATTATAAATTAACCAAACAAGTGAAATTAACCATGGGAGAGGAGTTGGCCTAACGGCTAGGGCGGTCGACCCAGAATCTGGGGAACTGGGTTCGAGTCACGGCAATGACGCTGAACAGCCTGTGATTCTGGGCAAATCACTTAAATTCACCCGTGCGTAACAAAAAACAAAAAAAATTAATTTGTCCTCATGTAATGTAACTGGTGCTCGTGTAAAGCGTTCTAATACCCGATTCGGGTCAAGTTCGCGCTATATAAAACTCTGAAAAAAACAGTTATTGTTATTGCAAGTAACTATAACTTGCCCCCCATCATGCACATTGTTGTCATCAATTGTATCTTTTCAGATGTTGTAGTCATATCATCAATGATGTCATAGAACATGCCATAATTGATCTAATATGGGAGTTAATTAGCAGTGTATGACGAGGACCCAAACCCTTGTGGGCGCTCAACTGCATCGTCGCTCATGGCTGACTACACCATTAAACAACACAAGTGGTGTCATTTTAAGTAAGGCATTTGGATGTATCTAGGCGTAGGCAGTAAACTCCCCTCCAGCCGAGTTCGTAGCGTTTTGCCACTCAGTGCTGTGCTTGAAGCATGGAATTTGGCAAAAACTCTGCACACGCCGCGTGGTGGAGTTTACCAGCAGCCACCACTAAAATATGATTCTGGTGGTGCTACAGACGTGTTTTCAAAGTGCAGACCCCACGGCCCAAGGCAAAGTCAGCTACTAAAAGAGCTTAATGGCCCCAGTGTGCCATAAAATGGTAGAAGAAACAGGTAATGTGCTGCACTTAACAGGAGAATGTCGCTGGGTTCTGAGGGGTGGAGAAGGGTCAAGTGCAACTCATGTGCAGTTGCATGCGGTGCGCCCTCCTCTCCTGGAGTTGGCATAGTGACGGTGATGTTCTCTGGCATCTCTGGCTCTTTCAAGTCTCGCTGGCCCCCATTTGCATGTGCTCTACTCTGTAGTTTGCACTGCTGGCGGCTTCACTGTGGTGGTTTGATCGCAAATTCATTGGTTTCCACCCGGCCTTGGTGTTTGACGAGATCGTCTTGCATTGTGTGTGGGTCAACCCCGGAGCACAGTACCTCACAGGCCTCAGGCTCTGTCCCAACTGTCACCCAGCACTGCTGCCATGCTTGGCACCCTGCTGCTTCTCAGAATGCCAGCCCTGCATGCAGTGGGGGGGGACCCTGGACCCCTGGAGAATGTTATCATTGACCGCTTCGACGTGCACCAAGTCTGCCCGCGGAAGAAGATCGGGGACTTAATTCACTACCACTACAGCGGGGCCTTCAAGTCACTCTACAGCGGCACCTTTGACTCTAGGTAGGAGCGTAGGAGAGCGCTTTATAGTATAGGTTTGTGCACTGGCAACCAAAGCAAGCACCGAACGGCTACAAAGAGGCCTCCAGGTGTGCAAACGTATTGTAGAAGTAACAGATAAAAGCGGTGGGCAGTACTGTTACTGGAATGTTGCTGTGCTGCAAAAGGCTGGTGAGGATGGACTCCAGTGTCTACGCCAACACAGAGGCGGCGGCAGAGCTACGGAAAAGGCCGTATGTCGGAGTTCAGGGGAATAAAGGAAAGGGTTTTCGCCAGACGGTGGGGAACTTTTAAAATGGAGATGTTTGGCCAGAGTGAGTGGTCAAACAGTTAAACTCGACAGGCAGATAAACTTAGTGAAGTCGCCGTTCCATGAGGGGGTTTCTTCACGTTCAAACTGTCTGAAACCGGTATCAGAGGACTGATTGTTTTCACTGCGTAGTGTGTGCAATGCTCGGGCGCTGCCAAGAATGTTGTAAGAATACCAACTGCAGCTCAAGCTATCGGGATGCATGGAGGAGTTTTACTTTAACTGCGTGGAACTTCGCGGAGTGAAAGTCCGCGAGCTCCGCCCAGGGCTAGATTTATCAAGGGGTGGGCACATCAACATATATAAAACTGGCCATTTGTCTTTGTCAAGTCATCAATAACTGTAATCAAATGTACATTTCTTAAATTGACACACTGCAATGTTTAATGATTATATTTTCAATAAAGCATTATTTAAAATAAAATATTAACCATGTCTTTGGATCTTCTTTTTGTTAGCGTGAGGATCAGCCCTCAGCAACTAAGATTTAACCTTAACAATGAACATGAGAAGGCCAAGCAAACATGAATGAATTCAGTTAAATATAATATTTATTGTTAAGAACAAAAAATACTTGCAATATATAGCCATTAAATTATCTGCTGTATAGCATAAATACAAACAATGGAACAGAATGAAACATAAAGGGGCATATTCTCAAGGATCTATCGCCGAGTTATCAGCACTTTATCGCTGGCAAAGTTGCGATAAATTTATCGCCCCATTCACAAGCTGGTGCTAACAGCCCATCTCACCAGTTTACCCGCTATAGCAGCCGCAAAAAACATCGCCACAGATGACCCCGGCAACTATCGCTAATGAGATGCAGAGTAGGCGCGCCTGTGCAAAAGCTCACAAAAACACCACAGCGCAACATTCTCAACAATCAGCCAGATCGGCGATAAGATCACAAAACAGGTGATAAGTTGCGTTAGCAGCAGGAAATGAACACCTGCTCTGACCTGGTGTAAAGTCGGACGACAACCTGCACCAGAAAAGGGAGCCCAGCCCAGAGCCACATCTGAAGGGCAACAGATGCCATGGAGCTAATGATCATGCAGCTTGGAGCCCCAACATGCCCAAAACACCCACTGCAACCACCCCCAGGCCTGCCACCCCACCCCCCCAGACCACTACAGAGGCAGCGCAGACATAGACAGCGGACCGTCAGGAAACACACCAGCCTCACAGACTTAACCCCAGAGAATGTCATTGCCCACTACTGACTCAAAAGGACAACCATCCTCCACATCCTGAACATCATTGCCCACAGGCTGACGGTACCAACACAGCGGACAACCAACATCCCTCCGCAGACAAAGCTGCTGGCTGTGCTGCACCTGTTGGCATCTGGGACATTCCAACCAACAACCGCCAGAGTCCGAGGAGTCTCACAGCCAGCCCTATCCAAGTTCCTCACACCAGTCCTGGATGCCATAATTAGCTTGGTACCCCAGTACCTATACTTCCCCCACATGCGCAGGAACAGCTGGAGACCAAGCAAGGCTTCTACAGCTACACCATAGCTGGATTTCCGGACGTGTTGGGGGCAATTGACTGCACACATGTCCTACTTGTGCCCCCTGCCGACACTGCACGCAATTACAGTAACAGAAAGCACACGCATTCCATCAATGTGCAGGCAATAGTGGACCACCGGGGACTCTTCACCAATGTCGTCGCCAACTACCCAGGTAGTGTGCATGACTCATATATCTTCCGACAGTATATCATCAACTGTCGCTTCCAGAATGGCACCTACAGAAATGCAGTGCTCATTGGTAAGTACCAAATCAACACACCACACACCTCAACTCCACAATCATGCAACTCACAACTCTGGGAATGCACACGTCACAAACTCACATACAACATGCCAACCAACATGCCCACCCACCATACACGACAGCACAACGTACTGCGGTAACCTGGGCTAGCCATGCACATGAGCCATCAACGGCATGGCACCTCAGCCACACAATAGCAGAATGTGGGAAGAGGTTCGAACCAGGCATGTGCGAAGGAGGCAAGTGACCCATGATTGAGAATGCACACAATGCCAAGTGTGGTGTGGATGTGCTGGACAGACTGCAGTATGCAGACCACAGACATATCCATGTCGACATATACTGCTAGTGGTGGTAGTGTTGTAGACAGTGGACGCAACCATGTCACCTCAGCCAGTGGGAAAGATCTCAAGAAATGTAGCTTGTTACGTCCCCCCTGTAATCGTGTGTTGGGTGGGCTAGCGTAGGGGTGTGAATAAAAAGCACTTAGCCCTGGGCGTGGTTCTCTTCCGGAATGGCCAACGTGCCTGCCAGCGCAGCGCTCCTCACCCTGCCACAAGGCCGATGCCGTGAGCGGTGTTGCCTGCGTTCCTGTGTGACTGCTGCACCCCAGGCCGCTAGTCCCCAGACCTCGTCTTGCCCGTCCCTGCGAATCCAGGCCTCACTGCTCACCTGCCGACGCCGGCGTGTCTATAAGAGGGCCCACCACATGCCGGTGCAAGCTCCAAGGCCGAGCCCTGCGACCTTGGCAGCCTCCTCAGACCAACTTGGCCTCCGCGACACAGGCCCACACTACTCCTTTCTCGTTGACGTACTCAAAGGGCATACACAGCGGACAAGTAGGTCACACATTTGGAACTGAGTCTTGTTTACACAATGGCAGAGTACATATTTTATGGCTGGGTTTATGGCACTATTCTCCCTTCGATGTGGTCCCACCAACTCTGTGCATAGCATTCCGACCGCACATGTCGGTGGGCTCTTGCTGACCGCTGCCTCAGGCCTAAACTGCGGTCGAGTAGGTCACACATTTGGAACTGAGTCTTGATTCCTGTTTGAATGAGTTCATATCATTGTACGCAAGGAGAGGAGGAATAGGAAGACGTGGGTCAGCCCTGAGGAAATAAAGGATCCTCGTTACGGAGGTGATCGAACAATACCAACAACTGCTCTGGTGCCACTAACTCTGTGCATCGCAAGCCAACGACACATGGCTGTGGGCCCCTGCTGATGGCTGCCTCCGGCCCATACTGCGGTCGTGTAGGTCACACATTTGGAACTGAGCCTTGATTTATTTATGGCAGAGTTGATATCATTGTACAGGCCTCATCGCAGACTGCATCCCCTTCCAGCTCGGGTGCCACTGACTCTGTGCCACGGGAGTCAGGGACACTCTCTGGTTGAACTTTGGTGGTGGCTGAGTCTATGGCCTGGGGGTTGTCTTCATCATCATGTAGCTGATACTGACATGGTGGGAAAAAGGAGTCTGTAGCATTCAACTCCTCCATGTTGCCTGTTTCTGCTTGATTCTGACCTCAGCATCATGCCCTGGATGGACACCATCCATTGTCCCCTGTAACATTCTGTGACATTCTCCTTGGACATCAACGAGGACCCGCTCAGCTCCTGTGGCCCTATCTCAGTGCACCGCAAGTCACCGTCCCTTGTGGGTGTGCTTGCTCCGGCCGAAGTGCATCCGGGGCCACTAACTCTGTGCAGCTCAAGTCATGGACCCTCGCTGTTTTTACTTTGAACTTCTGATTGTCTGATCACTGTTGTAGTTGTTGCCAGCACCAACCAACACCTGAGGGGTGGCTTACACTACCCAACACCCATCCAGCACAGGTGTCACTGGACGTGTGACCCTGGCAATAAAAGGTGCCGAGTGCACGTGCCCGTAGCCAGTTCCACAAATTATCTCAGTGTATCCATGTGGTCATTATGTATGCATGAGGGCCTCGGGCCATACCACATTACATTGTGCTGTGTACAAAGGGCGCAACCTTGTCACCTCAGGCAGTGGGGTAGACCCGGGACATGTAGCTGTGTCGAGCCCCCCCTGTGAGCGTAAGGGGGAGGACCAGCGTACGGCAGTACGGCGTAGGGGTGTGGTCATTCAACACTTGGCTCTGGAGTGGTTGACTTTAGGCCTTGCCAAGAAAGTTACTGATGCGTGTGTCTCTGGTGTAGTTTCAGCGCCACCCGTCACACAGTATATAATGTTGCTATGTAGCATGTCCCCGGAGTGCAGGCTCTGTAGAGGGGTACATGAGGGTGCGCAAGCCCATTCGGGGTCAGCGATTATACATGCCAACTGTTGTGTGTGTCGCTATTTTCGCAGCATAAGCCAAAGGTCTACCCTCAACTGCATGGCGAGTTCAGCCAGGCATGAAATCTTCATCTGTGTCCGCCCTGTCCTTACCATAGGCCTACACACACGTGGCCGCCGACCTTCATCGCACAACATCACAGTGTTGTTGTCAGGCTTGTGGACATGCGCAGAGAGGCATGACAATGATGTGCCGTAGGAGTGCAAGTGATGCAACCGCGCTGCGCACACTAGTAAATAGGCTCAGGGGGAGGGAGGAGGAGCAGTGAGGCTACGGAATACACATTGATGCCGCTCATTTGCTACAAGCAGTACTTGCCAATCAGTAATCACCAAGTCACACATATCACACACCAATGAATCAGTGAACCTGTCCAACACATCATGCAGAACCAACTATTGACTCATGTCTCTCTGCACTGTCACAGGTGACCAAGGATATGCACTCTGCGCTTGGATGATGACGCCCCTCCGAGCCCGAACACACAGGCCCAGAGGCAGTACAATGCAGCCCACAAACGCACCAGGGGCATCGTGGAATGCACATTTTGCGTGTTGAAGTCAGGTTTCAGGTGCCTGGATGTCACAGGTGGAAGGCTCCTGTACAGCCCAGACATCGTGTGCAAGGTGATCGTTGCGTGTTGTGTGTTGCACAACATATGTGTACGCACCAATGCCCCATGGCTACAAGTGCCAGATGCACCGGACGATGATGAGGAAGATGAGGCAGGTGGACCACACCCCAATGCTGCTGCAGCAGAAATAGCCCGTAGGAACATCATCATTGACAATTTCTGCACATAAGCACGTCACATTGTGACAGTCCTTAGCAATCATGGGACAGTACACAATGACCACAGGCACAGCATGTGCAAATAAATGCATTCCAATGATACATTCCTTGAGTGCATGTCACTCATCTGTACAGGCACATCACTCAGACAAATGTGAGTGCGACATGTAGTGCTGACAATGTTATGATTTGTTCATGGACGGTGGGTGTGTCACCTCTGTGCAGAGAGGCTGTTTAGGGTGTCATGTATTCGAAATACCAGTTCTGTGTGTCACAGTTAGTAGGGAAGCCCACTCTTCGGCGTTTCACATGTCTCCAAAATCATTCCATTTTGGCTGCCATTTGTGACCTGCAGGTGACAAGAGGGCACCTTTTGGGGTCAGTTATATGTACCACCATGATGCAAGGATGCCCCCTGTGACTCAAGTCCCACAACATGGGCAACATGTACGTAAGTGGGAGTCACTGGCCCTACATTCATCCACGCTTTCATGATTGATTGATCATGGTCATGACACGTCTGTGTGCAGGAGGGGTTGCTTGTCCCTCTGCAATGTGAAGGGGAGATGCGGTTTCACTGTGTGTTCCTTGCATGTTTCAGCCTTGGTGCAGTTTACATGCATGTGAATGTACATTGTGACTGTAAGGAGATGCCTATTTGATGCGGTACAATGGTCATTTGTTCTGCATCACAGCTGTGGGGTTGTGCTCGTACATTGTCATCTCACCGTTTTTTTACTCTGCTTTTATGGTGCATTTTCCCGCATGCCCCATGGGAATTGCAGGCCTAGCGCTGGTTGTCACTGATTTTTGTATTGCGATTGGCCTCTTCGAAACTTTTTTCGCGTTGGTGTTTTGCATTTTTGCGGCGTCGCATTGGTTTTAGCGCGGTCATTTGAAGCGTTATCATGGGACTATCACATGGTGCCGCCAGGTTGAGAATACAACGTTAACACGGCGTTGTTTTCCCAAGATAAACTGCGAGATGCAAAGTTGTGTTAAGCTAATTTTGCTACGTTTATCACACGTTCTTGAGAATATGCCCCAAAGTGTGATAATACCATGATTCAACAAAGCATTCGTACTTACAAACCACTAATCAAGCTCACATCAATACCATAGGAACAATTTCCAATATTTACATATTAGAACAGAAATACACATTTTCTAACAAAAAATATACAATAAATCAACATCACTATTTCAGTAAGATGAACTATGTAAGTATGGTTCTAGATGGTATATTCCAGAAGTTTATCATCACGTGCGTTTTGGCAAAAAAAAAACAGCCTTCTTCAGGAGAGCCAAAAGGTTGTCGGACTAACCTCCCAGTATTTGATATACAGAATAATGGGTAACCAAACCCATCTCAATAAAAGTGAAGCTCAACAAAATTGGGAACTCCAGGACCCTAACCCGTGGATTAAGGGGACGGAGGACTAACAGGAATAATCCTACAAAAAGGGTCCAGATATTCAAAGAACGTCAACTTCAGAAGAGGGAACCCCAATGGACCTTAAATGGAGTGGACTTATCAAGTCAGCTGGGAAATGAAACTAGAACAGTCCAACTAAAAGCCCAAAGAAAGGAAGAAAATAGGTAATTTTCTTAAAAGGTGAAATTCTTCATCTAAGAAAGTCCAACCACATATTAACAAGGTAACCCACAGACGCGCCATCAGCGTGTCATATAAATATGTACACAAATCTGAGGGCCATATTATCAAGAACGGGCGATAACATTATCGCCGCTTTAGTGGCAGGAAACTGCCGCTAAATTGGCGATAAGGGGCAGATAATATGCCCTGTAGAATTCCAATAGAAGCCCATGTTCTGGTGTAAAGGACATCAAACCTGGGCTTCTATTGGAATTCTAAAGGATCATTATCAAGCTCCTTATCGCCGCTTTAGCGGCAGTTTCCTGCCGCTAAAGCGGCGATAATTTATCGCCTGTTCTTGATAATATGGCCCTTAGTTCCCTGGCCAGGAGTGTCTGGGCAGGGAATAAAGATTATATTCCCTGCCTGCATTCTCCCAGGCAGGGACCACCAGTTCCCATGGGATGGGGCCCCAGGAACTGTGCCATCATCAGGCTCCAGAGGATGGTGACCCCTGGAACAATCTGTGACCAAGAAGTGAGTAGGATGTCCCTTTCCCCAAAGAAAACACTGGCAGCTGTGATTGATTCTCCAGGGCCTTAAAGTGGATTGTGGAGGGGGACCGCATACCCCCTCGTCTAAAAATAAAAATCAACCCTGGGGATAGGGCCAAGAAGTCCTAAAAAGGGTCAGAGAGGAGGTCCTCCCATTTATTAAAAAGCGGCACCAGGGGATGTGGTACCTGGGGCCTCATAAAGGCTCAGAGAGGGGAGCGTATGCTGTCCTTCTTCCAAGGAAGATAAAAGTAATGACCCCCTTTGGACTAAGAATTAAAATGGGCAGGAGCCAGTTTTTTGTATTTTTTTTATCGGAGGTGTTGATCTACTGCAACAATTGAAAAAAATGTATTTGGGTTCACAGGGCACCCACCAGGCCGAGGGGGGTAGAGAAACCCTACCCTGTCCAACTAGATATTTTTTTTAACAGGACAGCATACTGAGTTCCAAGTTCTAAAATGGCACCTGACACTTCTTTATTGATGTGGTTGCAGGTGGCAGTCAATCTGATCTAAGCTTTTTATTGGTTGGAGCTGCAGGTCCTCCATGACATGATATATACATATATTTTGAACCTTAATTTCTCAAAAAATACTGAGCGGCTTGTAAACTAAATCACACAAAGAATACTTTCTGGACTAAGACCTTTCTTTTTAACAAATTTAGTGTAATCCTATTCAACGTTTTTTGATGTCTCGCTGTTTAATTTTCCAGTGGAAAATTGCATGGGGAAAACTCATTTTGCCCCGCCCCCTTTGCTCAGCTCCAACTTGACAGATCACTTCAAAACTTTCCAGGATCTAAGGTGGCTAAGACATTTTTGAGAAAGGTTTGTGGAAATTCTTCTAACATGCCAAAGTTCTAAGCAAACCAAATAAATCAAGAACTCAATTTCCTATAGAGACGTGGTCCTAACTTTAACTTCACCAGTTCAAGGATTCTCAGTCCGCTATGCTGGTTCTCAACTTCTCAACCTAATGTAATTCTCCAGCCACACCGTCAGAGTTCAAACTTCAAACTTAAGCTATGATCTTGTACTATAGATCAGGGCAGGTGCAGTATTTGAATATAAATATAGAACAGTTGAGAATTTGAAAAAACAATCTTACAGCTTTGAGCTCCTTCTCTTGGAAGATGTGTGGCAGAAGAAAGCGGCGTAGAGGCACAGTCAGGATCAGGACAAAAGGAAAGGCCAGCGAGGCAACCGTGGATTTAACTACCCACAAGACCACAATGCAAGCGAGCTGGATCCCGGTGAAGAGGTTCATCTTCCAGGTCTTCACCTAGGTGGGCAGGAGGTGAGGGTTACCTTCACTCATCAAGGATCATCACATAATCATTTGTAATTTAAACATGGGAACACTGTCCAAGGTCAAGATCTGCAACTATCATTGTAGCATAAAATTAAAATATGACAATGCAATACAATATTCTGAAATCAGTAATATGGATGAACACTGATAGAATGAGAAATAACTAGAATATACATAAATACTCCCCGAAATGTCAAAAAGATAAATGTCATAAAACCAATAACCTTAAACTTAGGATGGGTGTAATTGGTGGAGTACTACTACTGCGGACGCTCCCTTGGACTCCCAATTAAACAGAAACCTCATATACTTTTGCCAAAATAACAAGTATCTCTGTCTTCACATGCTAAAATGCATATAGTCATTTCACAAAAGTAAAAATGAACATTTAGCAAGCAGTGAGAGAGGTGATGATTTTGGGATCCTCCATATCCTAGGGGGAGAACCAAGCAGATGCCTTGAAAACAAAGAGCATATATTGCTGAACGATTCGGTGGTGGTCCCATCCTCTTAGGACCACCCCAAGCACAGTTATAGGCAAAAATACAATCCCAACCACAGGATCTGCAAAGCATTATGGGACGAGATTAGCAGTGGGCAGTGAATATTATAGTATCCAATATCAAAATAATTCTACAAAGAGCTGCAGTTCAACTAGTCGTTACTAGGTGTTCCTCACAAGTCAAATGCAAAAGCATTGAACCCCTTTCATAAAGCTGCAGTTCCACTAGTCGTTACTAGGTGTCCCTCATGAGTCAAATTCAAAAACATTTGACTCGAGGGACACCCAGCAACGACTAGTTGAACTGCAGCTTCATGAAAGGGGTTCAATGCTTTTGCATTTGACTCGTGAGGAACACCTAGTAATGACTAGTTGAACTGCAGCTCTTTGTAGAATTATTTTGATATTGGATACTATAATATTCACTGCCCACTGCTAATCTCGTCCCATAATGCTTTGCAGAGCCTTTGGTTGGGATTGCATTTTTGCCCATAACTGTGCTTGGGGTGGTCCTAAGAGGATGGGACCACCACCGAATCGTTCAGCATGATATGCTCTTTGTGTTGAAGGCATCTGCTTGGTCCTCCCCCTAGGTTAGGTAGGGATCCCAAAACCATCACATCTCTCATTGCCTAAATTTTTTATCTTAAAAGTTCACTTTTGTGAATTGGTTATATGATTTTTAGCATGTAAAGTTGCTTTATCAAAGCATTTGTGGGTGCAGCTTAGTAGCTGACTCTGCTACCTGGAAGAATGGAATTTGTGCCTGAATTCCGTGTTTTTCATGAAATGCGTAGTTCTCTGCAAACTCCGGTAGCGGAGCGGAGTTCATAGCCCAGGGATACTTAAAACCAATCCAAGAGAACTTGGCATTCCAGAACTCGCAGCATCCCTTTTACCATTATCAGTCTTGACTTTAAAAATTGCAGTAAAACAAACAACAGCAAAGTGCGGTAGACCATTAAGCAAGGGATGCTTGAAGATGTCGCACATGAAATAAGGCCACCTTCCAACACTGATCCCGCCACGGTGAGATCAGACAGGTCCTCAGCTTACCTTCACCACGTAGGTGTGGTCCGGGTGATGTTTCGAAGGCATCAGCACCAGGAGGATCCGTTCATACAGCTGGATTCCAGTCATAGAGGTGACGCCCATGTAGAGGAAAATACCAAAAAGCACAGCAAGCGGGATCTGGCGGAGCACGTTCCGCATCACAATGGACATACCTGAGTGGCAACAGAGAAGGGAGTTATCAGTGTGTGCTCCTAACAAGAGAAGGGACCAGCCAGAGCAAGTCTCTGAGAGCACAGTCAGTACATACAAGGATGTGCAGGGGCTAAAGAGGTGCAGCAGACATAAGAATGTGGAGTCTGAAGGATGAGAGGACAGTCGTGGGAAAGTCAAAAGAGATCTTTTATACCATAAAGAGGGTATCTGTGCCATATATACACACACAGTTGGGTACACAGAGTGCATGCAAAAAGGCAGGTGAGAGGTTACATAAATTAAAATGAGTATTTGAGGTCTGTATGTCTGGGGCAGTCAGTGGTTACTGGGCCATGTTTGTCGTGGGTACTTTGGTTTACCACTGATGTCCCAGGGTCATAATACTTGTGCACTTCCAAAGGATAGCCAAATTGCTACATTGGGCACTTGACTCACATGGGTAGCACAATCAATCACTCATTATTACTCTACAACTTTGCACACCAATCCAATCCCACAGAACTAATTACTAACCTACCCACCACCAACCAAGTCGGCCATTGACCGAATAGACAACCTTCACCTGAAGCAAAACAGGGGCGATCATGCGTACCATCCACTCAGGGGTCCTAATGGACCCATGGCAACCACAACATCTACAACCTGGGAACATCACCAATCAGCAACAAGCAGGCACACATCATTAATACATCTGTCACAACTGCCATTTTCCAGAATGAATATAAATGTGTAGAAATCAAGAAGCCCACAGCAAACCTGAATCAACGGAGCCACTTCCGAACCCTGCTTCCCTATCCAACCAAAGCGATTGAGAAGGCCATCAACAAGCTACTAACAACTCACCTCTAACTTCACCATCTTCTAGATAGCTCTCAATCAGGATTTAGAAAGAACCACAGCACTGAAACAGCACTCATCGGGGCCACCAATAACATTCACATAATCCTCCAACAAGGAGAAAAAGCAGTCCTCAGTCTGCTCAACCCCTCTGCAACCGTTGCCACTGTCTCCCATAAAACCTCATCAGAAGACTCCACAAGATTTGCATACAAAGATCTGCTCTCAAATGGATCTGTTCCTTCCTCACTGGAAAAAACTTAAAGGGTCAGGCAGCCACCATTCACATCAGAGACCAAAAAAAATGTTATGATGAGTCTTAAAGGGATCGTCCCTCAGCCCCACTGTTTTCAACATATTCATGACACTGCTCACCAACATCATCGGATCACAAGACATCACCATTATCTCCTACGCCAATGGCATCCAACTCATCCTCTCCCTGATGAATAAGACAAACACTGCCAGAACCAACTTCACCAACTGCATGACCACGGTAGCAGACTAGATGCCAACCATCTGCCTGCAGCTCAACTCCGACACAATGAATGTACAGACTCAACATGACAGCTCAAGGCAATGCAATGTGCTTCTTCTGCTTCCACACCTTATGCATGCTGCAAAAAATCTTCAAATGGTTGCCTCACAACACAATATGGACAATCACGCAAGCACTCATCACCACTAGGCTGGGGTACGACAACACTCTACACCAGAATGTTCAAACAACGCCCACATAGACTCCAGAACATTCAGAACTCCATTGCAAGACTCACACTCAACCTTCCATGCAGCACCCACATCACACTGCACCTCAGGGAGCTTAACTGGCTCCCCATTCACAAGCACAGCCAATTCAAACTTCTCACGCACACACACAAAGCCCTATGCATCACAGGATCAGAATACCTGAACAGCCAGATACACTTTCATCAACTCACTCTGCAAAAATTGAGGTCGCTCATTCTCCAAAATCGCACCCAAGACATATAACGACCTACCTCAACACTTCAGAGCCTCCTCTTCACTTCTTTAGTTCTGCAAGAAACTGAAGGCCTGGCTTTTCATCTAAGCACCTAGGGCACCATAAACCTACACACCCCTTCAGACGCCTGGATATGTTTTTGGGTGATTAGTGTGCTATACAAATCAATATAACATAATAGAACGCTAGGAGCTAGTAGGGGTTAGGAATTCAGACACAGAATGACACATTAAATAACACTTAATAAACTTAATTTCAAGTTAAACTTCCTCCTTCAGTGAAATATAGATCTCTCTTTACTGGTAACTGCACAGAACAGCCAGAAGATCTCCCAACCAAGACAGATGGACGTTTTTGTCGTAGGGGATTGCTTTCCTTCCTCTTTCAATCATGAATGATGAGAGGGACAAATTGTTCCATAAATGAAGGGAAAGGTACACCTACTGATCACAAATGCTGAGGGAGGTCTCACTTGTTTCCATAGAAACCTGATGGAAGGGTATTCTTACTTATGGACCATGAATAATGGAAGAAGGCTTTCTTCTGGACCATGAGTAATGGAGGAAGATGTCCTTCTGGACCATGAATAATGGAGGAAGGCTTCTTTCTGGATCATGAATAATGGAGGAAGGCTTCCTTCTGGACCATGAATAATGGAGGAAGATGTCCTTCTGGACCATGAATAATGGAGGAAGGCTTCTTTCTGGATCATGAATAATGGAGGAAGGCTTCCTTCTGGACCATGAATAATGGAGGAAGACTTCCTTCTGGACCATGAATAATGGAAGAAGGCTTCCTTCTGGACAATGAATAAGGGAGGAAGGATTCCTTCTGGACCATTAAATAAGGGAGGAAGGCATCCTTCTGGACCATGAATAATGGAAAGCTTCCTTTTGGACCATAAATAATGTCGGAGGATTCCTTCCGAACCATGAATAATGGAGGAAGGCTTCCTTCTGGACAATGAATAATGGAGGAAGGATTCCTTCTGGACCATGAATAATGGAGAAAGACTTCCTTCTGGACCATGAATAATGGAGGAAGGCTTCTTTCTGGATCATGAATAATGGAGGAAGGCTTCCTTCTGGACCATGAATAATGGAGGAAGATGTCCTTCTGGACCATGAATAATGGAGGAAGGCTTCTTTCTGGATCATGAATAATGGAGGAAGGCTTCCTTCTGGACCATGAATAATGGAGGAAGACTTCCTTCTGGACCATGAATAATGGAAGAAGGCTTCCTTCTGGACAATGAATAAGGGAGGAAGGATTCCTTCTGGACCATTAAATAAGGGAGGAAGGCATCCTTCTGGACCATGAATAATGGAAAGCTTCCTTTTGGACCATAAATAATGTCGGAGGATTCCTTCCGAACCATGAATAATGGAGGAAGGCTTCCTTCTGGACAATGAATAATGGAGGAAGGATTCCTTCTGGACCATGAATAATGGAGAAAGACTTCCTTCTGGACCATGAATAATGGAGAAAGACTTCCTCTGGACCATGAGTAATGAAGTTGGCCTAGCCTATGGACATAAATAATGTAGAAGACATCATCTATGAAGCATGGATGATGGGTGAGGACCATAATATGCCATGGGCAAAGGTGGAAGATCCACCTGTAGTGCTGAAATTATGAGGGATGTCTCACTTCTTCACCATGAAACATGGGGATTGTCTAACCAGTGGACCATGCAAAATGGAGTAGATCTCACTCATGGGCCATGACCTACGGATAAGATATCACCTATGATCTACGAATGCTGGACAGGGCCACGATATACCACAAATTAAGGAGAAAGACTCACCTATGGATTATCAATGCAGGGGAAGGTTTAATTTGTTTACCATGATTGATGTGAGATCTCCCTCGTCAATCATGAATAACAGAGAAGTTATTACTAAGGGTGGGCGGAGCTGGTGTAGTGCCTCTATGCGTAGCTCCACAGAGTTTGAAAAAAACTCCCTGGAGCTACGCATTGCTCCGCTCCACTCCCACCCACTCCCAAATGCTTTAAATTTATAAAAAGAAGGCACTTACCTGTGTTTCTGCCGCCTCCCCTGCCTGGCCACGTTCTCCTCCCTGCTCCTCCCCGCTTCGCGACCTCTTGACTCCTTCTCCATTGAAAAAAACACTACGTTGGACGTTTTGCGAGTGGGCATGGGTGTTGTGTCCTGCGAGACACGTTCTAGTGTCTCGACAGGCACTGCTTTAGTGGCCACTCCCCTATGGGAGTGGACACACACACACCCCACACCCATCCATTACCAGCGTCACGAGTGACGTGACCCGGTTAATAAAGAGGCCCGAGTGCACGTGCTCGTGGCCAGTTGAGTAACCCAGAATGCTGTGTCAGCGTCAGTCAATCAGTAGTATGTGGGCCTAGGGCCCATGACACAACACATGGGCACTCGCAAGACGTACAACGTAGTGTTTTTTTCAATGGAGGACGCAAGAGGAGGTGCAGGAAGGAGAACAGCCAGGCAGGGGAGGCAGCAGAAACACAGATAAGTGCCTTTTAAAAAAATCCTTTTACAGCATTTGGGAGGGGGGAGGGAGCGGCTAACTCCGCTCCGCCACAAAGGCTGACTTTTTGCCTACTTCACGTTTACCACGGAGTGCGGAGTAGGCAAGTCTCCGAAGTTACCCGCCCAGGGTTAGTTATTACCTATGGACTATGAATAAAGCAGTAACTCCGACTTATGGACCAAAAAATAAATGGAGGAATTTTAACATGTGGAACATGAATGAGGAGGGAGATGCAGACGAGGACTGAGGGAATTCTCACCTACGAGAAGAGCGATCAGTACTCCTGTGAGTCGTTGCTCCTTCACTTCCTCTATCTTCGGCTTCTCGCCCGGAGCAATGGCTTTGCTCATGACTGTTAAAGAGTTCACATGAGTGACGGAGCGGACAGTGGCAGCTGTTAGCCAAGGGAGACCAAAGAGGGCACAGATGCCCCCCAAAGTGCCGATGAGGAGCAGGTCCAGGTGGAATCCAGACCCCTTCACCAGCTTCCGCTCCTTCTTACTCACTATCAGACTGTGGAGAAAGAGAGAGGAAAAGAGAGGAAGAGAGTGCTTGTGAGAGAGCACAGTAGAGAGTCACGAGAGAATGTGCCTTGAGGGTGTGAGAGATCACCAGTAGTGGGAGCAACTGCGAAAGAGTCAGTTTGTGATTGCTTACGTGAAAGCACTTGTGGCAGAGTTTATGTGAAGGTCAGTGAAAGACAGCGTATGAGACAGTGCCAGTAAAACAGCACCTCTGCAAGAGTGTGGGATCACAAGAGGAGACTATGTAAGAGATGGCCATGAGGAAAGAGAAGCTGTGAGAAGAAGAGTGAATGTGAGAGTGACTTTGTAGACGAGGCTTTCACAAACCACGTGTGACAGCAACCATGGGAGGGCTTCTGTGAAAGCAGTATGCTAAAGTGCTTCAAGAAGCACGTAAGGAATGCTCTTTTAGAGCCCAAGGAAGGTCACTTGAGAGAGAGTAAAGGTGGCTGTGAGAAGTTGTGAGAGTCCTGTGAGAAAAAATATACTAAACTGCAGTGCACGAGTTAATGAGGAAGGGTCTGTGACATTTCTTGTCAGAGCACTTGAGGGAGTGAGGGTGATTCTGGGAGGACATGTGAGGCAGGCTCACGTAGGAGCATTGATACAGTGACTGAGTTACAGCATCTGAGAGAGCATTTGCAGTCGGAAAACAATTGTACATACCGGTGTGACTCTCTATTAGGAAGGGATGCCCCTTGGCACGCCCCTTCCTAATAGTGACTCACAAATCCTATTTTTCGAGTTGGTAATTGGTTACTGACTTACAAAATATGGTTTGTAAATACCACAACCCTTTTAGCGGTCTCAAACGGGATGATTGCCTGTTTGCGACCACTAAAAATGGTTGTACATCTAGCCCCTCATGTGTCAAACAATTTTGCATTTGCAAACGGTGCAAATCAGTAATTTCACAAGTTTCTGAATGTAGAATAGCCTTTCCAGATGTATG
Organism: Triturus cristatus; assembly: GCF_964204655.1. NCBI lineage: Eukaryota > Metazoa > Chordata > Amphibia > Caudata > Salamandridae > Triturus > Triturus cristatus. Next base: position 1,210,329,707 of record NC_140584.1, on the reverse strand, counting down.
AAAGGCTTTGTGGTTGCAATTTAGGTAATCGCAAAAATTGCGATTACCTAAAATCGTGACTACAAATAGGAAACCGTAATTTGCTATTCCCATAGCACATGTACCAAGCATTTTCTAAATGCACACTGTACATTTAGGAAATTTTAATATTATTGACTCCAGGTCAATGGTAACCATATGTAATTTTTGAAAAATGCACAACAATGCATTATTCAAAGAGTCATATAGCGCACACATGCCCTAGGGTATGTGTGCGCTTTACATGTGCACATTTTTCTGGGGTTCTTCAGGTTGGACTTAGGACCCGGGACAGCCTTGTTTTTGCATAACCTAATTTGCGATTACCAACTAGGTAATCGCAAACTAGGTAATGCAAAACCATTTGCACCAATGGGCCCATAGGACCAAAAGGAATAGTATTACCTAACAGCGATTACCTAATTTTACTTTTTGAAAGCAGGTCAGTTTCTTCATGCAAAATGGGCTGAATGATTTGAGATGGGGGCACAGGGGGGGGCCTCGATAGACTGGTCCATGTAGGTAATATGTCTTGTGCCACATCCTATCAATTTAACCCTTCGGACCATTTTTATGTCATCAAAACCAGCCATTGTCAACTCTGTTCTAGTGCCTGTTCTAGTGTCCGTTCTAGTGCCTGTTCTAGTGGCTGTTCTAGTGGCTGTTCTTGTGCCTGTTCTAATGACCGTTCCAGTGCCCATTTTAGTGCCTGTTCTAGTGGCTGTTCTAGTGCCTGTTCTAGTACCTATTCTAGTAACTGTTCTTGTGGCTGTTCTAGTGCCTGTTCTAGTGCCCGTTCTAGTGCTAGTTCTAGTGCCTGTTCTAGTGCCTTCTAAATGTAATACATCGTTCCTCAATGAGATCCAGGTCTCATTCTCTCGTGGTGATAAAACGGGAACCTTGGGCAGTGCTATCACCTACGGTGTGGCGGCAGGAGGGAGCGCCAAAATTTCAATTGATCTAGTTTGGAGGACCCAAAGGTGGATCACTATGGCCAAGAGAACCAATCACTGGGCGAGTAACACTCTCACTGTGAGATGCACCAACTCTCATCGAGGGTCTAGGTGGAGAGGTGTGGCTCACTGGTTAGAGGCGGCAGACCCGTAAGCAGAGGATGGCCCGGGACCAGGGTTCGATTCCCAACGCGGCAGGGTCGTGGACCAGGGTCAGCGGGCTCGATAATTCTCGCCTCGGTGCCTACTCTAGTCAGGGACCACACTCGGCAACTCTGGGCATTAGCTTGCCTCATCTTCACAACGGCCCCCCCAGACTGCCGGGGATGCTTGGTTGCACCTTAGAGATACCCATTAGGGACCATCTCTCAGGGTGAGCCAGGACGGGTTCCCCAGCGGTTGAAGCGCGGAGATACTCCTCCGGGAGTCGATTCTAGCACTATATAAACCCACAATTTAAATTAAATTATGTGTCTGTGTAGATAGATGGTTCGATGACCCTTGAGAACATCTTGGGCTTGTTACATTACTGACCATGGTGACCAAGGGCTCGCGAGCAGGTAAAACACGAGGGGAAGGTGGTGTCTCATGACTGTGTTCAGCGGATGGCCAAGTAGGAGGCAGACATGTTTCACAGCGGGGTGTTATTGTAGACACAGACAGTCTTATCTTTAGTACATCCAGACAGGAAGTAGTAAGGCTTCCGACTTACTTTAGCTTATTAGCCATACATTCTAGAGTCGATCGAACGAATGACTCCAGTGATTTAACCACATCACCTGGGTTCTTAAGGTATCACTCCAGGCTTTGGGAACAGCCAGTTTGGTAGCAGGCCTGGAGGTCACTTTTCCAATAGTGTTTGCATTCATGGACTGGACATTCTCTAAGTTTGAAGCAAAGTACACAATATGAGACCCAGGCTTTCTGGAGCATTGATTTGGTGGTTGGGAATCAGTGTCGCATGAGGAGTGGGAATCTGACACTTTTTGTTCACACCCATTACAAGCGTTGTCAATTAAATTGAGTCCATCACTGTGAGGTACAACCCCAGGAGCTGAATTATTGAGTTGAGACTGGATTTGTGTGTCAGACAACAACAATCCCACCCCACGCGTTAACAGACTTTCACCATTGTTATTTGCTTATCGATCGCCCCCAGAGCACATGTGATGTGTGTCAGTATAGGTGTACGAGTGTCAGTCGAAATCGCAGCTTTACCAAATGTGGCAGGAGGGCTTCCGTTTCCCATCCTCGGCACCTCAACAAACTGCAATCAATGTTAAGAAGAAAAAATACTCTGCAGCAATCTCGTTCCCTATATGAGATGCCTTCTTCTTCGCAGTACCGTATACACACATATAGAAACGCGACATTTAATAATCCTTACTATGCAAAATCCCCTAGTTGAGCCGATTGGAAATTAGCTAATGCAACAGGGGTGACCCAGGACTGTCTCTTTCTGTCTTTGACTCTCATGCACTGGGCAATGGATGTCTTACATAGGGCTGATTAGATGACGCTGAAAAGAACTACAAAGAATGATGGGAAACAAAGGCCCCAGCGACTGTACCGTACAGCAGGCCACCCCCGTCCAGTTACCCCTCACAGTGTCTTGCCGCAACAGTAGTCTATGCGGCTTGCCAATGGCCGCCTTCAATCTATACGCGCAAAGGGTTCAAAGATGGACTCCAAGGGGTGCCACCACCAACAATGACGTGTGAAGGATCAGCACCAGGAGGGGTACTGAACATACACAGAGCTATTACAGGGTCAGGCTCACCACACACCGGTGAGATAAACCTGATGGTCTATACTCCAGCATGTGAGAAAGGCAGGTTGGGGTTCTCTGAGCACCCACCAACCAGCCGCAGCTGCAAGCCTTCAAACATCAGGCTGTGGAGCCATGGCCATCTCCACCCTGCTGAAACTGTATCGCATCCACAAGGAGGTAGGTGTCCTAAAGTGTTGATTCCCCTCACGACAAGGGAAGCAACCACCATGTAGGACGTTGGCTCTCTATATAGTGCATAAAAATGAAGTACACCGTGCAGAGTCCAGTGGATTCCCTGTCGGTGTGCAGAGGTAAAAGCAGATCATTTTAATGCTCTTTTGTGGTAGTGTGGTGTTAGGTTTGAAAACCCCTTTCCTGCTATGCACTCGTTACATGTTATATTAGGTTAGCAGTGTGTGGCTAAATAGACACCATTTGTATTCACATTATGCAACCCACTGAGTTATCCCTGTAATGTGCAAGCTTTAGTTAGCGAATGTGACTCCATTTTGTATTTCGTAATCCTGATTAGGCTGCTTAGGATTTGCCTGAACTAGGCCTCATTAATCGTTTTGCTTGCCTCAGCAGAACACTGTATTTCGTTATTATTTTCTCTTCTGCTGAAGGCTGCTTCCCAACTTACTAATGAATAGGCCATTCTGCCCTCGTATACCTACCCGAGTGTGCAGTTCTGCTCCCACATTAGGAGACGCTGAGACTCAGCGCGGTAACCTTGAGTTACAGATAGCATGTACCCATCTGGTAGGTAGTAGTGTATCCTTCTGTGCCTCCTTTGTTCATGTTCGGCCCAGGCCGGTAACTTTCCACTGTGGGCGTGGTTGGAGACTCTTGGGAAGAATCATTATGTGTTGCAGACTGTTGGGGAGTCAGTCCCTCGGCAGACATCTTAGGGTGCAGGTCAGATTGGACTCCTCTGCAGAGTATTGCTAATAAAAGCCTGTTTGTATTCTCTACTGTCTGACCGACTCTTCATTACTTGGGAAGGCATAGCAGGTGATTGTAAATAAGCTGGGTGGCCCTCATGGGCCACTTACTTCAGTGGGCGAGCAGTTAAGCATATTAGAGGGTAGTAATAAGCATTTGTTGTCACTCACAGAGTCAATATATAAGAGACACCTCAAGAATAAATCCAATACTAATTAGGAAAAATAGAATCGTATCTTTAGATTTATTTTTAGAATCCAAGAACAAATCTCTGGTCCACAAACCCCAGACCATACAGAACACCGCAGCCAGACTCATCCTCGGCATCCCTCGACACAAACACGTCACCCAACACCTGCACAACAACCACTGGCTCCCCGTAGAGAAGAGAGTCTCTTTCAAGATACTCACCCACGCCTACAAATGCCTCCACAACACCGGACCCCAATACCTCAACGAGAGGATCTCCTTCCACGTATTCAAGAGTAACGTCCGATCCAACGACCTCACCCTCGCCGAAACCCCACGGATCTGCAAAGCCAGGACACTTGGAAGAGCCTTCTCCTGCATCGCGGCCAAGACCTGAAACGAGCTCCGATCGACATCAGATGCGCCCCCTACCTGAACATCTTCAGGAAGACACCGAAGACCTGGCTCTTCGACTGAACGTAGCTGCAACTCCCCTCCCCAGCGCCTTGATACCCTCACGGGTGAGTAGCGCACTTACATCTCCCTGATTGAATAATAAATGCTTTGTATGTTGATTTTTAGCCAAATGCAGTTGAACACACAAATGTTTATAGATTTTAAGCAATAGTGGTCAATATCGTCAGGCAGAGACCGTTGCAGTCAAGGGGAAGAAAAGCATCGGGGTTAGATAGAGGAATGCTGGCAACACATTTACTTTTGCAGTCGATGGATTCAACACTCCACTATGAAGTTTTGGAGCATAACGGTCACCCAGAGTTCAGGGGTAATTTACGCCTTGGGAGTCAGAGTTTCGGAAGTCCGTGGACTTGGGTACAGCAGGCAGTTCTGGGTTACCCGGATCGGAGGTGCAGGATGTCTTGGAATGCAGAATTGTGACTTCACTGGTGGCATTCAACTACAGGTTTGGTGAGGGCAGTCCGTCGTGGTCGTGCCCAAGTTGCTGCTTTCACAATGTTGACGCTACCAGAAAGCAGGTACAGGCTCAAAGGAGCGGGGCTGTTTCCAGCATCGGTCGCAGGTAATGTGAGAATCCCTTTGGCTAGGGGATGCTTTGAAGGGGTCAGTTACTGGTGAGCAACAGGCCTTGGCTGCTCCAACTTTTGTGTGACAAGGTCAATTGCGTCAATACAGTCCGTGCTAGTCTTCACCCCAGTGGTCTTTACCAGCGGGAGGCCAGAGACTGGTACCACTAGACCAAAGGGAGGTCCCAGGCAATTTGCGAAGGCTGGCAGGGATGCAGGGTTCTTGGAGGCTGCACAAGTCTCAGGTAGGGATGGCAGAGTCTTTTTGCAGTTGGCAGGGTTTCTTCTGCAGCAGAGCTCAGTTCCTGGATTAGCAGGACATCTTTTTCCTTTGTCTTCTTTAGGTCTGTGGAATGTGAAGTCAAGGTCTCGGGAAGTCATCTAAATACTGAATGTAGGGGTGTTACAATAGGAGACAGGTAGTAGCCAATAGGTACTTACCTTTAGGCTGTCTACACTCGCTAGTGACTAATTCCGATCGGAAGAGGCACTACCCTAGCCCTGATTGGAGATTTTCTCGCCATCTCACGATGGTGGAATTTCAGGAGAGGAGTACACCTTGCCTGCCCTGCCGTAGCAGTGGTGTAGGCTAAGGGGGGGACCCTTCTCCTCATCTAAATAATTTTTCTGCATTGCTCCAGCCAAAAGTGGAGCAGGAAAGGGGGCTTGGCCTCCCCAATATCTGGGGGTTCCTGGGTTGTATTTCAAAGGCGCCTTTGAAGGTTCCCATGTGGTAAGACCATCCAGTCCTGGAGGAGGTGTGATCACCCACGCCAAGAGCAGGTATTGTTTCTGCCCTCTGAGAGTCCTGGCTGGTGCAAACTGGCCGGACACCCTGCTAGTGCTTGGTTAGGTTTCAGGGGACCACCAGCATCAGCGGTGGCTGTAGTCTGCCAGCAGCATCAGTGGTGGTTGTAGCATGTGGCAGTGCAAGTGATGGCTGTAGTCATCAGGAACTTTCAGCGATGGCTGTGGTCTGTGGCAGTTTCATGAATGCCTGTAGTCTGCTGGCAGTGTCAACGGAGACTGTAGTCCTCTGGTAGTGTCAGCTGTAGTCAGCCGGCAGTGTCACTGGTTCTGATGTGGCTGTAGTCTGTTCGAAGGTTGACCTTGTCTGAGTTCCCTACTAGCTTAATTCAAGATATAAAAGTGCTGGGGTTTCTCCCTGTATTAGCGATTCACTATTAGGAAATTGCGAACTGCAATGCACAACAATGTGTTTGACACGGTTAGCAATTCACAGTGCGTTGTAAATGGTCCGGCCTCATCAATATTCATGAGGCGGGTCGCAATTTGAGACCCATTGTCAATGGCTACAATAAGGGGTCATCAGACCACCATGTCTGTGATTGCGTTTTAAATAAAGCAATTTGTTTTTTGTAATGCAGCCCATTTTCCTTAAAGACAAACAGGATTAATTAAAAAAAAATAAAAGCTACCTTTTCATTTTTTAAGAGTAGGCAGTGGTCCATGGGACACCGACACCCACAGAGACAGGCACAGACAGACACACACACTCAGACATATGTTACAAAATGAACAGGCACTAGGCCGAGACCCAGTAACCCTTAAGTCTAGGGATGGGCAGGCTGGACTGGACTGGGAGGTGAAACTGTTTTAACTGCCCCGTTTCGTGGTGCAATCTATAGTTAGAGCTTCTTCCACTGTCCTGAAGAGCTGTCCTTGTGTCAAACATGCCCCAGTTATCTATTGATTACCTGCAGGCTCTTCACACTGGTTAGCTGGGCAGATGAGTATTGACATGAACTCAATACTTTTACGTCGCAGTATGTGATCTGGGAACAGTGACCAGCGCCACCACCCTGCCCTGGGAGAAGGAGCTTGTTATAGTATTGATTGGGGGGGGGTTAATTAATGGACAATTCACTGCCCCATCACTGCCATCGAGCATCCCTGGAAACATGTATTCTATGCGCTTAATATTCCATCTAAGTGTCACCCCGGCAGTGAATATGTCCAAGAAGGGTAAGAGTGGTTGGTTGTGGTGCTAGAGATGTATGTTAACACAAAGATGTATGTTCCAGTTTGTAAACCTCCAGCAGTGGGTGTGACACAGGAAGGCCTCATATGCAGGTATTGCCAAGCCTTGAAGCCAAAACAGACACTAATGGCCATTTTACGAGCAGCCAAACTTCCAGGAATAGAAAACCTGAACTCCTAGGAGTGAAAACTGATTAGCACGTTTGATGACGTCACAGGAATAGGTGTTACACAATCTTTGAAATGAAGGACAACATGAGAAGTGACTTCAGTGAAATGGTAAAACATTAAAAGTAAATGTAAAAAGAATACAATAACATCACAACTTCTTAACGTAGACTCATAGTTCACAAATGTAGGGGAGCTCTTGTGAGAAGGTGGCCTGATATATGCTGTCCACTAGTTCTAGTGGGCACCTTGTATCAGTCCAACCAACCCCTTATGGTGAATTGGTTAAAGACAACCTTTATTGAAAGCTATCCTAGTGGTAGCGATGGAGAGCAGCCTTCAGGCTAAGTCTTGAAGGAATGTAAAGCAGCTTGTTTTACCAGTCTATAATCTCTTGAATGATCAAATGAAAGGACAACCACACCAGGTACATATTTAAAATATATGTATTTAAGATAAAACATACCCCTCTAGTCTCCTTATGAGGCTGGAGTTTGAAGTACTTCATTTACAAGTTAGCAATCAACAGTAATAGCACAAATACACGTTTGGGCCCTAGGGGCGTACCAAGCCATATACCAATAAAGTGGTTTAAGAACCACGGCTGAACTAGACACAAGGCCTAGAGCCTGTAGAATCGCTGGGACCCCAAAGGAACCACCCAAGGTAGTGACACAGGGGACCCACGGGGGCCGTGTGCAGTGTTTAACCCTTTCGATGTGCATGACGGAGCGGTTCCGTCATGCGCATCGGTCGCGCTGTGCAGATGACGGAACCGCTCCGTCATGGCCCGCTCGCGCAACGAACCTTCAGCACGGCGCAGTAATCCGCGCCGCGCTGAAGGGGTTAAACACAACCGCGGGTTCCGGTTAGCTTCTATGGGCAATGTCGCGGTTGGAAAATTAAAGATTAGGGACACTTAGAATCGAGTCAGGACCAAACCCTTTTGGACTTAGGAAGTTCTAGGGCTAGCACCCACGGGAGCACCAGAGTACTTGTGTTACCTCAACCAGGGAAGCCGGGTGCATAGGTGTCTTTTGGTGTCAGGTGGCGTCGTCGATTACAATGGGAGATGGCGAAGAACTGCTACTGCCATGAAGAGGAGAAGTGTTCGAAGAGATCCAAGCCTGGATCTAGGAAGGAAGGAACCTGAAAGCAGAGGGGACAGAGTCTGGGTCACTTGTCAGTGACCGAGGGCAGGATGGACCAATGCCCACAGATGTTGGGTGCTTCAGGTGAGTTGACGGGTGTCTTGACTCTTCTGCCACGAGGTCCAGGAGGCGTCGACAAAGTCCACAGGCCGGATTCGAGCTGTCCCACGAAGTCTGTCGAGTGCTGCGGTGTCAGCGACCAGATTGGACCCAACAAGCCTTGGCAACGGCAAGTCTCGTGGAAAGAGAAGAAGGGCGTCGGTGCAGACCAGCAAGGTCTGAGGTACTCACCTAGCAAGGGTAAGTCAGGGCACGTCTGGAGCAACCAGGGAAGACCAAGCAGAAGAGGAGTTGCCTTCGTGGGGACCCACTAGCCGATGGGCTAGGGATCGCGAAGGAGCCTCGAGAGGTGGCACTGGAACCCGGCCCACGGATCACTCGTGGAGTAGAAGTCAGAGATCTTCGGTGCAGTCAGTGCTCAAGGCTGGGGCTACTCGGAGCCCAAAGCAGAACTTCAAGGATAAACAGAAAGTCGATGTACCAGCAATAGTACGTGGTGACCAGGGGTCACGGTTCCTCGTCACCCACGATAGCCACGGGCCTCAGCTTTGCTGTGGACTCAGGGTAGCCTCGGGGAAGTCAGGAAATCTTCCTCTGGTGATGCAGAGACTTCGGCGTCCAACGGGAGCTTCAGAATTGCAGACCGGACAGTTGCTTCTTTGGTGCCTGCCAAGCAGGGGAGTCACTCCTTGACCCCAAGGAAGATTTCTTCCGTCTTCTAGTCGAAATAGAAAGTCGAAGGTCCAGGATATATGTTGCAGAGTTTCGTCCAGGGTAATCTAAAGTCACAAGGACTGGGTTCCCATACTTATACAAAGTTTGGGGGTTGGACATACTCTAGGGACCCACCTTTGGGAAGGTTTGGAAAAAGGGGTGGTTACACCCATTTCCTTTGTACAGTTTCACGCCAGAGCAGGGGCAGGTAGCCCCTGCAACTGGTTTGAACTGGACTATGCACAGGGACACCAAGTGTGCCCCCAGTACAGGACTTCAAAACACCAGAGAGTGCTCCCGCCCAGCTCCAATACATATCTGCCTGTCTGGGGAGGTGGTTACACCTCCCTGGGACAGGAAACCTATTGTCCAGGCCTCCCCTGCCGGAGTTTCGGTCAGCAGCAGGAGGCCAGACCCGTGTCTGTGGCAGAGGCATCCATTTCTACCGGGTTAGACCAGTGTGAACATGTCTCTCTCGCTAGAAGGGTGGAATGCTACCCCCGCCGCCAGAAGTGGCGGGGGGGGGGGGTGGGGGGGTAGTATTCCAAAGCGTTTGACACCAAACACGACATGTTTCCGTGCAGCCATCCCAAAGTTAGCATTTACCGCGAGGTTATAATGCACTTAAGAGTATATGGTCAGGCTGCACCACAAACAGCATCAGAGGAGGTACTCCGAACGCTGTAGAGGGGCTCTGCTCATGCAGGGGCACCCTCTCACATAAAAACCAAGCACTCTGCCTTCAGGATTGTTCAGGCCTGCCATAGGAGTGACTTATAGGTTATATATGTGTGTGCAATGATAGTGATATAGGTAGCCTATACCACTGTAAGGGGTGCAAGCACACCCTTACCCAGGCTGCAGTAGCAGACCTGTGGTGCCATTTTGGAGTGCTTCCCAGGGGTGACATAATGCATGCTTCAGCCCCTGGTAGGCCTCTGAGGTACCTATGCCCTAGGTACATAGTATACCATATACTAGGGGCTTATAAGGCACTCCAGAATCCAATTAGATATGTACCTAATGTACATGCAAACCATTTTAGAGAGGAAGCAGCTAGGCTGGGGTCCTGATTAGCAGGGCCACAGCTAGACTAAGGTCGAAAAACAGTGAAACACCAGCAAAAAGCGGGGGTACCCATGTGAAGCAGATCCTACTCTCCTACATTTCTGAGGGGTCCTTGGCAGCTCTTTGCGTTAACTGGAGGGCTGTGAGCGAAGACCTTACCTGTGGAGGGACTGCTTGCTGATGTGCCTATAACTCCCAGATGCATTAAAATGAATGCCGTAACTCTTCTCCCCAATTGTGACAGCTGGTTGTGAGTGAGAGCTCAACCTAAACTACACATATGTGAGTCTGTGGGGTTACAAAGACTTCAGTCCTTTCTCTTCCAATATACATCTCTGATCTCTGGAGCTGGTAATTGACTGATGTGCAAAGGGAAGGTGTGATATCTGGCTAAATTGGCTCAGATGAAGACTTTGTCTAAGATTTGGCAGATAATATCTGATGAATTAGCAGTTGCCAGAGGCATAATGCTGAGAGGGACCGAATTAATTCCACCCATCGCGTTGGGGAGTAAGTTGTTGGATGATGCTCATCAGGAGCATTTGGGAATTGTTCAAACTAAGGAGAAATTAAGAGCCAGTTTTAAGTGGCCAGGGATGGATTTAGGAATTGAACGAGTAGTTAGAGAATGTGTACAATGCAGGAACAGTGAAAAAATGTCGACACCACACAGGCCTATGGTTTGTCGTAAGTTACCAGATAGCCCATGCCAAGAGGTGGTGTAGGAAAGTAGGATCTGCTTCTTATGCTTACCCCCCCCCCCTTTTTTTCTGGATGTGATGCTGTTTTTGACAAGTCTGACTGGGATCCTGCTAATCAGGACCCCAGTCTATCTGCTTTCTCCCCAAACTATTATGTTATGTACTTAGGTACACTCCAGATTGGATACTGGGGTACCCTTGTCAGTCCCTAGTATATGGTACACATGTACCCAGGGCATGGGTAGCCCAGAGGCCTCCCATGGGCTGAAGCATGTATTTTGCCAGCCATGCAAAAAAGAACTACAGGCCTCCCATTGCAGCCTGAGTACGTTGGTGCATACACCACTTACTTAAGATAGAGGTTTACTATATCTAAGGGTCACTGCACTTAAAACCTATAAGTCAGGCCTTTACAACCCTGAGGGCAGGGTGCTTGGTTCTAAGTGAGAGAGTGCCCCTGCATGGGCAGGGCACCACTACAGCCTACGGAGTGCATTCTCACGGGTTTTGGGTGAAGCAGCCATATACTACTATAGAGGGGCATTATGTGACCGTGTGATGACCAACTCAAAAATGGCTGAAACAAACCCTATAGTGTTTGGTGTCAAACAAGTTTGAATAATACCCCACACCAGTAACCGGTGTGGAAGGTATGATTCCACCCCTCAGAAGCGTGCTTCGTGGGGCTCCTGGTGTTCCCGGCACCAGCCTTCTAACTCTGGACAGCACAAAATGGTTGCTGCCGACCGGAGACACATTTCAGCTCTCCTGCTGATGAGCCAAACTCGAGCAGGGGAAGACAGCACAATAGGCATCCTGTCACAGGGAGGTGTGACCACCCCCTAGACAGGATTTAGTGTATTAGGGTTAGGTGGGTGCGCTTGACAGCGACTGAAAGTCTGCATGAAGGGCACATTTGGTGTCCCTGTGCATAGTCCAGTTCAAACCAGTCCTGGGAGCCTTTGGCTCCCGCTCTGGTGCGAAACTGGACAAAGTACATGGGAGTAACCTCCCCCCTTTCCTGACCCTCCCCTGGGAGGATCCCCTGAATCTTTCCAACCCTCTCCCATGGGTACTTAAGGGCTTACCTGGCAGTTGGACCTTAGATTTGTTGTGGACAAGATTCAGAACTGAAACCACTGCACTTTGACTGTCTGGGCACTCTGGACTTCGCAGGACTTCTTTTGGGCCTGACTTCATCGACCTCTCAGTCTGTTGCATCATCTGTGCCTGTGCACTATACAGGATCCATGTAGGAGCTGTGGAAAATCCAAGACACCTGAAGATAATCTCCCTTGGAGTGCAGGAGTCACTCCCCTTTATTCGCAGGCACTGCAACACTCCTGACCGGTCTGCTGATCCAGAGCTCCTATGGACTCCAAAAGGCTCAGCAACACAGGAGGTGGGTTTATATGTCCCTCAAGGTCAGAGTTGCCTTCTCACCAAGTTTGAGGTCAGAATTCCTTGTGGATGCTGCAATACCCGAAGCCCTGTGCACCACGTACTTTTGAAAGTGCATGTGCTTGTTGGCAATCCTGCGACATGTGCATTGGGCTCAAGGTAGCCCCAACCTCTGGCAACTTTTCCTACAAAGATCTTCGCACCGTGTCGCCCGTGGTCTGTTGTTTTGTGAAGCTGCCCGAGGTCCACTAGCGACTCCTGTGCCTCCAGCCTGTGGGTCCAATGAAGGGTCATTTTTAATTTTCTTGGGCTCCCCTGATTGCGCGTGGCCTGCCCTGACTTCCTGTGTGGGTTGCTTTTGCCAAGGCGTGTTGGTGCTCCCGCCAGACACCAATCCCTCAGCACTTGACATCCTTCGTGGGACAGCTTGCATCCGGCTCCTGGTCATCCTCAACATCGCCTGGTCCCCGCAGCTGCAGGGTCAAGGTCACCATCATCTATCGTGTAGCATCCGACATCGGTGGACATTCGTCTACTGAACCCCTGCTCACTCTCAAGTGACCAAGACTCTTTCCCCTCTGCTTCAGGTACTCTTCGACAAGAATCCAATTTTGGATTCCAACTGACACTTTCTCCTCTTCCAGCAGCGCCCCTTCTTCGAAGTCCACCATTGGGTTCGACTGAGGTTTCCGATGCCACTTCACACCTATGCACCCGGTTTCTCTGGGTTAGGTAACTTGGGGTTTCTTCGTAGTCCACTGAGAAGGGTCCTTAATCTTTAAAAATCCAACCACAACTTACACAAAGACTTGTATGAAGCATGCGGTCATGTTCCCACACTGCAAACGCACTCCGTGGGGTCCCTATCTACTCACCTTGGGTGGTTCCTTGTGGTCCCAGCAATACTACATCCTCTCGACATTGTCCTGACTTGAGTCGTGGTTCTTATACCACGTTTTTAGGATATGGTTCAGTTCCCCCTGGGGCCCGCTTTGTATTAGTGCTATTTACTGTTATTTCTTTGCTTTACTATTGTGTGCTTTGTGTATATCTCCATGTAGGAGATACTGGAACGTACTAGAGAGTATTATATAAAAAATACATATTTTTATAAAGACCTTGTGTGGTTCTCTTTCATTTAATCTATGCTATAAGATTGCTTTCTGGTAAAACAAGCTGCTTTACACTCCTTCAAGACTAAGCCTGAAGGCTGCTCTCCACAGCTGCCACCTGGATAGCTTTCTAAGGTTGTCTGAGACCTATTAAATCACCATAAGGGTTATCTGGACTGGTGCAAGGTGCCCACTTACATTAGTGGACATCATCTACCAGGCCAGCCTCTCACAGGTGGCCATTGATACTGTTGGTCCTTTGAGAGGTAAGGACAATACTCCATATTTGATTGTCATATTAGACTTATACTCCAGGTGGGTGGAGTTCTCTTGTGTAAGGGATGTTACTACGGATAGTGTGATAAAATACTTACAAGAAGTGTTTAAAAGACAAAGTTTTCCCAAATCTATTTAATCCGATAATGGTCCACAGTTTTGTTTAAAAAATTACGGATTTTTTAACATCATGTAGTATAGAACACAGGAAGAGTTCTATTTATCACCCTGAGACAAATGGAGCAGTAGAAAGATTTAATACAGTAATAAAAGAGAATATACAACTATCCAGAGTAAACGTCTTAGATTGGAAAGAGGAGTTGCAGAAATATATCACATGATACCACATTCCACAACTCGTAATTCACTCTTTGAACTGTTCAAGGGTAGAGCACCTAATACTGTGTTATGTCTGGGCTGGATGAATTGGGATAAAGGCATTAAATATAATGATATTGGAGTTTGGAGAAATCAAGAGCAGAAGTCGCAGCAAAAGAATAAAAAACATTTTGATGAAAGGACAAGAACCAAGCAGGTTGAAGTAGGTGTAGGAGATTGGATATGAGTGAAAGCTCTGGTGGGTGACATGTCTTGGTCAAATTATTCGGGACCTACACAAGTGATAAAATGGTTTAAGAATACCATTAAGGTGAAGGATGGAAGGATTTGGACTAAGAGTTTGGTTGTGGTACTCAGACCAAATATGGAAGAAAGTGAAAGTATTACTGTGAAGAACAGAATTCAGTGTAAAAAGAATGATCAGATTTCTAGTGAGAATCTATCAGATCAATACAGAGAAGAAGTATGTGCAAAATAATGACTCCATCCTATCTGAAACACTATGTTAAATAATATTTACTTCTTTGAGAAAATTGTAATTTGTAATGATATATTTATTCTGTGTAGATCCCGTAGGACAAATTTGTCATTCATTTCAATAGTTCATCATTTGGAGAGTGTGTAATGGTATCTATGCATTTAAAATATATATGTTCTATGTAAGAGGGGAGAAGTGTGATATCTGGCTAAAGAAAACACTGATGTAACTAGCTCCATGGAACTGAGAACATGGAACGCGGGGGATGATTCATGGGAGAGAGTGGCAGTTACCGGTGGGGGACACATCTTCAACTTGCGTGGTGTGTCCTTCCATAACCGCTACAGAGAACTGTCCCAGAGACAGCCACGGTGGATGCAGACAGTGGCTCACGCTCCCCAGATGACCTCTGCTGCTGCGCTGCGGTGCTTGAAGCCATCCGCAAAGATGCGCACAATTCGCTTTGCCTCCTTAATATCCATGAGGAGGGAGGGTTTACAGTCCTCTATGAATATTTATGAGGGACGAGGGTTTACGGTCCTCCATGAAGATTCAAGAACTCAAGCTAGGGAGGCCTTTACGGCCACCTCAAAGACCTCAAGCTACGAAGACCTTCATCAATGCATCAAAGACCTCAAGCTACAGAGGTATTTAAAAACACCTCAAAGACCTCAACCTATGGAGGCCTTTAAACACATCTCAAAGACCTCAAGCTACATAGGCCTTTATAGACACCTCAAAGACCTCAAGCTACGGAGGCCTTTAAAGCCACTTCAAAGATCTCAAGGTACAGAGGCCTTTAAAGACACCTCAAAGACCTCAAGCTACAGAGGCCTTTAAAGACACCTTAAAAACTCAAGCTATGGGGCCCTTTAAAGACATTTTATTGGACTCAAGCTACAGAGCCCATTAAAGACAATTTAAAGAACTCATGCTATGGAGGCCTTTAACTAATGTTTAATGGACTCAATCTACAGATGCCTTTAAGATGCCTTAATGGGCTTAAGCTACAAAGGCCTTTAAAAACTCCTTAATGAACTTAAGCTCCAGAGGTCTTTGAAGAAATCTTAATGAACTTAAGCTCCAGAGGCCTTTGAAGACATCTTAATGGACTCAAGCTACGGAGGCCTTTAAAGATATCTTAAGGAACTTAAGCTATGGATGCCTTTAAAGACATGTTAATGAACGTAAGCTATGGGGCCCTTTAAAGAAACTTCAATGGACTCAAGCTACGGAGGCCTTTGAAGACATCTTAATGAACTTAAGCTACAGAGACCTTTGAAGACATCTTAATGAACTGAACCCAGGGAGGCCTTTGAAGACATCCTAACGAGCTTAAGCTACAGAGGCCTTTAAAAACTTTTTAATTAACTTAAGCTCCAGAGGACTTTAAAGACATCTTAATGAACTTAAGCTACAGAGACCTTTGAAGACATCTTAATGAACTTAAGCCTGGGAGGCCTTTAAAGACATCTTAACGAATTTAGGCTACAGAGGCTGTGAGAAGTTGGCCTGGTATATGCTGGTCACTAGTTAAAGTGGCCACCATGCACCAATTCGACTCTTATGGTAGATAGGTTTAAGACAACCTTAAAGAAAGCTATCCAAGTGGTAGCTGTGGAGAGCAGCCTTCAGGCAAGGGGCCCGATTCACAGAACTAACTTAAGACAAAATCCTAAACTTACTACCATTTTGGTATTCACAGAAGGCACTTACTCATTTTGGTATTCACAGAATGCACTTACTCATTTCGGTATTCACAGAAGTTAGGAGTCCTAACTTTAGGACTCCTAAATGCCTTTTGTGAATACTGAAAGCCTTAAAATTAGGATTTTTCTCAGTTAAGTAGTAGTAGTATAGACTCCTAACTTTAGGACTCCTAAATGCCTTCTGTGAATACCGAAAGCTTTTAAATTAGGATTTTTCTCAGTTTAGTAGTAGTATAGTTAGGACTCCTAACTTTAGGACTCCTAAACTGAGAAAAATCCTAATTTTAAGACTTTCGGTATTCACAGAAGGCATTTAGGAGTCCCAAAGTTAGGACTCCTAACTTCTGTGAATACCGAAGTGAGTAAGTGCCTTCTGTGAATACGAAAATGGTAGTAAGTTTAGGATTTTGTCTTAAGTTAGTTCTGTGAATCGGGCCCTAAGTCTTTAGAGGAATGTAAAGCAGCTTGTTTTACCTTATAATCTCTTGAATTACCAAATGAAAGGACACCACACAGGTATATATATAAAATATATATGTATTTATTTCTAACACACCCTACTAAACTCTTTATGAGATTAGAAGTCAACGACATATGCAAAAATCAACAATTCACAACAAGTTAAGCACAAATATGGCTGGGGCCCTAGGGGCGTACCAGACCATATACTAAAAAAGGGACTTAGGAAGATCGGCTTGCGAAGGGACAAGGCCTAGGGCCTGTAGAAGCGCTGGGGCCTCACTAATCCACCCAAGGCAGGTAAGTAAAGGACCCACGGGAGACACATGCAGTGTGAGAACACAGCCACGGATCCCAATAGACTTCAATGGAGCAAGTCGCGGTTGGAATTTTAAAGTTTTAGGGTACTTCGGGAGAGTCTACAAGCAAGTCACTTGCAGGGTAAGTAGTTCTAGAGCCAACACCCACATAAGCACCATAGTGCTGGAGTTACCTCACCCAGGGAAGCCGGGTGCATAGGTGTCTTTTGGTGTCAGGTCGCGGCGTCGTTTTCAATGGGAGCCAAAGAAGACTTGCTGCTTGTGAAGACAGGAGAAGTGTCCGGTGGAATCCAAGGCTGGATTCAGAAGAAAGAAGACCTGAAAGCAGAAGGGCCAGTGTTCAAAGTCACTTGGCAGTGACCCGGGGCAAGGAAGCTGGATGCCCACAGTCATCGGGTGATTTCAGGTAATCACGGGTGTCTTGACTCTTCAGCCACGAGGTCCAGGAGGTGTCAACGATGACCAGGAGCTGGATTCAGCGTGTCCCACAAAGTCTGCAGCTTACTGAGGTGTCAGCAACCAGATTGGAGCCAACAAGCCTTGGCAACAGCAAGTCTCATGGAAAGTGTAAAAAGTCAGCGGTGCAGACCAGCAAGGTCTGAGGGACTCACCCAGCAAGGGTAAGTCAGGGCAGGCCTGGAGCAATCAGTGGAGCCCTTTGGTTCTGTAGAAAAGTCTTCTGGGGACCCACAAGCCAACAGGCAAGGGATCACAAAGACGCCTCGGGAGGATTCACTCACCAGGAGCCCACGGTCACTCGGGACAAGGTAGGCCTCTGATCTTCGGAGGAAATCCTGTTGGAGGCTTGGACCACACGTGGTCCAATGCACAAGTTCGTAGAACGTCGTGAAGGGGTTGCACTCGAAAATAGTGCCCGGTACCCAGGTATTGCAGTTCCTCGTCACTCGTGGGATCCACTTGCCTCAGCGTCGCTGGGGACTCAAGATGGCCTTGGAGAAGTCAGGAAATCCATTTACGGGGCTGCAGGGACTTCGGACTCCGCGGGAGCGGGAAAGTTTGCGACCATTGATTAAAAGTTTTGGTGCCTGCCAAGCAGGATAGTCACTCCTTGACTCCAAGGGAGATTCTTCAGTCTTCCAGAGGTAGTGGAACGTCAAAGGTCCAGGAATCTTCTTCAGAGCATTGTTCAGGGATATCTAGTTTGCAATGGCAAGGGTTCCCTAACTTATACTACAAGGAAGGGAGGGACTAGCTCTATGACCACTCCTATGGGAGGGTCAGGGGAGTGGGTGGCTACACTCACTTCCCTTTCTCGAGTTATGCGCCAGAGCAGGGGCTGGTAGCCCCTGAACCGGTTTGAGCTGGCATATGCACAGAGGAGCCTACTGCTCCCCCAGTGCAGGACTGCAAAGCACTCTAGGAGTGCACCCACCCAGCCCCAATACACTAAACCCTGTCTGGGAGGTGACCACACCTCCCTGTGACAGGATGCCTATTGTTGGGCCTCCTCCACTGCGAATTTCGGTCAGCAGCAGGAGGGCCGCCCAGTGTCTGTGCTGGTGGCATCCAATTTGTGATGCCAGGGCTCTTTCAGGAATCTACCGTGTTTCCACAGTGGGTACATGTCTACCCCTCTAGAAGGGTGGAATCATACTCCCACACCAGTTACTGGTGTGGGGGTATGATTCCAAAGCGTTTGACACCAAACACGACATGTTTTGATGCAGCCATCCCAAAGTTAGCATTTACCGCTAGGTTATAATGCACTTAAGAGTATATGGTTTAACCACATCCACAAACAGCTACAGAGAATGGACTCTGAGAGCTGCAGAGGGGCCCTGCTCAGGCAGAGGCACCCCCTCACATGGAAACCAAGCACCCTGCCCTCAGGATTGTTAGGGCCTGCCTTAGGGTGACTGATAGGTTTATATGTGTGAGTAAGGTGAGATATAGGAAACCTATATCTCAGTGAGGTGTGCTAACACTACCTCACCCAGGCTGTAGTAGCAGACCTGTGGTGTCAGATTTAGTCTGCTTCCCAGGGGTGGCATAATACATACTTCAGCCCCTGGTAGGCCTGTGAAGTACCCATGCCCTTGGTACCTAAGGTACCATATACTAGGAGCTCATAAGGTACCACAGTATCCAATCACTAGTGCATCTAACATGCACTCCAAGTTGTTTAGAGAGAACAGAGAGGCAGGGGCCCTGATTAGCAGGGCCCCAGCCAGACTATAGCCAGAAACCAGTGTAAACATCAGAAAAAAAGTGGAAGCAACATAAGTGCAGATCCTACTCTCCTACACAACCCCCCCCCCCCCAAACGCAGGGACACTAAACTAAACTTGACC
Source organism: Triturus cristatus (assembly GCF_964204655.1). NCBI lineage: Eukaryota > Metazoa > Chordata > Amphibia > Caudata > Salamandridae > Triturus > Triturus cristatus. The sequence continues at coordinate 1,210,310,519 of NC_140584.1, read as the reverse complement.
AGTTGAGTCTTCGTGTTCTAAGTGGGAATACCTTGAGAGTCCATCTGCATTGGCATGTTGGGTCCCAGGTCTATGTTCCACTGTATAGTCCATCCCCTGTAGGGAAATGGACCACCTTAAAAGTTTTGGGATTTCATCTTTCATCTGTTTCAGCCATAGGAGGGGCTTATGGTCAGTCTGAACTATGAAGTGAGTGCCAAACATATATGGCCTCAGTTTCTTCAGGGCCCACACCACAGCAAAGACCTCCCTCTCTATAGCTGACCAACGTTTCTCTCTAGGGGTCAGCCTTCTGCTAATAAAAGCTACTGGCTGGTCTTGACCTTCATCATTCAGTTGAGACAGTACAGATCCCACACCCAGCTCAGAAGCATCTGTTTGGACAATGGACCTTTTGGTGTAGTCTGGACTCTGTAAGATGGGGGCAGTGCACATGGCCTGCTTTAGGTCTTCAAATGCCTTCTGACAGCTAGCTGTCCACTGAACCTTTTTTGGCATTTTCTTTGAGGTAAGATCATTTAAGGGGGTCACTATAGGTCCATATCCCTTAACAAACCTCCTATAGTACCCAGTCAGGCCTAAGAAGACTCTCACCTGTGTCTGGGTGGTTGGAGCAACCCATTGCATGATGGTTTGAATTTTACTCTGTAAAGGCTGAACCTGACCTCCACCTACAAGGTGGCCCAGGTATACAACCTGACTCTGTCCTATCTGGCACTTAGTGGCCTTGATAATGAGGCCGGCTTTTTGTAGGGCCTCCAAAACATTTCTGAGGTGGACCAGGTGATCCTGCCAGGAGGAACTAAAGACAGCAATATCATCAAGATAAGCTGAGCAATAAGTTTCCATCCCTGTCAGAACTTTGTTCACCAACCTCTGAAAAGTGGCAGGTGCATTTTTCAATCCAAAGGGCATCACCACAAAGTGGTAGTGCCCACCAGGGGTTGAGAATGCTGTTTTGGCTTTTGCATCATCAGCTAACCTGATCTGCCAGTAGCCAGCTGTTAGGTCAAATGTACTAAGATACTTGGCTGAGGCCAAAGTATCAATCAGCTCATCTGCCCTTGGTATGGGATAGGCATCAGTCTTGGTGACTGCATTGAGGCCTCTGTAGTCTACACAAAACCTCATTTCTTTCTTACCACCTTGGTTATGAGGTTTGGGTACTAGGACTACTGGACTAGCCCAAGGGCTATCTGAAGGCTCAATCACACCTAACTCCAACATTTTCTGGACTTCAGTCCTGATACAGTGCCTGACATGGTCAGGTTGCCTGTAGATTTTACTCTTGACAGGCAGACTGTCTCCAGTGTCCACCTCATGGGTGCACTAGGAAGTCTGACTAGGGGTCAGGCTAAACATATGTCTATACTACTGCAGAACTTGTCTGCATTCAGTTTGTTGATGGTCAGTGAGGCTGCTTGCCAAAGCAACACCATCTACTGACCCATCATCAGGGTTCTGTGAGAGCAGGTCAGGGAGAGGGTCACTCTCCTCCTCCTGTTCCTCATCAGTTGCCACGAGCATGCCCATGTCAGCCCTGTCAACATATGGTTTCAATCTGTTGACATGGAGCACCCTAAGGGGGCTCCTGGGAGTTCCAAGATTCACCAGATAGATGACTTCTCCCCTTTGCTCAACAATTGTATGGGGGCCACTCCACTTGTCTTGGAGAGCTGCTGGGGCCACAGGCTCCAACACCCACACTTTCTGTCCTGGCTGGTACACAGTCAGCACAGCCTTTTGGTCATGCCAAGTTTTCTGTAGTTCTTGGCTGGCCTCCGGATTTTTAGTTGCCTTCTTCATGTATTCGGCCATCCTGGAGCGGAGACCAAGTACATAGTCCATCACATCCTGTTTATGAGGTTTGAAAGGTAACGCCCAGTCCTCCTGCACCAAACATAATGGACCTCTTACAGGATGCCCAAACAGAAGTTCAAATGGGCTGTAACCAACCCCCTTCTGTGGAACCTCTCTGTATGCAAACAGAAGGCAGGGAAGTAAAAGGTCCCATTGTCCCCATAGCTTTTCTGGGAGGTCTTTAATCATTCCCTTTAGGGTTTTGTTGAAACGTTCAACTAACCCATTGCATTGTGGGTGATAGGGAGTAGTGAACTTATAAGTTACACCACACTCCTTCCACATTGCTTTTAGATATCCTGACATTAAGTTGATACCTCTGTCAGATATGACCTCCTTTGGGAAACCTACTCTGGAGAAAACTCCAATGAGGGCTCTTGCCACCACAGGGTCTGTAGTGATCCTCAGGGGAATTGCCTCTGGGTACCTGGTGGCATGATCCACTACCACCAGGATAAATCTGTGCCCAGATGCTGTTGGTGGGTCAAGGGGACCAACAATGTCAATCCCTACCCTTTCAAAGGGTACCCCCACCACAGGTAGTGGTATCAGGGGGGCCTTTGTTGTGGCACCTGACCTGCCACTGGCTTTGCAAGTGACACAGGAGCGACAAAACTCCTTGGTGTCCTCTGACATATGTGGCCAATGAAAATGTGGAACAAGCCTATCCCAGGTCTTGTTTTGGCCCAAGTGTCCTGCTAAAGGGATGTCATGTGCTAGGGTCAAGAGGAATCCCCTAAACGTCTGAGGTATTACCAACCTCCTGGTGGCTCCAGGGGTTGGCTCTCTAGCCTCATAATATAGGAGTCCTTCATCCCAATAAACTTTATGGGACCCACTAGCACTCCCAGCAGCCTCAGCAGCAGCCTGCTGTCTGAGGGGTTCAAGAGAGGGGCAGCACTGTTGCTCCTTACTCAGATCTTCCCTAGAATGGCCCCCTGCCTCCTAGAACTCAACCTGATCAGGCTCAAGTCCCTCTGGTGCAGTTCCTTCTTCAGGATTTGCTTCTCCTCCCTCAAGAGGCGAATCTGTGATCTGAGACAGAGGGGAAGGCACTGCCTTAACCCTACTGCTCCTCTTCTTGGATAACATCTGGTCCATAGTTTCAGGATCCAGAGCTGGTTCAGTTTGATGCATTTTGGCCTATGACCTGGTCACAGCAAATACCTCTGCAGGGATGACCACACCTCCCTCAGGATGCCTATTGTTGGGCCTCCTCCACTGCGAGTTTCAGTCAGCAGCAGGAGGGCAGCCCAGTGTCTGTGATTGGTGGCATCCATTTTGTGATGCCAGGGCTCTTCAGGATTCTACCGTGTTTCTACAGTGGGTACATGTCTATCCCTCTAGAAGGGAGGGATCATACTCCCACACCAGTTTCTGGTGTGGGGGTATGATTCCAAAGCGTCACACACCAAACACAACATGTTTTGATGCATCCATTCCAAAGTTAGCATTTACTGCTAAGTTATAATGCACTTAAGAGCATATGGTTTAACCATATCCACAAACAGCCACAGAGAATGGACTCTGAGAGCTGCAGAGGGGCCCTGCTCAGGCAGAGGCCCCCCTTCACATGGAAACCAAGCACCATGCCATCAGGATTGTTAGGGCCTGCCTTAGGGGTGATTGATAGGTTTACATGTGTGTGTAAGGAGAGATATAGGAAACCTATATCTCAGTGAGGAGTGCTAACACTACCTCACCAAGGCTGCAGTAGCAGGCCTGTGGTGTCAGATTTAGTCTGCTTCCCAGGGGTGGCATAATACATGCTTCAGCCCCTGGTAGGCCTGTGAAGTACCTATGCCCTTGGTACCTAAGGCACCATATACTAGGGGCTCATAAGGAACCACAGTATCCAATCACTAGTGCATCTAATATGCACTTCAAGTTGTTCAGAGAGAACAGAGAGGCTGGGGCCCTGATTAGCAGGGTCCCAGCCAGACTATAGCCAGAAACCAGTGTAAACATCAGAAACAAAGTGGGGGCAACATAAGTGCAGATCCTACTCTCCTACAGAGGCCTTTAAAGACTTCTTAATTAACTTAAGCTCCTGAGGACTTTAAAGACACCTTAATGAACTTACGCTACAGAGGCCTTTGAAGACATCTTAATGGACTCAAGCTATGGAGGGAGGCCTTTAAAGACATCTTAATGAACTTAAGCTATGAAGGCATTTGAAGACATCTTAATGTACTCAAGCTACGGCGGCCTTGAAAGACTTCTTAATTAACTTAAGCTACAGAGACCTTTGAAGACATCTTAATGAACTTAAGCCAGGGAGGCCGTTAAAGACATCTTAACGAACTTAAGCTACAGAGGCCTTTAAAGACTTCTTAATTAACTTAAGCTCCAGAGGACTTTAAAGACACCTTAATGAACTTAAGCTACAGAGGCCTTTGAAGACATCTTAATGGACTCAAGCTACGGAGACCTTTAAAGATATCTTAATGAACTTAAGCTATGGAGGCCTTTGAAAACATCTTAATGGACTCAAGGTTCGGAGGTCTTTGAAGACATCTTAATGAACTTAAGCTACAGAGACCTTTAAAGACATCTTAATTGACTCAAGCTACGGAGGCCTTTAAAGACTTCTTAATAAACCTAAGCTACGGACACCTTTAAAGACATCTTGATGAACTTAAGCTACAGAGTCCTTTGAAGACATCTTAATGTACTCAAGCTACGGCGGCCTTTAAAGACTTCTTAGTACACTTAAGCTATGGACACTTTTAAAGACATCGTAATGAACTTAAGCTATGAAGGCTTTTGAAGACATGTTAATGAACTTAAGCTATGGATGCCTTTAAAGACATCCTAATGGACTAAAGCTACGGAGGCCTTTGAAGATATCCTAATGAATTTCTGCCACAGAGGCCTTTGAAGACGTCTTAATGGACTCAAGCTATGGAGGCCTTTGAAGACGTCTTAATGGACTCAAGCTGCGGAGGCCTTTCAAGACATCTTAATGAATTTCAGCTATGGAGGCCTTTGAAGACATCTTAAGGAACTTAAGCTACGGAGGCCTTTAAAACAAGTTCAATGGACTCAAGCTGCGGAGGCCTTTAAAGACACCTTAAAAACTCAAGCTATGGGACCTTTAAAGACACCTTAAAAACTCAAGCTACGAAGGTCTTCAAAGACATCTTAACGGACTCAAGCTACGGAGGTCTTTAAAGACATCTTAATGGACTCAAGCTACGGAGACCTTTAAAGAAAGTTTAATGGACTCAAGCTACGGAGGCCTTTAAAGACATCTTAATGAACGTAATCTACGGAGGCCTTTAAAGACACCTTAAAAACTCAAGCTACGGAGGCCTTTAAAGACATCTTAATGAACGTAATCTACAGAGGCCTTTAAAGACATCTTAATGGACTCAAGCTACGGATACCTTTAAAGAAAGTTTAATGTACACAAGCTACAGAGACCTTTTAAGACATTTTTATGGAGGTTTTTAGACAAAATATCGAGTTGCAGAAATATCGCAAACTAATATTGTAAGACAAAAATATCATAATGCAGAAATGGAGTTGTCAAGAATATCAATTGTTTAGCTAAACAATGTCGTTTTTAATATCTTTGATGTTAATTTGGTTTTAATATTATAATTAAGGCCTCCAGTTTTCCATTTTTTCTGATTTTTACAGATAAATACAGACAGAAACCAATGTGGTTCCTGTCTGTATTTATTTTGAAAAGTGGAAAAATGCAGAAATTGTGTTTCATGTGGGTGACTCTCCAGGCTTCTGCGTGATTTCCAGGACAATAGCTGGGCAGATAGAATGGAAAGTTAAACAGCAGGGTAAGATTTCCGTAAATACAGGCATACGTTAACATGTATTTGTATTATAATGCTGATATTTACCTGTAGGGGTAGTGTTTGGCTACATTTGACTGCGTAATTTGCTAAAACGTGACAGGAAGAAAAGTGAATGTATATTTATCAGTGAAATAAATTTGGAAATATACCATTTTATAACTCCATTTATTCTTAAAATACAAAATAAATATAGATAAATACCAAAAAGCTGGCCAAAAAATAAATATGGATAAACACAGACGGAAATGTTGAAAAAATAAATACCAATAAACCGGGAGCCCTAATTGTAGCTCACAAGAATATAATTTTTTAATTATCTTAATGTGTGTGAGATCATATATTAATTTAATGTGATATTATTGTTTGAATAGTTGTTAATGAAATTTTTAAATATAGTTTGCAATTTAAGTGATTTATAATATTTAATTTAATTGCTAATAGTAATTTATAGTGTTGTAACAGGTTGCTGGGTTTGAAGTGGTGTAGGGTGGGTAGTTAATTAACAATTAATTTGTAATTTATCAATTAGTTAAAAATGAATAATTATGGAAATTGTGAAATTATTGTATTTTTGAACTTATATAAAAGGCGTGGGTTGCTGGGTTTGTGGGGGTATATTAATATTATTCTAGATCAGGGGTTCTGAACCTGTGCTCTGGGGACCCCTGGAGTAGAACCTACTCAGGAGATTTGTGACTGCTTAGAAAATTAAATAATATTAACAGGTAAATACAGTGTAGATAAATGATGAAGCAAAATGTACAAATACAAATTTTAGAATGTTCTGTAAATGTGGAGATGTGAAACTGGAGGGAAAAATGAAGTTAGTGTCCTTGTGGGATAGTAGCAAGTGCACCCTCAGAGTATAGTACCAGCAGTGTGTGTCCTCAATGGAATTTAGAACTGCTCCAACCTGCATATTCAAATATGTTTTAAATAATTTTACTTGTGAATTAGGTAAAATATGTAATCATTGTGTATTTGTTTGATGAATGTTCTGTATATTTTGTGCATTGGTTTGTTATTCAAATCATCAAAAATGATTAGGCCGGGGTCCCCGCCTTCCAATAATAACTCACAGGAAGTCCCCGGCTTCCAGTAATGATGCACAGGTGGTCCCTGGCTTCCAGTAATGACTCCCTGGTGGTCCCCTGCTTCTAGTAAAAACTCACAGGGGGGTCCCTGGTTTCCAGTAATGACTCAGAGGTGGTCCCCGACTTTCAGTAATGACTCTTAGGTGGTCCCCGGCTTCCAGTAATGGCTCATCGTTGGTTTCCAGCTTCTAGTAATGACTCACTGGTGGTCCCCGGATTCCAATAAAGATTCAGTGGGGGTCCCCGGGTTGCAGCAAGGATTAAGTGGGGCTTCACCGAAGTAAAAATGTTAAGCACCACTGTTCTAGATAATAATTTAATTATTTGAATATAAACGCAAAAATTATGTAAAATGTATTGTTCTTGTAATATGAGAATACAGAGAATGTGACTATATGGTACATGTTCCAAAAAGTTAAAAAAATATCTGAAAGAAACAGTTATTTATAGATTCCTTACCTTAGAATTACCCACAGGCATCAGACTGGATCCGGAAAGATTTCGTCAGCAGTACCCCTGCGCGTTGGAAGGTGGCGTCGGTCGACTCCGCGTTCGTCGTCTGTCAGTTCTTTCTTTTTCCACGCCAGCAAGCGCAGATCCGAAGAGTGCAGTACCTCCAGTCACTTTTTGACTGACTTTTCTCAACATTTGTCGACTTCTTTTTCTGAGTCCATCGACTCCTGGTGCACGAGGGATGCCTGGCTTCAAAGCTTGCGGTTCCTGTCACCGACTGATGTCGGTGACGGATCCGCATCGCTTGTGTATCTACTGCCTGAAGCCTGACCACGACCCCAAGTCGTGTCTGACTGCTGAACCATGGCCCGAAGTCTTTGCGGCAGCAGTCCCGAAAGCTACTCGAGTCCAGGCAGTCGGCTCAGCGTCGCTCGAAGTCCCGGTCGCGTAAGAAGTCCAGGGACTGGTCGCAGAGCCAACACCATTCTTCATCTAAGTCTTCGCATTTGGGGTCAGGTAAGTCGAAGCACAAGAAGAAGTTAAAGAAGCATCATCGCTCCTTGACTTCTCCCCGTCCATTGGCCGACGCGACAAGGGATGTGGGTGGTGCCCTTTAGGGTTGACTCCGGGCTTCCCCCCTTTCGTTGACCGGAAGCGACCCCTGCTCAGCTTCATCAGTTTTACAACACGCCATCTTTGAGCAGCCTGACTCTGCCGGCGTGCCTTCGGGCCCCGCGGACTTCGGCGCCGGCAGCTTCGGCCTCGGTGCTGCAGGGTCCCCTTGGATCCAGGCTTGGATCTGGATCGGCGCCAGTCGACCTTGTTACACCTCCCCCGGCGCCAATTCCACTGGCACCATATCCGCAACCGGCATCGGCTGTGTCCCCAGCCGACATCGACCCAGGCCTCCACCTCAAGTTAGACACGGAGTCGGTCCGTGATCCGGCGCGCCAACAGATACTTTTGTGCTCCTGTTCTACAAGGCCAGATTGGCAGCCAGAGGAGGGTGAGGAGGACTGGGAGGGGTCTGAGGACCCTTTAATTGGCCGGTTAGTATATGAACAGGACTGGAGAGAGGAAATGGGGAAGCCAGTGGCCTGGATACTTCACCAGACCTTGGCATGTTGTCTCCTCCTACTGTGGCTATGTAGGAGGGAGAGTCATACGCAGTGGTGTTGCATAGGGTGGCTGAGGGTCCCCACCTCGAGCTACCTACGGTGGCAGTCAGGACTAACCTCCTGAAAGAGGTGCTTCAACCGGCAGCGAGCTCTTCGGAGCCCCTACTGCCGTTTAATGAAGCCCTCACGGACATCCTTTTGGGCACCTGGTCCAGGCCCAAGACAGGGGCTTGTGGACAGGATGATTGCACAACACCACCGCCCGACCCCGGGTGACCCCATTTTCCTCTCCCAACACCTCACCCCTGAGAGCTTGGTGGTCCAAGTCTCCACCCTCAAGGCACATTTTCTAACACACCACCCGATAGGGAATCCAAAAAGCTGGACCACATTGGGAAGAAAATGTTTTCTTCATCCAGCTTGGGACTGTGGTTGGTAAACACCGCATGTCTGTTGGGCCATTACACCCACTCTGTGTGGGATACAGTAGCGCAGGTGTTGCCCCAGTGCCTGTAGGAGGCCCAGGCCGTGCTCTCCCGTGCAGCCGCCGAGGGAAGAGATGCAGCGAAATTTACCATCCGCTGTGGGCTGGATACCGCTGACTCACTAGGCAGGACGATTTCCACGTCAGTAGCCCCTCGATGCTACACCTGTTTGCGGTCGACTGGTTTTTCCAGGGATGTCCAATCCACTCTTATGAACATGCCCTTTGATGACCGTCGCCTTTTCAGTGACAAGGCAGACAACGCGCTGGAGTGCTTTAAGGACTATCGGGCTACGGCCAGGTCCTTGGGCCTCTCTACCACCTGCCCTGTGCAGTCTGCCTTTCACCCCTTTTGTGGCTATGGAAGGGGCGCCCCGCCACGTCCCGCCCAGAGCCACAGGCCGGCGCAAGCTGTTCAGTCTCTGTGCGGCAGTGGGTGGGCCAGTCCAACACAGCCCCCTCTGCAGTAGCCTCCAAACCCTCCTAGTCCGACCTTTCAGGGCCACCAAACACCAGTGGGCAGCAGGATTCGCCATCACCTCCCCCACTGGCGCACCATCATGTCAGACAAGTGGGTTTTGCAAATAGTCCGAAGCGGCTACTCCCTTCCCTTTGAGACTACCCCTCATCCATGCCACTTCAGTACCATAGTATGTCGGAGGATCATCTGGCCCTTCTGCAACAGGAAGTTTTGGCACTCTTAGCCGAGGGAGCCATTGAGCGCGTTCCTCCCCGAGAATTAGGTCGTGGTTGCTATTCCCACTACTTTCTGGTGCCCAAGAAGGACAAAGGCCTGCGTCCTATCTTGGATCTCAGGAACGTCAGCCCCTTCCTCTGTAAGGAGAAGTTCAAAATGGTGAGGCTCGCTCAGGTCTTGTCTGCCTTCGACCCTGGAGACTGGATGGTAGCGTTGGACTTGCAGGATGCTTACTTTCACATACCCGTCCTGCCGGGCCACCGGCGTTACCTGCGGTTCATGGTAGGCCATAAGAACTTTCAGTTCACCGTGCTCCCCTTTGGCCTTACCAGCGCCCCTTGGGTGTTCACAAAAGTGATGGCAGCGATCGCAGCTCACCTGCACAGATCAGGGGTTTCCGTCTTCCCATATCTCGACGACTGGCTGTTGAAGGCGGGCTCGCCCCAGGCTGTCGTCATCCACCTCCAGACTACGGCTTACCTCCTGCATTCGCTGGGGTTCTCCATCAACATGCCGAAGTCACACCTGACCCACTCTCAGAAGTGCCTCTTCATCGGCGCGCTTCTGGACACGACGCAGTGTCGGGTTTATTCTCCCAAACAGCGAATCCGAGATATTTGGGCTATGATTCCGATCTTTCAGCCTCTATCCCCAGTTTCGGTCAGGATGATCCTCAGCCTGCTGGGTCTGATGGCCTCCTTCATCCTGCTGGTGGACCATGCCAGGTGGCATATGCGGGCTCTGCATTGAGACCTGAAGTTCCAGTGGGCACAACATCAGGGGAATCTGTCTGATTGCATCCACATCTCGAGGGCCACTGCACACCAATTGCAGTGGTGGCTCACAAACCAGGATTGGGTGGGCGGCAGATCCTTCTCCCTTCCCCAACCAGAGTTCACAGTGGTGACCGATGCACCACTTCTGGGATGGGGCGGCCTCTTAGGGGAGGCAGAGATCAGAGGCCTCTGGTCTCCGGCAAAGTCCGGGCTCCACATGAACCTTCTGGAGCTTTGGGTGATTCGTCTTGAACTCAAAGCATTCCTTCCCTCTGTCCGGCAAAGAGTGGTGCAGGTGTTCACAGACAACACCACCACCATGTGGTACTGCAACAAACAAGGCGGGGTGGGGTCGTGGACCCTATGTCAGGAGGCCCTCCGCCTCTGGACATGGCTGGAACATCAGGGCATATCCCTGGTTGTTCAACACCTGTCAGGTTCCCTGAACGCCAGGGCAGACGAACTGAGCTGCAGGTGCATGATGGATCACAAATGGCGGCCTCATTCGGAGGTGGTGCAAGGTTTCTTTCAGCAGTGGGGAGTGCCTTGGTTAGATCTATTCGCCACTGAAGAGAACGCGCATTTTCAGCAGTTCTGCACGTTGGAATTTTCAAGGCAGCACTCGCTAGGCTACGCTTTTCGTCGTGAGTGGAGTTGCGCTCTACTATACGCCTGTTCACCTATACCACTTCTGCCCAGAGTGCTGAAGAAGATCAAGCGCGACCGGGCCCAAGTCATTCTTGTTAAGCCTGGGCGAAGCACTACGCTACGCTCGCGTAGTTTGCAAAGTTCGCGCTATTTCGCACTACGCGAACTGCACGTAGCACAGTGCGAACACGCGTAGCGTAGTGTTGCGTAGTGCTGCGGTCATTTTATGCTTGCTCGCGGTCCTCAACGTCAAGTTGGCGACCGCGAGCAAGCAAAATGACATCCCGGCGAGACTTTTTACTTGTTCGCGATCAGCAACTTCCAGTTGGCGATCGCGAGCATGGAAAATAAACCTCCCGGCGAGATTCCCAACGCGAGGAGGTCAGGTTTCTCATTGCGAGTGGTCGCGTATGCTCGCGACCGCTCGCCATGAGAAACTACCAGTTCGCGTTGAGAAAGCTGAAGCTCGAGTAAAAATCTACTCGAGCAGCAGAAAACTACAGCTCGCACTGTGCAAGATGACATTTTCAATGATCGCACAGGGCCGGTTGCTTGTCCGCACTGTGCAATCATTGAAAACGACATCTGGCACAGTGCGAACAAGGTACTACGCAGTTCGCGAAGTGCTACGCGTAGCTCGCGTAGTGCGAACTTCACTTTGCGTAGCTTCACGAAGTGCTACTTCGCGAACTACGCCCAGGCCTAATTCTTGTGCCTCCAGATTTGGCACAAAGAGTCTTGTATTCCGAGTTGCTCAACATGGCCATCGATCCTCCAATCAGTCTGCCTCTTCCAGAGGATATTCTGTCTCAGCAGCAGGGGATGGTCCTCCACCCAAACCTGTCCAGCCTCCACCTCCTCTTGTGGAGATTGAGCGGCGGCAGTTGGCGTCGTTTGACCTGCCTCCTGAAGTCTGTGATGTTATCTTGGCAGCCAGGCGTCCCTCCACTAAGACGGTAAATGCCTGCAAATGGAACAAATTTGTGGCATGGTGCACAGCAAAGGCTGTAGATCCCCTTTCTGCCCCTCTTTCTGAGGTTCTCTTGATCCTCCTTTCTTTGGCCCAGCAGGGCTCTGCTCTGGGCACTCTCAAAGGTTCCCTCTAAGCCATTTCTGCCTTCCTTAGGCTTCCAGATCAGCCTTCTCTTTTCAAGTCCCCTGTTGTAAATAGATTCCTTAAGGGCATTACTCATCTGTTTCCTCCTGTTCCCTTTGTAATGCCTCAGTGGGACTTGAAATTGGTTCTTACTTACCTTATGTGCACTCCCTTTGAGCCACTACATAACTGTCAACCGAGACTTCTCACTTTGAAAACTGCCTTTCTGGTGGCCATCGCCTTTGCATGCAGGGTGAGTGAGCTACAAGCTCTTTCTTCCAAGCTGTTCATCCGGACAAGGTCGTCCTAAGAACTAGACCTTCCTTTCTTCCAAAAGTGTTTACTTCTTTCTACATTGGTCAGACCATCACTTTTTCAACCTTCTTTCCACCTCTGCATCCTTCAAAAGAGGAAGAGAGGCTCCACCGTCTGGATCCAAAATGTGCGCTTTCCTTCTACTTGGATCGCACCAAACAATTCCGGGTGAACGACCAGTTCTTTGTTGGTTACGTGGGCACTAAGAAAGGTCGGGCCGTGCACAAACGGACCATCTCCAAGTGGGTTGTTTTGTGCATTAAAGCTTGCTATTCTTTGGCAAAGGAGCCTCCAATGGGACTGCACGCCCATTCCACCAGGGCGAAGGCAGCCACCACTGCTTTGGGATGGGGAGTCCCCCTTAATGACATCTGTCAGGCAGCTACGTGTGCGTCGCTGCACACGTTCACCAAACACTACTGCCTGGACAGCCAAGTCGACTTCTTTGGCTATTCTGTTCTCCAGGACTTTCTGGTGTGACTGTGAACTTAGTTCGCAGACCTACCTCCGGGGTTGGTATTGCTTGGCTATCTATTCTAAGGTAAGGAATCTATAACTAACTGTTTCTTTCAGATGAATAAGTTACTTACCTTCAGTAACGATATATCTGTAAGAGATATAGGTTAGTTGTAGATTCCTTACCGCCCCACCCATCCTCCCCGTTCTGCGAACTGACTTCTACGGTTAAGGACTTCCTTTCAGGGCCCTAGTTTTGTGCACCAGTGGTCAGTGTCTTGCTTTGCTCTGCGCTTCTGGCGTCGAAAGTCGTGTACAGAACTGACGTCAGCGAGTGAGGGCGGCGTCTATGTAGCTACCGCGATGTCATCCCGGCGACCACGATGCCGATGATGAACGCAGAGTCGACCAACGCCACCTTCCGACGAGCAGGGGTACTGCTGACGAAAAACTTTCCCAATCCAGTCTGACACCTGGGGGAAATTCTAAGGTAAGGAATCTATAACTAACATATGTTTCTTACAGATATAGCATTACCGAAGGTAAGTAACTTGTTCTTCAATAACTCTGTGACCTTTTGTTTGAGGAACAAACAAACATCGAAAAGAGGCAACTAGGTTTCATTTTTAGAAATAATTTGTCATAGATAGGCCTGCAACCATATCATGTTATGTTCACATGCATGGACTCATCTTATTTGAAAGGAATGTGGATTGTTTGAAAAGCAGCATCCATTGTTCACTCATGATGTTGGTTGTGCTTAAGGAAAACAAAATATTACGTCCTAGTGTAATTAGGGAGTTACTGGCCTAAACGTTGAGGTTTTCCTCTCAGATTAGTACTCTGAAAAGTGAATAGGGCTGGGGCAGAGTCATTCACATAAAAGACTCACCTGGTTGAGATGGGTTGGAACCTGCTCAGCACTCCTGTAGTCCTCCCCATTGTGTTCTAAGCACCTGTTCAGGCCTCTAGAAGTGCTTTAAGTAACTTCTCAGCATTCCTGCAGTGCTGCTAGCTGTGTTCCGGCTTCTGTTGTGTTCAAGCACTTGTTCACAGCTCTAGCAGTGTTTTAAGTGCCTTCACAGCACTCTTGCAGTGGTGCAAATACTGCTCCAGCCCCTCTTGAGTAGTAAGCACTTCTGCAGAGCTCTAGCAGTGTTTAGGTACATTCCCAGCACTCCAGCAGTGCTGCAAGCAGTGCTCCAGCCCCTCTTGTGTTCTAAGCCTTCACAGCACTCTTGCAGTGGTGCACGCACTGCTCCAGTCTCCCTTGTGTTCTAAGCCTTCACAGCACTCTTGCAGTGGTGCACGCACTGCTCCAGTCTCCCTTGTGTTCTAAGCCTTCACAGCACTCTTGCAGTGGTGCACGCACTGCTCCAGCCCCTCTTGTGTTCTAAGCCTTCACAGCACTCTTGCAGTGGTGCACGCACTGCTCCAGTCTCCCTTGTGTTTTAAGCACCTGTTCAGGGCTCCAGCAGTGTTTAAGTACATTACTAGCCCTCCTGCAGTGCTGCTAGCAGTGCTCCCGCTTCTTTTGAGTTCTAAGCACTTGTTCAGGGCTCTAGCAGTGTTTTAAGGGCCTTCACAGCACTCTTGAGGGCTTCAAGCATTGCTCCAGCCACTCTTGTGCTCTAAGCACCTGTTTGGGGCTCTAGCATTGTTTTGGGTGTCTTCACAGCACTCCTGCAGTGCCGCAAGCACTGCTCCCGCCCCTGTTATATTCTAAGCACTTGTTCAGGGCTCTAGACGTGTTTTAAGGGCCTTCAGAGCACCCTTGCAGTGCTTCAAGCACTGCTCCAGCCACTCTTGTGTTCTAAGCACCTGTTCAGGGCTCTAGCAGTGTTTTAAGGGCCTTCACAGCACTCTTGAGGGCTTCAAGCATTGCTCCAGCCACTCTTGTGTTCTAAGCACTTGTGTGGGGCTCTAACAGTGTTTTATGTACATCTCCAGTACTCCTGCACTGCTGCAATCACTGCTCCAGACCCTCTTGTGTTCTAAGCACCTGTTCAGGGCTCTTGAAGTGTTTTAAGTGACTTCACAGCAATCCTGCAGTGGTGCAAGCAGTGCTCCAGACCCTCTTGTGTTATAAGCACCTGTTCAGGACTCTAGAAGTGCTTAAGTACATCCCCAGCACTCCAGCACTGCTCCACCCCTCTTGTGTTATAAGCACCTGTTCAGGGCTCTAGAAGTGTTTTAAGTGACTTCACAGCAATCCTGCAGTGGTGCAAGCAGTGCTCCAGACCCTCTTGTGTTATAAGCACCTGTTCAGGACTCTAGAAGTGCTTAAGTACATCCCCAGCACTCCAGCACTGCTCCACCCCTCTTGTGTTATAAGCACCTGTTCAGGACTCTAGAAGTGCTTAAGTACATCCCCAGCACTCCAGCACTGCTCCACCCCTCTTGTGTTATAAGCACCTGTTCAGGACTCTAGAAGTGCTTAAGTACATCCCCAGCACTCCAGCACTGCTCCACCCCTCTTGTGTTATAAGCACCTGTTCAGGGCTCTAGAAGTGTTTAAGTGACTTCACAGCACTCTTGCAGTGGTGCAAGCAGTGCTCCAGCCCCTCTTGTGTTCTAAGCACCTGTTCAGGGCTCTAGCAGTGTTTAAGTACCTTCACAGCACTCTTGCAGTGGTGCAAGCAGTGTTCCAGACCCTCTTGTGTTATAAGCACCTGTTCAGGGCTCTAGAAGTGTTTTAGTGACTTCACAGCACTTTTGCAGCGATGCAACCACTGCTCCAGCCCTCCTTGTGTTTCAACAGTTTTAGAGCTTTGCAGTACATACTTGGGGTGGATTTAATCGGCGTGCCTTCCACTTGCAAATTGTTCAGTGCTTGGGAAGTGGCCCCCATAATATGGACACTCGAAATATCATTCTTATGTACCAGTGCAACTGTGACTACACATGGTACGGCTCCTTGAGTTTATGGATATATTGATGGAAACTCTTCACTTAGGTGAATACTATTTTTGATTTGATTGGTGACTTTGCTTCAAATTGAATTGATGGTGGTTCTTAAAGATTATTGTTTGTCCTGATGATGCATTGGATAGATGCTGATAAGCCACTTGTGTCCAGAAAGGATGTTATGGTACCAAGTCTGGATAAGAATAGAGTGCCAAAGCTGGAACAAAGACATAGAGGGGGCATCGGAGGTAAGATAAGGGTGGAGTACCAGAGCCACGATTAGGATAACAATTGGGGTGCTACAACCAGAATAGGGCTGTGGGTGGGGTACTAGAGTCAGGATAATATTTGGATGATGTAGCAAGACAGGATAGGGATGGGGATGTGGTACTGCAGTCAGTACCAGGATATGAAGCTGGAGAAGTCAGGATATGGATGGGGTACTGGAGTCAGAATGAAAGTGTTACTAGGATCCTGCAGTCAGAATGAGAATAGGGTACAGGAGACCGGGTCAGAATGTGGAGCAGGTACCCAGTCAGAATAAGGAAGGGGCCCAGAGTCAGGATGAGGGTATGGATGGGTTACTGGAGTCACTAGAAGGTAGTGGAGCTGGTATTGGAGGAGTCAGGATAAGGCTGGGGTAGTGGAGTCAGGATAAGGAGGGTGTATCAGAATCAGAATTAGGATGATGATTCGGGTGGATGGGATACTGGAGTCAGGCTAAAGATGGGGTTTGGGAGACAGGATAAGGATGAGGTACAGAAGTCAGGGTAAGGATGGGGTACAGGAGACAGGATAAGGATGGGGTACAGAAGTCAGGGTAAGGATGGGGTACTGGAGACAGGATAAGGATGAGGTACAGAAGTCAGGGTAAGGATGGGGTGCAGGAGACAGGATAAGGATGGGGTACAGAAGTCAGGGTAAGGATGGGGTACTGGAGTCAGGGTAAGGATGGGGTACTGGAGACAGGATAAGGATGAGGTACAGAAGTCAGGGTAAGGATGGGGTACAGGAGACAGGATAAGGATGGGGTACAGAAGTCAGGGTAAGGATGGGGTACTGGAGGCAGGATAAGGATGGGGTACTGGAGACAGGATAAGGATGGGGTACTGGAGTCACTACCAGGTAGTGGAGGTGATATTGGAGGAGTCAGGATGAGGAGGGTGCATCAGAGTCAAAATTAGGATGATGATTGGGGTACTAAAGTCAGAATCAGTAAGTGGATGGGATACTGAAGATAGGATTAGGATGGGATACAGATACAGGATTAGGATGGGGTACGGGAGGCAGGATTAGGATGGGATACGGAGACAGGATTAGGATGGGATACGGAGACAGGATTAGGATGGGATATGGAGACAGGATTAGGATGGGATACGGATACAGGATTAGGATGGGGTACGGAGACAGGATTAGGATGGGATACGGAGACAGGATTAGGATGGGATACGGAGACAGGATTAGGATGGGATATGGAGACAGGATTAGGATGGGAAACAGAGACAGGATTAGGATGGGATATGGAGACAGGGTTAGATGGGATACGGATACAGGATTAGGATGGGTTACGGGAGACAGGATTAGGATTGGATACGGAGACAGGATTAGGATGGGATACGGAGAAAGCATTGGGATGGGGTAAGGGAGACAGGATTAGGATGCGGTACGGGAAACAGGATTAGGATGAGATACCGAGACAGGATTAGGATGGGATACGGAGAAAGGATTTGGATGGGGAATAGGAGACAGGATAAGGATGAGATACGGATACAGGATTAGTATGGGGTACAGGAGACAGGATTAAGATGGGGTACAGAGACAGGACTAGGATGGGGTATGGGAGACAGGATGATCACAAAAGCAAGTTCTGCCTTTCAATGCACAACTTGACAGGCACCGTGCGGTGCCTACCACATTGTACATTGAAATGCAGGGGGGTACCATAGGTACCCCCATGTGCACCCCCACACCCTCAGAATCCCTGGGGGCCTGCTACGGGCCCCCAATGTCGAAGTCGGTATGCCTTTCTGTGGCGGCAACAAAGGCATGTCCCCGCCTGCATATTAATATGGATGGCGGTGTCTACCAGACACCGCCAGCATGTAAACAGCTTTTCTGCCCGGTAGGCAATCGGGCAGACGGTCATAGTAATATGGCGGGGAGGAATTGGCATGCAGGTGGGAAAGAATGTCGGGCGGATCGCCACCGCCATGGGGCAGTGGCGATCCGCCCAATATTCTAATGGGCCTCGTGGGGGCCAATTAGCATGTTGGACAGATCGCCACTGCCCGAATGGCAGTGGCAATCGACTCGACATTTGTGCCCGCCCGAATGCCGATTCCCCCCGCCATATTACTATGGCGGGGAGGGACCCCGGCAGAGAGAAAGACCGTCCGCCGGTTTTACCCCGGTAGGCAATCTGCCCGATTGCCTACTGGGCGGAAAAGCTGTTAATAGGGTGGCGGTGTCTGGTAGACACCACCATCCATATTAGTATGCAGGCGTGGACATGCCTTTCTGTGGTGGCAACGCCACCACAGAAAGACATGCGGTCTTCAAAATTGAGGGCCCATAGCGGGGTGGGGGTGCATATGGGGGGTACCTATGGTACCCCCCTGCATTTCAATGTTCAACGTGGCAGGCACCGCGCGGTGCCTGTCACGTTGTGCATTGAAAGGCAAAACTTGTTTTTGTGGCATTGCGGTGGGCGGTGCTTTCAGCACTGCCCGCCGCAATGTTACAAATGCGGGATGCGCCCGCCAGTGTGGTGGGTGCATCCTAATTGTAGGTGCGGGACCGTTTCCCGGGGGTATGGCGGGTGGAAAAAGTCCGCCCGCCATACTAATGACCCCCTAAAATGGGATACGGATACAGGATTAGGATGAGATACGGAGACAGGATTAGGATGGGGTATGGGAAGCAGGATTAGGATGGGATTATGGAGACAAGATTAGGATGGGATACAGATACAGGATTAGGATGGGATACGGAAACAGGATTAGGATGAGATACAGATACAGGATTAGGATGAGATACGGATACAGGATTAGGATGGGATACGGATACAGGATAAGGATGGGATACGAATACAGGATGAGGATGGGATATGGAGACAGGATTAGGATGGGGTACAGGAGACAGGATTAGGATGGGATATGGAGACAGGATTAGGATGGGATACGGAGACAGGATTAGGATGGGATATGGAGACAGGATTAGGATGGGGTACCGGAGACAGGATTAGAATAGGGAATAGGAAACAGGATTAGGATGCGGATGGGCTATTGGAGTCATCATCAGATTGTCAATGGGGGACCAAAGTCAGGATAAGAATGGAGTACTGCGGTCAGTACAGGTGTGTAGATGGGGTACTGAAGTCAGCACCAGGATTTGGAGGGGGTACTGCAGTCAGGATAAGTAAGGGGTACCAGTCAGGATAAGAATGGGGTAACAGAGCCAGAATAAGAATGGCGTCTGATGTACCACTATCAGACTAAGGATGTTGATGGAGCACTGGAGTCAGAATAGTGTATGGGTTGAGTACCATGTTGGAGCAAGATGTCGATAAGGTACTGGGGTAAGGATAGCGTATGGATGGGGTATCATGTCAGAGCAGGATGTCGATGAGGTACTGGAGTCAGGAGACTATGTGGATGGTGAGCAATGTCAGAGAGGATGTTGACAAGGTACTGGTGTCACGACGAGGTTCTAGATGGGATATTGTGATAAGGAAGTAAATAGGTTTCTGGGTCAGGATGGTTTGAAGGTTTGGAAGCCGGATTAGGATAATGATGTAACTAGAATATAATTAGAATGCGAATGCACTAGGAGATGACAAATGTTCTGTTGCCTGGAGTTCTGATGTTGAATCTGTTCATCCACATGATCATGGCGTGCACACTATACTCACGTTGTGATCTGGGTCTCCATGAAGATGAGGATGAAGACCAGGAGGGCTGGAACAGATGAACCAAACATCATCCACATGGGGAAAGGCTGCCTGCTGCCCATAGGTGGGATGAACCAGCCACGCTTGTGTGGAGATGTAACCGACAGTCCTGATGGGACGTTCAGCTTCTGTGGAACAAGCCCAGAAAACATAAAAGAAAGTGAAACGGATGTAGGGCTATACCTGTGATGGTGTCCATTGGGGAGACTGAATGAAGGGTTTATGTGTTCTGTTGCATTGTATATGATATCTGTATAGCTCTTTGCTGTCAGTGGAGTGTGCCTGATCTGCATAACGCTGAGTAAGAACCAAATGCAATCCTATTCCTTGTACAATCTGAGTTTAGAGCATTTTACAAAGCTGGATCAATCCTATGGGGAGCTGGGAAAATACAGTGAACTTCACTGGAGAGGGAACGACATTCAGGATGCGTTCGCAGCCTTATGCACAGTAAAGCACAGAATTCTTCCGAGAGGCTCAGTCACTGCCTTGACGGCATCAGCAAAACAATTAAATGGTTTCACTTTTTCTTCATTCGCAGATCCCACCAGATTAAAGTGGATCCTTCGTCTACTGAATACGGACCATCCCAGGGGCCTGCCCTTTCCTGCTTCACTGTTTAATGCATATCCACTTCCTATGTTTGCGCTGACTAGTAAACATCAGGCTTCCCTCCAATCACACACAGATGATACCCAGGTCTATATCAGCTTTCCTCGTGAAGAACAACCTGGTATGGATTTGCAACGGTTGCGTCTGTTCACTCAAGAACAGAAGAACCTCAGCTCACTCAGTCGAAGACTTAACTGGTTATGATGGGTATCAAGGGTAGGACTTTCCTAGCCATCCTAGGGTTACTGGAGATCTTTGCTCACAACCAACCCATCAGATAAGGTAACAAACCTAGGGTTTTTATTTGATGCTGAAACCGACCGTAAGCCCCAAGTGTTCATCATGAACAAAAACTGTTCCTTCCACATCAACAGGCTCAAACCCCCTCTTTCTCTCCTCTCTTTTGAAGATCCCCGCTACTGGGAGCCTCAGTCAATGCAGGTTCCGAGTCTGACTACTGCAATGCCTCCCTCATGGGCTTCCCCAAAACCTCTAGATCAGACGCCACAAGCCCCAAAGTCTATTTTTTTGGGCCCTTTTTGGGTAAAAGAGCCGACGTTTCCCGTTTCGGCCCGCCTCTGACAGCCAGTCATTGAGGTGGGGGGACGACTGGTACCCCTGATCCCGAAGGTGTGCTTCCACCACGGCCATCAGTTTCGGGAACACCCGGGTGGCACTGGTGAAACCAAGGGTGAGCACAGTGAACTGAAAATGCTCTTCTCTCCCAAACTGCAGGTGGCAACGATTGGCCGCCAGGACAGGGATATGGAAATAGGTGTCAAGCAGGTCCAACGCCACCATCCAGTCTCCAGGGCTAAAAGCAGACAGACTTCAGCCAGGGTGAAAATTCTAAATTTCTCCTTCCTGGGAAGAGACAGAGGCAGCGCGAATCTAGAATTGGTCAAAGAGCTCCATCCTTCTGGGAACCAGAAAGTAACAGGAATAACATCCACGCCCTACTTCTGGAGCCAGCACTCTCACAACAGCCCCTTCGGCACAAAGGGTTTGCACTTCCTGCCGCAAAATGGAATGCTTATTTTCTGTCAGTCACTGGGTTGAAGGGGGAAGGTGCAGTGGAGAAGAAAGGAACGGTAAGGCATAACCTTGGAGGTAGATCTGCAGGACCTACCTGTATGAGGTGATCACACGCCAACCTAAATAGAATTGGTGGATTCTGCCTCCCACCGCCTGGCGGTGACTCTGCAAGGACAGACTTAAGAGCTTTGACAGGTGAGCTGTGCGGGGGAGGTCGATTGAATGTCATGCTGACCTTGTCTGCCGCCATGGTGGGTACCTCCTGTGAAACTTCTGGAATCCCTGCTGGGGCGGGACAGACTGGTGGTAAGGGATGCCTCAGCCAAACAGAGCGACCTAGAGAACATGATGTAGCCCAACTCTCCTTGAAATGTTGAAGGGCAGAGTCAGTCTTGTCTCCAAACAGGCATGTCCCATCAAAGAGCATGTCCATCAGATAGGACCAGACGTCATCTGTGAACCTGGCCGTATCATGATCATCTTGAATAGCCTGCGAAAGGACAGGGTGAAGGCCTTCTGGTATACACCAGGGAGGACTTGTGACACAGAGTCCAAGAGAGCACGAATCTAAAAGCCTAACAAACAGGAAGCATTGATCCATCTTAGGCCAAACTGGCTCATGAGAAGAGGTACTTTCCAAATGTCTACAGTCACTTTGATTCCCTATCAGGGTAAGCAGTAGGGAAAAATGTTGAGGGTGATCTGGCTCTTGGAGACCTGCATCACAAAGTGCTCTGGAGAAGGGTGCTGCAAAAAAAAAGGCCAGGTCGCATGGAGCAGGGCAATGATGCCTGGACATTTACCTGTTAACTGGCGGACCAGTGTAAGGTTTAGCCCAAGCTCCAAGGAGCGCATAGGGGGCTCAAAAGCAGCCTGGCTCGAATGCAGGACCTTAGTCAATATATTTGTGTTTGTTTTCACCTCCATGGTGGGGAACCGAAGGTCAAGGACTTTGTAGGAGGGCAATTCTTCAGTGGATGGACTGGGAGTGAAGAAAAGGGCTGTCACTGAGCTTCTAGCCTCCCCCAAGTTCTGATACCAGTTGCCCTTGGTATAGGGCTGAGTGAACTTATCGCCTGGTCATTGTCGTTGTCAGAGTTGGTCTCAAAAAGGGACCAACTCTGCAGAGAATGTTGCCTGACTTGTGGTAATGTGAGTGCAGAAAGAAATGGATGCTCCGTCGGATTGAGGCGCGACGTCGGTTGAAGTCGGACCAGCGTCGAATTGGCATCGGAGAGGACAATGGGGCCACATCTTCAGGAGGCAAGGTCAGCATCGGTGTCAAAGTATCTTGGTCTGGAATGGGTCTGGGGCATCAGCAGAACTGGAGCGGAGGGCGGAAGCAGCTCAATGGGTCCAACTTCTGTCGAGGGTGAACCCGCCGACAGCAGTCCAGTCACAGCTCAATGGGGCCCGAAGGCGAACCAGAGGAAGTCAGTAGAGAATCGAAGAGCTGGAGCGTAGTTGTGCAGGACTCTGTGATCTGGCGCATTGTGGTTGAAGGCCTCGGAAACTGAAGTTGTGCTGTAACCGCCTGCAGAATCTGCGCAGAAGTTGGCCACCTTTGAGAGCGAGACAGTTGAGGCCACCCACGTGCTTCCTCAGAGGAGTGAAGATGGTGCAAAAGTACGAGCTCCTGGAGAGTTTTGTGCTCATTGGAGGATTTGGAGCTTGCTGAAGACCAGCCTCTAGAGTGACTCCAAGAGTGGGACCGAGCTTTGAAGTGGGACTTGGAACGGGTTCTTTGATAGCCTTCAGGTTCATCGCTGAAGGTCTTGGAGCAGCAGCCTGACTGGATACACTGTTGAAGAGAAATCATGAAGAAAGGGTCTCAGAGATGAGAGAAGCTCCAGATCTGCGTCTGGTGGCACGGAAAGACAGGAACTGACATTAGTGTGCAGGACTGGCACCTATATAGGACCCGTGCATGTCTGCCGGAGTGGAACAGCTTCAGTGCCGGACCGCACAGTGTCACCTTCCAGAGTGCAGATGTACTGAGGAAAAGTTTCCGGATCCAGTCTTACAACTGGGGAATATTCAAAAGGTGTGGAATCTGCAGCAGAAGATCTCTATCAGAGTCTCTTTTCAGGCTTCCTCAGCAGGAATAATGCAGGAAAGATAAACCCCTGCTTAAGACGGCCAGATATAGCCTTCCAACACAGGGGGGCATTGTTTCTCAGAAAAGGACTAGCTAAAGTGACAACAGTTTTGAAGAATTATGTCAAATTCACAGCTTTAAGTGCTTTAGTCTGAGTGTGCACACCCTAAATATAGGCTTATGACCCACATACATGTGTATATTAGTCAGTGTTCACACATTTGTGTTTGTGTCAGTGATTGCACATACATGTGTATATGTGTCAGTGATTTCACATACGTGTGTATAAGTGTCAAAGATTGGCCATACATGTGTATATTTGCCGGTGATTTTACATACCTGTATATATATGTGTGTGGTTGCACATACGTGTGTACATGTGTCAGTGATTGCACATACATGTGTATATTTGCCGGTGATTTTACATACCTGGGTATATGTGTCAGTGATTGCACATACATGTGTATATGTGTCAGTGATTGCACATACATGTATATATTTGTCAGTGATTGCACATACCTGGGTATACGTGTCAGTGATTGTACATACATGTGTATATGTGTCAGTGATTGCACATACATGTGTATATTTGTCAGTGATTTCACATACCTGGGAATACGTGTCAGTGATTGTACATACATGTGTATATGTGTCAGTGATTGCACATACAGGTGTATATTTGTCAGTGATTGCACATACCTGGGTATACGTGTCAGTGATTGCACATACGTGTTTTAATGTGTCAGTGATTGCAGATACATGTGTATATTTGTCAGTGATTGCCCATACCTGGGTATACGTGTCAGTGATTGCACATACGTGTGTATATGTGTCAGTGATTGCACATACATTTGTATGTGTCAGTGATAGCACATACCTGTATATATGTATGTGATTGCACATACATGTGTATATGTGTCAATGATTGCACATACCTGTATATATGTGTGTGATTGTACATACATGTGTAAATGTGTCAGTGATTGCACATACATGTGTATATTTGTCAGTGATTGCACATACAGGTGTATATTTGTCAGTGATTGCACATACCTGGGTATACGTGTCAGTGATTGCACATACGTGTTTTAATGTGTCAGTGATAGCAGATATATGTGTATATTTGTCAGTGATTGCCCCTACCTGGGTATACGTGTCAGTGATTGCACAAACGTGTGTATATGTGTGTGATTGCACATACATGTGTAAATGTGTCAGTGATTGCACATACATGTGTATATTTGTCAGTGATTTCACATACCTGGGTATACGTGTCAGTGATTGCACATACCTGGGTATACGTGTCAGTGATTGCACATACCTGGGTATACGTGTCAGTGATTGCACATACCTGGGTATACGTGTCAGTGATTGCACATACCTGGGTATACGTGTCAGTGATTGCATAGTCAACAAGAACCATCAGCAGAATGGATATTGGGATCCCAAAATCTCCAATTATTCGTCGCGCCTGTAAAAGCAACACGTGAAGAGTATGAATTTATTTTGAGAGCTGGCCTTTGCCATTAGGTTATTCGCACACATATCCAGTATTACAGAACTATTCAGACGTCTGCTCACAGATATATCCATGTCTCAGGGCTATTCAGACTTCTGTTCATGGATCAGTTCAAAGCAGTGTTTAATTTGTAAAAGAGTAAGTGCCTGGGTCCTTCCCAGGAGGCCACTGCTGCCTGCACCACCCACTGCCCCGCCAGCCCTACCAAAAGCAGTCTCCATTGAGCTACTACTAACCATCACACTCCTACAAGTGTGAAAATTCAGCTCATTCCAGGCCATCCAAAGCTATAAGAATGGTCTGAGTGGCAGGTAAGCTTCTTCTTTAATGTACATTGACTTATTAAATCCTGGTCTGCTCCTCTCAAAATCCAGCAGACAGCGCCACCACGTGGTGGACTCTCACTAGAGCCGGTGCTGACAATTAAGCACTGGTGCGGAGCACCAAAAACCACTGGCACCAGAGCAGCCAGACAACTATTCACAGGTATGGGGGGAGATGTGGCTTAGTGGCTAGAGCTGACGATATTTGGAACCTCGGGACCCAGACTTGAAGTGCGGCCTCTGCATCTGGCTCAACATTGCGTGATTTATGGCAACCCACTTACCCTCCCTGTGCCTCGAAATGCATTTGTGTAATCCTCACTTGAAGTACACAATCTTATGGATCATCTCCCACCCCCCCCACCCCAGGGATGGGAGGTGCCCACAGGGCCACATGTAGAGCTGCCTTTCACTACCATTCTAGCTGATGGGGCCCAAAGCACCCTTGCTTGCAGTGAGGCTCAAGGCACTCTTGCTGAGCAGGGTGCGTCACGGGTAGGGACACTAGTGAAAGTGAAAGTATGTCCCCCACACAGGCAACTGCTTCACTGTAGGGCACACTGACCACCTCTCCTATGTCAGCCAACGTCACTCGAGCCCTTTCCTTCTCATGCACTCAAGCCTCGCCCGTCATTCGACACAGATAGTATTAACACCAGTGGTGGAGGTGGGGGGGGGATCGAAGGGGCACCACATGCCCATACTTCTTTCAAACCGGTCCTAGGATGCTTGTTTCTGGTCCAGGGAGGACCTGGCTTGGCAGTTCGGGCTGGACCTTTACCATGAGGCGCAGGGTCAAGACTGATTTGCATATGGCCATATCTAAATTCGGGTGGCATGGTGAGCAAAAGAATGATGGATTTAACCCAGATCTCATGACTGGGTGTGAATGTTTTGATTTGATCTGCTTTCCGTCCATCAAATGTGTGTCTTTTGCTTTCTTGCCCTAATTGCGCCAGGTATGCCCAGACGTGGGTCCCGTGCTCTCCATGCCACTGGAATCAAGCTATCCTGGCTGAAGAGGGGTGAAACCCCGAAACTGGTCCTAGGATGCTTGTTTCCAGTCAAGGGAGGACCTGACTTGGCAGTTCGGGCTGGACTGTTGCCATGAGGCACAGGGTCAAGACTGATTTGCATATGGCTGGGTTCAAACTGGAATGGCATGGTGAGCAAAAAAAGATGGATTTAGGCCCAGATCTCTGTACTGGGGTGAATGTATGACATTGTTCTGCATTCTGTCCATCAACTGTTGTTTTTGCATTTGTCACCCTGAGCGGGATGGGTATGCCCAGACGTGGGTCCCATGCACTCCATGCCACTGGAAATCAAGCAAGCCTGGCTGAAGACGGCTGAAATGCCAGAAACCGGTCCTAGGATGCTTGTTTCTAGTCAAGGGAGGACCTGACTTGGCAGTTCGGGCTGGACTGTACCCATGAGGCACAGGGTCAAGACTGATTTGCATATGGCTTGGTTCAAACTGGAATGGCATGGTGAGCAAAAAACAGATGGATTTAGGCCCAGATCTCTGTACTGGGGTGAATGTATGACTTTGTCCTGCATTCTGTCCATCAACTGTAGTTTTTGCATTTGTCACCCCGAGTGGGACGGGTATGCCTAGACGTAGGTCCCGTGCTCTCCATGCCACTGGAATCAAGCTATCCTGGCTGAAGAGGGGTGAAACCCCGAAACCGGTCCTAGGATGATTGCTTCCAGTCCAGGGCGGTAAGGGCAAGGGAGTTACCAGCTGAGCTGTGAAGTGCTTGCATTTAAGGGACAGCTACATAAAAAAATGCATCATGAACAGTCTGGGTATTACTAAAATCCATATTTTGGAAGCATCATGCGGTCTTTTTGAGCATTTTGTATCCGTCTATCTTTTAGTGTGTGTAATTATGCAGGTTTAAAATAATGGCTTACGTGTGCACAATGCTGTCAGATGCTGGGACCTCATAGCACTAAAAATACACAAGTCTCTATTCTCCACTGTACCAACCAAGAATTAAGTCTGCGTCTCTCTGGTTACACCTGCACCCCTGCAGTGCATTGACTTATAGAGGTTTTATAATGTTA
This sequence comes from Triturus cristatus, assembly GCF_964204655.1. Classification (NCBI taxonomy): domain Eukaryota; kingdom Metazoa; phylum Chordata; class Amphibia; order Caudata; family Salamandridae; genus Triturus; species Triturus cristatus. Next base: position 1,210,283,191 of record NC_140584.1, on the reverse strand, counting down.
TATAGTGCATTTGCCATTGACTAACGTATTTTTGTTTTCCTTTGTTTCTCATTTAAGCCGTGCTCTATTTCACATGTAGCTACCCTAAGGTAAATGACAAAAAAAAGTACAGAATATTATTTTTTTTAGCCAAATCTTTGACCCCGCACCCACACTTACTGACCCCGCCCGATTGCACGCAGCATCACAGTTCCTATACATTTCTAATGCACTTAGACCACTGATTAACACATTCTGTGAGCCTTGTTTTGCTGGCTCGCGCCCTCATCCTGTGTTGTTCGGAGGCGCCCTCACCCTGTGTCGCTGGCACACGCCCTCACCCTGCAGCGCCGGCCCAGCCCTCCCCCTGTGTCACTGGTCCCTGCCCTCCCCCTGTGTTCCTGTCCTCTGCCCTCACCCTGTGTCACTGGCCCCTTTCCTTGCCCTGTGCCACTGATCCAAGTCCTTGCCCTGTGTTCCTGGCCCTACCCTCACCCTGTGTTGCTGGTCCCCCACTCAACCTGTGTCACTGGGCCTCACCCTCACCCTGTACTGCTGACCCCTGCCCTCACCCTGTGCCGCTGACCCCCACCCTCACTCCGTGTCGCTAGCGCCCATCTCACCCTGTGTCGCTGGTGTCCCCCTCACCTTGTGTCACTGTCCCCCAACCTATGTCGCTGGTCCCCCCTCAACCTGTGTCACTGGCCCCACCCTCGCCTGGTGTCACCCCAGCACTCACCCTGTGTCGCTGGCCCCCGCAATCGCACTGTGTTGCTAGACCCCACCCTCACCCTGTGTCGATGGCCCCTGCCCTCACCTTGTGTCACCACACCCTCTCCCTCTGTCCCTGGCCCCGCCCTCATCCTGTGTCGCTGGCCCCACCCTCACCCTATGTCACTGGTCCCCCCTCACCCTATGTCACTGCCCCCCCACCCTGTGCCGCCGGTCCCACCACCCTGTGTCGCTTGTCCCACCTCAACTTGTATCGCCCTCACCCCATGTTCCTGGCACCCGCCCTGTGTTCCTGGCCCCTGCCCTCGCCCTGTGTGAATGGTCCCCACCATCACCCTGTGTCGCTGGCCCCCACCCTCACCCTGTGTTCCTGGACCCCACACTGTGTAGCTGGTCCCCCTCACCCTGTGTTGCTGGCCCCCGCTCTCGCCTTGTGTCAATGGTCCCCACCTTGGCCCTGTTGTGCTGGCTCCCGCTCTCGCCCTGTGTCACTGGCCTCCGCCCTCGCCCTATGTTGGTGGCCACCACCCTTGCCCTGTTTCACTGCCCCCCACCCTGTGCCGCTGGTCCCCCCTCACCCTGTGTCACTCCCACCCTGAGTCGCTGGCCCCCGCCTTCACCCTGTATCGCTGGTCACCCCTCATGCTGTGTCACTTCCCCCCCAACCCTGTGTCATTGGTCCCCCCACCCTGTGTCACTGGCCCGCTCTGTGTTGCTGGCCACCAACCTCGCCCTGTGTCACTCCCACCCTGTGTCGCTGGCCCCATCTTCACCCTGGGTCGCTGGCCACCCCTCATGCTGTGTCACTTCCCCCCACCCTGTGTCGTTGGCCCCGCCCTCACCGTGTCACTGCCCCCGCACCCTGTGTCGCTGATTTCTCCCTCACTCTGTGTCACTGGTTCCCGCCCTCGCCCTGTGTCACTGGCCCCCACCCTCGCCCTTTGTTGCTGGCCCCGCTCTCACCTTGTGTTCCTGTGTCATGATACGCTCCCTGCATTCTCGTGATTCCGACCAGGGGGCTGAATTGTGGGGCTCTCCAGTGTTCTAATAAGCTTCCAGACCATCCCCTTCATGCATATACTGATTTCCAGTCATTTGGATTATACTTGCAAATTGTCATCCATTTCCAACCCATGCTGGGGATTGTGAGAGCCAGCCAGCTCATGCTTGAAGCCAGCCAGCTCATGCCAGCCAGCTCATGCTTGAATTCCCTGCTCACTGCTTTGTCTCCACCCCTGCAGGTCCAGTATGGGTGGAGGAATTCAGCTCACCTGTGGCTGGCTGCTGCTAGCCTGCTCACACCTCATGCATGTGATTACCGTGAGCTTTTTTAAGTCCTAGCTCCCTTCATTCCAGTGTTGGTCATTGTAGCTGTGTTCCGGTGAGAGCAGTCATTGGTTCCTGAGTTTTTGATAATCCTTGATTCCTGAGCTATAGTTAATCCTGGTTCCTTGATTCCTGAGTTATAGCCGTTCCCTGTGCCTGAATTAGCTCTGCCTGCAGTGCTCCCTTGTGTCCTGAGTTCCTGAGCTAAGTTATTCCTTGTGCCTGAATTAGCTCTGCCTGCAGTGCTCCCTTGTTTCCTGAGTTCCTGAGGTATAGTTATTCCTTGTGCCTGAATTAGCACTGCCTGCAGTGCTCCCTTGTTTCCTGAGTTCCTGAGCTATAGTTATTCCTTGTGCCTGAATTGGCACTGCCTGCAGTGCTCCCTTGTTTCCTGAGTTCCTGAGCTATAGTTATTACTTGCGCCTGAATTAGCACTGCCTGCAGTGCTCCCTTGTTTCCTGAGTTCCTGAGCTATAGTTATTCCTTGCGCCTGAATTAGCACTGCCTGCAGTGCTCCCTTGTTTCCTGAGTTCCTGAGGTATAGTTATTCCTTGTGCCTGAATTAGCTCTGCCTGCAGTGTTACCTTGTGTCCTGAGTTCCTGAGCTATAGTTATTCCTTGTGCCTGAATTAGCACTGCCTGCAGTGCTCCCTTGTTTCCTGAGTTCCTGAGCTATAGTTATTCCTTGCGCCTGAATTAGCACTGCCTGCAGTGCTCCCTTGTTTCCTGAGTTCCTGAGCTATAGTTATTCCTTGTGCCTGAATTAGCACTGCCTGCAGTGCTCCCTTGTTTCCTGAGTTCCTGAGGTATAGTTATTCCTTGTGCCTGAATTAGCACTGCCTGCAGTGCTCCCTTGTTTCCTGAGTTCCTGAGCTATAGTTATTCCTCGTGCCTGAATTAGCACTGCCTGCAGGGCTCCCTTGTTTCCTGAGTTCCTGAGCTATAGTTATTACTTGCGCCTGAATTAGCACTGCCTGCAGTGCTCCCTTGTTTCCTGAGTTCCTGAGCTATAGTTATTCCTTGCGCCTGAATTAGCACTGCCTGCAGTGCTCCCTTGTTTCCTGAGTTCCTGAGGTATAGTTATTCCTTGTGCCTGAATTAGCACTGCCTGCAGTGCTCCCTTGTTTCCTGAGTTCCTGAGCTATAGTTATTCCTTGCGCCTGAATTAGCACTGCCTGCAGTGCTCCCTTGTTTCCTGAGTTCCTGAGCTATAGTTATTCCTTGCGCCTGAATTAGCACTGCCGGCAGTGTTACCTTGTTTCCTGAGTTCCTGAGGTATAGTTATTACTTGCGCCTGAATTAGCACTGCCTGCAGTGCTCCCTTGTTTCCTGAGTTCCTGAGCTATAGTTATTCCTTGCGCCTGAATTAGCACTGCCTGCAGTGCTCCCTTGTTTCCTGAGTTCCTGAGGTATAGTTATTCCTTGTGCCTGAATTAGCACTGCCTGCAGTGCTCCCTTGTTTCCTGAGTTCCTGAGCTATAGTTATTCCTTGCGCCTGAATTAGCACTGCCTGCAGTGCTCCCTTGTTTCCTGAGTTCCTGAGCTATAGTTATTCCTTGCGCCTGAATTAGCACTGCCGGCAGTGTTACCTTGTTTCCTGAGTTCCTGAGGTATAGTTATTACTTGCGCCTGAATTAGCACTGCCTGCAGTGTTACCTTGTTTCCCGAGTTCCTGAGCTATAGTTATTCCTTGCGCCTGAATTAGCACTGCCTGCAGTGCTCCCTTGTTTCCTGAGTTCCTGAGCTATAGTTATTCCTTGCGCCTGAATTAGCACTGCCTGCAGTGCTCCCTTGTTTCCTGAGTTCCTGAGCTATAGTTATTCCTTGCGCCTGAATTAGCACTGCCGGCAGTGTTACCTTGTTTCCTGAGTTCCTGAGGTATAGTTATTACTTGCGCCTGAATTAGCACTGCCTGCAGTGCTCCCTTGTTTCCTGAGTTCTTGAGCTATAGTTATTCCTTGCGCCTGAATTAGCACTGCCTGCAGTGCTCCCTTGTTTCCTGAGTTCCTGAGGTATAGTTATTCCTTGCGCCTGAATTAGCACTGCCTGCAGTGCTCCCTTGTTTCCTGAGTTCCTGAGCTATAGTTATTCCTTGCGCCTGAATTAGCACTGCCTGCAGTGCTCCCTTGTTTCCTGAGTTCCTGAGCTATAGTTATTCCTTGCGCCTGAATTAGCACTGCCGGCAGTGTTACCTTGTTTCCTGAGTTCCTGAGGTATAGTTATTACTTGCGCCTGAATTAGCACTGCCTGCAGTGCTCCCTTGTTTCCTGAGTTCCTGAGCTATAGTTATTCCTTGCGCCTGAATTAGCACTGCCTGCAGTGCTCCCTTGTTTCCTGAGTTCCTGAGGTATAGTTATTCCTTGTGCCTGAATTAGCACTGCCTGCAGTGCTCCCTTGTTTCCTGAGTTCCTGAGCTATAGTTATTCCTTGCGCCTGAATTAGCACTGCCTGCAGTGCTCCCTTGTTTCCTGAGTTCCTGAGATATAGTTATTCCTTGCGCCTGAATTAGCACTGCCTGCAGTGCTCTCTTGTTTCCTGAGTTCCTGAGCTAAAGTTATTCCTTGCGCCTGAATTAGCACTGCCGGCAGTGTTACCTTGTTTCCTGAGTTCCTGAGGTATAGTTATTACTTGCGCCTGAATTAGCACTGCCTGCAGTGCTCCCTTGTTTCCTGAGTTCCTGAGCTATAGTTATTCCTTGCGCCTGAATTAGCACTGCCTGCAGTGCTCCCTTGTTTCCTGAGTTCCTGAGGTATAGTTATTCCTTGTGCCTGAATTAGCACTGCCTGCAGTGCTCCCTTGTTTCCTGAGTTCCTGAGCTATAGTTATTCCTTGCGCCTGAATTAGCACTGCCTGCAGTGCTCCCTTGTTTCCTGAGTTCCTGAGCTATAGTTATTCCTTGCGCCTGAATTAGCACTGCCGGCAGTGTTACCTTGTTTCCTGAGTTCCTGAGGTATAGTTATTACTTGCGCCTGAATTAGCACTGCCTGCAGTGCTCCCTTGTTTCCTGAGTTCTTGAGCTATAGTTATTCCTTGCGCCTGAATTAGCACTGCCTGCAGTGCTCCCTTGTTTCCTGAGTTCCTGAGGTATAGTTATTCCTTGCGCCTGAATTAGCACTGCCTGCAGTGCTCCCTTGTTTCCTGAGTTCCTGAGCTATAGTTATTCCTTGCGCCTGAATTAGCACTGCCTGCAGTGCTCCCTTGTTTCCTGAGTTCCTGAGCTATAGTTATTCCTTGCGCCTGAATTAGCACTGCCGGCAGTGTTACCTTGTTTCCTGAGTTCCTGAGGTATAGTTATTACTTGCGCCTGAATTAGCACTGCCTGCAGTGCTCCCTTGTTTCCTGAGTTCCTGAGGTATAGTTATTCCTTGCGCCTGAATTAGCACTGCCTGCAGTGCTCCCTTGTTTCCTGAGTTCCTGAGGTATAGTTATTCCTTGTGCCTGAATTAGCACTGCCTGCAGTGCTCCCTTGTTTCCTGAGTTCCTGAGCTATAGTTATTCCTTGCGCCTGAATTAGCACTGCCTGCAGTGCTCCCTTGTTTCCTGAGTTCCTGAGCTATAGTTATTCCTTGCGCCTGAATTAGCACTGCCTGCAGTGCTCCCTTGTTTCCTGAGTTCCTGAGGTAAAGTTATTCCTTGCGCCTGAATTAGCACTGCCGGCAGTGTTACCTTGTTTCCTGAGTTCCTGAGGTATAGTTATTACTTGCGCCTGAATTAGCACTGCCTGCAGTGCTCCCTTGTTTCCTGAGTTCCTGAGCTATAGTTATTCCTTGCGCCTGAATTAGCACTGCCGGCAGTGTTACCTTGTTTCCTGAGTTCCTGAGGTATAGTTATTACTTGCGCCTGAATTAGCACTGCCTGCAGTGTTACCTTGTTTCCCGAATTCCTGAGCTATAGTTATTCCTTGCGCCTGAATTAGCACTGCCTGCAGTGCTCCCTTGTTTCCTGAGTTCCTGAGGTATAGTTATTCCTTGTGCCTGAATTAGCACTGCCTGCAGTGCTCCCTTGTTTCCTGAGTTCCTGAGCTATAGTTATTCCTTGCGCCTGAATTAGCACTGCCTGCAGTGCTCCCTTGTTTCCTGAGTTCCTGAGCTATAGTTATTCCTTGCGCCTGAATTAGCACTGCCGGCAGTGTTACCTTGTTTCCTGAGTTCCTGAGGTATAGTTATTACTTGCGCCTGAATTAGCACTGCCTGCAGTGTTACCTTGTTTCCCGAGTTCCTGAGCTATAGTTATTCCTTGCGCCTGAATTAGCACTGCCTGCAGTGCTCCCTTGTTTCCTGAGTTCCTGAGCTATAGTTATTCCTTGCGCCTGAATTAGCACTGCCTGCAGTGCTCCCTTGTTTCCTGAGTTCCTGAGCTATAGTTATTCCTTGCGCCTGAATTAGCACTGCCGGCAGTGTTACCTTGTTTCCTGAGTTCCTGAGGTATAGTTATTACTTGCGCCTGAATTAGCACTGCCTGCAGTGCTCCCTTGTTTCCTGAGTTCTTGAGCTATAGTTATTCCTTGCGCCTGAATTAGCACTGCCTGCAGTGCTCCCTTGTTTCCTGAGTTCCTGAGGTATAGTTATTCCTTGCGCCTGAATTAGCACTGCCTGCAGTGCTCCCTTGTTTCCTGAGTTCCTGAGCTATAGTTATTCCTTGCGCCTGAATTAGCACTGCCTGCAGTGCTCCCTTGTTTCCTGAGTTCCTGAGCTATAGTTATTCCTTGCGCCTGAATTAGCACTGCCGGCAGTGTTACCTTGTTTCCTGAGTTCCTGAGGTATAGTTATTACTTGCGCCTGAATTAGCACTGCCTGCAGTGCTCCCTTGTTTCCTGAGTTCCTGAGCTATAGTTATTCCTTGCGCCTGAATTAGCACTGCCTGCAGTGCTCCCTTGTTTCCTGAGTTCCTGAGGTATAGTTATTCCTTGTGCCTGAATTAGCACTGCCTGCAGTGCTCCCTTGTTTCCTGAGTTCCTGAGCTATAGTTATTCCTTGCGCCTGAATTAGCACTGCCTGCAGTGCTCCCTTGTTTCCTGAGTTCCTGAGATATAGTTATTCCTTGCGCCTGAATTAGCACTGCCTGCAGTGCTCTCTTGTTTCCTGAGTTCCTGAGCTAAAGTTATTCCTTGCGCCTGAATTAGCACTGCCGGCAGTGTTACCTTGTTTCCTGAGTTCCTGAGGTATAGTTATTACTTGCGCCTGAATTAGCACTGCCTGCAGTGCTCCCTTGTTTCCTGAGTTCCTGAGCTATAGTTATTCCTTGCGCCTGAATTAGCATTGCCTGCAGTGCTCCCTTGTTTCCTGAGTTCCTGAGGTATAGTTATTCCTTGTGCCTGAATTAGCACTGCCTGCAGTGCTCCCTTGTTTCCTGAGTTCCTGAGCTATAGTTATTCCTTGCGCCTGAATTAGCACTGCCTGCAGTGCTCCCTTGTTTCCTGAGTTCCTGAGCTATAGTTATTCCTTGCGCCTGAATTAGCACTGCCGGCAGTGTTACCTTGTTTCCTGAGTTCCTGAGGTATAGTTATTACTTGCGCCTGAATTAGCACTGCCTGCAGTGCTCCCTTGTTTCCTGAGTTCTTGAGCTATAGTTATTCCTTGCGCCTGAATTAGCACTGCCTGCAGTGCTCCCTTGTTTCCTGAGTTCCTGAGCTATAGTTATTCCTTGCGCCTGAATTAGCACTGCCGGCAGTGTTACCTTGTTTCCTGAGTTCCTGAGGTATAGTTATTACTTGCGCCTGAATTAGCACTGCCTGCAGTGTTACCTTGTTTCCCGAGTTCCTGAGCTATAGTTATTCCTTGCGCCTGAATTAGCACTGCCTGCAGTGCTCCCTTGTTTCCTGAGTTCCTGAGCTATAGTTATTCCTTGCGCCTGAATTAGCACTGCCTGCAGTGCTCCCTTGTTTCCTGAGTTCCTGAGCTATAGTTATTCCTTGCGCCTGAATTAGCACTGCCGGCAGTGTTACCTTGTTTCCTGAGTTCCTGAGGTATAGTTATTACTTGCGCCTGAATTAGCACTGCCTGCAGTGCTCCCTTGTTTCCTGAGTTCTTGAGCTATAGTTATTCCTTGCGCCTGAATTAGCACTGCCTGCAGTGCTCCCTTGTTTCCTGAGTTCCTGAGGTATAGTTATTCCTTGCGCCTGAATTAGCACTGCCTGCAGTGCTCCCTTGTTTCCTGAGTTCCTGAGCTATAGTTATTCCTTGCGCCTGAATTAGCACTGCCTGCAGTGCTCCCTTGTTTCCTGAGTTCCTGAGCTATAGTTATTCCTTGCGCCTGAATTAGCACTGCCGGCAGTGTTACCTTGTTTCCTGAGTTCCTGAGGTATAGTTATTACTTGCGCCTGAATTAGCACTGCCTGCAGTGCTCCCTTGTTTCCTGAGTTCCTGAGCTATAGTTATTCCTTGCGCCTGAATTAGCACTGCCTGCAGTGCTCCCTTGTTTCCTGAGTTCCTGAGGTATAGTTATTCCTTGTGCCTGAATTAGCACTGCCTGCAGTGCTCCCTTGTTTCCTGAGTTCCTGAGCTATAGTTATTCCTTGCGCCTGAATTAGCACTGCCTGCAGTGCTCCCTTGTTTCCTGAGTTCCTGAGATATAGTTATTCCTTGCGCCTGAATTAGCACTGCCTGCAGTGCTCTCTTGTTTCCTGAGTTCCTGAGCTAAAGTTATTCCTTGCGCCTGAATTAGCACTGCCGGCAGTGTTACCTTGTTTCCTGAGTTCCTGAGGTATAGTTATTACTTGCGCCTGAATTAGCACTGCCTGCAGTGCTCCCTTGTTTCCTGAGTTCCTGAGCTATAGTTATTCCTTGCGCCTGAATTAGCACTGCCTGCAGTGCTCCCTTGTTTCCTGAGTTCCTGAGGTATAGTTATTCCTTGTGCCTGAATTAGCACTGCCTGCAGTGCTCCCTTGTTTCCTGAGTTCCTGAGCTATAGTTATTCCTTGCGCCTGAATTAGCACTGCCTGCAGTGCTCCCTTGTTTCCTGAGTTCCTGAGCTATAGTTATTCCTTGCGCCTGAATTAGCACTGCCGGCAGTGTTACCTTGTTTCCTGAGTTCCTGAGGTATAGTTATTACTTGCGCCTGAATTAGCACTGCCTGCAGTGCTCCCTTGTTTCCTGAGTTCTTGAGCTATAGTTATTCCTTGCGCCTGAATTAGCACTGCCTGCAGTGCTCCCTTGTTTCCTGAGTTCCTGAGGTATAGTTATTCCTTGCGCCTGAATTAGCACTGCCTGCAGTGCTCCCTTGTTTCCTGAGTTCCTGAGCTATAGTTATTCCTTGCGCCTGAATTAGCACTGCCTGCAGTGCTCCCTTGTTTCCTGAGTTCCTGAGCTATAGTTATTCCTTGCGCCTGAATTAGCACTGCCGGCAGTGTTACCTTGTTTCCTGAGTTCCTGAGGTATAGTTATTACTTGCGCCTGAATTAGCACTGCCTGCAGTGCTCCCTTGTTTCCTGAGTTCCTGAGGTATAGTTATTCCTTGCGCCTGAATTAGCACTGCCTGCAGTGCTCCCTTGTTTCCTGAGTTCCTGAGGTATAGTTATTCCTTGCGCCTGAATTAGCACTGCCTGCAGTGCTCCCTTGTTTCCTGAGTTCCTGAGCTATAGTTATTCCTTGCGCCTGAATTAGCACTGCCTGCAGTGCTCCCTTGTTTCCTGAGTTCCTGAGCTATAGTTATTCCTTGCGCCTGAATTAGCACTGCCTGCAGTGCTCCCTTGTTTCCTGAGTTCCTGAGCTAAAGTTATTCCTTGCGCCTGAATTAGCACTGCCGGCAGTGTTACCTTGTTTCCTGAGTTCCTGAGGTATAGTTATTACTTGCGCCTGAATTAGCACTGCCTGCAGTGCTCCCTTGTTTCCTGAGTTCCTGAGCTATAGTTATTCCTTGCGCCTGAATTAGCACTGCCGGCAGTGTTACCTTGTTTCCTGAGTTCCTGAGGTATAGTTATTACTTGCGCCTGAATTAGCACTGCCTGCAGTGTTACCTTGTTTCCCGAGTTCCTGAGCTATAGTTATTCCTTGCGCCTGAATTAGCACTGCCTGCAGTGCTCCCTTGTTTCCTGAGTTCCTGAGCTATAGTTATTCCTTGCGCCTGAATTAGCACTGCCTGCAGTGCTCCCTTGTTTCCTGAGTTCCTGAGCTATAGTTATTCCTTGCGCCTGAATTAGCACTGCCTGCAGTGCTCCCTTGTTTCCTGAGTTCTTGAGCTATAGTTTTTCTTTGTTCCTGTTCCTGGGCTTGAGCTATTTCTTGTTCCTGATTTGCACTGCTTGCAGTGCTCTCTTGACTCCTTGTCTCCTGAGCTGTAGCTATTTTCTGTTTCCTTGAACTAGCACTGCCTGCAGTGCTACCTTCACTCCTGAGCCTTAGCTCAATTCTTGTTCCTGCCCCAGTACTACCTTCAGTGCTACTTTGTTCCCTTGATTCCCTAACCAGCACTATTCTAGTATGCCCGTGTAGCCTCCCCTTCAGTATATCCCTTTCCAGTCCCTGCCTTTCTTCCCATTTCCTTGGTCCCAGTTCCCAGTTTGCTGTCTTTCTAATCTGCTGGCCACCACCCTCGCCCTGTGTCGCTGGTTGCACCCTCATCCTGTGTCACTGGCCACACCCTCATACTGTGTCACTGCCCCCCACCAGTGTTGCTGGTCTCTCCCTCACCCTATGTCGCTGGCCCCACCCTCGCCCTGTGTCGCTGGCCCCGCCTTTGCCCTATGCCACTGCCCCCCCACCCTGTGTCGCTGATCCCCCCCTCACCCTGTGTCGCTGGCCCTCGCCCTGTGTCGCTGGCCCACACCCCCACCCTGTGTCCCTGCCCCCCATTCTGTGTCACTGGTCCCTGCCCTCACCCGGTGTCACTGGTACCCACCCTGTGTTGCTGGTCCCTATCCTGTTTTGCTGGCCTCCACTCTTGCCCTGTGTTGCTGGCCCCCACTCTTACCCTGTATTGCTGGCCCCCACTCTCGCCTTGTGTCACTGGTCCCCACCCTCAGCCTGTGTCGCTGGTCCACGCCCTCGCCCTGTGTCGCTGGCCCCCACCCCCGCCCTGTGTCCCTGCCCCCCTATTCTGTGTCTCTGGTCCCTGCCCTCGCCCTATGTCACTGGTACCCCCCCCTGTGTTGCTGGTCCCCGCACCGTGTTGCTGGCCCCCACTCTTGCCCTGTATCGCTGGCCCCTGCTCTCGCCTTGTGTCGCTGGTCCCCACCCTCGCCCTGTTTCACTGCCCCCTCACCCTGTGTCGCCCCCTCCCTGTGTCGCTGCCCTTCACACCCCGCCGCCATTTTCTCACCTTCCCTCCTAGGAAGCGGCTGTTCCTGAACTTGCGCATGAAGAAGGCGATGAAGAAGGTGCCAAGCATAAGGATGAGGGAGAGCAGCGCCGTGTTTGGCTGCATCCGTGTGTCCGCCGAGGAGAGGCTCAGTCCTGGCGTGCTCGAGTTCCGGCTGTGCCTTAGGTTCGGGGGATACGACCTCAGGAGGGGGTGCTCCGTAAACACCTGAGCGGGGGATAAATGCAGAGGATATTCAGTCAACACATGCAGAGGTGCAGAGAGCCATGATAATAGGGGCAGAGTCACTCAGACACAATAACTTTAAAGTGGAGGGCCCCCAGGGGCCACACCCAGAACCTCCAGAATGCAACATGTTCCTGATAGGCTGCGAGTCATCACTGCAAAGCTTTGAGATCAGAGGATGCAGAGGAGGAAGGACTGCAAACATCAGATCCATCTGGGTGATCCCACACAAAGACATTCTATTGTGTTGTTTCCTGCTGGAGTGGCTTGCTTATTGTGCGCTTGTATTTTAGCCGCTTGAAGACATATCCTGTACTACCTGCTGATGCAGGGCATGCAGGACGGTTCCTAAGATGTATATGAAGCCCTTGAATAATGGGTAAGATGCCGCTTTCTCCACCAAGAGGTTGCTTTTGGGTTCCTCCGTTGTGGAACCTTTGAGTTGCCATGGGAATGTGGGATTGTGTCGGTTGGGAGTTGGGGTTTGTTTCCGTGAGAGTCAGACGTACCGACTCGTCCTGTTATCTATATACTCAATAAAGGACCTTCTACTTGCCATACCGAGTCCTTGCAGTGGCGACGAGTTGACCGGGACAGGAAGAGTCCCCCACGTGGTGTTCCTGATATTCAGACATCCCTGTCCTCTTCGACTTATGTGTCTGGCGTCTTCTTGAGGGAAGCCGCTACTGAGCTGGGAGCGTTTCCGACCGCATACTGGCCACTTGGTGGATTTTGATGGTTTTGGCATAAGGCGACCATGAGTACTGGGTGGATTTTGATGGTTTTAGCATAAGGCAGGCCATGAGTACTGGGAGGATTTTGATGGTTTTGGCATAAGGCAGGCCATGAGTACTGGGTGGATTTTGATGGTTTTGGCATAAGGCGGCCATGAGTACTGGGTGGATTTTGATGGTTTTGGCATAAGGCGGCCATGAGTACTGGGTGGATTTTGATGGTTTTGGCATAAGGCGGCCATGGGTACTGGGTGGATTTTGATGGTTTTAGCATAAGGCAGGCCATGAGTACTGGGTGGATTTTGATGGTTTTGGCATAAGGAGGACATGAGTACTGGGTTTTGATGGTTTTGGCATAAGGTGACCATGAGTACTGGGTAGATTTTGATGGTTTTGGCATAAGGCCGGCCATGGGTACTGGGTGGATTTTGATGGTTTTGGCATAAGGCGACCATGAGTACTGGGTGGAATGGTTTTGGCATAAGGCAGCCATGAGTACTGGGTGGATTTTGACAGCCTTGGGCACAGCGCGTTGCCTCGAGCCGGCCCCTGCGAGTGCCTTCTCCGCCCGACTCCTTCCTTCGCTGTTGGCTGAAGTCACCCCCTTAGCGTCATCACGCCACGTGCAGCCATTTTCTGGCCATCGGTTTGAGTCCATAGCAACCAGAGTCCTTCAAGGTGATACACTCAGCTGTTCTCACGTGCAGCGTACAGCATCATTTTCTGTCGCTGATATGCACAGCTGTGTTGTATTGTTATATGAATTAAGGAGTCTTACGCTGATGCACTGAGCTATTCTTGAGAGTTACTTTAATAACTGATACGCACAAATCCATTTGCTTCCTGTATTCACTCACCATTCTTGAGTACTGCGGACAGGGGTCATTATTTGCTGATACGCACAGCTGGGTTCTTTTTGTTCTTATTTTTCACGTTCATGACGTCACTTCTACGAGGTGTGCACTGGAAGATGTCTTTGCTGATGCACAGCTTTTTACACCATGCAGGTAGCTTCTTACGTCACATGAACGTACTGTTCTAGGTCTTCCATCGTCAATGCCTTCAGTCCTTGTCGTTATGATTTAACCTTAATTATTTGTTGCATATAAAGATATAAGAACTCCATTCGCCTTTCCTTAGAACTGTATTTTTGCAACATTCCTCTCTTGTCTACAGTGCTGTTTCCTTTCCAAAATGCAACACTCACTAATTCCCCCACCTGCCTTCTCTCCTAGTCATACCAATCCCGAATCTGATTGGGCGCAATGGGAGGAGGCTTTTGATGCATTCGAAGGAGACTCTTTTACTCATAGAGAGAAGTTTGCCATCCTTCGTCATTGTTTAGGTGCGGGAGGACGCAAAATCCTCAAGCACATTCCTTCTGATCCTATTTTGGCTTGAGAAGGTGAAGGAGAGGGTGACAGTGTTATTGATGAGGAAGCCACGGCTTTAAGAGCACGGGATTTGAGATTTAAAGCAAGGAAGAATGTTAGAATGGAAAGACATACATTTAATAGAAGAGTTCAAATTTCAGGTGAATCAGCTGCCAGTTATGTTGGAGCTTTAAGAATTGTGGCTATTTCATGTGAATATAGGGATTTTGAGAACGAAATGATCCGAGATCAGCTGGTAGAGAAAACTAACAACAAGAAAATTCAAGAGGCTCTATTATCCAAACCTAATCTTACGTTGGAGAAGGCTGTAGAAACAGCTTCTAGGATTGAGAGCACCACATCCTTCATGAGTCAATTGACTGTGTCAGACGAAAAAGAATAGGTGACGTTACAACGCATGCTTTTACATCGCATACCGTTGCAACGCAAACTTTTACTCCGACTTTCTGTCGGGGGGGCGCTGGAAGTTGTAATAGATTAATTTTCTATCCCAACTCCAGTGTGTGCAACAGTAGGGAAGGTGTTGGAGTTCAATCCAACACCTTCTACCCACTGCTGCACACCTTTTGCGTTGCAACGACATGCGATGTAAAGGCATGCGTTGTAATAGTTTCGTTGTAAAGGCTGTCTCACGACGAAAAAGCTCACTCTTCCGATGTCTTAGCGATGACATCCAAGTATATCAAGGCCAAGATCAAGGAGACCTCTGTAGATACATCTGAGGCTGGTAAAGCATCGGACAAGTCACTCAAAAGACTTCCATTCAAACAGTTAGAGTCCTTCTCATTTAGGAAATGCCATTGTTTGTCCTGCCAAGGACCGCACATGTACCAAGTGTATGCGTAAGGGTCATTTTGCCAACGTTTGTAGATCTTCCAAAAGGGTCCAACATCAGAAAACAATGATAGAGTGAGCCCCAGTAATGGTGATGAGGATAAGCATTTTACCAGTGAAGATGATGACGTGCTCATGGCCAAGGACGCTTCTGTCTGTCGCATTGGTTGGAATGATTTTGCTAGACCGTTTTGCACAGTGAGCATCAATGGCATTGATGTGAAGGTAATGGCGGACTCTGGTTCACCTTATACCTTGTTGAGTGGGAAAGTTTGGCACAACCATTTTCAAAGTACTCATTTGATTGATTCCAAACTGTGTCCTGTGGGATATGATGGCAAGATCATTGATGTAGTGGGTGAATTCTCTGCCACTTTGAAGTTTCAAACTAATAGCTTTGATGGGGTTGTATATGTTGCCAAGGATGACTTGAGTTTGTTAGGTTGGCATGATCAGAAGAACCTAGGCATATTACTTGACCCTAATATCCTGCACAGGTTGTGTTGAGGAACAGCTATCTACCCATTATGCCTGTTAAACATATAAACAAGTGGGAAATGCAGTTTCCTGAAGTTTTCCAAAAGGGTCTAGGTACCCGAAGGGTTATACCCACAAGTTCAGGTTTATTGATGAATCTTACCCAGTGGCACACAAAGTTAGAAGAGTTCCGTTAGCCTTGCGTGCTGAATTAAAATCTAATCTACAGAAACTGTGTGAACTTGGTGTTATTGAACCTGTTGAATGTTTTAATGTGTGGATTTACGCGATCTTAACAAACAAATCTGGATCAATCGCCACCCCTTGCCAAACATCACTGACATGCTTTCTACTTTGGAGGGTGGTAAGATTTTCAGCTCGTTGGATGTGACCGCAGCGACCATCAGATCAACCTTCATCCTGATTGTAGACGTTTAAGATCTTTTATCACCCCTGAGGGTTTATTTCAAATCGAGCGAATGCCTTTTGGGTTGGCTTTGGCGTCCGTCGTATTTCAACGGGTGGTAGATGGCATGTTTAAGGATATTAAGGGTGTTGTTGCATTTCAAGATGATGTTTTAGTGTTTGGCAATGATCAAGATCAGCATGGATCAAGTTTTATCAGTTTTGAAGGCGAGAGGTGTAACTCTCAGCATGGAGAAATGTAAATGTAGTGTTTCCAACATTGATTACTTAGGGCCCGATTCACAGAACTAACTTAAGACAAAATCCTAAACTTACTACCATTTTGGTATTCACGGAAGGCACTTACTCATTTCGGTATTCACAGAAGGCACTTACTCATTTCGGTATTCACAGAAGGCACTTACTCATTTCGGTATTCACAGAAGGCACTTACTCATTTCGGTATTCACAGAAGGCACTTACTCATTTCGGTATTCACAGAAGACACTTACTCATTTCGGTATTCACAGAAGACACTTACTCATTTCGGTATTCACAGAAGGCACTTACTCATTTCGGTATTCACAGAAGGCACTTACTCATTTCGGTATTCACAGAAGTTAGTAGTCCTAACTTTAGGACTCCTAAATGCCTTCTGTGAATACCGAAATGGTAGTAAGTTTAGGATTTTGTCTTAAGTTAGTTCTGTGAATCGGGCCCTTAGGTTATAAATTATCTGCCAAGGGTGGGGCGCTAGGTGGCGCGAGAGCGGAATGGCTGCACCTGAGTGAGGCTCCTGCGGCTCAGGGAACTTTATCCGCAATTATTCTGCCCCAAATGCCCACATATAGAAATAAACAACGTGAGAAATATTGAAAGATTAATTGTCGCCACAAACAAGTGCTGTTTTTGGAACAGAAAACTGATCGGAGACGTTGCATCTATGCTGCTTGGAGGTTAAAGGCGGAGCCCCGATCTGGGACAGCTGGCTTCCAGACTCCGTACACATTATTACTAGAGGCCAAGGCTTTTATATCCGGCTGAGGCCCGACAGAAGCCAGCAAGCCAGATCGGGAATTTCCAAGCGCTGTGACGGTGAAAAGCGCGAGTGGAGGAGTGCGGCAGAGACCTCTTGGCTTCTCTTTATTCCTTACGACCGCGAAGTGGTGAATGCAAACGGATCACAAGGATCAAGTAAGGAGGCCAAATGGTGGCAGAAGTGGGCATACTATCGCTTGAACTGCTGCAGGATTAAGCACGCTCAATGAAGAGGCAGAAATAGAGATATTTCAACTGCAGCATTCCAGCAAGCACAGCATATTGATGCGGCCACTTAACGACACGCTTCACGCAATTAATGAGATTGAAACAGGATGCAAGGATGATTCTCGGACACAAAAGGGCGGCATACATGAGAGGAATGTCCCAGTAAGAAAGGTGGCGGCGCGCTTCAAAGGCGGCTGGGAGCAGGGCCGGACTGGGAACCAAAACCGGCCCTGGCAAAGTGCTCGGCCACCCCCCCCCCCTGGGGGATTGGGGGTTAGGCCGAGTGTGGTGTTTACATATGTCTCTCTCTACTGTACTAGTTCTATGGAATGTGGAATCTTGGTTATGAAAGGTTCTTTGAGTCAGTTGCTCCCTAGTAGCTGATGGATAAGGTGTTTATAAATAAACCTCTCTAAATTACAAGCTTAATGTATTTATGTAATGAAGTAAACTTTTTACTGGCGACGAGCGAGGGATTTTTGAAGAAGGATAGTCTCAACACCTTAACATTGGGTCAAGAGAAAAGAAGGGAAAGTGCGCAGAGAAGTTAAAAAAAAAATAAGAAAAGAGATTTTGCTCAAAGAAACTGCGGGTGGATCGAACCCGCGAGGTACTGTTTGAGAGTTGTGGTGTTCATGACGTTGAACGAAGATTTTAAAGGCACTGTGTTGGTTACAGGTGTGAAGTATTAAAGGCTCTTTGTCTCGTTGAGAGAGCAGTAATTGTGATTTGCCTCGACGGATGGCATCGAATGAACATAACGAAATAGAGTGAAATCTCTAAAAATCGGAGCTTTGAATTTGTATGACACTAATGCGTATATGTCATTTTATTGTCATAAAAGAATTGGCAGGTGTAAGGTTACAATTCAGAAGGCAAGATTTAATGTTTCAATTTTGAGCGTGATACGACTGCGTCATTGGAAGAGGGAGTGACACGCGCTAGCAACTTCATCTCCATGGAAACGCGCTGTGACTAGCGACTTGATAATGTGTTCGTATGCGGAAAAGAAGTTACAGTTTGCGTTAACACGGATAACTTCAATAATTAGTGTTGCGCAATTTTGACAACGAGAAGAATCTTTTAAAAATAGTTTTCTGTTAACAATGTGACCTGGCCAATCACCAATGAACACGGATTGAGAGAAGGGAATTAAGAGTGAAAAAGACTTCACTTTCTCCAGTCAAGACTGTGATCAGTATTATAAAAAAATATATAAAAGAATATAATATAAGTGGAGTGTTACAATACCGGATTGTTTGGAAGCTTACAGTCTGCTCATGGGATTTTGTCTTCTCATATAACGTGTATTTTCATTGGCCCATTCTGTGTGTCATGATTTTAAGTAATATGTCATCGATGACACACACATCAGGAAGTAAATAGGATTGGTGGATACAAAAGTAGAGTCAGCACAAGTCAAAGTTCATCAGTATAATAGTATTGTTTTGTATTATTTTTCAAGGTAACTTTATTGATAGTACCAAAAACACTGATTGTGGTCTATATATATATTTTTTTCTTTGTATCTTATATAATAATTTTAAGTTGAGTCTAGAAATTAGAATATACTCTCAGTATGCAGAATGTTACTGCACCTCCATTTTGTGTGTGTGATCCAGGTGAACCCTCGGTTAAATGGAGTAAGTGGAAGAAATTTTTTGCACATTATGCGAAAGCTTGTGGTACAAATCTGAGTGGAGAGAGGAAATGTTCTCTGTTACTTCATTGTTTAGGAGGTGAAGGGCAAGAAGTATTGGATAGTTTGCCAGCCTTATCTGCACAGGTACAAAGGGGTTTAGATGAATATGAAATTTGTCTTTTACAATTGGACAAACATTATTCACCCCGGATCAGTACAATAATGGAGAGGTACCATTTTGGAAAAAGAGAACAAGGTAAAGAGGAATCTGTAGAAGAGTATTTAACAGCTTTGAGAAAATTAGCTGCAAGTTGTAAATTTGGAGTTGCTATTGAGGAAAGGATTTGTGATCAGTTTGTTTTAAAATGTAGGGAAGACAAAATTAGAGAAGAGCTTTGGCTCAAGGATGAGCCACCATTAGAAGAAGTAGTAGGAATTGCGAAAAAAAGTTGAACATATGTTGAAATGTGTAAATGAACTTAAAGATGACAAAGTTAAAAGTCAACCTGTAGTAGAGGAAGTACAGGATTCAGTATGTCAAGTTAAAAATGTTAAGACTTCTTTAAAGGAGTCAAGTCAAGATGATTCAACTAATGTAACTTTTGTGTGTTTTAGATGTGGAAAATCAGGACATAAAGCAAATTCTAATATTTTTCCTGCTTTGAATTTTGTATGTCATGGTTGTGGAAAAAAAGGTCATTTTATAAAATATTACCAATCTAAAGGAAAGAAAATGGTTAATAAAGACATAAAAGAAGTTATTTGTCAAGTTAAAGATAAAAAATGTAATGATCATCCTGTAGGTAAGGTAAAAATAGATGGAACAGAGTTAGATATGAAATTTGACTTCTGTTCGCATATTTCAATTATTTCAAAATACATTTTTGCCTGTTTTTTTCAAAAGAATATTTTAACGCATGCATTGAGATGGAAAAAAAACTAATTGTTGGAAAAATTAATGTTTCTAAAGTTGGAGATAGTTTAATTGGTTGGCCTCATCAACGACTATTGGGGGTCATGTTAAATCCAAATTCAGATCCTCAGGTACAAATTCAAGAAATTGGAGCTGAGAATAGTGATTTTGAAAATGAATTTCCTAAACTATTTAGAGCAGAGCTTGGGTGTCTTAAGGGTTATAAGCATTGCATTACATTAAAAAACAAATGCAGTACCAGTCACAGCAAAAGTAAGAAGGATTCCGATTGCTATACAGGAAAAAAGTTGAAAAAGAACTGGAGAAACTACATAAACAGGATATTATTACATCAGTTGAAGCATCAGAGTGGTTGGCGCCAGTTGTCGTTCCTAACAAACCGAATGGGGATATTAGACTCTGTTGTGATTTGAGATCTCTAAACAAGGAGGTAATTGTTGATAAGTTTCCTCTTCCAAATATTGATGAATTGTTATCCTCTTTAGGTGATGCTAAAGTTTTTACGACATTAGATCTAACGCAAGCATATCATCAAATTGAACTGACGCAGGAGTCTCAAGACCTGACTGCTTTCATCACTCCTATGGGTGCATTTAAATTTAAAAGAATGCCTTTTGGTCTTGGGTCTGCTGCGTCGGTTTTTCAAAGGGTGATGGCCTCAATTTTAAAAGGAATAAAATCTGTGAAATTTTATCAAGATGATCTTTTGATTTTTGGTGTTAATCAAGAGGAACATGACAAAACGTTAAGATCAGTATTAAAGAAATTAGAGTCTGCTGGTCTTACATTAAAATATGAGAAATGTAAATTTTCTGTACATGGGGTAAATTATTTGGGGCATTGTATCTCGGCCTAAGGAGTTTTTCCTAAAAAAGATTTGGTAAATACTATTCAAAATTTAGTTTCTCCTAAAAATAAAGAGGAAGTAGTTTCTTTTTTAGGAATGGTTGAGTATTATGGGAAATTTGAACAAAATTTAGCAAGTAAGTCTAGTAATATGAGAAATTTACTGGGAAAAAAAGGAATTTATCTGGTCAAATGATTGTCAGAATGAATTTGTTGAGATCAAGAAGGATCTTGTGACTGCACCTAATTTACAAGCTTTTATCGCAGATGATGAAACTTTTGTGGTAACTGATGCAAGCTCAAAAGGATTAGGTGCATTGTTGAAACAAACAAGAGGAGGACAGGAAAAATTGATTGCGTGTGCATCTAGAAGTTTAAGGGATGCAGAAATCAATTATTCGGTACTTGAAAAAATTTTCTATGGGGTTTACGTTTCAAAGTCTGTTCAGATCATAAACCGTTAAAGGAAATCTTTACTAAGAAAGGCTTAGATTGCATTTCCTCCAGGATAAGGTTATTGGTTTGCAAGACTTTAATTTTGCTGTGGAACATATTCCTGGTGTTGATAATTTAACTGCAGATTGTCTTTCACGTGTGGTTTGTGATGTTTCAGAGGAGAAATTTGAGGATGAGATTTTGGAGGATGAGGTTAGTGTGTGTGAAGTCACATCAGGTGTTATACAAGAAGAAGAGTGCAAAGATTGTCTTAATAAAGACAGTGAGATTAGTAAAGTCATTGATATGATTTTAAATGGATCCAGTTTTGATCATTCTTTATCTAAGGTTTGGCATTTGGTAGCAGATGAATTGTCGGTTGAGAATGAGATTTTGTTAAGAGGTACTAAACTAATTCCTTCTAATACTCTTAGGAAAAGGTTGATCAAGGAAGCTCATCAGGGACATCTAGGTATTGTAAAAACTAAAGAAAGACTTAGAACTTCATTTTGGTGGCTTGGCATGGATCTTGAAATTGAACGCGAAGTGAGAGAATGTTTACAATGCAAAATAATTGATAAAATTCTCACTTCTCGTACTCCTCCCATGGTATGTCGTAATCTTCCTAAAGGACCATGGGAAGATATTGCAATTGATATTGTGGGTCCAATTAATGGTGAGCATCGTACTCCCTATCTCATAGTTTTGATTGATTTATATTCAAGATGGGTGGAGATATCTTCAGTTTCGGATGTTACATCTTCTTGTGTGATTTCTTTTCTACAAGAGATATTTAAGAGAGAAGGGTTTCCTAAAACACTTTTATCGGATAATGGCCCACAATTTTGTTCTTTAATGATGTCAGAATTTTTGTCAGCTTGTGGAATTATACACAAAAGATATTCGGTTTATCATCCTGAAACCAATGGAGCAGTGGAAAGGTTTAATAGAGTGATTAAGGAGAATATTCAACTCTAGATTTAATTCTCTGAATTGAAAGGAGGAATTACAGAAATGTATTTTGGCACATTGATACTCTCCTCACATGTCCACAGGGAAGACACCTTTTGAATTGTTTAAGGCAAGAGCACCAAATACCAGTTTATGGGGTAAAGGTGTCAAAGATAACAGCATAGGTACATGGAGACTTAGAGAAGAAAAATTTTTGATGAAAGAAAAAGAGTCAATATAGGCGATATGGTGCGGGTGAAAGCTCCTTTAGGAGCAACATCCTGGTCTAAATATTCTGCTCCCATGCGAGTCATTAAATGTTTTAAGAATTCAGTGAAATTAGAGAATGGCAAATTCTGGAATTTAAATCGTGTTTCTATTCTTAAAGATAGTTTTTCAAAAGATATAAGTGAGCATAAAATGGCTACTAATTCAAGTGAACCTAACAATTCTCATTTGAGGTATAGTACTCGAAAGAAAAATCAACCTATGCATCTGAAAGACTATGTAAAGTAAATATGTATTGCAAATTCATTGATAAATATTATTTTTCTTTGATTCTGTATAATATTCTTGACATATGTTACTTTATGTTTTTATAGACTGTAAGGTATTCTCTTTTGTTAAAAGAAAGGAGATGTGTGGTGTTTACATATGTCTCTCTCTACTGTACTAGTTCTGTGGAATGTGGAACCTTGGTTATGAAAGGTTCTTTGAGTCAGTTGCTCCCTAGTAGCTGATGGATAAGGTGTTTATAAATAAACCTCTCTAAATTACAAGCTTAATGTATTTATGTAATGAAGTAAAGTTTTCACCGAGCTCTTTGCCAGGGCCGGTTTTCAGCCGATTTTGTTACAGGGCCGATTTTGCAGCTATGCTGCAAAAATGGCCCTGTAACAAAAACGGCCCCCAGGTGCCCAAAACCAGCCCCCACCATTGCGGCCAACCGGGGGATTGCCCGGTGCCCGCTATGGCCAGTCCGGCCCTGGCTGGGAGAGAACGTAAATCGACAGAACAGCCGGGGTGCAAGCTGCCATACACAAGATCCCACGTGTGATGGCATAACATTTGCTGGAGCGTGGCCCAAATATACAAAATTGCTGGAAACTCTATGAACTGACAGGCAAAAGGGCTTGCAAATAATCACGTAATAGCTTACAAGTTACAAAGAGCTATAAAGGGGTATTTTACACGGAAGGCTGCATAAACAATTAGGCATCGTGGCCATAATAGCCTGCTACAGTTGCTTATCCGAATCACAGCAGTGGGCAGCAACATAGACCAGCGCACGGCAAATGCCCATATCATTCTGGATCATGGGCAAAACTGTTGGCAAACAAGCTAAAATAAATTTTGAGGCCAAAAAAGGAACGCACTCACTACAGGAAGAAGCTGAGCGCTTAGACATGGCACCCCCACGCGGCGCAATACCTCCTCAGGAGGATGAATTAAAAATGTTATTACTGGCTATGCAACAGAACCGTACATCCATAGAGACCAAGATGGACTCAATGAATGCCTGAATGGACTCTATAGTAATTAGACTGGACAAGGATGATGTGCACATCACTGAAGCAGAACGATACAGAAGACAAAGCGAATGAAACCTATAAACAATGTCGCAGATGGACAAAGTGCCGAGGGTGATAGCGGCAAAAAACGAGGATTTAGAAGCGCCATCCCGGCACAATAACATACGAGTCGTGGGAATATGAGAGAGCACAAATACAGATCGAATGGAAAATTTCATTGAACGTATGTTATGTACAGTTTTCAGCACGGAGACTTTCTCTCCACTTATGGTGATGTAGAGGGCACACCGCTCGCTGGCTCCTCGGCCACCTCCAGGTGCACCACTGCACCCAATTATTGCAGGACTACTGAATTTCAGTAATAGAGATGTGACGTTGTGATTAGCCAGAGAGAAAAGAAACCTTAATTTTGAAGGACAGGACTTTACAATATACCCAGATTTTACACTTGCTGGGCAGGAAGCCCGTAGAAAATGTATTCCAGTAAAACGTAAACTGAGGGAAGCACAAATAGACTATGCTCTTATGTACCCAGTACGTCTCCAGATTGCTCATCACAAAAAACAACATTTCTATGTTCAGGCACATAAGGTGGAAGAATTTCTCAAGCGGTGCTCTGGGAAAGACAGACGACGGCAACAAGAAGCTTCGTCCCAGAGAGCGCCATCACATACATCGGAGTGAAATCCACTAAGCGAGAATGATGCCGCACCCTTACTACATACTACTATGGGCAAAATTGGCCATGGTGCTTGTGCTGGTGTGACACGCCGACGAATTAGACAAAAAATACAGCTGAAAGAGAGAAGCCGCCGGAAATGGACAATATGGCCATTTCAGACTGTGGCCAGCAGATAAGTGGCATACAGGGATGGGTTAATAAATACGACCCGAGCACTCCTTTACCCTTCTCTCCTATTTCTGTATATGCAGGGGACATACCAACGGTAGGGCAAAGGTACCTGTGTCAGCCCCTGGCACACCCCAAAGGGAAAACCCCCTGAATTTAGAGCTGTACCTGTTGTTTTTGTCATGGGCTTGTTTGGGTGGGTGGGGGGAATGGGATTCCGGCAATGTTGGGGGGCCATTGTGGGGGAGGGATGGGGAACTAATGTTTATGTTGGCATAATCCCAGATTTACTAGAGATAAGACTATATATGCATACTGCACCTAGTACCATTGATAGGGACGCCCAATCCCCACATCATTGTCCTTTTTTAATGAGAAATGGCACAGGTTAAAAAAACTACAGGAAACACATTTCATCACATGGAACGTAAGAGGGCTTGGTGACCCACGTAAGCGAAGGCAGATTTTAGCTTATTTAGATCGCCATCACATTCATATTGCAATGCTTGAGGAGACTCATTTTGATCCCCACAAAATATCCTCATTTGGTGAAAAATGGGCCGATCATCGTCTTTTTTCCTCCTACTCCACATATTCTAGGCGAACAGTTCTTCTGATAAACAAAAATGTGCCATTTACTGCATCGGGGATGACTCGAGATCAGGAAGGGCAATATGCGATGATATGGGGTAAATTATGTTTCGAATCAGTCACTCTGATTAATTGTTACGGACCAAATGCCGATATCCAAGAGTTTTATGCATCACTGTGGGGAAAGATACGGGAAATAGGCTCCACACATCTGACCTGGGGAGGGGATTTCAATGTAACACTTAACCCCCAGTGGGACAGATCTAATCCACGCCCCCAGCATTACTCCAAAACACAAAACTTAATGCAAAGTATACTGATGTATAATATCCTCTCAGATGCATGGAGAAATATACATCCGGAGAAAAGGGATGGAACACACTTCTCTACGTTTCACTCGTCCTGGTCCAGGATAGATTATTGGATAATGTCTAAAGGAGTGGGACCTTGGATTACCAAGACGATTCATTTAGCCAGGACACATTCGGACCACTCGCCAGTTCAACTCACTTTAGCCCCTCCTCAGTGCACCGTGCCCCATGTGAATTGGAGGCGAATGCCACAGATGTTACTAGGTACCGCATTTCATGCTGAACTTGGGCAAGAAATACTGACTTCTTTCAGCGAATTAAAGGCACAGTGTCCCAGCTAGCAACAGTATGGGACGCTTTTAAGGTCACTATTAGAGGGTTTTGTATAGTCAAGGGATTTGGAGTCCTTCGAGACATACAAAAAACGCTTCACACACTTGACCTAGAACTAAAACGTATGGAACGAGATCTGAATCGTAGAGTAGATGGTAATCTTTAAAAAGAAAGGAGGGACAAGCTGACAGATTACAGAGAGACGGCAGACAGAGAATGTGGATTTCGTAGTAAATATTTTAAGGCCCATAAATATGATGAAGGCGAATGACCTGGGAAAGCTCTAGCTGAGGAGATCAGAAAACCTCGTTTCTCCAGCTCTGTGCTAGAAGTCACAGACCGCGAGGGTAACATCCACAGGGACAATTCTGCAATACTCTGAGAGTTCAAAACCCATTAGTCAACCTTCTATACTAGTAAGCACCAGACACAGATAGACTTGGACTCACACTTCAATGATGTAGCACTGGCCTGAATAGGCAAGGCACAGAGGGAGTTTCTAGCCGCCCCATTAGAGGAGGATGAAATTTGCGCTGCGATAATGCAGATGAAATCAGGCAAAGCTCCTGGGCTAGATGGCCTCCCAATGGATTTTTATAAAACATATATAGATCAAATTGTACCCATATTAAAGGAAGTATATGAGGGGCATATGAAAGCGAGGTTCTCCCACGTACTATGAGTGAGGCGTTGATAACATCACTCTTAAAACCAGGGAAACCAACTGACCAATGTGATTCATACAGGCCGCTGTCCCTTATCAATAATGACAATAAATTCTTGGCCAAAGTCCGAGCTAACAGGCTTACCCTCTTAATTGAAAAATTAGTTCTTCCAGATGAAGCAGGTTTTATTCCAGGGAGGGCAACATCCCATAATCTTCGCACATTACTGTCCATCAGATAAGACAGACCATGACATAGAAGCAATAGCGGTTTTCCTTGACGCTACCAAAGCATTTGATTCAGTGGAGTGGGAATATTTATTTGGGATACTACAACACATGGGTGTACCGCCTGGCTTTCTTACATGGATCAAATTACTTTATACATTGCCCACAGCCAAGATATTGATCAATGGACAATGCTTGCCTCCGTTCAATATTACTAGAGGGGCAAGAAAAGGTTGCCCATTGTCCCCCCTTTTATTTGCCCTCGCTATTGAACCCCTAGCGGCGAAATTAAGACAACATCACCGAGAAAAAGCTTTGAGATGCCCTATGAGGGAAGTGCCCATCTCCTTATATTCTGATGACATTACCCTATATATCAAAGAACCACACAATACTTAAACCCTATACTTGGGGAGTTCATTATATTTAGAGAACTCTCCGGCGTGCGCATTAATTGGGGAAAATCACAAATTTATCCATTGACAACCGGCAGGTCATCTTTTCCAATAGACTATCCGAAACAATGGTGTGAATCGGAGATAAAATACTCAGGAATTCGCATTACAGCTGACCGTGCTAAACTCATGCACTTTAATTATGGTACAGCACTTACCAAAATCACTGCATGGTTTACACGATGGATCTCGCTCCCCCTATCACTGGCAGGGAGAACATAGTTGATTAACATGATAATTCTCCCAAAATTATTGTACCTATTTATGAATATCTCCTAATACCCTGGTAAACATTTTTTTGCAGCGTTAAAAACAGAGATGTTACATCTAACCTGGGGAGGCAAGCAACCGAGAATTAAAGGGGGCACACTTCCTAAGACATATACACAGGCTGGCTTCGAAGTCCCAAATCTAGAGCTTTATTATTTCTGTGCTCAGGCGCATTATGCAACGTATTGGTTCTTCCCGCCGCCATATATGCCACATATTGCGGTGGAACAAGCTTACATGGAACCGATCCCACTTGCAGGTGCCATCACCATGAATCCCAGTGGCAGGGAGTAAGACCCCACTACGGTGGCTTGCACCGTGGATGCATGGCAGGGCATCGCCGAGAGGCTTGAGGTGCCCATGCCCTATTTTCCCTTACTGCCACTGAACTATCACCCACAGATTCCGTTATTACAAGAAATTGGCTTCAGACAAATGATACTTCAGCTTAATATAAAAACTTGGGGGGATCTATATACTGACGGAAGTTTCTGCTCTAGAGAACAATTTTTTGGAGAAGTAGAACCTACATCGATGGAAGTGTTTTATGTGTAAGACAAGGCATTAAAGCGAACATAACATCCTTTCCTCTGGAACCCCTAATACTGACCCCACTGCATAAGCTTTTGCAGTTAGAAACACCTCGACATTTGGTCTCTGTTCTGTATCATAGCATTCTTAATGGGAGCAAGAGCTAGGAATTTAATTGACAGATGAACAATGGGAATACTGCTGTACACAAACTGGGCAGATAACTGCCAGCAGCCGTTTCCGGATTATTCATTTCAAGTTTATACATGGCATATATTATACACCGGTTAAAATGCACAAATTTCACATTAGAAACAATAGTCGATGTCATAGATGTGGCATGGAAGGAGCGGACTTTCTACACCTGGCCTGGGAGTGTAGTTCAGTTGATCAGTACCGGCAGCAGGTCTTTGAAGCATTGACACAGATGACAACAATCCGAATAAGCGCCTCCCCCATGTTGGCTCTCTTGGGATACATGGCACAGATACCTGTAGGTCGCAGGAAATATGCAGCACTTGGGCTAATATTAGCCAAAAGAAAAGTAGTTTGCAGATGGGGACGAGGTAGAGCTCCCAAATTCAAAGACTGGATTCCGGACTTACGATTCTGGCAAGAACAAACATTGATATATGCAGAATTACTACCACCGTCGTCACGCCCACGAGACATATGGGAGCCCTTAAAGTCATATTTGCTATCGCACCCGTTGGAAGTCGGTAAAGACTAGTGCGAGGGAGGGGAGGAAGGAAGGATATATAACTGATTGAATGGATGAGACAAGTGAGCGATAAGATGGTGACTAATTCAAAATGTGTGATCTAAATTGCTTTATGTCATTTGTTCTGATTGTTGGGGATTAATGGGTCTGAAGAACATAGAATAGTATAATGATGAAGAAATGCTGATGTATAAAGCTAAATGTGGAATTTGCATACGTACAATACAGGGCAGTTCCAACTTTTACTGTATATGGAACCGATGATGCATATATGAAACATTTGTTATGGGAAATGCATTCATGTTTGTATTTTGTTTCAGAAATACCAATAAAAAAATATATTTTTTAATGATCTGCCAAGGGTCTAGAACCTAAGCTTGACCTTGTCAGGGCTTTTGGTGATTTCGATCCTCCCAAGAACAAGGAACAATTAAGATCTTTCCTGAGTCTAATTGAATTCTATTCAAGATTTATTCCTAAATTTACGGAAAAGTCTTATCACATGAGAAATCTACTAAAAAAAAAAGTAACATTTGTTTGGAGTAACTTGTGTGATCCAGAATTCAGGCTCATCAAAAAAGACCTCGTTCATGCCACGCCCTTGGAACCATTCAATACTTGCGATGAAACCGTTGTCATGACTGGTGGCAGCCAGATGGGACTGGGTGCCGTTCTTATGCAGCGCAGAGAGGGCAAAGATGAGGTGGTAGTCTTCGCTTCAAGAAGCTTGAAAGGCGCAGTATCATCCTATTGGGTGATAGAGCGAGAAGCCTTAGCATGCTGGTGGGCATTGTCCACTTCAAAATGTACTTGTGGGGTTCTCATTTCACTGTTTGAGTTGATCACAAGCCCTTGGTGCAGTTATTAACTACCAAAGGCATGGAACGAGCTACACCCAGGATTACCCAATGGCAATATAGACTTCAAGAATATAAATGCACTGTTGAATATGTAAAAATATCTTGGCTGATTGTATGTTTCATCTTCCAAGTTGCAATGTGGTTGATGAGTGGGAAACATCAGAGAATATTGACACGGATTTGGTGTGTGCGCTTGAACAGAGATGTGATGGTGCCATATTAGAAGGTGAGTGGATCACGGCTTGCGATACCAATGTACAGAGTGCTGAGGTGAAGAACGGTATCCGTCAACGTTGGTCTGGATGGAAGTCTGATGGGGTAAAATGTGACGTTTACAAACATGTTTTGGGGAGTAGTCTATTATCAACGACCTCCTTTACCAGTACGGTTGTTGGTTGTTCCTGAAAGTATGAGGAACAGAGTCCCTATTTTAGCTAATGAGGGGCACATCGGTATGCGTGCAATGAAGAGGAGGATCAGGGAATGCTTTTGGTGGCCAGGGTTGGACAGGAGTGTTTAGTATTTTGTTATTGATTGTATCAAATGTGCTGACAGCGAGAAGTGTCAGGTTACCGTTCCCAGTCCTGTTGAAGCCATTGAGGTTCCCAATAAGCCATGGGGGACATCTTTGGTCCCATGATTATCTCTGGAGGTTTGCGGGAATATGTTATTGTGGATTTTTATAGTCATTGGCCGTAAATTACGTTTGTTAAGTTGTAAGATTCTAAAATGCTAATGTCCCATTGCCCGTATTTCATCCTGTGTTAAGTTAGTATTCATGGCGCCAGTTTATTAGTAGCCGCCATTCTGTTCTATGGTCGAAGTCAAGCTCCTGTCTCATACGGCTTGCCTCAGCAGAAAACTGCCTCCATGCATCTTACTTTGTGCTTCTCCAAGGCCAAGTTCAGCTGCGCTAATGAATGTACTTTCTATTATGGCATACTTTGCTGTTAGATAGGCTCGTTCCCACCTTCAAGAATGGCGGGCACGAGCAGAGTAACCTTGGGTCAGAGATAACATGTACCCTGTCTCAGGACTGTAGCTCATCCTTCTGTGTCTCCTTTGTTTGCTAGTGCCTGGGCTGGAGATATCCAGCCTGGGCTTGTTCTTAGGGAATTGTAAATGTATAATTCTGAATGTTATGTTGGGGGAAGTCAGTCCCTCGGCAGCCATCTCGTTAGGCTGGTCAGACTGGGCTTCGCTGCAGTACAATACTAATAAATAACTTTGGTTCATATTCTCTACTGTCTGACCGACTCTTCATTAGTCGGGAAGGCCGAGAGGTGGTCACGAGTGACCCAGGTGTCCCTATTTGGGCCACTTCCTTCAGTTGGTACCCGTACAGGGACTCCATCGGGTGACCCATGCTCGCCTGCGGACGGGTGAGGAGGACGGGGCCACGCCGGGTCAGATGGGCAGATTGGGGATCCCTGCACGATAGAGCCTTGCACTCACAGCTGCCCACCTGTCTGATCGGGCGGTGCCTCGCCTAGTGGTCGTCCCGTCTGGGGTCCTGAGAAGGCAAAAACCTTGGATATAGCCATTTGGTCCGAAGAGTTGGCAGTGGAGAATACGTTTGTTTGACCTTTGTGCAACAGGTGAGCTTCTTTTGGTTCTTTGGGAATATGGCGCCATTTTGAGTGATTTTTTGATGTGGTCTGAGGACCACTTTTGGTTTGTGTTCGGTGGGTCTGCGGACCATTTGATTGCACTTGGTAGGACTACGGACTGGTTTAGGTACAGAGTGTCTGCGGATGCTCTGCCAGGCAACATAATGGATTTGGCCTGCTTTTGAAAACGCCTGAGATTTGGCTAGTTTTTGTTTTTATGGTGCAGACTTTGAATTGTTTCTTTATGCGGTCTGAGGACTGACCTTTGGGTTTCCTTGTATGATACGGTCTGAGGCGCGATCTTTCTAAAGATATCAGCGAACTATTTGTCTGGTACGAATAGTGACCTTGCTTCCATTTAAGATGCCCTGCTGGAGCAAGCTGTGTTGTTTTGGGTGCCGTTGTTGTTCCACTGATGCTCGATTGGAAGAGAGGCAGCCTGCGCCTCCGGAGGTTACCCCAAACTTTGACATGTACGTTAAGCATGGCCTTGGCCCTGTTATGTTTAGTACACTATGGCAAACATATACGAGGGACAACACTGAGTTGCAGTGGCCACTAACAGGTACCTTTGATGAATAAAACTGAATTTTCTACAGGGTAAGTTATTTGCAAAACAAAGTACGCAGTCGATGTTTGATTACCTCCAGGTATGGTAGAAGGAAACTAAGCAGAGGCGAATGAAGGCAAAAAGAGAGGACCGAAAAGGGAGAATGCAGACAGTGACACATAAAGCAGTAGCGTATGATAGAGGGAAAATAGAGAAGGGTATAGAGTATGCTGCTCAAAAGTTTAGGTTGCAATGTGACAAACTCTATGTTACCAGAGAAGAAGGCAATACATTTGAGGAGGATCTGTTAGATACCCACCTCCTGCCTCCATATGCTCCGCAGAGGATATATCCTGCTGTCCCACAGCTCCAGTCTTCTGCCTCTCCTGCCCCTGCTTCTGGTTCCCCTGCTATTCACCTGTCTGCCTTGGCTAGGCGCGTCCTGTTTCTTCTTCGGCTTCACCTACCTGTAGCGCCCACAGCGACTACATGTCTCCCTGCTACGCTTATTGATCCAACTTCTTCCCTCTCTCCATCGCTTACACCTACAACACAGTCATTGGTAACTCTGGTGCCTGACTCTTCGACTATTGTGCCCTCCACATATCTCCTCTTCCTGATCGTGTTGAGAGTTGGAACGCTGGTGCGTGGACTGGATGAGGGGGACCAGGCGACTGCAAGGGACCGAATGGGGCGGGTGTTGATGCGGTCTCCAACTTCATCGAATTTTTGGAATCCATTTTTCTTAGGGAAGGCATTCCTGATGAATTTTGTCAGATAATGGTTGTCAATTCACATCCACTCAATTTTTGATTTTTTAACCTTTTTGGGCATTAAACGTATCAAGACCTCTTCGTACCATCCAAGAAGCAATGGCCTGGAAGAACATTTTAACAGAGTTATCAAAGATAATATAGAGTTAGCCAGGTCCAGTGGTCTGAATTGTGAGGAGGAGTTACGCAAGTTGTTGTGGGCACTTCGCACCACCCCCAATGCAAACACTGACTTATCCACTTTTGCCTCACTATGAGGAAGGTTACCTGCATCTAAGTTGACAAGACAGTGGTTGGGGCCTTCCACCATTTCCAAGCAGAAATTGGAAGATGTGGGCAGGAAAAGACAGCATACTCAGAATAAGTTTGTGAGTGTTCCGGGAAGAGAGTCCAAAGTAGCCATTGGTGATTTAGTCAGAGTCAAAATAGCCAGGATCATCGCTATGAAGGATTCCAAGTTTTCTTCTCCACAAAAAGTTGTGGATGTGAGGAAGAATGTAGTGAGATTACAAAATGGAAAATGGTGGAACAAATGTAAAGTTTCCATTGCACATGATGTTCCCAGGACCAAAATTGATTCTTGTGTTGGAAGAGGAAACAATGTTATGGGTGAAGGTGGGAGGAGGAGAGTGTCCACCAGTACAAGGTTTCCATTAGGCCTGGGCGTTAAATTCCGTTCCGCTCGCGGAATATGCGGAATTTGGGTAATTTCGCATTTTGCGGAGAACACGGAATTGCCAAACATTTCGCGATCCGCTGCTTTGCGGAAATTTTTGCTTGTTCGCGCTTTCAAAATGCGTGTTTGCGAGATATTTCCGCCCGAGCACGCAAACAGCATTTGCAAAAAGGAAACAAGCATCTCAAACGGGCGGAACAAGCAATTACGCGTGTTCGCGGAACTCTGTGAGTGCTCGTGGAGATTTTTTACCATTTCTTGGAGCTTTGCGTAGCGCGACTACGCAAATTCCGCCCACCCCTAGTTTCCATCTTCCAAGCTGCATGATTTTATGTCTTAAATTATTGATGGTCATTGTTCTTCATATGTCTATATCTATATACACATCTTGCGATGCATTGCAAAGCATTGTTTTTCTTCTGTTTCTTTACCCATTATTATAATTTTGTTTTTTGTTGTATATGTAAGGGGGAAGATGTGTTGGGTTCTTTTGTTGTGCAACCTTTGAGTTGCCATGGGAAAAGAATGTGGGACTGGGTCGGTTGGGATTTGAGGGTTTGTTTCCGTAGGACTTGTCCTGTTATCTATATACTCAATAAAGGATCTTCTACTTATCATACCGAGTCCTTGCAGTGACACAGTAAGGAGAGGAGTTGGCCTAACGGCTAGGGTGGTCGACCTCAAATCTGGGGGACTGGGTTCGAGTCTCGGCAATGACGCTGAACATCCTGTGATTCTGGGCAAATCACTTAATATCCCCGTGCCTAAAAAAAAATGAATGTGTCCTCATGTAATGCAACTGGTGCTATGTAAAGCACTCCGATACCTGATTCGGGTCAAGTTCGCGTTATATAAAACTCTGTAAAAAAAAAAAAAAACAACACAGTGGCAAAACTTGATAAAATGCCCCAATGATAGGCCCATTAATTCACTTACCCTTCCTCACCCCAGACCGCACCTGCAAGGGAGCATCCACCTCTCTAATACCAACAACATGGAACACAAATCAATGCCCTTTACGTCTACCCTCCTGCAGGCCCTCTGCCTGGCCTTCTCCTATGGGAGACACCACCAAGGGTGGGCCCAACCAACAACACTCTAGTAAGAAAGACCAGGTAACAGGATTCGGGTACAAGATCTCAAGGAGTGGGATGCACGGAGAGGGTATGAGGCAAGAAAGGAACAATCAGAGTAATAAGTATTCATTCACGGATGTCCTCACCCCACTTCCTCATCTCAACTCTCACACAGCGAGGGAATCCCCCATGGTGCGCCTATCACACGATCTGATGTATGTCTGCTATGGAATCTGAAAAACAATTGCACACCGCAGAATAAAGTCTACATCCCCCGTCTCATCCACCTCCAACTAAAAGTGAGCGACATAAGGAATGACTTGATCACAGGTGTGAATAGACAGACTATGAGCATGGGCAAAGAGAAGACACATGAGTGAGGTATATGAGGATCCGAAGATTGGACCATGATGCAGCTCCTCAATACACGGAGAAGGAAAAAGGAGACTCCATTCATGCACGGAAATCAAAGAAACTAAAGGGTGAGATGCACACTCACTTACAGACCCCAAGACAAAGAATACTGCACGGACACCAGTACAGGTCAAAGAGAGTAACAAATGAACCCAAGAACAGGCAAGAGCCAGAGAGACTACTGTACGAGCCCGAGGACAGGCAAGAGCCACAGAGACGACTGTATGAACCCGAGAACAGGCAAGAGCCACATAGACTACTGCATGAACCCAAGAACAGGCAAGAGTCACATAGACTACTGCATGAACCAGAGGACAGGCAAGAGTCACAAAGACTACTGTATGAACCCGAGGACAGGCAAGAGTCACAGAGACTATTGCATGAACCTGAGGACACAGAGAAAAGACTACTGCATGAACCCAAGGACAGGCAAGAGTCACAGAAACTACTGCATGAACCTGAGGACAGGCAAGAGTCACAAAGACTACTGTATGAACCCGAGGACAGGCAAGAGTCACAGACACTACTGCATGAACCTGAGGACACAGAGAAAAGACTACTGCATGAACCCAAGGACAGGCAAGAGTCACAGAAACTACTGCATGAACCTGAGGACAGGCAAGAGTCACAAAGACTACTGTATGAACCCGAGGACAGGCAAGAGTCACAGACACTACTGCATGAACCTGACGACAGGCAAGAGTCACAGAGACTCCAGCATGAACCTGAGGACAGGCAAGAGTCACAGAGACTACTGCATGTACCCTGAGGACAGGCAAGCGTCACAGAGACTACGGCATGAACCTGAGGACACAGAGAAGAGACCACTGCACGAACCTGAGGACAGGCAAGAGCCACAGAGACTACTGCATGTACCTGAGGACAGGCAAGAGCCACAGAGACCACTGCATGAACCTGAGGACAGGCAAGAGTCACATAGACCACTTCATGAACCTGAGGACAGGCAAGAGTCACAGAGACTACTGCATGCACCTGAGGATAGGCAAGAGTCACAGAGACTACCGCATGAACCTGGTGATAGGCAAGAGCCACAGAGACCACTGCATGAACCTGAGGATAGGCAAGAATTACAGAGACTACTGCATGAACCTGAGGACAGGCAAGAGTCACAGAGACTACTGCATGGACCTGGGGAAAAGGCAAGAGTCACAGAGAGTACAGCATGTTCTTGAGGACAGGCAAGAACCAAAGAGACCACTGCGTGAACCTGAGGACAGACAAGACCCAGAGAGACTACTGCATGAACCTGAGGACAGGGAAAAGCCACACAGACTACGGCATGAACTCAAAAACAGGAAAGAGTCAGAGACTACTGGATAAACCTGAGGATAAGGAAGAGCCACAGTGACCACTGCATGAACCTGCTGACAGGCAAGAGACAGAGACCTCTGCATGAACCTGAGGACAGGCAAGAGACACAGAGACTACTGCATGAACCCAAGAACAGGCAAGAGTCACAGAGACTACTGCAGGAACCAGGTGACAGGCAAGAGCCACAGATACCACTACATGAACCTGAGGACAGGCAAGGGCCGCAGAGACTACTGCATGAACCTGAGGACAGGCAAGACCCACAGAGGGTACTGCATGAACCTGAGAAAAAGCATGACCCACAGAGATTACTGCATGAACCTGGGGACAGGGAAGAGTCACAGAGACCACTGCATGAACCTGAGGACAGGCAAGACCCAAAGGGAGTAATGCATGAACCTGAGGACAGGCCAGAGCCACAGAGAGTACTGCATGAACCTGAGGACAGGCAAGACCCGATGAGAGTATTGCATAAACCTGAGGACAGGCAAGAACCACAGAGAGTACAGCATGAACCTGAGGACAGGCAAGAGTCACATAGACTACTGCATGAACCTGAGAACAGGCAAGAGCCACAGAGACTACTGCATGAACCTGAGAACAGGCAAGAGCCACAGAGACTACTGCATGAACCTGGGGACAGGGAAGAGACACAGAGACTACAGCACAAACCTGAGGACAGGCAAGAGTCACAGAGACCACTGCATGAATGTGAGGACAGGCAAGAACCGCAGATACTACTGCATGAACCTGAGGACAGGCAAGACCCAAAGGGAGTAATGCATGAACCTGAGGACAGGCCAGAGCCACAGAGAGTACGGCATGAACCTGAGGACAGGCAAGATCCAATGAAAGTATTGCATAAACCTGAGGACAGGCAAGAACCACAGAGAGTACGGCATGAACCTGAGGACAGGCAAGAGTCACATAGACTACTGCATGAACCTGAGAACAGGCAAGAGCCACAGAGACTACTGCATGAACCTGAGAACAGGCAAGAGCCACAGAGACTACTGCATGAACCTGGGGACAGGGAAGAGACACAGAGACTACAGCACAGACCTGAGGACAGGCAAGAGTCACAGAGACCACTGCATGAACCTGAGGACAGGCAAGAGTCACAGAGACCACTGCATGAATGTGAGGACAGGCAAGAACCGTAGAGACTACTGCATGAACCTGGGGACAGGGAAGAGACACAGAGACTACTGCATGAACCTGAGGACAGGCAAGAGCCAGAGAGACTACTGCATGAACCTGAGGACAGGGAAGAGCCACAGAGACTACTGCATGAACCTGAGGACAGGGAAGAGCCACAGAGACCACTGCATGAACCTGAGGACAGGCAAGAGCCACAGAGACTACTGCATGAACCTGAGGACAGGAAAGAGCCACAGAGACGACTGCATGAACCTGAGGACAGGAAAGAGCCACAGAGACCACTGCATGAACCTGAGGACAGGCAAGAGCCACAGAGACTACTGCATGAACCTGGGGACAGGGAAGAGCCACAGAGACTACTGCATGAACCAGAGGACAGGGAAGAGCCACACAGACTACTGTATGAACCTGAGGACAGGCAAGAGCCAGAGAGACTACTGCATGAACCTGAGGACAGGGAAGAGCCACACAGACTACAGCATGAACCTAAGGACACAGAGATGGGACTACTGCATTAACCAGGGGACAGGCAAGAGTCACAGAGACTACTGTATGAACACGAGGATACGCAAGAGACACACAGACGACTGCATGAACCTGAGGACAAGCAAGAGCCACAGAGACCACTGCATGAACCTGCTGACAGATACGAGTCACAGAGACTACTGCATGAACCTGGGGACAGGCAAGAGCCACAGAGACTACTGCATGAACCTGAGGACAGGGAAGAGCCACAGAGACCACTGCATGAACCTGGGGACAGGCAAGAGCCACAGAGACTACTGCATGAACCTGAGGACAGGGAAGAGCCACAGAGACCACTGCATGAACCTGAGGACAGGAAAGAGCCACAGAGACTACTGCATGAACCTGAGGACAGGGAAGAGCCACACAGACTACAGCATGAACCTAAGGACACAGAGATGGGACTACTGCATGAACCTGAGGACAAGCAAGAGCCACAGAGACCACTGCATGAACCTGCTGACAGATACGAGTCAAAGAGACTACTGCATGAACCCGAGGACAGGCAAGAGCCACAGAGACTACTGCAGGAACCTGAGGACAGGCAAGAGTCACAGAGACCACTGCATGAATGTGAGGACAGGCAAGAACCATAGAGACTACTGCATGAACCTGGAGACAGGCAAGAGCCACAGGAACTACTGCATGAACCGGAGGACAGGCAAGGGCCACAGGGACTACTGCATGAACCTGAGGACAGGCAAGAGCTACAGAGACTACTGCAGGAACCTGAGGACAGGCAAGAGCCACAGAGACTACTGCATGAACCTGTGGACAGGCAAGAGCCACAGAGACTACTGCATGAACCCGAGGACAGGCAAGAGCCACAGAGACTCCTGCATGAACCTGAGGACAGGCAAGAGCCACAGAGACTCCTGCATGAACCTGAGGACAGGCAGGAGCCACACAGACTGCTGCATGCACCAGAGGACACAAGAGCCACACAGACTACTGCATGAACTTGGGGACAGGTAAAAGCCACAGAGACTACCGCATGAACCTGAGGACGGGCAAGAGCCACAGAGACTACTGCAGGAACCTGAGGACAGGCAAGAGCCACAGAGACTACTGCATGAACCTGAGGACAGGCAAGAGCCACAGAGACTACTGCATGAACCCACGAACAGGCAAGAGCCACAGAGACTACTGCATGAACCTGAGGACAGGCAAGAGTCACATAGACCACTTCATGAACCTGAGGACACAAGAGCCACAGAGACCACTGCATGAACCCGAGGACAGGCAAGAGCCACAGAGACTACTGCATGAACATGAGAACAGGCAAGAGCCACAGAGACTACTGCATGAACCTGAGGACAGGCAAGAGCCACAGAGACTACTGCATGAACCTGAGGACAGGCAAGAGTCACAGAGACTACTGCATGAACCTGAGGACAGGCAAGAGCCACAGAGACTACTGCATGAACCCACGAACAGGCAAGAGCCACAGAGACTACTGCATGAACATGAGAACAGGCAGGAGCCACACAGACTACTGCATGAACCTGCTGACAGGTACGAGTCACAGAGACTACTGCATGAACCTGGGGACAGGCAGGAGCCACACAGACTACTGCATGCACCAGAGGACACAAGAGCCACACAGACTACTGCATGAACCCGAGGACAGGCAAGAGACACAGAGACTACTGCATGAACCTGAGGACAGGCAAGAGACACAGAGACTACTGCATGAACCTGAGGACAGGCAGGAGCCACACAGACTACTGCATGCACCAGAGGACACAAGAGCCACACAGACTACTGCAGGAACCTGAGGACAGGCAAGAGCCACAGGGACTACTGCAGGAACATGAGGACAGGCAAGAGCCACAGGGACTACTGCATGAACCTGAGAACAGGCAAGAGTCATAGAGACTACTGCATGAACATGAGGACAGGCAAGACCCACAGAGACTACTGCATGAACCTGAGGACAGGCAAGAGTCACACAGACTACTGCATGAACCCGAGGACACAAGAGCCACAGAGACTACTGCATGAACCCACGAACAGGCAAGAGTCACAGAGACTACTGCATGAACCCACGAACAGGCAAGAGTCACAGAGACTACTGCATGAACCCGTGGACAAACAAGAGGTGCAGAGGATGCTTGATGGATATTTCGAGCATTAAGAGTCTCAGAGAATTCTGCATGGATACTAGAATTGGTCACAGAGGATTGCTTTCAACATGATACTCCTCTTGGCCTGCATTGGTGCCTCCCTTAAATCAATTGAGGCCCTTCGAGGTGGGGGGCTATACCCATTAGAAGACCTATTTAGAGTGGGAGACTGTAAACCATCAGCCTCCCTACAGAGTTAGAGAGAGTGCTCCATGGACCGTTCTATATTTTTGAGTGAAAGGCAGTGCACCTAGAGCATGTCTATGGTTTACAGGCAGATTTGAGGCTCCACCAACATCTTTATGGTTTAGAGTGAGAGACTGGAAACTATCTGCACATCTATGGCTTTGAGTGAGAGACAGTGCTTCATGAACATCTCTATGGTTTAGAGTGAGGACCAATTCTCCATGAGCATCACAATAGATTAGAGTGAGAACTAATGCTCTATGAACATCTCTATGGTTTAGAGTGAGAACCAATGCTCCATGAACATCTCTATGGTTTAGAGTGAGAACCAACACTCCATGAACATCTCTACGGTTTAGGGTGAGACCCAATGCTCCATCAACATCTCTTTGGTGTACAGTAAGAGATGGTGCTTCACGAGCATCTCTTTGGTTTGATTGAGAGACTGTACTCAATGAGCATCTCTATGAGATGAGTGAGAACTGGTGCTACACAACATCTCTATGGTTTGAATGAGAGACTGTACTCAATGAGCATCTCTATGGTATCGAGTGAGAACCGATGCTCCACAAGCATCTCTATGGTTTGAATTAGAGACTGTACTCAATGTGTATTTCTATGGTTTAGAGTGAGAGATGATGCTCCATGAACCTCTCTGGATTTTAGAGTTAGGGACTGTGTTTCATCAACATCTCTATAGTATAGAGTGAGAGACTGTAAGCCATCAAAGTCTCTATGGTTTAGAGTTAGAGATTGCGCTCCAAGGACATCGCTATGGTTTGAATGAGAGACTGTAATCAATAAGCCAACCTATGCTTTAGTGTGAGAGACAGTGCTCTAAGGATATCACTACGGTTTAGCAATCTTCTCTTGCATGAATTTCTCTTTCATTTAGAGTGACATGCAGTCCTCCATGAACATCTCTAGCCCTGGCAATTGCCAAGTATCTACAGTTAGTCTAATACCACAATAGGTAGAATGAGTTACCATTCCAGCAAAGAGCAGCTAACAATGTATTCATTTAATCCCTTTGTGCAGTCCAGGACTAGCACCACCCTGTGAAACATCAAATTAATCGAAACAATGCTAAACAAAAACTCTACCTGACCTCTTGCTTGTTGCATTATTTGCCTCCAAATCCGGGGACTGGATCGTGAGATCATGCTCTCGCAGCAAGGGTCACATGCACTACTGTTCCAGCTGAATTGTGTGTTGTGATGCTCAGTGCAAGTGCCTGTTACGCCGCGGGCCGACTCACGACCCGCGACACTACCCGTTTCCTCTTCGCCTGCCTTGGCGTAGCCTGTGGCGCCCCTCCCTCCACTTCGGGGGGGCCGCGGTACAGCATCGCAGCCCGCTGTGCCCATTTCAACTGTGTTGCGGAAAGCACCCGCAATGCCTGTTGGTTTTTGGGCACGCCGCATTCTTGCAAGGCGGCCCATCTACTTCCCGAGGCACCTTGGGCCATTACACTCACCTGGTGTGGGCGTCTGGTGATCCCCCTTCCTTGGGGGCCATATTATTGCACTCCACTCTTTTCCCTATCCAAGATGGTGACACCTCTCCTTCCTGTTTTGTCACTTCCTGTTCCTGTATGCCACTTCCTGTTCCTGTATGTCACTGGCTGCTTAGGCTTTCATTGTCGGCAGCACCGTGGCTACCGGAAGGGGTCGCCCCTATGTCAGCCAAACCAGGACTTACAAGAACCGAAGCCCGAAACCTTCCCAATGCCTCAAGACTGGTAAGAAAGACCCTAAACCCGTCAGTGCCTGCCACAGAAAGGGGACCTCGACTCTCACACACACAGCAGATACTTAGATGAACCTTCCCTGACTGTGAATGTGAGGCATATGGAGGCTTAGACGAGTCCTCTCACACAGGAGTCTCACTCTATGGTTGAGAGTGAATAACTGTGTTCTTGAATACCTCACTAGAACAAATAGAGGATCAAGCATGGAAGGAGCTTTATCAACATATATATGGCGTGCATTGTGTTACTGCGCCATGAACACCTGCAGAGAGTTACAAGACAGAAGGCACTCCAAGACCCCGGGCAGCTTCAAGCAGCAGAAGGGGCTCCAGGCACATCTCTATCGTGCACAGTGTGTGTTGGCACCATGTGACCCCATGAGGTGCCACAAACCATAGACAGGTTCTCCAAACCAATGTTGCCACAAGAAGGCCTGGGTATACAAAAGCGCTTGGAGAAGATATGGGCCATCCAAATTAAGAGGCGCATGTCCACAATCCCCTCCACCCTGCCTGTGGCACACACCTTGTAGAGCTTATAGAAGGTCTCGTAGATGAAGATGAAGGAGATGAGGAAGGCAAAGATCTCCTGAGTGAAAGGCGAGATGTACCGCACCAAGAAGCTGCCTTCAGCTGCCACCATGATGAAGATGAAGAAGATGAGCCAAAAGCCAATCCAGACTCGACCTGTCAAGTACTCAATGCCCTGAGTTTGGCAGAACTACAGGAGAGAAGAAACAAAGAAGAGAGAAAAGTAATTATCAGACATGAAAGAGAAGCCATTGAGATTGTAGGACATCAATAGAATAGGAGAAAACAGAAGGGAGGAGGTAGGAGAGGGGAAAGGAAATGAGACAAGATGAGAGAGAAGGGAGGGATGGGAGAAGGTAAGAGATGAGGGGAAGGAGAAGACAGGACAGAGAAGGGAGAAAGTAGAAAACAGGCTGTAGAAGAAAGAAAACGAAATGCTCAGTCAGTGCCTGGTTAGTTGGGTGCTTCCCCATCCTTTACCGTAGTTCCTTTAGGGTCATCCATGGCCTGTTAACTTCCCGGCACCTCTGGGACCATCTTCTTGCACTCCTCCTTTATGTAACACCTTTCCGGTTACACTGCACTCACAAGTAACTTAGCAGTCACATCTTTATTTCCACCTTCCTCCAGCTCCATCAAGCTCAATATGGATACAAATTTATCTACAGCCTTACTTTCTCACTTGGAGCCTTCAGCCCTTAATGCTTATAAAATCATGCATCCTCCCAACTTGTCTAAGAACGCATCAAAAAACTTTAAACATCGACTCCTTAGATCCCACCCAGAAACCCTTATCTCGGATCATTTCTTCTGCATAAAAAGAGGAGCTTTATTCTGTGATCTTATCTTCTTTACCAAAAGACGTGCCCAATGGAGAAACGCTCTATACTCATTACTCACAATCACCACATCCCAAAAACTCCCCATAGTGTAAGAATCACGGTTGCTCCCTCACCAGTTTATAAGTTTGAAGCTACGATCTCCCTTTACAATAATGGACCTATCCTTATCCAATCCTTTGCTCGCAAACTTGATTTGTTCGATGACTTTTTTCCCCACTATAAAAAACTTGGTGAACAACACGAAATCTGCCCCCTCCCTAAACCATCCTTCCCCTTCTGCCAATCTCATGGTCCCTCACCCCACGTCGATTCCCAACCTAGATGGCCTCATTGACCCTTCCCTCTCCACCCCTCACACCTGTTAGGTTTGAAAACCCCATTACCGCTATGATCTTGTTACATGTTACATTAGGTTAGCAGTGTGTGGCTAAATAGACACCATATGTACACACGTTATGCAACCCACTGAGTTATCCCTGTAACATGCAAGCTTTAGTTAGCAAGTGTGACTCCATTTTGTATTTCATAATCCCTATTATGCTGGGTAGGCTGTGCCTGAACTAGGCCTCGTTACTCGTATTGCTTGCCTCAGCAGAACACTGTATTTCGTTATTATTTTCTCTTCTGTTCAAGGCTACTTCCTGACTTACAAATTAATAGGCCATTCTACCCTCTCATACCTATCCGAGTGTGTAGTTCTGCTTCCACATTAGGAGACGCTGAGACTCAGCGTGGTAACCTTGAGTTACAGATAACATGTACCCATCTGGCAGTTGCTAGCCCATCCTTCTGTGCCTCCTTTTTTCATGTTCAGCCCAGGCCGGTAACT
Source organism: Triturus cristatus (assembly GCF_964204655.1). NCBI lineage: Eukaryota > Metazoa > Chordata > Amphibia > Caudata > Salamandridae > Triturus > Triturus cristatus. The sequence goes on along the minus strand of NC_140584.1, from coordinate 1,210,240,030 downwards.
TTCCACTGTGGGCGTGGTTGGAGGCTTCTGGGAGGAATGATTATGGTTGTGGGCTGTTGCGGGGTCAGTACCTCGGCAGACATCTTAGGGTGCAGGTCAGATTGGACTCCTCTGCAGAGTACTGTTAATAAAAGCCTGTTTATATTCTCTACTGTCTGACCGACTCTTCATTGCTTGGGAAGGCAGAGCAGGTGGTTGTAAGTAACCCGGGAGGCCCCTAAGGGCCACTTCCATCACACCTCCAATGATATCTGCTTACTTGACACTAAACCATCATCTCCATCTACAGGGTCCGAGCAGCCCCCCATCATGCGCCAAACCTGCCCTCAAACCCACCGCTCTCCCAGAGTAGCCAGCCCTGAGACACACACATCTAAGAATCTCATAATCACCCCTTCCTTACCCTTGACCTATCACAACCCTACAATGGGCCCAAAACCCTCATCATAGACTCATCTTCCTCACAATCTGGAACAGAACCACCAACTCCTGATATCAGACAAACCCCTCACACTCCAGAGTCCCCATATAGCCACTTAATGTGCTCTCTTTTATTGCGCGTCAAAACTTGCTCCACCCATAACCCTTCCTCTCCTCAGGTGGCTCTCACTGGCCTACCTCTTTCCAGGACTATTTCCCTGAATACCCCCCTCCCACACAATTTCCAGCCTCAAGTCTCTGATCCCCACTCCAACTCCTCACTCGGCTCCAAGCTGGAGGAGATCACCCGGGCCATCCAACAACTGAAGTCTGATGGTAAAAGCATTCTACTCCTCACCTCTGATTTGGCAAAAAGGGGTGTCTAAGCACAGCCTCAGGTGGCCTTTCCCACATACTTCAACACTAGGCCTCCAGCACGTCACCCCCTCTCAAACCTCCCTAGAAATCTCAACCCCCCTCACTTCAAATGGAAAACCTTTCCCCTCCCCAATGACCCTACCCGAACCATTAGATTAACTCACCCTCTGACTGACAAAGATATTCTCTCGCTCCTATGACCCAACACTCACAGACAATACACCCTATCACTGTCAAATCAAGGCAATTAAGGCTGACCCGCATAGAGAACCTAGGACTAATCCTAGAGCCTTAAATAACAACAACCTCACACTAGTCTCCACTTCACACAACCCCCCGGTCAATACCAATTTGAAGCTCAAATGCATCCTCCTAAATTGCAGATCGGCTGTAAAACACACAGCACATATCACTGCCCTCCTTCTCGAACAAGAGCCAGATCTCGTAATGCTGACGTACACCTGGCTTTATGTCTCCTCTGCTCCTATCCTTGACTTACTCGTCCCACCTAGCTATGACATTATTAGGCTAGAGAGATCTTGAGGGCAAGGGGGATATTGCTTGCATCTATTGCGCAATCTTGTGGTAAAACAACTTCATTCTGCAGCTTTCCCTGCACATGAAATTATGAATACCAGTGCATCGAGATCACAAGCAAAACCAGACAAGTCTGCAAATTCCACTTGTTCTATCATCCTTATAGAGACAATCTTTCCTTTATTGAACAGATAATGGAAATTATCTCTACCAACACAAATCATTATGGCACTCAGATCTTCCTTGGAGATTTTAACCTCCACTGGAATGACTTGAGTCTCAAATCTTTCCTTAGTGAATTCGATCTAACCCAGATATGTGATAGCCCCACACACGTCAAAGGAGCTACCCTAGACCTAATCATTGGCAATCCGAAACCCGTTCAACTTGATTTTATCATCCCTTATGACTAGACTGATCACCACTGCATCACCTTCCGCATCTCAGAATATGTTAGCACGAGCAAAACTCAACCAAAAAAACATTGGCAAAGATCATTACGATGCATTAACCTTGATGACTTTACAACCCTCAGTAATAACATACAACTCCCCCCGTGCTATAACCGATGTCCACGCTCTCACTGAATACTACAATGAGTCCATGAGAAGCATTCTAGACATAGTCGCCCCTTTACAGTTAAAAAGAATACCTTCTAAAGTCTCCAAACCCTAGTACAACGGCAGTCTAAACGATGAGAGAGGGAACCTGAGACAAGCGGAAAGAATTTGGAGATCCTCGCCGTCCCTTGATCATCTCAAACATCTGATATCTATAGCAAATGCATAAGGCTCTGCAAAGCTAACTTTTTCACAGACCACTCGAACCTAGCAAAAATTCTACCAAAAAAAGTGTTTAAAATTGCCAAATCTCAATCGAACAGCAATACAACATCTGCCGATCGGATCACGCCCTTTGACGAATTGTGAAAATTTCTCCTCTTTCTTCATTGGAAAGACATCTAAGTTGGAATTTGAGCTGCAGACTGCTTTGGAGCTCTTGCCAATCTCACCTCCTATCAGTTCATACCCCCCTCAATGTTTGGCACCGTCGCTCACTCTAGCTCTAGAACAATGCATCTTGGAGTGCTTGCGAAATCTTGGACGATGACATCATTCTCCAAACACTCTCAGCATTGACACCATCCAACCACTTCAACGACCCACTCCCATTGAATTTCTTCAAGGAGATCAAATGATCACTACTCCCTCTTTGGGCCAAGATAGTCAATGCCTCACTAATTCAAAGCTCTATCCCAGATTGTCCTAAAGCTGGACAGGTTACCCCCATTTTTAAAAAACCGACGGCAGACCAAGCCGACCTTAACAACTTCCGCCCAATCTTCAACATTTCGACCTTGGCCGAGCTCATTGAGAATTGTCCACCTTCAGCTTTGCAATTGCATGGAACGCTTCAAACTACTGGACCAATTCCAATCTGGCTTTCGTCATGGTCATAGTGCAGAATCCGCTATCACCCACATTGCTGATGATGCGCTCCAATTGCTGGATCAGAACGACTCTTGCCTTCTGATCCTCCTCGAACTCTCTTCAGCTTTTGACACAGTCAACATGACTGTTTACTTGACCTACTGGAAAATAGGATGGGGTTTTCAGCCCATCTGCGCCCGTCCACGACCCAACCGCGGCCAGCGCCAGGAACCCTGGATCTTTGACCATCCATCGCTACGACACCACCACCCTCCTCGCAATCAACCCCGGAAGATCGAGGGAATGTCAACAGGCCTCGCTGAACATGACCCACGGCCAGTTCTCCTGCCTCCACTGCCGCCAGACCCTCACCACCATCCCGACCTCCAAACCTGACGACGCCAGCACCGGCGACACCCTAAAATGCATCCTCCTCAACATACGCTATGTACACAAACACGCCATGGAAATCTGGAACCTACTTGACCCTCTCTCGCCCAACATCGCCTTCTTCACAGAGACCTGACCAACACATCCTCTGCCCCGACATCAACACCGCCATCCCGGACGGATACAAGATCCAGGGGAAAGACTGCCCCAACCACCCAGGAGGGGGCCTCACCATCGCCCACCAGAACACCCTCTGCCTCACCACCTCCAGCGAAACCTTCCTCTCCGCCAAACACCTGCACTTCCAGATCCACACTGTGAGAAGTTGGCCTGATATATGCTGTCCACTAGTTCTAGTGGGCACCTTGTATCAGTCCAAACAACCCCTTATGGTGAATTGGTAAAAGACAATCTTTATTGAAAGCTATCCTAGTGGTAGTTATGGAGAGCAGCCTTCAAGCTAAGTCTTGAAGGAATGTAAAGCAGCTTGTTTTACCAGTCTATAATCTCTTGAATGATCAAATGAAAGGACAATCACACCAGGTATATATTTAAAATATATGTATTTAAGTTAACACACACCCCTCTAGTCTCTTTATGAGACTGGAGTTCGAAGTACTTAAGTTACAAGATAGCAATCATCAGTAATAGCACAAATACACGTTTGAGCCCTAGGGGCGTACCAAACCATATACCAAAAAAGTGGTATAAGACCCACGACTGAACTAGACACAAGGCCTAGAGCCTGTAGTATCGCTGAGACCCCAAGGAACCACCCAAGGTAGTGACACAAGGGACCCACGGGGACTGTATGCAGTGTGAGAACACAACCGCGGGTTCCCGTTATCTTCTATGGGCAATGTCGCGGTTGGAAATTTAAAGATTAGGGACACTTCTAATCCAGTCAGGACCAAACCCTTTTGGACTTAAGAAGTTCTCGGGCTAGCACCCACGGGAGCACCGGAGAACTCGAGTTACCTCACCCAGGGAAGCTGGGTGCATAGGTGTCTTTTGGTGTCGGGTCGCGTCGTCGATTGCAATGGAAACCTGCAAAGAACTGCTGCTGCTGTGAAGAGGAGAAGTGTCCGAAGAGATCCAAGCCTGGATCTAGAATGGAAGGAACCTGAAAACAGAGGGGACAGAGTCTGGGTCACAAGCCAGGGACCGAGGGCAGGATGGACCAATGCCCACAGATGTCGGGTGCTTCAGGTGAGTTGATGGGTGTCTTGACTCTTCAGCCATGAGGTCCAGGAGGCGTCGACGAAGTCCATGAGCCGAATTCGAGCTGTCTCTCGAAGTCTGTCGAGTGCTGCAGTGTCGGCGGCCAGATTGGACCCAACAAGCCTTGGAAACGGCAAGTCACAGGAATTCAGAGAAAGGACTGCGGTGCAGACCAGCAAGGTCTGAGGGACTCACCCAGCGAGGGCAAGTCACGGCACATCTGGAGCAACCAGGAAAGCCCAAGTAGAAAAGGAGTTGCCTTCATGGGGACCTGCTAGCCAACGGGCTAGTGATCGCGAAGGAGCCTCGAGCGGTCGCACTTGAAACTGGCCCACAGGTCACTCGTGGAGTGGAGGCCAGCAATCTTCGGTGCAAGATGTGCTCAAGGCTGGGGCTACTCGGAGCCCAAAGCACAACTTCAAGGAGGACCAAGAAGATGCTGTTGCTGCAAAAGATCACGGTGTCCAGGGGTCATGGTTCCACGTCACCCACGATAGCCACAGGCCTCAGCTTTGCTGTGGACTCAGGGTAGCCTCGGGGAAGTCTGGAAATCCACCTCTGGTGATACAAAGACTTCGGCTTCCGGTGGGAGCTTCAGCGATGTAGACCGATCAGTTGCTTCTTTGGTGCCTGCCAGGCAGGAGAGTCGCTCCTTGACCCCAAGGGAGATTTCTTCCGTCTTCTAGTCGTGATAGAAAGTCGAAGGTCCAGGATATATGTTGCAGAGTTTCGTCCAGGGTAATCTAAAGTCCTAGGGACTGGATTCCTATACTTATAGGAAAGGAGTGTAACAGAAGAAGAGCAGCATGGAGAGTGCCTTGAAGGATGGAGTGTAACAGAAGGAGAGCTGCATGGAGAGCTCCTTGAAGGAAGGAGTGAGACAGAAGGAGAGCGGCATGGAGAGTGCCTTGACGGAAGGAGTGAGACAGAAGGAGAGCTGCATGGAGAGCTCCTTGAAGGAATGAGTGAGACAGAAGGGGAGCTGCATGGAGAGCTCCTTGAAGGATTGAGTGTAACAGAAGGAGAGCTGCATGGAGAGCTCCTTGAAGGAAGGAGTGAGACAGAAGGGTAGCTGCATGGAGAGCTCCTTGAAGGAAGGAGTGAGACAGAAGGAGAGCTGCATGGAGAGCTCCTTGAAGGATGGAGTGAGACAGGAGAGCAGCATGGAGAGTGCCTTGAAGGAAGGAGTGTAACAGAAGAGCTGCATGGAGAGTGCTTCGAAGGGAGGGGTGTAACAGAAGGAGAGCTGCATGGAGAGTGCCTTGAAAGAAGGAGTGTAACAGATGGAGAGCTGTATGGAGAGTGCCTTGAAGCAAAGAGTGTAACAGAAGGAGAGCTGCATGGAGACTGCCTTGAAGGAAGGAACGTAATAGAAGAGCTGCATGGAGTGTGCCTTGAAGGCAGGAGTGTAACAGAAGAAGAGCTGCATGGAGTATGCCTTGAAGGAAGGAATGTAATAGAAGAGCTGCATGGAGAGTGTCTTGAAAGATGGAGTGTTAAAGAAGAAGAGCTGCATGGAGAGTGTCTTGAATCAAGGAGTGTAACAGAAAAAGAGCTGCATGGAGAGTGCCTTGAAAGATGGAGTGTTACAGAAGAAGAGCTGCATGGAGAGTGCCTTGAAGCAAGGAGTGTAACAGAAGAGCTGCATGGTGAGTGCCTTGAAGGGAGGAGTGTAACAGAAGGAGAGGTGCATGGAGAGTGCCTTGAAGGAAGGAGTGTAACAGAAGAGCTGCATGGAGAGTGTCTTGAACGGAGGAGTGTAACAGAAGGAGAGCTGCATGGAGAGTGCCTTGAAAGAAGGAGTGTTACAGATGGAGAGCTGTATGGAGAGTGCCTTGAAGCAAGGAGTGTAACAGAAGGAGAGCTGCATGGAGACTGCCTTGAAGGAAGGAACGTAATAGAAAAGCTGCATGGAGTGTGCCTTGAAGGCAGGAGTGTAACAGAAGAAGCACTGCATGGAGTATGCCTTGATGGAAGGAATGTAATAGAAGAGCTGCATAGAGAGTGCCTTGATGGATGGAGTGTTACAGAAGAAGAGCAGCATAGAGAGTGCTTTGAAGGAAGGAGTGTTACAGAAGAGCTGCATAGAGAGTGCCTTGAAGGAAGGAGTGTAACAGAAGAAGAGCTGCATTAAGCGTGTCTTGAAGGAAGGAGTGTAACAGAAGAAGAGCTGCATGGAGTATGCCTTGAAGGAAGGAATGTAATAGAAGAGCTGCATGGAGAGTGTCTTGAAGCAAGGAGTGTAACAGAAGGAGAGCTGCAAAGAGAGTTCCTTGAAGGAAGGAGTGTTACAGAAGAGCTGCATGGGGTATGCCTTGAAAGAAGGAATGTAATAGAAGAGCTGCATGGAGAGTGCCTTGAAAGATGGAGTGTTAAGGAAGAGCTGCAAAGAGAGTTCCTTGAAGGAAGGAGTGTTACAGAAGAGCTGCATGGAGAGTGCCTTGAAGGAAGGAGTGTAACAGAAGAGCTGCATAGAGAGTGCCTTGAAGGAAGGAGTGTAACAGAAGAGCTGCATAGAGAGTGCCTTGAAGGAAGGAGTGTTACAGAAGAAGAGCTGCATAGAGAGTGCCTTGAAGGAAGGAGTGTTACAGAAGAAGAGCTGCATGGAGAGTGCCTTGAAGGAAGGAGTGTTACAGAAGAGCTGCATGGAGAGTGCCTTGAAGGAAGGAGTGTAACAGAAGAGCTGCATAGAGAGTGCCTTGAAGGAAGGAGTGTAACAGAAGAGCTGCATAGAGAGTGCCTTGAAGGAAGGAGTGTTACAGAAGAAGAGCTGCATAGAGAGTGCCTTGAAGGAAGGGGTGTTACAGAAGAGCTGCATTAAGCGTGTCTTGAAGGAAGGAGTGTAACAGAAGAAGAGCAGCATAGAGAGTGCTTTGAAGGAAGGAGTGTTACAGAAAAAGAGCTGTTTAGTGAGTGCCTTGAAGGAAGGGCTGTAACAGAATAAGAGCTGCATGGAGAGTTCCTTGAAGGAAGGAGTGTCACAGAAGAAGAGCTGCAAAGAGAGTTCCTTGAAGGAAGGAGTGTCACAGAAGAAGAGCTGCATGGAGAATGTCTTGGAGGAAGGAACATAATAGAAGAGCTGCATAGAGAGTGCCGTGAAGGAATGAGTGTTACCGAAGAGCTGCATAGAGAGTGCCTTGAAGGAAGGAGTGTATCAGAATAAGAGCTGCATGGAGAGTTCCTTGAAGGAAGGAGTGTAACAGAAGAAGAGCTGCATTAAGCGTGTCTTGAAGGAAGGAGTGTAACAGAAGAAGAGCTGCATGGAGTATGCCTTGAAGGAAGGAATGTAATAGAAGAGCTGCATGGAGAGTGTCTTGAAGCAAGGAGTGTAACAGAAGAAGAGCTGTTTAGAGAGTGCCTTAAAGGAAGGGCTGTAACAGAATAAGAGCTGCATGGAGAGTGTCTTGAAGCAATGAGTGTAACAGAAGGAGAGCTGCAAAGAGAGTTCCTTGAAGGAAGGAGTGTTACACAAGAGCTGCATGGGGTATGCCTTGAAAGAAGGAATGTAATAGAAGAGCGGCATGGGGAGTGCCTTGAAGGATGGAGTGTTAAGGAAGAGCTGCAAAGAGAGTTTCTTGAAGGAAGGAGTGTTCCAGAAGAGCTGCATGGAGAGTGCCTTGAAGGAAGGAGTGTAACAGAAGAAGAGCAGCATAGAGAGTGCCTTGAAGGAAGGAGTGTTACAGAAGAAGAGCTGTTTAGTGAGTGCCTTGAAGGAAGGAGTGTTACAGAAGAAGAGCTGTTTAGAGAGTGCCTTAAAGGAAGGGCTGTAACAGAATAAGAGCTGCATGGAGAGTTCCTTGAAGGAAGGACTGTAACAGAAGAAGAGCTGCATTAAGCGTTTCTTGAAGGAAGGAGTGTAACAGAAGAAGAGCTGCATGGAGTATGCCTTGAAGGAAGGAATGTAATAGAAGAGCTGCATGGAGAGTGTCTTGAAGCAATGAGTGTAACAGAAGGAGAGCTGCAAAGAGAGTTCCTTGAAGGAAGGAGTGTTACAGAAGAGCTGCATGGGGTATGCCTTGAAAGAAGGAATGTAATAGAAGAGCTGCATGGAGAGTGCCTTGAAGGATGGAGTGTTAAGGAAGAGCTGCAAAGAGAGTTCCTTGAAGGAAGGAGTGTTACAGAAGAGCTGCATAGAGAGTGCCTTGAAGGAAGGAGTGTAAAAGAAGAAGAGCTGCATTAAGCGTGTCTTGAAGGAAGGAGTGTAACAGAAGAAGAGCTGCATAGAGAGTGCCTTGAAGGAAGGAGTGTAAAAGAAGAAGAGCTGCATGGAGAGTGCCTTGAAGGAAGGAGTGTAACAGAAGAAGAGCAGCATAGAGAGTGCTTTGAAGGAAGGAGTGTTACAGAAGAAGAGCTGTTTAGTGAGTGTCTTGAAGGAAGGAGTGTTACAGAAGAAGAGCTGTTTAGAGAGTGCCTTGAAGGAAGGGCTGTAACAGAATAAGAGCTGCATGGAGAGTTCCTTGAAGGAAGGAGTGTCACAGAAGAAGAGCTGCATGGAGAATGCCTTGGAGGAAGGAACATAATAGAAGAGCTGCATGGAGAGTGCTTTGAAGGAATGAGTGTTACCGAAGAGCTGCATAGAGAGTGCCTTGAAGGAAGGAGTGTATCAGTAGGCGAGCTGCAGGGAGAGTGCCTTGAAGGAAGGGAGGTACAAGAAGAAGAGCTGCCTGGGGAGTGTATTGAAGGAAGGAGCGTAACTGAAGAGCTGCATGGAGAGTGTCTTGAAGCAAGGAGTGTAACAGAAGAATCGCGGCATGGAGTGTGCCTTGAAGGAAGGAGTGTAACAGAAGGAGAGCTGTATGGAGAGTGTCTTGAAGCAAGGAGTGTAACAGAAGGAGAGCTGCATGGAGAGTGCCTTAAAGGAAGGAACGTAATAGAAGAGCTGCATGGAGTGTGCCTTGAAGGCAGGAGTGTAACAGAAGAAGAGCTGCATGGAGTATGCCTTGAAGGAAGGAATGTAATAGAAGAGCTGCATGGAGAGTGTCTTGAAGCAAGGAGTGTAACAGAAGAGCGGCATGGGGAGTTCCTTGAAGGAAGGAGTGTAACAGAAGGAGAGCTGCATGGAGAGTGCTTTGAAGGAAGAGTGCCTTGAAGGAAGGAACGTAATAGAAGAGCTGCACGGAGTGTGCCTTGAAGGAAGGGGTGTAACAGAAGAAGAGCTGCTTTTATGACCTGTTCTGATAGTGCTGAAATAAAGTTTCTTTGACTGACTGACATTCACCAGTCAGTGGTGGCTTCAGGCTGTGCCGATGGTCAGTGCTGTTAATGAGGTGGGCTTGTTGCTTTGTCTGGGTGGTGGGTTTGTGCTTGGGCCCTTGGAAGATTCCACTAGTGAAGAACCACAGGACTGCGAGTGAGTGATGGTACTGCCTACCTTCATCAAGTCATGGCACAAGCACCAGACATGTACTGCAAAGACCAAAGCAATGCTCACAGGGGCGGGGCAGACTCAGCATGTCCATGCTCATGGGTCGTGTAGGGAGATGCACCGCACAGAGGGGCTCAGCCCCACCTCCCAATGACATTGGCGGGCCGAGCCTCCCCGAGATCAACAAATGCATTAAGATACTTCCCAAAGGTGGAAAAACTAGGGAGAACAATCGCTTGTGACTTTCCACACTCTGCCTACCCATAACTCGTGACTATCCATGCTCTACATAACCCTGATCTATATTGCTTGTGACTATCCGTCCTCTACCTAACAATGGTCACTGTCGCTTGTGACTATCTGTGCTCTACAAAACCATGATCACTATCGCTTGTGACTATCCATGCTCTACCAAACCACGATCACTATTGCTTGCGACATCCATACTCTACCAAACCACGATCACTATCGCTTGCGACATCCATGCTCTACCTAACTACGATCACTATCGCTTGCGACATCCATGCTCTACCTAACTACGATCACTATCGCTTGCGACATCCATGCTCTACCTAACTACGATCACTATCGCTTGCGACATCCATGCTCTACCTAACTACGATCACTAACGCTTGTGACTATCCATACTCTACCAAACCACGATCACTATCGCTTGCGACATCCATGCTCTACCTAACTACGATCACTATCGCTTGCGACATCCATGCTCTACCTAACTACGATCACTATCGCTTGCGACATCCATGCTCTACCTAACTACGATCACTAACGCTTGTGACTATCCATACTCTACCAAACCACGATCACTATCGCTTGCGACATCCATGCTCTACCTAACTACGATCACTATCGCTTGCGACATCCATGCTCTACCTAACTACGATCACTATCGCTTGTGACTATCCATACTCTACCAAACCACGATCACTATTGCTTGCGACATCCATGCTCTACCTAACTACGATCACTATCGCTTGCGACATCCATGCTCTACCTAACTACGATCACTATCGCTTGCGACATCCATGCTCTACCTAACTACGATAACTAACGCTTGTGACTATCCATACTCTACCAAACCACGATCACTATCGCTTGCGACATCCATGCTCTACCTAACTACGATCACTAACGCTTGTGACTATCCATACTCTACCAAACCACGATCACTATCGCTTGCGACATCCATGCTCTACCTAACTACGATCACTATCGCTTGCGACATCCATGCTCTACCTAACTACGATCACTATCGCTTGTGACTATCCATACTCTACCAAACCACGATCACTATTGCTTGCGACATCCATTCTCTACCTAACTACGATCACTATCGCTTGTGACTATCCATGCTCTACAAAACCATGATCACCATCACTTGTGACTATCTGTGCTCTACAAAACCATGATCACTATTGCTTGTGACTATCTGTGCTCTACTAAACCATGATCACTATCGCTTGTGACTATCCATACTCTACCAAACCACGATCACTATTGCTTGCGACATCCATGCTCTACCTAACTACGATCACTATCGCTTGCGACATCCATGCTCTACCTAACTACGATCACTATCGCTTGCGACATCCATGCTCTACCTAACTACGATCACTATCGCTTGCGACATCCATGCTCTACCTAACTACGATAACTAACGCTTGTGACTATCCATACTCTACCAAACCACGATCACTATCGCTTGCGACATCCATGCTCTACCTAACTACGATCACTAACGCTTGTGACTATCCATACTCTACCAAACCACGATCACTATCGCTTGCGACATCCATGCTCTACCTAACTACGATCACTATCGCTTGCGACATCCATGCTCTACCTAACTACGATCACTATCGCTTGTGACTATCCATACTCTACCAAACCACGATCACTATTGCTTGCGACATCCATTCTCTACCTAACTACGATCACTATCGCTTGTGACTATCCATACTCTACCAAACCACGATCACTATCGCTTGCGACATCCATGCTCTACCTAACTACGATCACTATCGCTTGTGACTATCCATACTCTACCAAACCACGATCACTATTGCTTGCGACATCCATGCTCTACCTAACTACGATCACTATCGCTTGTGACTATCCATACTCCACCAAACCACGATCACTATTGCTTGCGACATCTACACTCTACTTAACTACGATCACTATCGCTTGTGACTATCCATACTCTGCTCAACCATGATCAATATCACTTGTGATTATTCGTGGTCTAATAAACCATTATCACTATTGCTTGTTACTATCCAACCTCATCCAAACCACGATTCCTATCGCTTGTGACTATCCACGCTCTACCTAACCATGATCACCAACGTTTGTGACTATCTGTGCTCTACCAAACATTGATCACTATTGCTTGTGACCATCCATGGTCCACCTACGCACGATCACTATAGCTCGTGACTAGCTACGCTGTGGCTAATCACTATCATTTGTGACTATCCAAGTTCTAGCAAATCGAGATTCAATCGCTTGTTACTATTGATGGTCTACCAAACCGTTATTTCATGAGGAGGGGTGCATGGGGCCCACAGATGTAATAGAAGAACATTACCCACTAGGTATCTCAGGAGTACCTGTGCCATAACATGCAATGGATAACCTTGCTCTACTTTACCAGGAGGAGTAGACTTAAGCTAAAACTCGCTGTCTCGTCACTCAAGTGATTATTGCATTGGTGACTGTGCACCATGTGACTGTCCTCTGAGTTATATGGAAAGCCCTGAGTTGTGTGTCAGAAGTAGTTTTTCTTTTTGATTAAAAGTACTGGTGGGGCCCTGACTCCCTGGTGAGTGAGATTAAATGTGTCATTGAGTTCTGATTCTCTAATCCCTCATTGCCGCCCTAATGCAGCCTTGGACCCTGAGAGTCAAGTGCGAACAAGTAGTCAGTGCTCAGTTCTGGGTGGAACAGCGAGGCCAAGCCCCAGGACATCAGTGGTAAAAGGCTCTCAGTCCAGTAACCACTGTCTGCCCAGTGCCCATGGGAAGGGCCTGCTGGAATCTTCTGATGGTAACAAGTGTACACAATGGTGCAACACCTAGGTCAAGGTACAGTGAGGAGGATGTTCTGGGCAGGACAAGTACCTCCCATAGGGCAGACACTGGCAGGGACAGTGCAGCGCCCATCACAAGGTATACAGTGAGGAGGTTGTCCTGGGCAGGACACGTACCTCCAGTAGGGCAGGGGCTGACAGGGACAGTGCAGCGCCCAGCACAAGGTATACAGTGAGGAGGTTGTCCTGGGCAGGACACGTACCTCCCATAGGGCAGAAGCTGGCAGGGACAGTACAGTGCCCAGCAAAATGTATACAGTGAGGAGGTTGCCCTGGGCAGGACACGTACCTCCAGTAGGGCAGGGGCTGACAGTGACGGTGCAGCGCCCAGCAGAAGGTATACAGTGAGGAGGTTTCCCTGGGCAGGACACGTACCTCCCATAGGGCAGAAGCTGGCAGGGACAGTGCAGCGCCCAGCAGAAGGTATATAGTGAGGAGGTTGTCCTGGGCAGGACACGTACCTCCAGTAGGGCAGGGGCTGACAGTGACGGTGCAGTGTCCATCACAAGGTACGGTGAGGAGGTTGTCCTGGGTAGGACACGTACCTCCAGTAGGGCAGGGGCTGACAGTGACGGTGCAGTGCCCATCACAAGGTACGGTGAAGAGGTTGTCCTGGGTAGGACATGTACCTCCCATAGGGCAGAGACTGACAGGGTCATGGCTATCTGCCTGAGAACCAATGTTGTTTTTGTAATATCATGAACTGGAAGTCATTTTGATGCATGTAAAATATCTAGAGACTCAGGGGTGTGGCCAACATAACGGCGAGCACAGACGCGCTTTGTTAAGCTCCATGCCTGGCTTGCCACATTATCCTGAAACATGCTGCCTAGAGACGTCTATCAGGGAAGTAAATAGCAGCGAAAGTCCCCTGAATGCTTGGTGACACAGAGAAAGACGGAGCCTGACGACTCAGGAACGGCGCTTAGCTCACCTGCATCGGCGGATCTCGGCTGAGGCTGTGCCGCTCGGCACCATCAGGAAGAAGGGGAGATAAAGAGGGACATCGTTAGAGGCAGCGCAGGTGGCGACGTCTCCCCTCCATGGAGTTCTGTATTCCCGTCATGGCGAGCGCCCTGGGAATAAAGACCTCGAGACACCTTATGTGGGCTGCAGCGGGTGGTGCACGGGCCGAACTCACTGCCTGTGCGCTATACTGTCCTCCCCCAACCACGTCATTTCCTAAAGATCCAGCAGCCAGAGGACTGGGGTGCACCGTAAGCGAACAGAGACTCTCCCTCCATCTGTGAAAAGGACCTGGGGCCGGACTACTCGTTGGGAGCTAGGTGGCGAACACCGGATGCATTACTGTGACACCAAGTAGAAGGGAACTGCCGGAGGACCCGCGCGCTCTTGTCCAAGGCCCCACCCGCAGCGTAGCTGTGTTCTTTCCTCCCCCATGCTCGAAGTAATACATGCACCAGGGACTCAACATTTTGCGCTGTACCTTGGGGAACGCATGTGAGACAGTTATGCTGCCTGGGACAAGCCTTGCACTGTGTGGTGACGAGTTGTCATGAAGCTCTTGGGCCAGCCGCGACCCCAGAGGCGAAATAGGGATCATCACGGGGGCACCTGAAGGGGGTGAGAGTGACGCCATCTTGAAGTTAAAGGGGGCCGGGGATTCAAGCCACGCGGAGCACTACCCTGCCGTATACTTACTGCGGAGACATCCTAGGCGATCTGACATCTGCCACATAGAGCGGCCCGCTGGGCAGAGTGAGGCCCTCAGTTACTTCATATGAGAGTGGTCGGTCACTAGACAGCCCATTCGGGCCCGCCACGGGTAGGACGTGGCTGTGACTTATCGTTGAAGGGCCCAGCTAGTACTCACATACGCTACGGAAAAGCTACATTACGGCAAAGCCCAGTCCTCAGAAGCTGAAATAACGACATCTGCAGCAGATGGAGGACGCGCAGCGCAACAAGGTGCACCTACTGACAATGCCCCCCAGATCACTCACATCCCTTCAATGAGTTGATGGCTACAATACTGGACATCAAGACCACATTGGGGCCCAAAATCGATAGTCGATATGGGATTTCTGAGGAACGACGACAAAAAACTCAAAGCCAGAGTGGAGGAGACGGAATCGGCACTGGTGGCCCTGTGCCCCACAGTGTCCACAGCCAAAGACCAACTTAAAGCCCTGCAACAGGAGGTGGAATACTTAGCGGGACGTTTCGAAGACCAGCAAGGTTGTTCCCGAAGGAACAAGTACGCATTGTAGGGCTGCTGGAACGAATCGAGGGACCAGACATGGACCTGTATCTGGAAAAATGGTTCTTCAACGAAATCCTACAAGGCAATACCTCGAAATTTTTTTCCATAGAGAGGGCACACAGTGGTCCTCCACGCCCAGGGAATCCACCATGTCCAGTTGTGGCAAGACTGTTTAATTACAGGCAGGGCTTTAAGTGGGCCGGGTCTGTCCGGGTCTGAGCACCGGCAGTTTTTTTTTGGGGCCCTCGAAACGGGTCTCTATCGGGCTTTATTTTCGTGGCTACTAAAGGTAGTCCGTTCTTTATTTTTTTTTTTTTCGGACCCGTTTTGAGGGCCCCAAAAAAACTGCCGGTGCTCAGACTCTGCCCACTGTTGCTGCACTGTTAGGCAGTGCTTTAAATGGAAAAAGTCCCTGAGGTGTTGTGACGCAGCACTGTAATAGTACACATTGCACTGCTGTGTTCTTCTGATGAAGATCGCACTATTGTGCTCTGAAAAAGCAATTATAATCCCATTGTGCTGCAATGCATCTCTTTTAATACACCTTGTGTTGGATACTACGTTGTATCGCTTGTAATACACATTGTCCCGCAATGACACAAAACCTTAGATAGGCATTTCTCTGCAGTGATGTAGTTTACTTTCTAGAGCACTTTGCATTGCAGCGCTACACATACTATGCCAGTTAATAAAAGGATAGACTTCAAGATGCTGTGTATCGCCGATAAGGCTCTTCATGGCGATGACCCTGTTTATTTTAAACATAAACTAACTAGATGCACTACCAGAGGCGCAACTAGAGCCAAATTTCGGGGGGGGCTGAACTTTAAGCAATAGGCAGATTGGAGCTGCAGGGGCTCTTAGAAGGGGTGAAACAACAGCGAGGCCTCATTAACATGCAAATGGTCTTTTAAAGACCTGTGAAGTGCTCGGGTGCGGCTGCTTTTTTGCCCGGGAAGGTGTCTCATCCCGGGCTGCCACACACGACGGGGGGTGGGGAGGAAGGGGGGGGGGGCTGAAGCCCTGTGAGTCCAATGGGTGTTGCGCGCCTGTGCACTACTATCAGGACACTTCGATCGTCCTCAGCAGGTAGCTTTACAGTGCCCAAGGTCAGAAGATCGCAGGGGTAGGGGGAGGAGGGTGCAGAAACTTCACATACGGCAGAACCAAACGATGGAATGCTCCACCCTTCAACTTAAAGACCAGCTCTTCCCTGTTAATCTTTAGGAGGAACCTTAAGACCCGGCTTTTCAATCTATAGTCTCTGCTTTTTATGGACATTAATATCTTCTGCTATGCTACCAGCGCCAAGATGCCCTAGGGTATTTAAACGCTTTATAAGACTCTGAACAGAGAGCTCTGAGAGTCAATTTAAACATGCAATCAGAATATATACAGCACAAATGCCAAGCGCAAACACTTTTATTTCAAATATTTAGATCTAAATATTTGAAATATAGGATCAGAAATCTAAAGATCTCCTCTCGTTCTAAGTGTTTGCGCTTGGCATTTGTGCTGTATATATTCTGATTGCATGTCTATGTTGCCTCTCAAAGCTCTCTGTTCAGAGTTTTATAAAGCGCTTGAATACCCTAGGGCATCTTGGCGCTGGTAGCATAGCAGAAGATATTAATATTATTAATAGCTTAATATTTGTGGTTTATTGGTGGCAAACCATACTCTGAGGTGGGCAATTGTAACCATTTTGTGCCTTTTTTGAAGATTTAAAACTACACAAGTCGGTGCTATAGTATGTTCCCCTGGCCATCATTGTTCGTTTAATCGCTTTATAAAACTAATTTTCATTTTGATTTTATTTTTTACTACACAAATTGTTCTGCTTTGCTGTTGCATGTGCAATAATTAACATTATCCTGCTGTGACAGAACCTCTGCAGTGGTGATGTTTGTCTTTTGTGTGACTCTTACCCCTCAACGCTACACAATACACATTGTTCTGCTATTGCCATGCTGCAGTGTTGCTCCCATAGTACACACTGCCCAACTGAGACAAACCCCCTACAAAACACATTGCTCTGTGAAGCTGTGGTCCATCTTTTGTATTAAGTGTTGCCCTGCAACGCTACACACGACACATGATAATGCTGCGGTGTAGCTCCCATAACACTCACTGCACTGCTATGCTGTCACTGCACGTTTGTTATACAGGCTGACTAGCAGTGGCGTGACACATGTCTTGTGAAACATATCACCTTGTTGTTGGTGCCACTCCTGAGGGACATTCCCCAACGCTGTTGTGTAGCGGCATATGCAGGGCTTTAAGTGGTCCGGGTCTGTCCGGGTCTGAGCACCGGCAGTTTTTTTTTGGGGCCCTCGAAACGGGTCTCTATCGGGCTCTATTTTCGTGGCTACTAAAGGTAGTCCGTTCTTTATTTTTTTTTTTTCGGACCCGTTTTGAGGGCCCAAAAAAAAACTGCCGGTGCTCAGACTCTGCCCACTGTTGCTGCACTGTTAGGCAGTGCTTTAAATGGAAAAAGAGAAGTGCCGGTACTCACCAAATTGATAGGGGTGAGCCTGGGAGGTGCGTGTCTGGGGGCGTGGCTTCAAGGCAGCCTTGTACACTATCAGCATTTTCTTCTTCACTGTTCAAAGTGCCTTTGGCCAAGTTCTGCCCATAGCTGCAGGGTGTAATTAGCGTTTGTTGTAACTATATATAGCGTGAACTTAGCCCAAGGGCATTAACATGAGAAGCAGAAGTTTTACGCAAAAGCAGACTTTTTTT
This sequence comes from Triturus cristatus, assembly GCF_964204655.1. Taxonomy (NCBI): domain Eukaryota; kingdom Metazoa; phylum Chordata; class Amphibia; order Caudata; family Salamandridae; genus Triturus; species Triturus cristatus. The sequence goes on along the minus strand of NC_140584.1, from coordinate 1,210,222,211 downwards.
TTTTTCAAGGCACTCTGACAGACAACGGATCTGCAAACTTTCCCTATAACTCACAGCGCGACAGTTCCAATGTCGAAACCTCTAGCTTAGAAAAACACAGGTGTCTTCCTGTCCTGTTGCGCTGTCAGGGTGTGAGCAGGGCCGGCCTGTTTTAACACCTCATTGTCCCTTTCTTCGCGCTCCTTTCACCGTTTCACCCCTGCTGATACACACACCAACAGACCCATCACCGTGAGGCAGCTAAACTATCGGTGATTTAGGTGAGCTGGGGAGGTCTCGAGGCGTTTGGGTTCAGGGGGCAGTCACTGCTTAGCTCAACTCAAAAAGGACCCCCTGCTGCCGCATTTCAGTCTCTATTAGCAAGGGCGCCAAATTTCTCTCCGCCTAAGGCGCTATCTTATCAAATGCCGGCTCAGAGTGTAGGGCTGCAGCCGCAACCTAGCGCCGGAATCCACTCAACATTAACTGTCAAGCACCCATAACCTAGAGACTGACCACAGCATGCCACTAGGAGTACCAGTACTCTCTTAACACAAGGAGAAGTCCCGGTACTCAATGGGAGAACACGGAGAAGTGCCGGTACTCATGATTTTCTTAAGCACACAGTGCTAGTTATTTTGATTTAGACCACGCCCCCTACTCGGATAGGCCATGCCCCTTCAAGACATTAACCACGCCCCTTTTAGAGCACCCCCAGTTTTTTTTTTCCACTTAAAGCACTGATTACAGGGACAGAGACCACATCCTTCAAATAACTAGATCTAGGGGCCCCTGGCAGGTGGAGACGCAACTGTGCATATATATCCTGATTATACCCTGGCTGTACAACGTCATAGATCCTCTTATATAGAGAGCACCAGATACAATATACACTGCATTACCCAGCCAAGCTGCATATTACCCACAAAGACTCCAACATATACTGCTCTACACCGCAAGAAGCATGGTCTTGGTTAGAGCAAAATGGACTTTCACACCCTCCGCCTACTGTTAAGGGAGACCCACAACCAGCCTGGAAACTACTGGGAGCAAATAGAAGGCGTATGAGGAACAGGATACAACGGCCTACCAAGAAGCAGGTGGCAGCTGAGCGAGCGCAGGCCATAAAGACGGCAGAACATCTTAACAACGCTGCGGGGTCAAATAGAACTGACTCGGAAGATGGACAGGACCGCCTAGTATCCCTAACAGACTCACAGTGTGTAGAGCTGCAAGAAGGTCCGGAGGCAACCCCACAGACTGCGAACGAGCTGGAGTGATTCCCTGAAGTGTGCAGAGTCTTGGGGCAGAAGAGCTGGGGGGATGCCCTGCATATCCTTTTTAGGTCTCGCTGAGACAGCGCTTTAGCGCTGCTCTGGCGAGACTTATAGTAAGCGAGTTTTGGAAGTGCAAACGAGTGCTTTCAGGCCTCCAAATACAGTGCATGTGCTCCGGGCGTGCGCACCATTTGGCAGCCTGAAAGCACTCGTTTGCACTTCCAGTAGTAAGCGAGTTTTGGAAGTGCAAACGAGTGCTTTCAGGCCTCCAAATACAGTGCATGTGCTCCGGGCGCGCGCACCATTTGGCAGCCTGAAAGCACTCGTTTGCACTTCCAGATCCCCCACCATTAGGCAGCCTGCACACCATTTGCTTTCACTTTCGCCGCTTGTTTTGTTTGGCATTACCCACTTTCAAAATGTTCCCATGGGTTGTTTGGTCCGAATCGAAATGCACCCTCCACCTCCTAATGACTGACTAACATCTAAATTCGGCTCTTCTTTGCGGACACGAGAACTCATTGGTGCACTTCGAGTCTTGCCTCAGTCAAATCACTTGACTTTTTATTTTTATTTTACATTTTACAGAATGATTTTCCAACTTTGCAGGATCAAGTCATGATAATCGTGCATTTTAAACGAAATCACTTGCTAAAATCGAAGACCCCCTCTTAAATCATATTCACCATCTCCTCTTTTCTGAGATTCCTTGTTTGGGGTTTGGGGCCTAAACACATGCGCTGTTAACATCTAGTGCTTGTGCACATATTTACTTCACTAAAGCACACGCTGTGTGCACCCATATACATAGTGCTACTGCCCGCCCCTTCTTCCTTTTCTCCTCCCCCTCCCACTTGCCTCACATTATTACATAGTAATCAAAAAAATCTTCTAATGAGGCCATAATTTTATCGCGCTCTGGAGCCTTACATGTTATCATGTGCTGTGGCATTATATTAAGCTAGTGCTAAACATTGCCTACTTCTCCGTAATCCTATTTTGTTTAGCAGTTTTATGCCGATTTTGCGTTGTATTAGGCAAAACTGTTGGGTCGTAGTCAAATTAGCTGCGTAATATTAGTACATGCAAGGAGCTTAATTTAGGGCGGTGCATGTCGAGACTCATTTCTTTAAGTTTTGTTTTTAGTATTTAAATGGCCGATTAAGTTTTGTTTTTAGCAAAAATTAAATGCGTTTATAAACCAATACTTTGAATACATATGTTAGAACTGAGAACCCGGAGATGTTCTTATGATGGGAAAAGCCTAAACATTGTGATAAAAGAATTGCCTTTACAAAAGCTGCTGCCATTGCTTAAACTGTTATCCTCTTCCTACATTTTCCGGTGCTTGTTTACTGCTGTCCTCCCTTAGGATGTTTTTACGACCACCTTTTAACTTGTCGACACATGTTTGTAGTCTCCAGACTTGTTAGAACAACAGATAAGGCTGTGGAATGGCTCCAAGACAGTGTCTACTTAGTTTCACCACAAACCCCCCACCCACTTAGCCTTAGGCTGTTTCTAGGCAGTCAGACGAGGTGTTTGTAAACAAGGCTGCTTCTTCTCCATCCTTGAGGTAAACACTGCATACTCCTTTGTAATCCTATTTTTTTTGCCAAGTTTGCGTTGTATTAGGCTAAACTGTTGGGTCGTAGTCAAATTAGGTGCGTAATATTAGTACGTGCAAGGAGCTTAGTTTAGGGTGGTGTGTGCTGGGACGCTTAGCACTGTTTTAAGCTTTTTTCCTTTAAACATTGTAGTCACAAAAGGACTTATATTTTTAAGGTGCTTAAGCATGGAAATTTATACAAGCCCGTAATGTTAGCGCCGCCAAGCAGGGATAGGTTTGTTAGAAATTCTTTGGGGAATAGGCCTGCAGTCGCTTTGTATTTCCAGACCGGGACATATATATTTTTTGGGGCCTAAACACATGCGTCGTTAACATCCAAAGCCTGTGCACATATTTACTTCACTAAAGCACACGCTGTGTGCACCCATTTACATAGTGCTTCTCGCTGCTCCCTCTTCCTCTGCTCTCCCCCTCCCCCCCCCTTGCCTCATCATTACGTAGTTCTCAAAGAAATCTTGTAGTAGGGCGTATATGTTATCACGTGTTATCACGTGCTGTGGCCTACTCCTCCGTAATCCTATTCTTTTTACCATTTTTATTATTATTTTGCGGTGTGTTAGGCAAATCTGTTGGGCTGTAGTCATATTAGGGCCGTAATATTAGTACTTGGAAGGAGCTTAATTTAGGGTGGTGTGTGTGGAACACTTAGCATTTTATTTTAGCTTTTCTCCTGTAAACATTGTAGGCATGCAAATATTTTTAATTTTAAGGTTCTTTGGCATGGAGATATATACAAGGCCCTAATGTTTGTGCCTGTAAGGAGGGACGGGATTGTCCGAATTCATTTTAGGATAGGTGCGCATTCGCTTTGTATTTTGCGTCTGGGACATGTTTTTTTTGTTTGGGGCCTAACACATGCGCTGTTAACATGTAGTGCTTGTGCACATATTTATTTCAGTAAAGCACACGCTGTGTGCACCCATATACATAGTGTTACTGCCTGCCCTTCCTTTGCTCTCCACCCCCCTTGTTTGCCTCACATTGTCACGTAGTTCACAAAGAAATCTTGTATGAAGGCCAATTAAGTCAGTATGCAGACGATATGTTTTAGTAAAACTGTTAAATGTACAGCTAGGTCAAATATAGTTTAGAACATGTGGCCTTTTAACTAAAGATTATCCAACTTAAAAAATGCGGCGTTAAAAAAACCGAAATGTTGGTACATGCCAACATGCTTAAAATGCACACTCGCCAGTTAAGTAAGTGTGCAAACAAAAGTTTTAAATTATTTGGAGGGTACACCACTGTACAGCGTGTATATTACACAAAAAATAACAACAATAAACACTCTACTCCCTAACATATCCTACCAGCTGTAAAAATGCATTACCTTATTAGAAATAACTGTATGCAAAGCATTAATTAAAATTACATGCGCTTTCGGTCTTTTGCTGAAACAACCTTACAAAACTTTATTACAGCCTTTTTTTTTTATCGTAGCATTAGATTTTCCCAACTATAGCACAAATCCTTACATTGTGCATTACTGTTACTGCTACCACATCCCCCCTCAAACAGCATACCTTATTTTAGCAACAGGTCGCCGTATCCTGCAGAGCGATTTCTTTGATGAAAACGCCCACAGACGAATTCACACTCAAACATCTACATTTCACTAACATCCACCTAGCTGTCTGTAGGTCACTGGCGCCACCTAAATTAACATACAAAACTAGATGAAAGAACGCAACAATTGACAGGATCAACCGACTGGCATCAAAACAAAAACAAGCATTTTCAATGCAATAGGTCTCGCATTTGCAAAAGTGTAAGCTATTGGCATTGTTCATGACAATGCCTTTATCTATTTTATAAAACAAACACATAAATAAATGCCATTATCATTTACAATGCCAATAGCTAGTGTTGCATTATTATTAACAATACCAACTGCTCACACTTTTATAATGCGAGACCTATTGCATTGCAAATGCTTGTTTCTAGTATCATTAGCATGTGGTAAACTGTACAAATCTCAGTTTGGGGGCTCCCTTACTTGGATGTATACTGTTTTCTTTCTCAAACAGGGGGGACTGAGCTATGTGATACCCTAGTGTTGGTTGATTATTAGATGGCAGTCAAGGTCAGGCTAGAACAGAATTCAGCTGTGCCCCCAGTTCAGTAGGTGAGATAGCAATTGTTTTACAACAAGTTTGATATCATTTCAGTGCACGTGGCCAATTGGTCGTTGGCAAGCCAGCCTTGGGTGGGGAGTTCGGGGAAAGTTACCTTTGATTAATGCGATCTCTATTCTTTATTGTGCGGGCCTGTAAAGCAGTTGAGCAACAGGGTATGCGGCGGGGTGGTTGGGAGGTGACGGAACGTGCGTACAGGCCGGATGCTTGGGAGGGGAGACTGAGTGTAGGGCACCTTCCACTCTCCATGTAATTGGGATCGAATGGCTAATAACGATTACACACTTGTAACCTGGAATGTACGTGGGTAGGCAGGATCCATCAAAAGACAACATATATCAAGCATTCACATAAGATCGCAATCGCGTTACTACAGGAGACGCATCTCACTGCACAAACATTGGCTTCACTGCGCAAGCGCTGAAGGGGCACAGTAATAGGCACCTCATTCTCTGGATACGCCAGAGGCGCCCTTACATGGGTCGCACCAGGCACACCGTTGAAGCTGGAACGCACTCGCATTCATCCTCAGAGCTGATACGTAGTGTTGGAGGGTCTGCTGGACGGTCCCGCTAGCGCTGGTCGCTCTGAATGCCCTGAACACTGGACAGGCACAATTCATACAGACACTCACGCCATCCCAGCTATTTGACCCTACAGCACGAACACTATGGGGAGGGGACTATAACTGTACATATGATCGAGATCTGGAGCGCTCATGGCCGCCGCTTTTGGGAGCACAATCCATTCAAATATCAAGACACCTGAGGGACTGGGCGGGCCATATGCAGCTAAAGGACGCAGGGCGTAGTCAGCCGCCTGAAGCGCGCATATACTCCCATTACTCCACGTTGCATGATCTCCACACGCGGATCGATGCAGTATATTGCTCCATGGACGCCTTAGCTAGGGTTACACACACGGAATATTTAGCACGGCCGATATCTGATCACAATCTACTGCAGCTGCACCTCCCATGGGGCGCTCGGAGGGCTCGGATCCCCGCATGGTGCTCTCTGTAGCCGCGCTTAGGGACACGACCTTTCGCTCTGCTATTTCACAAACACCACATATTACAAGGAAATACAGGAACCGCTTCTAATAGAGGCATAGAATGGGACACGTTTAAAATGGTCGCCCAAGGACAGGCCATCAAGACGACATATGGCTCACACATGGCGATGTTGGCAGACTTGCAAAGACACGAGGCAGAGATCCAGAGATGTGAAAGCCTGGCGCCCACAGACCCCCAAGTGATTCCACTGCTGGCCAAGTCACGGTAGCACACAAAGAGACCTCAGACAGTCAAAATGCACTAGACTACAAGCATTATATAGCCCGGAAACACGCAGAGGGTGATAAAGCAGGCAAAATGTTAACTTGGCTCCTAGAATCCGAAGCTTCTCAACCCCCCATCACCGCGATATACAACAACAAAGGGGTACTAGTAAACACACAAGCGGCAATTAATGACTTTTTACAAATACTATGCAGCGCTATACAGTGCGCTATACAGTGCGCCTGTCGCAGATCATCTCCCTCACATTCATAGTTTGTTAACAACAGTGCAGCTCCCGCAGGTCACAAACCCTCAGCATGATTCCTCAGAGGAACCTATTACAACGGACCAAATACTGGATGCCATTAAACAGTAAGTCCCCGGGCACCGAGGGCTGGCCTTCGGAGCTGTTCTCCACCTATGCTGGACAACTAGTGCCCCAGTGATCGAAGATGTGCGAGGATGCCTATGAAAGGAGAGAGCTCCCGGCTTCCTGCGAGAGGCGCTGTTGGCGGTACTGCCTAAACCCAGAAGGGACCCGCTGCAAATGGCATCACATCGGCCCCTGTCATTATTCAATGCGATTATAAAATACTTGGAAACGTGCTGGCCAATAGACGAATGAAACTGGCATTCCTCTTGATCTGTGAGGGTAAAAACGGCTTTATCCCGGGGAGAAATCCTGGATTGAATTTGCGCCGTTTGCTCAGGCTGCTGGACTGGGCCCGTACAGAAATCGGCACCCGCTGGCAAGCAGCACTGGGTATCAAAAAGGGGTTCGATACCCTAGGTGGCAATACCTGATAGAAGTGCCAGGCAAATTGGGCATCAGTCCTGTGGATTTATGCTGGGTGCGCACGTGATATACAAATCCGCAGGCACGAGTACGGACAGGGCGGGACATCTCTCCACAGTTCACCATTGTGCGGGGCACCAGACAGGGCTGCCCCTTACCACCTATCTTATTCGCGTTCGCCATAGAGCCGTTAGCATGAAACTCCGCCAGCGAGCGTTGGGCTGGGGTATCCACGCGGACTGGCAACGGCACATCATTTGGTTATATGCAGATGATGCACTGGGGTACCTTCGAGGATAGCGCCGTTACAGGACTTGACGGCACTCTTGGATGCCCACCTCAGGCCCCAGGCCTTCGAGTTAAATGGCCTAAGTCAGCAGTTTTTCCCATGGAAGTGGTCCCGCTGGATCAAAGGCAGGGTTTGCCCCGAACCCTGCTGGAATGAATGCAGATATCGTAGAAGGGAACCTGGGTAGGGCAGTATCCAGAGCACGCGCAGCGATGCCGGTCTGGTGCGGCCTTACCTTGTCTCCGATGGGCAGAGTGGCCATAGCTAAAAGGCTTTTATAGTGACCACACCGTCATCCGCTCCACACAACACGCATGCACAGACGTCACCCAAAGATTACACTGACACTTTCATTGTGGGTGAAGAACTGTCACAGGTTTATTTCATACAACATAAGTATGACGATAAGTAGGTTATCTTACGGGCGATCCAGGGCAAGCAGCCCCGCCCTGCAGTGCGGCACATTTTTCCAGATCCTCCTTTGGATCACGTGATCTGTCTAATACTCCCGCCCCTTTTAACGGGGGCAGAGCGTGTTGTGGCACACCCCCGGTTGGTCAGGCCCCCCAACCGCCCGAAGGACTAACGGGGCGCCGTCGCGGTCTTCCCAGAACCTCCTTCGGCTCCCGGACCTTGGCTCGGGCACCCTTACTGTGCCAGACAGGGGTACCCTTACTGTACCGCCTGTCGCAGAGGTACCCTTACTGTACCCTTCTGCCTCCAGATCGCCCTGTAACTCCGCCACAGCTCTGGGGAGGCTCCCGTCGATGCCAGAGCCCCCCCTTCCCTCTATTGCTGCTACTGATGCCCTGCCCCTGCGAGCGCCTCTTGCACGTCCAGCAAGAACATGTCCATCCCTACCCTGGACAAGATCTGAGGGGGTGAGGCGCTTAAGAGGGGGGTCTAGCCTCGCGGCACGCCTCCCCAAGACAAACCCATTGGGGCCTCCCCTCCCCGAGGCGTGGCCTCGCTAGAGCGGCGGAGCAGGGGGGGGGGGGCTCCGACGGGCGGCCACTAGAGGGCTGCCCTGCTGATGTCCCTCTGCGTGGGACGCGGGCAGCGGCACTCCCGAGGCTCCTGTACTTTTTTGCCGTCCTCCTGCAGAGGCTACAAAAGTCTATGTTTAAGGCTCTGGAGCCGATCCGAGTTGCGTTGATATGGGGAGGCTGAAAACTGTAACTGTAAACTGTACCACCACTTACAGACGGGGGATGGGGGGCACCCCATCATGAGTATTGCTATGCTGCGTCACAGCCCCAGTGGCCACTAATATGCCATTAAGACATACAGCCATAATAGAATGACTGTCACGCGCCACTACCCCGAGGCAAAGGAAGCAGGGTAACCCGCTAATGACGGCAGCTAGATGCAGCTGGCTGCGCTATGTGACACCTAAGAGCCTGGCAAAGCCATGTGCGCCCATGCTACCATTCGAGATTTTACGGGGCTCATTCACTTGCCACAACCGACTGGAGCTGGAGGCCTGGGCAGCGGTGGGATTGGATACCTGGGGGGATCTATTCACAAATGCACAGCTGCAGAGCCTAGATGGGCGGATAAGAGAACTTTGGTATCGCACAAGGCACTTTTCTGCTGTATCTGCTATTAACACAACAATTGCTCCAAACGTGGGGAGTGCGGTGAAGGAGCCGGACACTTCGTAGGTGCTGCAGACTCTGCTCACGCATTGAAAGGGCAGACATGCGGTGACTGCACTATACCGTTCTCCAAACTCCGGCTCTACTTCCCTACTGGCGCCACTTCAGGCATACTGGGACTCTGAGCTGGAGTCACCATAACTGATAAACAGTGGACGCCGTGCATAGGGTACCCCAAAATAATATCCATGGACGCTGGACTGAAATATACACAGTGTAATTACTTACATCATACATATTTAAACCACACAGACTAGCCCGTATGTACCCCCACGTCAGTCGACATATGCCCTCGCTGTCATGGGACGGATGCAACATTCTTCCACATGGTCTGGGCATGCCCTCGCCTTGGTGCATATTGGAGTGAGATCGCAGTAACACTGGGGGGAGCAACTGACACACTGGTACCGGCGCAAGGACTACGCTTTCTACTTGGCATCACCAAGCGCAAAGCAAAGTGGAAAAATATGAATAAATTCCTAGACCTAGCACTGGCGCTGGCAAAAAGGAGAAAAGCCATGTCTTGGAAATCGAGCGCAGCGCCTGATGTGCGCAGCTGGATGCTGGATCTCCGCAAGGCCCTGGTGGCGAAACACACGACATACACACATATGGCACCCTTAACCCTCCTCAAACTAACCCCATGCATGGGCAATGTTGGACCCGGCCTCGTAGCGTGGTCCCGAACCCTCCTACCCGACCCGACGGGGGCAGCCCCCACCCTTCGGGGTCCCCCTGGATTGTACTCCGCTACCCGCACCAGCCTTCGCGACGCGGCCCGCCCCAGCCTCCGTCCCAGCGAAGCCCCGACATCGGGGCGCTCGGCCTCCGTCCCAGTGAAGCCCCAACATCGGGGCGCCAAGACCCGACCAAGGGGGGTCGAGTGGCCACTCCACAGATCCCGGAGGAGGAGAGTTTCGATGGGGCCCCCAGCCGTCCCCCGACGCCTGGCTCCGATCGCCCTCCGGCCTCCCTAGGCGCTGGCTCCACCCCCCGCTGGGTGTCTGGACTCTCTCATCCCGGCCCCTCCGACCCCCCCAGGCGCGAGGGTCCGGACATCAAAGGGCTCCAGCCCTATATCTGGGCAGCCCAAAACCAGGACGGCAGTTGTATCCTGGAGTTAAGAGCCCTGCTGATCGGATCGCGGATGACCCTACGGAGAGAGACTCATTACCTGGAGCTTGGAACTCGAGCCCTGCTGACTGCGTCGCGGCTCCCCCCTTGCTGAGAAGAAGACCCTCACGGAACATCGGAGCCCTGCTGACCCCGTCGTGGCTCGACCTCGCAGAAGTAACCATCGGAGCCCTGCTGACCACGTCGTGGCTCGACCTCGCAGAAGTAACCATCGGAGCCCTGCTGACCTCGTTGCGGCTCGACCTCATCGAGGCAATCCCCCGAGCCCTGTGGACGACGTCCCGGCTTCCGGAAACCCCCCAGCTCGAGGATTGAGAGCTGGGCGCAGGGTGTTCCCGGACCAGGCTGGTACTGAGACTGTCCCGCTACCCCATCCCTACAAGACTTTGAGACTCTTTTGGATCCCTCGATCCACCTGTAAATATTACCACAGAAATCTGCCTTGATTAGCGATAAAGACTTGTGAGAATTGATACCCTGGTTGTGTCCCTTTGTGGTGGTGGGGTTGCTTGGCTGGTACGATCATAGGAGAAGGACCTCGCCCAGGAGGCTTCTCAGCGGCGCTCGGCTACTTGCCTACGGAACGGTGGCTCTCGGGGTGGTCAGTCCGACACCATCTGACTCCCCGGAGGGCGCCCTTCTAACATTGGTGGTCAGCGGTGCGATCCGAGCCCGACGCAGATCGTACAGCGAGTAATTCACCCACTACCTAGACACAGAGTAACCATGAACAACCAAGAGACCACCCCAACCGCGGAGTTCCAACAAGAACGGTTGGAGGAATATACCCATAAGGAACTAAAACAGTTTTGTAAAGACAAAGGCATCGCGACCACCGGATTAAACACAAAAGAGGACCTGCAAAAAGCCCTAAAGGCCTGGGTAGAGTCCGAAGCGGCCTCCCCCCAAACCGAAGAAAACCCGGTGCCAAACGTGCACCGGCAACCAACCGCAGCCCCGGCAGAGGGGAGAACAACCAGCATAGAGACCCGCCTCTCCCCGGAAGAGATACGAGAACGGGAGAGGGTCAGGACCCACGAGTTGGAGCTCGCCTGACTCCGCCTGGAAGGCGAACTCCTACTAGCCGAAAAGAAATTGGCCCTAGAGCAACTGCGGCTGCAAGAAGAAATAGAGGAGAAAAAGCGGCACCGAGAACTGGAAGAGAGGAGGCTAACCCTCGAGCATGAGCGGGGCCTTAAAGAACTTGAAATCAAGTCCAGAAATGTGTCGAGCTCGACGCAAAGTAAGTTCCGGGAAGTGCAGTCCAATTAGAGAGTTGAGGGCGAAGGGATATCTGTCAGCGCCATTTTACCCAGGTGGTGATCGCGTGCGCGGTTCCCGGAGCAGCCTCAGAGCAGCGGAGTAACAGCAACAGAGCGATCGGAGCAGCAGGGGTGCAGCTTTGGCGGGGGCCGGAGGAAAAGCTGAGGAAAAGCGTGAGCGAGCCCAAAGCCCTTTGGACTGGGAGGCCACTGTGTTGTACCGCCGCGCTGTGCAAGGAGCCGGCGCCGGAGCAGGTCCGAGCAGGTCCGAGGCCCTTCGGACCGGGAGGTGTCCTGCCGTCGCAAGGAGCCGGAGCCGGATCAGGTCCAAGGCTTTTCGGACCGGGAGGTGTCCTGCCGCCGCAAGGAGCCGGAGCGAAAGAGTGGACTGGCTGTAAGTAGCAAAAGGCAGTCTTGGTGGGAGTCCGACGTCTCCGGCACCTTTGGGGATCTTTGGGCATTTAAGTTCCGAGTATCACCTGGAGCGGGTTGGCTGTGTCATATTTGGCCCTCCTTGGCCCTCCCCGTTTGGGTCTTACCCTTCGAAGCTGCCGCTGTTGCTGCCCTGTGTTGCTGCCCTGTGCCTCCAGTTTCACGGCGGGGGGAGAGACAGCGCTAGAGACAGTGCTAGAGAGTCAGTGCAAGTGGCGTCGACTCGCTGTGTCGAGCCAACCCAGGCTTGCGGAGTGTACTTGCTGGGGGAATCCGGTCGTCTGACCAAAAACAAAACAAAAAAAAAAAACCTCAATTTTATGTCCGAACGCTAGTGAAACTCCTGAGACCTGAGCCGTGGAGGCGAAAGAGACCAGTGATCTTGGGCCTCGTGAAAAGGGTCCTGTGTTCTGTGTCCAGCGTCTGGTGGCCGGTAGTATCTGATCAAAACCCCGCCGCTGCAGAAGTCCGGCTTTAGTCCTGTGAGCCTCTCTTCAGTCAAGTTCCCCATCTACCTTCTTGCCTTGAGATGAGATCTGGCAGGGTGAGGATGACGGCTCCCCAAAGGAAAAAGAAAAGCAAAAGGAGAAACGAGAGGTCAGTCTCTGACCCAGAACGGTCACATATGCTGTTGCTGAGCGACACTGACACCACAACTGATATCGAGTACCAGGCCTTAAAGAAGCATTCTGATACAAGGGCCTGTAAATCTATTGGAAACCAACCGAAGATAACAACAAAATTTAACTACTTAAAGGACGCTGGGTCAGCGGTTTTTTCTAGCAACAAGAACATCACCGGGCTCCCAACCCCCCTAAGCCCACTGGTGATTATTTCCAAGGACCGCTCAGCTAACGGGGGGTCAAGGAGTGTTGACCTCAACACAAAGGAAACTGACACTGAATCAGCGGCGGAAAAAAACAGGATCTCGGGAAATCTCAATCGTACGCTTCCTGAAGTTAGCTTAAGCATCCCGTGCAGTCAAAACAGAGAATCTGCGCTTCACTTTATTACACCTCCCCTATGACGGAAAATCTATGCACCTCCTCGGGGGGGGGGGTGGTTGCAACCAACAGGTTTTTGACCGTGCATGTAAATCTGAATCAGTGCACAATGAAGCTGTAACGAACACAGAAGACGCTGAGGGTGTCATGAAGGAGCTTTCCTACCTCGAATCGACGGAATGGGCAAAAATGTTGAATTCATATGGGAATTCAAATCTTGGCTCTCCCAAGCCACCAGCAAATCCAAGGCAGGATAAAAGTGAGAATCCCTCGCAAGAAAACGCATGGGCCACTGCCCTTGATATCCTTCAAAAGTCAGCGGACGCTATGCTCTATCAGGCTGATAAAATGGATATACAAATCAGCCTCTTAAACACACTTGCCGTATATGTCGCCAAAATTGATTAAAGGATTTCAAATCTAAACAGCCTGATCAGACGGGCCCAGGAAACTGCAGATCGCCCGCAGCAAGGATGCGACTGCTCACCTATTGTGGAGAAACTCAGTTCGCTTCCAGACATAATGGAAAAGCTGGTAGCAGACCTAAAAGAAATAGCAAAAGCTACACCTACCTCTGGGAATGGCAGCGACACAGACCCAGGAAATCCAAGTGAAGCTCGTCAATCTAAAACAGTCTTTAACTTAAGACCAAGCGAGGAAGAAATTAATAACTCCCTACCACCCGAAGAGAACACGGCGCAAAGTGGTGGCACGAGAGGGAAGCAGCTTACCAGCAGAGCCAGTTCCACCCCTCTCTCCCCAATTGAACAAGAAGAGGAAAACCCTGCGGGGAAAGTTAAGAGACAGAGAAAGCGGAAAGGACGCAATAAAATGAGAAGGGGCAAACAAGTTCTCAACCTTTACCCGATGTTTAACAGCCTCGGACCACCTGGTGTCTCCGGAGATGTCGAGCAAGTAACTCCCTCTGTCCCAGGAACAACTACGGAAGCACAACCAATCAATCAAGTTTGTGACGAAAGGAAGAGTCTCACTTCCAGCCCGCCAACAGCAAAGGAACAACCAACGGTCCCTTCGGGTAAATACTTGCCCATTGATGCAAAAGAACAAAAAACCACCACCAACTTGGCTCCCCCCAACACACACATCAAGCAGAATGAAATAGATGTGAATCATGCTCCGAGTCTTGCGACAAGGCCGCTTGGAGACCCCATCTCCAAGCTGGAAGATGCAGCAACCTGTGCCAACCACCAACAGGACTCATTCCCAGTAAATAAAAACTGGAACTCTGGTCATGTAAATAATGAAAGGCTTGACACTATGCGCAATGAGATCCCCTTCACGGGTCCTCTGATAAAAATAGCGCAATTACCAATTATGGACAAAACAGAGGCAATGCCCAGGCCAAATAGCATAGTTCGGAGTGGGGACAACTACTCTACCCTTTTCTATCCAGAATATAAGTCTAAAGGCAGCCACGATATCCTAAATCGGGGTAACATTTTAAAGCTGACACAAGCGCTAGGTCTGTCTGATGAAATTACCTCTCAAGACATAGTCTCGGTAGAATTCATTGCACCATGTCAAGGTCAATCAAATGATTCTACAAAAATCACCTGGAGAACTGCCGAAGCAATGAACAAAATTCTAGGGTCAATTGACACCTTCAAACAATGGGGAATACTGATACAACCGGGAAGGGAAGAGGGTTATCCACACGTTTTACAGGGAAGTTGCGGTGTTGTAAATAGAAGTACAGGGAGGGGTACAGTTTACTCCGTCCTCAGGGGAGCATGTAATAAAACTCCCACTTCTGCCCACCCAACGAGGAAAGCAAAAGAAGATGGGTGCCTAACAAACAGGAATCTGGACGGGGTGGGCTCATGGTCATGGCTGGCCGGCGCCCTGAATACAACTCGTCTTTTACGCTGACATCCTAGTAGGGTGGTCTGTAAGGACAAGATTCCTTTAAAAATCTGTTCATGGAACATAAATGGCCTCACGAACAAACTCGAGGACAACACTACCATTCCCTACCTTCGGGGTTTTGACATACTCTTATTACAAGAGACATGGCTTATGGCACCGCATCACCTAGAAGGCTTCAAAATCCACCACATCCCAGCGCAAAAACTGAAACGTCCGGGAAGGGGGAGTGGCGGTCTAGCAGTCTATATAGCAACAAAAAACGCAGTCACTTCCTGGGACTTGCCGGACTCATCAAATTGCCTCCAATGTGTGGGAATCTCTCTTATCTTGAACAATGGCCAAAAATGGAGGTTAACACTCATGAACGTCTACGTTCGCCCAAACACAGCATCCAGGAAATCCTTTGCAGATGAAGTATCGGCATCAGTAGTAAGAGCGCAAACAGGCTTCCCAAACTCAGAAATCTTACTCACTGGTGACTTTAACATGTGGCTAATGTCAGTCCTTCACAAAAATGAGGTCACCAAATCACACGACAGCATCTGGGTGATCCCACCGCAAGCCAAGCCTGGTTGGCATAAGGAGGATTCTCATGGAAGTTCTCTACAAGGCAACATTGAAAATCTGGGTCTAAGAGCCTTAAACGGACGTTATCATGCTGACAAGCCACCTCGATTTTCCTACTTATCGAAAAAAGGCACTTCATTAATCGACTATACCTTCGTCAGCATCTCTTTGCTCCATCAAGTAGCAGGATACTGTCTTGGAAACAGAATAGAAAGTGATCATTGCCCGCAAGAAATCACTTTGAGTACTGGCTTAACACAACATAAAAAGGCAAGGGACTTGCCATCTGAGAGCCTCACAACCAACCTTAAACGCATCAAATGTTCCCTCAAGAATCTTCAATCCATATCAGCCGAGGCTAAACAAATAATTGAGCGCTAAACTTGCCCGGACAATATATGTGCCAACTGGTCAACATTTGCTACCGAACTTACGGATAGATTTGCGAAACCAACAAAATACGTAAACCAAATTGATCAAAAGAATATGCCACGCTCGAACGGTGAGATACTATCTGCAAAAAGAGCAATGAATCGCTCATGGCGGGCATTAAAAACCAATCCATCGGATCCCAGCAAAATAAAAAAAACTGAGAGAGGTACGTAATCATCTTAAGAAAGCAAAACGTGAACTACGCAAAAACCAATGGAACCTGTTTTGGGCCAAATTACAGTATGACATTAAAACAAACAACTCTGCCAGGTTCTGGCGCACAATTAATAGTGCATCTGGGCGCTCTTCCAAAGTCGCTTCTTCGAGCATTCTTGAAATAGAGTGGGTTGAATATCTTTCTTCCCACTTTAACGACCAGGAATTGCTCAGTAATGACCAATATCCACCTCTCAGGCACACACTATCACAATTAGAGATCGCCTCAGAATCTCATCTGAACACTTCAAACTCCTCAAAAAAGCTCAGTCACAAAATGACACCAACAAAAGTAACTCATTCGATCCTAAGCTGCGCCAATTTTGTGACAGTCCAGAAGGGAGAAATTGAAAAAATAATAAAAGAGGGACGTCATGACGGCGTGCCTGGCCCAGGGGGAATTCCTCAAGCCTTGTTCAAGGAAGATCCTATTTTTTGGGCTGCGGAACTAAGCCCCCTTTTTAATACTTGTCTCCAAAACAACATCATACCGCCCTCCTGGCGTGGATCTATCCTTGCACCAATCTTTAAAGGCGGGGATAAAAAATCTCCTGGGAATTACAGCCTCATTGCACTCATTGACAACGAAGCAAAGTATTTTGCGGGAGTGCTGCTACACTCACTTAGGTCATGGGCTGAGGAAAACTCCATAATTCCTCCGAATCAAACAGGTTTTACAATAAACACCGGAACCTCAGTCAATCTCATGTCCCTCTCATGCCTAATTGACCAAGCTAAATCCTGCTCTTGTCCACTTTATGTGGGGTTTATCGACTACCAAGCAGCCTTTGACAATGTCAACAGAAGCAAATTATGGCAGAAGCTGTCCAGTTTCAACATTCCAGCGGCCCTTCTAAGAGCCATACAACTCCTGCACCAGGACACATGGGTTAGAATTAAGATCGGGGATGGCTCAAGACTGTCTCGCCAGATTTAGACGGAAAAAGGCCTCAAACAGGGATGTGTCTTGGCCCCAATACTTTTCAATCTATTCCTAGCCGACCTTCCCGAAGTTCTCAATAAGGTAAATTCCCACGCTCCTAAATTATCTGGTTTGCCGCTGACAAACCTATTATATGCTGATGACGTGGTACTGTTAAGCAAAACAAAGATCGGAATGCAAAGACTTCTGGATGCCATTTCCGACTACTCAAACAATAATGAGCTTCGCATTAATAACAGGAAGACGAAAATTCTAGCGGTGCATTCAAGGAAAGCAAAGAAGCTGTCTTGGGCTTTGAATAACGAAAGCATTGTCGAATCCAACTGCCAAAAGTACCTTGGAGTCACTTTTAACAACAACGGAAAATACAAATCCCAACTAGAAGAGCAAAAAAGGAAGGGTACGGCACTTGCCTTTGCAATCGGACTAATCCAAAAGAAATTTCAAGGGCCTACTCTTGCACCCACACTTCAGGTGGCTCAGGCAAAAATCATTCCCACTCTAACTTATGGCAGTGAAGCTCTAAAAGGACTGGACAGTGACCATCTGGACAAAATAATCACTAATATCTACAGGTCCGTGTTCAAATTACCAAACCACACATCACCTGCACAACAGGGGCGTAACACAGGCCCCCGCAGCCCCCGCGGTGCGGGGGGCCCCCCGCGCTCCAGGGGCCCCCTCACTCAGCGGAGGGAGCAAGCAAGCCTCGACCTCTACTCTTCAGGACTAGTCCAATTTTAATGGTGCGATCAGTTGCGCACGGCCTCGGGCTGCAGTCCCCATGAACTAAAATAAATGGTGCGCACTGCTCTTCATTAATTATTTAAATAGTGCCGTGCGCACGCAGGGCCCCGGCCGGGCCTCTGAGGCTCGCCTCTCGCTTTCATAATTAAATTAAATGGTGCGCATGCGCGGCGGCGCGCAGTTGTCACCGCCGAAACGACACGTGTGCGCGGGTGGGGCACACTGCTATTATCATGTGGATGGCACCTAAAAGTGCGTGCGTGAGCGTGACTGAGGACTCGTGGGGAGGTGAGGCAGGCATCCCAGAGGACCCGACACGGACACAGCCCAGCCCGAGACCATTATTGAAGGAGTGGACCGTCATCTCCGTGCAGTCGGGCCGCCGAGCATGATTTCATTATTATAGTGCTAGCCCCTGCCTGGCTAGGCTAGCGGCTAGCCTTGCCCTGTCCTGCTGCCCCCTCGCGTCTGCCGCTGAAGGCCAGGCCTCAGGTGAGTGAGTCTCAGTCTGTCTGTCCGAGATGAGTCAGGTCGGGCAGGAGACAGGCCGCCACTCTTTGGAGCCTCGGCGCAGACCGTTCCCAGGGATTTTAGTATCGTCATTTGGGGCTCTTTCTTTGAGGGGGGCACAGGTTCAGGGTCTGAAATAGCAGGAGCGCTCACCTATTAATATTCACGAAAAGGCCAACAGTCTGCTTTTTTTTTTTGTGCCTTGTTGCTCTTTCTCATGCACGGTAAGGTTGAGAGGGAGGAATAATTTAACATGTATGCCGCCACCATCCCAAACAGCACCTTACGATTTGTGGAAATGTACAGTACCCGTCATTATGAAGATGGTTCCATCCAGCACTTTAGGAATGTGTGAGACGGTCCTCTGCACGCACGCTTCCTTGTTTCGCACACTTACATTTTCACAAAGCAGCACTAAGACTAGTCACCTCAGAGAAAGGTTCATGTGTCACTGTCCGTCGTGGACTTTTAGATCGTCTAAATCCTCTCTACTAAAGATTCCTGGGTTTAGACTAGTTAAAGGGGGCATTTACCCACCTGTCCGCAAACCCTGTGGTGGGCGTTCTTTTCAGGAAACATCTTTGTGGGAAAGATATTAAAACCTGGACAGGATTTGAATGGTTGCTAGACTTTCATGAAAGTTAAGATTGTAGATGAGCTGTTGATCTCAGGGCCTGTGTATGAACCCTACTTTTCAAGCCTCCTCACAGAAGTTGGCAAAAGTGTTATGTGTTATGATGTGCAGTGATGTGTTGTGATATGAGTGATGTGTTATGATGCGGAGTGATGTAGTGTGATGTGGAGTGATGTGGAGTGATGTGTTATGTTGTGGAGTGATGTAGTATGATGTGTATTGATGTGTAGTGATGTGGAGTGATGAGGTGATGTGTTATGTTGTGGAGTGATATGTTATGATGTGAGTGATATATTGTGATGTGTTTATGATGTGGAGTGATGTGTTATGATGTATTGTGAAATGAGTGATGTGTTGTGTTATGAGTGATGTGTTGTGATATGAGTGATGTGTTGTGATATGAGCAATGTGTTGTGGTGTGCTGTGTTATGAGTGATGTGTTACGTTGTGGAGTGACGTGACGTGATGTGATATGAGTGGTGTGTTGTGAGTGATGTGTTATGATGTGTTGTGATAAGAATGATGTGTTGTGATATGTTGTGTTATGAATGATGTTTTGTGATATGAGTGATGTGTTGTGATAAGAGTGATGTGTTACTAAAGATTCCTGGGTTTAGACTAGTTAAAGGGGGCATTTACCCACCTGTCCGCAAACACCTGGGATAGTATCCCATCTTCATAGGTTCATTTTCCTAAGAGTGAGACTTGCTTCAGAAAGCAGCTGAGAACTTGCCTTTTAAATGAGATTTAATTAATAGTGTGTTATGTAAGTCGCTGCTTTACATACGTGCTGGGATGGGCTTTTGTGCAGCTATTCTGCTTTAGAAATGTGGCTATCCATTCATTCATCCATCCATTCATTCATTTTTTTTCATTCATTCATTCACTTTACTTGTACAGATACTGCAATCCTCCTGGGCACAAAATTAATGGTATTGGAAATGGAAAAACTGAACGGTGACTTGGTGTCGGTCAGTGGCAGCGACCATGAAAAGAGACACTCTGTCAACTATCTTTAATCTAACAAAACCCTGTGGTGGGCGTTCTTTTCAGAAAACATCTTTGTGGGAAAGATGTTAAAACCTGGACAGGATTTGAATGGTTGTTAGACTTTCATGAAAGTAAGATTGTAATAAGCTGTTGATCTCAGGGCCTGTGTATGCACCCTACTTTTCAAACCTCTTCACAGAAGTTGGCAAAAGTGTTATGTGTTATGATGTGCAGTGATGTGTTGTGATATGAGTGATGTGTTATGATGCGGAGTGATGTAATATGATGTGGTATGATGTGGAGTGATGTGGAGTGATGTGGAGTGATGAGTTGTGATGTGTTATGCTGTGGAGTGATATGTTATGATGTGAGTGATATATTAAGATGTGTTGTGATGTGGAGTGAATTGAAGTGATGTGTTATGATGTGGAGTGATATGTTGTGATGTGGAGTGATGTGGAGTGATGTGAAGTGAAGTGTTATGATGTGGAGTGATGTGTTATGATGTGTTGTGAAATGAGTGATGTGTTGTGTTATGAGTGATGTGTTGCATTAGTGATGTGTTGTAATATGAGTGATGTGTTATGATGTGTTGTGATATGAGTGATGTGTTGCGATGTGTTGTGGTATCAGTGATGTGTTGTGATGTCAGTGATGTGGTGTGATGTGTTGTGATATGAGTGTAGTGTTGTGGTATGAGTGATGTGTTATGATGTGTTGTGATATGAGTGATGTGTTGTGTTATGAGCGATGTGTTGTGGTGTGCTGTGTTATGAGTGATGTTTTTAATACGAGTGATGTGTTATGTTGTGGAGTGACGTGATGTGGTGTGTTGTGTTATGAGTGATGTGTTA
The DNA here is from genome assembly GCF_964204655.1 of Triturus cristatus. NCBI lineage: Eukaryota > Metazoa > Chordata > Amphibia > Caudata > Salamandridae > Triturus > Triturus cristatus. The sequence goes on along the minus strand of NC_140584.1, from coordinate 1,210,201,556 downwards.
TGATGTGTTGTGATATGAATGATGTGATGTGTTTTGATATGAGTGATGTGTTATGATGTGTTGTGTTATGAGTGATGTGTTGTGATGTGTTGTGTTATGAGTGATGTGTTGCTTTATGTGATGTATTGTGATGTGTTATGAGTGATGTGTTGTGTTATGAGTGATGTGTTGCATTAGTGATGTGTTGTAATATGAGTGATGTGTTATGATGTGTTGCGATATGAGTGATGTGTTGTGATGTGTTGTGATATCAGTGATGTGTTGTGATGTGTTGTGATGTGTTGTGATATGAGTGTAGTGTTGTGGTATGAGTGATGTGTTATGATGTGGAGTGATGTGTTGTGATATGAGTGATGTGTTGTGTTATGAGCAATGTGTTGTGGTGTGCTGTGTTATGAGTGATGTTTTTAATACGAGTGATGTGTTATGTTGTGGAGTGACGTGATGTGATATGAGTGGTGTGTTGTGTTATGTGTGATGTGTTATGATGTGTTGTTATATGATCGATTGATTGATTGATTGATTGATTGATAGGGGATTTGTATTGCGCTACTTTGCCCAAGGGCGTCAAGGCGCAGAAGATGGAAAAACAATCAGTCAAGTAGCAGGAAAGAAACATTAGGGATAGGCCTCAGAGAAGAGCAGAGTTTTAAGTGCTCGACTAAACAAAATAGGGGATTCCTGAATCCTAAGGTCAAGGGGAAGCTCATTCCAAAGTCTGGGGGCAAGGGCGAAAAAGGCCCTGCCTCCCCACCTTGCCTTCACAACCCGGGGGACGGTAAACAACTTTAGACTAGTGGATCGCAGAGCCCTGCCTGGGGTGTAGTAGGACAAGAGAGACCTGATGCCCTCGGCCCCTGCGTCATGGAGAGCCCGATGAATAAGGATCAGAGTTTTGAATTTTATCCTGGCATACACCGGTAGCCAGTGAAGATGTTTCCTGATCGTGGTTCCCGAGGAACGCCTAGGGGCATTAACAATGAACATTGCTGCCGCGTTCTGAACCACTTGCAGCCGGTGGACCAGTTTGTTGTTCATCCCGAGGTAGAGGGCATAACAATAGTCCAGGTGCGAAGATAAAAGAGCAACCGAGACTAGTTTCCGGGCGTCGGGCGTGAGGTAGTGGGTGAGCTTTCTCAACACCCTTAAAACCCCACAGCAGGTGGAAACAGTCCTATTTACCTGTTTGTCAAAGGTAAGAGAGGTGTCAAATAGGACTCCCAGGTTACGGGCAGCCAGGGAGGGCTGGGGGCAGATTCCCAGAGTCGATGGCCACCAGTCGGCTGACCACACCTTCTTATTACTCCCGAACACCAGAACCGGCGTTTTTTCCCCATTCAATTTTAAGAAGCTAGATGTCATCCAGCCTGCCACGGCCTCCATACAGTTCCTAAAATTTAGGGTTGTAGATCCAATGGATTGTGACAACGCCGTCGACAACCCTCAGCAAAGAACTTTGGCTTTTTTTCTGTGGTCACTTATAAATTCGTTCAAATTTGATTGTACATAATCATATCTTGACCATATTGTCATTATCATTTTATCGCCGTTCACGCTGTCTTCACCTATTGTGCTCACTGCGCCGTTCACTATCACTAGCACGCCCAGTGCTCACTTGTGTGTTTTTGGTCATCTGTACCTTTATTGTACCGTAGTGCTGTTATAACTACCTGCAATACAAACCTTTTTCTACTCTCTTGGTGGTCTCCCGTCCTTTCCCTTGTGATTTCATTATTGTTTTGAAATTTGCCTTTGAATGACTTCCAGTTGAGACATTGTTGTTTTGTTAAACATTATCGCCCGGTCTCTGCTGGGATAACGGGTACACTCCTGTTGTTTGTTTCTTTCCAGCCTGCCACGGCCTCCATACAGTTCCTAAAATTTAGGGTTGTAGATCCAATGGATTGTGACAGGGAGACCATAATTTGGGTGTCATCGGCGTACGAGAGTACTTCCAGACCAAAAGATCTAACAAGCCTAGCAAGTGGGGCCACATAAACGTTGAAAAGAGTTGGGCTCAGGGAAGAGCCCTGCGGGACCCCACAATGCAAAGGCTTGGCAGCGGAGAGGAAGTCACCCAATTTGACCCTTTGCTCCCTGTTATTGAGGAAGGATGTAAGCAGGCTGAGGGCCAGACCTTCCACCCCCATGTCACTGAGACGGGAGGCCAAGATGGAGGGGGACAGGGTGTCAAACGCCGCGGTGAGGTCGAGTAGGATCAGCAGCGTAGTCTGACCCCTATCGACCTTGGCGCGGATGTTGTTAACCACCACCGTAAGGGCTGACTCAGTGCTGTGCTCCCTTCTGAAACCATGCTGAGATGGATCAAGCTGGCAGGTTTTATCCAGAAAGGAGCTAAGATGGAAATTCAGGTGGGCCTCCAACATCTTGGCCGGGGCAGGAAGCAGAGAAATGGGGCGAAAGTTTTTTAAGGCCTCAGGGTCCAGGGTGGTCTTCTTCAGAAGGGGCTTTACAATGGCTGTTTTCCAGGAGGATGGAAAAGTCCCACTGGATATGGCCCTATTCATGACTGCCAGCATGGGGGGCATTAAGGTAGCCTTACAAGTTTTTAAGATTTTAAGCGGGCAGGGGTCAAGAGGCGAACCTGACTTAAGGGAGTCCAAAAGTCTCTCTAGGTCCAGGGCTGTAAGAGGAGGGAAACTGGAATAAGTTTCCGCAGGGGGAACAGGATTCCCCAAAACCGAGGGGAAAGGCTGTGTAAGATTATCTGCCTGGAGGGCTGTGTGAATATTTAAAATTTTTGTGTGAAAAAAGGAGGAGATTTGATCACAGAGTTCTTGTGAGGGGACTATAGGGTCAGGGTGATGAATAAGAGATAAGGTGTCCACAATTTTAAACAAGTCTCCAGGGGAGATAAGAGAGGAGGTGAGGTTGGAGAAATAAGATTGTTTTTCGTCCAGCACCGCCGCTTTGTAGATTTTAAGAAGCTTTCTATGTTTGGTCCGACCTTCGGCATCGGGCTGGGATCTCCAAAGCCTTTCTTGCCTCCTGCATACCTGCCTCTGAGTTCTAAGGGAGTCAGAATACCAAGGGGCCGTAGAACGTTTCCTAGCACAGTATACTGATTTAAGGGGGGCCAGGGAGTCCACTGCCTTCGCGATGGTATTCGCAAGTTCCCGTGCTGATGAGTCGATATCCTGTGAGGGAAAAGACTCAAAATTAACAATAAAGGGGCCATGGATTGGTCAGTCAGGCTCCGGAAATTTCTCTTCTGCACCCAGCAGTTTGTGTCTTTTCTGAGAGCAAAAGAGGTACAGTAAGAGAATTCCATGGAGACTGCATGGTGATCAGTCCAGGAGAGAGGAAGAAGTGGACCCACCTCTAACCTAGAGTCATTCGTAAACACCCCATCCAATGTGTGACCGGCAATGTGAGTGGGGGAAGAAACGTTTTGAAGTAGATTGAAAGAGGCCAATGGATCCACAAGAGATGACGTATCACTGGAATTACTATTTTCCAGGTGGAAATTAAAATCCCCAAGAATAGTAAGGGAGGGCCTGTTAAGAAAAGGCTCTATAACTTCCAAAAGATCAGAACAAAACGAGGATCTGGGGCCTGGAGGTCTATAGATAAGAATCCCTGAAAAATTTTCTGAGGGAGAGGAACTGAGAGAGAAAAACATAGCCTGAAAAGAATTATGAGGAGAGGGAAGAGACTCCATACGGCAGGTAAAAGCAGTCTTATATATAATGCCAATTCCGCCCCCTTTTCGGCCCTCTCTGTCCTGTCTTACCATAATGTAGCCGTCAGGGAGAGCATTAAGCAAATCAGGGCTAGCTGAGTCCGAACCCCACGTTTCCGTTACGAAGACCCAAGAGGGTTTTCTTTGGGATACGAAGTCTCTAAAGGCTATATTATTTTTGACCAGGGAACGGGCATTAATAAGGTAACCTGATTCTTTCGGGGGGGATGGGGGCTCTTGTATCCCTAATTTCAAGCGGGTGTTAGTGTCTGGAACCTGGATGGCTTGCCCCGACTCTTTCAGACATCTGCAATGCACACCACAACACAAGTGTACAGGAGTGCACTTGTGATGACATTTTAACATAGGAGGTCTGAGAGAGGTGAGAAAGTTTTTTGAGTACCTTCGGGTACAGGATGGGGAGCGAGGACGCCGGGCAGCATCCCTAGCCCCTAGCGCTTCCTTCGCGCTGACGAGCGCAGACGGGCAGGACTCTGGCATGACTCCGGCCTGAGTCCGGCCCGTCCGCAATGCGTGTCCGCTGCGCGGAGGAGACATCATCCCCTTAAGTAGAAGACTAGAGCGCGTCCGCGCGCTCCAATACCCCCAAAATGGCCGCCAAAAACCTGTGTCGCCTCTCCGGGAGTGAGCTCTCAGCGTCGATGCTCAGCTGAGAGCCGCCCGAAAGCGACTGGTCGCGGGAGCAATGAGGCACCTTCCAAGGTAGGACGGACTACAAATGAGGGCTCTGTGGGGAATGTGAGCGCCAAGCACAATGCACAATGCTGCTACAAAGCTTTTGAACAGGGCACAAGGTTAAAATCCTGTTAAAACAGGTAACATAAAAATAACAATTTTAAAAAGTTTTCAGGGCAAGAGTGCGAGAGAGAACCTCCCGGCTTGTCGCCTCAGGAGGGGAAGAAACGACTGATGTGTTATGAATGATGTGATGTGTTGTGATATGAGTGATGTGTTATGATGTGTTGTGTTATGAGTGATGTGTTGTGATGTGTTGTGTTATGAGTGATGTTTTGCTTTATGTGATGTATTGTGATGTGTTATGAGTGATGTGTTGTGATATGTTGTGTTATGAGTGTTGTTTTGTGATATGATTGATGTTTTGTGATAAGAACGATGTTTTGTGATAAGAGTGATGTTTTGTGATAAGAGTGATGTGTTGTGATAAGAGTGATGTGTTGTGATAAGAGTGATGTGTTGTGATAAGAGTGATGTGTTGTGATAAGAGTGATGTGTTATGAGTGATGTGTTGTGATGTGTTATGTTATGAGTAATGTGCTATGATGTGTTGTGTAATGAGTGATAGGTTGTGATGTATTGTGTTATGTTAGGACTTCTAAAGCACAACGAATACCCAGAGGTGTCTTGGCTCTAGCTCACAAGTCCTTGACATACACAGAGGGAGGGGTCAGGAGAGTTAAAGAGGCAGGTTTTCAGCAGTTTCCGAAAGGCCCGTGTGTTGGGGGCATTTGGAATGTGCAGCGGAAGCGCTTTCCAGCATTTCAAGGCGCAAACAAGAACCTCCTTCCTCCCCATGCTGCTGGAACTATACCAACTATGAATAAGAAGAGGGTGGCTGTTGGCATTCAAACAGTTTTGTTCCTATGCCTGCCTGTTTTGCATTGCTTACTAATGAAGACATTATGATTGAAATTGCTTCCTCAGTTCACGTTATTATCATGCACAACCCTTGACAGTCGCTAGTGTGTTGCATGCAGATAATTCACCAGTCTATTTCTCTTGACTTTCGCAGGATACTGAGATATATCTTGTGTACTTCTCGTGTATATTGTCAGTCGAGTTTTTATGGAATTGCAGGTTTGGGTTTGTCTTTCAAAGTTTCAAGGTATTGTCCATTAATGTCAATTCTATTTCAGACCTTTCATAGTTGTTCTTTGTTCTTCAGCCATAGGCAGATCCTGAGACAATAGGATCGCTCCTTGGCATTGTTCTAATTGCTGCCTCAGTTAAATAATCTGCTTTTTACAGTATTGTTCCAAATGGCGTAGCTTGTATGTTAAGAGTGTTTCCCACTTTCTCATTAGAACTTAGAGAAAGACAATATAGAGGCATTTCATTTAAATGTTGGAGGTTTTAAATCAAAATATTCTGGATTTCTGTGTGGTAGGGCAAAGTGGTAGATGGTGGGCCGTGCCGCTGGGGGAGGGGGGGCCCCCTCCATGTGCTTTGCAGGGGGCCCCCTCAAGTTTCGTTACGCCACTGCTGCACAAATCAGGCTGGAATTTGGCATCTGCAAACAACGACTGGCCAGAGCCATGTCCTTCCTCGTGTGCTGTCACAAGTTGAGGTTATTAAAGGAGGGAAGTTTAGGTTACCATCTGTGGGCCTGCATTGATAACAACTTATGGCAAGCAGGACACGAATATTGGTCAAAAGGCTTAAAAACTCTGTGCCTAAATGACCTCTGGATCCTGCATGCCAGTCAGAAGGAATTCAAAAGGCTAGCGAAAATCAGCACCAAACGACTATCAAGAGTGGAAGACAAAGCCAGTCTTGCCAAAAGAAGTCATGGGTGGATGACTCTTCAATCCTATGCCTTACTAATCCCACAGCCGTACCTTACTACATTGTTTAGTGCTCGGACGAAACTAAGTTTTTTAAAACAGAGACTGGGAGTCATTAATCTGTTAATACACCGGCCAAAATGGAAAAGAGAACATGGAAAAGTACAGTGCTGACTTTGTGGGTCCCCCAAAGAAGACATTACACACATCATATGCCTGTGTCCTCTACTACTGACAGAGAGACGGGCTTTACTCAAGCATCACTGGAATAGAAACATGATTAGAAGCTGTAGAGCAGCAGTCTTGGCCTGTTTCGATCCTAGGAACACTAAACTAATTTGTGCCCTAGTAAGATTTATGGAGTGCGCTGCAAAAAAACATACTGAGCTGTCCAGAGTCTGCGACCCCCCATTGGAATAATGCTGCCAAATCCTTACTTGCTGCTTCCGGCTCCCTTGAATATGACTTTTAAACTGAAGTTTTTTATTATCTATACACATCAATTTTTTAATGAAATCATCGTCTCAAATTAACTTTGAATTTTAAATGTTTGTATTTGCAATGGTTTACTTTTAAATCACGCAATAAAGTTTATTATTAGAAGTCCAGAAATGGAGAGACCGGCACCCCCGGAAACCGAGACACCCCTCCGCCAGCCGAGGCGAAAGTACATATCCCCAAGGATGTCGTCAAAGAGTACTACAAGAACGACGACATCCAACGATGGTTCAAGGCCTACGAAGTAGCCATGACCGCCCATCGGGTACCCCGAAAAGATTGGGGTGCCGGCCTATGGGGAGGGTTCCTCAGCGAAGGCAGAGACACCCTGCTACAACTCCCAGACGAGGTGATGACCTCTTATGACCATATGAAGGAGGCCCTGCTCACCCGCTATGGTCTCACCTCAGAGATGTACCGCCAGCGCTTCCGGGACTGCAAGAAGCTCCCCGGTACCACCTGGGTGGAATACGTAGACTTTTTTAGCAGAGCCCTGGAAGGTTGGATCAAGGGCAGCAAGGTCACCTCCTACGAACAACTGTTCGACCTCATTGTATGGGAGCACCTCTCCAACAACTGCTTCATCGAGCTGAGACAGCACCTCCTCGACAGCAAGCTGACCGAGCCGCGGAAGCTCGCTGCCGAGGCCGATCGATGGGTGAACACCCGGGTCCATCGGAACTCGATGGGGGAATACCAACGGAACACCACGGGGCCCCCCCGCCAGCGGGGCGGAGGAGGGGGATCGAACAAGAACAGAGACTTTCCAGCGGGGCCACCCCGGAGTCCTCCCCGGGGACCGCCCTCGAACCGCACGTCCCCGTCCCTCGCCGAAGAGGGGCCCCCCCAGCCCGACCAGGGCCTCGACCGACGGTAACGTGCTACAACTGCCAACAGCCAGGGCACTATGCCAGTGACCCTACCTGCCCCGTGAACCGACGAGCGGGGACCACCGGGCCACCCCCCCGCCAGTTGGCGGCCGCTGCCCTGGGGGAAGGGGGAGAAGAGGAAGAGAACTACGAGTGGGAACCCGCCGCCATGACCTTGGTATGCCTGGGCAGCCGGGAAATGGTACCCCGGGCTCCCATCCCGAGCAACACCCAGAAGTACCAACAGTGGGTCACCATTAATGGACGCCGGGCCGAAGCCCTCCGAGACACCGGAGCCAGCGTGACAGCCGTCCGCTGCCACTTGGTGACCCCCGAACAGATCTTGCCTAATGTACTGTGCCCCGTCCGGTCGGCAGACAACACCGAGAGCTTGTGCCAGATGGCCCGGATCCCCTTCGAGTGGGGGGGAGTGTCGGGCATGCTGAAGGTAACCGTCCGCGACGACGCCCCCGTGGACTGCCTCCTCAGGAACGACCTGGAAAGTTCCCCCTGGGCCCACGTCGAGCGCCGAGAGCATCTGGGGATGCTGGGACTGCCCGAATGGGTCTGCGCAACCACCCGGTCCATGACCGCCCGGGCCATCCGATCGAGCATAGATGCTCCCCCCAAAGAGCCGGAGTGGCCCGAGCCACCACCTCCCTCCGTCGAAGAAGAAGCCGACGCCGAGGCCGGGCCGCCAGAACTCGCCCCGGACGAGGTCGCCGCGCTCGGCGACCTCCCCGAACTCGCCCAATGGCGCTAGGAAGGTGGCCCCACAAGGGAGCAGTTCCGCCAAGAACAGAAGACCTGCCCCTCCCTCGAAGGGACCCGACAGCAAGCAGCCGCCCAGGCCGCCGGAGACCAGACGGGGACCCACTGGGTCTATTGGGACAATGACCTCCTCTACAGCGAGCAGAAGACCGCAGAATTGGGGGCCAGCCGCGTGCTGGTGGTCCCCCTCAGATTCCGGGACTTCCTCCTCAATCTGGCACATGATGTGCCCCTCGCCGGGCACCTGGGGCAGGACAAAACATACAGCCGCCTAGTGACTCACTTCTACTGGCCCCGAATGCGGAAGGACGTGGACAATCATTGCCGAACCTGCCCGACCTGCCAAGCCAGCGGGAAGAGCGGGGGAAGGGTCAAAGCCCCTCTCTAGCCCTTTCCAATAGTAAACACCCCGTTCGAGCGAGTGGGGATCGAAATCGTGGGGCCCCTGGACCCCCGAACCTCCCAAGGACATCGCTTCATCCTCGTCCTGGTCGATCATGCCACCCGATACCCCGAGGCCATCCCTCTCCCAACAGTGACGGCCCCTGTGGTGGGCCGGGCCTTGATGGTAATCTTCTCCAGAGTAGGTTTCCCCCGGGAGGTTGTGAGCGACCGAGGCACCAACTTTATCTCGAAGTATATGCGGTCCCTGTGGCAACAATACGGGGTCACCTACAAGTTCACCACCCCGTACCACCCCCAGGGGAACGGACTAGTCAAACGATTTAACCGGATGTTGAAAGGAATGATCAAAGGCCTGGAGGAGCCCCTGAGACGCAAATGGGACGTCCTGCTTCCCTGCCTCCTGTTTGCCTATCGGGAGGTCCCGCAAAAGTCTCTGGGGTTCAGCTCCTTCGAACTCTTCTACGGACACCCTGTCCGAGGCCCTCTCAGCCTGGTCAAGGAAGGCTGGGAGACCACCATCCAAGATGCTCCCCCCGACGTCTACCGGTACCTCCTGACCCTGCGAAACCAAACCCGGAAATTCAGGGAACTGGCCGAAGCACACCTCGAGGCCAGCCAGGAGGAAATGAAACGCTGGTATGACCAGAACGCCTCCTCCATCGAGTTCGAGCCAGGCCAGCAGGTCTGGGTCATGTCGCCCGTCGACCCCTGTGCCCTCCAAGACAAGTGGACCGGGCCCTTCAAGGTGGTCGAGAAGAAGAGCCCCGTCACCTACCTGGTCGACCTGGAGTCCCCCAGGAACCCCCTCCGGGTCCTCCACACCAACAGGCTCAAACCCCACTTTGCCCAAACAGAACTTAGCCTGTTGATGGCTACGGACAATGGGGCCGAGGACGACTCCGAACCCCTACCCGACCTCCTGAAAACCTCCGAAAAGGACGGCTCCGTGGAGGGAGTCATCCTCTCCGCCACCCTGACTCCAGATCAGCGCCGAGATTGTCAAGGACTGCTGCATCGCTTCGCTGCTCTCTTCTCCCTCACTCCCGGAGTCACCCGATGGTGCGTCCATGACGTCGACACCGGGGACAGCCCCCCCCATGCGACACCGAGCCTACCGGGTCCCCGAGCGAGTGCGGGCCTGCATCCACGCCGAGGTCGCTAAGATGTTGGCCCTGGGGGTCAATTCAATTCAATTAAGCTTTATTCGGTACAAATTAATGACCATAAAAGCACAATACACAAACATGATAAGAAAATACAAGGGCAAGTTATAGTAGACATAAAATAAATTAATTAATACTAATTAAAAATTAGGAGTATTTGCACCCTTGATTAAAAACACATACTTTTCCTGGAATTGATGTATTTGTTTAAAAAGGTTGCAGTATAAAAACAAATATCCGCAGATTGCAAGTTAAAAATCAGTTTCATTGCATGCTCAACTGTCCTTGTTTCATATTTAACAAACATCGGTTTGAGAAGGGCAATGCGAAAATTAGAATACAATTTACAAAACAGCATAAAGTGCAATGTACTTTGCGTGGAAATCCCGTCACATCTACAAGGCCCATATGGATGTTTTTTCATTGTTGGATGGGCTACCAGATGGTGCACCATTCCAAATCTGAGTCTTGTTAACACAAATTTATGCGACGGTCTTGTGACCAAGGTTAAGTAGACAGGAAATCCATCCGTAGATAAATATCTGTTATAAAACGTGACAGTGGACAGAGTTCCGGCGGCAACAGCCCTCTTTCTCTCACCAAAGGCCAGAAAAATCCTTTTTAGCTCGACTTTGGGGATCAGTAAAACTGCTTTGGGATCATTTACAATGTTCAGGTTAAAAATATCTGAAAAACATACAATGATGTATTTTATCCAGGGTATTGCTACAAATTTGTCTAATCGCAAACAGTCCTGGATAATAGACCTAGTAAAAGACTTCTCATCCTTCAGCCAAATAGACCGCCAGGTCATCAAAGGCCTAAGGGATAAAAAGTCAAGTAGGTAATTAACCGATAATTCCTGATGACTCAAAACATTGGAGGCCGATGCTGGCAAGCATAGAAGTTTTTTAAGGAAATTTTTTTCTTCCAGCTGCAAGTTATGGGCGCAACGATAACCCCAAATTCCTGCCCCATACAGTGCAATTGTTACACATCTGGCCTGGTAAATTTTAAGCATGTCCTCAGTCCTACGGTCCCCAATTTTAGCGGCAAATCTAAAGATGCCGTGGGCATTTCTAGCCATTTTGTTGCGTATATTATTGAATTCATAAGTCCACTTCTTATCACTAGAAAAGGTAATACCTAAATAACAGAATTTATCCACTTGTTGCACCTTTACATTGTCAATAATACCCTTTCATAGTCTGTTTTGGATTCTTGGGACCACAGATCATGGTGTACGTTTTTCCTTTGTTAATAACTAATTTCCTATCTTTAACAAAGGATGCAAAGCTATCCATCAACCGCTGCAATCCTACAGGAGTTCTGGATAACAAAACAGCGTAATCGGCGTATAATAACACCGGCACTGAGACACCATTGATCATAGGAGCATCTGCGTTAACTTCCTTTAAAATAGCATCGATTCCATTAATAAATAAAATGAATAAAAGAGGAGCTAAAACTCAACCCTGCCTTATGCCACGTTTGACACTAAAGTTTGGGGTACATTCTCCCTTCCTACCAAAACGCACACAAGTTTTTAATTTCTCATACATCCTGGCAAGAAAAAATATTATACCCTCCGGTGCTCCCATATTCAACAAGGTTGGCCACAAAATTGAGTTGTCAACCATGTCGAAAGCGCTGCTTAAGTCAGCGAAGCATAGGTACATAAGGCCGGGTTTTGCATCACTGTACTTCCCGATCAACAGTTCTAAATTGACACATTGATCAGGCGTACCCCTGCCTTTCCTAAAACCATACTGGCCCTGGGGGTCATCGAACCCTCCGACAGTCCATGGGCCAGCCCTGTGGTCCTGGTGCCGAAAGCTGCCGCCCCCGGCACCACCCCGGAGCTCCGGTTTTGCGTGGACTATCGGGGATTGAATGCCGTCACCAAAACCGATGCCCATCCCATTCCTCGGGCAGATGAACTGATCGACCGCCTAGGAGCAGCCCGCTACCTTAGCACCTTCGACCTCACCGCCGGATACTGGCAGATCGGGCTCACCCCGGCGCCCAAGAGCGTTCCGCTTTCTCCACCCCCGATGGCCATTACCACTTCTGCGTGATGCCCTTCGGCATGAAGAATGCCCCGGCGACCTTCCAGAGACTGGTAAATAAGGTACTGGCCGGCCTAGAAGCGTTCAGCGCCGCCTACCTGGACGATATTGCGGTGTTCAGCAGCCACTGGGCCGAGCACCTGAGGACTTACCGTAAAAGCCAGCAAGTGTCAGATAGGCCAAGGATCAGTAACCTATCTGGGACATCAAGTGGGGAGCGCCCATGTGGCTCCCCTCCAGCCAAAGATCGACGCCATCGTGGCCTGGGAGCCCCCAACCACCCAAACCGCTGTGAGGGCCTTCCTGGGACTCACAGGCTATTACAGGCGGTTCATTCAGAACTATGGAAACATTGTGGGACCCCTCACGGGGCTCACATCAAAGAAGCAGCCAAAGAGGGTGCACTGGACGCCCCGCTGTCAGGCAGCCTTCGAGACCCTCAAGACAGCGATGTGTACCGCTCCCGTGCTACAAGCCCCCGACTACAGCAAAGAGTTTGTGGTGCAGACGGATGCCTCGGAGTACGGAGTCGGGCTGTCTTGTCCCAAGTGAACTCTGAGGGGGTTGACCAGCCGGTGGCCTTCATCAGCCGGCGCCTGCTGCCCTGGAAGCAGAGATGGAGCACCATTGAACGGGAGGCCTTCGCCGTGGTGTGGGCCCTCAAGAAGCTCCGGCCCTACCTCTTTGGCACCCACTTTCGGGTCCAAACCGACCACCGACCTTTGCGGTGGTTAATGCAGATGAGAGGCGAGAACCCGAAGTTGTTGCGATGGTCCATCTCTCTGCAGGGGATGGACTTCACTGTAGACCATCGGCCCGGCAACGACCACGCCAACGCCGACGGCCTGTCCCGCTTCTTCCGCCTCGGCGAGGAGAACCCCCAAGACGATGGGTGACTCTCCCTGCCTTAAGCTGGGGGGGCGCCTGTTGGACCCGGCCTCGTGGCGTGGTCCCGAACCCTCCTACCCAACCCGACGGGGGCAGCCCCCACCCTTCGGGGTCCCCTGGATTGTACCCCGCTACCCGCACCAGCCTTCGCGACGCGGCCCGCCCCGGCCTCCGTCCCAGTGAAGCCCCGACATCGGGGCGCCAAGACCCGACCAAGGGGGGTCGAGTGGCCACTCCACAGATCCCGGAGGAGGAGAGTTTCGATGGGGCCCCCAGCCGTCCCCCGACGCCTGGCTCAGATCGCCCTCCGGCCTCCCTAGGCGCTGGCTCCACCCCCCGCTGGGTGTCTGGACTCTCTCATCCCGGCTAGGCCTGGGCGGCAAATTCCGTTCCGCTCGCGGAATTTGCGGAATTTGCGTAATTTCGCGTTCCGCGGAGGACGCGAAATTGCTCAAAAGTCTGCTTTCCGCGATTTCGCGAAATTTTTGCTTGTTCGCGTTCTCAAAATGCATGTTCGCGAGATATTTCTCCTCGAGCACGCAAACAGCAATTGCGAACAGGAAAAAAGCATCGCGAACAAGCAATTCCGCGTGTTCGCGGAATTTCTGCGTGTTCGCGGAGATTTTTTACCGTTTCGCGGAGATTTGCGTAACGCAATTGCGCAAATTCCGCCCACCCCTAATCCCGGCCCCTCCGACCCCCCCAGGCACGAGGGTCCGGACATCAAAGGGCTCCAGCCCTATATCTGGGGCAGCCCAAAACCAGGACGGCAGTTGTATCCTGGAGTCAAGAGCCCTGCTGATCGGATCGCGGCTGACCCTACGGAGAGAGACTCATTACCTGGAGCTTGGAACTCGAGCCCTGCTGACTGCGTCGCGGCTCCCCCTTGCTGAGAAGAAGACCCTCACGGAACATCGGAGCCCTGCTGACCTCGTCGCGGCTCGACCTCGCAGAAGTAACCATCGGAGCCCTGCTGACCACGTCGTGGCTCGACCTCGCAGAAGTAACCATCGGAGCCCTGCTGACCTCGTCGCGGCTCGACCTCATCGAGGCAATCCCCCGAGCCCTGTGGACGACGTCCCGGCTCCCGGAAACCCCCCAGCTCGAGGATTGAGAGCTGGGCGCAGGGTGTTCCCGTACCAGGCTGGTACTGAGACTGTCCCGCTACCACATCCCTACAAGACTTTGAGACTCTTATTACCACAGAAATCTGCCTTGATTACCGATAAAGACTTGTGAGAATTGATACCCTGGTTGTGTCCCTTTGTGGTGGTGGGGTTGCTTGGCTGGTACGATCATAGGAGAAGGACCTCGCCCAGGAGGCTTCTCAGCAGCGCTCGGCTACTTGCCTACGGAACGGTGGCTCTCGGGGTGGTCAGTCCGACACCATCTAACTCCCCGGAGGGCGCCCTTCTAACAGGCAAGAATACTTGTCATTTGTGGAAGGAAGACTGAATACATGCAGTTCCACGCAGGGCTGAGATGCTCCCTCACCCTTGGCTCCGTTAACAGCGCAATAGCATACAGACGCGCGTAATTTGGACCCCATCTCAGGTAGGGCCTAACGTAAATAGATGGGCCCTCCAGCCCCCGCGAACAGGCAGGGGGGTGGTGCATGCGGCGTTCTAGCTCCTCCCCGCCCCTCCTCTCGCTTCACCCATTAACATTAGGAAGCATACACATATGCAAGTACCCTAGCTTATGCACGACCCGCATTACTATGTACATGTGGAATATTAGAGATTGTATAGTTTTTGTTTAGTGTTTATAGAGTACTGGTTGGTGTGAAAATATGGGGACAAAAAAGTCTGTTCCTTTATTTGCTGAGCATAAAGTGGATAATATACAAAGATATATACAAAAAGTGTGTTTCTTTTCCTGTAACCAGCATGCAATGCAGCCTGGTTCCCCACCAAGTGTCAAGTTGGTAAATGTCACTGTATGATATTGTATACTAAAGATGGCAACTTGTACTATGCTTAAACTGTGAAAAACCAATAAAGACAATAAAAAATGTTTAAAAAATCTAGCGACTCCAGAATGATCACCTGGCAGATTTTACCTTGTAGAACGCCTCTTCAAAGACCAGGAGAGGGCCTGAGAAGCCGATGACCAGCAAGGGCTGCGCTGCCAGGAGCGAGAAGATGATTCCCAGCGCAGAGGTGGAGATAATGAGCTCCGAGACCCCCATAAGACCCTCCGTCTTCTCTCCTATGTAGGGCGACAACAAGTTTCAGAGTGACATCACACAGCTTCCAACCATAACCAATGAACACCCCGATGAACGCAACCGCTTGTGCCTCTGTGACCTACCAGACCCCACTTGCACACTGAGGACCCTCCTACCACACAACACAGAAGTGATCAGTTCTGGCCTGCTTACCAGGCCCACCAGGCTCTGCCTGGATTCACAAACAAACCACTCCAACAACAATAGCACAAGTCTGGATAAAGACACTCAGCAGCCATTGTCGCCCCTGGCACCCAGCGGACAGCCTGGCTCCTGGCTCTCAGAAGACAGCATGGCTCCTGCCACTCAACAGACAGCCTGGCTCCTGGCACTCAGCAGACAGCCTGGCACTCAGCAGATAGCTGGGCTCCTGGCACTCCACACACAGTCTGGCTCCTGGCCATCTGTAGACAGCCTGGCGCCTGGCACTGAGCAAATATCCTCCCTCCTGACACTCATCAGACATCCTCACTCCTGGCTCCCAGCAGACAGTGTGGCTCTTGGTTTGGCAGTCAGCATACAGCTTGTATCTTGACACTCAGCAGACAGTCTGGCTTCTGGCACTCAGCAGACAGCCTAGCTCCTGACAATCATCAGGAAGCGTAGTTCCTGGTACTCCACAGACAGCCTGGCTCTCAGCAGGCAGCCTGGTTCCTGGCACTCAGCACACAGCCTTGCTCCTGGCACTCAGCACACAGCCTAGCACTCAGCAGACAGTCTGGCTCCTGGCGCTCAGCAGACAGTCTGCTCCTGGCACACAGCAGGCAGCCTGGCTCCTAGCACTCAGCAGATGCCCTGGCTCCTGGCACTCAACAGACATCCTGGCGCTCAGCAGATAGCTGGGCTCCTGGCACTCCGCACACAGCCTGGCTCCTGGCCGTCTGTAGACAGCCTGGCGCTGAGCAAATATCCTCCCACCTGACACTCATCAGACATCCTCACTCCTGGCTCCCAGCAGACAGTGTGGCTCTTGGTTTGGCAGACATCATACAGCCTGTATCTTGACACTCAGCAGACAGTCTGGCTTCTGGCACTCAGCAGACAGCCTAGCTCCTGACAATCATCAGGAAGCGTAGTTCCTGGTACTCCACAGACAGCCTGGCTCTCAGCAGGCAGCCTGGTTCCTGGCACTCAGCACACAGCCTTGCTCCTGGCACTCAGCACACAGCCTGGCACTCAGCAGACAGTCTGGCTCCTGGCACTCAGCAGACAGTCTGCTCCTGGCACGCAGCAGGCAGCCTGGCTCCTAGCACTCAGCAGATGGCCTGGGTCCTGGTACTCAACAGACAGCCTGGCTCCTGACACTCAGCAGATATCCTCGCTCCTGACACTCAGCAGACATTCTCAATCCTTGCACTCATCCGACATCCTCACTCTTGGCACTCAGCAGACAGCCTGGCTTTGGGCACTCAGCAGACAGCCTAGCTCCTGGCACTCAGCAGACAGCCTGGCTCCTGGCAGACAGCCTGGCTCCTGATACTCAACAGACAGACTCACTGTTGGAACATAGCAGACAGCCTGGCTCTGGACACTCAGCAGACAGTGTGGCTCCTGGCATTTGGCAGACAGCCTGGCACTCAGCAGACACCCAGGCTCACTGGCACTCAACAGACAGCCTGGCTCCTGGCACTCAGCAGAAAGCCTGGCTCCTGGCACTCAGCAGACAACCTGGCTCCTGGCAGACAGTCTGGCTCCTGGCACTCAGCAGACAGCCTGGCTCCTGACAGTCAGCAGACTGTCCGGTTCCTGGCAGTCAGTAGATAGCCTGCCACTCAGCAGACAGGTTGGCCCTTGGCACTTAGCAGACAGCCTGGCACTCAGCAGACAGCCTGACTCACTGGCACTCAGCAGACAGAATGTATCCTTGCAGTTAGTAGACAGCCTGGCTCCTGTCACTCAGCAGACAGCCTGGCTCCTGGCATTTAGTAGACAGCCTGGCTCCTGGCACCCAGCAGACTGCCTGGCTCCTATCAGACAGTCTGGCTCCTGGCACTCAGCAGACAGCTTGGCTCCTGGCACTCAGCAGACAGCCTGGCTCTTGGCACACAGCCTGGCTACTGACACTCATGCGACAGACTGGCTCCTGGCACTTGGCAGACAGCCTAGCACTCAGCAGACAGCCTTGCTCCTGGCACTCCGCATACAGCATGGCTCCTATCAGACAGTCTGGCTCCTGGCACTCAGCAGACAGCCTTGCTCCTAGCACTCCACATACAGCCTGGCTCCTATCAGACAGCCTTGCTCCTGGCACTCAGCAGACAGCCTTGCTCCTGGCCCTCTGCATACAGCCTGGCTCCTATCAGACAGTCTGGCTCCTGGCACTCAGCAGACAGCCTTGCTCCTGGCACTCCGCATACAGCGTGGCTCCTATCAGACAGCCTGGCTCCTGGCACTCAGCAGATGGACTGGCTCCTGGCACTCAGCAGACAGCCTTGCTCCTGGCACTCCACATAAAGCCTGGCTCCTATCAGACAGCCTGGCTCCTGGCACTCAGCAGACAGCCTTGCTCCTGGCACTCTGCAAACAGCCTGGCTCCTATCAGACAGTCTGGCTCCTGGCACTCAGCAGACAGCCTTGCTCCTGGCACTCCGCATACAGCGTGGCTCCTATCAGACAGCCTGGCTCCTGGCACTCAGCAGATGGACGGGCTCCTGGCACTCAGCAGACAGCCTTTCTCCTGGCACTCCACATAAAGCCTGGCTCCTATCAGACAGCCTGGCTCCTGGCACTCAGCAGACAGCCTGGCTCCTGGCACTTAGCAGACAGCCTGGAACTCAGCAGGCAGCCTGGCTCCTGGCACTCAGCAGACAGCCTGGCTCCTGGCACTCATCAAACAGCCTGGCTCCTGGCACTCAGCAGACAGCCTGGCTCCTGGCATTCAGCAGACAACTTGGATCCTGGAACTCAGCAGGCAGCTCTCACAGGATAGTACTTTGTGAGCAAAGAGCAGAGAGAAGATGATCAGGACAAGGTTTTCTGTCACATGTCCTCACACGCCACAATCTAGGGGCACCATCAGTCTGCCTGGCTTACCCAGCAGCCCCCCAAAGGTGATGGCGGGAGACAGCGCTGCGAAGTAGATGAAGCACACAGCTGCTAGGCACTGGCTGTTCAGGGCGTCTGTGATGTCACTCAGGTATTTCGGATATCGTCGCCTGATGTCCTTCACCAGACCCCCAAAGATGATGCCCGTTCGCTTGAGAGGGTCCCCTTCAGCCTCGCGCTCCTCCTCTTCCTCGGCCTTCACTGTGGACGTCTCTGGGGGGGAGAATGGAGGGGGCGCAGCTCGTTTAGTATCCCTCATCAGCAGGTCACTGGATAGACAAGTGCTCATCCAAGGTGTTATTCAGCATTCACAGGAATTTGCCACATTTACCAGATAATCCACCTTTTGTATAAACATTTGCAAAGTTACCAAAATCAATACAATGGCTCAAATGGAAGTTAAATTGCTCCTCAAAGGGCAGAGTGCCATGCCAGGTGCTCCACTCAAGTTAACTGGTTATCTTTAGATCTTGATTGCTGAGATTAGTCAACTGGAGACGTGAGAATGTTACCCCGACAGTGTAAACATCATCATTTGATGGGGAGGGAGGAGATGTTATTGGCAGCCAGACCCAGCAAGCATTAGCATAGACAATAGGTCTAACTTGCATGTTCAGTTATCAGCCACAGCAATTGGTTTTTGCCAAAGCCAGTCCCTCTTGCTCTATCATTCCTGCTCCTTCGGGGGCCAGGGGCAGCATGAATTGGTGAAATCAAAAAAAGGGGTGCAAGAGTTGTAAAGGGAGAGCTTTTTGATTGCCAATTTACAAGCAGCACATGCAACGACCATGTATGTGTATGTGTGCAGTATTTACCCAGGATCTGTCCTGCCACTTACCAATTCTCACTCACCACAATGCACTCATGCACTCAGTCTCTCACCACGTACCCAGCCATCCCAGCTCACCTAGCCCTCACTCACACTAACTCCATAACGATCCATCCCCACTTATGCATTCACTCTCACCAGCTCACACAATAGCGTCACTGACAGCAACCCTCATGCACACATTGACACCTGCTCACCCAAGAACGTCACTCACAGCGCCCCTCATGCACTCATTGACACTAGCTCACTCAAGACTGTCACTCACAGCAACACTCAGGCACTCATTGACACCAGCTCACCCAAGACCATCACCCACAGCATCACTCATACACTCATTGACAGCAGTTCACTCAAGACTATCAGTCACATAACCACTCAGGCACTCATTGACACCAGCTCAACCAAGACCATCACCCACAGCACCACTCATGCACTCATTGACAGCAGTTCACTCAAGACTATCACTCACATAACCATTAAGGGAATCATTGACACCTGCTCACCCAAGACCGTCGCTCACAGCACCACTCATGCACTCATTGACACCAGCTCACTCAAGACTGTCACTCACATCACCACTCAGGCACTCATTGATACCTGCTCACCCAAGACCATCACCCACAGCATCACTCATGCACTCATTGACAGCAGTTCACTCAAGACTATCACTCACATAACCACTCAGGCACTCATTGACACCAGCTCAACCAAGACCGCCACTCACAGCGCTACTCATGCACTCATTCTCACAGCCCCTGGCCCAAGACTCTCACTCATACATTGGTAGTTCTTACTTGAGTCTCACTCTTGCACTCACATCTTTACACTCAAGCATTCACTGTCTCACTGTGAAGATTTTTGTATAGTTCATATTCTGTGCTTTATTAACAAAGTGTAGAATGGGGGTTAACTCTTGAATTTACATGTGCCCACTGGCATTTTGCTATTGCACTTAAAACATATTTCCTGTGACATATAGAGGTCTGTTGTCCTGGCTCTTGTTAACTTGGCCTCAGTTGAGGCCTGGATGCCATCGTGTTTACAATGGATGTCTCCTCTGTATGTAGACTCTTCATTATTTCTGCAGCACACAGTTAAGCAGACTCATGTTTGTTTATTTCTATTGACGCTGTTCTTGTTGTTTTTGATGAAAACTTCCAATCACATACACAGTTTGCATTTTCCAATCCCCTTGCACATTAATAATGGTTTGCTGTTGTTCATGTAACTAGTTTGTCCTGCCACCTCCAGATGACGCCCGCATAGAGCGGGAAGAATCAATATTCATGCAGTGGGATGGTGCTTCGATGCTAAGGCGATGCGATGTTTTATGGAGCTGTCCTCTGATTTGCTGAAAAAATAATTCTTTAGCTCACACGATAATGATTTTAAAGAACTAATGATTTTCTGTGAAAGAGAATTGCATATAAACCCCTGATTAGGGGATGGACCAGAACTTTGCTGAGGACTCTCTGAGGCTACCAAGGATGCTGCCCCATTTCTTAATGTTTCTGCTGCTCATTTTGGGACTTTACTTTTTTCCTGATCTGCATATTATTCTGTAACGCCCTCTTCCAAGAGACTTCATGGCATTGACTTCATGCATTTGCATCAATGATCTCTGTACCACACGTTTTTGAATTTTGTAATATTTCCTTTAAATGTATTCCTGATCTAGAACTCAATCATTCCGTCGGTCCGTCCTTTTTGACTGTATTTTTGATGTCTTGTACGGTGCCTTATCTCTGGGACACATTGACTCATGAAACTGAGGTTTAGCGCTGCCTCCGATCTACGAATCTGTGAGCGAGTCGTTGAGGTAATGTTTTGGGGTGTGCAAATTCAGAGGTTGCCCGCACCCACAAATCTGTGATAGCAGAGGATGGCCTCCTTTCTGCTGTAGGGACCTCTTAGTGGATTTTCAAGAGTGGATTTTCTTGCTGGATTACTTGCTGAGCTCCTGAACTGTAGTGCTTTTCCTGAACAAAAAGGATTTGAAGTATGAGTAGGGCAGAATGATTCTTGTGTTTCAGAGTATTGTGGTGTTTTATTGTGGTTTGTGTTGCAGAATAGATTGTTTTGCTGCATGTGAGGTTTTTGTTTATGCAATGTTGACTTTTTGTTCAATTGGTGGCTCAATGACTGTGTTTTTGATGTATTTGTCTTATTTGTGATTTCTATTGAAGAAATTTTGGTCTTATTATCGGTTGGTTTTCTATTCAGATTCGTTGGAATCAAAGTTCTTGAGATGATTCAAGAGTTCAGTTGTTCCAAGTTCTTACTAAAGAGGATCTGGATTTGCCTCTTGCTTTAAGACTTGCTGTCAAGGAAGAGGTATCCGATTTCACAGGTAAAGAGTGAAGGTTGATAAAAAGTGCCCAATCTGTCGGGATCAATGTCAAACCCAATTCAGTCTTCCCTCGAATCAGGCACTTCACACTTTCGAAACAAACAGAGGAGGGAATGAAGCCCGTTATAGGACAAATAATATAACGAGGCATTCTGCAAGAGATGCTTGGTCATCCTTTCAACTCTTCGATAATGGCCATCAAAAAACTGAGTGTTCAGTGGAGAATTGTTCACGACCAAAAGAGAATAAATAAAACAGAGATGCCATGTTGTCCAGTGGTATCAAATTCTGCATTAATATTAGTCCAGATTCATTAAGATGCAGAACGGTATACAGTCATTGACGTATGCTAAGCATTCTTCTCCATTCCTCTGCATGAAGAGTCAATATCTTTTTGCATTCCACATCCCCAAAAAGTATTTGTTCGGTGCCAAATTCCACAGGGGTATACAAAAAATCCTTTAATGTTTAGTCAGATTCTAAAGAAGGATTTAGAGAACTTACAGTTGTCATGTAACTGAGTCCAGATGCAATATAGCTCAAAAGACCAAGTTTCTGGAATTCAGAAGATGGGTCTTACAACTACCCAAAGGGAGGTGAGGATGTTCCTGGGAATTGCTAACTTCTGTCGTCAGAGGATTCCAAACTTTTCCATGACTGCGAAGCCTTTCATAAAGATACCTCACAGTGACATCAATAATCTTGTACCATTTGATGATGAGTGTACAAACGTCTTCCAGGATTTAAGAGATTAATTATGTAATGCACTGGCGGTCAGACTGCCTGATTAGGATGAAGAATTCTATGTTTTCTGTCATGAAAAAGGCAGGTGTCCTCTGTCCATGTTATCCAAAAACATTGGGGATCATGTGACTAGTTTTGTACTTATCGACTGTGTTGGATCCAGTAGCCGTAACTCTTCCTGGTTGCCTGTAAGCCGTCGCAGCTCTTTGCATTGCCATTCAACAAAGGGAATGGATTGTGATGGGACACACACTAGTTGTTTATGTTCCTCATTTCGTTGACATCTTGTTGACCCATAATAGGACTCAGCACATGACAAACAGTCACCTGACTAGGGATGACCAAGTCATATTGGCATCTAAAAACAACTCTATCAGAAGATGTCATTTTCTGAATAATGCAACGCTGCTTCCTGTCTCAGACAGCAAAGAAGACCGGGGTAGAATGATGGGTACAAACATGATGATAATAAAGATCCGGAACATGAATGTGTGAATGTCACAGAATTGTGCACTAAAACAAGACCAGACATCAAAGAAATTCCTCTCGAAATGGCTGATCTGATTATGTTTGTAGATGCCTCTTGCTTAAGGTATCATTATGGAGCATTAAAAGATACCTATGCAGTCAGTTTCATTTCAGAGATTGTTGAGGCATCATATCTGCATAATATACGTTCAGCACAAGTGGCACAAATTGCACTGGTAAGAGCTTGTTGCCTTGCAAGTACTCTGAATGTGACGATTCATACAGGCAGCCACTTTGGTTTTGGAGTGGTCCATGATTTAGGGCATTTGTGGTGATAACGCGGGTGTATGACATCCTCTTGTGCACCCATCAGGAATGGATCCTATATTCTTGATTTGTTGGGAGCTTGCAGCTGTCCAGTGTGCTGCACACTAGGCTGGCAATGATTTGGGTACGCCAGGTAACAAATATGCTGCCAGGTGGCAAAATACTGCACACTTGAGAATAAAACTGTGAGAATAAATAAGCAGACTGCAATGCAAGAAACAGATCTAAAGAAATCACAAAATGTAAATTGTTTCTTGTTAAATCCAATGCATTTCAGCACTGCTCGGCTGGCCCGCCTGGAGGAAGGGGGGGTGGGCCGAGCTATTTGCAAGCACCGGTTTTGGCCGATTTTGGTACAGGGGGCCGATATTGCCACCCACAAACAAAAACGGTCCCCCAGGGGCCCAAAACCGGCACCCACCCGCTATGGCCAGGCCGGCACTGCTTGCATCTGTGTCTGACGAGAAGGAAGAAGAGCCAGATACAGAGACCTACATTCCAATAAAATGTTGCCTTCCCACAATGTAGAAGAAGAGTCACCTTTTACTTTTGCAAGTCTGAATAGTCTTGAAATTTCGAAAATCCAATCAGTGGAATCAAATATATGCAAGTTTAAAGATTTGATTGCAATTAGCACCACAAAGTACATAGCATCAACTGTGGATATCTGGTTGCACTGGACCGGGAGAAAGTCACACGTTCTTGTTGACCACGATGGAGCGTGGGCCGGCTACAGGGAACCAGTTCGGCCTGCTGAACAAGAGTACCTTAAATCCTGGTTGCAGAGCATTGCGAGGTCCCACACCAAGGGTGAAACACACAGCTGAGGCGATGTATCAGTTCAGAGGAGCTGTGAACTGGTGATGCAAATTCATCGTCGAGGATTCCGTTGCCGAGGGCATGCCATGAAAAGTCCGGCATCGAGGATGGATCGCGCAGCCAAGGCGATGCGTCAGTTCTGAGGAACTGCGTGGCTGTGATGTAAGAATCTGCGTCATCATCAAGGCTGCTATTGACGAGAGGTTTGAAATGTGAGGGTCTGTGTGGGGGATGTGTAGGGCAGCAGTGGTCCTGAGGGGGGCTGCGAGGTCGATGTGGAGTCCTTGCACAGAGAGAATCTGCATAGCAGAGGCAATGTATTGGTTCTGCTTGGAGTTGCGCCACACAGCAGAGGAAATGCGTCACTTCTGCTGGATCCACAGATGGGATGGCAGAGCACCTTCAGGCCAACTTGCGAAGGTCCAGGACTGGTGTAGCCCTCCTTGGCAGGATAGGGCTCACAACTGCAGAGTTCAGGTGCTGGTTACAAGAGACTAGCCCTTGGAGCCCCTCTGGTGGTCCTGGGTACAGGCTGCATGTTCATCCTGGCTGGGAGGCAGAAGGTCAGCACAGCAGGCAGCAGTTCTTCTGGAGCGGCAGTCCAGCAGAGGGACAGTCCTCTCACCAACACAGCAGTCCTTCTTCCTGGCATTGCCGGGCATAGCCACAGGCTTTACAAATTCTGACACATTTTAAAAGCATACAGCATTGACAAAGCTACTAGCGGATACCGCCATGGAGCAGGAGAGAGGCCCAAGAAAGTGAAGTGAGAAAACATCCAGGACATCACGACGTCTGAACAGTGGGAAGGGAGAGACTGGGTGTGTGAAGGGGAGCAAGGGAGAGAATGTGAGTGCACTCGGAAGAGCAGGCCATGACCTCCCATGTGTTAAACGACAGTAAGAAAATGTTGCACCATGACGTCAGCAGCAGAAGGATACACCTTATCCCGATTTAAACAAATGTATAAAGGCTAGGCCCCAGGGGTGGGACAAATACAGAGGGGGAGGAAAGCCACCCAATAAAGAGCAAGGACGTGAGATCGACAAGCAAACCATCCAAACCTAACCACGGTCTGATACAATGCTGTCTATGCCAGAGAGCTTTAGCTGCATGTAATAAGACAAGAACAAGTGAATACGAAGGAGCAGTTTTACAAGCCCCTTGCAGCACTTTTGAGCCGCCGTTGCGTCACTTTTGTGACGCAGCGGCGGCGTAAAAAATGCATCCAATTTACAATGTGAGGTGTCTAGGGAGATGCGTCACCTTGTAAAGCCCTGCGTCACATTATACCTGCATCAGGTATAATGCATGCAGGATGGCCATTTCCCACGCAGGAAAGCCTCGCAGAAGTGACTCAATAAAATCTGCAAGATTTCACTGTGCCACATCTAGGACTACACTGTGTCAAAACCCTACGCCTGCTTCAAGCAGGTGTAAGGAGTGACGCAGTGTTTTGAGAATCGGCCTTCCCGTGCATTGCTGGAGTTGCATAGTGCTTGTGACACAACTCCAGCAATGGGTAAGTTTTGCGCGGACAGATGCATCAGAATTTCGGAAGCATCTGTGAATCTGTGCGCCATGGTACACCGTATTATAAATTACGGTTATCTAAAGCCGCTTCTTCTCAATACCAGCTCCTTAAAAAAACATGATTTGTATATTTTTGACTTGCTGCTAGAATCAAATCCTCATATAATGTTTTTAACAGAAACATGACTCAATGAATGCTCCAATCCTGCGAGCGCTATTTCCGCTGGATACCAGTTCATAAGGAGGGATCATGCAGTGGGTAAGGGTGGCGGCGTCGCAATTATTTTTAAAAAGGGCACTGCCTGCGCTATAGTCCCCACAGAAGAATTAGACGGGGCTGAATGCCTCGGATTTCATTCTGGTCTCTCTGCACATTAATCCTTGGCCCGCCTCCCTGGCCCTGCCGGGAAGTTCCTCGAGTCTATTAGTGACTCAATTTCACCCCTTGTCTCCAAATACAAGCACTGCTTGGCTCTAGGTGACTTTAATATCCATATGGACAAACCAGCAGAACAGGAGTCCATCATGCTGCGGGAGTCATTGGCTATTTTTAATCTGCTCCCTTATGTCCATCATCCTACACATGAGAAGGGACATACATTGGATCAGATTTTCTCCAATGTAGAGATCGAAACAGACATGCCTCTCCCCTAGGATGGTCTGACATCACATTTTAGGCTTTAGAGTATGTAAAGGGATGAGTTGCCTTGAATCCTATGCGAAGCTTCGTCCCACCACTTCCAGACCTTTCCATCAGATCACCCCAGCAGCCCTGAGTGAAGCTCTTAGTCACCATCCGATTTCCCTCAGTGGCAACCTCGAGAGTGATGTACTCTGCCTGGAGAATTGTCTACACTCCTCGTAGCTTGCACCTCTTGCCTCTCGCCCAGCTAAATCCGATAGTGCTTCAGCCCTATGGTTTACGAAAGCTTTCAGGGAGAGCAAATGTGCCTGTAAACGACTGGCGAGGGCATAGCAGAATTTTTTTTATCCTGAAGATAAAGAAATTTACAAACATGCCCTTAAGGTCCACTACAGTAAAATTCGTGAGGAAAAGAAAACATTCTCATCTAAAATTGAGACAACGGGGAATAAAAGTAAAGAAATCTTTAAAATAGTGAAAGACTTTCCACCCAGAGGGCAGCCGACAGATCTTTTACTCCCACCTGTGAATGGACAAGTCATCTTGCCTCATATTTTTACGATAAAATCAAAACCATTCAAGATTCCTTTGAGGATTCCACCCTGGCCATAGGCGTGAACATAGGCCCTCGCCCTTCCGTCCCCCGGGACAGGACCAGCTCTCACACAGTTTCGCCCTATTCTGGCTCTCCCTCTGACCCCTGTCCAGCTGTCATCTGTAGCAGCGATCATTAATCCAACCGCCAACATGATCCCCAATGCCCCGCTGAATAATGGCCAGGTGCCGGCAGTTGGAAAAATGCAAAAATTCTCCTACTATTAAAAAAAACATCTGCAGACCTCTTGGTGGCATCGAACTATAGGCCAATATCACTAGTGCCTTTTTTCTCCAAAGTCCTTGAGAAATATGTGAATAGAGTTACCACAGAATACGTGGAAACTAACCATTTGCTCCATCACAGCCAGTCCGGTTTTAGAACTAATTTTAGCACAGAGACGGCCTTGCTTGAAATCTCTGAGGTGATTAAGGAGAAACTAGATAAAGGAGGCACAGCAGTGCTGATAGTGCTGGACCTCTCCACGGCTTTTGACACCGTACCCCATGACCGGCTCCTGCAGAGACTTCAGGAGCGCAGCCTGGGTGGCACAGTACTCTAGTGGTTCTCCTCCTTTCTGGAGGACAGGCATTAAGTGATTTGGTTTCCTCCTTTTGCTGCCCCCATTTCCCCCATGAAGGTGGATGTTCCCAGGGTTCGAGTTTGAGCCCGGCACTTTTTAATTCATATATGGCTCCGCTTGCTCCCTTGGCTGAGTCATACGACACAACAATAATTTCGTACGCTGATGATACTCGACTCTTGTTTCCATGTGACCAGGGTGAGGAATTCAGAGGAGAGGAGATTAACAAGTGCTTGTCAGGGGTGTTCACCTGGCTAAGGCTGAACCAATTAAAGTGCAACCCAGGGAACTCCGAGCTAAACTTCTTCGGTTCTTCATCCTGCGGCGTATGGCGTCAGTGGTGGCCTTTAGACATGTCACCCCCTGTAACATCAGTCAATACAGTTAGGAACCTGGGGGTCAAGCTTGATGACACTCTATCTATGAAAGGTCAGATTCAGAGAATTGACGGGTCCTGCTTTGGCCACACCTAAGAGTGCTAAAGAACGTTCTTCCCTTACTATCGATCACTCACAGGAAGATTGTAGTCCAAGCTCTCATTAGTTCTAGGCTGGATTATGTAAACGTCTTGTACCTCCTGAATCAGCCTCAGGTGGTCCCGAATGCGGCGGCCAGGACGTTTCTCATGTTAGGCGCAGAGCGCGGGTCTCCACTCACATGAAAGCTCTACACATGCTTCCTGCGTGAAAGAGAATTTGCTTCAAAGCTTTGGTCTTGGCTTTTAAAGCTCTACATGATACAGGCATGTATCAAAAGGAGAGTTCGGCACAATATCCTTGGTAGAATCCTGGGGTCTTCCTTTCGGCACCAGGCGATTGACCCCATGTTCTCCCGCGCCCGTATGGGCGGCCGCTCCTTCCAAGTTCAGACTGCCCGTCTGTGGAACTGTCTGCCAGTGTCACTCAGACAGGTGCATGACTCACTTACCTTTAGGAAGCAGCTGAGAACCTGGCTATGTCAACACCAGCCAATGGCCTCCTCCAGCCTTCAGTAATAGAGACAATTCTGCCCTGAGGTCTTTTGGCGCCGGGACAGTCTCTTGAGTAGCTGTGCGCTCTATAAGTACCAATATAACATAACATAACATCGTGGCGCAAGGGTGGCGCAGGCTGACCCACTGAAACTGACGCATCTTTACAGATGCGTCAGTTTCTTGTAAATCTGCCCCTAACTGTATGAATAAAACGAGTTAAAAAGAGAGAGGAAAGAGAGAAATAAAACGTGTATTAGGCATGGTATCACACCCTAAAACTTAACACGAGTGCTACAAAAAAAATATATACACAAGCTGAAAATGAACTCCTTTAGTAATGCAATGCTCAGAAACTAAAATAAGTTGAAAAATGCAGAAAAATTGGAACTAAAAATCCAAAACGCCTATAAAGGAGACCTACCTTGCTCTCTATTTATAACTTAGAAATGTTTTACATTTTTAGGAAACACGATTACGGCGGATTGTGACGCACTCATGGTGTAACGCCTAGAGGTCTTTCTGAGGGCCTCCGGCCGAGCCAGACTCTCGCTGCAGGTCTAAGCTCACCTCGAAGAGCAGCGTATACACCAGCTTCACTCACAGTAGGGTTTAAAATCCTTGTATATGAAATAGGCGGGGCGTCAAGAGAATGTGCATTGATGCTTGTGTTGTGAAGGGCTTAAGAGACCCCCCCAACATGCAGAGGGCCCCAGTGCATGAGAGTTATAAGCAGCACCTAACAGAAGGAAGCAGAGGGTTTTATGAGCACCTGTCACTGAAGCGCCTAGAACCGATTCAAGGTGCGGTGGGCGCGTCATGAGTAGTCCGTGCCCTTCTCCCTACCTTTGGCTTCCGGTAAGATGCCCATCTTCACGGACCTCCGCGTCTCCCGCTCTTTCCGCTTCCGCAGCAGATCCTTCTGGAAGGAAGCGATGGACTTCAGAAGGTCCTTTCCCTCCACCTCGGAGGGCGGGATGACGATGCTGCAGTCCAGGAACTCATTGATGGCGTTCAGCAGGTCCTGGCGGTCATCGGCCATGTAGGCGACCTCGTGGAAGAGCTGGGAGGGAAGGACGCTCAGGTTAGAGAAAGGGTGAGGCTCATGCACAAACACACTTTACACAACGATAGTGCAAGTTAGAATAGAGAGTGAGGCACAAACACACTTTACACAACGATAGTGCAAGTTAGAATAGAGAGTGAGGCACAATCACACTTTACACAATAATAGTGCATGCTAGAATAGAGAGTGAGGCCTAATCACACTTTACACAATGAAAGTGCATGCTAGAACAGAGAGTGAGGCCCAATCACACTTTAAACAATGTTAGTGCAAGCTAGAATAGAGAGTGAGGCACCAACACACTTTACACAATAATAGTGCAAGCTAGAATAGAGAGTGAGGCCCAATCACACTTTACACAATAATAGTGCAAGCTAGAATAGAGAGTGAGGCCCAATCACACTTTACACAATGATAGTGCATGCTAGAATAGAGAGTGAGGCACAAACACACTTTACAAAATGATAGTGCATGCAAGAATAGAGAGTGAGGCACAAACACACTTTACACACTGATAGTGCACGCTCTGTTAGTGGGCGAGGCCCAATCACACTTTACACAATGAAAGTGCATGCTAGAATAGAGAGTGAGGCACAAACACACTTTACACAATGATAGTGCATGCTAGAATAGAGAGTGAGGCCCAATCACACTTTACACAATAATAGTGCAAGCTAGAATAGAGAGTGAGGCACAAACACACTTTACACAATGATGACAGTGCAAGTTAGAATAGAGAGTGAGGCACAATCACACTTTACGCAATGATAGTGCATGCTAGAATAGAGAGTGAGGCACAACCACACTTTACACAATAATAGTGCAAGCTAGAATAGAGAGTGAGGCACCAACACACTTTACACAATAATAGTGCATGCTAGAATAGAGAATAAGGCCCAATCATACTTTACACAATGATAGTGCATGCTAGAATAGAGAGTGAGGCACAAACACACTTTACACAATGATACTGCATGCTAGAATAGAGAGTGAGGCCCAATCACACTTTACACAATGATGATAGTGCAAGGTAGAATAGAGAGTGAGGCACAATCACACTTTACACAATGATGATCGTGCAAGTTAGAATAAAGAGTGAGGCACAATCACACTTTACACAATGATAGTGCATGCTAGAATAGAGAGAGGCACAAACACACTTTACACAATAATAGTGCATGCTAGAATAGAGAGTGAGGCACAATCACACTTTACATAATAATTGTGTTTGCTACAATAGAGAGTGAGGCACAAACACACTTTACACAATAATAGTGCATGCTAGAATAGAGAGTGAGGCACAATCACACTTTACACAATAATAGTGCTTGCTAGAATAGAGAGTGAGGCACAAACACACTTTACACACTGTTAGTGCATGCTCTGTTAGTGGGTGCAGCACAATCACGCTTTACACAATAATAGTGCATGCTAGAATAGAGAGTGAGGCCCAATCACACTTTACACAATAATAGTGCATTCTAGAATACAGAGTGAGGCACAAACACACTTTACACACTGATAGTGCACGCTCTGTTAAAGGGTGAGGCACCATCACACTTTTCGCAATAATTGTGCATGCTAGAATAGAGAGTGAGGCAAAAACACACTTTACACACTGATAGTGCACGCTCTGTTAAAGGGTGAGGCACCATCACACTTTTCGCAATAATTGTGCATGCTAGAATAGAGAGTGAGGCAAAAACACACTTTACACAATAATAGTACATGCTAGAATAGAGAATGAGGCACAATCACATTTTACACAATGATAATGCATGCTAGAATAGAAAGTGAGGTCCAATCACACTTTACACAATAATAATGCATGCCAGAATAGAGAGTGAGGCACAAATGCACTTTACACAATGATAGTGCATGCTAAAATAAAGAGTGAGGTCCAATCACACTTTACACAATAATAGTGCATGCTAGAATAGAGAGTGAGGCACAAATGCACTGTACACAATGATAGTGCATGCTAAAATAGAGAGTGAGGTCCAATCGCACTTTACACAATAATAGTGCTTGCTAGACTAGAGAGTGAGGCACAAACACACTTTAAACACTGATAGTGCATGCTCTCTTAGTGGGTGAGGCACAATCACACTTTACACAATAATAGTGCATGCTAGAATAGAGAGTGAGGTACAAACAAACTTTATACAATGATAGTGCAAGCTATAATAGAGAGTGAGGCACAAACGCACTTTGCACAATGATAGTGGACGCTAGAATAGAGAGTGAGGCACAAACATAATTCACACAATGATAGTGCATGCTAGAATAGAGAGTGAGGCCCAAACACACTTTACACAATGATAGTGCATGCTAGAATAGAGAGTGAGACACAAACACACTTTACACAATAATAGTGCATGCTAAAATAGAGAGTGAGGCACAAACGCACTTTACACAATGATAGTGCATGCTAGAATAGAGAATGAGGAACAAACACACTACACACAATGGCAGTACTAGCTCTGTTAGAGGGGGAGGCACAATCACACAATGATAGTGCACGCTCTGTTAACGGATGAGGCACAAACACACTTTACACAATAATAGTGCATGCTAGAATAGAGTGAGGCCCAATCACACTTTACACAATAATAGTGCATGCTAGAATAGAGAGTGAGGCACAAACACACACAATGATAGTGCATGCTAAAATAGAGAGTGAGGCCCAATCACACTTTACACAATAATAGTGCATGCTAGAATATATTGTGAGGCACAAACGCACTTTACACAATGATACTGCATGCTAGAATAGAGAGCGAGGCACAAACATACTTCACACAATGATAGTGTAAGCTCTGTTAGAGGGTGAGGCACAAACACACTACACAATGATTGTGCACGCTATGTTAGAAGTTGTGGCACAGCGACACATTACACAATTATAGTGCAGTCTAGAGGACGGAGCGAGGCACAAACACACTTTACACATTGATAGTGCAGGCTAGGGTAGAGAGTGACGCACAATCACACTTTACCCAAAGATCATGTAGGCTCGACTAGAGGGTGAGGTACAAACACTTTACTCAAAGATAGTGCATGCTGCAATAACGGGTGAGACGCAAACATACTGTACACAACAATAGTGCAGAATAGAAAAGAAGGTGAGGCACAAACACGTTACACGAAGACATTGTAGACTAGAAAAGAAGGTGAAGCACAGTCACAGTTTACACAACAATTGTGCAGGCTCCACTTGAGAGTGAGGCACAAACACACTTTACACAGAACAAATGTAGGCTAGAATAGGGGGCAAGCCACAAACACACTTTACACATACACATTGCAAGCTTGAATAGAGGATGCGGCACAAACACACTTAACACAAAGATAGTGGAAAGGGCAAGAGAGGAGAGGAAAGGAGAGGGAAGACAAGAGAAGACAAGAGAAGACAAGAGAAGACAAGAGAAGACAAGAGAGGAGAGTATAGGGTAGTGGGCGGGAGAGGAGAGGGGAGTATAGGGTAGTGGGCGGGAGAGGACAGGAGAGGAGAGGGGAAGGAAGGGAGGGAAGGGAAGGGAAAGGAAAGGAAGGGAATGGGAGAAAAGAAGTGGAAAGGAGGGTAGAGGGAAGGAAAGGGGAGGGGAAGGGAGGAGAGAGGAGAGGGGACGCAAGGGAAGGGGAGGAGAGGAGAGGAGAGCAGAAGAGAAGAAAAGAGAGAGGAGAGGAGAGAAGAGAAGAAGTGAGGATAAGAGAGGTGAGGAGAGGTGAGGGTCGAATGAGTGATCCCCACTGGCTGCAGCCTATCTTTCCAAACATGTATTCTACTTTCAACCTTGGTCTCCTCTTGAACAGCATCGCAGACAGGATTCTGCCGCTTCTTCAACCTTTCCCAGACTTTGTTCCAAATGTACCTGCACTCCTATTACCAGGGTTAGCGGAGCTACCTCCAGAAATGTATCCTTCACCTCTGCCACCCAACCCCGGAAGCCCTCCTGACAAGACAATCAATTACCAATCACATATCAGTTGTTAAAAAGACAGTAATATCTACAGAGGGATTTGTTGAACATCTCCATGCATCTTGAGCAGGCCACTCACATCCCCGATTAGACCAGTCCTACAGGTTCTCTACCCTTGATATCGACGAACTAACCAACAGGAAGAGAGCACATTCCCTATTGCCCGGTGCACTTGCCTCAGTGAGAAAAAGAACAACTAGTCGTAACTCCCACCGACCAGCCTGCTAGTCAGGTGAAGAGCAGTTACACTATGCCAGTGACTCTTCAAGAGATTGTTGGGCTAATACAGCTTTTCATGCACACTCATAATCACCGGTCACAGGTTGTCACAGACTATCGGAATTACTTGTTAGAGCTCATGTTCAATCAGAGTCACCTGTAACACCCCCTCATGTACCATCAGACTCAAGTGGTACAGCTCCTTCTGTACAATCAAAATGAGAATCACTGGTTACACCTCCTCATACACAATCAAAATCACCTGGTACAGCTTTCCATGTGCAAGCAGAATCCCCTGATAGTACTGCTTTTCATGCGCAATCAGAATCCCCTGCTAGTACTGCTTTTCATGTGCAATCAGAACCCCCTGCTAGTACTGCTTTTCATGTGCAATCAGAATCACTTGTTAGTACTGCTTTCCAAGTGCAATCAGAATCCCCCGCTAGTGCTGCTTTTCATGCGCAATCAGAATCACCTGCTAGTACTGCTTTTCATGTGCAATCAGAATCACTTGTTAGTACTGCTTTCCATGTGCAATCAGATTCCCCTGCTAGTACTGCTTTTCATGCGCAATCAGAATCACCTGCTTGTTCTGCTTTTCATGCGCAATCAGAATCACCTGCGCAATCAGAATCACCTGCTAGTTCTGCTTTTCATGCGCAATCAGAATCACCTGCTAGTTCTGCTTTTCATGCACAATCAGAATCACCTGCTAGTACTGCTTTTCATGTGCAATCAGAATCAAATGTTAGTACTGCTTTCCATGTGCAATCAGAATCCCCTGCTAGTACTGCTTTTCATGCGCAATCAGAATCACTTGCTCGTTCTGCTTTTCATGCGCAATCAGAATCCCCTGCTAGTACTGCTTTCCATGCGCAATCAGAATCACCTGCTAGTACTGCTTTTTATGCGCAATCAGAATCCCCTGCTAGTACTGCTTTTCATGCGCAATCAGAATCACCTGCTAGTACTGCTTTTCATGCGCAATCAGAATCACTTCTTAGTACTGCTTTCCATGTGCAATCAGATTCACCTGCTAGTACTGCTTTTCATGCGCAATCAGAATCACCTGCTTGTTCTGCTTTTCATGCGCAATCAGAATCACCTGCGTAATCAGAATCCCCTGCTGGTACTGCTTTTTATGCGCAATCAGAATCACCTGCTAGTACTGTTTTTCATGCGCAATCAGAATCACTTGTTAGTACTGCTTTCCATGTGCAATCAGAATTCCATGCTAGTACTGCTTTTCATGCGCAATCAGAATCACCTGCTTGTTCTGCTTTTCATGCGCAATCTGAATCACCTGCGCAATCTGAATCACCTGTTAGTTCTGCTTTTCATGCGCAATCAGAATCACATGCTAGTTCTGCTTTTCATGCCCAATCAGAATCACCTGCTAGTTCTGCTCTTCATGCCCCATCAGAATCACTTGTTAATACTGCTTTTCATGTGCAATCAGAATCACTTGTTAGTACTGCTTTTCATGTGCAATCAGAATCACCTGCTAGTTCTCCTTTTCATGTGCATTCAGAATCACTTGTTAATACTGCTTTTCATGTGCAATCAGAATCACCTGCTAGTTCTGCTTTTGATGTGCAATCAGAATCACCTGCTAGTTCTGCTTTTCATGCACAATCAAAATCATGTGTTAGTACTGCTTTTCATGCGCAATCAGAATTCCCTGCTAGTTCTGCTTTTCATGTGCAATCAGAATCACCTGCTAGTTCTGCCTTTCGTGTGCAATCAGAATCACCTGCTAGTTCTGCTTTTCATGTGCAATCAGAATCACCTGCTAGTTCTGCTTTTCATGCGCAATCAGAATCACATGTTAGTACTGCTTTTCATGCGCAATCAGAATCACCTGCTGGTTCTGCTTTTCATGCGCAATCAGAATCCCCTGCTAGCTCTGATTTTCATACTCAATCAGAATCCCCTGCTAGTACTGCTTTTGATGCGCAATCAGAATCACCTGCTGGTACTGCTTTTCA
Source organism: Triturus cristatus (assembly GCF_964204655.1). NCBI lineage: Eukaryota > Metazoa > Chordata > Amphibia > Caudata > Salamandridae > Triturus > Triturus cristatus. The sequence goes on along the minus strand of NC_140584.1, from coordinate 1,210,166,255 downwards.
TGCGCAATCAGAATCACATGCTAGTTCTGCTTTTCATGCCCAATCAGAATCACCTGCTAGTTCTGCTCTTCATGCCCCACCAGAATCACTTGTTAATACTGCTTTTCATGTGCAATCAGAATCACTTGTTAGTACTGCTTTTCATGTGCAATCAGAATCACCTGCTAGTTCTCCTTTTCATGTGCATTCAGAATCACTTGTTAATACTGCTTTTCATGTGCAATCAGAATCACCTGCTAGTTCTGCTTTTGATGTGCAATCAGAATCACCTGCTAGTTCTGCTTGTCATGCGCAATCAGAATCACCTGCTAGTTCTGCTTTTCATGCGCAATAAGAATTCCCTGCTAGTATTGCTTTTCATGTGCAATCGCAATCACTTGTTAGTACTGCTTTTCATGCGCAATCAGAATCACCTGCTAGTTCTGCTTTTCATGTGTAATCAGATTCACCTGCTATTTCTGCTTTTCATGCGCAATCAGAATCACGTGTTAGTACTGCTTTTCATGCACAATCAGAATCCCCTGCTGGTTCTGCTTTTCATGCGCAATCAGAATCACTTGTTAGTGCTGCTTTTCATGCGCAATCACAATCACCTGCTAGTTCTGCTTTTCATGTACAATCACAATCACCTGCTAGTTCTGCTGTTCATGTACAATCACAATCACCTGCTAGTTCTGCTTTTCATGTACAATCAGAATCACCTGTTAGTTCTGCTTTTAATGTACAATCACAATCACAATCACCTGCTAGTTCTGCTTTTCATGTACAATCAGAATCACCTGTTAGTTCTGCTTTTCATGTACAATCACAATCACAATCACCTGCTAGTTCTGCTTTTCATGTACAATCACAATCACCTGCTAGTTCTGCTTTTCATGTACAATCACATGCTAGTTCTGCTTTTCATGTTCAATCACAATCACAATCACCATCACCATCACCTGCTAGTTCTGCTTTTCATGTACAATCACAATCACAATCACCTGCTAGTTCTGCTTTTCATGTACAATCAGAATCACGTGTTAGTACTGCTTTTCATGTACAATCAGAATCACGTGTTAGTACTGCTTTTCATGTACAATCAGAATCACGTGTTAGTACTGCTTTTCATGTACAATCACAATCACTTGCTAGTTCTGTTTTTCATGTACAATCACAATCAGAATCACCTGCTAGTTCTGCTTTTCATGTACAATCACAATCACCTGATAGTTCTGCTTTTTATGTACAATCACAATCACCTGCTAGCTCTGCTTTTTCATGTACAATCACAATCACCTGCTAGTTCTGCTTTTTATGTACAATCACAATCAGAATCCCCTGCTAGTTCTGCTTTTCATGTACAATCACAATCACCTGCTAGTTCTGCTTTTCATGTGCAATTAGAATCATCTGGTGCAGGTTCTCATGCACAATCAGAAACTCAGAATCACCCGGTAAAGCATACCAAGTTCAATCAGAAACAACCAGTAGATTCTGATGTATATAACTACTGATTGGGTACAGCTCCTTATGTACATTCAAAATCATCAGGTATGGCTTATAATGTACACTTAGAATGACTGGTTCCACCTTGTATTGTACAATCAGAATCACCGGGTGCTGCGTCTCCTGGACAGTTCAGCATATGGTTGGAATTGTACAATCTGTTTTAGACAAGGTCAAGATAGCTCCAGAACAGAGGGACCAAAAAGAATTCGAAGAACTTCGTGTAAAGGCTCCTTTAGTTCACAGAAATGGACTTCATGTTACTCCACAGGCTTTCATTGTTCCTACAAAATAATGGCAAATGGATGTAATGAAGATGGGTCCTGATTCAGTAAAGTCTGGTCTCAATTTATGTCTGACATTTGTTTGTGGCCAACGGTTGGATCGATGTTCAGCAATATGCCGTGCTTGGCCTATTGCTCCTCTACATAAATCTTTTTATGTTCAAAAGCCATTTGGATATTTCCAACCGTTAAATGTGGCTCCTGAACCTTGGCAACCAATCTCTACGGCCTTTATATTGCATCTTGCATCTTCAGAAGGATGGTGTGTCAGAATGGCTACAGAGGTTCAAAGATGGCCCATGTTACTCTTTGCCCAGCTTACCAACAACTGAAGAATTGGCCCAACGTGCCTTCAATTGTATGTTTGACTTCAGGGGTTGCCTCATGTGATCAATTCTGATAGAGGTACTGAAGATGTTTAATGCTTTTTGAGAACCTTGTGCAAGGCATCCAGTGTTGAACAAGCTCTTTCTTTCAGTTACTATTCTCAGTCAAATAGGCAAGCTGAGTGAACAAATCAAACTCTAGAGAAATGTTCATGCTGTTGCTGTAATGCTACTATAGATAACTAAGCCAATTGCGTAATTCACTTATAACAATACAGCTCAAAGTGCTATTAAGGTTTCACCTGTTTTGTAAATGCAAGGATTTCATCCAAAAATGTTTCCATCCTTTGGTTTCAGCGATTGCTGATTATTTTTCCTTTATAAAAGCAAATACCACCTGTTTGCCACAGTTTGTTCATTGAAAGGTCAGAATGTATAAATATACTTATAAATCAAGAAACCACTGTTTATTTTGTTCCTTAAGAGAAGTCTGTTTATCTTCTTGTTTTCCGCCGGCCCATACTTTGCCAGTCAGGTTTTGATTGCAGTATTTTGGTCCATTTGTGATAACTCATCAGATCAGTCCTGTGCCCTTGGGCGGAAGTTGCTTCATACTTGGAAGACTCCCCTCGTGTTTCATTTATCACAATTGAAGCCACGTCAAGGTCAAATTCAATTCTGGATCCACTAGAAAGATGAGTGAGTGCTCTGAGGAAGATGCTTCCTCAGCCCATACTCCTGTTCTTTTGTTTGCTATACTTTTGATATCACCCAATAGGCCCGGAGCTCCTGGAGGGGGTAGTATGGCTGTACCTATGCTGGGATTGGAGTTGAGAGATGCCGTACTCTGTGCGTAGCTGAGCACCCTTGCTGCTGCGACTGCCTTGGTGTCTTTGCAATCACAGCTGCCCAGAGAGATCTTCTGCAAGCTGTTTGCAGTACAGAGCGAGAATGGCAGCAGTGGAATAATGAATGGGACTATGCAATATGTCAGCTCCTCTTAGCAAACAACTGATGAAGGATGAAGGATATATCGCAATGCAATTGTTCCCATAGTTTCCATAGCGTTCGTCATCACCTTGCTACCATTATTGTCTGCAATATTTGATCTTTCGGCTGAACCCTTCTACTGGATTCTACTTCTGGAATCTGGCCTGGCTTTTTTCTCCTTCCTGCTCCTCGGGCGGAGATGGGGGCCTTTTTCATTCCCTTTATAAATAATCTCCATCGCTAATCAATATTCATACCATTTCCAAAGAGGTCCTTTGTCCCCTTTGTGGTGTTTTTCCTCCTATTTAGGACCCTCTTACAGGCATATAAAATGTTTCATGTATACTGGTCTGTGTAGGGTAGCATTCTGTGAATTGGGAGACATTGCAGTTTCCTTGTGCAATATAGAAGACGACTCAAAAGACTGTTGAAGTTTCCAGTCCTTGACACTCATTTACAATCAGAATCACCCGGTACAGCTCCTTGTGTACAATCAGAAGCAACTGGTACAGCTCCTTGTGTGCAATCAGAACCACATGGCACAGCTAACTGTGTACAATCAAAATTACGTGGTACAGCTCCTTGTGGACAATCAGAATCACCCGGTACAGCTCCTTGTGTACAATCAGAATCAGCAGGTACAGCTCATATACAATCAGAATCACCCGGTACAGCTCCTTGTGTACAATCAGAATCAACTGGTACAGTTCCTTGTGTGCAATCAGAACCACATGGCACAGCTAACTGTGTACAATCAGAATTACGTGGTACAGCTCCTTGTGTACAATCGGAATGACTTGGTACAGCTCCTTGTGTACCATTGGAATCACCCGCTACACCTCGTTATGTACAATCAGAATCACCTGGTACTGCTGCTCATAAGCCATCATAATCACTTGCTATAGCTCCTTGTGCAAAATCAGAACCACCTGCTAAAGCTCCTCACAAGAAATCTTATTCAATTGCTACAGATCCTTGTGTACAATGAGAATCACCAGCTGCAGCTCCTTGTGTACAATCAGAATCACCTGGTACAGATCCTTGTGTCCAATCAGAATCACCTGGTACTTCTCCTTCTCTGCAATCAGAATCAATTGCTGTAGCTTCTTGTGTACAATCAAAATGCACTACCTACAGTTCCTTGGTCACAACCAGAATCACCTGCTAACAAGAAATCATAATAACTTGGTACAGATCCATGTGCACAGTCAGAATCGCCTGGCACAGCTCCTCATAAGAGATCATAATCACTTGGTACAGCTCCTAGTGTACAACTAAAACCACATGCCACAGCTAACTATGTACAATCAGAATTACCTGGTACCGCACCTTGAGTACAATCGGAATCACCTGCTACAACTCGCTCCGTACAATCAGAATCGCAGAACTAGCAGGTGATTCAGATTGCGCATGAAAAGCAGTACTAGCAGGGGATTCTGATTGCTCATGAAGCAGTACTAGCAGGGAATTCTAATTGCACATGAAAAGCAGTACTAACAGGGGATTCAGATTGCACATGGAAAGCAGTTCTAACAAGTGATTCTGATTGCGCATGAAAAGCAGTACTAGCAGGTGATCCTGATTGCGCATGAAAAGCAGTATTAGCAGGTGATTCTGATTGCGCATGAAAAGCAGTACTAGCAGGTGATTCTGATTGCGCATGAAAAGCAGAATTAGCAGGTGATTCTGATTACGCTTGAAAAGCAGTACTAGCAGGTGATTCTGATTTGCGCATGAAAAGCAGTATTAGCAGGTGATTCTGATTGCGCATGGAAAGCAGAACTAGCAGGTGATTCTGATTGCACAGGTGATTCTGATTGCACATGAAAAGCAGAACAAGCAGGTGATTCTGATAATCACCTGGTGCAGCTCCTCACAAGAAATCATAATCACTTGCTACAGCTCCATGTGTACAATCATAATCACCTGGTGCAGCTCCTCACAAGAAATCATAATCACTTGCTACAGCTCCATGTGTACAATCATAATCACCTGGTGCAGCTCATGTTCACAATCAGAATCACCTGGTGCAGCTCCTCACAAGAAATCATAATCACTTGCTACAGCTCCATGTTCACAATCAGAATCACCTGGTGCAGCTCCTCACAAGAAATCATAATTACTTGCTACAGCTCCATGTTCACAATCAGAATCACCTGGTGCAGCTCCTCACAAGAAATCATAATCACTTGCTACAGCTCCAAGTGTACAATCAGAATCACCTGGTGCAGCTCTTGACAAGAAATCATAATCACTTGCTACAGCTCCATGTTCACAATCAGAATCACCTGGTGCTGGTCATCACAAGAAATCATAATCACTTGCTACAGCTCCATGTGTACAATCATAATCACCTGGTGCAGCTCCTCACAAGAAATCATAATCACTTGCTACAGCTCCATGTTCACAATCAAAATCACATGGTGCAGCTCCTCACAAGACATCATAATCACTTGCTACAGCTCCATGTTCACAATCAGAATCACCTGGTGCAGCTCCTCACAAGAAATCATAATCACTTGCTACAGCTCCAAGTGTACAATCAGAATCACCTGGTGCAGCTCTTCACAAGAAATCATAATCACTTGCAACAGCTCCATGTTCACAATCAGAATCACCTGGTGCAGCTCCTCACAAGAAATCATAATCACTTGCTACAGCTCCATGTTCCCAATCAGAATCACCTGGTGCAGCTCCTCACAAGAAATCATAATCACTTGCTACAGCTCCATGTTCACAATCGGAATCACCTGGTGCAGCTCCTCACAAGAAGTCATAATCACTTGCTACAGCTCCATGTGTACAATCATAATCACCTGGTGCAGCTCCTCACAAGAAATGATAATCACTTGCTACAGCTCCATGTTCACAATCAGAATCACCTGGTGCAGCTCCTCACAAGAAATCATAATCACTTGCTACAGCTCCATGTGTACAATCATAATCACCTGGTGCAGCTCCTCACAAGAAATCATAATCACTTGCTACAGCTCCATGTGTACAATCATAATCACCTGGTGCAGCTCCTCACAAGAAATCATAATCACTTGCTACAGCTCCATGTTCACAATCATAATCACCTTGTGCAGCTCCTCACAAGAAATCATAATCACTTGCTACAGCTCCATGTGTACAATCAGAATCACCTGGTGCAGCTCCTCACAAGAAATCATAATCACTTGCTACAGCTCCATGTGTACAATCATAATCACCTGGTGCAGCTCCTCACAAGACATCATAATCACTTGCTACAGCTCCATGTTCACAATGAGAATCACCTGGTGCAGCTCCTCATAAGAAATCATAATCACTTGCTACAGCTCCATGTTCACAATCAGAATCACCTGGTGCAGCTCCTCACAAGACATCATAATCACTTGCTACAGCTCCATGTTCCCAATCAGAATCACCTGGTGCAGCTCCTCACAAGAAATCATAATCACTTGCTACAGCTCCATGTTCACAATCGGAATCACCTGGTGCAGCTCCTCACAAGAAGTCATAATCACTTGCTACAGCTCCATGTGTACAATCATAATCACCTGGTGCAGCTCCTCACAAGAAATGATAATCACTTGCTACAGCTCCATTTTCACAATCAGAATCACCTGGTGCAGCTCCTCACAAGAAATCATAATCACTTGCTACAGCTCCATGTGTACAATCATAATCACCTGGTGCAGCTCCTCACAAGAAATCATAATCACTTGCTACAGCTCCATGTGTACAATCATAATCACCTGGTGCAGCTCCTCACAAGAAATCATAATCACTTGCTACAGCTCCATGTTCACAATCATAATCACCTAGTGCAGCTCCTCACAAGAAATCATAATCACTTGCTACAGCTCCATGTGTACAATCAGAATCACCTGGTGCAGCTCCTCACAAGAAATCATAATCACTTGCTACAGCTCCATGTGTACAATCATAATCACCTGGTGCAGCTCCTCACAAGACATCATAATCACTTGCTACAGCTCCATGTTCACAATGAGAATCACCTGGTGCAGCTCCTCATAAGAAATCATAAACACTTGCTACAGCTCCATGTTCACAATCAGAATCACCTGGTGCAGCTCCTCACAAGAAATCATAATCACTTGCTACAGCTCCATGTTCACAATCAGAATCACCTGGTGCAGCTCCTCATAAGAAATAATAATCACTTGCTACAGCTCCATGTTCACAATCAGAATCACCTGGTGCAGCTCCTCACAACAAATCATAATCACTTGCTACAGCTCCATGTTCACAATCAGAATCACCTGGTGCAGCATCTCATAAGAAATAATAATCACTTGCTACAGCTCCATGTTCACAATCAGAATCACCTGGTGCAGCTCCTCACAAGAAATCATAATCACTTGCTACAGCTCCATGTTCACAATCAGAATCACCTGGTGCAGCTCCTCACAAGAAATCGTAATCACTAGCTACAGCTCCATTTGCACAATCATAATCACTTGCTACAGCTCCATGTGTACAATCACCAGGTACAACTCCTTGTGTACACTCAGAATCACCAGGTACATCTCCTTGTGTACAATCAGAATCAGCAGGTACAGCTCCTTGTGTACAATCAGAATCAGCAGGTACAGCTCCTTGTGTACAATCAGAATCAGCAGGTACAGCTCCTTGTGTACAATCAGAATCAGCAGGTACAGCTCCTTGTGTACAATCAGAATCACCCGGTACGGCTCCTTATGTACAATCAGCATGGCCTGATTCAGTTGTGTGAACCTCAATACGTTTCTTACTCTTGGTGGATCCATCGAAGACGCCCGCCCAGTGGACCCTGAAAAGCCTTACCTTGTCGGACATGAGGGTGGCGATGGAGCGGCCTATCTCATGGTAGTCCATGTTGCTCTGTCTTGGTCCCAGCAGGATGAAGAGGAATCGCACTGGGATGGGAACCTCCAGGACAGACTCCAAGAACACCGACTCGTTGAGCCGGACAAACGCCATGGTGGGCTGCTCCAGGAACTCCACGCAACCTGCACAAGAGGCAAAAGAAACGCGTGACGCGTTGGTCTGGTGCAAAGCGTGCCCCGCTTGAGCAACGCACTGGACCTAGTGTTTCCTACAGAGAAGACATATTATGTTTAGTTTCAATTAAAAACTTTACAATATTCACACAACAAATGATCATAATTGAACTATCAGATGGCTATAGACTGCTTAATTCACACTGGAGAACTTCGATCATTCAATGGCTGGGTTGTGACGTAGGACGCTACTTTGTGAACAAGAGCCGCGCATCCCTATTACAACTTTTCACTGCGCTAACTCTGACTTCCATGAAAGTACACCGACATTGGGTCCCCTTGAGTTTAACTTTGTATGTGATTAATAAACAACATCAAAAGGTTACTGCAATATCCTTATGGTAATAGGAGTTATTGATGAGCCTGGCTAGGAGTTAATGGTTAGCCGGATTAGGACGTGTTGCTTAACATGATTATGCACATGACTACAAGGGCGAGGGGGCCAGAGACCCACAGTCACAATCCCAAATCTAGATTTCTACAAGCTGTGTCAGGAGGGAAACCCATCAAGCGTTACTGTAGTCCTTCTTCTCTTTCATGTATCAATGGTGACTCTAAGAAGCTATGGGGCATATTATCAAGACAGGCGATAAAATTATCGCAACTTTAGCGGCAGAAAACTATAATATGCCCCTAAATGTGACACATTTTCATATTTATTCCTTGAATGATATAATTTCAGTCGTTTTTAATGCATCCAGGACATTGTTTTTTTATGCTAGACAAACAGATAGTTGTACAGAAGGCAGACGGCGCTACAACAGGGGCGAGGAAGCCTCTGATGTCACACAGAGGGACACAACACAAACATGGCAGGAACACTGGGGTCTTAGCAGTAAATGGAAGGGACTCAGCAGAGCAAGGAGAAAGGAAACACGAGGAGACCGTGAACTGGAGGTGTGCTGTCGCCGCCACCTACATGTGCCATGTGTACTGGGGTGTGCAAAATTCACAACATTTGCTTTGGCGTAATTAGGCAAAATGGCAGCAAAATTACGCAAAATTCCACTTATTACTTGAAATGCAAATCTGTAATTTCGCCCTATATTTTAGAGCGCAATACGCCCTTGTGGCAATATTTGGCGCAAGGATACACCGCGAACAGCTGCTCGCATTCTGTTGTTCTTGTGGGTTTGTGGTACATTTATACAGTGAATTACTTGCTCGCGGTACATTTTTACACAAATGGTGCATAATTACGCAAAGTGCTGTAATGCCATACGTTTCATGAAATTGAGCGAATTATGCCAGTGTAAATTACATTTCCTCCATGCCTAATTCTCCAGATGTGGTCCAGTTCCCTTTGAATAAGCTCTCCTTAGCCGGTTCGCTTTATCCCTGGCAAGGGGACATGTCAGGATCCTGAAGCATGTTGTGCTGCAGAAAGCATCAGTAACAAAACAGCACAGTGACTACAGGAGGCTCAGCACGCATAAATCCACCAAATACAGCAGACACGTTCACTCCAGGCAATCAATCAGGGATTTTTTAAACGCGCTACTCACCCATGAGTGTCTCCCGGTGCTGGGAGGCGGGGGGTACGAGCAGCTCCGTAGGTCATTCGACGAGCCAGGTCTTGAGATCCTTTCTGAACTGGTGCAGAGTCGGGCTTCGTCTGATGTGGAGGGGGAGTTTATTCCAGGTCTTGGCTGCAACGTAGGAGAAGGATCTGCCACCCGTTCTGCCCCTGTGGATGCGGGGGACCGTGGCCAGGGTAGGACGGCAGGGCGGAGGTTTCTCTTGGGAGCGTGGAAGGAGATTTGTTCGTTGAGGTATTGGGGTCCGGTGTTATGGAAGGCTTCATAGGCGTGTGTGAGCAGTTTGAAGGTTTATCTTTTTCCGACGGAGAACCAGTGGAGGTCCCGGAGGTTTTGGATGATGTGGTCGTGTCATGGGATGTCGAGGATGAGTCTGGCTGCGGCGTTCTGGACCGTCTGGTGTTCATGAAGGAGTTTTTTGTTGATCTCGGCATACAGGGCATTTCTGGTGTACAGTGTGTTGGTGATGAGCGAGTGGGTGATAGTCTTCCTGGTGTCGGGGGATCCATTTGAAGGTCTTGTGAAGTATGCGGAGGGTGTTGAAGCAAGTGGAAGACACGGCGTTGATCTGGTGGTTCATGGTGAGTGAAGAGTCGAGTATGATGCCGAGGTTGCGAGCATGGTCCATAGGGGTGGGTGGGTTTCTGAAGTTGGGGGCACACCAGGTGTTGTGCCATGCGGAGGGGGTGGAGACGAGGATGAGGACTTCTCTTTTCTCCGAGTTGAGCTTTAGGAAGCTGCTGCTCATCCAGGTTGCAACGTCCTTCATCCCTTCTTGGAAACTACACCTGATGATGTCGGGTTCCTTGGTGAGGGAAAGGATGAGATGGGTGTCGTCGGCATATTAAGCATGGCAGAGACTGATTGGTGCACAAGACTGAAGGCATGGCAGAGGGGAACTTTCAGCCACTTCGAATTAATGTCGCTCAGCTACAGTCTCACCCAAGATTCTCATAATGCATCTATATGTGCAACACATCCACTGCTTTCTGGCGCATGTGTGCCACATCCACTGCTCTCTGGCACATGTGCACTGCTTCCACTGCTCTCTGCCATGCATGCGCTGCATGTGCATCTATTGCGCTCTGCCATGTGTAATGCTAAGCATACACTGCAACTACTGCTCTTTGCTACACATGCACCGCATCCTCTGCTCTCTGTCATACGTGAATTGCATGTGCATCTACTGCTCTCTGCCGTGTGTAATACCAGGCTTACAATGCAGCTAATGCTTTTTGCCATACATGAACAGCATCCGCAATCTCATAATGCATGCATCTATATGTGCAATGCATCCACTGCTCTCTGGCACATATGTGCCCCATCCACTGCTCTATGGCACAAGTGACCACATCCACTGCTCTCTCGCACATGTGTGCCGCATCCACTGCTCTCTGGTGCACTTGCACCGCATCCATTGCTCTCTGGTGCACATGTGCCATAGCCACTGCTCACTGGCACAAGTATTCCACATCCACTGCTCTCTGGCGCATGTGTGCCGCCTCCACTGCTCTCTGGCACAAGTATTCCACATCCACTGCTCTCTGGCACATGTGTGCCGCCTCCACTGCTCTCTGGCACACTTGCACCACATCCACTGCTCTGTGGCACATGTGTGCTGCGTCCACTGCTCTCTGGCACACATGACTACATACACTGCTCTATGGCGCATGTGTGCTGCATCCACTGCTCTCTGGCGCAGGAGCACCACATCCACTGCTCTCTGGTGCACCTGTGCCGTATCCACTGCTCTCTGATGCACAAGTGTCATAGCCACTGCTCGCTGGCGCATGTGTGCTGCATCCACTGCTGTCTGGTGCAGGAGCACCACATCCACTGCTCTCTGGTGCACCTGTGCCGTATCCACTGCTCTCTGATGCACATGTGTCATATCCACTGCTCGCTGGCGCACGTGTGCCGCATCCACTGCTCTATGGTGAATGTGTGCTGCATCCACTGCTCTCTGGCGCAGGAGTACCATCTCCACTGCTCTCTGGTGCACTTGCACTGCATCCACTGCTCTCTGGTGCACGTGTGCCGCCTCCACTGCTCTCTGGTGCACCTGTGCCGTATCCACTGCTCTCTGATGCACATGTGTCATATCCACTGCTCGCTGGCGCACGTGTGCCGCATCCACTGCTCTATGGCGAATGTGTGCTGCATCCACTGCTCTCTGGCGCAGGAGTACCATCTCCACTGCTCTCTGGTGCACTTGCACTGCATCCACTGCTCTCTGGTGCACGTGTGCCGCCTCCACTGCTCTCTGGCGCACTTGCACCACATCCACTGCTCTGTGGCGCATGTGTGCTGCGTCCACTGCTCTCTGGCACACATGACCACATCCACTGCTCTGTGGCGCATGTGTGCTGCGTCCACTGCTCTCTGGCACACATGACTACATCCACTGCTCTATGGCGCATGTGTGCTGCATCCACTGCTCTCTGGCGCAGGAGCACCACATCCACTGCTCTCTGGTGCACCTGTGCCGTATCCACTGCTCTCTGATGCACAAGTGTCATAGCCACTGCTCGCTGGCGCATGTGTGCTGCATCCACTGCTGTCTGGTGCAGGAGCACCACATCCACTGCTCTCTGGTGCACCTGTGCCGTATCCACTGCTCTCTGATGCACATGTGTCATATCCACTGCTCGCTGGCGCACGTGTGCCGCATCCACTGCTCTATGGCGAATGTGTGCTGCAATAATAATACAGTATCTCTAACAAGAGTGAGGGTCTAAGGGATAAAGGTTTAAAGACTCAAACAGTACATAATCCCCAATTCTACATATCTGACCAAAAAAGAACTGTGAGTCTGCCAAATCAAATGACCCAAAGAATTGCTGTATCCCAAATACTATTATAAAGTGTTCGTGTAAAAAAATTATATCACAGTGGATACATATGCATTGGAGATCTATATATGCATAAAAAGGTTCCCATCACCCACTGAAAGTGGCTCGCTTCATCATTTGGGAAACCAGGGATTTCTCGAAAAACCATCCATCACTAGATGAATATTGATAGAGGTTCAGAGATTCTCCCAGATGCAACCATAGATGTGTTGCTCCAATGAAAGGAACCGACCTTCAAAATGATATGAGGTGATGTGTGCAGTGCAAGTGATAAATGTGATGAGTAAAATTGGAAAACAAGGCACAAAAAGATTTTTATTTGGGTGCTGCCTTGATGCCAAATTAAAAACAGTGCTGTGACAGTTTTAAACAAATAACTGTGTTGGATCTGGTCTACATGTTTCAGCTTATAGGTAATTTATACCACAGCTTTCGTCAGGACCACGACAAGCTACTGCATTTAAAGTGAAGAAAGGTAAATCATACAACCTGAACCCTTATTAGTTCTAGGAGAAATTACCTGTTGAGGTGAAAACAGAACACAATGAATAGTAAAACAAGTAGTACAGCAAAACCTTATCAAAGTATAGTGGGTCGCGAAAAATGCACATGAATTATTATTCAGTTTTGCAAAAACACATATTAGTGAAAACATCGTATCAAAAAATTAAGATGTTCATTGTCTCTGAACCTCTATCAATATTCATCTAGTGATGGATGGTTTTTCGAGAAATCCCTGGTTTCCCAAATGATGAAGCGAGCCACTTTCAGTGGGTGATGGGAACCTTTTTATGCATATATAGATCTCCAATGCATATGTATCCACTGTGATATAATTTTTTTACACGAACACTTTATAATAGTATTTGGGATACAGCAATTCTTTGGGTCATTTGATTTGGCAGACTCACAGTTCGAATGTGTTCTGCATCCACTGCTCTCTGGCGCAGGAGTACCATATCCACTGCTCTCTGGTGCACTTGCACTGCATCCACTGCTCTCTGGTGCACCTGTGCCGTATCCACTGCTCCCTGGTGCACGTGTGCCGCCTCCACTGCTCTCTGGCACACTTGCACCACATCCACTGCTCTGTGGCGCATGTGTGCTGCGTCCACTGCTCTCTGGCACACATGACTACATCCACTGCTCTCTGGCACATGTGACCACATCCACTGCTCTATGGCGCGCATGCATCACATCCACCCAGTGCTTAATTTGTGCCGGTGCTTTCCAGTGCTCAGCACTGGCACTTAAATGGTTTCCGGTGCTCGGCACCGACACCTAATTGTCAACACCATTCTTAGAACAGTCCCACATGGTGGAGCTGCTCATCTAATTTAGAGATGAGCAGAAAAACGGTTGTTAGGAATACAAGATACATTAAAATTGCTTGTACCTGCCTCCCCAGCCATTCCTTTAGCTTTGGGGACCAGGAATAATCTGAACTGTCGCATTTACATGCAGGAGAGATGGTTAGTAGTTGTTTTGGCAGCGATGACAGGGGCGATGGGTGGTGCAAGCTGCAGTGGCCTCCTGGTTAGAGCCCTGGCACTTAATGTTTTACAAATTAGGCAATGCATCCACCACTCTCTGCCACACATGCACTACTTCCCCTGCTCTCTGCCATATGTGCCCTGCATCCACCGTCTCTGCCACATGTACACTGCATCTACTGCTCTCTGCCACACGTGCCCCGTATCCTCTGCTCTTTGCCATCCGTCAATTGCATGTGCATCTACTGCTCTCTGCCATGTGTAATGCCATGCATACACTGCATCTACTGCTCTCTGAGATCTGTAATGCCATGCATACCCTGCATCCATCGCTCTCTGCTACATGTGCACTGCTTCCACTGCTCTCTGCCATGCATGCGCTGCATGTGCGTCTACTGCTCTCTGCAAAGCATGCGCTGCATGTGCGTCCACCTCTCTCTGCCATGTGTAATGCCATGCATACACTACATCTACTGCTCTTTGAGATCTGTAATGCCATGCATATCCTGCATCCATCGCTCTCTGCTACATGTGCACTGCTTCCACTGCTCTCTGCCATGCATGCGCTGCATGTGCATCTACTGGGCTCTGCCATGTGTAATGCCATACATGCACTGCTTCCACTGCTCTCTGCCATGCATGCGCTGCATGTGCATCTACTGCTCTCTGCAAAGCATGCGCTGCATGTGCGTCCACCTCTCTCTGCCATGTGTAATGCCATGCATACACTACATCTACTGCTCTTTGAGATCTGTAATGCCATGCATACCCTGCATCCATCGCTCTCTGCTACATGTGCACTGCTTCCACTGCTCTCTGCCATGCATGCGCTGCATGTGTGTCTACTGCTCTCTGCAAAGCATGCGCTGCATGTGCGTCCACCTCTCTCTGCCATGTGTAATGCCATGCATACACTACATCTACTGCTCTTTGCCATACATGCACTGCATCCATCACTCGCTGCCACATGTGCACTGCTTCCACTGCTCTCTGCCATGAATGCGCTGCATGTGCATCTACTGCGCTCTGCCATGTGTAATGTCATGCATGCACTGCATCCAATGCTCTCTGCCATGCATGCGCTGCATGTGCATCTACTGCGCTCTGCCATGTGTAATGGCATGCATGCACTGCATCCAATGCTCTCTGCCATGCATGCGCTGCATGTGCATCTACTGGGCTCTGCCATATGTAATGCCATACATGCACTGCATCCAATGCTCTCTGCCATGCATGCGCTGCATGTGCATCTACTGGGCTCTGCCATGTGTAATGCCATATATGCACTGCATCCAATGCTCTCTGCCATGCATGCGCTGCATGTGCATCTACTGGGCTCTGCCATGTGTAATGCCATATATGCACTGCATCCAATGCTCTCTGCTATGCATGCGCTGCATGTGCATCTACTGGGCTCTGCCATGTGTAATGCCATACATGCACTGCATCCAATGCTCTCTGCCATGCATGCGGTGCATGTGCATCTACTGGGCTCTGCCATGTGTAATGCTATGCATACCCTGCAAAGACTGCTCTTGGCCATACATACACTGCATCCACTATCTCTGCCATATGTGCGGTGCATGTGCGTCTACTGCTCTTTGCCATGTGTAATGCCAGGCAAACACTTCATATACTGCTCTCTGCCATACCTGAAATGCATCCTTCGCTCTCTACCACATGTGTACTGCTTCCACTGCTCTCTACCATACGTACTACTATATATATATTCCATCCTCTATTTTGTGCCATATGTACTGCCATGCGAGTACTGCATCCACTGCTCTTTCCCATATGTTCTTTCCATTCACAACGCTCTGTAATAGGTACTGGCAAATGAATGAACGGAACTTGTAAAGCGCACAGTTACTCCATCAGGAGTGTCCCGGTGATAAAGTTTCACACATGGCTGCACCCGAGGACGACTTAACTCTTAAAAAGCCATGTTTTCAGGTGTTTCTTAAAGGTAGTCAGATCAGTGGATGCTCTCAGAGCCGCCAGAAGTTTGTTCCATGCTTGAGCACCCAGAAGGCTGAAAGATTTTAGGGACGCAGGCGAAGTCAGAAGCGAATGATCTAAGTGCTCTAGTAGGTGCATAGCAACAAGCATGCCTACTGAGATGTCCTTACCATGGAGGGCTTTAAAGTAAATTACCATGGCCCTGAAGTTTATCCGCTTCTCCACTGGAAGGCAGTGTAAGGCCTTGAGATGCGGGGCCATATGACACCTGAGTTTCAGTCTGAGAATCGCCCTAGCCGCCGTGTTTTGCACGGCCTGAAGGCGCTGAAGGAGGTAGTCCAGTAGGCCCAAGTACAGGACATTGGCACAGTCTAATCTAGACGTAACCAGTGCCTGAACCACTGTCTTCCTGGAGTCCGGTGGGAGGAGTGGGAGGAATTTTTTCAGCATACGGAGTAAACCAAAACAGGTTCCCACCAGGGCCTGAACTTGGGAGCTCATAGAAAGAGCGTTATCAATGTAGATGCCCAAATCTTTAACTGTGGTTCGGGCCACGCTAGCGGGGGGATCGTTCCTACGGCCACCATTGGTTCCAATTGCTCACAGAAGGCGGGACAAAGAAAACAATCTCTGATATATGAGGGTTACAGTTGAGCTGGTTCTCCTTCAGCCATTTAAAAATCTTTGGGCGGCAGGATCTGATTGAGTCCCCATCGAAGCCTGTGCCTCTGTCGCATGAAAAAGTCAGCTGTGTGTCATCAGCATATGACACTATCTTGGCACCACCGTTCTCTGCCATACATGCACTCCATTTTACAACACTGTGCCATAAGTACTGCCATACCTACATTGCATGTACCGCTCTCGGCATACATGCTCTGCATCCACCACTCTCTGCTTCGTCAGACAGCATGGACTCAGCATAGTATCCTACGCCGACGACACCCAGCTCATCCTCTCCCTCACGAAGGAACCCGACGCCACCAGACTCAGCTTCTAGGATGGAATGAAAGACGTTGTATTCTGGATGAGCAGCAGCTGTCTGAAGCTCAACTCAGAGAAGACAGAAGTCCTCGTCCTCAGACCCACCCCCCCAGCTTGGGACAACACCTGGTGGCTGTTAGAAATGGCGATTTCTGGTTGGCTAAGGCTTGCGCCAAAGTCAGGCAGAAACCACCACTCTAGTCAGGGCTGGGGAGTTACACGCCAAAGATAACCCCTGCTCACCCCCTTGGTAGCTTGGCACGAGCAGTCAGGCTTATCCCTGAGGCGATGTGTAAAGCGTTTGCGCGCGCACCCAGCAACAACACCCCAGGCCCACCACAAAGGAAACTCCACACAAGGTATTCTATAAAAATAACCTTTGTATTACACAACACATTAGATAAAAACACACACTCTACAATGTGCCAACAGGCACGGGCAGAATTTACAAGGGATTATATGTACAGGGGACAGGGCCACATGGACCGCTGTCCGGAATTAGCACTTTTTAGAACATAGGAATAATACTGTAGTACAAAATAACATATGTAGCACACAACCAGTAATTACTGGTATCAGGTAAGCACCACCTACGCAACCCTAACCACCTTAGGAAAATATTGCGCAGGGAATCAGGACCTCACTAGCACCACCTGTACTAGGGAGAAAACAACCACCTAAGTATCACAATACCTGTAGGGGTCTAAGCACATAAACACATGATGCATAACATTCAGAGGTGTAAAGCAAAGCACATGACGCATAAACACACATTCAGAGGTGCATGGAAGGAACACACATGATGCATAAAACATTCAGAGGTGTAAAAGCAATGGCACATGATGCATCAACACACATTCAGAGGTGCAAGTAGGAACCCAATTGCGCAAAACTCCTATGCCACCACCTGTGGCAGTCCCTGGGCCAACTGGCCTGGAAGGGGCTAGGACGCCCTGCGTTCAACAAGTCAGGGGCAAGGCTGCGCAGGAGGCGCAGTCCAAAGCTCCGAGGGCCCCAACCTAAACGATGCAGCTGCCCACTAAGTGCTGGGCAGCTGGAGAGAAATGAGCGTGGGCACTGCTGTGCCTGTGGAGCCCCCTCTGGACCACAACAATAGGGGCGCCTCGTGGGCTCAGCCAAACAAATGCGCCGTCGTTGGAGTCCCTCTCGGGGGACTCGCGATTGACAAATAATTGCCCCCGTAACGTTGGAGTCACACTGGACTCTGAGGAAATATAGCGCCCCTCGTTGGAGCCTCAACCGGCTCTGAACGAACAATGCCTTCTGGGAGCCTCACAGGCTCTACTACTCCCAGCCCCCGTTGTTGGAGCCTCACGGGGCTCGTGAGCACAGCCCCCTGCACCCCCCAGCAGATGCGCGGAGTCCCCCAGCCCTCTAGGCACTCACCGGCTGCTCGGGGGACTCCCGCGTCGTCTCCGCTCTCCGGGGAAGGCTCCGAGGCTTCTTGACACCGCGGAAGGGGCAGGCACCGACAACGTGCCTCGCGCCCCCTCCGCACAAGCTCCGGCCGTGCTCCTCTCACAGTCCAGCGCAGGGTGGGCTCCCGCCTGGACCTTCACTCTTCCCGGGCACTTCTCCTCGCTGCACAGGAGCGCGGGGTAGGCTCCCGTCCGCTTCCTGTTTCCAAGTTCCGCCCCCACGAAGGCTGCCTGACTTCCGGGTTTCCTCGGCCCGGGCTGCAGCGGTGATCGGAACCCTCCGCAATAAGAGGGGTAGGCTCCCTCGTACATGCAATCCTCGGCGGGGTAGGCACCCGCCGCAGCGATAAGCAAATAAGCGGGGTGGGCACCCGCTTACAGCCTCAGCAATGTCCCTGGCAGGGTGGGCACCTGCCAGGAGACCCTAGAATCGGCAGAAAACGGGGCAAACGCCGGGTGGGCACCGGCTAGCAGAAATAAAGCGCTCCTAGCGCTAGGGATCCAAAGTGAAAGCGCTCTCAGCGCTAAAGCATCAAAAGCACCACAAAGTCCAGCAAGTTCTCCCCTGCATGCAGCAGGGCAGGGGTGGGGGGCAAGGCTGGACCCAGAGCCAGCTCACTGGGCCTCCAGGCAGGGAGGTAGTCCAAGTGGCGGTCCTCTGGTCCAGCGGCAGCAGCAGCAGCCCCCCTCAGGTAAGATCCTGGCAGAGAACAGTTTCTGTGGGGACACAGCCCCATTTTTATACAGGCAAACCCTTTGTTCTGGGTTCAGGGTGAGGGGGAAAACCAGTCGCAGCTGGTTGGGGAGCACCCTTGATGTGCTCAGCCCCTCACTCTATTCACTGGCAGGGCTAGGGTCGTCAGTCGCACCACAGGGGGCGGGGCCAGCATTGTGTTTGGAAAACCCTGTCCTATTCAGGACCCAGGTGGACTCCTCCCACCCATCTAGCTGCTGATCTCCCCATTCACCACTGGGTGACTCATCCTGACACTGGGGAATCCCTAGCCCGTCACATGACACGACCAGCCAATCACGCGACAGACACACTGCACACAGAAGTGCCCACTTCTAGAAGTGGCACTTCCACACTAGGTACATGCACGCCGCACACATCATCGCGCAGCATTCACTCCCACGAGTCCGCACATACCAAACTTGGGCCTGCACACCCCACGCATCAGGAACTACTAGGGACACATACATTCCCCATGCATTCCTATGGGAGGGCAGGCCTATCTCACCACATGCACTCAGAGCGCGCACGCACTTTACCCTGGGACACAGGGAAAGTGCGCAGAAACCAAACAGATCACCACACCAAGTCACCAATAAAAAGCAAAAAAGTTCAGGGGTGAACCTGCCAGAAGGGCCAAGTCCAACACAACCCCCTTCCAGCCAAAACGCAGGGCAGACCAATCACCACCGTGATGGACTTCCCTGCTTGGGGCGATAGAACACGGACGCGGGCCCGCAACTGCAGGGACACCCTCCGGTTCTACGCCACGGTGAACCCATGGAATTCTTTCTAACACCACTGTCTGGACCAACTGGGCTACCCCACTGGTACTCCCAAGCTGTCCGCGGCCAAGACCAGGCCCTAGGCCACCCAGGTGCCACCGGTCTTTGCCTAATCACAGAGTGGGGGGTAGTAACCCCTGGCACATAGCGGCCATTCTCCACTCTTCCTCTCTGAAAGACAGGACTAGACTGCCACTGGTTCTCCAGCCTAGGGTCTACACCCTCAGGCGGACCAGGAGTCTCAGGGAAGGCTCTCCTCCCCTTACCTCTTCTCTTAGGGTTCCTCCTCCTCCGGCGAGGGGTACACCTAGAACGCCATTCCAACCCAGGGTTTAACCCCTCAGGTTGTACCGGGGCCAGAGGTGGGCTCTCCCACCCTCTGCACCCCCTTCCAGAGCCCTGCTCCCTACCAACTGGTGGAATAATTGCCTGGCACTCCAGGACTTCTGGGGATTTCCACTCCATCCCCCTGAGGCTATCAAATGACACATATGTCGAGCGACTGTCTGTCTGGCGCTGATCTCCCGTCCCCTGTCCACCTGACAGTGCGCGGAGATCCCCCAGAACAGAAGTGGTGCCACCCTGGTCACTACACGGGATCCTAGCCCAACTGGGTAGTCCCTGACCCACAGGCTCTTCCACTGGGGAACTCATCCCCCAATCACTCACGCTGGACTCCTGTACCCTCCCTACCGGAGCGGTACTGCCAGACTCCAGAACCACAGGAGCCCTGGTTACAGGTGCTCTAGGTCCTCTACTCACCAGGAGATCTTCCTCAAATGGGCTAACAGGACAGCCTAGGTCCCCAACTTGGTGTTCCCTCATGGAACCATCCAAGTCCTGAGGCAGGGTTTCGTACGTCCGGGGACCCTCGGTCACCCTCTCACTCCTGCTCCACTGAGCCAGGCAGTGAGCCCCTACACCCTCCTCGCTATCCTGGGACCTAGCTGGGCTACACTGAGCCTCCTCCACCACGCTGGGCTGGAGGATCTCTGACCCACTATTGTGGGAATCACTCACTAATGACTCTAGAGGACCTCTAGCACCTTCCCAATGGTCTGCCTTTTCTGCAAGCTCAAATGGCTCAGACAATCCACACCCCAACAGGTGTTGGCGCAACCCCGGCACACAACAACTGAGCAGGTGTTCTTTGAGAACCAGATCATACAGGCCGTTATAAGTACGTTCCGAGTTCTGCTCCACCCAATCGGACAGTGCCTCATTACATCCCTCCAAAAACTCCTCCCAAGACTGGTGAGACAGTTTCCTACTGCCCCTGAATTTCAACCTATACTCCTCCTCTTGGGAAACAGGTACCATACTCGGGGAACTGGGAATGGGACTCTCTGTACTGCACTCTATATCGCTGCCACCACTGGACTCCACCCTCACTGGGGAATCCAGAAAACTACCACTGTGCTCCGCTCCTCCGACCTTGCCCTGGCAGAAACCCTGCGCATCCGCAGAACCAGAGCGGGTGGTAGGGCTGTCTCCTACATCGCGGCAAAGGCCTGGAACAAGCTACCGATCAACATCAGATGGTCCTCCACTCTGCACACATTCAGGAAGAGCCTGAAGACCTTCTTCTGACCTGGAGCTGCAACCCCCCCCCCCCCAGCGCCTTGAGACCCTCACAGGTGGGTAGCCTGTTTCACAGTTCCCTGATTGATTGATTGATTGGTTGGTTTATTAGCACTGCCTCCATCAGTCTGTTCTATATGTACTGCCACACATGCACTGTATCTACTGCTCTCTGAATACATGCAGTGCCTCCACTCCCATCTGAACAGGTGCACCTCATCCACTGCTGTCTGCCGGCAGCGGCCACTGCAGGTAAGAGCGGTGGGCTGTGGGGCCGGGTGGGGGGGATTTTGAGAGACAACCACAAGGGAAAATCAAATAAAAAATTAATTTTCCCTTGTGGTCGTATCTCGAAATCCCCCTCCACCTGGCCCCACCACTTTTTGCCTGCAGCGGCAGTGGCTGCTCTCTGCCTTATGTGCACGGCAGCCATCATTCTGTGCTATATCTACTGCCACACATGCACTGCATCTACTGCTCACTGCATACATACACTGCATCCACACCCGTCTGAACAGGTGCACTGCATCCACCACTCCCTGCCTTATGTGCACGGCAGCCATCATTCTGTGCCATACGTGCAGCCATACATGCACTGCATCCACCGCTCCCTGCCTTATGTGCATGGCAGCCGTCATTCTATGCCATACGTGCAGCCATACATGCACTGCATCTACCGCTCTCTGCAGATGTGCGCTGCATCCGCTCCTCTCTTAGGGTTCGATTCACAAAGGTAAACTGAGACAAAAGTCTAATTTTACGACTTTCGGTTCCACAAAGGACATTTACAAGAAGTACAGTTAAGACTTTTGTCCCAATCTTGGTCTCAGTTAAACCTAAGAGCAAAACTTACGTTCATCTGAGACAAAAGTCTAACTTTACCTCTCGTAAATGCCCTTTGTGCATTTAGAAAGTCGTAAAGTTAGACTTTGTCTCAGTTTACCTTGAATCGGGCCCTTTGTGTTCACTTAACACAAACCTCACTGGAGAGCAAAGAACCACTGTGCATTATGGAATGTTTGTGAAGTGATACAATTCTATGGCCTAGATGTACGTACAACTGGTCACAAAATACTGCTCGCAATTTGCAAACAGTATTTTTTTGGGAACAGTCTGGTAACTTACAAGTAGTAACCTATGGACTAATAGGTCATTTTGCAGATAACTGATTCACAGCGGGTCGCAATTCAGCCTAGCTCATGAATATTAATGAGGCAGGTCGCAATGTGTGACCCACTAGGATTTGCTGCCACTACCAGGATGGTGGCCTGCTAGGAACAGCAGACCACCGTGTCTGTGATTGCTTTTAAATAAAACAATCATATATTGTTTTAAATGTAGCCTAGTTTCCTTAAAGGAAAATGGGATGAAATTAAAAATAAAAATGAAATGTTGAATTTTTATTTTTTGAGAGTAGGCAGAGGCCCGTGGGACCACTGCCTGATCTTAATTTCTTTCCAACATTCTCAAAGGGAAAGGGGTCTCAAGGGAACCCTTCCCATTTGCAAATGGGTTAACACCAACTTTCAGTTGATGATAAAGTACAAATGGTTTGCAATACATTTGTATTCAGTGTTTGAAATAATTTAATTAGCATGCGTGATGCATTTAACCCAGCTAATGAAATATAAGCATGGTAGTCTTCATGAATTCATGCATAATCGCATAACCTAAGTTCATATTTACTATTTGGTTAACCATCAGAGGAGGCCTTCTGGTTAATGCTTACCATCAAAGGAGGCCTTCTGGTTATGGCTTACCATCAGAGGAGGCCTTCTGGTTATGGCGTACCATCAGAGGAGGCCTTCTGGTTATGGCGTACCATCAGAGGATTCCTTCTGGTTATGGCGTACTATCAGAGGAGGCCTTCTGTTTATGGGGTAACATCAGAGGAGGCATTCTGGTTATGGCGCACCATCAAAGGAGGCCTTCTGGTTATAGCTCACCATCGGAGTAGGCCTTCTGTTTATGGCGTACCATCAAAGGAGGCCTTCTGTTTATAGCATATCATAAGAAGAGGAGGATGCCTTCTGGTTATGGCTTACCATCAGAGGAGGACTTCTGGTTATGGCATACCTTAGAGGAGGCCTTCTGTTTATGGCGTACCATCAGAGGAGGCCGTCTGTTTATAGCGTACCATCAGAGGAGGTGGAGGCCTTCTGGTTATGGCGTACCTGAGAGGAGGCCTTCTGTTTATGGCTTAACATCAGAGGAGGCCTTCTGGTTATAGCTTACCATCGGAGGAGGCCTTCTGTTTATGGCGTACAATCAAAGGAGGCCTTCAGTTTATAGCGTATCATAAGAGGAGGTGGAGGCCTTCTGGTTATGGTGTACCATCAGATGAGGTCTTCTGGTTATGGCGTACCATCAGAGGAGGCCTTCTCGTTATGGCTTACCATCAGAGGAAGCCTTCTGGTTGTGACGTACCATAAGAGGAGGCCTTCTGTTTACGGGGTTGTTAGAATCCGGGGTCTCTGGTTGGCGCACGTATGCACTTGCGACAAGCAGAGACCCTTTCCTCTAAGTCAGGGCAAAGGATCACCTCTTTAAAAATAACCCCTGCTCACCCTCTAGGTAACGTGGCGCGAGCAGTCAGGCTAAGTTTCCAGAGGGCATATAGGTTAAGCGTTCAAGTTGTCCCACACAATAATCACCACCCCACCACACAAAGACACAAGGCTGTATTTATATCCAAAATATAATTCTTTATATAAAAGGTTTTCTTTCAGGCAGGTTGCATAAATACAGTTCTCTTGGTAAATTAGGGTTCCAGTTACTTGTAAAGGTTTAAGGCCAGCCACAGGTTTCAAAATGGCACAGTTCTACTTAAAATCAGTTCCTTAGGGGTTCTGCGCACTTCGTAGCGCCTTTGTGATGCTCTGGGCAAGGTTTTTGCAGTGCCTTGCCGTTTCTCACGCTTCCCGCGTGAGCCGGAGTACGCTTGCCGAGTCCCACGCTTCTCGCGTGAGCACCGGCAATGACTTTCAATGCGGTACGGTCCAGACAGCCAGGGACGCGCCGTACATTGACTGGGGCACCCTTACGGTGCGAACACGAGTTGGTTGCAAGGCAGTACGGTGCGAACAGGAGGCAGTCCGGGGGCGAACCCAGAGGATTTCAAAGGTAGTACGGTGCAGTACGGACGTAGTACGGTGCAAACAGTGCGTGCAAACAGTACGGTGCGAAGCACAAATACTTCAGGTGGGAGTACGGATCAAACAAGCTGCTTCCAAAGTGAGCACCCGGGCAATATGTTTCCAAACCCTTCAGATGTAAGTACGGTGGCGAACCCAGAGTATTTTAGAAGCAGTACGGTGCACACAGTACGGTGAAAATTCAGACTATTTCCAAAGGTAGCACGGTTCAAACCACGGCACTTTTGGGGACAAGAACGGTCCGTACAAAGGCAAGTACGGACCGTAATTACGCGCACAGCTCCCAGCAGGTCTCAAGCAGGTACGGCTCGTACATAGGCAAGTACGAGCTGTATTTTCAGCGAGATCGTCCAAAATACCTTTGTTCTTGTACGGGATGGTCCCGGCGGCCTCGGGTTTCGACGGAGCGGTGTCCCACATCGCGGTGTCGTCCCTCGCAGTCAGAGGGCGGCGGTGCTTCGTGGGGCACCCGAAGAAGGTCTTAGCCACACAACCAAGGGCAGAGGAGGGGGAAGCAGCTCCGGGGTAATCCACAGCGCGTTGCAGCGCGATCAGCTTTTCAGTGGATCACAAGTGTGCACAGGGCCTCGCGGTGATCTTGACGGCACAGGGTCGCCAGGGCTCGGTGCGCAGGCCTTCAGGTGCCTTTCTCCGCGTTGCGAGCTACGGCTCGGAGGGGCTGGTACTTGCGGTGCTTGGACCAGGTAGGCAGGTCCTTGCGGTGCTCGTGGTAGTCCCAGGTGGCAGATGTCGCGGTGTAGAGAAAGGGGGAGAGGCACACAGGTTCTCTGGGGATCAGCGTCACAGGATTGCGTCCAGCTACTTCTCCTCTTCTGGGGGATAGGTTGCGCCCACTGTTCCTGGGGCGCAGATCAGGGGGCAAGTTCACAAGCAAGCCCTTGGAGATAGTTTAGCACAAGTTGATTCAAAGTCTTTTTCTGTAGTCTTTTCCTCTCCTTCCAGCAGACAGGCACCCACTGCAGGCCAGTCTCTCAGGCAGGGAGACAGTATTCCTCCTTCAGCTTCTCCAGGTCCTTCTCCTTCAGGCAGAGGTTTGTCGTTGCGTAAACAGGATCTGATTTCTTAGGAGCCAGGCTCCTACTTTTATAGTGCAATTCTTTTGTTCTTTGTCGCCAGAGGGCCTGGGCCTGGCTCAGTACAGTTCTGGAGCACTTTGTTGTGGTGACTCTGCTCTTTCCTTTCAGCAGCAGGGCAGAGACATCAGCCGCTCCACAGGGGGCGGAGCCGGCTTTGTGCTGGCAGAGCACAGGTCTATTCAGAGTCAAAGGTGTACTCCTCCCACCCATCCTGGTGTAATCTCTCTACCCACCACCTGGCAGCCAGCCTGTCTCCTGGAATTCCCCAGCCCTGCTCCTTTACTGTTGCTAGGCAGAACACACACACACAGCAGAGGCGGACTGAAATGGCCAGGTCAGTAAAAACTAACTTTCTAAAAGTAGTATTTACAAACGCAGGATATTAAAATAAACTTTACTAAAAGAAGTATTTTATTATTCTAAGTTCAGGCATACTAAACTTGATTTTCTACCTTGCTCTATGAGTCCACTGGGATTACAGCGTGTAGTAATTCCAGCAGCCCATTCTGGCCTGTGGAGAGCAGGTAGCCTTCAATAGTGAAAAACGAAAATGGCTGTAATTCACTATTAAGACATGCCACACACATCAGGGCATGTCCTACCTTATGCCTACAATGCACCCTGCCCTTGGGCCTACCAGAGGGGTGGCTAACATGTAGTTAAGGGAAGGTTTAGGGACTGGCAAGTGGGGGCACTTGCGCAGTCAGCGCAACGGTACCAGACCGCGCGCATGGTCTGAGGTGGCAGATCCTAGACACATTTTACTAGGCCGCTTCTGTGGGTGGCACAACCAGTGCTGCAGGCCCACCAGCAGCATTCGCATTTACAAGCCCTGGCACTCCTGGTGCACTTTACTAGGGGCTGAAAGTAATCCAAATAAGCCAAACATGGACACCAATCAATGTATACATTTTACCATAGGGAGAGCATATGCACCTTAGCACTGACCAGCAGTGGTAAGGTGTCCAGAGTCATAAAACAGCCAACACCAGGTCAGAAAAAATACAGGAGGAAGGCAAAAAGTTTAGGGATGACCCTGCAAAAAGGGCCAAGTCCAACACAACCCCCTTCCAGCCAAAACGCAGGGTAGACCAATCACCACCGTGATGGTCTTCCCTGCTTGGGGCGATAGAACAAGGACCTGGCCCGCAACTGCAGGGGCAGACTCCAGTTCTATGCCAATCTGAACCTATTGGACTCCCTCTGTCCATACTCTCAGGGCCCACCAAGCCAATCCATGGGGAACCCTTCTCCTCACCTGTGGACACCACCTGTGCAGCACCTACCCTTAACTGGCCCACAGGTGTGTCCCAACAGGCAGACAAAAAAATGCTACAGTGGCCAATGACAGTAGTCAGGGATGAGACCCAGGCCGTATGCCTCTCAGGGCTCTCAAACCTTTGTGGCCCCAGGGAGCAGGGGGCAGTAGCCCCAGGTGCGTGGCACCCGTTGTCCATTCTCCCTCCTGTCAGGTCAGGTATGACATCCTGGCACTGACCCACCAGCCCCAGGCCTGTACCCGACGGCTGGACCAAAGACTGGGGTGGCCTCCCCCACACCCGGTCCTCCTCCTTGGGGCTCTGTACCCTCCCACCTGGAGTGGTACCCCCTTCCAGAATTGCCAGGGCACCTGGGGCAGGTGTCCTGCGCAATTCGCCCACCAGTTCAGGGGTTCTATCCTGCAACTGGGTGTCCAGGTCAGGGGGGACACCCTGAACCTGGCCCTTCAACCCAGGGTCTAAACCCTTCAGTTGAGCCGGGGTCAGAGGCGAGGACTCCCTCCCTCTGCACCCCCGTCCAGAGTACTGCCCACTCCCAACTGGCATGGTACCCCTAGAAGCAACATGGGTCAGGACACTGATTACAGTGGTCCCACCCTCCAGGTCAGACAACACCTGAACCTAGCTTCCCAACCCTGGGACCAACCCATGCGGTTGAACGCTCGCCTGGCGCACCAGGACTTCCCGGGGAGCACGCATGCCCCCCCTGAGGGTGACACATAACTCATGTGTCGTGTGACAGTCTGCCTGGCGCAGATCTCCCGACCCCTGTCCATCTGACAGTGCCTGAAGATCCCCCAGGACAGAAGTGGTGTCACCATGGTCATTCACTGGTGACGCAGCCCTTCTGGCTGACCCTGACCCACTGGTTTTTCCACTGGGGACTCTTTCCCCCTCTCACCCCTCAATCTGGACTTCTGCACCCTCCCAACTGGAGCGGTACTGCCAGACACCAGAACTGATGGAGGTCCGATTACAGACACTCCCAGCTCACCAGACACTAGGAGATCCCCCTCAACGGGCGGCCCATCAGGACAGCCTAGGCTCCCCACCTGGTGTTCCCTTAAAGAACCATCCAGGCTCTGAGACTGGGTTTCGGGCACTTGGGGGCACGCAGCCCCACACTCACGCCTTCTCCACTGAGACAGGACGTGAGCCCCTACACCCCTCCCACTACCATGGGACCTAGCTGGGCTACTCTGCACCACTTCCACCACTCTGGGTTGGAAGATACCTGAGCCACTCCCCACAGGGTCACTCCCCAATGCCTCTCCAGACCCTCGGGAATCCACCAAAAGGTCTACCTCCAATGTGAGCTCTCTGCGGTCAGAGAACTCGGTCTCCAACAGGTGTTGACATAGCTCTGGAAAACAGGGACTTAAAATATGCTCTCCCACAATTGGATCACACAGCCCCCTAGCAGGGTTAACCAAACTAGCCCTCACCTTACCATCCAGTGCCTCACACACGTACTCCACACCACTCTCCTGAGACTGGCAAGACAGTATCTGACTGTCTCTGTCACACAACCCACACTCTTCTGGGCGGTCTTCACACTCACCCACCTGGACTTCAGTTTTGGGGGAACCCCTCTCCCTGCACCTCTCAGCTAGGGTCAGTAGAGTGTCCCTCCCTCCACTAGGACTATGAACCCCTGCCCCAGTTACCCTATTCCCTTCAGGGATACTGCGCACTACTGGAGCTACCTCATGCCCTTGAACCTCCTGGTGTATGTTAACCCCCTCCTTCAAGTCAGGCGCCACATCTCTGGGTGTGCGTACTACTCTTTCAGCACTAGAGAATTCAATACTGCTGCCACCATCTGAGCTGGATTCCTCCTCCCACTCAGAAAAGCTCAATCTCTGAGCTACGCACCTTTCTGGTTGCTGGGCTGAGACACTCATGGCCTCAAGCCTCTCGAGCTCCATATCATATTTCTTCATTCTGAAGTCAAGATCCATTTGCATTTTCTTTTCTTCAAGAGCCAGCTTCTTTTCTTCCAGAGCCAGTTCCAGTTTCGCCAAAGTGACCTCTTGCTTCAATTGGCTTTTTACTTCCAGCTCTGCCAACAATACTTCGTGATCCCTGGCGGCCTGTCTGTCTGCCAGCTCCTCTGGCGACAGGTCTCTGCCAAAACTGCGAACGCTTTCCGCTGGTTTCAATGGTGTAACTTCCTTAGTTGCACCCCTTGATTCAATCCAGGCTTTCAGCGCCTTGTAGAGATCTGATCTGTTTTTGCATCCTGCATGTGGAACCTTGAGCTTCCTGCAGAAGTACTTGAGTTCAGTTCTCTTGTAGCTGTCCAGTTTTGACACCTCCCATTCCAGTCCTAGGATTTCAGAGGTTTCAGAGATTGATTTCTCAATGCTGTTTGGGCCAGGCATGACTCCAAACACAAAGGATCTTCTTTCTTGGCAAGTGAAAATTAAAACTTTAAAAGTTCTGTGGCTTAAGCTACTGGACTGTCCACTGTGCAATGGTTAGTAATCACTGCGCAGACATCAAGAACGCAAATCCGTAATCCCACCGCTGCCACCAATGTTAGAATCCGGGGTCTCTGGTTGGCACACGTATGCACTTGCGACAAGCAGGGACCCTTTCCTCTAAATCAGGGCAAAGGATCACCTCTTTAAAAATAACCCCTGCTCACCCTCTAGGTAACGTGGTGCGAGCAGTCAGGCTAAGTTTCCAGAGGGCATATAGGTTAAGCGTTCAAGTTGTCCCACACAATAATCACCACCCCACCACACAAAGACACAAGGCTGTATTTATATCCAAAATATAATTCTTTATATAAAAGGTTTTCTTTCAGGCAGGTTGAATAAATACAGTTCTCTTGGTAAATTAGGGTTCCAGTTACTTGTAAAGGTTTAAGGCCAGCCACAGGTTTCAAAATGGCACAGTTCTACTTAAAATCAGTTCCTTAGGGGTTCTGCGCACTTCGTAGCGCCTTTGTGATGCTCTGGGCAAGGTTTTTGCAGTGCCTTGCCGTTTCTCACGCTTCCCGCCTGAGCCGGAGTACGCTTGCCGAGTCCCACGCTTCTCCCGTGAGCACCGGCAATGACTTTCAATGCGGTACGGTCCGGACAGCCAGGGACGCGCCGTACATTGACTGGGGCACCCTTACGGTGCGAACACGAGTTGGTTGCAAGGCAGTACGGTGCGAACAGGAGGCAGTCCGGGGGCGAACCCAGAGGATTTCAAAGGTAGTACGGTGCAGTACGGACGTAGTACGGTGCAAACAGTGCGTGCAAACAGTACGGTGCGAAGCACAAATACTTCAGGTGGGAGTACGGATCAAACAAGCTGCTTCCAAAGTGAGCACCCGGGCAATATGTTTCCAAACCCTTCAGATGTAAGTACGGTGGCGAACCCAGAGTATTTTAGAAGCAGTACGGTGCACACAGTACGGTGAAAATTCAGACTATTTCCAAAGGCAGCACGGTTCAAACCACGGCACTTTTGGGGACAAGGACGGTCCGTACAAAGACAAGTACGGACCGTAATTATGCGCACAGCTCCCAGCAGGTCTCAAGCAGGTACGGCTCGTACATAGGCAAGTACGGGCCGTATTTTCAACGCGATCGTCCAAAATACCTTTGTTCTTGTACGGGATGGTCCCGGCGGCCTCGGGTTTCGACGGAGCGGTGTCCCACATTGCGGTGTCGTCCCTCGCAGTCAGAGGGCGGCGGTGCTTCGTGGGGCACCCGAAGAAGGTCTTAGCCACACAACCAAGGGCAGAGGAGGGGGAAGCAGCTCCGGGGTAATCCACAGCGCGTTGCAGCGCGATCAGCTTTTCAGTGGATCACAAGTGTGCACAGGGCCTCGCGGTGATCTTGACGGCACAGGGTCGCCAGGGCTCGGTGCGCAGGCCTTCAGGTGCCTTTCTCCGCGTTGCGAGCTACGGCTCGGAGGGGCTGGTACTTGCGGTGCTTGGGCCAGGTAGGCAGGTCCTTGCGGTGCTCGTGGTAGTCCCAGGTGGCAGATGTCACGGTGTAGAGAAAGGTGGAGAGGCACACAGGTTCCCTTGGGATCAGCGTCACAGGATTGCGTCCAGCTACTTCTCCTCTTCTGGGGGATAGGTTGCGCCCACTGTTCCTGGGGCGCAGATCAGGGGGCAAGTTCACAAGCAAGCCCTTGGAGATTGTTTAGCACAAGTTGATTCAAAGACTTTTTCTGTAGTCTTTTCTTCTCCTTCCAGCAGACAGGCATCCACTGCAGGCCAGTCTCTAAGGCAGGGAGACAGTATTCCTCCTTCTGCTTCTCCAGGTCCTTCTCCTTCAGGCAGAGGTTCGTCGTTGCGTAAACAGGATCTGATTTCTTAGGAGCAGGGCTCCTACTTTTATAGTGCAATTCTTTTGTTCTTTGTCGCCAGGGGGCCTGGGCCTGGCTCAGTCCAGTTCTGGAGCACTTTGTTGTGGTGACTCTGCTCTTTCCTTTCAGCAGCAGGGCAGAGACATCAGGCGCTCCACAGGGGGCGGAGCCGGCTTTGTGGTGGCAGAGCACAGGTCTATTCAAGAGTCAAGGTGTACTCCTCCCACTCATCCTGGTGTAATCTCTCTACCCACCACCTGGCAGCCAGCCTGTCTCTGGGGATTCCCCAACCCTGCTCCTTACTGTTGCTAGGCAGAACACACACTCACAGCAGAGCCGGACTGAAATGGCCAGGTCAGTAAATACTAACTTTCTAAGTAGTATTTACAAACGCAGGATATTAAAATAAACTTTACTAAAAGAAGTATTTTATTATTCTGAGTTCAGGCATACTAATCTTGATTTTCTACCATGCTCTATGAGTCCACTGGGATTACAGCGTGTAGTAATTCCAGCAGCCCATTCTGGCCTATGGAGAGCAGGTAGCCTTCAATAGTGAAAAACGAAAATGGCTGTAATTCACTATTAAGACATGCCACACACATCAGGGAATGTCCTACCTTATGCCTACAATGCACCCTGCCCTTGTACCTACCAGAGGGGTGGCTAACATGTAGTTAAGGGAAGGTTTAGGGACTGGCAAGTGGGGGCACTTGCGCAGTCAGTGCAACGGTACCAGACTGCGCGCAGGATCTGCGGTGGCAGATCCTAGACACATTTTACTAGGCCGCTTCTGTGGGTGGCACAACCAGTGCTGCAGGCCCACCAGCAGCATTCGCATTTACAAGCCCTGGCACTCCTGGTGCACTTTACTAGGGGCTGATAGTAAACCAAATAAGCCAAACATGGACACCAATCAATGTATACATTTTACCATAGGGAGAGCATATGCACCTTAGCACTGATCAGCAGTGGTAAGGTGCCCAGAGTCATAAAACAGCCAACACCAGGTCAGAAAAAATACAGGAGGAAGGCAAAAAGTTTAGGGATGACCCTGCAAAAAGGGCCAATTCCAACAGGGGTAACATCAGAGGAGGCCTTCTGGTTATGGCGTACCATCAGAGGAGGTGGAGGCCTTCTGGTTATGGCGTACCTGAGAGGAGGCCTTCTGTTTAAGGCGTACCGTCGGAGGAGGCCTTCTGTTTATGGGGTATCATCAGAGGAGGCCTTCTGGTAATAGCTTACCATTGGAGGAGGCCTTCTGTTTATGGCGGCCTTCTGTTTATAGCGTACCATCAGAGGAGGTGGAGGCCTTCTGGTTATGGCGTACCTGAGAGGAGGCCTTCTGTTTATGGCGTACCGTCAGAGGAGGCCTTCTGTTTAAGGGGTATCATCAGAGGAGGCCTTCTGGTAATAGCTTACCATCGGAGGAGGCCTTCTGTTTATGGCGTACCATCAAAGGAGACCTTCTGTTTATAGCGTACCATCAGAGGAGGTGGAGGCCTTCTGGCTATGGTGTACCTGAGAGGAGGCCTTCTGTTTATGGGGTAACATCAGAGGAGGCCTTCTGGTTATAGCTTACCATCGGAGGTGGCCTTCTGTTTATGGCGTACTATCAAAGGAGGCCTTCAGTTTATAGCGTATCATAAGATGAGGTGGAGGCCTTCTGGTTATGGTGTACCATCAGAGGAGGCCTTCTGGTTATGGCGTACCATCAGAGGAGGCCTTCTCGTTATGGCTTACCATCAGAGGAAGCTTTCTGGTTGTGACCTACCATAAGAGGAGGCCTTCTGTTTACGGGGTAACATCAGAGGAGGCCTTCTGGTTATAGCTTACAATCGGAGGAGGCCTTCTGTGTATGGCTAACCATCAAAGGAGGCCTTCTGTTTATAGCGTACCATAAGAGGAGGTGGAGGCCTTCTGGTTATGGCGTACCTGAGAGATGGCCTTTTGTTTATGGCGTACCATCAAAGGAGGCCTTCTGTTTATAGCGTATCATAAGAGGAGGTGGAGGCCTTCTGGTTATGGCGTACCATCAGAGGAGGCCTTCTGGTTGTGACGTATCATAAGAGGAGGCCTTTTCTTTATGGCGCACCAGGATGGTCGGATGTTAAAGGCTGACCGCTGCAGTTCCAGTTTCGATGAGATGGGACCTAAAGGCGAGTGTGCTGCTGTACACCCGAGACGATTCAGTTGGTTCCCGATGATGCAAGGAGAGATGAGGGTGTTTTTGACACTACTGTTATATCTAACTGGTGTTTCCATCGCTAGGCAGACTTGCCCCAACTCTGAGAGGGAACGGATCTCTCTTGCTGGGCTCTCAACTCAGTGTAAAGCTTTATGCTGGACACGTTTTCATTTCTTCCTGCACTTCTACTGAAGTTTGATTCTATGGTGACATCTTTTATGCTCCCTGGTTGAAAATTCAATTTGGATACTCTGTTCTAAAGTATATCCATTGGGTCAGAATTATTGATTCTTCATCTCATTGTGGAGTCACATTGGTTTCACAAGTCGGAAATGCATTTCTAATGTTATCTCCCTCCGAACGTTTCACGTCTACTAACAAAGGTCCATACAACCAATGGGGATTATATCTGAGCGTGTTGCAAAAAGAATAAGGTGTAAGTACCAACGCACCATCAGAAGGGGTGCCCTCAACACGCCCTGTACCAACGCACCATCGGAAGGGGTGCCCTCAACACGCCCTGTACCAACGCACCATCGGAAGGGGTGCCCTCAACATGCCCTGTCCAAAAAACAAATCGCTATTAGCTTGCAAACCTAGACTGTGATTTGCTAATGTGTTACCAAAACGCAAGTTGAGTTTGATACATTAGAAAAAGCGTTTTTGCATTCGGACCGTTTGAGACTGCAAAAAGGCGTAAAGGCACATGCATCAAACATGCCATTTGCGATTCCTTATTAGCGAAAAATAAGGATTCGCTAATAAGGAAGCGCAAATGCCTATGCATGTAGGAATCGCTCAGAAAATAGCGATTCGTAAACATTCCTTAATTGCGCCTCGAAATTGCGAGTCGCAATTAAGGGATGGCTCCTCATTCATTCCTATGGGCCTCCAGGCCCATAGGAATAAATGGAAGATTGCATGCGCAATTTGTGAGTAACAATAGGTCCTCGCAAATTGCGCATGCAATTTCAAGGATGCAAGGGTGCCAAAAGGACACCCTGTTGCACCCCTGAAATTGGTCAGTGCACACATGTTTCGCACACACATGCCCTAGGGGCATGTGTGTGCGCAACATGAAACTTTGAAAAATGCACTTTAGTGCATTTTTCAAAATTTTTGCAAATTACCATCAAGTCAACTTCATGGTAATTTGCGCCCCCTATTAGCGAAATCGCTATTCTAAAGTGGTTCTTGCATTGCATTTAAGGAATCGCAAATTGCGATTCCTTAAATGCAATTGCAATTTGAGAAATCGCAAATAATTGCAAATTCTCAAATTGCGAGTGCCTTGAACCTTGATGCATCGCAAATGACCGTTTTGCGGGCGCAAATGGACGGTTTTTGCGAATCGCACCGTTTGCGCTTGCAAAAATGGTGATGCATGGGCCTGAGAGTACATCTAGCCTTATGTACACCAAGTGAGGATATATACTTACCTAATTTCATCACCAACACTTACATTTCAAAGCACAGAGAAATCAAGGGATTTGAACAGGATCGCACAGCTTGAAGTCAAGTGAGAAGGCCGGGGTTTAAACCCAGGCCTCCCTAGTTTAAGTCCTCAGACTCCCACCAGGTCAGCTCTCTTCCCAGCAGCTGGTGATTAACCTTCTCAGCTGTCCCCTTGCAGGGGAGACCTCGCCATATTTCATCAGACTTCCAGCTGTGCCCTCGTGTGTTTTTAAATGTGACTTTAATTGATGAATCGCCTTTCACGTCTCTTACAGATGTTCATTTAATGTTCTCAATGTCTTTGTGTTTTTTCACCGTACATCAATCTTTATTCCATGTCTATTGCTCCTTGATCCCATGTGTTGTACAGCGCTTGAAACCTGTATGCGCGAGGCCAGCGCTATATAAAATAAAATATACAATAAAAAGTGAGCTCGTGAATACCTCACAGTGAATAGAAAACAATCCAACCTTTGAGTATCTCAGTGACCCGAGGACTCCGGCTTCCATAGCTCACATTCCAGTGAAGCACCGAGGGCCCTGGCTGTACTTGTGCAAACATCCTGCAACACCCCAGCCCCGCACAAGGACGCTTGTTCATTGAGTATGCATTCCCCGTTGCTCGGAGCAACCCAGTAGGAGGCATCATAACCACTTGTGTGGAACAGTGCTTGTTTTGTTTTATAGATCTTTTTTATTTCATATGTCAGGTGATGTAACAATGACAGGTGGCATTAACCTTTGCGGGGGGTCCAACCGTTTCCAGGCTTCTGGTCTCCAGCCCACACCCCAATAATTCACAGTGCAACCTTTGACCCCAGGCGTTCATGGCTCCGGAAGCCATGCCAGGCCACTACAGAGGGGTGCACAGTTCACCTCAGTAGGTACTCGTCTCTATTTCCCCATATCGTATTGCATTCATAAACCCCTCTCTCTGCCAGCATGCCCCAATCCTTGTCACGCTGCCAGGCACTTAGCGCAGGCGGCGTCTCAGCCCGCCGCGTGCTCGCGAGGCTGCGCTCTGCCGCCATCAGTCCCAGCGCCGCCCGTATCTGGTCCATTCTGGTGAGGTCAGTCCCGCCCCATATACACCACAGACACCACTGGGCAGAAGCGTCCGTGCGGCTTCCGCAAATGTCATTCAAGCAGGGTACCACTCATCATCGGAAGCTTTGAAGCACCGGGCAGTTCTATGGCACGCATAGAAACGACCCTACCGGGGCACAATTGCCAGTGCATGGCACCGACTCCGCCCTGCTCATCCGGACCATCAGCGCCATGCATAGGAACAACAGTGCAATGTCTTTAGCTGGAGCAGGTGGGGCCCGGATCTTACAGCCACCTGGCTAAGGGACACCAGGGCACGAGGCCTTTCATCCTCTTTGAACCCCCGGGTCTCGCTCTCTGTCTCCCCTCTGGAGAATTATTCAACCATTTCCGACAGGTGAGGGACATGTTTCTTTGGGCATATGCTCATCCAGCAACCTATCTTTGGGTCGGGTGACTCCCTGCCCTTCATCCGTGCCCTCTGCAGTGCCCTCTGCAGCGCATGTTTCATTTGCAAGTACTGCTTGGTTTCGGCAGGGGCTTCGCACTGTAGGGCGGTGCGCGGGAACAGTCCTCTCCGCCCCCACATGTCTCCCACCCTGGATAATCCTATTAGGTCCCATTTACCAAAACCTCTTTGTGCAGCTCGTGTGCCCAACTGAGCAGTGCCCCACAAAGGCGTGGCCCTCGTGCTCCTACCCCCCAGCCCAGAGCCCCCAGGGATGCGTCCGAGAGGGTGAGTGCAGCTGGAGTGGACTTTGGGAAAAGTCCGATCGTGCCTTCCTGTAGACAGCCTCCTGGGAACGGCTTTCTGTTGGTTTGCACAACTACAGCTCCCAGCATCCCCTGCAGTGGGCGCTTGCGATGACATCATCAGGCAGCGCCGCGGGGATACTTAAGATCAGCTGTTGCCCCGCAGCGCGGGACGCGCATTCAGATTTAATCTTGCCCAACTCACTTCTCAGAGGCTTGTCCGCCTGCCGTGACGGGAACGGCCACCGGCTCAACATAGCGAATCCCGCAATAGCCGTGAGGGGAACGGCTTTCTGTTGGTCTGCACAACTACAGCTCCCAGCATCCCCTGCAGTGGGCGCTTGCGACGACATCATCAGGCAGCGCCGCGGGGATACTTAAGATCAGCTGTTGCCCCGCAGCGCAGGACGCGCGCGGGCAAAGCCCGGGCCAAGGGCGGGCCCGTCCTTGCCCGTCGAGGACCGTTCGAGGCCGGGCTGGGCACCCTCTCTGACATCTGTCGCAGAACACCTGACTTGTAAGTGCTGCTAGTGGTGTGGCTGTATGGCTATGCTATTTATCTTCATGCATCTATTTATCCTCGATGCAGCATTGTTCATTTCTCCTCCATAAACTCCTAGGCGCTCTTGCAATATTCCTGCCTCTGTGCTACCTGACCCATTTAGGCCTGGTCATATCACCTGGCATTGCCCCACAGGATATAAGCTGTTACTACCTGTGGGCTGATAGGGGTCGCAGATAAGCCTGTTGTGGGTCTGTGGCTCATATTGGGACCTTTTGAACTATCCTACCTGTGTTCCTCCCCAACCGCCCTGTGTGCTGTTGCCGCACTTTCCTCCCGCCGCCGCTTTTCAAACATATTGCGGCCGCTGTGTGGAGGATTCCATCTTTTAGGCATCGAAGCACCGGAAGCCGGTCCCTGAGACTTTTGTTGATGTACTTGGAAGCTCGCTAAATCCTTGCTTGTCTCCCGCGTTGCGGAAACAACGCGTGGGTAGCGGGCAAAGGGCGGGCCCCCTGTGGCCCAATTAGACCGGACTGGGCCAGGGTCCCTAGTTGTCTGCCCACTATAGACATCAGAACTATAAATTCTTTGACTTCTTACTGTCTTACCTGTACTATTTAAGGGGTGACTATATTGTTCACATAATTCATCTGTAAACCATCATACTCCACATATACGAAGTTTAGATCTTATAGTGGAATAGCACCATCCTAAAACCCATAAAGGTATTAAGTGGGATCAATATGAGTAAGATCAAGTGTACACCAATGGCAACTCGCTCAAACTCCAGGAAAAAGGCCCAGGTCAACACACCACTCCCTAGCATTACTGCTATAGACAGGATGCTCCAAAGGACCATAGGAGTTGTGGTCAATGCGATTGAGCATACCGAAAGGCGCCTCTCATTACCTCCTCCAAGTATGTGTCTATCGACCCAACCAACTGAGGGCACAAACATTGGTGCAAATACCTCCATTGTTACCGCATACTCACAGGATTCCATTCTTATGGGCTCATTTGCTGACTTCCTGGTAACAGCGACAAACCAAACAATACCCCCACAACAAATTCCCCCCCCCTGAGTTCATAAGTCGGGAAAGTAGGCTGTCAGCGACTCCAAACACTCAGATGAACATAGAATCTTCACCACTTATCAACATCTCGGAAGGTGAGGAAGGGCGTATAGACAAGCTGGAATCCAAAAGAAAGGTGAGGGCTGCTAACCAATCTAGGGTAAAATCAAAAACTGCAAGGCCCAAACATGGATCGGGGCAGGGTAGAAATGTGAGCCCTGCGCTACGAATCACCAACAGGGCAGCACAACCTACAATACACACAGACCAACCACAGAAAACAGTTACTCAGGGAAACATATGCCAGGAAACTGTTGATACTGTTCTTCGTAACCAGGAAAGTACTAATAATTTTTGTATGGAGAACTTAATGTCTAGAATGGAACAGTTAATGAAGTCGCTCATGCTCCCTGTACATGAAAGGGTAAAAATAATAGGGGAAAGGCTGGAGAAAATTGAAAAAGCTCAACAACAAAATAATGAAATCATGTTGAAATTTGCCAAGTCCTTTCAAACACAGAGCCAAAATAATATCAATGATAAGCCAGGGCACTCATGGAGTAACGAGAACAGTCTGAGAGATGCGTCGGGCTCTAGCAAGCATACCCAATTACCCCAGCGACTCACATCTTTAAACAACGGGCATAAGGAGTCGCTAATAGCCCCTCAAAGGAGCTTGGCTGGGGCTAAAGAGGCGCCACCTCTCCCTAGTGTACAGATCGGAGATCTAGGTATTGAGCGCACCATTGGGAAGGATGGGAGTAAGCGGGCAGCCAAGGGATCATGTGGTAACAACAGTAACAACACCAATGTCACCCCGGAACAACCCGAGAGATTAAGGCCACCTAGTAAGAGCACATGTGTCGATCTACCACCAGAATCGCACCCTTTCACCGTGGTCATGATAGGAGTACCTACTTTAAGAGAGGGCAAGTTAGAAAATTATATTCAACTGAAGAATAAGGTTAGCCATTGGCTATCCTGAACGCCGGGAAAACGGAGCTATTACACTGCTGCGCAGCCAAAATATCCAAACTTCCTTTGGCCGAGTTTCAGCTCTGGCCAGAGGACGCCCCTATATCTGCAGCAAAATCAGTCCGTAACCTGGGGGTCATGATGGACGGAGACCTTCAGTTGCAATGTCAGGCCAATAAAACAATTGGTACCTCTATTGCTTTACTGAGAGCTCTTCGTCAAATCCTCCCGTTGCTTCCTAATGAGGCAAGGTCTCTGGTGGTCCAGAGTACGATCCTGAGTAGACTGGACTATTGTAATTCACTGTACCTAGGTGCTCCCCTCTATATTGTACAGGCATTGCAAAGGGTTCAGTCTACTGCAGCCAAACTGGCCCTCAGGAGACAGCGCGAATCATCTGGGACGCTGGCACTAAGGGACCTCCACTGGCTGCCTGTCAAAAAGAGGATTGAGTTCAAGTCGTTAGTTATGGTCTATAAGGCCCTACATAACTTCGGCCCTTTGCGGGAACGATTCTCTTGGTATAAACCAGAAAGACTCCTTCGATCTACCAGTCAAAGTTTGGCAGCTGTTGCTAGAGTAAAGCGTGTCAGGATGGGAGGCAGGGCTTTCAGTACGGCGGCAGCTCGCCTCTGGAATCAGATCCCCCTAGAACTGCGGCAGGCCAAAACGCTGCTGGGCTTTAGGAAAGTTCTCAAGACATGGCTATTTCGTCAGGAATAGTTGGGCATCGACCCTGACCATTGGCTAGTCGTTCTGCGCTGTTTTATGCTATCGTAGTCTCGTAGCGCCAGGATACCCTATGGGTGGCAGAAAGCGCTTTATAAAAGCTTATACAATACAATACAATACAATCTCAACATAGGCCCATTCCCCCATATTTAAACGGTCAAATACTTCATGTCAGAAGACTAAACTGGGTGGGACAGAGACAAAAGGACTATGAAGGTGACTGTATTATTATAAATTTCAAAGACAGACGTTTAGTAAACTATATTAGTGGGTGGAGGGAGGGTGGTTTGGAGAGTAGAATTCAAACAGTGGACCTTACCTATTTTTACCCACCCTGCCCGCTTGCCCAAAGAAACCTGTCGCGAAATTTTATTCAAGGAAACAGGTATTTCGATTATTACGATAATCGCCATATGGCTCAAAGCCACCCACGCCTCGTACCCATATACGAAGATGAGCATTTTGACTATTATGATAATCAATACAGGGTACCCATCTATAATCGCTTTGATGCCTTCAATTACCAAGGTTTAGAGGGCGTGGATTGACCCTTTTAAGAGATTATGACACTACCAATTTCTAACCCACCTAAACTAAAAGGTAGTGCAATAATCAAAGAACAGGCCCAGGTAACCTTGAACTCAGTAGATGAGTGGCTAGCCAGCCCCAATTCATTATTCATAAATACTTCTGGAGACCAGGACGAGATTAAGAAACACCCAGAGCAACTGGCAGCCGCCAAT
Source organism: Triturus cristatus (assembly GCF_964204655.1). NCBI lineage: Eukaryota > Metazoa > Chordata > Amphibia > Caudata > Salamandridae > Triturus > Triturus cristatus. Next base: position 1,210,125,438 of record NC_140584.1, on the reverse strand, counting down.
GAATCATCGACCCATAAAAAACCACCCAAAGATTTACCCCCATATATATGTGAACCTATAAGACTCCCAAAAACAAACCAGAATAAAGACTATGATTTAAAAATACTTAGTTGGAACGTTGCCGGCCTTGAACCCAGACTAAAGGATAAAGACTGGGTGGAGTTAATTACAAGGTACGACATAATTATGTTCCAAGAAACTTGGGCACCACATAATCTGCACATCAATGGGTTCCATTGCTATAACACACCAGCGCGTAAAATGCAACATGGCCGGGCTGTTGGTGGGTTGTTTATTGGTCTTAGTATAATGGCCGGGGGAAATCATAGGGCCATTGAGACTGACAATGTTAACAAACAGGCCATTGAGTATAAGCGGAAAGACCCCTTTGTTTTAATGAATTTTTACAACAATGATTTCATAACAGTTCCAAATAAGAACTTTATAGCACTGTCTAATTTCATTTCCAAATTAGTTGATAGATGGGGGAAAATTGTTGGGCCTGAAATTGTTGTGGCTGGGGATTTTAATGCCCAGCTCCCAAGAAATATATGGCAGGCAGAACAGCGAAATGGACACCTTGCCAATCAAAGGGGTCAGGAACTGAGAGCTCTCTTAGATGACCATACCCTCAGTAATATAATGAATTATGGACCAAAATCATCGCAGCAGCAGGTACCCACACACAGAGGACTAGCTAGTACCTCCACTATTGATTTCATCTTTGTCTCCCCGGGTATGGCTGATCGCATAATGGAAACTGACACGGTAGCTACTGACTTTGGGGATCACAACCCTGTAACTGTAACATTTAAACTAGCACCAAAACCGGTCTACAGTTCAATGCAGGGAGCTAAAGATCTAAGTGTAACCACTGATAAATTACGGTTAAAATGGAAAGGCATAGACAAAGCAGGAATTATGGGATCTTTGTTAGGGGTAAATCAGCAGTGTATAGATCTCTGCCTAGATCAAACAACTAGTGGCCAGCTAATCATAACACATTTTAGTAAAATATGTGCCACAGTTAGGACTATGCTGATGGTCCAAGCCCCTCAGAGCCCTAAAGATCCCAGGTGGTTTGACCACAGCTGTTCCGTGGCAAACAGGAACCTACGCAAGAGACTCACAGAAATTCCTAGAGTTGGAGCTAAAGTAAGTGCGGCAAGGAAGGCTTATAAACTAGCCCTAGAGAAAAGGAGATCTACGCTCCTGGGCGAACGATGGGAAGCATTGGCCCTGACCGCAGGAAGGAAATCGAGTAATTTATTCTGGCCAGCAGTAAAAGAACTCCGGAACATGGGCCAACAATTTACCCCAATTAGCTGTACCATCTCCGCTAGCTCCTGGGAACTACATTTCTCTAAAATTTACACCGCCCCGGTAAAAGGTCCAATTACTAACATCCCTGAAACCTCTGCCAATTTAAAGATAACTATGGGAGAAGTGGAGGAGGCAATCGCCCAGAGCCTTGGCAATAAGGCCCCTGGCCCAGATGGGCTTCCGATAGATCTTATTAAATGGCAACCTGATTTTTGGGCACCCATATTGGTGAATGTTTTTAATAGTCTGCCCAAATCATTAATGCCTGATACATGGAGTACTAGCATAATAGTCCCAATCTAGAAGAAAGGGGATAGGTCTGATCCTATAAATTACAGGCCAATCTCACTGCTAGACAATACACTGAAAATATTAGGCCGTGTCATTTACAATAGATTAATTACATGGACAGAGGAAACTGGGATATTATCCCCCTGTCAATTAGGATTCAGATCAAGGGTCGGCACAGTGGAACAATGCCTTAATCTTAAATTAATTATTGATAAATATAACACTGCCCGCTCTGCACCTATTTACTTAGCTTTTATGGATTTGTCATCCGCCTTTGATTTGGTTAACCGGTCCAAACTCTGGACTATTTTAGTAGAGTACGGATTGGATATCTCCCTGGTCCACTTTTTAGCTTTTTTACACACGGACCTAAAGTCCAGAGTGAGAATAGGCGTAGGCAGGGAACTGTCTGGACCCATTGAAATTGGAAGAGGAGTTAGACATGGGTGCGTTTTAGCACCCCTGCTCTTTATTATTTACATAAATGGGCTTAGTAATTACCTCGTAAAGTTGAAACCAGACGTACCCTTAATAAATGGCAAAGCCATACCCACTCTTCTGTACGCAGATGATGCGGTGTTAATGGGTCTTACGCCGAACTTGCTTCGTTCTCTGGTTCTTAACTTTACTACATTCATGGATGATTTAGACTTACAAGTTAATTTTAAAAAATCTTTTATAATGGCGTGTGGTCCAGGTAAACGACGACTGAGTCCCATACAAGTCGGGGGAGAAAAACTTATTGCAACTAATATCTTCCCGTATTTGGCTGTGACCTTTGCTGCGAATGGCTCATGGTCTGGGCATTTGGCCCAGGCCACGAGCAAATTCTCAAAGGCCACAAATTCGATTTTAAGCATCCCTAAACCAAAGAGGTCAGGAGTTATTAAGGCAATTGCTAAGATTTTTAAACTTCAATGTGTCCCAGTGGCAACTTATGGAGCAGAAGTTTGGGGCATTGGGAACAGCATCTCTATTCAGCGAGTAGAGAATCGGTTTTGTAGGAGATTACTAAATGTGCCAATTTTTACATCTAATTTGATCACACATTATGAATTAAACTTAAATTTTATCTCAGATTTTGTTAGTTCCCGACCAGTATTATTCTGGCACTCGGTCTGGATGAACAAATCAGCGTCACTTACGCAAGAGATATTAACCGATTGTCTAAGTTGTGATAGGGGGTTGAAGATCCCGTGGATTTCTTATATATATACAAATTTGCGAGAAACAGGCATGGAAAATATTTTTATTAATCCTATCCATGCCAGCAAAATTAAGAAATCTGAATTAAAAGAGGCATTAAGTGCACTGTACTCCCAGAAGAGACTCAGGAGGGAACTAGAGAAACCAACAGTTACGAGGTACATGGATATAGCAGTACCCAGATATCCCCTTGCACTATATTTAACACTACAACTGACAAATTGGGAAAGAAGTCTTCTATGTCGTTTGAGGGCTGGAACTATTAGGTATCTGTTCAATTTCTCTCTGGGCTATCAGGAAAGTGCGACTATGTTGAGCTGTCCCTGCAACGGGCAAAGCAAACAAAGTGATTTGCACTTCTTTTTTCTCTGTAATTTCTACTCAATGTACACAAAACGGTTTTTAATTCCCTATTTTAAAAAATTAAGACCAATTAGTTTGGTCAAATCTTATCAGGCACTGTTAACACTAGGAAATGAGGAAATAGTTTTACGTGTTTGTAGTTTTTTAAAGATTGCTGTCCATGCGCGCAGAACGATGGAAATGTAAATAATGATGTGTTTTAATCTGCATGCTTTTTACTGGGAAATTTGATTTTTCTCATGTGTTATAAGATGTGCTTTTATGAGTTGTTACAATTCGAATAAAGATTCTTTGAACTGAACTTGAGCCTCCTGGTGGCATCTTCAGTCTCTCCCCTCGATAGGCGCTTCCTCCTCCAGGGGGGGCACCCACTGGTTGATGGTGACGAGCTGTGCTGCCCAGTAATACTTTTACTTGTCAGTTCGAGCGGTCCCGCCCTCGTGCCAGCCTCTCGTCAGTATTTTGAACGCTCTTCTAGCAGGTCCCCCATCCCAAAGCAGGCGACAGCTTTCCCTTTCAATCGCCCGAAAGCAGGAAGGCGGGACTATGTGGGGCGTATATTGGAGCACATGGAGAAAACGGGGCAGCGCCATCAGTAGTGACAGTGACCAGGCCCTCCAATGCTGAACGTCTGTCCAAACGCGGGAAAGCGGCGGCTCCGAATTGTGAGTGTCAAAGGCGCCAGGGTCTCTAGTAATGTAGATCCTTAGATGGCGGAATCCATCGGTGGCAATGCAAGGTGATGAGTTGTTAGGCAATTTTGGTGCGGGACCATGTAGGAGATAGATCAGGGGTTTACCCCAGGTAATACTGTAACCCGAATAGCGACTAAATATTGTGACTATATGTATTATTCTGTCTAATGTATGGCCCGGGTCAGAAACGTCATCCAGCTTAGCCCCAACAATGCTTATTTTAAACAGTTTAACAAAACCTCAGTCTGCAGCTGGTCCCTGCTCGCTGTAGACCGGAAGCTCACAGATGTCAAGAGCCAACGGGTCAAAGACCTTTCAAGCTTCTCACACCTGAACCAGACGTTGGCTGCACCGACTCGGAGAGTTCGAAGCAGGGCTACTAGCATTATGCGGCGGGAGAGGGCCAAATTATACGGCAGGTTTGAGTAAATTACGCAACAAGAAAAGGCAAAATATGAGGCATAATGCGGCACATTTTGTAATAGCATTATTTCATTATTTAGTCATTTTTAAACCTGGTTACACTGTCTGGGCCTTGGTTACACCTCATTAATGTAATGTAATGTAATGTAATGTATGTAATGTAATGTAAGCTCTATTTATATAGCGCAAACTGTCACCCAACGGGAATCCTGGCCCTGCGAGTTACCGGGATGTTAAAGTGCCAGAATGAAAGACGGCGATCCCCAAGACTAGAAAAGGGCAACGAAAGAAGAGCAACGAAAGAACAAAGAAGGTGTCTGAAGAAATCCATATCACATCAGCATTTTTGTGTTATTCCTCCCTAGGGAACAGCCACGTTTTCACCTTCTTCGTAAATTGATGCAGATCCTGAGTTTGTCTGATATGGAGGGGGCGAGCACTCCACAGCCGCGAGGCTCCAGGCCTGAAAGCTCTGCCTCCTGTCCTGGATCTTTTGAACCTCGTGCTATTCACCAGATTTGTTGTCGCTGAGCAAAGATGGAATCTGGTAGTAGTGGAGGATCTTCCGTAAGGCTCTGATCAAGGAGAAACATGTGCCGACTACTTTAGTGACTTGAGAGTCCAGCTGAAGCTCGTCATCCATTAATACCCCCAGATTACGCACTGTTTTTGCTGGAATTAGTGGTTTGTCTGAAGGGGTGAGCCAAAAGTCAATAGGTAGGGGACGAGCAATTTTATTTGTAGCACAGTACACAATTTCCGTCTTGTCTCCATTGAATTGTAACTGATTGTTTCTGAGCCAATTTGTAGTGATTTGCATACAATCCTGGAATTCGTCCATCATAACTGCCTGGCTCCCCTCTAGCGAGAACACTAGTTGTGTGTCATCTGTGTAGTTTATTAATTCAATGCCATAAGATGTAATGATGGGGATGAGTGGACGCAGATATATATTAAATAAAATCGGGCTTATTAATACCAGTTTAACACTCAAATATAGCTATAAGCAACAGAAATGTGACCAGTCCAGCTTTGCAAAGGGCCTGCCAGCGTGCAGCGATAATTATTGCTGCACTTTTAATACTTTTTGAGCTAGAAACAACATTTAAAAACAGGAACCAGGGTGCAGGAACCAAAGGGGAGATGGGTGCTACAGGATTCAGGGTGCAGGACCGCTGGGGAGATGGGCGCTACAGGAATCAGGGTGAGGGAACCGAAGGGGAGCTGGGTGCAACGGGAAAGAGTGACCAATAATTGGACATACCCACCCTCGACTGATGAGAAGGCTAGGATTCAAATCTAGCCCCCCACACCACTGCCTCCTCGACTGATGAGACCACCGTCAAAGCTTCTTCAAGGCTTTGTTGAAGTAATTGAAGGTATGTTTCTGTAAGCAGATGCCACTCAACACACCATAAAATGTGAGGTTACCACGAATGTATAGAGCGACCCAGCACCATCAGACTGAATCCTCTGAGTAGCTGCTTCGACCCATAGTTGTAAAGAAGAAATTCAACGCTGCATTGAGACTGTGCGTCACTTTAAAGAGTTTTCAAGATTCCATTTAAGTGTATTACTGAACTCAACTAACCTCAGAATATATTCATACTGGATAAGACAAATGCCTTCCCAAAAGTGGATTTTACAAGAGTTTCCTACCAGATGAAATCAAGAAAGAGTTTAGGTTCTTTAAAGAGTATGGTTGTGATACTCAATCAATCAAACAGCATTTGTAAAGCGCAACACTGTCCCTAGTGGTATCTGGGCGCTGTGTCTGTCGATGAGCCAGGTCTTGAGTCTCTTTCTGAAGTCTGCCAGCGAGGTGGCCGTACAGAGCTGGAGGAGGGGGTCGTGCCTGGCCTTGGCAGCGATGTAGGAGAGGACAAGGAGCAGCCACCGCTGCGGCTGTGAGACATGTGGGGGGGTGCGAAGGCGAGTGAAGTGGAGCGCAGGTGTCTGGAGGGTTAGTGATAGTTCAGTCAATGGTTGATGGATGTGGGTCTGAGGTCATGGAGGGCTCTGTAGGCGTGCTTGAAGATCTTGAACTGGCATCTCTTCCGGATGGGGAGCCAGTAAAGGTCTCTAAAGTGGGGGTGATGTGGGATCATTTGGGGAGGTCCTTGATGAGTCTGGCTGCAGCGTTCTGTAAGTTCTGGAGTATTTTGAGGAGCTGGGTGGAGATGCCAGTGCAGAGGGCATTGCCGTAGTCAAGGTGGCTGGTAATGAGGGCTTGAGCGATGGTCTTTCTGGTGTTGGTTGGGATCCACCTGAAGATTCTGTGCAGCAGGCGAAGAGTGTGCAAGCAGGAGGAGGCGACTGTGTTGACAAGTTATTTTATGGTCATTTGTCTGTGGAGGATGATGCAGAGGTTGCGTGCGTGGCTGACAGTGTGGGTGTAGGGCCCAGTTCTGCAGGCCACCAGCTGTAGTACCATGCGGAGATGTTCTTCCCAAAGTTCAGTACTTCAGTTTTGTCAGAGTTGAGTTTGAGGCAGTGTCTCTCATCCATTCGGCTACGTTGGTCATGGCACTACAGAAGTTGGTTTTGGGTTGGAGGGGTCCTTGGTGAGCGAGAGCATCAGTTGAGTGTCATTTGTGTAGAAGATTATGTTGAGTCCGTGAGATCTGACGGCGTCTGCGAGGGGGGTCATGTAGATCTTGAACAGGGTGGTGCTGAGGGCTGATCCTTGTGGTACGCCACACATGATGTCTTTGGGTGTGGAGGTGAAGAGAGGCCGTCGGATGCTCTGCATGAGTCCTGTGAGGACGGAGGCGATCCACTTGAGGGCGTCCTGCTCTGTGCCTGTGCTGCGGAGTCTGTTGATGAGGGTGTTGTGGGAGACAGTGCTGAACGCTGCGGAGAGGTTGAGGAGGATAAGGGCCATAGTTTCTCCACGGCCGAAGAGAGTTCTGACGTCGACTGACTTAAAGAACCTAAAGATTCTGATACTGGCTTAAAGAATGGTTCAGGTACTGTGGGCAACAAGGTTAAAGCAGGCCTGCGCCAACATGGTCAAACTGACCTGGCATTACCTTTAAACCGGATGCTATACTAAAGCTGATTCACGTGGATATATGGACCGTTTTCATTATCTAAAATTTGCCTAAATGTCCCTCCTATTTCTCCATTGTAGAGTGCGTAGTTTACCAGCACTGTTCTATTGCTGCTCTTCTTTTAACTTTTATGTATTTATAATTTTATGTCATGGATAAGGATGTTATGAATGTAAAGATATAGTATTTTGGCCTCTTATTGGCTGCCGGAGGGTCCTTTTTGTGCTCCACAGTTGTTGGCCATTAAAAAGAACATGACTGTTTTTTTATTGGTGAACCCTGGGACCAGATGTTGCATTATGTACACAAAAGAAAATAAGCACATATAGCAGCTGATACAAGAAATAATATTAATGAGGTCATTTCTAGGCCCAGGCAGAAAATGACATTCCGCTCAAGGAATTGGCAGAATTTGGCGACTCTGCAGTACCCTTGTAATGCGAAATTCCAGCCAAATTCACGTGAAAGGCAAATCATTAAATCAACACTTAGAATGCTTGAGTGTTGCTAATTTGAATTATTAATTGTTTGTGATTGCCTGTATAAAGAAAAATGGAAACCTTGTTTGTATGTTGCACTTTATGTTATTTGTCTGTTTAGGTTTTTTTCATTGGGACACTATTTTGTAAATCGTATGTATAATGTCAATTTGTATTGTGCATTTATGTTCATTTCCTATGTAAATATTCTTGTAATATAAAAGAAAAACATTCTTCACAAAAAGACCTAATGTGTATGGCTTTGCCTTTTCTTCTGACATCTCTCTTAACCCCCTTTCTTTGATCATTATTATAGAGTATATACTGTATTGATAAATATTAATCCACACGAGCTATTGTTTCCTCACAACACATAATACCCAGGCTCCTTGTGGGTAGGGTCTCCTTGTTTCTCAATCAACCATTGGCAGATCTCAGCGGAATCTCACAGCGCTTTTATGTAACTCCGCAGAATTCCACAGAGTGAAATCCTAGGAGTTCCGCCCACCCCTAGTAATTTTGTGCGCCCTCTTGCCTATCTTCGTATTTCTGGGAGTGAAAGCAGGATGAAGAAGTGTTCCTAATTCCAGGTCTAAGATGAAGTGTATAAAATGATTACATTGAAAGAGGAGGCAGCATATTCTGTTGCATCCAAGAAGTGACGTCACACACCTGCACAAACGTCCTGATGATTAGGAATGACATCTGTTTCAGGGATCAGGTAAGCCACATGAAGGCCACACACCTAGGTACGGGCCCGACAAGTCGAAGGGCTCTCAAGGGTTTGTGGGGTCTCTTCACTCACCCACGAGGACCACCGCGGCTTCGGCGTCATCGGGGATCTTCTCCAGCAGTTTGCTTGACTTGTTCCGGTGTCCGTCCACCCCGTGGAAATGAAGTGTCTTCTGGTAAAATGAGAATCCACGTGGTTAGTGTTCATCTCGCATCAATTTTATACCTCACGGGAATGCCATGTCTACCTACAACCACAGATTTAGTGGTATTTCAAGGTGTAAGACATTATTGTTATGTTCTGCACTACCAATAACTCACACAGCTTGGTGTATAGTAAAATGACAACATATAAGTGATCAATAAACAGTTATTTAAGAAAATGATTGAGGCTTCTGGATGCTAAATGGACAATAACTAGAGAAGACAACGGGGCGGAGGGCGGTTTTGGTCACTGTTTCCCACTACAGAGACAGTGTTAGCGCTCTGGTGGATGTAGGCTAGCGACTTTACGGAATACAAAAATGTTTCCTGAAATACACCTAGAACCCTGAGATGGTGCCAGATTTCTTGGAGTAACCCTGGGACACTCAGTGCCTGCCTCCGGACTGGGACTGATGGATGCACTAGGTTACACCATCGTTACACCATAGTGGAGTAATATTACAAAAGAGTGGATGGGTTTAGGAGCGCAGGGCCTCCTTTTGTACATATCCTGCACTTGTAAATTCAGACACTTCTGAGTATAACTTGAACACTTATACAAAGTGTCTTAGTCCAAGGGGGTAGGAAGGCATTTTGTTTCACATGGAAGGTGGAGGTGCAGGGTCTAAAACAAAAGAATGAGATGGGGGAGAGCAGGTACTTCTCATTGACACATAATGATGACGTCAGCTCATGAATGGCTGAAAGTTCTCACAGAATATTCTGGGGTGCTCTCACCTGAACCCCACCACACCTGATGGCTCTCCCACCTGAACCCCACCTTGCCTGCTAACTCTCTCACCTAAACCCTAACACACCAGCTGACTCTCACTTGAACCACACCTGCTGGTTCTCTCACCTGAACCCCACCACACATGCTGGCTCTCACCTAAACCCCACCATACCTGCTGGCTCTCTCAACTGAACCCCAATACAGCTGCTGGGCTTCTCACCCGAACCCCACCACACCTGCTGGCTCTCACCTAAACCCCACCATACCTGCTGGCTCTCTCAACTGAACCTCAAAACAGCTGCTGGGCTTCTCACCCGAACCCCACCTCACCTGCTGGCTCTCCCCTAAACCCCATCACACCTGCTGGCTCTCTCACATAAACCCTAACACACAGGCTGGCTATCACCTGAACCACACCTGCTGGCTCTCTCACCTGAACCCCACCACACCTTCTGGCTCTCACCTAAACCCCACCACACCTGCTGACTCTCACCTGAACCCAACCACGCCTGCTGGCTCTCTCACCTAAACCCCACCACACCTGCTGGCTCCCACCTGAATCCCAGCACACTTTCTGGCTCTCACTTGAATCCCAGCACACCTTCTGGCTCTCACCTAAACCCCACCACACCTGCTGGCTCTCACCTGAACCCAACCACGCCTGCTGGCTCTCTCACATAAACCCTAACACACAGGCTGGCTATCACCTGAACCACACCTGCTGGCTCTCTCACCTGAACCCCACCACACCTTCTGGCTCTCACCTGAACCCCACCACACCTGCTGGATCTCACCTAAACCCCACCATACCTGCTGGCTCTCTCAACTGAACCCCAAAACACCTGCTGGGTTTCTCACCCGAACCCCACCACGCCTGCTGGCTCTCACCTAAACCTCACCAAGCCTGTTGGCTCTCTCACCGGAACCCCACCACGCTTGCTGGCTCTCTCACATAAACCCTAACACTCCAGCTGGCTCTCACCTGAACCACACCTGGTGGTTCTCTCATCTGAACCCCACCACGCCTGCTGGCTCTCACCTAAACCTCACCAAGCCTGTTGGCTCTCTCACCGGAACCCCACCACACCTGCTGGCTCTCTCACCTGAACCCCACCACACCTGCTGGCTCTCTCACCTGAACCCCACCACACCTGCTGGCTCTCTCACCTGAACCCCATAACACCTGCTGTCTCTCACTTGAACTTCACTACACATGCCGATTCTCTCACCTGAACCCAAACTCACCTTTTGGCTCTCACCTGAAACCCACCACACCTGCTGGCCCTCACCTAAACTCCACCACACCTGCTGACTCTCACCTGAACACCAAGAATTGTCACAGTGGAAACAAATTTGGAAATGTAAAAGAACATACATTTGTTAGCAATTCAAACAAATTTAGCGACAACACCTATTACTTGCATGTATGATCATCATTTAATTGATTATCCAAGTTTTCAGTCAAACAGAAGATCAGCAATTTAAATCAAAGCCAAAAACATCACAATATCAACATTTTCAAAGATATATAGGTGTAAGGTACGTGATAGGTGCAAGATTTTGGGATTAGTGCAGGGCGTTGTGAGGGAGGGAGGTTGCGAAAAATTTAGGAACATCCACAATTCGTTGAAGAACCTAACCTGCCAGTTAAATGGCCACAAAATTTAAATCAGACAACACAGAATAAGACAGCAGTTGTACATTCACTGACAATCTCCTGTGTGGATTGAAGATAGAAGTAAGTCGACGTTTCGACCCCTATTAGAGCCAGCAAATTGGTTTGCTTGGGGTTGGGGTCTTCATCAGGACCAGGGAAAGGGCTTACACCTAGGAGCAAGGGTCAAAGATGAAAAAAACGTGAGGTGTGTCTATGGTAAACCATTATAATTAAGAGAGAAACAATGATAAAAATTACCAGCATCAGCAGCAAGCATCAAGCTGGAAAATTGGGAAGGGGCCAGTCAGTGCTCCTGGGAAAAAGGGAAAAGAGACGAGGAATACTAAAACCATACTTAAAAACACAACGAGTGTCAGTTAAACCTGAGTCACCAGAAATACTCACCCAAGGTGTAGTATTCCAATACTCGATAAGTGAGACAAGGGAAGGCTGAGTAAATCAGCACAGACACTGATCCATTGGTGTCCAAAGCTGGAAAGAAAGGGGGGGGGGGGTTATTAATCTCCCACACTCGGATCCTGTCCGAGAACATAGCGCATATAAGGTTGATTAACTTAATATATTACGCGGGAAAAGGTGAGTGCGCGAAACAGAATTAAATCGCAGCGCATGTCAGGTGCGTCAATGGCCATTAACAGAACATACAGGAGTGTGGGGAAGACCATCTCCACATAGTGTGTGGCAAAACTCACTTATATAGTAACAGAACGGAGAGAGCCACTGAGTCCGTAGACTGCAACATACCTCGAGGGCCGCGCCGAGTGAACTGACAGCTAACCCTGGGCTTCGTCACATGACTATAAAAATACGGACTAGTCGCGCGCACAACCAGAATGGTTGCGCCTTGATTGGTGGAGACTCAGGGGTGTGTGTGGTCACGTGTTCGTATGTGATTACACATCGGAACCGGGCCGGGAGTCTTATAGCCGCAAGATTGCGTAGAAGAGAGAAGGAGGGAAGCGAAACCACAGAGGCTGCAGGCAGTAACATACCTCAAGGGCCGCGTGAGTCGGTCTGACAGCTAACCCTGAGCTGCGTCACATGATCATTTATATGCCCAACAGACGCGCGTGCACCCGGTGAGATTGTGCCCTGATTGGGTTAGCTGTCAGTTCACTCGGCGCGGCCCTCGAGGTATGTTGCAGTCTACGGACTCAGTGGCTCTCTCCGTTCTGTTACTATATAAGTGAGTTTTGCCACACACTATGTGGAGATGGTCTTCCCCACACTCCTGTATGTTCTGTTAATGGCCATTGACGCACCTGACATGCGCTGCGATTTAATTCTGTTTCGCGCACTCACCTTTTCCCGCGTAATATATTAAGTTAATCAACCTTATATGCGCTATGTTCTCGGACAGGATCCGAGTGTGGGAGATTAATAACCCCCCCCCCCCTTTCTTTCCAGCTTTGGACACCAATGGATCAGTGTCTGTGCTGATTTACTCAGCCTTCCCTTGTCTCACTTATCGAGTATTGGAATACTACACCTTGGGTGAGTATTTCTGGTGACTCAGGTTTAACTGAGACTCGTTGTGTTTTTAAGTATGGTTTTAGTATTCCTCGTCTCTTTTCCCTTTTTCCCAGGAGCACTGACTGGCCCCTTCCCAATTTTCCAGCTTGATGCTTGCTGCTGATGCTGGTAATTTTTATCATTGTTTCTCTCTTAATTATAATGGTTTACCATAGACACACCTCACGTTTTTTTCATCTTTGACCCTTGCTCCTAGGTGTAAGCCCTTTCCCTGGTCCTGATGAAGACCCCAACCCCAAGCAAACCAATTTGCTGGCTCTAATAGGGGTCGAAACGTCGACTTACTTCTATCTTCAATCCACACAGGAGATTGTCAGTGAATGTACAACTGCTGTCTTATTCTGTGTTGTCTGATTTAAATTTTGTGGCCATTTAACTGGCAGGTTAGGTTCTTCAACGAATTGTGGATGTTCCTAAATTTTTCGCAACCTCCCTCCCTCACAACGCCCTGCACTAATCCCAAAATCTTGCACCTATCACGTACCTTACACCTATATATCTTTGAAAATGTTGATATTGTGATGTTTTTGGCTTTGATTTAAATTGCTGATCTTCTGTTTGACTGAAAACTTGGATAATCAATTAAATGATGATCATACATGCAAGTAATAGGTGTTGTCGCTAAATTTGTTTGAATTGCTAACAAATGTATGTTCTTTTACATTTCCAAATTTGTTTCCACTGTGACAATTCTTTGTGTACCTAGCTATACCCGAGTCCAGTGGTCTACCGGGTTACCCCATTGATACATAACTCTCACCTGAACACCAGCACAGCTGCCGGCTCCCTCACCAGGAACCTATCACACCTGCTGGCTCTATCACCTCAACCTCACAACACCTGCTGGCTCTCTCACCTGAACCCAACCTCACCTGCTGGCTCTCATCTGAATCCCACCACACCTGCTGGCTCTCTCACCTGAACCCCATCACACCTGCTGGCTCTCTCACCTGAACCCTACTGTGCCTGCTGCCTCTCTCACATAACACCCCACCACACCGGCTGACTTTCACCGGAACCACACCTACTGCCTCTCTCACCTGTACCTAAAAACACCAGCTGGCTCTCTCACCTGAACCCCACCACACCTGCTGACGCTCTCATCTGAACCTCATAATGCCTGCTTGCTCTCTCACCTAAAACCCAACACACTTGCTGGTTCTCTCTCACTTAAACTCCACCACACCTACTGGCTCTCACCTGAACACCACCACAGCTGCTGGCTCCCTCATCTGAACCTCATCACACACGCTGACTCTCTCACTTGTACCCAAACTCACGTTCTGGCTCTCAACTAAACCTCACCACATCTGCTGGCTATCTCATCTGAACCCTACCATGCCTACTGGTTCTCTCATCTGAACCACACCACACATGCTGGTTCTGTCACCTGACCTCTAACCCAAAAACACCTAGTGGCTCTCACATGAACCCCACCACACTTGCTGGATCTCTCATCTGAAAACCACCACACCTGCTGGCTCTCTCACCTAAGCCCCACCACACCTGCTGGGTCACACCTGTACCCAACAACACCTGATTGCTCTTGCCTGCACCTCACCACACCTGCTGGCTCTCTCACCTGTACCCTACCACACCTGCTGGATCTCACCTGAACCACACATGCACCTGCTGGCTTTCTCATCTGAGGCCCACCATACCTGCTGGCACTTTCACCTGAACCCCAACACACCCGCTGACTCTCATCTGAACCACACCTCCTGACTCTCACTTGAACCCCACTGCACCTGCTAGCTCTCTCACCTGAACCTCACAACACCTGCTGGCTCGTACCTGAACACCACTACAGCTGCTGGTTCCCTCACCTGAACCTCATCACACCTGCAGGTTTTCTGTCCTGTAACCCAAACTCACCTAGTGGCTCTCACCTGAATCCCAACACACAAGCTGGCTATCTCACCTGAACCCCACCACACCTGCTGGCTCTCACCTGAATTCTAGCACACCTGCTGACTCTCCCACCTGATCCCTACTACACCTGCTGGCTCTCACCTGAACCACACATGCACCTGCTGGCTTTCTCATCTGAGCCCCACCATGCCTGCTGGCTCTTCCACCTAAACCCCAACACGCCCGCTGGCTGTCATCTGAACCACACCTCCTGACTCTCTCACTTGAACCCCACTGCACCTGCTAGCTCGCTCACCTGAACCTCACAACACCTGCTGGCTCTCACTTGAACACCACTACAGCTGCTGGTTCCCTCACCTGAACCTCATCACACCTGCAGGTTCTCTGACCTGTAACCCAAACCTACCTAGTGGCTCTCACCTGAACCCTACCACACTTTCTGGATATCTAATCTGAACCCCACCACAACTGCTGGCTCTCTCACCCGAACAACGCCACACCCGCCAACTCTCTCACCTGAAACCACCACACCTGCTCGCTCTCACCTGAACCCAACCACACCTTCTGGCTCTCACCTGAACCCCACCACACCTGCCAACTCTCTCACCTGAAACCACCACACCTGCTGGCTCTCACCTGAATCCCACCACACCTGCTGGCTCTCACCTGAATCCCACCACAACTGCTGGCTCTCCCTCCTGATCCCTACTACACCTGCTGGCTTTCTCACCTGTATCCCACCACACATGCTGGTTCTCTCACCTGAACCCCACTACACCTGCTGGCTCTATCGCCTGAACCCCACTACACCTGCTGGCTCTCCCTCCTGATCCCTACTGCACCTGCTGGCTATCACCTGAACCCAACCTCACCTGCTGGCTCTCACCTAAAACCCACCTCACCTGCTGGCTCTAATCTAAACCCCACCACACCTGCTGGCTCTCATCTGAATCCTACCACACCTTCTGGCTCTCACCTGAACCCCGCCACCACTGTTGGCTCTCACCTGAACCCCACCACACCTGCTGGCTCTCACCTAAACCCCACCACAACTGCTGGCTCTCTCACCTGAACCCCGCCTCACCTGCTGGTTCTCACCTAAACCCCACCACAACTGCTGGCTCTCTCACCTGAACCCCGCCTCACCTGCTGGTTCTCATCTGAACCCAAACTCACCTGCTGGCTCTCATCTGAATCCCACCACACCTGCTGGCTCTCACCTGAACCCCACCACACCTGCTGACTCTCCCACCTGATCCCTACTACACCTGCTGGCTTTCTCACCTGTATCCCACCACAACTGCTGGCTCTCACCTGAACCCCACTACACCTGCTGGCTCTATCACCTGAACCCCACCACACCTGCTGGCTCTCTCACCTGAATCCAACTACACCTTCTGGCTCTCACCTAATCCCCACCACACCTGCTGGTTCTCTCACCTGAACCCCACTACACCTGCTGGCTCTCTCACCTGAACCCCACCACACCTGCTGGCTCTCCCTCCTGATCCCTACTACACCTGCTGGCTCTCACCTAAACCCCACCACAACTGCTGGCTCTCTCACCTGAACCCAACCTCACCTGCTGGCTCTCACCTGAACCCCACCACACCTGCTGACTCTCCCACCTGATCCCTACTACACCTGCTGGCTTTCTCACCTGTATCCCACCACACCTGCTGGCTCTCTCACCTGAATCCCACTACACCTTCTGGCTCTCACCTAATCCCCACCACACCTGCAGGTTCTCTCACCTAAACCCCACTACACCTGCTGGCTCTATCACCTGAACCCCACCACACCTGCTGGCTCTCCCTCCTGATCCCTACTACACCTGCTGGCTCTCACCTGAACCCAACCTCACCTGCTGGCTCTCACCTAAACCCCACCTCACCTGTTGGCTCTCACCTAAACCCCACCTCACCTGCTGGCTCTCATCTGAACCCAACCTCACCTGCTGGCTCTCACCTGAACCCCACCACACCTGCTGAATCTCCCACCTGATCCCTACTACACCTGCTGGCTTTCTCACCTGTATCCCACCACACCTGCTGGCTCTCACCTAAACCCCACCACAACTGCTGGCTCTCTCACCTGAACCCCACCTCACCTACTGGCTGTCATCTGAACCCAACCTCACCTGCTGGCTCTCATCTGAATCCCACCACACCTGCTGGCTCTCTCACCTGAACCCCACCACACCTGCTGGCTCTCTCACCTGAACCCTACTGTGCCTGCTGCCTCTCTCACATAAAACCCCACCACACCGGCTGACTTTCACCGGAACCACACCTACTGCCTCTCTCACCTGTACCTAAACACACCAGCTGGCTCTCTCACCTGAACCCCACCACACTTGCTGACGCTCTCATCTGAACCTCATAATGCCTGCTTGCTCTCTCACCTAAACCCCAACACACTTGCTGGTTCTCTCTCACTTAAACTCCACCACACCTACTGGCTCTCACCTGAACACCACCACAGCTGCTGGCTCCCTCATCTGAACCTCATCACACCCGCTGACTCTCTCACTTGTACCCAAACTCACCTTCTGGCTCTTAACTAAACCTCACCACATCTGCTGGCTATCTCATCTGAACCCTACCATGCCTACTAGTTCTCTCATCTGAACCACAACACACGTGCTGGTTCTGTCACCTGAACCCAAACGCACCTGCTGGCTCTCACCTGAACCCCAACACACAAGCTGGCTCTCTCACCTCAACCCCATCACACTTGCAGGCTCTCTGACCTCTAACCCAAAAACACCTAGTGGCTCTCACATGAACCCCACCACACTTGCTGGATCTCTCATCTGAAAACCACCACACCTGCTGGCTCTCTCACCTAAGCCCCACCACACCTGCTGGGTCACACCTGTACCCAACAACACCTGATTGCTCTTGCCTGCACCTCACCACACCTGCTGGCTCTCTCACCTGTACCCTACCACACCTGCTGGATCTCACCTGAACCACACATGCACCTGCTGGCTTTCTCATCTGAGC
Organism: Triturus cristatus; assembly: GCF_964204655.1. Taxonomy (NCBI): domain Eukaryota; kingdom Metazoa; phylum Chordata; class Amphibia; order Caudata; family Salamandridae; genus Triturus; species Triturus cristatus. Next base: position 1,210,107,845 of record NC_140584.1, on the reverse strand, counting down.
CCCACCATGCCTGCTGGCACTTCCACCTGAACCCTAACACACCCGCTGGCTCTCATCTGAACCACACCTTCTGACTCTCTCACTTGAACCCCACTGCACCTGCTAGCTCTCACCTGAACCTCACAACACCTGCTAGCTCTCACCTGAACACCACTACAGCTGCTGGTTCCCTCACCTGCACCTCATCACACCTGCAGGTTCTCTGTCCTGTAACCCAAACTCACCTAGTGGCTGTCACCTGAACCCCAACACACAAGCTGGCTATCTCACCTGAACCCCACCACACCTGCTGGCTCTCGTCTGAATTACACCACACCTGCTGTCTCTCACCTGAACCCCACCACACCTGCTGACTCTCACACCTGATCCCTACTACACCTGCTGGCTTTCTCACCTGTATCCCACCACACCTGCTGGCTCTCTCACCTGAATCCCACTACACCTTCTGGCTCTCACCTAATCCCCACCACACCTGCTGGTTCTCTCACCTGAACCCCACTACACCTGCTGGCTCTATCACCTGAACCCCACCACACCTGCTGGCTCTCCCTCCTGATCCCTACTACACCTGCTGGCTCTCACCTGAACCCAACCTCACCTGCTGGCTCTCACCTAAACCCCACCTCACCTGCTGGCTCTCACCTAAACCCCACCTCACCTGCTGGCTCTCATCTGAACCCAACCTCACCTGCTGGCTCTCACCTAAACCCCACCTCACCTGCTGGCTCTCATCTGAATCCCACCACACCTGCTGGCTCTCACCTGAACCCCACCACACCTGCTGGCTCTCCCACCTGATCCCTACTACACCTGCTGACTTTCTCACCTGTATCCCACCACACCTGCTGGCTCTAACCTAAACACCACCACAACTGCTGGCTCTCATCTGAACCCAACCTCACCTGCTGGCTCTCATCTGAATCCCACCACACCTGCTGGCTTTCTCACCTGTATCCCACCACACCTACTGGCCCTCTCACCTGAATCCCACTACACCTTCTGGCTCTCACCTAATGCCCACCACACCTGCTGGTTATCTCACCGGAACCCCACTACACCTGCTGGCTCTATCACCTGAACCCCACCACACCTGCTGGCTCTCCCTCCTGATCCCTACTACACCTGCTGGCTCTCATCTGAACCCAACCTCACCTGCTGGCTCTCACCTAAACCCCACCTCACCTGCTGGCTTTCATCTGAATCCCACCACACCTGCTGGCTCTCCCACCTGATCCCTACTACACCTGCTGGCTTTCTCACCTGTATCCCACCACACCTGCTGGCTCTCACCTAAACCCCACCACAACTGCTGGCTCTCACCTGAACTCCACCTCACCTGCTGGCTGTCATCTGAACCCAACCTCACCTGCTGGCTCTATCACCTGAACCCCACCACACCTGCTGGCTCTCCCTCCTGATCCCTACTACACCTGCTGGCTCTCACCTGAGCCCCGCCACACCTGCTGGCTCTCATCTGAGCCCCACCTCACCTGCTGGCTCTCACCTGATCCCTACTACAACTGCTGGCTTTCTCACCTGTATCCCACCACACCTTCTGGCTCTCACCTAATCCCCACCACACCTGCTGGCTCTCTCACCTGAACCCCACCACACCTGCTGGCTCTCTCACCTGAACCCCACCACACCTGCTGGCTCTCACCTGAATCCCAGCACACCTTCTGGCTCTCACCTGAACCCCACCACACCTGCTGACTCTCATCTGAATCTCACCACACCTTCAGGCTTTCACCTGAACCCCGCCACACCTGTTGGCTCTCACCTGAACCTCACCACACCTGCTGGCACTCATCTGAACCTCACCATACCTGCTGGCTCTCACCTGAGCCCCACCATACCTGATGATTCTCTCATCTCTTTGTTTTCAAGATCATGAAGTTTGTTGTCAAAGATCTCAAAGGCCTCCTCTCCCATCAGGGGGATGCATGTGTCCACAGCGTGGTTATGATTCAGGACGTGGTTCCCTACCACAGAGTTCATGCTGTTGCTGGAGTGGTTCACCAGCTGGCTCTCATCTGAACCCAACCTCACCTGCTGACTCTCACCTGTATCCCACCACACCTACTGGCCCTCTCACCTGTATCCCACCACACCTACTGGCTTTCTCACCTGAATCCCACTACACCTTCTTGCTCTCACCTAATCCCCACCACACCTGCTGGTTCTCTCACCGGAACCCCACTACACCTGCTGGCTCTATCACCTGAACCCCACCACACCTGCTGGCTCTCCCTCCTGATCCCTACTACACCTGCTGGCTCTCACCTGAGCCCCACCACACCTGCTGGCTCTCATCTGAACCCCACCTCACCTGCTGGCTCTCATCTGAATCCCACCACACCTGCTGGCTCTCACCTGAACTCCACCAGACCTGCTGGCTCTCACCTGATCCCTACTACAACTGCTGGCTTTCTCACATGTATCCCACCACACCTTCTGGCTCTCACCTAATCCCCACCACACCTGCTGGCTCTCTCACCTGAACCCCACCACACCTGCTGGCTCTCTCACCTGAACCCCACCACACCTGCTGGCTCTCACCTGAATCCCAGCACACCTTCTGGCTCTCACCTGAACCCCACCACACCTACTGGCTCTCATTTGAATCTCACCACACCTTCTGGCTCTCACCTGAACCCTGCCACACCTGTTGGCTCTCACCTGAACCCCACCACACCTGCTGGCACTCATCTGAACCCCACTATACCTGCTGGCTCTCACCTGAGCCCCACCATACCTGCTGATTCTCTCACCTCTTTGTTTTCAAGTTCATGAAGTTTGGTGTCAAAGATCTCAAAGGCCTCCTCTCCCATCAGGGGGATGCACGTGTCCACAGCGTGGTTATGATTCAGGACGTGGTTCCCTACCACAGAGTTCATGCTGTTGCTGGAGTGGTTCCGTGGGAAGAAGCCGTCCTTCTCGTCATTGGGGTGGCTAAGAGGGGACACAGTGAGAATGCATTAGAAAAGAGAGGGACAACTCCTGGGTCCTTCCTTGGGGTCTGTGGATACTCAGACACTCCTGCAAGCATTGTTTGGGTTTAGCACTGATGCCTCGAGGCCACAGAAGTCTTGCACTTAAACTGAACTACCAAGGGATCCGTTTTAGCATACAATTTTAATTGTAAATGGTATTTAAATAGCGCTACTACCCCAGACGAGGTTAAAGTGCTTTAGGGTGAGTAGCATGGCACTCCAGGAGCTAAGATTTGAAGTTAATAGCTACTAGAGTAGTAATACTTTATTTTCGTTTTGTTTTTGTTAGTTGTGTTAGGTTTGAGTTTAGTAAAGTTTAGGGTAGGTATAGGAAGATGGAAATGGGTTTGAAACGGGAAGTAGTAGTTGTTTTTAGGTCTCGCTTTTGCAGCGCGCTTGCGCTGTCTAGGAAAAAGACCTTTAGTAATCGCTTCAGCTTTGCAGGCAACTAAGTGCACGCGTTGCATTGCTTTGAATGGCAACGCGTGCACGTTTGGTGATTCCCTTGTGGGAGAGAGCGGCACCATGTGTTAGCAATTATTGCACTCGCTCCCGCAAGGTAAATGCTGCGTATCCTGCTCTCGGCTGCACTCCACCCCCCCACCCCTCCCATTTGTTTACCAAGCATCAGCGGGCTACGCCGAGAGTGAGACAAATTTTTTAAACTTTTAGCACGAGGCGCGCGCGCTTGTCTTATCTTAAGGATAGTCACAGAACGTTTCCATATGTGATGTTAGGTGGAAAAGGCAACCTCTAGAAGAACAAGCCTTGGCAAATCCAATAGGTCTGGTGCAGGCTGTCAGTCTGATCGCTTCTTTTATGCTTGTTTTGTATCTTATGATGGGTTTTTGTAAAACTTTGTCAAGGGAGCTGCTGGCCTGGCAATCTCAATATAATAAAATAAATAAAACGTTCACTGAAAGCAAAAATACTTTTTGGTTTAAAAAAGCACAAGTGCCTTAGACGTCACAGGTACTAATGGGAACGTTTGTGAGGCTGTGCGCTCTGTGCAAGAGGGAAATGATGTCACTCACAGGGAAGCTAGCCAGTGGGCTGTCCGGTTCATCACTCTTTTGTTTTGCAAAGGGATTGTTTCTAATTTGCATGCATTTTACACGGTGCAAGAATCATAACCTTTGTGACATATTTAGCAAAACACTGCCTCAAAGTGCAGCTATTATTGTTGAAGACAGCAGGGGTTTCAGCACAGGGGACTCTTGTCAATTTAAGAAGTTGGAACCACAACATCACTCAGCGCCACCACAGCATCACTCAGCACCACCACAGCATCACTCAGGGCCACCACAGCATCACTCAGGGCCACCACAGCATCACTCAGCGCCACCACACCATCAGTCAGGGCCACCACAGCATCACTCAGGGTCACCACAGCATCACTCAGGGCCACAACAGCATCACTCAGGGCCACCACAGCATCACTCAGCGCCACAACAGCATCACTAAGCGCCACCACAGCATCACTCAGGGTCACCACTGCATCACTCAGCGCCACCACAGCATCAGTCAGCGCCACCACAGCATCACTCAGGGCCACCACAGCATCACTCAGGGCCACCACAGCATCACTCAGTGCCACCACAGCATCACTCAGGGCCACCACAGCATCACTCAGGGCCACCACAGCATCACTCAGCGCCACAACAGCATCACTAAGCGCCACCACAGCATCACTCAGGGTCACCACTGCATCACTCAGCGCCACCACAGCATCAGTCAGCGCCACCACAGCATCAGTCAGCGCCACCACAGCATCACTCAGGGCCACCACAGCATCACTCAGGGCCACCACAGCATCACTCAGTGCCACCACAGCATCACTCAGTGCCACCACAGCATCACTCAGGGTCACAACAGCATCACTCAGGGTCACAACAGCATCACTCAGTGCCACAACAGCATCACTCAGGGTCACAACAGCATCACTCAGTGCCACAACAGCATCACTCAGGGCCACCACAGCATTACTCAGGGCCACCACAGCCTCACTCAGCACCACCACAGCATCACTCAGGGCCACCACAGCATTACTCAGGGCCACCACAGCATTACTCAGGGCCACCACAGCCTCACTCAGCACCACCACAGCATCACTCAGCGCCGCCACAGCATCACTCAGGGCCACAGCACATCACTGAGCGCCACCACAGCATCACTCAGGGCCACCACAGCATCACTCAGAGCCACAACAATATCACTCAGCATCACTCAGCACCATCCCAGCATCACTCAGCGCCACCACAGCATCACTCAGCATCACCACAGCATCACTCAGCATCACCACAGCATCACTCAATGTCACCACAGCATCACTCAGCGCCACAATAGCATCACTCAGCGCCACAACAGCATCACTTAGCGCCCCAACAGCATCACTCAGCGCCACTCAGCACCACCACAGCATCACTCAGCACCACCACAGCATCACTCAGTACCACCACAGCATCACTCAGGGCCACCACAGCATCAATCAGCGCCACCACCGCATCACTCAGCACCACATCAGTATCCCTCAGCATCGCCTTTGCAATAGTACACCACCACATCATCATCTCTCAGCAAGACCTGAGTATCATTCAGCATCACCTCAGCATCATCTCCGCACCAGTCACCACCACCACCACCACCACCACTACCACTGCAGGATACTGCATGTTGGCTAAGAGCTAACTCACTTCAATTTAACTCAGATAAGACTGAAGTTGTGTACTGTACTACAGGGTGGGTTCCTCCCCCTTTTCCTGGAAATTTTTGTCCCCCTTCATCCACGTCTACTGTGGTTCCGGTCAAAGCTGTACGTAATTTTGAAGTTATGCTCGATGCTACCTTAACTTTGGAAATGCATGTAAACAAGGTGGTAGGGAACTGTTTTTCTCTGATCAGAGCTCTGAGGAGGATTCTCCCGGTACTACCAGTGACGGCCAGAGCGCTGGTCGTTGGTAGTATCATCCTTAGTAGATTAGACTATTGTAACGCCCTACTGTTGGAAGCCCCTAAATGCTTGATTGAACGTCTTCAAAGAGTTCAAACTGTGGTGGCTAAGCTGGCTCTGATGAAACCACGACGTTCATCAGGCTCGCTGGCCCTTGCAGAGCTTCATTGGTTGCCTCTAATGCCGAGGGTCCAGTTTAAGTCCTTATGCTTGGTTTTTAAGGCCCTGCATGGCCTTGGACCTATACCTCTTCAAGAGACCTTTGCGTGGTATACACCAACAAGGTGTCTCCGTTCTGCCACTGCCTGTCTGGTGAAAGTTCCAAAGATTCGGAGAGTGAGGTCAGGGGGCAGGGCATTCAGCTTTGCTGCAGCCAAGCTCTGGAACAGCCTTCCTTTGGAACTTAGACAGTCTCATGATCTTATGTAGTTTAGAAAGAAGATTAAAACTTGGCTGTTCCCTAGAGCTTGACGGTCTTGGAACTGTCCCATTTGACTTATTCTCGTTTTTCCCCCGACCTTTTGATGATGAGTCATGTACTACAGTGCCAAGATACCCATCGGGTGATAGTTGCGCTTGATAAAAACCATATACAATACAATACAATACAATACCTCAGCACCACCTCAGCCACCTCAGAATCTGGCATCTATTGATTCTCCCCTAGCGTCTGGCCGCTGCTAGCGTTATACAAGTAATAGTTCCAAACCTTCACCCTCCGATTGTTTATGCCCCCTCAAAAAAAAGCTTTAACAAACAACCATTGGAATAGGCAGAAACAAGTTGCCAGCATTGCAAGAACAAAAGAAAACAGAGGACATTTTTTATTGTAAATACTTTTTTTAATACGGTCGTTCAGTTGTACATAATGCCTTCTTGGTCATATATAAGGTAACAAAATGCTTCTGACACTTTTTTATTATAACTTTTCAGCAAGCTGCACAGCAGCCACACTTCTCTACAGCACAGCTTAAACACATTGGCAAAGTCAATAGCTCTGCCTAAACACTTATAAGGCCCCAAAGGCGAGACCTATTGGCTATGCCAATGCTTGTTGTAAGTAGTGGTTGTGTGTGCCTGTTAGTTGGGTGACATAGCTAAACAAGCATTGGCATAGCCAATAGGTCTCGCCTTTTTGACCTTATAAGTGTTGAGCCAGAGCTATTGACTTTGGCAGTGTCTTTAAGCTATGTTGTAGAGCATTAGGCTGCAGTGCAGCATATTGAAAAGTTATAATAAAAAAGTGTTAAAAGCATTTTTTCTACCTTATATATACCCAAGAAGACATTATGTGCAGCTGAGCGACCCTATTTAAAGCAAGTTTACATTTACAGTTACACGTGATAATTCACTACAGTAGCAAACTACAGAAAAACAATATTCTCTCAGAGAAAGAAAGAGAAAGTGAAACATGTCAATTGTAATCGGGGATTGCATCGCTCACATGGAATACCTTTACCGCCGAGACCAGAAACATGGCGTTTACCAAGTTTTCCTTTCCAGTTCTCATCCTCGCGTGAGCTGTTATTGCCCCCCCCCCCGCCCCTCCCCCCACAGCACAGCTGTGACTCGCCGCTGCTATGGACCGCAGCTCTGCCATCAGTGGAACGGAAAAAGATCTCTTCTCTAAGCGTCGGGAAAGAAAGGCAACTCCTCCAGCGGAGCACATGGAGAGGCATGCTCTGGGGGCCTGTCCCACCCTACAGCACTCAAGAGACCCTGGCAGCCATGGAGCTCATGGCGATCCCTACTCCTATGTGAAAATAGGCCTCCTGAGGCAGTCCACGACCTGCAGCCCTGTCCACCCCACACACACATATGAAGGGTTTTAACCCCAGCTTTCTATTCATACACCCACCGCCAGATGAAAACAATGTGAATGAACGAGAGCGGCCGGGCTCATTTCGAAGATCTGGAACTGGCACTGTGCTACAAAGAAGCAAGAGCCCAGTGCAAGAATGAGACTGTGCATATCCATCCAAACGTTGGTGCAGATGTACATGGGCACCAGTGCAATCCATGGGATTGATGTACATGCTGATGTACATGGGCACCAGTGCAACCCATGTGACTGATGTACATGGACACCAGTGCAACCCATGTGACTGATGTACATGGACACCAGTGCAACCCATGTGACTGATGTACATGGACACCAGTGCAACCCATGTGACTAATGTACATGGACACCAGTGCAACCCATGTGACTAATGTACATGGGCACCAGTGCAATCCATGTGACTGATGTACATGGGCACCAGTGCAACCCATGTGACTGATGTACATGGACACCAGTGCAACCCATGTGACTAATGTACATGGGCACCAGTGTAATCCATGTGATTGATGTACATGCTGATGTACATGGGCACCAGTGCAATCCATGTGATTGATGTACATGGGCACCAGTGCAATCCATGTGACTGATGTACATGGGCACCAGTGCAATCCATGTGACTGATGTACATGGGCACCAGTGCAACCCATGTGACTGATGTACATGGGCACCAGTGCAATCCATTTGATTGATGTACATGCTGATGTACATGGGCACCAGTGCAATCCATGTGATTGATGTACATGGGCACCAGTGCAATCCATGTGACTGATGTACATGGGCACCAGTGCAACCCATGTGACTGATGTACATGGGCACCAGTGCAATCCATGTGACTGATGTACATGGGCACCAGTGCAATCCATGTTACTGATGTACATGGGCACCATTGCAACCATGTGACTGATGTACATGGTCACCAGTGCAATCCATGTGATGTACATGGACACCAGTACAATCCATGTGACTGATGTACATGGGCACCTGATGTACATGGGCACCAGTGCAATCCATGTGACTGATGTACATGGGCACCAGTGCAACCCATGTGACTGATGTACATGGGCACCAGTGCAATCCATGTGACTGATGTACATGGGCACCAGTGCAATCCATGTGACTGATGTACACGGGCACCAGTGCAATCCATGTGACTGATGTACACGGGCTCCAGTGCAATCCATGTGACTGATGTACACGGGCTCCAGTGCAATCCATGTGACTGATGTACATGGGCACCAGTGCAACCCATGTGACTGATGTACATGGACACCAGTGCAACCCATGTGACTAATGTACATGGGCACCAGTGCAATCCATGTGATAGATGTACATGCTGATGTACATGGGCACCAGTGCAATCCATGTAATTGATGTACATGGGCACCAGTGCAATCCATGTGACTGATGTACATGGGCACCAGTGCAACCCATGTGACCCATGTGACTGATGTACATGGGCTCCAGTGCAACCCATGTGACTGATGTACATGGACACCAGTGCAACCCATGTGACTGATGTACACGGGCACCAGTGCAATCCATGTGACTGATGTACATGGGCACCAGTGCAATCCATGTGACTGATGTACACGGGCTCCAGTGCAATCCATGTGACTGATGTACACGGGCACCAGTGCAATCCATGTGACTGATGTACATGGGCACCAGTGCAACCCATGTGACCCATGTGACTGATGTACATGGGCTCCAGTGCAACCCATGTGACTGATGTACATGGACACCAGTGCAACCCATGTGACTGATGTACACGGGCACCAGTGCAATCCATGTGACTGATGTACATGGGCACCAGTGCAATCCATGTGACTGATGTACACGGGCTCCAGTGCAATCCATGTGACTGATGTACACGGGCACCAGTGCAACCCATGTGACTGATGTACACGGGCACCAGTGCAATCCATGTGACTGATGTACACGGGCACCAGTGCAATCCATGTGACTGATGTACATGGGCACCAGTGCAATCCATGTGACTGATGTACACGGGCTCCAGTGCAATCCATGTGACTGATGTACACGGGCACCAGTGCAATCCATGTGACTGATGTACATGGGCTCCAGTGCAATCCATGTGACTGATGTACACGGGCACCAGTGCAACCCATGTGACTGATGTACACGGGCACCAGTGCAATCCATGTGACTGATGTACATGGGCACCAGTGCAACCCATGTGACTGATGTACATGGACACCAGTGCAACCCATGTGACTGATGTACACGGGCACCAGTGCAATCCATGTGACTGATGTACATGGGCACCAGTGCAATCCATGTGACTGATGTACACGGGCTCCAGTGCAATCCATGTGACTGATGTACACGGGCACCAGTGCAACCCATGTGACTGATGTACACGGGCACCAGTGCAACACATGTGACTGATGTACACGGGCACCAGTGCAATCCATGTGACTGATGTACACGGGCTCCAGTGCAACCCATGTGACTGATGTACACGGGCACCAGTGCAACCCATGTGACTGATGTACACGGGCACCAGTGCAACCCATGTGACTGATGTACACGGGCACCAGTGCAACCCATGTGACTGATGTACATGGGCACCAGTGCAATCCATGTGACTGATGTACATGGGCACCAGTGCAATCCATGTGACTGATGTACATGGGCACCAGTGCAACCCATGTGACTGATGTACATGGGCACCAGTGCAACCCATGTGACTGATGTACATGGGCACCAGTGCAATCCATGTGACTGATGTACATGGGCACCAGTGCAACCCATGTGACTGATGTACATGGGCACCAGTGCAACCCATGTGACTGATGTACATGGGCACCAGTGCAATCCATGTGACTGATGTACATGGGCACCAGTGCAACCCATGTGACTGATGTACATGGGCACCAGTGCAACCCATGTGACTGATGTACATGGGCACCTGTGCAACCCATGTGACTGATGTACATGGGCACCAGTGCAATCCATGTGACTGATGTACACGGGCACCAGTGCAACCCATGTGACTGATGTACATGGGCACCAGTGCAATCCATGTGATTGATGCACATGGGCTCCAGTGCAACCCATGTGACTGATGTACATGGGCACCATTGCAACCCATTTGACTGATGCACATGGGCACCAGTACAATCCATGTGACTGATGTACATGGGCACCAGTGCAATCCATGTGACTGATGTACATGGGCACCAGTGCAATCCATGTGACTGATGTACATGGGCACCATTGCAATCCATGTGACTGATGTACATGGGCACCAGTGCAACCCATGTGACTGATGTACATGGACACCAGTGCAACCCATATGACTGATGTACATGGGCACCAGTGCAACCCATGTGACTAATGTACATGGGCACCATTGCAATCCATGTGACTGATGTACATGGGCACCAGTGCAACCCATGTGACTGATGTACATGGACACCAGTGCAACCCATATGACTGATGTACACGGGCTCCAGTGCAATCCATGTGACTAATGTACATGGGCACCAGTGCAACCCATGTGACTAATGTACATGGGCACCAGTGCAACCCATGTGCACTAATGTACATGGGCACCAGTGCAATCCATGTGACTGATGTACATGGCCTCCAGTGAAATCCATGTGACTGATGTACATGGGCACCAGTGCAATCCATGTGACTGATGTACATGGGCTCCAGTGCAATCCATGTGACTGATGTACATGGGCACCAGTGCAATCCATGTGACTGATGTACATGGGCACCAGTGCAATCCATGTGACTGATGTACATGGGCACCAGTGCAATCAATGTGACTGGAAATCTTTTCGGAAAATATAACCAGTACAGTGTGCGCTGTATAGTGTCTTCAGTTGCAACAGGCGATGCCCATATGCAGAAGCGATTTTGTGACAGCAGCCTTGAGGATGTAGCAACAGGGGAGTAAGGCAGGTCCAGCAGCTTCTGCAGCGCGGGAGGGAGAGTGGGAAGGGGAGGAGGGGTAGAGGTAGGGCGGTGCGGGTGGAGGGCGGCCCCCATTCAGCTCAAGGACAATGAATTACCTGGGAGCCTCCGTGGCCCCTCACTTTCGGACGGCGAGGGCGGGGGTGTAGCTGCTGAAGGTGATTTTACATAAATGAAGGGACAAGCGATATTACCAGAAACAACAGATTTACTCCTCATAGTAATTAGTGAAGGTTTTAAAGCCCTGATTGCATGTTAACACCAGTCACGCTTGAAGTGACGTCTTTCTAAACCTTTTTTGTAGTCTATTAGGACATATATTGGAATATAATGATGTCGCTGGGTTTCCTGTATATGACAGGGAGTAGTCTAACTTATTGCAGAAGAAGCACATAGCAGTGCACGTGCAAACAGGAGTCATTTTGTCTCCTTAACCAAGGCACTGGCGTTATTTCTAGCCTGCGTCTGAAGTGCTGAAGTCGCACTCACTTTTAGACAAATGATGAATGGTTGGTTCAGAGGTAACAATTCATTTAAACAAATAAGCAAATATGTTTGAAAAATGACATTTGTGTGTGTGTAGTTTATTCGTTTTTGCTGATTGGAAAAGAAGAACGCGCACGCACAATGGGCACGTGACGACTTTGTGGTGGTTGGTGATATGGCCTGGTACTACCTATACCCCCTCTTCCCTTGTCAAGACCCACATATTATCAAGAACAAGAGTTTCTTTGGAAAAGGGGGTTGTAGATAACCCCCCGGCCGTATTTATTAACAAACAATTAAACAATTAATAATAACAATATTTGCAAAATTATGCAGAAAACATACAATTGACATTGATTACATTTGATATGTACAGATGTCAGATGGCTATCCTTAACATAACTCTAATACAAGTCATTCCTATCCGAATCTAAACATAGCATCATCAATAATCATAATGGCAATTATTTTTCTGCATATCCATATTTGAGCCTACGGCAAGGTCAATAACTGGTGTCAGATCCTTATTAATTAAGCCCGCCCTCCCGCTGGAGTGTGCATGCGCAGAGGGCCCGTTCACCGTGAGGGTACTTCCCCCCCGGTTACCCCCGTACTCTCTGTATACTATCTCCATAAGGGGCCCTTGCAGTTCTTCGCCCTTTACTGTCGCCATTGTGCACGTGCGGGTTGGCCAACCAGCCTAGGATAAGCATAACTCCCCCCTCCCCCGCACTCATCCAGCCAAAAAAGGTGTAACTGCCCCTGGAGTTCTAGGAGGGACCACTTGTCCCTCTCCCTTGGGCGACCCCATTCAAGAATGGCGCCGCCCTCTAAGGACCTTAAATTTACTGCTCACCAATCACGACCTTACCGCCTGACCAAGGAATCGCACCAAAAATACGACAATATATTACCTTAAAAAGGGAAAAAACATGTTACTGGAACATAACACAACCTCAAACGGGAACAAATCATACACTACACAACCTCTGCTTTAGGGTATGGTGGGTGGGGAAATTAATGAGCAGCCTCCTAGCGAGGCTGGTTTACAAGCTGGGGAGCGCAGAAGGCAAAGAGGAAGATTCCTCTGCTCCCCAGCCTGTTATGGCCACTTTACACCAGACCGGTTCTAGACGGCCTGGTGCCGGCCACTTGCGTGACCTGGAAGTGATTCGCTTCACTTCCGGGTCACGACCCATGATTCCCGACCAATGATGGTAGAGGCGCTCCTGTTGCGTCACTGCTGTGTGCGACTGGCCCGCCTCCCAGGTCGTCAGGGGCCGGCAGGACCGCCATATTCTCGGCATGTCCGATGCCGGCCCTACCTTTTCTACACACACCGGAGTGCCTAAAAGTGCTTTTAGCTGCATGTGGTGCTTTACACAGACAACGGAATGCACAGTAAATAGTGTTTGCATGGGAGAGTGCGAACAGCGGTACATTGTGACTACTATATTGCACGCGAAGGAGGGGTTTCTTGCACTGTTGCACACCTCGAAAATATTAGCGGGGTGTTCTGTACCTCGCATGTCTTCGTTACCCTCGAGTGGAGCAGGGTGGCGTCTGTTCTGACTCCCCTTTCCTCACCAGAATTGTGAGAGGTTCGGTACGAATAAAAAAACAACAAAAACTCACAAAACATCAAGCACGGCCGCTAAAGTGAAAGCGACCGCGCTGACCTGTACCTAGCATGTCTTCGTTACCCTTGAGTGGAGGCGGGTGGCGTCTGTTATGACTCCCCTTTCCTCACCAGAATTGTGAGAGGGTCTGTGCACCTAAAACACAACAAAAACACAAAACAAAAAGTGCGGCTGCTAGAGTGAAAGCGACCGCGCTGTGTTTACTTAGTAACCTGATCCACGACAAGGAATACAGCTGGCACCCTGCGCGCCGCTGCTCGCTCCAGAGAGCAAAACACCGTGGGAGTGAACCTTTGAAGAAGAGGTGGGACATGCACCCGACTTTGGCCATTTGCGTGCTTTCATTATTGAAAGACACACACAAAGGCTAATCCAATGTGTGGGAGGAGTCCGACCCACACTGAGAAGTTTGGAGTGCTCACAAGAAGCCTCCCATAGAGCAGCGCATGCACACTGCGCTAGGCTCGACCTAAAAAAGCCTGGGAAAGTTTGGGGGTTCCTATTAGCCCAAAAGGTTTGAGATGAGTCATAGAGAGGACGATTTCTTATGTAACAGCAAAAATAAGGACATTATCTTGAACATACATATATGCATATGACACTTGGCAGGTCTTATTGGCTGGAGAAAACCCCTCTATATAAATATCCAAATGTCCATGGAAGCAGCAACATTTGCATGGTCGGATGAGCACATTTATCTTATGGTGAAATATGCAAGTGTTTTTACGATACTTCTGAAAGTTTTGATAGCAGTCTTAAAGTCCTCTTTATGTGCACCTATAGGTACATAGAAGGAGCAATTATGACTTTATCTTATTTACACATATATCTTGTGCTGTAATATACATTTTCCCTCCCATAAATGTACCTACTTATAACAGAAATCATAAGTCAATATGGAATGACACTTTTATAATGACAACTTTATCTCCACACCGTGAGAAGAACAGATTGTCATGTCTGAGTATACCGCTGTGGCGCACTGTTGTGTTGTGAATACAGTTGTTATGTGGGTAAAAGCCAACTGTTGAATAATCTCCCAGATCTAAGATGGTTCTCAGTGGATCTCGTGTGTGTGGGTAGTGGCCTAATGTGTGTGGGTAGTGAATTCATACTTTGGCTGCTTGAACAGAGAACAAAGTTCCACCCATGTTTTTTTCCTTGTATGTAGGAACGTTGAGGTGAGGAGCCATTGTCGAGTATGACTCACGCAGAATAGTAGGGCCGAAGAGTCAAGGATTACTTCCAGAGGTGGTGTGGGTTATGACACTTTTGTAACCCTTTATAACTTTAATGTACAGACAAAGTTTTACAACTAATTCCAAACACTACAGTAGCCTCTTAGCACTAGGTGCTATAAAGTAGTGTGAGGTTGAGCCCTAAGAGGCATTACTCTAATGAGTTTGAGTTTTCTCAGAAGAGTTTGGTCTTACTGTCTTCAAAGCATTCTTAGCCAAGAAGTCGAAGGAAGCAGCTAACAGGTCTTTTAGTTTGAAGATGAAGTGACTTGGCTTTCATTGCTGAAAACTGAAAGGAAGGGAATTTGCTCAGGAAAGCACACGGTGCGCCTGCCTTGAGTTTACGTTTACCACAAATATTCAGGGGCTTATTTATGAGCCCTTGCGTCCCTTTTGCGTCACAGGTGCGTCACTTTGTGTGATGCACCAGGTATCATGTATGCAGGGGGGCGTTCCGGTGCAAGTAAGCATCGTAGAAGTGACGCAGTGAAATCTATGAGATTTCACTGCGGCACTTCAAGGATGCAAATGTGTCAATATCTTACGCCTGCCTCATGGCAGGCGTAAAAATGATACAGGCACATTTCACATGGGATTTGCCCATGTGTAATGACCCATTGTTGGAGTTGCGTTACTTTTGTGACACACTCCAGAAAGTTTCATTTTTGCGCCTACAGATACGTCAGAAATACTGACGTATCTGTAACTCATTACGACATGATGCATCATACAGTAAATATTACGCATCCTTGGTGTCGCAAGGAGGGCGCAATGAAAAGTGAAGCATCGCTGTTTTCACGCAGCGATGCGTCACTTTTCATAAATGAGGTCCTACACCACCTTATGAATGGAGAGCACACTCTTCAAATTATTAATATACAGAACTGTATAGGAAACATAACATAACATACCATGACAAATTGTAACATATCATGACATAACAGAACATACCCTAAAATAACCTAACATAGCATAACGTAACATAACCTGACATCACCTAGCACAGCATAACATAACGTAACATAACACAAAGCTACACAACATAAAGTAACACAACCTAATGCTATGTAGCACAAAATAACATAACTGTAGGAAACCACCTCTCTCTATAGTCTAGAATGAAGCACACTATGTAAAGAGAGCGAGAAATCCCCAGCAGGCAGGTCGAGGTAGAAGTAGATATTCCTAACTTTCTTTTTGTAGTAGCGTGTGTGAGAAGGTGGCCTGTTACGGGCACCTTGTATCAGTCCAAACAACCCCTTATGGTGAATGGTTAAAGACAACCTTATATGAAAGCTATCCTAGTGGTAGCTCTGGAGAGCAGCCTTAAGGCTAAGTCTTGAAGGAATGTAAAGCAGCTTGTTTTACCAGTCTATAATCTCTTGAATGACCAAATGAAAGGACAACCACACCAGGTATATATTTAAAATATATGTATTTAAGATAAAACACTCCCCTCTAGTCTCTTTATGAGACTGGAGTTCGAAGTACTTTAGTTACAAGTGTTTAAGCATCAGTAAAAGCACAAATACACGTTTGGGCCCTAGGGGCGTACCAAACCATATACCAAAAAAATGGTATAAGAACCATGACTGAACTAGACACAAGGCCTAGAGCCTGTAGAATTGCTGGGACCCCAAGGAACCACCCAAGGTAGTGACACAGGGGACCCACAGGGACTATGTGCAGTGTGTAAACATAACCGCGGGTTCCCGTTAGCTTTTATGGGCAATGTCACGGTTGGAAATTTAAAGATTAGGGACACTTAGAATCGAGTCAGGACCAAACCCTTTTGGACTTAAGAAGTTCTAGGGCTAGCACCCACGGGAGCACCGGAGTACTCGAGTTACCTCACCCAGGGAAGCCGGGTGCATGGGTGTCTTTTGGTGTCGGGTCGCGTCGTCGATTACAATGGAAGCTGGCGAAGAACTGCTGCTGTCGTGAAGAGGAGAAGTGTCCAAAGAGATCCAAGCCTGGATCTAGGATGGAAGGAACCTGAAAGCAGAGGGGACAAAGTCTGGGTCACTTGCCAGTGACCGAGGGCAGGATGGACCAATGCCCACAGATGTCAGGTGCTGCATGTGAGTTGACGGGTGTCTTGACTCTTCAGCCACGAGGTCCAGGAGGCGTCGACGAAGTCCACGAGCCGGATTCGAGCTGTCCCTTGAAGTCTGTCAAGTGCTGCAGTGTCGGCGACCAGATTGGACCCAACAAGCCTTGGCAACGGCAAGTCTTGTGGAAAGAGAAGAATGACGTCGGTGCAGACCAGCAAGGTCTGAGGGACCCACCCAGCGAGGGTAAGTCAGGGCACGTCTGGAGCAACCAGGGAAGCCCAAGCAGAAGAGGAGTTGCCTTCGTGGGGACCCACTAGCCAACGGGCTAGCGATCGCGAAGAGATCTTCGGTGCAGTCAATGCTCAAGGCTGGGGCTACTCGGAGCCCCAAGCAAAACTTCAAGGATAAACAGGAAGTCGATGTACCAGCAATAGTACGCGGTGTCCAGGGGTCACGGTTCCTCGTCACCCGCGATAGCCACGGGCCTCAGCTTTGCTGTGGACTCAGGGTTGCCTCGGGGAAGTCAGGAAATCTACTTCTGGTGATGCAGAGACCTCGCCGTCTAGCGGGAGCTTCGGAATTACAGACCGGTCAGTTGCTTCTTTGGTGCCTGCCAAGCAGGGGAGTCACTCTTTGACTCCAAGGGAGATTTCTTCAGTCTTCTAGTCAGGATAGAATGTCTAAGGTCCAGGATATATGTTGCAGAGTTTCGTCCAGGGTAATCTAAAGTCGCAAGGACTGGGTTCCCATACTTATACTAAGTTTGGGGGTTGGGCATACTCTAGGGACCCACCTATTGGAGTGTTTGGAAAGAGGGGTGGTTACACCTATTTCCTTTGTCCAGTTTCACGCCAGAGCAGGGGCAGGTAGCCCCTGCAACCGGTTTGAACTGGACTATGCACAGGGACACCAAGTATGCCCCCAGTGCAGGACTTCAAAGTACCAGAGAGTGCTACCGCCCAGACCCAATACACATCTGCCTGTCTGGGGAGGTGGTTACACTTCCCTGGGAACCTATTGTCCAGACCTCCCCTGCCAGAGTTTTGGTCAGCAGCACGAGGCCAGACCCGTGTCTGTGGCAGAGGCATCCATTTTGTGATGCCAGTGCTCTAGAAAGTCCTACCGGGTTAGACCAGTGTGAACAAGTCTCTCCCTCTAGAAGGGTGGAATGCTACCCCCGCCACCAGAACTGGCAGGGGGTAGTATTCCAAAGTGTTTGACACCAAACACGACATGTTTCCGTGCAGCCATCCCAAAGTTAGCATTTACCGCGAGGTTATAATGCACTTAAAGAGTATATGGTCAGGTTGCACCACAAACAGCATCAGAGGAGGTACTCCGAACGCTGCAGAGGGGCTCTGCTTATGCAGGGGCAGCCTCTCACATAAAACCAAACACTCTGCCTTCAGGATTGTTAAGTCCTGCCATAGGTGTGACTTATAGGTTTTATATGTGTGTGCAATGGTAGTGATATAGGTAGCCTATACTACTGTAAGGGGTGCAAGCACACCCTTACCCAGGCTGCAGTAGCAAACCTGTGGTGCCATTTGGGAGTGCTTCCCAGGGGTGGCATAATACATGCTTCAGCCCCTGGTAGGCCTCTGTGGTACCTATGCCCTAGGTACATAGTATACCATATACTAGGGACTTATAAGGCACTCCAGAATCCAATTAGATATGTACCTAATGTACATGGAAACCATTTTATAGAGGAAGCAGCTAGGCTGGGGTCCTGATTAGCAGGGCCACAGCCAGACTAAGGTCGAAAAACAGTGAAACACCAGCAAAAAGTGGGGGTACCCATGTGAAGCAGATCCTACTCTCCTACTGCGTGGAAGAGCAGTTAGGCTTATCAGAGGATAGTGTTAAGCATTTGTGGTACTCACAGTGGCAATAAATGAGACACACACACTGAATAATAAATCCGAGACCAATTTGTAAAAATTAAAATCAATTTTAATATAATTTTTAAGACCCTATCAATTTTCATAGAATTTTTAAGACAAGAATACAGTTCTAAGGTACATACTTTTGAAGATACGATTTTGCAATGTCTGATAAATATATTACTTCTACGCGCAATTACTCACCAAGGGAAACATTGGGGAAAAAGCAAAAAAATGCATAGAAATTCAGGCAATGCTTTCATGAAGTTTGACGTCTTGTTTTAGTTCGATATTCGGACCAGGGTCAAAGTTCCAGCTGGAGAAGTTCTGGGGCATCCCAGATCAGCTGGGAGCAGAGGTGCTGAGGTCTTGGAAGAGTTGGCCACTTGAAAAAATACTGCACAGAGGGACTTACAGGTAAGTCCTGTGGGTCACCTTAGGGGAAGGAGGTAGCAAGGGCCTGGGGGCCATGACAGCAGAGCTGGTTGGTCGGTGCGGAGGCCAGTGGGGCCGGGTGCAGAGCGAACAGGTCAGCCAGGCGTCATGCGTCTTAAGTACCTCGTGGTCAGGAGCAGGCAACTTGGAGAAGTGATCTCAGGACAGCTGGACCACTCAAGAAATGGGTCTCGGGTGTCTCTATGTCCCTCGATGGGTGCTTGCTACTGGTGCTTCAGGAGTCCGTTGTGGACTCTTCTTCTCTGTGTTTGCCGTTGGGGGTGCGGTACCCCCGAAATTGGTAAGCCGCTACTCCGGTAGGTCCTGGTGTCTCCAAACTTGATGAGGAGACAGATCGGACCATCCGGAGCTGTTGTACCTTTTCATTGCTTCGGTGCTGAATTGAGGTCATTGGGGAGCAGCAAGTCAACAAACTGGACTTCCCAGGATCGATGCTCGTGGTGTTCAGGGGAGTGATGCCTCCACTCCTAATGAGCTTCACAGCGATTTCTCGAAGGCTAGAGGTGCTCCGGGGTTCTTGGAGTCCTTACCGGTTTCAGGATGACACAGCAGCAGTGATGATCGAGTCCTGGGAGCAGGTGGCAGGGTTTGGTGACTTTTTCTTCTGCAGCGGGGCTTCAGTTCTCAAGCAGTGGGTCTTCTTTTCCAGGTCTTCTCTTGTTCATCGAATCTGATGTTCAGGTCTCGGGGTGCCACCTAAATACTGAGTTTAGGGGTCTTACAAGTGGAGACAGGTAGTAGCCAAAGGGCTACTTACCTTTAGGGTGTCTACTTCCTCTAGTGACCACTTCCTGTGGAAAGAGGCACTACCCTAGCCCTGATAGGAGGTTTTCTCTCCATCTCAAAATGGTAGAATCTCAGGAGAGGGTTCACATCACCTGCACCGCCCTCACAGAGATACGTAGAGCACTGAGTCTCTCAAATAGATACTTAGAGGACTGAGTCTCTCACAGAGATACGTAGAGCACTGAGTCTCTCAAATAGATACTTAGAGCACTAAGTCTCTCACAAAGATACATAGAGCACTGAGTCTCTCACAGAGATGCGTAGAGCACTGAGTCTCTCACAGAGATACGTAGAGCACTGAGCCTCTCACAGAGATATGTAGAGCACTGAGTCTCTCACATGGACCAGGGCAGCAGTGCGTCTCTCACATGGACCAGGGCATCAGTGAGTCTCTCACAAAGATACGTAGAGCACTGAGTCTCTCACAGATACGTAGAGCACTGAGCCTCTCACAGAGATATGTAGAGCACTGAGTCTCTCACATGGACCAGGGCAGCAGTGCGTCTCTCACATGGACCAGGGCATCAGTGAGTCTCTCACAAAGATACGTAGAGCACTGAGTCTCTCACAGATATGTAGAGCACTGAGTCTCTCACAGAGATACGTAGAGCACTGAGCCTCTCATAGAGATACGTAGAGCACTGAGTTTCTCACATACATACGTAGAGCACTGAGTTTCTCACAGAGATATGTAGAGCACTGAGTCTCTCACAGAGATACGTAGAGCACTGAGTCTCTCACAGAGATACGTAGAGCACTGAGTCTCTCACAGAGATATGTAGAGCACTGATTTTCTCACAGAGATATGTAGAGCACTGAGTCTCTCACAGAGATATGTAGAGCACTGAGTCTCTCACAAAGATAGGTAGAGCACTGAGTCTCTCACAGAGATACGTAGAGCACTGAGTCTCTCAAATAGATACTTAGAGGACTGAGTCTCTCACAGAGATACGTAGAGCACTGAGTCTCTCAAATAGATACTTAGAGCACTGAGTCTCTCACAGAGATACATAGAGCACTGAGTCTCTCACAGAGATACGTAGAGCACTGAGTCTCTCACAGAGATACGTAGAGAACTGAGTCTCTCACAGAGATACGTAGAGCACTGAGTCTCTCACAGAGATACGTAGAGCACTGAGTCTCTCACAGAGATATGTAGAGCACTGAGTCTCTCACAGAGATACATAGAGCACTGAGTCTCTCACAGAGATACGTAGAGCACTGAGTCTCTCACAGAGATACGTAGAGCACTGAGTCTCTCACAGAGATACGTAGAGCACTGAGTCTATCATAGAGATACGTAGAGCACTGAGTTTCTCACATACATACGTAGAGCACTGAGTTTCTCACAGAGATATGTAGAGCACTGAGTCTCTCACAGAGATATGTAGAGCACTGAGTCTAACACAAAGATAGGTAGAGCACTGAGTCTCTCACAGAGATACGTAGAGCACTGACTCTCTCAAATAGATACTTAGAGCATTGAGTTTCTCACAGAGATACGTAGAGCACTGAGTCTCTCACAGAGATACGTAGAGCACTGAGTCTCTCACAGAGATACGTAGAGCACTGAGTCTCTCACAGAGATACGTAGAGCACTGAGTCTCTCACAGAGATACATAGAGCACTGAGTTTCTCACAGAGATATGTTGAGCACTGAGTCTCTCACAGAGATACTTAGAGCACTGAGTCTTTCACAGAGATACGTAGAGCACTGAGTCTCTCACAGAGATACGTAGAGCACTGAGTCTCTCACAGAGATATGTAGAGCACTGATTTTCTCACAGAGATATGTAGAGCACTGAGTCTCTCACAGAGATATGTAGAGCACTGAGTCTCTCACAAAGATAGGTAGAGCACTGAGTCTCTCACAGAGATACGTAGAGCACTGAGTCTCTCAAATAGATACTTAGAGGACTGAGTCTCTCACAGAGATACGTAGAGCACTGAGTCTCTCAAATAGATACTTAGAGCACTGAGTCTCTCACAGAGATACATAGAGCACTGAGTCTCTCACAGAGATACGTAGAGCACTGAGTCTCTCACAGAGATACGTAGAGAACTGAGTCTCTCACAGAGATACGTAGAGCACTGAGTCTCTCACAGAGATACGTAGAGCACTGAATCTCTCACAGAGATACGTAGAGCACTGAGTCTCTCACAGAGATACGTAGAGCACTGAGTCTCTCACAGATACGTAGAGCACTGAGTCTCTCACAGAGATATGTAGAGCACTGAGTCTCTCACAGAGATATGTAGAGCACTGAGTCTCTCACAGAGATACGTAGAGCACTGAGTCTCTCACAGAGATACGTAGAGCACTGAGTCTCTTGCAGAGATACTTAGAGCACTGAGTCTCTCACAGAGATACGTAGAGCACTGAGTCTCTCACAGAGATATGTAGAGCGCTGAGTCTCTCTCATGGATCAGGGCAGCAGTGCGTCTCTCACACCAAAAGGGCAAGTAGCGAGTATCTCATAAGAAGCTCAGACGCAGTCAGCCTCTCAAACGTGGTGAACAGTAGTTCTCTCACATACACACAAGGAGTAATGACACTTGCACAAACTGGAAGAAAGCCTGATCTCCACAAACACACAAAGTCTTACATTCAAGGGATTTTACCAGGAACACAGAGATACTGAGCCACTCACAATGCTCAGACGTGGTGGTACAGACTATATAAATTATGAAAACACAAAAAGACTCTTTTGGGGCTTTGTAGACTCCTAAATTCAAGGAAGAGCATCAGAATTAAATGCAACAATGGGTAATAAGCGCAGCCCGGGAGAGGGAAGCACTCCCAGAACTAGAGAAACTAAAACCACAGAAGCGTAGGGTGACACACGCAAGAGAGAGAGCAGCATGCTGAGAGTTCTGGGAGGTTAACATTCTAGTTAGAAAGCCCTCCATCTAGAGTCACCCCTCGTTCCCACAGCTGGCCAGTGGTGGGCGCGCCGTGAACCATGGACTGCCTCACCTGTGCTTCAGCAGCAGGGCTCGCAGGACGTTGGCCCTGTCCTCAGCTTGGATCTGGTCTGAGATCACCATTGTCTCCACCACCAGATGAAGGATCCCTTGCAAGGTGGTCTGCTCCAGGTCCAGAAGAACGGCCCCTGTGGAGGAGAAGAGAGAGGGACAGAAGGCTGAAATAGAGGGTGATTGGGAGACCGACATGTGACAAGTAGACCCGGAGCAGTTGTGAGCACAGTGTATGTTCCCCTGGCCTGTGCTTGTAACCACACACACACTAGGCTCATCTTTCAAGCAGGGGCATTGCCTAGAGCTGTGCATCATCATGTGTGGGCTAGTGCATTCACTTCCTGCTACCCATCACAGTTACTAATACCGCTTCCTAACAAAACATTTGCGTTTGTAAAGCACATGTTCACCCGTGGGCATCTTGCTATCGAATAACAGATGGTTATCGTTACCCAACTCAATGGTCCTCATTTTACTGGCCTCAGAAGGATGAGAGACTGAGTAGACCCACCGGGATTTGAATCTGTGACCATGAGGTCAAACGCAGATGGATGGATGCATTAGTCCACTAAGCCACAAGACCCGTATCCAATGCACACTGCCCTGCATGGCAAATGCTAGCATTCCAGCTAGTTCAGGCCTCTAAAGACAAGTGATTGTCACATGTCAGTCTTGTGGGCATGTGATGGACTCTGAGCAGCACTTATCTGAGGTTTTCCACTCCCATCTCCAACACTCTTGGGAACCTGAATTGGCCACACAGTATCAGCTGGAGTCCGGAGACCTCCTTAAGTTTAAATTTTTCTTGCTTAACTGTTGGTCATGGGTGAATCATTACATTGAATTTGTGTCTTCATTGAGAAACACAGGCCAGATGCACTTTTTCTAACAGAAACATGGTTGCGGGAAGACTCCTCCCCTGACATACTACAAGACGATTCAATCATGAGGTAAGAAAGGGATTCAGAGAGAGAGGAGGAGGAAGTCCTATAATTCTTAAGACAGATCTTTCAAGCTCCTTCTTTGCTCTCCTCATTGAATGCTTTCAGACCTCCTTTTTCTCCCTGACTCTCTCTATCGCCCCAATGCCAGCATTGAATGTTTCCATCTCCTTAGCAGATACATTCCCTCCGCTAGCTCTGCGCTATGCTAGTTTGCTGGTCCTGGGTGATTTCAATCCACACTTCGATGATGGTCAGGTTGCAAACACACGCATTGGCGACCTAGAAAGCCTACAGCTTCACCAGCTAGATTCCACCCCCATGCACAGATTGGGTCATGTACTCAGCCCTGTGTTTTCTATTATGGCGAATGTTGGAGTCTGTCCTCCTATTCCACTGGTATACTGAGATGGCCAGACCATTGAGCCATTCCTTCTAACCTCACCAGTGACAGGACTTCTGTGTTCTCGACTCCTGCACCCTTTTGGGTCCAGAAATGGTCTACAGTGACACCGGAGAGGCTCAGTTACGCTTCGATAAATGGTAATCTGTCTTTGGTCCACAATGTAAACAAAGCCAGCATCCAATTGGATACAAGGCTAAGAGGAACTCTTGACCAAATTGCTCCTTTGATCAAACAAGCTGCGCAGTGGCAAAAGTCCTCAGCGGAGTGGTTTAAAGACGAACTTTGGTTTGTGAAAAAGCAGTGCAAGAGGATTGAGCGCCTCCGGCAAAAAACCGATGACCCCTCAGGTAAAATGAATTATAAAATGGCGCTCAAAGCTGATCACCAGCTTATCTCTTAATCTATACAAAAAACACAAGGTCATAAGACGGGTCGAAACGTCGACGCCCCTGTAATTAGCCCGGACCCCGAGCCCATCCCCACCGTGCCACATAAGAATAGATTTCTGTGTAAATTGAAATTGTAAAAAGAATGAGATTGTTTACTGTAAACGTGGTCAGGCTCTAAAGGACGGTGAATCCCAACCAGTCCAACTGTTGAATGTATTAAGTCTCTTCCCTTATGTCACTACTTTGAATATTTTCCTTCACCACCTTTGCACTTGAGCACCTTTCCTTTTTGCACTTTCCCTCTGGCGCAACCTTCCTTGCTAAACAGTATTAATATCATACAGTCAAATGTTCTTGATTTTTCACCAATTGACCTGAGAATAAAATGCTTGGTGAAATAGATTATGGGTTGTTGCACTTTTTTGTTTAATTTTGAATAATGTATTAAGTACTGTGGCTGATACATCGTTTTTTAAGATTGCTCATGAAATTATTTGCTGAATATACTAACCAGGGAATTGGATTTGTGTCTCTTCAAATGAAGGTCTAGGACCATCGTGTTTTTTGTATCGTAGTGTACCCAGGTCCGAGACTACTATTGGGCTACCCCATTTTTGTAATGGCTATCTCTTAATCTAAGCGTACATATTTAACTCAGAGAAAAGCAGCTGCTAATAACTCCTCACGTGAAACTTTCCAAATTATTAAGAGTCTCACGTCACTACCTTAGGTCTCACCCAGGTTTGCATCCTCCTCAGATAGCTGCAATGCACTGGCGTCCATTTTTGGTGAGAAAGTAGAGAGAATCATCCGTACCTTCCCAAAAGAAGCAAAGTGTCAGTCACACTCGGAGATGGGGTTTGACTCTAAGATTACCACAGTCAAGCTACAACAATTCGGACCAATTTCCACTTCTGATTTTACCTCCCCACCATCTTGGAGCCGGGCTGTGAGGTTATCCAACCTGCAGTTGGTAAAGCAATCAATCTCTCCCTGACCTCCAGCTGCGGACCTCAACACTGCAAACATGCCATGGTGGTCCCCTTGTTAAAAAAGCCACTATCGGATCCATCAAGACCTGAAAGGTACAGGCCCGTTTAATTTCTGCCCCTTTTTGGTAGATTGGCGTAAAAACATGTAAAACAAGCATTGGCATAGCCAATAGGTCTCGCTTTTGGGACCTTATAAGTATTTAGTTATGCTGCACAATATCCTTGGTGCAACCACATCAACTGTTGCATGGCTAAACACTTATAAGGTCCCAAAGGCGAGACCTATTGGCTATGCCAATGCTTGTTTTGTTTTGGCAGCACAACTGTTTGCAAGAGATATTGTTATCAATTCTTTAAAATATAGATAGCGGTGCTTTGGATCCTCCCTTAGGAATATTACTTTCTCATCTCACACTATTAGCTGTTTGATGTATCGTTCTCCATCCTATAGATGTCTTGCTTTGCCTTACACGAAGGACTATTATACCTCAGAAAAATGCTCTCAGTCATCACTCAACAATCATCAATTCTTTCTTGCATGTATTTTATAGAAAAAGCAATCATTTTTTACTCCAATAATGTTTTTATTGGGACTCAAATGTGAGGCAATAACACCACCACCTCTGGTACCACCATTAAATACGACCACACCAACAACACCATAATATAATGCAAACAGCAAGATGGAGAGCGGCCCCTTGAAACAGTGGGTAGTGTTAGGGTGGCGGTCTGTCTCCTATCTACATAGGGCAGGGGTCTTGAAACTGGGCTCAGGTCCCTGCTTGGCACATGCCTGGTATGATGCTCGAGGAGTCCGTGGGAGCTTTTTCTGACTGTTGAACCTGCTCCGTTTCTATTTCTTAGGTTTTTGGGTTTGACTTCCAATGGAAGGTGAGGCGAAAGGTTGTTGTTCAATTTGTCTTCCTTAGCAGAAGGCAAAGGTGACACTTACCTCCACGGTTCTAAAACTGTTTGCCGTCCGTTTAAAAAGTCTTAAAATATAATGAACGCTTCACTGTTGCTTCTTGTAAGAAAGATTGTCTAGAGGCTGGTAGGGATGGCGCCAATGACCTGTGCTTAAGGGCATCAAGTAGGGGTGTGTGGCGCTAGCCCCCCACAGCGACTCTTGCCCCTTCCCTGCTTCCCTGATCCCATGGCCGGAGGCAGCAGGCGGTGGCAGCTCAGGCACAACTTCCCTGCCCTCGTCTCGCAAGTCGCGTGACGGGAGCGAGAAGAAGCGATTGACGTGCCTGTCACCGCCGGTCTGAGTGCCGCAATGACACCTGGCCGCGACCTGTGCTCCAACTTTGGAGTGGCCACGGTGACATCAGGACCGGAGTGAGGCACAGCACATCGGGTCACAACTCAACTGCGCAAAAATCCCGCCCCCTCAGCCCCTTATTCTTAAGTTTCACAAGATGCAGCTGGGATAGTGGCAAGCAACAGATCTTGAGAACCCAAACCAGGACATTTTTAAAAAATAGAAGAAGGACTGCAATTTGACATCAACGGAGCGGCGCAGAGTGGCAGCTCTTATCAACATAGGAACACAGAAGAGGCACGAAGACAAGAATTAAAATGTAATTTCTAAAATTAGCACCACACCTGTTCATTAAAATTCTTACTTATAACAGCTGCTAACTAGCACAGCTTTAGGACACCCAAAAAGTGCCTCTCGATGGTTTCAGTCCACCCTCTCTAAAAACTGGGACATGAGCCAAAATTGCCGAAATCTGCAGGTACAGCTAGTGAAGACCTGGGTCTGTCCCGGCAAATCCGGGACGCATGATCACCCAATTTCAAGAACCGATGTACTCCCTATTATTACATTTCTAGACCAGCACTGACTTTATGGGAAGTAATCCTTATTCTGCAAATGTATTCATGCTGGTCGGAGGGTTAGGCTCACAGTTTACCAGCGTAGGCCTTGGGGCTGAAGCCCTGGTCTCACATTGTGCAGCCTCTTTCTTCAGCCTTGTGTTGGGGAGGTGGGCCGTTTGCACCGGAGGAGCTGCCTGTCTCCCGGGCTGCTGCATGGGAACATTCCATGGTGGTTCAAAAAAGGAACATTCAGGCAGACACGGAGGAAAGAGTCTGGAAGAGCTTAAAAGCACACGGGGGGAGGGAGACGGTGCGATTGAAGAGGGGGAAAGGGGAGAGCGGGAGAGGGGAGGGTGGGGAGTACTGCGCAGCTACTTAGAAGGGAGAGACTTTAGGATGAGGAGAGGTGCAGGGAAGAAATGGAGGAAGGGCAAGACAGGGAACTCAGGAGACACACAGAGGGAACTCGATGGGACGAGAGAGCCTGGCGGGACTGAGGAAAAAAGAAAAGACCTTTTCTGAAGAGACAGAGAAACTGGAAAACCGAGGAGAGAGGTGAAGTGAGTAGAAGAGAAGGCAGGCTTAAGAGCATTCTGCTACTGAACACTTTGCCAAGGAGTTTAACCGTGTGCGCAGCAAACGCTGAAAGCCCCGTTTTCTACAGCAGCATCGGGAGGGAGTTTGGGTGACTGCAGAGTCCAAGTACAGGCCCTCTGTTGTTGATGAAGTAAACAGCTATGCATCTGCAGGGCTGCTTGCAGGGCTCTCCCAAGTCCGTGGCCCGCTTGTGAGGGGAAAAAGACGCCTTGATCGTTCTGTTCTGAAAGCCTTGAGTATTCACGCGGTGAGCACAGAGGAATAAGCCAGGGAGTTGTGTGCGCGTGCTAAACAGAAATGTTTTTTAAAAAACGTCCACACGCGCGCGCTACGACAAAAGTGAAAGCAGCTGCAGCAGCACATCTGGCGAGTGGTGTGCGATGTGCGCGCACCATGACGAGAGAGGAAAGCCAGATGGCGCCTCTGCTCGTGCCTGTGTGTGTAACCACACACTCTATGCCAGACAAAATGCTGTGGTTGGCTTTTTAAAGCCCACTCACTAAATATCTCACCAGTGCTGCGCATTCGCTGGCTCAGGCGAGACCTAAAAACTGCTTTCTGACTTTTTGAAGGCTAATGGGCTACCACACGCAGCGCGGTCAGGTTTCGCCCTTCCTTTAGCGCAGAGTCTGCCGTGCTGCTCGCCTCTGAATCAGTCAGGGGGATTATGGATGAGTGAAAGCCACGGCCGTTCTTATGCTCGATCTCAGTGCCGCCCTTTACACTGTGTCCCAGAATATCTTGATCAGGCGACTCTGTAATAAAGGCATTAGCGGCAAGGCTTTGCGTTGGCCGGCCTCTTTCCTGCAGGGATGTACTTTTCAAGTATCACAAAAAACGCTTTGGCCATCAGTCTCCCCTTGCGTCAAGGAGTGAGTGCCCCGGGGCTCCTCTCTCACAATGCCGGAAAGTGCTTTGGGTTTTTGAGATCTTTAAAAAAAAAACATTTACCTTCTTATTGAGTCTGCCCTGAAAACAGTCATCCAGGGGCTGGTTCTACCCAGATTGGGATGACTGCAACACCTGACCTGGGGGTCTCCCAATCACGACAGAAGATGCGTCAACGCTGCAGAATGCGGCGGCTCGGACAGTGCTCGGACTCCCGGGGCCAGCCCTTATCAGCGTGCACTGAAGAAGGTGCACCCCGGAGACAGAGGATCTCCTTCAGGGCTCTCTGCTTCTGCTCTCGCACTTGACCATCAAGGGCCTGCCTATCTACAGGACATGGCCACTCCTCACGCTCCGACCGGAGTCCTTAGGTCGGCTGTGTCCAGTGTGATTCAAGAAGGCGAGAGTGGGAGGTGGCGCCTTAAGTTACTTGGCTGCCAGGATCTGGAACTCGTTACCGCTCCACCTTCGGCTGGCACCCCCTAAAGTGATATTCAGAAAGCAACTGAAGAAGTGTTTGTTTAATCCAGCTAGGCTTCCTCGTTGTGCTCTACTTTCTGAACTCCGCTTCCTAGCGCTGGGACACCTCATGTGAGGTAACCAAGCCCTTTATAAATAAAATACTATTATTTATTATTGTTATAAGTCACAGGTTGTCACTGCGGCTCTAGGGACAGCAACGTGCAGTGCCATACTCAAATCGGTCACTAGGTGTCACTGCAGTACTGGTGCCTATTCCCTTAGGCACCTTAGCCAGTGTTCACTGGTTCACGGCACCACCATAATGGGCCTCTCCAGTCTAGAAGGGCAGTGAAGGGCACTGCATGAACTGTACCCAGCAGGGTTTGGTCAGCTGTAGACTATGTCGGTGACACAGCATAGCTTCTAAAGGAAGGGCACAGGTAACTAACCTATCTTCAGTCCTTGAACATTCAGTCTAGAACCTGCCTCTGGGCTTCTCTATGTTCACTCACACATGACACTATGGGGCTTAGTTACAAGATATTGCCGTAGGGCAGCACCGCAGGCCTTCCTGCTGCGCTGCCCTTTGGCCAAAGAAAATAGCAGGAATGAGCCATATCTATCAGATACAGAGCATTCCTGTCCTTTTTCTCTGCACTGGTGCACAATGGGATGCCGTGGGCCAACACAGAGAGCCTTGCGCCATGGTGCAAGGGTGCCTGTGTTGCAGGGATGATTGTTTTTGTGCAGGAAGGGAAACCTTCCTGCACAAAAACAATCACAGGAGGCATAGGTGTTTGGCGCTGCCGCAGAGTTCTAATTTCTCATAAATCTGGAGCAATGTCAAAAAGCCATGGGTGTTTCTGGGAACACCCACAGCCCCACACTCTTCAACATCTACATGGCCCTCCTCGCCGCCATCGTCAAACAGAATGGACTCAGCATAGTATCCCACGCTGATGACACCAAGCTCATCCTCTCCCTCACAGAGGATCCCCACACCACCGGACTCCACTTCCAGGAAGGAATAAAAGACATCGCATCCTGGATGAGCAGCAACTGCCTGAAGATCAACTCGGAGAAGAAAGAAGTCCTCATCCTCGGATCCACCCCCTCTGCATGGGACAACACCTGGTGGCCCACCGCTCTCTGCACCCCCCGCTCCCACAATCCACGCCCAAAACCTCAGCATCATACTCGACTCCTCCCTCACCATGACCCAACAGATCAACACCGTTGCCTCCACCTGCTTCAACACCCTCTGCATCCTTCGCAAGACCATCAAATGGATTCTCCCCTAAATCCAGAAAGATTGTCACCCACGCACACATAACAAGCAGATAGGACTACGGAAATGCCCTCTACGCCTGAATCAACAAATCCCTGCTCCACAAACTCCAGACCATCCAGAACACTGCGGCCAGACTCGTCCTTGGCATCCCACGACATTAACACATCACCCAACACCTGCGAGACCGCCACTGACTCCCCATTGAAAAGAGAGTAACCTTCAAGCTACTCACCCACGTCTACAAATCCCTCCACAACACCGGACCCCAATACCTCAACGAAAGAGTCTCCTTCCACGTACCTAAGAGAAATATCCACTCTGCCGACCACGCCCTCGCTGAAACCCCACACATCCACAGAGTGGGTGGAAGAGCCTTCTCCTACATTGCGGCAAAGACCTGGAACGAGCTCCCGATTGACATCAGACGCTCCCCCACTCTGCACACGTTCAGGAAGAGCCTCAAGACCTGGCTCTTTGGCAGACTCGGAGCTGCACCTCCCCACCCCCTCTCCTCCCAGGGTCTTGAGACCCTTATGGGTGAGTAGCGCGCTTCACAATTTCCTGATTGATTGATTGACTGTATGGGTTTTCTAAGGCTTATATGTGACATTAAGCGTTTAACTGGGTGCAGAACATTTGGAACATTTAGAAAGCAAGGGAAAGAGAAATTACAACTTAGGGTACCTGTCTTTTGGTCAGGGGTATAACCACCAACTGTATGGAAAGGTACCCCAACCATATACTTTCAACACCTAAACCTTTGTCACTGAACCCTGATTGGTTGGCAGCAGCAAAATGCGTGTGTTAGATTTCAGAAGTTATTTTTCCAAAAAACACGCTAGTTTCCCTCAGTCATCTTCACATAGAAACGTCCCCGTGTCAAGGCGTGACCCTAATCTTTCTTACCCTACGTCTTCCAAATTCAAGGCTATCAGATATGGATTTGAGCAGGGATCCACACATGAGACACCAGGGAATGTATGTGATGGAGATGGAGTCCGCTGGAATAATCTGTGGGTTTTGGGCCTGTGATCGGCTGGTACCAAGAGAACACTACCAACCCGACATTTCTAACAACTGTAGATGCAGTGGAATCCGTGATGATGTGGCTTACATGGATCCTAATATACCTTTATTTCACCTGGAATCCTTTATACAATTCAAATTACGAATACAAAAAAATCACAATTACTTCAACGTTCTGTGACAGAAAACTCCAGAACTTCAGGAAAACAGCAAAAGTTCTACCATAAACTATCTCCGTATTTCCCTCAATAAAAATGATACCCAATATGTGTTGGTGGTCCTGGTGCAGGGAACAAAACTAGTTCAAATTTGTGACCATCTGAAGGCCACACTGACACTACATGGATCTTAAATGATCAGATATTCACTACGGTACAGACGTGAGGAGACTGCTTTCACAAGGGGTCGGCGAAGCAATGAGGGACTTATCATAGCGCCCTAGATGCCGTATTAAATCATCAGCCATACTTTCTACAAAGAATACTGTGACATATTGATTTTGAATATGAGTCTTTCAGGACACGACTAACAGCCTCATGCATCAAGCCAAAATCCAGTTGGTAAAATACAGAATCGCTAATAACACCCGTGAGCGAGTAAAAAAAAACGAATCCCAATACATCAACCAAATGCAAAAATCGGAATTTAAGGAATCAGTAAATAGCGATTCCTTAAATAGCGATTGCATTTAACGAATCCCAAATAGAGATTCCTTAAATGCAATTCATGAAAGTGAAAAAATTAGCGATTTCGCTAATAAGGGGAGCAAATTACCATGAAGTTGAACTTCATGGTAATTTGCAAAAACTTTGAAAAATGCACTTTTGTGCATTTTTCAAAGTTTCATGTTGCGCACACACATGCCCTTAGAGCATGTGTGTGTGCAACATATGTGCACAGAACAATTTCAGGGGTGCAATAGGGTGTCATTTGGACACCCTTGCACCCTTGAAATTGCATGAGCAATTTGCGAGTACCTACTGGTACTCGCAATTTGCTCATGCAATCTCCAAGTCATTCCTATGGGCCTGGAGGCCCATAGGAATGAATGGGACGGCTTTCCTTAATTGCTACTCGCTATTTGCGACTAGCACTTAAGGAATTTTAAGGAATCGCTATTTTTATAGCGATACCTACATGCATAGGCTTTTGCAATTCCTTAATTGCGATTCCTTAAAAATCGCTATTAAGGAATCGCAAAAGTCTTTGTTGATGCATGTGCCAGATAATGTTTTAGCTACGGCAACGGAATCCGAAAATGGCCTAAATACAATTATAGACTTTGTATGAGGATATTACAGATTTACTCCCATTACCTCTGCTTACCGCTACCGTTGAGCCTTCTAACTTCTTTGAACAATTGGTATATCTCTAAGCCTTGATGAAGTCATGGTGGTGACGAAATGTGTGTTGGCTGTTTCATATTCTTCGCAACAAGGGCTGGATCACTATCTCCATCTTTGTAGAGATTTTTGACTGTATTATCCAGACTGAGGTGTCTGAGTCCTTGCAATTTCTTGTATTAATGTTGGTACTTTGAAATCTATCAAATAAACTAATGAATGTCTTGATAAATGCACTTCCTGTGTTTCCTGTGTTAAGAGGATTTCTCCTTTTTCTTTCTTTTTGCTTGGTTGGACAGAGTATGTCCTCAATATAATCTGAAATATTGTGAGCGCGGGGGTTTCTTTTGTTGTAAGCTATTTCACAAGTCACTGATGTTTCTTGTGTTTCCTACACTTTATGTAGTGGGGTGTTCCTTACCCAGAGTGGCACCAAGTCTATTCTTTCATGCTGGGTTGCTATTTTAACATACTCTGTAGCCCGTATGTACAGCAGTTTTGAGGTGTGATCCTTGTATCCACTGTAGGAGAGTAGGATCTGCTTCTCATAGTTACCCCCAGTTTTTGCTGATGTATCACTGTTTTCGACTTCGATTGACTCGGATTCTGCTATCCAGGACCCCAGTCTAGCTGCTTTCTCCTCTAAATTGCTTGCATGTACTTTAGGTACACTCCATATTGGAGACTGGGGTACCCTTATCAGTCCCTAGTATGTGGTATACTATGTACCCAGGGCATAGGTACCCCAGAGGCCTCCCAGGGGCTGCAGCATGTATTATGCCACCCCTGAGAGACTATTCAAACTGACACCACAGGTCTGCTACAGCCGCCTGTGTAAGATGGTGCATTCACCCTTTACTTATATATAGGTTACCTATATCTATTTTAAATCACTGCACATACAAACCTATCAGTCACCCCTACGGCAGGCCTTATCAATCCTGAAGGCAGGGTGCTGGGTGTTATGTGAGAGGGTGCCCATGCATGAGCAGAGCCCATCTGCAGCCTTCGAAACCTATTTTCCGGGGTTGTCTGTGATGCAGCCAACCATCTACATTTAAGTGCATTATAACCTCGCGGTAAAAGCTAACTTTAAAATGGCTGCTTAGAAACATGTTGTGTTTGGTGTCAAGCACCTTGGAATCATACCTCCCCGTATGATTCCACCCTACTAGAGGGACTTATGTGAAACACCGGTACCAGCTTTCTCGACCTGGGCATCACAAAATGGATGCTGCCAGCCACAGACACGAGTCTGCCCTCCTGCTGCTGTGCGGAGCTCGAGCATGGGAAGGCTTGACAATAGGTTTCCTGTCACAGGGAGATGTGACCACCTCCCAGACAAGATTTAGTGTATTGGGGCTTGGTGGGTGCACTCTTAGAGTGTTTGAAAGTTTGCACTGGGGGCACATTTGGTGTCCCTGTGCATAGTCCAGTTCAAACCGGTTGCAGGAGCCATTTGCTCCTGCTCTGACGCGAAACAGGAAAAAAGGACATGGGTGTAGCCACCCCTCTGTCCTGGCCCTCCTATAGGTTGGTCCCCAGAGTTTGTCTAACCCCATCCTTGGGTATAAAGTAGGAACCCTGACTAAAGGACTTTAGATTTTACCTGGACTAACTTTCTGCAAGCAGAAACCAAGTACTTCGACGATCTACACTTCGCTGGACGACTGAAGAATCTCCCTTGGAGTAGTTACTCCCCTGCAGCGGAAGGCACCTTAACGCATCTGACCGGTTTGCATCTCCCGAGCTCCTGAGGACTCCGAAGATTTCTGCAACACAGGAGGTGGGTTCCCGAGCGTCCCTGAGGTTGATCTGACCTCTCAGAAATTCTGAGACCAGTATCCCTCGTGAGGACCATGCAACCCAAACCCAAACCTCTGTGCACCGTGTACTTTTTCAGCAGCATATGCTTTTTTGCAACTTCCTGAGGCTGTGCTTTGGGTTACGTGTAGTCCTGACCCTGAGCAGTATTTCCACCAAAGAGTTCCGGCCTACACTCCACGAGTGTTCCGTGGGCTGGTATTTTGTGATTCAGCTCGAGGTCCCTTCGCCATCCCTGGTCCGTTGGTGTTGGACTTAGCCTTTTTGGCTAAAGTTCACTTAAACCTTTTGCTTTTCCTCTAGACAGAGCGTTGCGAAGCTAGATGCTGTAGGTACTTGCCACTGCTAATCAGTGTGCACGTACAGATAGTCCCTGTATAAATTGTAGTGGTGATTGGTTGTCTCTGATTGGTAGGTTTGCCTTACTAGCAAGATCCCGAAGTGATCTGCACTGAGTGTGCCGGGCGAGTACTAAAGAAATACACAGAGAGGGAACATAGGTCTTCAGTGTAGGGCCTGTGCGCATTATGCTAAATTAGCGTGTTGTCCTGACAAGTGCTACCACTTGTCAGGCCTTACTTTCCCTTTTGCATACACATGGGACACCCCTGTAGGACGTCCTGGGTAACCCCTAGGCAGGATGCAGTGTAGGTAAAAGGCAGGACCTGTGGCAGTGTGGGTGCTAGGCCCTGACAGTGGAAAGTACTCCATTTCATTTTCCCTGGTGAAAGGCCATCCTGCCCATAGGACAGAATGGGGGAGGCTGGGTGTAGTATTGTTAGCCTAGTTTCCCAAGAATTGGAAATGGAACAGTGAAGTTTGGTATGTCTGAGCTCACAGCGTCATAACGCATCTTTTTGGGTAGATAGTTTTGTCGCTGTGTGTCCAGAAGCCGCTATTTGAGAAAATGGCTGAGTTTGTGCTGTAGACCTTTTTGTGTGTCTCAGCAGAATGTGAGTTGCCTGCCTGGATCTGGGAGAGGCGAGAAAGGTTGAGGGAGGTCGTGCCCCAGGGGAGGGGTGGAGGTGAAGAGGCCTGGTTTAGAGCCATGAAACAATAGACCCATTTCCCTCTGAGTGATTAATGATGTGGTGCAGCCAGGGCGTTAGTAAAGAGCACCTGGTACCTCGTGTGCACCAGGAGGAGAGGTGAGACTCAGACATGCAGTGTGCCTGTCGTGGTGCGACCAGGGCGTAAGTGGAGAGCACCTGGCTCATCGTGTGCACCAAGAAACGAGATGGGTCTCCAGCACGCAGGGTGCTTGTGGGGGTGCAGTTGCGGTGCTAGAGGAGAGTGCCTGAAGATCATGTGCACCAGGAGTACGGAGCGAGACTCGGACGCGCAGGGTGCGTGTCAAGGTGCCAGCTGAGGCGTAGTGAGGTGCGCCTGGTCATCGGAGGCCGGAGGAGGAGTTAGTCTCGGACGCGCCGGGGGTGCGTGTCGAAAGTGCACCGGAGGTGCTGGTGAGGAGTACCGGGGAGTGGTGAGCACCGGGGAGCGAAGAAGTCCTAACAGCGCTGGAGAGGAGGGCCAAGTGATCGGGCCCTCTAAGGCAACGTGGGGTGGCACCAGCATTGTGTGGAAGGCTTCGTGGAAGGAGTTTGTGGTGAACGTTGGCGGCCCGGACCGGCAGCCCCGCAGGAGCTGTACTACCAGCCCGAGCGTGCCTTGCCCGTGGTGACAAGGTTCTGGAGTGAGGCCAAGCCGCTGCTTCAGGAGAGTGGGGTCGCGCCGTGCCAGGTTCAAGTCCTCAGATTCTGTTCTTGGTTTAAGTCCGAAATTGCCTCCGTGCCCAGGTTCAAGTCATATTTGTGATTTTTGAGTCCGACGACATTCACGGTTGTACTCTGTTGCTTTATTCACGTTTATTTTTAGTATATTGTGGTTGTGGTTTCCTGATCAGGGTCCCTTTTCAATGCGTGCATTCCTTTAATTCTTTTCCTGACCTTTTTTTCCTCTCTGCTCTTTTTGTTTCACGTCCTTTTCTACTGCATCCCTCTCCTCTCTTCATGACTGTGTTCTGCATGGATTGGGTGTACTATTGCCCTTAGAGCATGTGTGTGTGCAACATATGTGCACAGAACAATTTCAGGGGTGCAATAGGGTGTCATTTGGGCACCCTTGCACCCTTGAAATTGCATGAGCAATTTGCGAGTACCTACTGGTACTCGCAATTTGCTCATGCAATCTCCAAGTCATTCCTATGGGCCTGGAGGCCCATAGGAATGAATGGGACGGCTTTCCTTAATTGCTACTCGCTATTTGCGACTAGCACTTAAGGAATTTTAAGGAATCGCTATTTTTATAGCGATACCTACATGCATAGGCTTTTGCAATTCCTTAATTGCGATTCCTTAAAAATCGCTATTAAGGAATCGCAAAAGTCTTTGTTGATGCATGTGCCAGATAATGTTTTAGCTACGGCAACGGAATCCGAAAATGGCCTAAATACAATTATAGACTTTGTATGAGGATATTACAGATTTACTCCCATTACCTCTGCTTACCGCTACCGTTGAGCCTTCTAACTTCTTTGAACAATTGGTATATCTCTAAGCCTTGATGAAGTCATGGTGGTGACGAAATGTGTGTTGGCTGTTTCATATTCTTCGCAACAAGGGCTGGATCACTATCTCCATCTTTGTAGAGATTTTTGACTGTATTATCCAGACTGAGGTGTCTGAGTCCTTGCAATTTCTTGTATTAATGTTGGTACTTTGAAATCTATCAAATAAACTAATGAATGTCTTGATAAATGCACTTCCTGTGTTTCCTGTGTTAAGAGGATTTCTCCTTTTTCTTTCTTTTTGCTTGGTTGGACAGAGTATGTCCTCAATATAATCTGAAATATTGTGAGCGCGGGGGTTTCTTTTGTTGTAAGCTATTTCACAAGTCACTGATGTTTCTTGTGTTTCCTACACTTTATGTAGTGGGGTGTTCCTTACCCAGAGTGGCACCAAGTCTATTCTTTCATGCTGGGTTGCTATTTTAACATACTCTGTAGCCCGTATGTACAGTAGTTTTGAGGTGTGATCCTTGTATCCACTGTAGGAGAGTAGGATCTGCTTCTCATAGTTACCCCCAGTTTTTGCTGATGTATCACTGTTTTCGACTTCGATTGACTCGGATTCTGCTATCCAGGACCCCAGTCTAGCTGCTTTCTCCTCTAAATTGCTTGCATGTACTTTAGGTACACTCCATATTGGAGACTGGGGTACCCTTATCAGTCCCTAGTATGTGGTATACTATGTACCCAGGGCATAGGTACCCCAGAGGCCTCCCAGGGGCTGCAGCATGTATTATGCCACCCCTGAGAGACTATTCAAACTGACACCACAGGTCTGCTACAGCCGCCTGTGTAAGATGGTGCATTCACCCTTTACTTATATATAGGTTACCTATATCTATTTTAAATCACTGCACATACAAACCTATCAGTCACCCCTACGGCAGGCCTTATCAATCCTGAAGGCAGGGTGCTGGGTGTTATGTGAGAGGGTGCCCATGCATGAGCAGAGCCCATCTGCAGCCTTCGAAACCTATTTTCCGGGGTTGTCTGTGATGCAGCCAACCATCTACATTTAAGTGCATTATAACCTCGCGGTAAAAGCTAACTTTAAAATGGCTGCTTAGAAACATGTTGTGTTTGGTGTCAAGCACCTTGGAATCATACCTCCCCGTATGATTCCACCCTACTAGAGGGACTTATGTGAAACACCGGTACCAGCTTTCTCGCCCTGGGCATCACAAAATGGATGCTGCCAGCCACAGACACGAGTCTGCCCTCCTGCTGCTGTGCGGAGCTCGAGCATGGGAAGGCTTGACAATAGGTTTCCTGTCACAGGGAGATGTGACCACCTCCCAGACAAGATTTAGTGTATTGGGGCTTGGTGGGTGCACTCTTAGAGTGTTTGAAAGTTTGCACTGGGGGCACATTTGGTGTCCCTGTGCATAGTCCAGTTCAAACCGGTTGCAGGAGCCATTTGCTCCTGCTCTGACGCGAAACAGGAAAAAAGGACATGGGTGTAGCCACCCCTCTGTCCTGGCCCTCCTATAGGTTGGTCCCCAGAGTTTGTCTAACCCCATCCTTGGGTATAAAGTAGGAACCCTGACTACAGGACTTTAGATTTTACCTGGACTAACTTTCTGTAAGCAGAAACCAAGTACTTCGACGATCTACACTTCGCTGGACGACTGAAGAATCTCCCTTGGAGTAGTTACTCCCCTGCAGCGGAAGGCACCTTAACGCATCTGACCGGTTTGCATCTCCCGAGCTCCTGAGGACTCCGAAGATTTCTGCAACACAGGAGGTGGGTTCCCGAGCGTCCCTGAGGTTGATCTGACCTCTCAGAAATTCTGAGACCAGTATCCCTCGTGAGGACCATGCAACCCAAACCCAAACCTCTGTGCACCGTGTACTTTTTCAGCAGCATATGCTTTTTTGCAACTTCCTGAGGCTGTGCTTTGGGTTACGTGTAGTCCTGACCCTGCATCCTCTCTTCCTGACTGTGTTCTGCATGGATTGGGTGTACTATTCTTTTCTTCCATGAATTTATTTTTTATCTGTAAACGTCGTTTCTTTCTCTGACAATCATTTTTTTAACTGCGCAGTTCACTGGCACAAAAAGGGGAAGTATTTCTTTGATCTCTGCAGCACTCTTGTGGTTACTTTGCAGCGTCCACCCGCCTTTCTCTTCTGTGGGTTCCAGCTCGGCTCCCACCGTTGATCTGACTCGTTCATTCCCTTCTTTTTTTCTCTTCTTGTTTCCTTCTTTGTCTCTCTCTCTCTCCCTCTCTCTCTTCTGGACTCTCTCGTTTGGGTATATCTCTCTCTTTCTTGCTTTCTGATCTCGTTTTTTTTTTTTCGTAGTGAGAATTCATAGCCAGGTCTGTGCCTTTACAATATTTCTTCATTCTGCATCCTTATTGTTGCTTCATCGTTTATTTTACATTAATGTGTTCTGTTTAACGTTTTCTGTCTTTGTTTTTCATGTTTCATTGTCTTGTGCCTGCCTGTTGGTCTTTTATTAACACAGTGCTTAGATGCACCTTTCATATCTTACGCCCCGCCAGTCCTGTTGTTGCCTTGACGCTTCCACACGCCCAATTGTCGAGTGTCATGGCTGCTACTTAGCTGATCTACCTGTTGGTGCTTCGGACACTTCCA
The DNA here is from genome assembly GCF_964204655.1 of Triturus cristatus. Classification (NCBI taxonomy): domain Eukaryota; kingdom Metazoa; phylum Chordata; class Amphibia; order Caudata; family Salamandridae; genus Triturus; species Triturus cristatus. The sequence goes on along the minus strand of NC_140584.1, from coordinate 1,210,067,442 downwards.
CACCCAATGGTCGGGTGTCAAGGCTGCCAGTTAGAGGTTGTCTGGGTTGCAGTACAACACCTCTCCGCACCTTAACCTGCAGCCCCGCTAGGTAGCCTGCAGTCCCGTTAGACAGCGTTTCCTGCCTCCTGCTCTTTTCATCCTGCCTCCTCTCCCGCATCACTTAACCTTGGTTCACCACCCCCATCACGAACATTTTTTCTACCATTTGCTTCTGCAACTGCTAGCCAAAAAGGGGGGGTGGCACTATTCCTCCTTCACTCTTGCCGCCTTCACCGCACCCTCCTTGACCGTTATGTCCAATGACCCTCCACGTATAATTTATTTCGCTATCCATCTTGTGCACGGCACTGCCACCGCCATCTATAACTCCACTACTGATGAAATAATCCCCCTTACACAACACCATAGTGACATCCTCGCTGCCATGTGGGATATCCTGGGGGTGACCTTCACCCCTACCACCCAAGTTCACTTCTCTATACTCTCCTTGACTGACTTACTTCCCGCCCACGCACGTATGTCTCCCTCACCATCCCCAGACACCACTCGCCCTGACCTGCTCTGGCCTGACCACATATCTAATTCTTCCACCACGTCCACCCCCGACTCCGCTCCTTCTGACCTCTCTGCTACGTCCCCAATTGTGGTTATCACTGACGGGGAGTCTTCACTAGACTCCACATATTCTGTGGCTTCATCCGAAGCAGCCACTCTCCCACATCCTAACGCCCCTGCCTCTCCCACACTCTCCGCCTCTGCCTCTGCCTCTTACATTTCATCCGACCACGCACACTCTCTAGACAACTCGGCGCCCCTCCTGTACCACGCACACTCTCTAGACAACTCGTCACCCCTCCTGTACCACGCACACTCTCTAGACAACTCGTCACCCCTCCTGTACCATGCACACTCTCTAGACAACACGTCACCCCTCCTGTACCACACACACTCTCTAGACAACTCGTCACCCCTCCTGTACCATGCACACTCTCTATACGACACATCACCCCTCCTGTACCACGCTCACTCTCTAGACAACTAGTCACCCCTCCTGTACCACGCACACTCTTTAGACGACTCGTCACCCCTCTTGTACCACGCTCACTCTCTAGACAACTAGTCACCCCTCCTGTACCATGCACACTCTCTAGATAACTCGTCACCCCTCCTGTACCACGCACACTCTCTAGACAACCCGTCACCCCTCTTAAGGGCACTCCTGCAGGACTACTCACAAGAGTCTGCACCCCTGCCTGCCCTTCCCAGTCCACCCCCTTGCACCAACTCAATATAAGGGAATGACCGACAACTCCCTTGACGATATACCACCCCAACTCACGGTATACCTGTTTAACAATAACGTCGTGGGCCTCTCAGATGGTCACCCATCTTGCTTTATCCACGTAACACCCTTAACAAGTACTGTCCTTCTCACTATATTCCAAGCAATAGGTATTGACTACACTCACACACGGCAGGTCAAGCTCATTATAGCTCCGACATTTGCTTACCCCATTGCATCAAAAACCTGTGCAGGAAAAAATAACATCTCCTGTTAGACGCCCCCACGCAGAAGGTCCCATGAACAAAATATTGGCCACTTCTGTGCATAAAACACCGGATTACATTTACGTGTGTATTCACCTGATATCTCCAGGCTTAGAAATACCGACCACATTGACCACTTCGTGGCCATGGAAACCACTACAAAGTAAGGTCATTGCCGCCCTTTCCCGCAGTCAGCTCCAATTCGATGATTTCTCCCCTGAGGGATTATATACCCAACCACAGGACCTGGACTGAAGAGAAATAATTTACCTTATTGTTATTGACGCCATAGGAGACGACCTTGTGAAAGACCTGCACCCCCACAATCCCAACAATTAAACAGGAAAGTATAAATAGGGTGCGCTTCCCCTCCCCCGCAGTAACAACACTGCTCCCCTTAGGCACACTCCGTGTCACCCTCACACTAGTATCCCCATGAGTAGGATATTGAGCTCTACATCATATAAAACAACACATATATTTTATTTTACGACTCCCAGGCTGGGAGGCCTGTTTTGGAGGCCAGCTCCGCTTCCCTGGTTGCACTCCAGCACAGGAGTACGAATTACAGGATGGTGTATACCTCCTTGTCCTTCAGGCTGTAGGAGAAGAACTTGTAAGAGATCTCAACACCAGCCACTGAGGAAGGAAAGCATAGGTAGAGTGTATTCGTACAGCAACACCCTTGTTCCATCAAAAGCACTTATATTGTGTTTATGCATCAAACTACGCCATCATGGCCACACTATTACAGCATGTATTGAAAACTTTCGGTGGGCAGGAACAATGCATACTTAAGCACTGTAGGGAACTTCACAAACTCACTAAAAATATGAGCCACCCATGGCCGTCAGAAGGTAGTTTCGATAAAATTATAATAGATCATGCTAACACCTTCCTAGACACTAAGTACTCCGGCACCAAGCTACAGAAGAGGAAAGCTACCCTAGATCTCTGGCGTATTTTCAAAGACAATGCGCAGGAGCACTCTACCATGCTGCACGTGGCCATACCCATTGCCCCTCCACCTGCGTATCATAAAGGAGGAATGTACCCTGGCCTTAATGCAGGTTCAGATGTAGAGCTGTCATCAGATACCAACACTCCAATAAGCCATGCCGATTTACAACGCACCACCAACAACCTACCAGCTGCCGGGTCCCAACAACTCCCAGATGATACAGACCCCCCTCCACACACTGCTGCATGTAACACATCCCCACCTGCACCATCCATCACCAACAGCAGTCCAACGATACATGCCACAGTACCAGGAATATCAGGACAGATAGAGACGCAATTTACACTGAAGCTCACTCCAGCTTCTCCAGCCTTAATGACTACACCACCACCCGGAGAGGACAATGAAGACTCTGACACAGACTCTCACGCATCATCTTACCATTCACGCACTAATGCCAATACCTTTCGTGATACAGACATGTCACTATTCCCTGAGCAGCACCCCGGTCCCCAAGACCAGCTGCCATTCGGCCATACAAACACTAACAACCCACCGTTGACATTCTCAAGCATCCAACAGCAGTATAAGGACACGAGCCAGCCCCCTCCGGCATTCAACCAAGCCCATTACAACGATTGGAGAACGTCCATCCATGTTAGCAAAAGGCCGGAGAGCAGCCCAAATGCAGACACCAACACGGACGCATTCGATTGAAATGCATCACCCAGCCCCGACATCAGTGATCCACTTCACGCACTCCGACGTGCGTCATTTAAACTAGAACAATTACATGACCAGTTCACTGACTCCTTTAGAAGGACGAGCATCGGACCATCGGCTCACCAGACAGCAATAAATACACCACGCCGACAAACATTACAGACATACATTTCTGGGAAAACTGAGGGGAATGCAGAATGGCACAATAGTGAACGTCCCCATCGGTATGAGGCCGCTGCGACAGGACAAGCGCACGCAGCTGCCACCGCTGCTCAGGCCCACACCACTCAACAAGCACCATCATTATAAAAGGCCACAACTGTGATAGACCCATTCGCCTCACTACAGGCCGCAACTGTGACAGACCAACTCACCCCACTACTTGACACAACTGTGACAGACCCGTCCCGCCCGTTACACGAGGAATTCCAAAGTGCAGGTGACACAGGCGAGAGAAGGAAGACTAAGCCAACAGAGCTAGAGACACTCAGGATATTAGGGTTGCACGTGACCCCGGACAACATAATATATGACGTTTCCGGCTCTGCCTCTATGCGCACCATTAGAGCGAGAAACAGTCGCAACATGTGTCTCAGCAGACCGTGAGCCCCCCAAAACAACCGTCTTATGCCCAATGAAATTGTGACACTAGGGAAAGGCTCAGACTATGCCATCAATCCTTTCACGGACAATTTGGCAGGTTGGACAGAGTCCCTGGCACCACAGATGCTTCCATGGCCAAGAGAGGGGTCTTTTGAACCACAGCATATGGCAACAGCAGTGGAATGCATCCTAATAGGTGCAGGAGATGAAGATTGGGACTATAACTATATGCAGGCCAGTCTAAGGATTTGGCAGAAATACCCCAGACAACATGACCACACGCAGCCAAAGGAAAAAGGCCTAGGAACGACACTCCAGATGCTGCTGTTGTATAAAAATACCACTGACCCGCCCCTATATGTCCCATGGTCTCAAATGGACAAAGAGAACCTCAAAAAGCTTCTCCCACCCCTCATGGAGGGTGCTGGAAAATGGATAGCGGCCCTAGAAAAAAACACTGCAGGTGTCAACTTAGGGATAGGTGATATGAAGAGTGCTCATATCCATTATGGGGGAAGAAGCGGAGGACATATTCAAAAGCGTCAGTGATAACAAAATTACTATGACTGAAACACAGTATGATGGGGAAATATTTAACAAAATAAGAGCACAGGTCTGGGCCAAATTATGTATAAAATTTCCGGATGTCCCGGATGTTGGGTCCCTCATGTCACTGACAATGCAGGCGAGCGAGGATCCGACGGACCTTATCTCAAGGATTAAGGAAGAATGGTATCAGGAGCTAGGAGACAAGTGGAACGCAACAGGAGGGAATAGTAGGCTTTTCTACCACATGGTCAAGAAAGGACTGCCCGCTGATGTACAGGACAAGTTGGATGGAATTGTAGCAATGGAAGCAAAACCATGGCCTGAGATACAGGATCACATTATACATTTCTGCAAAAGGAGGCAAGAACAGCAAAAGAATAGACAGCTATCCACAGAGAATGCAGCTGAAAAATTGGTGCAACAGAATCTTAATAAGAAAAAGGAAACGCCAGACACACTCATGTTAGCTGCACCTGTCAGTCAGATGACGGCAGTCACCAAATTTCCCCAGGCTGCCATGAATGCACTCGCAGGCAACATACAGCCTGTCTCACCACAGATGCAGCCACAGCCTGCCCTACAATATGCAAAGACCTGGCCACAGCCTGCCGTACAATACGCACAGACCCAGCCACAGCCTGCCGTACAAGAGGCACAGATCCAGCCACAGCCTGCCGTACAGTACGTACAGCCACAGCCCCTCGTACAATACATGCCAGCACAACCTGCTTACATGCCAACACAACCTGCCTACAGCTTTGGCCAACAACGTTATTACAATAACAGAAACAATATCAATAGAAACACAGGCATGCAGGGAAGAGGTAGTGGAATGGGACAACACAGGTTCCAACTACAGCCAGGACAACATACCTGTATCTATTGCCACAAAATAGGCCACATGCAAAGGGATTGCCATACTAGACTTGGAGATCTAAATCAACAGTCCATGGGTCCCGCCCAACAAACACCGCCACAATTCCAGCAACAGCAGATGCATCCACAACCCCAAATGCCATACTCCTACGTCCAACCAGTCCAGTAGCAAAACATGCAGCAAGCACAGCTTCAAGCACCTATGATGGCCCAAGCCCAGCCACCACTCCTGCAGATGCCAGTTCCAATACAACAGCATGCACCTACGTACCAAGTGATGCCCCAAACACAAAATTCTGTGCCCCAAGGAGGCACGGTGAGCACCCCCAGCAATCCGTTCACACAAGGCACCATCCAGCAATACCAAGCAGGAGGATACACTTGTTACACTAGTTAGTATAGCTCACAGATAACTCTTTTGTGCCCAGTTTTATCATGCACCATGGACGGTGAAGACGACCCCACCATCCTGGTCACGATAAACAATAAAACATACAGCTTTCTCATTGACACAAGCGCCACTTACTCCTGTATTACAGGCGGACCACTGCACATTTCAGATCAGATAGCGGACACACAGGGATTCTCTGGGGCAATAGCAAGGGTCCCTTTCACTAAGCCAGTATCCATAGAGATATGAGGCCATGTGGTGGAACAACGACTGCTCTACTCACCACGGTCTCCAGTGAATCTCTTAGGACATGACCTCATGGCAAAATTAAACATGACCATCCACTTAGATGAGAACGGAACAATGATCTGTTCAATACCAGGTACACCACTGGCTAGAATGATGGCAGTCACAGTAGACTCCTCCTTGAGCAGTCAGGTAAGGGCACGCCCAGTGGATGAGCACGCCTTTTCTGTGGCAGTCCACACAATCATTGCCACCACCCCAGAACTAAAAGGTCGCACTGTTCAGCTACCAAAAGAGTTCCTTTTCAGGCCCCAAGCATCAGGTTTGCAAATATCTGACAAGCACCTGATCCTACACATATGCATCCTTGAAATAACACCTACATAGGGAGCATTCCAAGCGTTTGGCGATGATGCTCATACTTGGGCTTGTGTCATCTTCATTGAGCCAGGAGGCTTAGTCAGGGATATCTCAGATGACCAACTCTTTGCACCCCCCGAATACTATTCAAAGAGTGAGATCGTCTATCTGAATGAAGTGCCCCCTTCAGTGACAGTAGAAATGAGAACACCCACTGCCGTAACAAAATATGACTCTGTACGTGCAGCAGACTTGGCTCAGGTCCCGGCACAACTGTGTACTACAGGCCCAAATGACGAACGTCTTATTCACTCTGCCGCACCATTCAAGATAACGCTGAAACAAGGTGCCATCCTACCCAGAATAAAACAGTATCCACGATCTAAGGAAGCAGAGGAGGGTATTTCCCCCACCATACAAGCCCTGCTGGACCAGGGAGTCATATACCCTTGTATTTCTACTTGTAACACATGTCTTTTTCCGGTACGCAAGGGCAAGACCAACCAATGGGGACTAGTACATGATCTTCGCCGTTAACAACATAGTCATACCAGAGTTTCCCATCGTCCCAGACCCCTCTGTCATCCTCACAAATGTCCCCCGGATGCACAGTACTTTTCCGTCACTGATCTGAAAAATGAGTTTTTCAGTGTACCCCTACACCCAGACAGCCAGTACCTATTGGCCTTTACATTCAGAAATGTGCAAATGACGTACACACGTTTGGCACAAGGGTATTGTGAGTCTCCCAGCGTCTTTAACAGAGTTGTCAAAGCCGATTTATCAAATTTCCAATGTGACAGCACATTGCTGCAATATGTCGACGACATCTTGCTCTGCAGTCCCACAGAACAGCAATACAGGAAGGACACCATTTCTCTACTTACTACCTTAGCACAAAGAGGCTACAAAGTGGACAAAAATAAACTTCAGCACTGCCAAAAGAGGTACGCTATCTTGGCCAATTACTGTCAGCATCAGGAAGACGAGTCACGCCAGATAGAGTTGAGGCAATAAAAAGCACCTCCGAACCACAAACAGTCAAGGACATGCAGAAATTCCTCGGACTGGTGAATTATGTCCGCCAGTGGGTCTTTGATTTCTCAACAATAACAGCCCCTTTGCTGAAATCAGTTAAAATGGCCAAAGACAGACACAACAAAATAGACTGGACACCTGAGATGAGGGCATCCTTCACGCAGTTAGAAGATGAAATAACAAACGCACCAGTGTTAGGCTCACCTGACCACACAAAAGAATTCTACCTATTCACTCACTGCGACGGCCAAGTCATGACTGCAGTGCTTACGCTAAAATACCCCATGGGCCATAAGCCCATCGCCTACTTCAGTGGCATGTTGGCCTCTGCCATGAGAGGCCATTACCCTTGGGAACAAGCTCTTGCCGCAGCAGCATTCGCTGTAGAGAAAAGCACCCCTGCAGAGAAAAGCACCCCTGTTGTCACGGGATCCCCATTAACACTGTACACTGAACACGCCGCCTTTGCCATAATTCAGAATGCCAAGACAACATTAACAACACAAAGGGTGTCAGGTTGCGAAGTCATACTATCATTGCCTTCCCTGAAAACTGTCAAATGTCACACAGTCAATCCTGCCACGTTCTTTGCCCATCCCATTGCAGCCTCAGATGATGACACTCATGACTGTGCCACATACTCTCCAGATGAGTCAGGAGCAGCAAAAGAGGACCCTTTGCCACACAGCACCTCTATATTTTGTCGACGGGTCCTCCACCCTTTAACCAAGAAACAGGGGTCAGGTACACAGGTGCTGCAGTGGTTAGGGCCCAACAGCATGAGTCCTCTGATTTCCTAGACATTGTACGGCAGATTGCATTACCTCCACATTATTCAGCCCAAGCAGCCGAATTAGTGGCACTCATTGCCGCTTTAAACTATGGGGCTGACGACCGCATCACCGTTTATTCAGACTCAGCATACGTCACCACAACGACACACTCCAGCATTATGCGCTGGAAAAGGCGTGGTTTTCTTAAATCAGATGGGACGCCTGTGGTTCACAAACAGTTATTAGAAGAACTAACAGAGGTCCTCACACTGCCAGCTGAGGTAGCTGTAGTCAAATGTGCAGCACACACTAATGGTCAGGATTTTGTCTACAGAGGTAACGCTTTGGCAGACTGGGCAGCAAAAGCTGAAGCCCGAGGCTCCCCACCTGTAGCTACACCAGACGCTCAGTACGCCCCTATCCTACTTGCACAAACGGTACCTCCAACAGAGCACACAGACATGAATGAAGGAACACCCGACACGAACACCCATTACCCTATCGACAATACGCAACAATATGATCACATCGCCCATCTACATCTCAGAGAAATACAAGAAAGTGCACCAGATCAAGAAAAAGAGTTATGGAAGAAGAGGGGAGTACAGCAGGACTCTGCTGATTTGATTTACAGGCAGACCATGACAGGAAAGCCTGTCATGCCACTGGCCTTACTGCAAGTAGCACTGGATCAACTACACCTTCCCACACATATCTCCCGAGATAATATGTCTACAACGTTACAAACAGACTGGTTCATTCCCAATGCCCAGGAGCAGATACAACTCTTTGTTAATAAATGCCTCATCTGTCAACAATATTCACCAAACCCAACTCTCAAAACAGTCGCCTCCACCATTCCTAAACCCTCTGGCCCCTTCAAAGAACTCCACATCGACTATGTCGACATGATTGAACGATGTCAAAAGTATTGATACCTCATTGTAGTAGTGTGCCCATTTTCATGCTTAATCGAAGCTGGACCATGTGTCCACTGTGATGCCAAAGCAGCAGCCACATTCCTACTCCGTGAGGTCATTTCACAATGGGGCGTGCCCAACGCCATCCAGACCGACAACGGAAGTCACTTCTCAAACGCAATTTTTTCCTCCCTGACAACAATGCTAGGCATCAAACACAAACTAACATCAGCCTATCACCCACAAAGCAATGGCGTTTGTGAGCGCCTCAACGGCTTGCTCAAAAGTAAAATGAGCAAAATAAGCGGCACAATTGGTAAGAAATAGCTCCACTGCCTCCCAATTGCCCTCTTTTCACTAAGAAATTCCCCATGTTTGGATCATCACCTCACACCACATCAGCTTGTCACCGGACGATCCATAAACGTAACTTTCCCTTCTAGTAGGCTCAAAACAGATGGTGAGTCATCCTCTGAGATTGTTAAAGCAGAGCTTTACGATTATTTGTGTACACTAACCCGCGCTGCGCAGTTCCTTTCTTCCCAGGTATCCAAGAGGAAGGAGAAGGGCCCCATCAATCCTGAGCTCCCACCAATCCGTCCTGGAACATTTATATTTGTCAAGAAACACGTCCAATACTGGAAAGACCTAAAATTTGAAGGCCCATTTAAGATGGTAGATTCTTCACCAACTGCCGTCCGGATAGCTGGAAAAAAGGCATGGATCCATAGCCGCGATGTCAGACTCGACCCTGCACCTCAGCAGCACCAGACAATGGACTAAAAGAAGGAAATAACATGCCCTTGGTCCCCCTGAATGAGGACAGTGGCTTCCCTTCCACTGTCGAAGAGGACGAAGATGACACTCATGTGCTGCTCTATGAGTACGCCAGCCGCGAAGCAAAGATATGTATTGCTTCTATATTAATATTGTGTATCATTGTTGGAGTCGCACTAGCAACATTGAATTGGTACATTTTTTACATCGCTGTGAAAGGTTACTTTCCACAAAACGCAGTTAGAAACACTGCCATGACATCTACAAAAACTCCCCCTGTACCAGCGGTCACCCATAGCCAGAAGAACGTGCCACACAACACACTAGGTCCAAAATACCCTGACAGTAACACTAGCAGCACACACACTAGTATGCATCCCGAACACCCAACTTCCATCCCAGGCGGCAGAGATACCACATGGGACGATACCCTGGATCTAACAATAGGCCCCCTGCTCTCAGGTCACCAACACAATACCCACCTCCACAACTCCCGCAGACGTAGAATGGCCCTACACAGTGAGGAAATATGAATTTTGTGATCAGTTATGTCTCCTATCATAGACCACAACGGCTCCATGTGCATGCTATAAGTACATGTATGTTCCCTCCAGTTCCAGTTTTGAAGACGCAAATATATGTGCGTCCACCGTCAACATGTCCTCTTTCAGATCCGCCATGAATGGGTCAGATATTCCATTCCTAAGTATGAAAGGCCACCGACTTTATGTGGTTCACTTTCCACATTTTACAGATTCAGGCGAGTAGGCCCAGAATTCTGTCATCAAACCTTTTCCTGCCTTCTGCCTCTGAAAGCTCCAGTTTGAGCCTGCATCTGTATCCATGAACTTTGTCCTACTCCCTGCGCGGCTAACGGTGCCTGATCCAGCCTGTTGCCTGCCAAAAACTGTATTTCACCTTCAAGATTATCTGCTTCGCTCCTCATCCGATGCATTCCTGTCTAGTGGTTTAGGTAAACATTCCTCCAGCTACCGTGCAAAGGGCCAGGCCTCGCTGTCCTCATGCAAGTAATTCATAGCCCCCGTTACCATGGAATATTCCTACCCCCTCGCATCTCATGTAGACACTTAGACGCTTGTACACGCACTAACAGTCAGTATAGAATAGATTCTATCCTAGAGACCTTTCCTTTTGGATAACACAGTTCTTTAAACATAGGATATTAGATATGATTTGGGATTAGGTTGACATGACCCCCAGACTTCTGTCTCCACATGTAGAGCTAAATGTCAAGTCCCCTTCACCCTCTAGTTGCACGTCAATCACACGTCATGCGGCTGCGCGCGCATCTCTGCCAAATATTTCTGCTGACATTGCAGGATTCTTTTATGGATCCACCCACTTGTGACATCATGTATAATGACGTTTATTAAATTACGCCCATATGTCCGCCTTTATTAGTTACGTATGCACATTTTATCTGTATTATCAGCTGTTACGCCTCTTGCATCTGTTTCACTGTAGTGTATTTTCTATAAAACTGATTATCTGCCAATAATGTATGCCCTTCCTTCCTGAACTTTCGTGGTGATGGAATAGAAGCCTGCAATTCGAATTGTATTCCTTTGTATAGGAATAAAGCCTTTTAGAACCTCTAATACCACGGATTCTGCCTCTTATTTTTACTGAGTTATTCTTACTAGACTTTACCGCATAAAAAAATAGTACCGGTAATGAAATATTTACCACATAAATTGGCGCCCGAACAGGGACACTTTCTCATCTCACGCGCCGGCGGTGCGTTGCAGGCCCGGTCTCCTGCCACAGCTGAACGGACAAAAACGCGTACCTGCAGGATTTCCTGTATCTCCCTCCGGCCAAGCGGAGGCGACTGAGGCTGCGATCAACACCCAGACGAGGCGGTGAGAAGTGCGAAGTATCCCGACCAGAGCCTAGCTGAGAGAGCAAGATCCGAGGTATACAGAGGCCCGCCAGGTTCCGAAGTTCCGAGCCCAGTCGAGTCGATTCCAGTCCGGTCCAGTTTCAGTTCCGTTCCGAGGCCTTCCCTTCCGAGCTACCCGGTGAGTACCATTACCGGGGAGGCATTTAACGTGCACATAGTCTGTGCCGGTCAAGACGGGTTTGGGTACACAAATCCGGTCTGCACTGTTTTAGCAGTGTATCTGTACTGTTTAGCAGTATATCTAGTATGTCTTGCATATAAATAAGTATTATCTAATGTCAGTATTATGTCAGTAACTAGTTTTCTATTAGTTATCATCGTTCGTTAAAACTGTTAAGTGTTAAATGTTTTAATACGTTCTATATATTGTGGTGTGAATGACTGTTCATTATTGTGTTCTTTGTATAAAGTGTGTTCTAGTAATAAGGTCTAAAAATGCCGCTCTTTTCGAAACTAAGACAGATCAAAACTAGAAAAGGTGTACTCGAAGAAGCTGTTCCCATCCCACCTAGGGACACTCCAGGGTACTTTATGTATCATAAGCATGGCCTAGATGCCGTATTATTTCTTGATTTATGGGTGGACTACACCAAAGAATTACCAGAGAGTCAGAGATGGCCCGCAGCGGGGACCTGGGATGCAGATTGCATCATGAGAGTAGAAGAAGAATTATGGAAAAAGAAAGCCAGACAGTCACAGAAAGATGCCATTGAATTATGGCGTAAAGAATCATATAGACGTACAGAAAAAGCACTCAGACAGGAAGAGAAAGGTAGAGAGAATTCAAATAAAACTCGAGAAAATCTATTAATTGAGGAAGGTACCCGAGTAAACTCAGAACAAGTAGATAGACAAAGAAACACTCTTATGAATGGTATGTATCCTCTTCTGGCCGAAGGGTTACCTAAGGCTACCCCGGAAATACCAAAAGACTTAACTCCTCCATTGCTCCCGATAAAAGCACATCCCAAAACACATCCCAAAACAGCAAAGGACGTTTTCCTTTCCTCCTATTTAGATGACGTAGCTCCCGAGTATGCTAATGCCATACCACCCACACCGCTTGCCGATGGTGTTCAACACCAAGAGCATCCGTCTGTATCCCCGCAACTACAAACTCCTACACAAGTTCCCACAGGTCCGTCCGTTTCTACAGTTTTTCCCGCATCTACAATCTCTATCCTACGTCCAACGAATCCTTTCGTGCCTAGCACCTCAGATGGTGCTACAGGAGGTACGACAGACATGTTTGCCACACCGCCGCGAAATAAACAGACCCTTAGAGATTTAGCACTCCAACGTACACCCCAACTAGCGACATCCGACATGTTTAAAGAACAGCTTGTGGATTGTAGATACGACCCAGTGCCAGGTAGACAGGACAAATTGCTCATATCATCGTTACGTATACGATGAGCTACATTATATTTAATGACGATACCAGGAATGGTTGAACACCTAGACGATATATATCGCTTTGTCCAAACAGGGCGAGGTCCAGAAAGTATTAACGAAGCTATGGAATACCAGAAAGTGGATGTCCAAAGACAACTACTACGTTTTTTCATAAATTGCGTAATTAGGAATCAAGACAGGCCTGGGGCAGATCACGATACCATGCAAAGACTTGCCAAATGGGGTCAGAACATATCAGAAGAGAAACATGATAGACAGGCGTGTATAATCGCCATGTGTCGAAAGATCCGCAAGGAAGTAGAACGAATACATAAAGAAAGACGAGAAACAGACAGAGTAGAATCAGAAGAAGACGAGGAGCAAGAATCAGAACAATTAGAAACGATAGCTTATGTAGGTAGAGGAAGACCCCATAATAATACCAGAGGTTTCAATGATCCGATACGTCCGATACGTCCAGAATATAATAGACATTTTCAAACCCCTATGTTAAATACAAGATCCCCCGAACACCTATTCCAAGCCGCTGATAAATTACTCCGAGATCGAAGGGGGTACCACATGCTCGATTCCATGGACGAACAAGAATTAGCCAGGTCAGCAGTACAATGGGCTGACAGTCCCAGCGAATACAATGATGATGTACTTGCACACACGTTTCTGAATCTTGACCCATACGAACAGCGTTTAGATAGTATATACATGATTCAACACCTCCTTATATTATATAGAAGCCAACACTCCGATCCAGGACCCTTACCTGACATATTGACAGAACTACTCACGAATATATGGAGAGGGTCAGGTACTGATTTGATTAAAGAAATTCTAGAATTTCGAAACCAATATTTAACTTTCGTATGCCCAGAACACGTTCCAGTTCCCATCATGGGAAGAAAAATGTATCACATAGATAGACAGAACCCGTTACGCGAAGTACACCCAATCAGAGGTGACGGTAATAACTTTACACGCGTGTTTGTGTACACGCCTATAACTAAATTGGAATTATTAGAAATGAAGAAAGTAGTACCCAGCCATGACAAGGATCCAGCAGGTTTCCACCGTGAGATAAAAGACATGTTACTCATGGGAGAGTATACCTACCCCGACATTATGAAAATATTAAAAGTCCTATTACCCGCCGGTGTTTATGAGAAACTCAAAGAAAAGGAATGGGAGGTGGGAGACCAAAAGATAGATTGGATAGCATTAGAAAACGAAGAAAGGGCCCGAGCTGCAGGAGCAGGGCTTGGGGAAAAGACTACAGCACTACCAGGATTACTAGTGCAGGTACTGCCACGTTTATTAACTACGAAAAAGGAAGACTGGGGTGCAATATCAGCCTGTAAACAAAAGCCAGATGAAGACACTAGTGATTTCTATTCCCGATTTGAAAAATGTTTTGGTATAAATAGTGGCATAAAAACCAGTAGTGAGTCATATCCACATCTGTTTGTGACAAAATTAGTTGAAAATTCTCTGCTGCAAGTCAAAAATAGAGTATTGAAATTTGAAAGTACTTGGCAAGGTAATACCCCATCACAGATGTTACAGATGTTACAATATCACCACAATAGAATTAGAGAAGAACAAGAACACGAACAAAGACGTATGAAAGATACAAAAATGAAAATGCTTGTTGCCCAGTCAGTTCCAGCTGATGGTCATCAAAAGGGTGATTCCGCAGGTCCAACGAAAGGGACATGCAACTATTGTAAACAACAAGGTCATTATATACACGATTGTCCAGTCCTGAAACATAATATTGCCACAGGTAGAACCCAGGAGAGATCACGACCACCTAGACAGGATCAGAATCAACAACAAATCCCTCAGCATGCACAACCTAGGTTAGCTCCGCAACAATTAGCTCCGCAACAGGCAGCTCCACAACAGATCGTAGCACCACCACAAGCGCAGCCTATTGCTGCAACACAAGCAACGACACAACAGATGTATCAGTATGCACAAGCAGATTATCCCGATTATCAGCGATATACATGAAATAGCCTAGAGAGGGAAGTTGGCTTACCCCTTATTGAGGTTCCTGTAGACCAAGAGGGACCTTATGTACATAGTGAACTATTAGGGGAAGACAGAAAGTTTTTACTTGATACAGGGGCAAGCAGAACAACTATAAGACGCAGTGAAGTTCCAGGGGCACCCCTCTCAGGCTCACAAAATATTTCCCTTGGATTCTCAGGAAAACCTATAATCAATGACGTAACACAACCTCTTCCACTTACGGTTGGTCCATTGACACGTACTACAGATTTATTGCTTACTAAATCATGTCCAGAAAACTTGTTAGGTATAAAAACATTGAAAGCTCTAGGAGCCATAATATGTTGTTCTCCGGAAGGAGTACGACTATTTTTACGTGACTTTAAAGGTCACTACGTGTCCAGAGACATGGATCACCGACTGCAGAATTTACCTACACATTTATGGGCACAAGGCCCCACTGATGTTGGTTGCATGAATATTACACCATATCGTGTCACACTGAAAACAGGAGTAGTACTACCACGAATGCGACAATACAAGTTACCACCAGATGCTGTTGTGGCTTTACTGCAAATCATTGACGAGCTCATTGCACAAAGAGTGGTTGTCGAAACCGACTCCAATGTATGTAATTCCCCGATAATTCCGATTCTTAAAAGAACGGATCCAAAGGCACCACCAGTATATCGATTAGTTATTGATCTGCGCGAATTAAATAAATGCATTGTACCACAATACCCTGTGGTCCCAGATATCTCTTCATTACTCACCGCTATTGACTCAGAAGCAACGTTTTTCACTGTAATTGATCTCAAGAATGCTTTCTTTAGCGTCCCAATCGATCCGGAAAGTCAATATCTGTTCGGATTCAGTTTAAATGGACGAAGTTTTAAATTCACACGCGCACCTCAAGGATTTACAGAAAGCCCCAGCATCTATAGCCAAGCACTGAAACGAGAACTTGACAGTATCCACATGCCCGTTAACACTGCCTTGCTTCAATATGTCGATGATCTGCTGATCACCGCCCGAAGTGAACATGAATGTGAAAAAGCGTCACTGACGGTTTTAAAATTTCTGGCCGACAAGGGGCACAAGGTGTCCCCTTCTAAGCTGCAATTCTGTGTCCAGCGAGTTGTTTACCTTGGGCACTCGCTGTCCAAGGAGGGAAGGCAGCTTACACCCGACCGCATCCAGTTAATTGCTAACATGTCACCACCCAAGACACAAAAGGAGGTGCGGGCTTTTATAGGCCTCACTTCATACTGTAGGCAGTGGATCCCTCAATATGCATTTCTAGCAAAACCACTCATCCAGTTGACAACACAGGAGGCAGCCACATCGACTGTCCTCCCTTGGACTCCAGAACATACACATGCCTTTGAAAGCTTAAAGAAAGCTTTATGCCAAGCACCTGTTTTAGCAACACCATGTTACAGTAAACAGTTTACACTCTTTGTTACAGAACGCAAAGGTACTGCCTTGTCAGTACTCACTCAGGAACAAGCAGGATCACACAAACCATGTGCTTATTTCTCTAGTACATTAGATCCGGTAGCTCAGGCTCTTCCTGCGTGCCTGAAATCGGTGGCAGCAACAGCTTTAGCAATCAGACAAAGCGATGCCATAGTGTTAGGACACCAATTGACAGTACAAGTACCACACGCAGTAGAGGTTCTCTTGAACCGCACACAAACACAACACTTGACTATAGCGAGACTCACGGGTTACGAATTAACATTGTTTCAGCCACACATAGAAATCAGACGTTGTAATACGTTAAATCCTGCCACACTGTTACCAGTGGGCGGAACAGATCCATTGGCACATGATTGTGTCGAAGTCATTACTATCACGACGAAACCCAGACAAGACTTGACAGATATCCCTTTGTCAGATCCAGACTTGACATTGTATGTAGATGGGTCATGTATGAGAACAAGTACAGGAGAGTTAGTGGCCGCTTACGCAGTCACAACAGACACTGAAGTCATTGAAACAAATTGTATTAATACTTTGTCAGCTCAAGCAGCAGAGCTCATCGCTCTGACACAAGCCTGTACTCAAGCCAAAGATAAGAAAGTCAACATATACACAGATTCACGTTATGCATTCGGAGTCGTCCATGACTTCGGCGTACTGTGGCGAGAGAGAGGTTATTTAACTTCTCACGGTGCCCACATCCAACACGGACCCCTCATTCAAGCCCTATTAGACGCGATTCATCTACCTACTGCAATATCGATTATGAAATGCAAAGCCCATACAAAAGTTACCGATATCATTTCTCAGGGTAATGACCTAGCTGACAGAACAGCTAAACAGACTGCTCAGAATCAGACTCATACAACTGACGCGACAAAGACAATAGTTCCGACACCAACACATTGCATGACAGTTAAGGATCCCGCCCTTGATGTAATTGACATACAGACACATGCTACACCAGAAGAAATAAAGAAATGGACTGAATTAGGAGGGATCCAAACAGATCAAGGATGGATGACGAAGGAAAAATCTATATGGTTTCTTCCCGACTCCATGGTTCAAGTCATCATTAACACAATACATAGTCCAGCGCACCTAGGAGAAAAAGCTATGCTAGACAGCATTCAGCACATTTGGTTCAACAAACACTTGCGAGCAGCAGCTAAGCAAAAAGTTCGTACCTGTATGATATGTTGTCAGTTGAATCCAGGTAAAAGCATCCCCGTAGAGCAGGGTGGATTTCAATCTCCCGATCATGCTTTTGAAGTCCTCCAGATGGATTATATCCAGATGGAACGATGTCGAGGATTCAAATATGTTCTCGTAGTTGTCTGTGCTCTTTCCCGTTGGACAGAAGCCTACCCGGTTTCAGATTACACTGCCCCGACTACTGCCAAACAGTTAGTTCGAGAATTCTTCCCACGGTACGGTTTACCACGTGTTGTCTACTCAGATAACGGCCAGCCGTTCTCATCCGAACTAATGAAACACGTTTCCCTTTTGTTAGGCTACCAATGGAAATTCCACTGTGTCCGACATCCCGAGGCAGCAGGTCTTGTGGAACGCCATAATCAAACTCTGAAAATTAGATTGTCCAAAATATGTAGGGAAAAAGGTGTCGATTGGATAGTAGCCTTACCAGTTGCGCTCTTTTACATGAGAATGGTAGCACATTCTCGAACAGGGCTATCCCCATACGAGGTGATCTTCGGTAGACCACCAAATATGTGGGGGACGCCTATACCTCGCAAAATCACTGATGTTGACTGTAATATGCTGACAGATTACCTGGCTTCCTTGATGTCTGCACTACAATCTTGTCGTTCACAGGTAGCTGCAGCTTTTCCCGATAATACTGAGGTGAAGCCCCATGACGTGGTTCCTGGTGACCTGGTTCTGGTCAGGAATTTTGACCGAAAGACCCAATTGGAGCCTAGATGGACATCGCCAAAATTGGTTCTACTAACTACAAGGACAGCCGTGAAGATCGAGGGACGTAAAGGGTGGTTGCACTCGAGTCATATCAAGAAATTTTATGGACTACCATCTAGTGTGAACTCTCAGCCCTGCATTCCCTCACAGACAGACTCAAAGCTCCCCTTGGCTGAATTAACAAACTCTGAACTTTATAAACTGAAGTTAAGGTCTAGCAAGTCAGACAATTTGATTGTTTAAGTCCTCTCCAAGGTGAATCGGTTGAATTTGTCTCTGACATGTATCCTCTAGACCGGAATAGAGAAAGAAATCAACAGATGCAGCTTAAAAAGCATGCGTATTGTAAATCACTTCGTAGTCACTGCATAGTAACATTATTAATTTTGTTTTTTCTAAGTCTTCTGATCATTATTTCCAGCATACTATTGCACATGTATTACCCTATTCTTAAGCGTACTTACAATGTAACTGCAGAACATTCTTTTAGCGAATTACCTCCGCATGAATTGTCCTATAGATTTGCGCTGCGCAATAACACATTCATTAGTATGTTACATCATTCCCATCAGACCAGCAATGCCACAAATTGTTGGATATGTGGCCGACTCCCTCCCTATCAGAACTATAAGGGAGTTTTGCCCCTCTTTCCCTATCCGTTCACACACAATGGCTCCTGTGGAGCATGGTTTAGTTTGATTAATTCCCTAGATTCAAATTCCGCAGTTTACCAAGACAACTGGGTATGGGGAAACCTGAACCTAGTTTTGCTTAAAGTCTGCTACCCTAACAAGGAGGGACTTCCCAAAAGAACAGGAACCGATCTAGAAAATGAAGTATATGGATTAGGTAATTTTACACTTAACCTCATGATCCTGAACGTTGAATCTGAAGCTACACCAATCTTGCCCGCCATGTCAGTATTCCCAGTAAAAGGGGAATTATGTGTAAGAAAGAATGGTTCCATACACATGGGCCATAGTAAATGCACCACTGTAATAAAATTCAGTGATCAAGGCAAGTCTACATTTAGAGCTTCCCGTCATTCCTACTTCATATGTGGCCAGACCGCATATATACGTCTACCTCTAGACTGGGATGGTACCTGTTACATAGCATTCCTTCTGCCACCTGTTTTCCTAGCTCCTCCTGATTATCATAGAAATACCCATTTAGTACACAATAGACAGCAGAGAGATCTCCCAATTGTCGATTACACTGAAACAGCATGGGAACAATACACAGATTTCAATAAAGGTTTCTTTCCCTATATAGGTACAGTCACTAATAGTAAGCTGATACGTAGATTAACTAGAACCCTTGAAGCAGTAGTGAACGAAACTATTTCCGCCTTAGGCAATTTAACAGAAGAGCAGTCTGCTATGCGGATTGTTGTGCTTCAAAATCGTCTTGTCCTTGACGTCATCCTGGCCGATAGGGGCGGAGCTTGTAGGGTCATCGGATCAAGTTGCTGCATTTTCATACCAGAAAATTCGCCGTCAGTATATAAAGCCATAACTCGCCTTCATAAGATTGTGAGCCAGATACACCAGAGTCCAGGCACCTGGACTTGGTCCGGTTGGTTTTGGAGCGTGTTGTCAGCCTGGGGATGGAGAATCCTATCCTTCCTAGGTATTGGCTTTCTCATACTATTCAGTTGCTGCTTATGTCTACAATGTGGGCCAGCGATTTGTGGTCTGTGTGCCACATCGTGTATCCCACATCCAAGTTTTCGTTCGAGATCCCGGAAGAAGAAAGAAGAACAAATGATGCTATATGAACAGATCGATGGATTGATGAAGATCGATATCTCCTAAGGGTCCGTAGGGGACAAGGAGGGAATGAGGAAATATGAATTTTGTGATCAGTTATGTCCCCTATCGTAGACCCCAACGGCTCCATGTGCATGCTATAAGTACATGTATGTTCCCTCCAGTTCCAGTTTTGAAGACGCAAATATATGTGCGTCCACCGTCAACATGTCCTCTTTCAGATCCGCCATGAATGGGTCAGATATTCTATTCCTAAGTATGAAAGGCCACCGACTTTATGTGGTTCACTTTCCACATTTTACAGATTCAGGCGAGTAGGCCCTGAATTCTGTCATCAAGCCTTTTCCTGCCTTCTGCCTCTGAAAGCTCCAGTCTGAGCCTGCATCTGTATCCATGAACTTTGTCCTACTCCCTGCGCGGCTAACGGTGCCTGATACAGCCTGTTGCCTGCCAAAAACTGTATTTCACCTTCAAGATTATCTGCTTCGCTCCTCATCCGATGCATTCCTGTCTAGTGGTTTAGGTAAACATTCCTCCAGCTACCGTGCAAAGGGCCAGGCCTCGCTGTCCTCATGCAAGTAATTCATAGCCCCCGTTACCATGGAATATTCCTACCCCCTCGCATCTCATGTAGACACTTAGACGCTTGTACACGCACTAACAGTCAGTATAGAATAGATTCTATCCTAGAGACCTTTCCTTTTGGATAACACAGTTCTTTAAACATAGGATATTAGATATGATTTGGGATTAGGTTGACATGACCCCCAGACTTCTGTCTCCACATGTAGAGCTAAATGTCAAGTCCCCTTCACCCTCTAGTTGCACGTCAATCACACGTCATGCGGCTGCGCGCGCATCTCTGCCAAATATTTCTGCTGACATTGCAGGATTCTTTTATGGATCCACCCACTTGTGACATCATGTATAATGACGTTTATTAAATTACGCCCATATGTCCGCCTTTATTAGTTACGTATGCACATTTTATCTGTATTATCAGCTGTTACGCCTCTTGCATCTGTTTCACTGTAGTGTATTTTCTATAAAACTGATTATCTGTCAATAATGTATGCCCTTCCTTCCTGAACTTTCGTGGTGATGGAATAGAAGCCTGCAATTCGAATTGTATTCCTTTGTATAGGAATAAAGCCTTTTAGAACCTCTAATACCACGGATTCTGCCTCTTATTTTTACTGAGTTATTCTTACTAGACTTTACCGCATAAAAAAAAGTACCGGTAATGAAATATTTACCACAACAGAACAAGTCGATTCGCTTTTGCAGTCCTCTGGTTCTATACGCCAAAACGGCGCCCCCCTACAAGATCTAAACAGACAGCAACAAGTTGGGCCACCGCCCTCCATGACACAGTTGTTTACATTGCTGACCAGCACCCCATGCCTGCTTTCCATTCCCAAAATTCTGATAATTCTGACCACACGGCAACCGACCATGTGGCCCATAACACCTTGCTAGATAACATGTGGTACTGGGACATGACAGCAGTAGGGAAGAAGGTCACACAGGAGTCGTGTTACGTGTGTGCACACATCCCACATGCTGTAGGCACAGACAAATTGTTTTTTCCCCAAGAAATTCCACCACCGACCGCCAAATGTCTCCTCCACCTGTTTCTTTGCCGTATACACGGTCAAATTCAGCTCCTGTCAGCAAATCTTGGCACTGTGCTTGTAAACACCACAGAATGGGATTATAGTCATGTAACGCACAGGGTTGTGACTAGGCCTGGGCGGTAAATTCCGTTCCGTTCGCGGAATTTGCGGAATTTGGGTAATTTCGCGTTCCGCGGAGAACGCGAAATTGGCCAAAAATCTGCGTTCCGCGACTTCGCGAAATTTTTTGCTTGTTCGCGTTCTCAATATGCGTGTTCGCGAGATATTTCACCCCGAGCACGCAAACAGTGATCGCGAACAGGAAACAAGTATCGCGAACAAGCAATTCCGCGTGTTCGCGGAATTTCTGCGTATTCGCGGAGATTTTTTACCGTTTCGCGGAGATTTGCGTAGCGCGATTACACAAATTCCGCCCACCCGTAGTTGTGACTGACGCAGCAGAATATGAGAGGGAGGTGGAGAAAGTACATAGGGGAGTAATGGTTTTTGACGTGCTCCAGGAAGTACAGTGGAGGGAACGTATTTTTAAGGCATTTTGGTATTCAACGTTCTGATCACCTTTGGCAATATGCGATGAAGAGTTAGATGAACAATTAGACAGACAAATGCAAAACGGCAGCTCACACGATGATCAATGCCCCTGTCAGTACAGGACTGTGTTAATTGTACAGACCCATATTTATTTCAACAACGAATGGCAGGGACCCCATAACCTGACATGTAGGGCAGCCTCCTTAGGAGCACCTTTTATAAAGACGGATTGGATAGGGAACACCGATTGGGATACTGAGGAAGAGTGTGGGGGGGGTTTGGGCACAGGAAACTAGAAGGTATACCTTTGGTAAAGGCCCAAAGTACAAATGGAAAAGAGCATACAAGCTAAAATCTCCTCTCCTTTGCTTCCTAGGCAATGGTACAATACCTGTGGGCCGTAACACCGGTTGCAACAGCACCATCTTTAATTGGGACCTCTAAGGCGACACCTCCAGCCTCATGGACATCTATTGGGCATGCAGAGAACGCCTTTATCTCCAGTTACCTCCTCAATGGAGTGGCGTATGCACCATGGCCACTGTGCATGAACTGCATCTGGTTGTCCCGGCATCCAATATTTCCCACGTATGTACCCACCCGATGACAGGTGATGTCACACTGCTCCACCGGCACCAAAGAAGTGCCCAATACTTCGCTAACACCGCCTTTTGCGAAGTTCCTCAGGACTTTCGTCTCTTCAATGACACCCAAGAATTTTTCGGGGGCCTGTGGCCAATATGTCAAACATCAGCTAATGCCCGATGGCTGCAGGTAACCCGCTACGAGCTTATGAAGCTCGTCAACAGCACCCGAGACGAATTCAATGCAATAAAAGAAGACTCATTGAGACTCATGGTCCTAGAACATCGATATGATCTAGATCAGCTGACTGCTATGGACGGTGGAGTCTGTGCTAAAATAGGAAAAAGCTGCTGCACATTCATTCCATCAAATGATGCAGACAACGGAACGCTCTCCAAGGTGATTGAGGATTTGGACAATTTGGGAAAGAAGATGCGTGAGGAGGGAGGTGCCGCAGCAGACGTCTTTAGTAATTGGTTTAACTTTGACTGGATGCCTTCATAGCTGTCGGCTATCTTGAAAATGTGTCTACCTATTTTTTGCGTGTTGATGCTGGTGTGTAGCGGTGTACAGGTCGTACTTAAGTGTGTCAAAAAGTTCAGCACCAAGGTAGTAGGAATGAATTACGCTAGCACAGGGATTTACCAGAAAACACAGTATGAGGACATGGACCGTGCCCCAGGGGACGGGAATGGGACACAATTAGAAATGAGTGAGCTCACAACACCTGACGTTCACTACAACATACCCACAGCTCCCCCACTTCCTCCAGGTAGACACACCATGAGAGAGGGCCTTGCCGTTGTTCAATATGAAATTCTAAATAACAGGTCAGATGGAGAATATGCTGAAATAAGGGTACAACACCGGGGCAAATACAAGTGCTACGTTAATGACACACCCTGGATGCCCCCGCTAGGGGAAGGATCACCAAGATACTCTATGAAAAGTTTGTTCAAAAATGAACAAGAGGAGGGAAATGAAGGAGGGTCACGTTTTACCATATAAATTCCCAACATGACATTCTGCTCTACCCAGGCAGGATAAAGCCCCCTATATAGGCCCCACCAGTTTAAACCTGGGAGATGCGTTATCTTGACCATTTTATCTTACACAGTCACTAGTGCCTTAGGAGCTCACACCTCCCTTGACACATCCACATATAGGCCCAAGGCCAGTGCCTCATTTTTATCCTCCTCAATAATAAAATCTACTAGGCCTCAATGATCTCAAATATGAATTTCTCTTGTGCCCAGCACGGCGAGGCAGCCTGGCCAACCACAAAAACTTTCCACAGTTACAAGAATAGCCTATATCACACATAGACAGGACCAGCTGGTACATCCTCAGTATGTCATAAGTATTGTTTGCTTCATTTTTCATATTATGAAACTTTCCAAGCTTGCTCAAACGGAACCAAGACAGCACCTTGCCTTGACAACACCTGTTTCAAGTTACGCTTTCATATACATTTTACGAGAAATGTATGATAAAAATATTATTTGTTTATAAGTTGCGGTCAAGCATGGCTGACCACCCGATTAAACACCTGGCCCACTGTGATGCCACTTCTGTGTTCTTATGATACCACTTCTGTGTTTTCAGGGTTTTAGCAACATAACTGTAGGTGAGCGGCCAAGCACCTACGTCAATGTGGTTTAACAGTTCCACATTAAACAGGTATATAAGACTTGCACCCTAGTTTTGAGCCAGAACTCTTCTGCAGTGCCATGCAGGCCGTGGGTTCCCGGCTGGCCGTATATCTTCATTGGGCTTAGGAAGCCTACTCTTAGGTGGTAGAGCCCAATCTAGATCACAATTTTTACCTTTTTTTAGCCTCTTCTCTAATGCTAGGTTTCTAATCCTCACCCAATTCATTGCAATTAATTTACCTTAATACCTATGACTCTTGATGGTTAAGTTTTCTCATGTTAGGTTTGCCTTCTAGGCACTTGAACGTTCATTAAAATGTATTTTGTGTTGCAATTTCTGACGGATTGAAATTATGATTTTTATGTTATTTCTGAGCTAATGAATTGATGAATATATTTCTTTCGCTGTGTTAATGACTTAATGAATAAAAGTGCCACTTCAACGCAAGGTCTTTGTTTCACACCCGTCTTCATTATTTTTAGAGAAACTGTTTTTGAGCTGCGGTAGACCACACCAGGAGGGGTTAGATTTACCCTTCATCAGTAAGTTTAGCTGTGTGGGGGCATGCCCGGTGCGGGAGTTGCGTGATTTTTGTCAACGGATGCAGAGGGTGTTTGGTGACATTTTTTGGCATGCTTCCCAGAAGCGGGTGTCAGCTTTTCAGTTACTGGCGGTGTTGTGAATGGCTTTGAGGCGTCTGGGCAGGGACCCCGCTAGGTTTGGGACACATTCCTTCCTCATTGACGCAGCGACGGCAGCAGCGCGTTTGGGTTGGTCTTGGGATAAGATCCGTCAAATTGGGCGGTGGAAGTCTTGCTGCTGCGAACGCATAGTGCGCAAATGAGTCAGGTGGGAGATGTGTGGGGAAGGCTGTAGGGGTGCTGGAGGGATAGTTGTGTTTTTTGTTCAGTTGTATTAATATGGGTTTCTCTTCGTAGGTTGCATTGGGGGTCCGGGAGCCAAGACGGTTACCTGGATTGTCGGACACTCGTTTGTACACTGGGCATCCAAATACGCGGACAGGCAGATATACGGCCATAGCCTGGGCCTGCGCAGCAGCCACCATGAGGTGCATTGGTGGGGAAAGAGTGGGATGCGCTGGGGAGCTTTGTTACCCTGGCTGACGAAAAAGGTGGCTCAAAGAGGCTGCTCAGACATGTTGGTCATACATCTAGGGGAGAATGACTTGATTAAGCAATCCGGCATGTCCCTGCTACATTTGATGCAACGGGATCTGGAAGCCATGAGGAGCAATCTTGCAGGCGCATGTATTGTCTGGACTGAGTTTCTACCAAGAAGAATTTGGAGGGGGGCTCTGAAGCCTGCTGCAGTTGAGAAAGCGCGGCGAAAATTGAATCGCGCTAGAGAGTTTTTTGTGGGAACAACGGTATCAAAGTGATCGCTCATGCGGGTTTGCGGCTTGAAGAGCCATTGCATTTTCGTGATGGAGTGCTCCTTTCGCACATGGGTAATGCGTTTTACATGATGGAAATGAGGGATCTCATTAGTAAATTGTGGAATGAGTCCATTTGGTGCCATCTGGTTTGAGAGAGCGAAAGGTGCACTTGAGCAGGGTGGGGCAGTTAACCGTCCTTCGGGGGTTTCCTGGCTGGCAGTACGTTGGAGGGGTGGGGAGTCTATGACAGGCATACTCACCCCTCCGGGGAGGGGGATACGGGTGCATGATGGGGGTGTGGCAGGCAAGAGGGCGATGGCTGGAGATGCTGGAGGAGGTTGAACGATAAGTGAGGAAGCAAATGCAATAACGGAAGAGGTCGCTGAGTGAATTGGCAGAGAGTAACTTGAGTGTGAGAATGGATGATGGATGAAAGACATGAGTTTGGGGATTGTGATATGTTTATTTATGTTTTGGTTAAGCATTGTTGTTAACCTTGTCCTAATAAAATGGCCTTTTACGCTAACATACAGCGTGGAGTGGTTATTGCGCGATGCAGCCCCCGGGGTAGGTAAGGTCGGCAGACCAGTCTTCCCCCGGGGTGTTCGCACAATATTGGGACAGGGTGTTTGGTTGAGGTTAAGGGGTAGGTTTAGTGGTGGGGTTAGTGTTAAGGTTTTATAGGGGGCAGGAGAGGAAGTTTCATCCTCTTCCTGCCCTCAGCGCCATCAGGGAAGGGTTTAGAAAGTTGGACCACCCTCCCACCCTACATGTTTTTCAAGAGTAGGGAACCGGTATTTGCCCGGAATAGCGTGCCAGTTTAGGACAGGTTGCGAGGGGGTGAGCAGTACGTTGGAGGGGTGGGGAGTCTATGACGGGCATACTCACCCCTCCGGGGAGGGGGATACGGGTGCATGATGGGGGTGCGGCAGGCAAGAGGGCGATGGCTGGAGATGCTGGAGGAGGGTGAAAGATAAGCGAGGAAGCGAATGCAATAAGGGAAGAGGTCGCTGAGTGAATTGGGAGAGAGTAACTGCAGAGTGGGAATGGATGATGGATGAAAGACATGAGTTTGGGGATTGTGATATGTTTATTTATGTTTTGGTTAAGCATTGTTGTTAACCTTGTCCTAATAAAATGGCCTTTTACGCTAACATACAGCGTGGAGTGGGTATTGCACGACTCAGGTGAGGTAACCAAGACCTTTATAAATAACATTATTATTATTTATTATTATTATAAGATACATGTTGTCACTGCGGCTCTAGGGACAGGCCCGTGCAGTGCCATACTCTAATCGGTCACTAGGTGTCACTGCAGTACTGGTGCCTATTTCCTTAGGCACCTTAGCCTCTCCAGTCTAGAAGGGCAGTGAAGGGCACTGCATGCACTGTACCCAGCAGGGTTTGGTCAGCTGTAGACTATGTCGGTGACACAGCATAGCTTCTAAAGGAAGGGCACAGGTAACTAACCTATCTTCAGTCCTTGAACATTCAGTCTAGAACCTGCCTCTGGGCTTCTCTATGTTCACTCACACATGACACTAATGGGCTTAGTTACAAGATATTGCCGTAGGGCAGCACCGCAGGCCTTCCTGCTGCGCTGCCCTTTGGCCAAAGAAAATGGCAGGAATGAGCCATATCTATCAGATACAGAGCATTCCTGTCCTTTTTCTCTGTGCTGGTGCACAATGGGCTGCCGTGGGCCAACATAGAGACCCTTGCGCCATGGTGCAAGGGTGCCTGTGTTGCAGGGATGATTGTTTTTGTGCAGGAAGGGAAACCTTCCTGCACAAAAACAATCACAAGAGGCATAGGTGTTTGGCGCTGCCGCAGAGTTCCGATTCCTCATAAATCTGGGGCAATGTCAAAAAGCCATGGGTGTTGCTAGGAACACCCACAGCCCCACGCTCTTCAACATCTACATGGCCGCCCTCGCCGCCATCGTCAGACAGCATGGACTCAGCATGGTATCCCACGCTGATGACACCAAGCTCATCCTCTCCCTCACAGAGGATCCCCACACCACCGGACTCCGCTTTCAGGAAGGAATAAACGACATCGCATCCTGGATGAGCAGCAACTGCCTGAAGATCAACTCGGAGAAGAAAGAAGTCCTCATCCTCGGATCCACCCCCTCTGCATGGGACAACACCTGGTGGCGCACCGCCCTCTGCACCCCCCACTCCCACAGTCCACGCCCAAAACCTCAGCATCATACTCGACTCCTCCCTCAGCATGACCCAACAGATCAACACTGTTGCCTCCACCTGCTTCAACACCCTCTGCATCCTTCGCAAGACCATCAAATGGATTCTCCCCCAAATCCAGAAAGATCGTCACCCATTCACACATAACAAGCAGATAGGACTACAGAAATGCCCTCTACGCCTGAATCAACAAATCCCTGCTCCACAAACTCCAGACCATCCAGAACACTGCAGCCAGACTCGTCCTTGGCATCCCACGACAGGAACACATCACCCAACACCTGCGAGACCGCCACTGACTCCCCATCGAAAAGAGAGTAGCCTTCAAGCTACTCACCCACGTCTACAAATCCCTCCACAACACTGGACCCCAATACCTCAATGAAAGAGTCTCCTTCCACGTACCTAAGAGAAATATCCGCTCTGCCGACCACGCCCTCGCTGAAACCCCACACATCCACAGAGTGGGTGGAAGAGCCTTCTCCTACATTGCGGCAAAGACCTGGAACGAGCTCCCGATCGACATCAGACGCTCCCCCACTCTGCACACGTTCAGGAAGAGCCTCAAGACCTGGCTCTTTGACAGACTCGGAGCAGCACCTCCCCACCCCCTCTCCCCCAGCGTCTTGAGACCCTTATGGGTGAGTAGCGCGCTTCACAATTTCCTGATTGATTGATTGATTGTATGGGTTTTCTAAGGCTTATGTGTGCCCCTTAAGCATTTAACTGGGTGCAGAACATTTGGAACATTTAGAAAGCAAGGGAAAGAGAAATCACAACTTAGGGTACATGTCTTTTGGTCAGAGGTATAACCCCCAACTGTATGGAAAGGTACCCCAACCATATACTTTCAACACCTAAACCTTTGTCACTGAACCCTGATTGGTTGGCAGCAGCAAAATGCGCGTGTTAGATTTCAGAAGTTTTTTTCCAAAAAACATGCTAGTTTCCCTCAGTCATCTTCACATAGAAACGTACCCGTGTCAAGGCGTGACCCTAATCTTTCTTACCCTACGTCTTCCAAATTTAAGGCTATCAGATATGGATTTGAGCAGGGATCCACACATGAGACACCAGGGAATGTATGTGATGGAGATGGAGTCCGCTGGAATAATCTGTAGTATTTGGGCCTGTGATCGGCTGGTACCAAGAGAACACTACCACCCCGACAACTGTAGATGAAGTGGAATCCATGATCATGTGGCTTACATGAATCCTAATATACCTTTATTTCACCAGGAATCCTTTATACAATTCAAATTATCGATACAAAAAAATCACAATTACTTCAACGTTCTGTGACAGAAAACTTCAGAAATTCAGGAAAACAGCAAAAGTTCTACCATAAACTATCTCCCTAATATGTGGTATACTATGTACCCAGGGCCTAGGTACCCCAGAGGCCTCCCAGGGGCTGCAGCATGTATAATGCCACCCCCGAGAGACCATTTAAACTGACACCACAGGTCTGCTACTGCAGCCTTTGTAATGTGGTGCATGCACCCCTTACTTAGATAAAGGTTCACTATATCTATTCTAAATCACTGCACATACAAACCTATCAGTCGCCCCTAGGGCAGGCCTTATCAATCCTGAAGGCAGGGTGCTGGGTTTTATGTGAGAGGGTACCCCTGGATGAGCAGGGTCCCTCTGTGGCCTTCAGAACCTATTTTCGGGGGTTGTTTGTGATGCAGCCAGCCATATATATGTATGTGCATTATAACCTTGCAGTAAATGCTAACTTTGAAATGGCTGCATAGAAATATGTTGTGTTTGGTGTCAAACACCTTGGAATCATACCTCCCCACCAGTAACTGGCGTGGGAGGTATGATTCCACCCTTCTAGAGGGCCTTATGTGAAACACCGGTACACCTGGTACCAGCTTTCTCGACCATGGCATCACAAAATGGATGCTGCCAGCCACAGACCCGAGTCTATCCTCCTGCTGCTGAGCTGAGCTCGAGCAGGGGAAGGCTTGACAATAGGTTTCCTGTCACAGGGAGGTGTGACCACCTCCCAGACAGGATTTAGTGCATTGGGGCTGGGTGGGTGCACTCTAAGAGTGTTTGAAAGTCTGCACTGGGGGCACATTTGGTGTCCCTGTGCATAGTCCAGTTCAAACTGGTTGCAGGAGCCATTTGCTCCTGCTCTGGTGCAAAACTGGACAAAGGACATGGGTGTAGCCACCCCTCTGTCCTGACCCTCCCATAGGTGGGTCCCCAGAGTTTGTTCAACCCCTTCCTTGGGTATAGATTAGGAACACTGACTACAGGTCTTTAGATTTTACCTGGATTAAACTCTGCAAGCAGAAACCAAGTACTTCGATGATCTACACTTCGCTGGACGAATGAATAATCTCCCTTGGAGTACAGGAGTTACTCCCCTGCAGCAGCTGGCACCTTAACGCATCTGACTGGTTTGCATCTCCCAAGCTCCTGGTGACTCCGAAGATTTTTGCAGCACAGGAGGTGGGTTCACGAGCGTCCCTGAGGTTGATCTGATGTCTCAGCATTTCTGAGACCAGTATCCCTTGTGGGGACTGCGCAACCCGAACCCCTGTGCACCGTGTACTTTTGAGCAGGATATGATTTTTAGCGATACCTGATGCTGTTCTTTGAGCTACGTGTAGTCCTGACGCCGAGCAGTATTTCCACTGAAGATTTCCGGCCTACACTCCACGAGTGTTCAGTGGGCTGGTTTTCGTGATTCAGCTCGAGGTCCCTTCGCGATCCCTGGTCTGTTGCCCTGTGGGTCCCTGTGAAGGTAATTTTGACTTTCCTTGGGCTTTCCTGGTTGCTCCAGACGTGCCCTGACTCTCCATTGCTTGGAGAGTCCCCAGGACCTTGCTGGTCCTCACCGTAGCTTGTTTCCTCTGCCCGCGTGGGTTGCAGTTGCCAAGGCATGTTGGTGTTTGATCCGGACACTGACCCCCCAGGACTCAACATCCTTTGTGGGACAGCTCACCTCTGGACTTTGGTCATCGTTGACGTCTCCTGGTTTCCGTGACTGCAGAGTCAAACATCCTATCTTCTCACCTGAAGCACCCGACATCAGTGAGCATTCATCTACTTAGCCCCTGGTCACCCTGAAGTGACCCAGACTCTGTCCCCTCTGCTTTCAGGTTCTACCCACCTCGGATCCAAGCTTGGATTCCACCGGACACTTTTCATCTTCCCGGCAGCAGCACTTTCTTCTCATCACGCCATTGAAAACGACTAAGGTTTCCGACATCACTTGACCCCTATGCACCCGGCTTCCCTGGGATAGGTAACACGGGTACCTTGGTACTCACTAGGGTGCTGGCCTTCGAACCTTCTATGTTCCAAAGGGTTTGCTTGAAGTCCTCTCCAAAGTGTCTCCAAACTGTAATTTTCCAACCGCAACTTTCCCATAGAGTTGTACAGAGCTCACGTCTGTGTTCTCACACTGCACCCGTCCTCCATGGGTCCCCTGTGTCACTACTTTGGGTGGTTCCTTGGGGTCCCAGCGATTCTACGCGCTCTAGGCACTGTGTCTATTGAAGTCGTGGTTCTTATACCATTTTTTTAGTTTATAGTTCGGTCTCCCCCTGGAGCCCGCTGTGTATTGTGCTATTTATTATTGTTCTATTAATTTAATATTGTGTGCTTTGTGCTCTAATCTCATAAAGAGGTTAGTAGAGAGTGTTAAGTAATAAATACATATATTGTATATATATATACCTTGTGTGGTTCTCCTTTCATTTGGTTATTCAAGAGATTATAGACTGGTAAACCCAGCTGCTTTACATTCCTTCGAGACTTAGCCTGAAGGCTGCTCTCCATAGCTACCACTAGGATAGCTTTCAATAAAGGTTGTCTTTAACCTAATCATCAATAAGGGTTGTTTGGACTGGTGCAAGGTGCCCACTATACCAGGCCAACTTCTCACATCCACCACTATCTATTCCTGTTTTGATGATCCGATATTGGGCCTGTTCCTGACAGGTATGATAAGTCAACTCTCACAGTGAGGTACTGTTCATATTGGAAGAAGCGTGGGAACACACGGTGGTGGTAGTTTCTCTGTTTCCCATACATTCTTGCAGTTCAAGTCTCAGAATAGTGAGGAAATCCTATTTCTTTGATCAATGTTTAAGCTGTGCAGGGAATTCTGGGTAACAAAACCTGGTGCCGCCCATGCCAGCCAAGCCACCCAAAGACTCCAGGCGCCTAACGTTCAGAAATGTGTGAGAAAAAATCCAAATGCGGTCCATCTCCTGGCTAGGGCCAGATGTGCCCCAATCAGGAGCCAGACGCCCTTTGGATTTTTTCCTTAAGATAATATCCAAACTGTGGCCAGCATCTCACTGGGACTCATATATGTGCCTCCATTGCCCAGAGAAGAACCAGGGGCCCTTTGGATGTTTCTTAATCTGCTCTAAAAGTGGCAGGTCTATGATAAAGCAAAAGCTGATGT
Organism: Triturus cristatus; assembly: GCF_964204655.1. NCBI lineage: Eukaryota > Metazoa > Chordata > Amphibia > Caudata > Salamandridae > Triturus > Triturus cristatus. The sequence goes on along the minus strand of NC_140584.1, from coordinate 1,210,034,683 downwards.
ATCAACCTTCGCAGCCTGCACAGGTGGAGAAGCCACCTCGTACGACCACCAAGCATGGAGCCGCAGAGGGTCCTGGACAAAACCAAGAACTGGAGTCTGACTAGCACCGAGCTGCAGCAGGGTCCTTCTCATCCACCAGGGAATGAATGGCCGATCAGCAGGAGGTGGGGATCTGAAGCGCGGAAGGAGGACGGACAAACGGCTGGGTGTGCGGGTACCTCTGCACAAGAGATGGATTCCACACCAGAGGGTCTCACGATGAAGGCCAGCAAGGGCTTGACAACACTGGAAAGGATGGGTGACTGTGGCCGATCTCTGGCTTGAATGGAAGGGTTAAAGAGTCAAGAAGGGACTCCCTCTGGACACAAACCAGAAGACGCCTGCTCCCTGGTGTCCTACGGTCACTAAACGACAAGGACAGATGCTATGTTGGAATGTGTCAGAAGCAGCAGAGAGATCATTAACATGAGACCCTGTGGTGGCAGCATCCAGGCTCTAACTCCTGTCCTCCTAGATAGACACCAAGGCAGGTCCCACTGCTGGTGAAGGGTGAAACCTCCTGTGGGATGGACCCTGGCTCTGCATGGACCGCTAAACGCGTTCCTATCATTTTGGCAACAAAGTGTAGCGAGAGGAGAGGCGCTGTTTATCGTCATCCAGAGGTGCAAGACTTTTATTTTGAGATGATTTTTCTCAACAACCCCCTTTCAACATTTTGGCAGCATTCTGATGGAGAAGAAGGCATTTAGCACAAAGATTGTTGCAGGCACGCTATAGGGAGAACACTACACAAAGGACAGAGGGGCCTTGGCAGCTGACATCTGTGTGAGCTCTTTCGTCCTTTGCCGGGGGACAGAGCCGGTCTGCATCTTGGGTTCCAGCTTTTCCATTGTGCCGCAGTAGGGCTGGAGCCGATGATGGCCATCACTTTTAGTGCGTTCGGACCCGCTCTCCTCTGGCTAAGGTGCTCAGGACAAGGTCTGACGGGCGAGGGAGAGGCCTCTGTCTTCAGGGTCCCACAGTATGTTGATGACCAGTGGAGTCTGGAGGTACCACAGCGTTTCCACATCAGCCATACCCAGCAGAGGATGAGCACTGAACACTGGTATCAGAAGCCATTTTGTTCACCATGCCAGACCTCCAACAACTCCTCGCTGAGTGAAGGCGAGTTCTGGGGATTAGTGCGTAAACGGCTTCTCACATCTCCTGTGCAGCGCAAGTAGGGAAGTGTGGCCTACAGAACAGGGCAGTGCTGCTCACCCGACCCACAACATCAAAGATTGCCCCTCCAGGTAAGGGCCTGGCAGTGTTCGTATCAGCTTTTCACACATGGAATGAGAACATGAGTCAGTTCTTGTGCCCTCATTGAGTCTTCTGGCCAGCTGGCGGGGACAGCGCTATTGGTGGTGGACGTGGTGCCCATCACTCAGAGCTACCCTTGGTCTTGGGGGACATTGGCGTAACAAGAGTCCTACAGTGTGGGGGGCCCCAAGCTCCAGGGCCCCCTCCAGCACTGTGCATGGGCTGCAAGCCCTGGCCTGAGAGCTCCTGACTGGACCCAGAGCATGGGGACCCCTCCATATACTTGCACGGGGACCCCTCAAGTTACAGCCCTGTCCATGGATGGGTTGTTTTGCGACAATCGGACAGTGGAAATAAAATGAAATGAAGGAGTTTTGTGACCATCGGCTTGTACTTAGTGAGATGGACTGTATCTGGGAGAGTCTGTGCTGTTCTCCACCTGTAAACCTCAGACCAGCCTTCAGTCTACCCTCTGAGGGGTAAAAAAAGCCTGGGGTTAACTATCAATGCCTGCGGCAAGGGAAACCTCACTGAGGGCGGACCAGGGAGTGCAGGGTACCCCAGATCCTACACACTCTGCAGACCACTTGCTGAAGAAATGTGATTGCAACACAATGCAGTCTTCCTTACCTCTGGCCTTAGGAACCTACGTCTCCTCAAATCCCTGCTCAGAGAGTTTATAAATTAGGAATGCTCTTTCTTTTTCTTTCTCTTTTTAATTCTTTTCATACAATTTTCGCATTTATATTAGCTGTCACATTCGGGATTGCAAATAATAAATTAGGAATGCTCTTTAACAGTGATTTACCTCCAATAAAATGTGGTCTCTAAACCTGCCCTCTTCATCTACAGCTATCTACAAACTAACTCTCATCCTGCTCTGGTTGTGCCCAGCCTGCAATACCGCACGAGTTTATAAGCGGGCCTCTCTAATGTAACCTTTTCAAAACTCCAGAGAGCTCACAACTACACTGTTCCCTGTTTTTGACTTGAACCAACATAACCATTTCACTTCAAGCCTGCAATCCCTTCAGTCTAGCCTGGAGGACAGGGCCTGCCTCGAGGAGTCGATGAATGGATGTGTCATACAAGGACTAGCTGCACGGAGTTCATAACTCATTGGGGATGGTGTTAGAGGAATCCCGGTTCATGCCCAAGCTCTGACTGGCAGTGCCATCCATCTGGAATGGATGCCCAACAACGTTTACAATCAGCAATCTGAAAAAGGTTGCATGACACGCAATGTCGATTCAGTGTCTCTGGATTATAGAACTAAAGGAAAACACAGACTGGCAGAACTAAACAGTGGAAGCCTCCTCAAGACATGCAGGGGCCTGTGAGGCTGGATCAGACCTGTCCTGCAGAACAGAAGCTGTACCTTACATCCCAGGTACCTGTTAGAATCACTCACCATGGGTGATGGTTTTCCGCAGCTCCAGCAGACTGCGGAAGGACAATGAGGCCACATGAGGTTTGCCCCAGCGGGACGTGTCTTCCTCCACATCTTCTTCAAACTTGATCCACCTCGCCGTCTCCCTCCATTGCATCTCCTGGTTCTTATCGTAGATCAGCTCGTTCAGCTCTACGAACACCTGGGGGAGACGTAGAGAGCGTTGAGTACCTCTGAGGCTTCTACGCGACCTTCATGCGTGAGCCCAGCATCCTCCATCTCCAAACCACTTCCTGCCAGCCTCTGCACCTAACTGAACCCCTCACCAACCTGAGCATCTCCACGTGGGCCCTCATCAACCTGGGCATCCCCACGTGGGCTCACGCTTACTCTCTATAACTCCCACCACCCACAAACCAAGTCACCTTCACGGATACAAGAAAACATTCCATGGCATACATGAACTGTCACAGACCCACACAGTGGAATGGACAGCACCCCTGTTCCTCCCCACCTTCCACCATTCACACCTGGGATCAAACTTCACATAACCACCTAATGTAGAATGAATATGTTTAGCAAAATCACCTTTTTAATTGTTTTACATTTTTTTAGGCATGATGTAGTTCGATGACATTGACAGGTAAGTAAGCAAGTGCAGTACAACCGGGGGGTAGGGGTGGTCACTGTATATACATCCACCCTCACAAAAGAAACTCTGTCTAATTGGCTGACTGGACGGTGTGACGCCAAGGGGTATAAATAAGGAAGATGAGCTTCAGGCCCCATCTCTGGCATTTACCCTGATTGGCTGCACATCCAGAGGAAGAGAGAGGGCTGGTGACACTCACCTGTAATGAACATTGCAACATACAGAGCTGCTCAGCATGAGACCCCCACCTACTCCCAGGGAATAAATATGAAATACAAACGTAAGCTACTTAGGTTCCCATTTGAATACGTTATATAAGAAACTGCTAGCACAAGGTGCTCTGTCGGTGTGAGGAGATCCGGTCTCAAACCTCATGGCCTCACAGGACAGGATGGCTCAGCGAGCTGATCGCTCGCCACTGCGATCTGTGGTGATCAGCTTGTCTGTGTTTGAACCCACCCAAGCTGGCTCACTCTTCTACAGTTCATAAATATAGAGACAATGAACTCTTGTAATATGCAGTGTTTACAAGAGCACTAAAAACTACATATACGAAAAATTTCATATTAGAGCGCAGTATGGCTTGTCAATGAGATATTAGACACAGGGCTTACGCAGGCAGCAATCTGCACCCACGTCTTGTTTGTTTTTGAGGGCTGGTATAATCCCTTTATTTTGCTTTTTACAATCCAGCAATCAAGTGAGCCTGCTGTTACCACACTCGCCTTCTGGGGCTTATTTGGAGATTCTCAATAGAAAAGACCTTCAAACAGAAATTGTGCTTACAAATAATTACAAAGCTCTTTCTGTAGTCACAGATTCACTGGAGAACACTTTCTGCACTCTCAAACCCTCTCATACAGCACCTCTGTCTATACAGATCCCCTCATACGTTGCGTGTTTCTTTACACTTAGACCTCCTCATTCAAACCCTTTTTGTATCCTGCCAGATCATTTCATACAGCCATCAATCTATACTCCCAGATCCATTTTACAACCCAACTTTCTTATTCTTTCTGATGTTATCTCATCAATTCTTTCAATACTATCCTATCCCCTCACACAGCTCTTTTTATACTGTAAGACCCACTCATACGCTTCATAAAGTCTCAAGTCTCCTCATACACGTCCTCTTTCTGTGTCCGATCTTCTCAATCAACCCTATTTTTATACTGTCAGACCCACTCATATACTTCCTCTTTGTAAACTCTCAACTTTCCTCATACAACCATCTTTCTGTTCTCTTAGAATTCAATTTTGCAATGTGCCTTTCTCTACTCTCAGATCTCCTCATATGTCTTCTCTTTCTTTACTCTTAAGATCCACCCATACAGTCGCTGTTTCAATCCTCTAATATTCCCTCCTAAAACCTCTTTCAAAGCCCCTATCACCATATATACGCACCCTCTTTTCATACTATTAGATGCTCTTGTAGAACCCCCTCTTTCTCTACTCTCGAATTCCACTCCTGCAACCCATATTTCGATACTATAAAATGTTAGCCTCCTCTTGCATATTTTTGTATATTTTAGACCCCTCCTATTAAATGCATTTTATTATTTACTATTATTATTATTAGGTTTTTACTAAGCGCACATATCTTTACACAACCCCACTTTCTGTACTCTGAAACACCTTCATACATATATTTTTTACTCTCATATTGCCTCATACAGAATATTTCATTACTGTTTAATCCAATCACACAATACAATACTTCTTTCTTTATTCAAAATCAGTCACAAAACCCCTATTTCTGTTTTTCTCATACCCTCATTAAATACATAGTTCAATATTTTGACTACTTATATGACTTTTTTCTATAGTATGGCATCCCCATACAATCACTCTTCCCACATCCTTAGATCCTTTTATAAAACGCCAGATTCTGTACTCCAAGATCCCCTTATACAACGCATCTTTCTAGACTCCCAGACACACTAGTACAACCCGCCTGTCTATACTCCAGTATCACCTCTTATGACACCTCTTTTGTACTCTGCTATCCCATCTTATTATCTTTCTTTCCACACTATCAGATATCAGAGAACACCCTTCTTTCCATTCTCCAATAGCCATATACAACACCTTTTTCTACCCTCTAAGATACCGTACACAGTCCTCTTAGAAGCCCTCATACAAACTATCTCCTCAAACCCTCAGATCCTTTTAAACAAACAAGCGTTCTACACTGTTGCAATGCTTCGTCTAGCCCCTAATCCTATACTCTTAGTTTCCCTCATACAAAACATCCTTCCATACTCTTACGTTCACAGATACCATCCCACTTTTTGACTCCCTCATACAACATCCCTTTCTTCACTTCAACTTCATGCACCCCCTAGTTCTACACTGTTGGAGGGAGGGCCACCGGGTAGTCGGGGAGACTATTCCGGGCACCTTCCTACCGCCAAGGTATAGCCGAGCGCCGCTGAGAAGCCCCCTCGGGGAGGTCCTTCTCCTATGATCGTACTAGGCCCAGTAACACCACCACACAGGACTCAATAGCAGTTGCAAGATTGGATTCTTTATCGGCAGTAATACGGGCAATATTTACAGAGGGATCGAGGGATCCTGTCAGAGTCTCAATGTTCGTTAAGAGGATAGGGTAGCGGGACAGTCTTGGTACCAACCAGGTACGGGAGGGCTCTGTGCCAGACCTTGGATGCTGGTCTCAGAGCGGCTCAGACGTGGAGAGCCGCGACGGCGTCTGCAGGGCTCGGATGGTAGTTCCGCTTAGGTCGAGCCGCGACACGGTCAGCAGGGCTCTGGTGGTAGGTCCGCTTCGGTCGAGCCGCGACGAGGTCAGCTGCGCTCAGGTGGTAAGGTTCAACAAGGTCGGGCCGCGACAGCGTCAGCAGGGCCCCAAAGGTTCGTGAAGGTCTTTAAGCACGGTGGAGCCGTGACGTCGTCAGCAGGGCTCAAGTGGTGGTTCCGGGTGAGTCTTCTTCCGTAGGGTCAGCCGCGATCCGATCAGCAGGGCTCTTGACTCCAGGATACAACTACTGCCCTGTTGTCGGGTCGCCCCAGATATAGGACGGGAGCCCTTTGATGTCCGGACCCTTGCGCCCGGAGGGGGCGGAGAGGCCGGGTAGGGAGCGGCCAGACGCCCAGCAGGAGAGGCGCCAGGCCCCAGAGAGCTGTGGGGCGGTCACACCCAGGTGTGGAGAGACGGTTGGGGGTCCCATCGATACTGCCCTCCGCCGGGAGTGGGAAGGGCTCACGTGGTATCCCCCGGGCCAGGGGTTGGCGTCTCGATGTCGGGCCTCGCTGGGACCGAGGCCGGGTAGAGCAGGGTCATACAGATGGTCACGTGGAGTGACGTGCAATCCAAGATGGAGGAGTCCCGATGTGCATGGGACCTTGTGCGACTTAGCGCGGGGACACAGGACCACGCCACGAGGCCGGCTCCCACACGCGTCCCCCCCAGCTGAAGGCAGGGAGAGTCACCCATCTTCTTGGGGGTTCTCCTCGCCGAGGCGGAAGAATCGGGACAGGCCGTCAGCATTGGCGTGGTCGTTGCCGGGCCGGTGTTCTACAGTGAAGTCCATCCCTTGCAGGGAGATGGACCAGCGCAACAGCTTGGGGTTCTCGCCCCGCATTTGCATGAGCCACCGCAAGGGCCGGTGGTCAGTCTGGACCCTGAAGTGGGTACCGAAAAGGTAGGGCCGGAGCTTCTTGAGAGCCCATACCACAGCGAAGGCCTCCCGCTCGATGGTGCTCCACCTCTGTTCTCGCGGCAGCAGTCGGCGGCTGATAAAGGCCACCGGTCGGTCGAGGCCCTTGGCGTCCAGCTGGGAGAGGACTGCCCCGACCCCGTACTCCGATGCATCGGTCTGGACTACAAATTCCCTGCTGTAGTCGGGGGCCTGTAGCACAGGGGCAGCGCACATGGCCGCCTTGAGAGCATCAAACACGGTCTGGCAGCGGGGCGTCCAGTGCACCGTCTTGGGCCGCTTCTTCGAAGTGAGTTCCGTAAGGGGGCCCACAATGCTGCCATAATCCTTTATGAAGCGTCGGTAGTAACCGGTGAGGCCTAAGAAGGCCCGGACAGCGGTTTGGGTGGCGTGAGGCTCCCACGCCTGGATGGCGTCGACTTTTAACTGGAGGGGGGCCACCTGGCCACTCCCCACCTGGTGGCCCAGATAGGTCACAGAGCCTTGACCGATCTGGCATTTACTGGCTTTAATGGTGAGCCCGGCTCTTTGGAGAGCGGCCAGGACCTCCCCAAGGTGTCCTAGGTGCGCGGCCCAGTGGTCGCTGAAGATAGCAATGTCATCGAGGTAGGCCGCGCTGAAAGCTTCGAGACCGGCCAGGACCTTGTTTACTAGCCTCTGAAAGGTCGCTGGGGCGTTCTTCATGCCGAAGGGCATCACCCGGAAGTGGTAGTGGCCATCGGGGGTAGAGAAAGCTGATCGTTCTTGTGCGCCGGGAGTGAGCTTGATCTGCCAGTACCCAGCGGTGAGATCAAAGGTGCTTAGGTAGCGGGCGGCCCCTAAGCGATCAATCAGCTCGTCGGCTCGTGGCAAAGGGTGGGCATCGGTCTTGGTAACTGCGTTCAGGCCCCGGTAGTCGACACAAAATCTGAGTTCGGGGGCCGTGCCGGGGGCGGCGGCCTTTGGTACCAAGACTACCGGGCTGGCCCACGGGCTGTCGGAAGGCTCGATGACTCCGAGGGCGAGCATCTTGGCGACCTCGGTCTTTATGCAGGCTCGGACTCGGTCAGGCACTCTATAAGCGCGGTGTCGTACAGGGGGGCTATCCCCCGTGTCCACGTCGTGGACGCACCAGGGGGTCACCCCGGGCGTGAGAGAGAAGAGGGCAGCGAAGTGTTGCAGCAGCTTCTGGCAGTCGTGGCGCTGTTCTGGTGTCAGGGTGGCGGAGAGGCGGACGCCCTCCAAGGAGCCGTCTTGGCTCGAGGACCCCAGGAGGTCTGGTAGGGGCTCGGAGTCACTTTCACCCCCATCGTCAGTAGCCAGCAGTAAGCTTAGTTCAGTTCGGGCAAAGTGGGGCTTGAGCCGGTTGGCGTGCAGGACCCGGAGGGGGTTCCTCGGAGACTCCATGTCGACCAGGTATGTGACGGGGCTCTTCCTCTCAACTACCTTGAAGGGCCCGGTCCACTTGTCCTGCAGGGCGCAGGGGTCCACGGGGGACATGACCCAGACCTGCTGGCCCGGCTCAAACTCGACGGCGGAGGCATTCTCGTCATACCAGCGTTTCATGTCTTCTTGGCTGGCTTCAAGGTTGGCTTCTGCCAGGGCCCGGAACTTCCGAGTCTGGTTCCGCAGGGTCAGGAGGTACCGGTAGACGTCGGGCGGGGCACTTTGGACGTTCGCCTCCCAACCCTCCTTGACCAGGCTGAGGGGCCCTCGGACGGGGTGCCCATACAACAGTTCGAAGGGGCTGAAGCCCAGGGACTTCTGTGGTACCTCCCGGTAGGCGAACAGGAGGCAGGGCAACAGGACATCCCATCTCCTCCTGAGGGGCTCTTCCAGGCCCTTGATCATCCCCTTCAGGGTTCGGTTGAACCGCTCGACCAGTCCGTTCCCCTGGGGGTGGTAAGGGGTAGTGAATTTATAGGTGACCCCACATTGTTGCCAGAGGGATCTCATGTACTTCGAGATAAAGTTCGTCCCCCTGTCGCTCACTACTTCTCGGGGGAACCCCACCCTGGAGAAGATGCCCATCAGGGCCCGGCCCACCACTGGAGCTGTCACAGTTCGGAGGGGGACAGCTTCTGGGTATCGGGTGGCGTGGTCGACCAGTACCAGGATGAAGCGGTGGCCCAGGGCGGTTCGGGGGTCGAGGGTCCCCACGATGTCGATCCCCACTCGTTCGAACGGGGTGTGGACGGCTGGAAACGGTTGTAGGGGGGCTTTTACCCGTCCCCCAGTCTTCCCGCTAGCTTGGCAGGTCGGGCAGGACCGGCAGTGCTGGTCCACGTCTCGTCTCATTCGGGGCCAATAGAAATGGGTCACGAGGCGGCTGTAAGTCTTGTCCCGCCCTAGATGTCCGGCGAGGGGCACGTCATGTGCCAGGTTCAAGAGGAACTCTCGAAATCGGAGGGGGACCACCAGCACCCGGCCGGCCCCTAGTTCGGCGACTTTCTGCTCGCTATACAATAAGTCATTGTCCCAATAGACCCAGTGGGTTCCCGTAGGGTCCCCCGCAGCCTATGCGGCCGCCTGCTGTCGGGCCCCCTCGAGGGACGGGCAGCCCTTCTGCTCTTGCTGGAATTGTTCGCGGGTGGGGCCCCCGTCGTGGCGCCACTGGGCCAGCTCGGGGATCCCGCTGAGGGGAGCGGCCTCGTTGGAAGAAAGTTCGGACGGCCCGGCCTCCTCGTCAGGTTCCTCCGGGCCGGAGGAGGTGGATTGTTCGGGGCCAGCCGGCTGGTCGGGGGCCGGGGCCGCGGCTGGCTGGGCGGTCATGGACCGAGTGGTGGCGCAGGCCCACTCAGGTAGTCCTAGCATCCCCAGATGCTCTCGGCGCTCCACCTGGGCCCAGGGGGAGCTCTCTAGGTCGTTCCCCAGGAGGCAGTCCACCGGGGCGTCGTCGCGGACAGTTACTTTTAGGGTGCCGGACACTCCTCCCCACTCGAAGGGGATTCGGGCCATCCGGCACATGCTCTCGGTGTTGTCTGCGGTCCGGACAGGGCAGAGGACATGTGGCAGGATCTGTTCGGGGGTCACCAGATGGCAGCGGACAGCGGTCACACTGGCCCCAGTGTCCCGGAGGGCCTCGACCCATCGCCCGTTGATGGTGACCCACTGTTGGTACTTCTGGGTGTTGCTTGGGATGGTGGCTCGGGGCACCATTTCTCGGGAGCCTAGGCATACAAGCGACATGGCGGCTGGTTCCCACTCGGGGGACCCGTCGTCGTGGTTTTCCTCCTCGTCCTCTCTCTCCCCCAGGGCTGCGGCGGCTATGTGTCGGGGAGGTGGCCCCGTGGTCCCGTTCCGTCGGTTCACGGGGCAAGCCGGGTCGCTTGCATAATGGCCGGTCTGCTGACATCCGAAGCAGGTCACTGTCGGTCGAGGTCCAGACCGAGCGATAGGGGTCCCTCTTCGGCCCTGGGTCGGGGTAGCGGGGTTGGTTGCTTGCCCTCGTGGCGGACTTCTGGGCGGCCCGGCTGGGAATTCTCGACTGCGGTGGGACCCCCCTCCTCCGCCTCGCTGGCGGGAAGGTCCCGTGGTACTCCGGGTGTAGTCCCCCACAGGGCTCCGGGGGACCCGGGTGTTGACCCATCGGTCCGCTTCGGCGGCGAGCTTCCGGGGCTCGGTCAGTTTACTGTCCAGGAGGTGTTGCCTTAGTTCCACAAAGCAGTTGTTGGCGAGGTGCTCCCAGACAATGAGGTCAAACAGTTCATTATATGAGGTGACCTTGCTCCCTTTTATCCATCCTTCCAACGCTCGGCTGAAGAAGTCAACGTATTCGACCCACGTGGTACCGGGGATCTTCTTGCAGTCCCGGAAGCGTTGCCGGTACATCTCGGCCGATAGTCCGTAGCGTGTGAGTAGGGCTTCCTTCATGTGGTCGTACGAGGTCATCACGGCGTCGGGGAGTTGCAGCAGGGTATCCCGCCCCTCGCTGAGGAACCTCCCCTATAGGCCGGCGCCCCAATCCTTCCGGGGTACCCGATGGGAGGTCATGGCTACCTCGTACGCTCGGAACCATTGCTGGATGTCGTCATTTTTATAGTACTCCTTGACGACATCCTTGAGGATGTGGACCTTTGGCTCGGTCAGGGGCAGAGCGTCCCGGGCTCCGGGGTTGCTGGTCTCCCCAGTTTTAGCTTTTAGTTCAAGTTCTCTAAGGCTCCTCTCGTGCTCGAGGGTTAGCCGTCTCTCCTCTAGCTCCCGATGCCTTTTCTTCTCCTCGATTTCTTCTTGCAGCCGTAGTTGCTCCAGGGCTATCTTTTTCTCCGCCAGTAGGAGCTCACCGTCCAGCCGGAGTCGGGCAAGGTCCATTTCGTGTGTCCGTGCCCTTTCCCGTTCTCGTATCTCTTCGTGGAAAAGGCTGGTGTCCGGGACGGTTCGCTCCCCGTTTGTCGGGGTCGTGGTCGGCAGGTTTCCGTCCCGGGCCGAGGTCCCTTCGGCTCGGGGTGGAGGGGTCTCGAGTTCTGCCCAGGCTTTCAGGGCTCTCTGCATATCTTCCTTGGTGCCCAATCCTGTGGTTGGGATCCCTTTGTCCTTGCAGAACTGTTTGAGTTCTTTGTGGGTGTATTCCTCCAGTTTCTCCACCTGGAAGGTTGCGGCCACGGTTGCTTCTTGGCCATCCATGGTTTTCTTTTCCCGTCTGGTCCGGCAGTGGTTGCGTTACTTGCTTGTACGATTGCGTCTGGCTCGGATCCCGTCGCTGGCCACCAAATGTTGGAGGGAGGGCTACCGGGTAGTCGGGGAGACTATTCCGGGCACCTTCCTACCGCCAAGGTATAGCCGAGCGCCGCTGAGAAGCCCCCTCGGGGAGGTCCTTCTCCTATGATCGTACTAGGCCCAGTAACACCACCACACAGGACTCAATAGCAGTTGCAAGATTGGATTCTTTATCGGCAGTAATATGGGCAATATTTACAGAGGGATCGAGGGATCCTGTCAGAGTCTCAATGTTCGTTAAGAGGATAGGGTAGCGGGACAGTCTTGGTACCAACCAGGTACGGGAGGGCTCTGTGCCAGACCTTGGATGCTGGTCTCAGAGCGGCTCGGACGTGGAGAGCCGCGACGGCGTCTGCAGGGCTCGGATGGTAGTTCCGCTTAGGTCGAGCCGCGACACGGTCAGCAGGGCTCTGGTGGTAGGTCCGCTTCGGTCGAGCCGCGACGAGGTCAGCTGGGCTCAGGTGGTAAGGTTCAACAAGGTCGGGCCGCGACAGCGTCAGCAGGGCCCCAAAGGTTCGTGAAGGTCTTTAAGCACGGTGGAGCCGCGACGTCGTCAGCAGGGCTCAAGTGGTGGTTCCGGGTGAGTCTTCTTCCGTAGGGTCAGCCGCGATCCGATCAGCAGGGCTCTTGAATTCAGGATACCACTACTGCCCTGTTGTCGGGTCGCCCCAGATATAGGACGGGAGCCCTTTGATGTCCGGACCCTTGCGCCCGGAGGGGGCGGAGAGGCCGGGTAGGGAGCGGCCAGACGCCCTGCAGGAGAGGCGCCAGGCCCCAGAGAGCTGTGGGGCGGTCACACCCAGGTGTGGAGAGACGGTTGGGGGTCCCATCGATACTGCCCTCCGCCGGGAGTGGGAAGGGCTCACGTGCTATCCCCCGGGCCAGGGGTTGGCGTCTCGATGTCGGGCCTCGCTGGGACCGAGGCCGGGTAGAGCAGGGTCATACAGATGGTCACGTGGAGTGACGTGCAATCCAAGATGGAGGAGTCCCGATGTGCATGGGACCTCGGGCGACTTAGCACGGGGAAACAGGACCACGCCACGAGGCCGGCTCCCACATACACTCAACGATCTCCTCACACATCACGCGTATATTCGAGGATGCCCTCATCTGTATTGCCAGATCCCCTCTACAACTTCTATTTCTGATTGACTTTCTGCTTTCTTACATTTCCTGAAGCATATTTTCACCCTTTTATTTCCTTTCTGGGGTCTACTGCCCTGAAGGAGAGGCTAGACGGTGTCTCCAGTGTAGAGAGTTTAAATGCATAACAATGTGCTCATGGGCCCAGCATGGACTCACTGATGTCATCATATTGAGCACTACCGGTCAAAAGACAAAGGAAGGAAACTTGAATGTGACTGGCAAACATGCAATTGATCATTCATTAGTTCAGGCCCAGGCTCAGGCTCAGGCTCAGGTGGGTTGAATATCCTGTTGTTGATACAATTAATATGGAAATGGGCATTGACAAAGCCAGTAGGCCTGAGATGCTAAGCTCAAGCAATGTTTATATATTTTTATTTTTATGCAAAGCATATGCCACAAAAACTAAAAGAAGGGAAAAAAAGAAAGCATGCCACAGCCTAGAAATGGAGGCAATATGCTTGTAGCTTTAAATAAATGTTAAAACCAATTAAAAAGCAGTCAGTCCCCGGCTCCACTACTGGCCAGGGGCTATGTCTCTGGGCAGAGGGAGATGCATGCAGCCCCAGGCACTGCTCTCAGTCTAGGGCTCTGTCTGGTGTTTTGGGGAGGGGCGGTGGGCTGTCTGTCATTTGAGACGTCATGAGTGATGTCTTTCAGGTGTCATCAGTGATGTCATGAGTGATGTCACTGACCATGTCATGAGTGATGTAATAAGTGAGTTCATAAGCTGTGCATTGCGGGGGCACAAGTTACAGTTAGCTCAATTAACTACAACTTCTGAATTTCACGGGTTTTGTACGAGTGAAACCTGAGTCTAACTATAACATCACTGTAATCTTGTTTTTTTTCAGTGAATATAGACTTAAAACAAGTCCACAAATGACAAAAATCCACAATACTGTGCTCAAAATTGACTTAAAAATGGTAGAATTAACTTAGTTCAAGTTGATGGTAAATGCGACACAGTTCTCACAAAAGTACCTGGATGCGGAATGCAAAATAAACAAAAGACTCGCAGCGTTGGAGATGCGTTGGTTCCTTGCTTCGGGGGAGACGATGCGTCGCGCCTCAATGCTTGCGCAGAGTAGGGGATGCGTCTTGATCCTTACCGGAGAGAAGGTGATGCACAGGTTCTCGTACTGTGGCCCGGTTGTGATGTGGCAAGATGGCACCTCGATGCGATGCGACAATCCGGTGCGATGCGATAAGATGGCGCCCTTGATGCGACGATGTGAAGACGATGCGTGCACGACCTGGCAGCCTTGCGGCGACTCTGTACTTTGAAGCCGCGACAGGCCCTGCGACACGCTTCTCCGGTGATGCGTCGGCAGACAACTGTGACGAAGACACGCTTCTGGGGAGATGCGGCGGCGGCACGCTTCTCCGGCGATGCGACGACTACAGCTGCGGCGGCGACACGCTTCTTCTTGTTGCGTCGCGCTTCCAGCCCACAGCGACGAGCAGGTTTCTGCAGATAGAATTCCCACCAAGGAAATTCAGAGGGGAGCTGGTGGTGAAGTATTTTGCCCCTGAGACTTCAGCAGGAGGCAAGCACAAGTTCAAGCCCTTGGAGTAATATTCTACAAGATGATGAAAGTCCTTTGAAAGTTCCTTCTCCTCTCCTTGGCACTGAAGACACCACTGCAGGCCAACCCAGCAACACAGCGCACTGGCAGAAGGCAGAGAGGTCTTTGTCTAGTCCAAACCAGTTCTGGTCAGTCCTGGAGCACTTTGTTGACAAGACTCCTTCTTTCCTTTCACAGTGCGGGCCAGGGACATCAGACACACCACAGGAGGTGGAGCCAGCATTGTGGAGGGAAGGCAGAGCCCTATTCAGGTCCCAGGTGCAGCTCCTCCCACCCATCTACATGCAGCTCTCTCTATTCAGCCCTGTGCTGACTCACCCTGTCTCCTGGAATCCCCCAGCCCCTGTCACTCACAGAACCAGACACACAATACACAACCTAGCAGAGGCAGGCTTGGACACTTAAGCAAGAAAATACCTACTTTCTAAAAGTGGTATTTTTAAACACAGAATGTTAAAACCAACTTCACTAAAAGATGTATTTTGCCATTCTGAGTTCAGGCATACTAAACTCGAATTTCTACCATGTTCCCTGGGTCAGTTAGGATTATAGGATGTAATAATCAAACTGCCCATTCTGACCTATGGGGAACAGGAAGCCTTGCAATAGTGAAAAAACGAAAATGGCTGTAATTCACTATTAGGACATGCCACACACACCAGATCATGTCCTACCTTATACTTACAATGCACCCAGCCCTTGGGCCTACCATAGGGGTGTCTGATATGAAGAAAAGGGAAGGTTTAGGGACTGGCAAGTGGGTGCACTTGGCTAGTCAACATGGCAGTCAGAAACTGCACACAGGCTCTGCAGTGGCAGACCTGAGACACACTTTTACAAGCTGCTTCTGTGGGTGGCACAACCAGTGCTGCAAGCCCACCAGCAGCATTTGATTTACAAACCCTGGGCTATCATGGTGCACTGTTCTAGGGTCTAACAAGTAAATCAAATAACCCAATCATGGAATCACTAATTAATACATCAATTTAACATAGGGAGCACTTGCACTGTGGCACTGGATAGCAGTGGCACAGTGCCCAAAGCATCTAAACCAGTAAAACATATCAAAAACAGAGGAGGCAACCAGAAAAAATGAAAGGGAGACTCACACCAATGGTACCAGGTCTAACACGTGTCCCCTCCAGCTGAAATGTGGGGAGAACTACCCTTCCCCTTGGGAGTTCTCTTCACTGAGGGGGAAAAATCTGGACAGACCATCCGCATTGGCGTGTTCTGCACCAGGGCGGTGTTCCACCGTAAAGTCAGTCCCCTGTAGGGAAATGGACCACCTCAACAACTTTGGGTTATCACCCATCATCTGCATCAACCATCTGAGGGGCCTGTGGTCTGTCTGAACCTGGAAGTGAGTCCCAAACAGGTATGGTCTCAACTTCTTCGGTGCCCAGACCACAGCAAATGCCTCACACTCAATTGCACTCTGTGAGAAGTTGGCCTGATATATGCTGTCCACTAGTTCTAGTGGGCACCTTGTATCAGTCCAAACAACCCCTTATGGTGATAGGTTAAAGACAACCTTTATTGAAAGCTATCCTAGTGATAGTTATGGAGAGCAGCCTTCAGGATAAGTCTTGAAGGAATTTAAAGCAGCTTGTTTTACCAGTCTATAATCTCTTGAATGATCAAATGACAAGACAACCACACCAGGTATATATTCAAAATATATGTATTTAAGATAAGACACACCCCTCTAGTCTCTTTATGAGACTGGAGTTCGAAGTACTTAGTTTACAAGTCAGCAATTATCAGTAATAGCACAAATACACGTTTGGGCCATAGGGACGTACCAAACCATATATCAAAAAAGTGGTATAAGAACCACGACTGGAATAGACACTAGGGCTAAAGCCTGTAGAATTGCTGGGACCCCAGGGAACCACCCAAGGTAGTGACACAGGGGACCCACGGGGACTGTATGCAGTGTGTAAACACAACCTGTTATCTTCTATGGGCAATGTCGAGGTTGGAAATTTTAAGATTAGGGACACTTCTAATCGAGTCAGGACCAAACCCTTTTGGACTTAAGAAGTTCTAGGGCTATCACCCACGAGAGCACCGGAGTACTCGAGTTACCTCACCCAGGGAAGCCGGGTGCATAGGTGTCTTTTGGTGTCGGGTCACGTCGTCGATTTCAATGGGAACCTGCAAAGAACTGCTACTGCCGTGAAGAGGAGATGTGTCAGCAGAGATCCAAGCCTGGATCTGGGATGGAAGGAACCTGAAAGCAGAGGGGACAGAGTCTGGGTCACTAGCCAGTGACCAAGGGCAGGATGGACCAATGCCCACAGATGTCGGGTGCTTCAGGTGAGTTGATGGGTGTCTTGACTCTTCAGCCATGAGGTCCAGGAGGCGTCGACAAAGTCCACGAGCCGGATTCGATCTGTCCCGACTAGAATGGACCCAACAAGCCTTGGCAACGGCAAGTCACTGGAATTCAGAGAAAGGACTGCGGTGCAGACCAGCATGGTCTGAGGGACTCACCCAGTGAGGGTAAGTCAGGGCACGTCTGGAGCAACCAGGAAAGCCCAAGCAGAAAAGGAGTTGCCTTCGTGGGGACCTGCTAACCAACGGGCTAATGATCGCGAAGGAACCTTGAGCGGTCGCACTTGAAGCTGGCCCACGGGTCACTCGTGGAGTGGAGGCCAACAATCTTCGGTGCAGATGTTGCTCAGGGCTAGGGCTACTCGGAGCCCAAAGCAAAACTTCGAGGATGATCAGGAAAATAGTGTTGCTGCAAAAGTTCACGCTGTCCACGGGTCACGGTTCCACATCACCCACGATAGCCATGGGCCTCAGCTTTGCTGTGGACTCAGGGTAGCTTCGGGGAAGTCTGGAAATCTATGTCTTATGATGCAAAGACGTCGGCGTCCGGCGGGAGCTTCAGCGATGTAGACCGGTCAGTTGCTTCTTTGGTGCCTGCCAAGCAGGGGAGTCACTCCTTGACCCCAAGGGAGATTTGTTCAGTCTTCTTGTAAGGATAGAACGTCGAAGGTCCAGGATATATGTAGCAGAGTTTCGTCCAGGGTAATCTAAAGTCCTAGGGACTGGATTCCTATACTTATAGTAAGTTTTGGGGATGGACTAACTCTAAGGCCCCACCTGTGGGTCGGCCTGGAAAGAGGGGTGGTTACACCCATTTCCTTTTTCCAGTTTCACGCCAGAGCAGGGGCAGGTAGCCCCTGCAACCGGTTTGAACTGGGCTATGCACAGGGACAGCAAACGTGCACCCAGTGCAGGACTTCAAAGCACCAGAGAGTGCTCCCGCCCAGCCCCAATACACATCTGCCTGTCTGGGGAGGTGGTCACACCTCCCTTCGACAGGAAACCTATTGTCCAGGCCCCCATTGCCGGAGTTTCGGTCAGCAGCAGGAGGCCAGACCCGTGTCTGTGGCAGAGGCATCCATTTTGTGATGCCAGGGCTCAGGAAAGTCCTACCAGGTTAGACCAGTGTGAACATGTCTTTCCCTCTAGAAGGGTGGAATGCTACCCCCGCCGCCAGACCTGGCGGGGGGTAGTATTCCAAAGTGTTTGACACCAAACACGACATGTTTTGATGCAGCCATTCCAAAGTTAGTATTTACCGCGAGGTTGTAATGCACTTAAGAGTATATGGTCAGGCTGTATCACAGAACACCACAAGTGGGTCAAGTGGGGACAGTTTTAGACCAAGACAACAAGGCAGAGGTAGGAACAGGCGGCAACAGCATGGCCACCCTTTCCAACACCAGGGGGAGGGGGTTTCCACAATCCTTTCCAACCCCCAGAGTTCCCAATGATTGGCTGGAACCCCAACTATATGCCACACCCTCTACACCAACAAAGCATGTACTGCCCCCCTTTTTTAGAGAGGGGCCGGAGAGGCCGTGGGAAAAGAAGAGGTACCAACCTGGTCCACTGGGAACACGAAGAGGTGGTGGGCGACAACACACGAAGCAAGTCGCGGGACCAGCAAGCGGGCCCCAGCAACCAGAGAATTTAATTACTAACCTCTCTTAGGTCATCCTCAATGAAGAGGAGAACTCGGTCCTGGAGAAGGGATTGGGTGTTGTGCCTACAGCACGTCTAGACCATTTCAAATTACATTGCGAACTGTCGGAATTCTTCCGAAAATTTAAACTCAAGTGTTTTTTCGAAAAACAAACGAATGATGGCACACCTTTCACCACTAGTGATTCAGGCTTACGAGTAAAATCTACTTTCACTCCTCCCCCACATACTGTTCCACCTGAAATCACAGCCTTTGAACAGGCTGTGTATAATGATGTAGAATCCTCCCAGGAGACAGGTGTCTTTAAGAATATGCGTGCAGGAGAATTTCAAGCACTCCAATCGCTACAGTCCAACACCGCAATTGTCATAAAATCAGCCGATAAAGGTGGCGGTGTTGTGATACAGGACGCAGAAGCTTATGATACAGAATGCAGACGCCTATTAGGTGACCGGGTTAACTATACCAGGCTCCACACAGATCCCACCCCATATCTTAAAGCTACGATCAGGAATCTTGTGGATGAGGCAGAAGCCAATGAACATATCACCAAGCATGAAGCAGATTTCTTGACAGCAGGCACAGGTGTTATTCCTTATTTCTACACCCTGCCGAACACACACAAAAACAAAACGCCCCCTCCGGGATGGCCGATCGTTGAGGGAACCTGTTCCCTCCTCGAACCATTGTCATGCTACTGTGACTTTTTTCTGAAGCCACTGATTCAAGCGACTACAACTTACCTCAAGGCCACCAAAAGCTTACTATCCCTGCTACAGGACACTCAACCCCGGAAGAAACAACAACTGCCAGCAATCGACGCCGAACACCACCCACTGCCAGTTCTCCTGCCATCACTGCCGCCAATCCTTCATCACCGACCGCACCCCCACGACCCCGCACCTAACGTCAACAACACCGAAGCCCTGAAGTGCATCCTCCTCAACGTGTGCTCCCTGCACAAAAACACACCATAGAGATCTGAGACCTCCTCGACACCTTCTCGCCAGACGTCACCTTCTTTAAGGAACCCTGGACTAATGCCTCCTCCGTGCCTGACATCGCCACCGCCATCCCAACGGATACAAGATCCAGAGGGAGGACCGCCCCAATCGCCCAGGAGGAGGACTCGCCATCATACACAAGAGCTCCCACCAACTCTCTACCTCCACCATGAAGGACCCCTTCCTCACCACCGAACACCTCCACTTCCAGATTTAGACAAGTCCCAGAACCTCAGTCCATGGCACCCTTGCCTACAGACCCCCGGGACCCCGCACTTTGTTCGCCACTACCATCACCGACCTCATTGCACCTCACGCCATCGCCTCCATTGACTACATACTCATCGGAGACCTCAACTTCCACCTCGACAACCCCAGGGACCCTAACTCCACCACCCTTCTGGACAACCTCACCAACATCTGACTTAAACAGCTCATCACCACGCCCACCCTCAAGGCAGGACACTCCCTAGACCCCATCTTCACAGGAGGCAACAACATCCACTTCAGCCACACCACTCTGTATGCTTCCACGTCAACAAATTCACGCTGCCCAAACCTGCACCGCGCCCCCCAAGAAGGAACTGGAGCAGAGTCACTGAGGAACAACTCAACTCCACCCTCAACAACGACGCCCCTACCACATCAACTGACACCAACCTCGCAGCCAAAGGACTCCACATATGGATCTCCAGCTGCGCAGACAAGCTTGCACCACTACGCAACCCCAATATTCACGCCCCAGAAAAGCCACCTGGTTCACCGACGACCTCCAAGAATCCAGATGCACCTGTAGACGTCTTGAGAAGAACTGGAGAAACAGCAAAACACCAGAAGACCACACCACCCACACAAACGCCATGACGGAATACCACCAACACATCAGATCCACCAAAAGGGCTTTCATTCAAAACAAGATCGTCACCAATGCCGGCAACTCCAAGCAACTCTTCAGAGTCATCCAGGATTTCACCAAGCCCCCCAGTGAAACCACAGACATCACCCCTTCCCAGGACCTCTGCAACAAGCTCGGATCCTACTTCCATCGGAAAATCAAGGCACTATACGACAACTTCAACGACCAGACACCCAACTCTGAATCCACTTCCTGCTCCAGCAACGCCATCCAGCCCACCATATCTGCCTGGACCCCAGTCACCACCGAAGACACCACTTCGACCATGAAAGGCATCCATTCAGGAGTTCCCATGGACCCCTGCCCCTACACATCTTCCACAGAGCCACCACCACCATGGCTGGCCGAACTACGACACACCATCAACACCACCTTCAAGATCGGCACCTTTCCCGATGATTGCAAACGTGCACAAGTTAGACCCCTGCTCAAGAATCCCTCAGCAGACCACACGACCTCAAGAACTACCGACCCATCTCCCTCCTCCCCTTCATGTTCAAAGTCACAGAGAAGACAGTCAATGCACAACTAACCAAATTCATCGAAGAAAACGACATCCTCGACATCTCTCAATCCGGATTCCACAGCAACCACAGCACCATAACAGCACTACTCGCCGCCACAGACGACATCCGCACCCTCTGCAACCAAGGACACACCACGGCCCTGATCCTACTCCACCCCTCTGCAGCGTTCAACACTGTCTCCCATCGCACACTCACCGCCAGACTCCACGACGCCGGCATACAAGGAATCACCCTCGCCTGGATCCGCTTGTTCCTCACCGGGAGAACCCAAAGAATACCACCCTTCCTCTCTGAACCCACGAAAATCAATGGCAGAGTGCCCCAAGGATCATCGGTCAGCCCCATGCTCTTCAACATCTACGTGGCCCTCCTCGCCGCCATCGTCAGAGAGCACAGACTCAGCATAGTATTCTATGCCGATGACACCCAGCTCATCCTCTCCCTCACCAAGGACCCAATCACCACCAGATTCAACTTCCAGGAAGGAATGAAGGACGTCGCATCATGGATGAGCAGATACTGCCTGAAGCTCAACTTGGAGAAGACAGAAGTCCTCGTCCTCGGACCCTTCCCCTTGGCATGGAACAACACTTGGTGGCCTACCGCCCTTGGCAGCCCCCCCACACCCACAAGCCAGGCCCGCACCCTTGGCATCATAATTGACTCCTCCCTCTCCATGACCCGACAGGTCAACGCCGTCGCCTGCAGCTCCTTCAACACCCTCCGAATCCTCCAAAAGACCTTCAAGTGGATCCCCACAAATCAAGGAAGGCCGTCACACACACACTCTTCACCAGCAGACTGGATACCGGAAACGCCCTCTACGCCGGGATCAACAAGTCTCTGATCCGCAAGCTCCAGACCATACAGAACACTGCAGCCAGACTCATCCTCGACATTCCTCGACACAAGCACACCACCCAACAGCTTCGGGACCCCCACTGGCTCCCCATAGAGAAGAGAGTCACTTTCAAGATACTCCACCATGCCTACAAATGCATCCACAACACCGGACCCCAATACCTCAACAAGAGAATCTCCCTCCACATACCCAAGAGAAACCTCCGATCCGCCGACCTCGCCCTCGCCGAAATCGTGCGCATTCGCAGAGCCAGAACAGGTGGAAGAACCTTCTCCCATATTCCAGCCAAGACCTGGAACGAGCTCCCGCTCAACATCAGACACACCCCTTCCCTGAACATCTTCGGGAAGACGCTCAAGACCTTGCTCTTCGACTGAATGGAGCTGCTTACCATCCCCCCAGCACCTGACTCGCCTGCCCATTCCCAGACATTACTCAATCTTCTGTTTGTTCACCTGCTCATAACAAGCTCCGCCGTGGAGTCAAACTCTGCGCCTCTAACCTTACACCATCTGCTAGATTGTGTCCAGGATCAGCCTTTGCCCCGTGCTTGATTCTAGGAGCCTTTTTAAGTATCATGTACATAGACCCACACATGCGCAGAGCTCATGCATTTTATTCAGAAATACCCCCATATTAACCTTTCTCCTCTTTCTGCAGAGATGGGGTGATTAGTGACCTTACACGCTCCTGTTTTTGAAGGAACGCTGGAGCGGTTCTTCTGTGTGATCCAGTACCTATCAGGGTGAGGGTCCCAGGAGAAAGGCTGCAATTACCTACAACCATGGGTGAGGAGTCAGATATAGTGTACCTCATGAGGTCTTCTATCCAGCTTCTGTTTCTTCTTTTTCTTCTTCAGCGAAGTCGTCACTAACATTTTCTTGCTGGCGGTGAGGATCTGATTCCTGGACGGCTTCTTCACCAAGTGTCTCCTCATTCCAGGGTTGTCTTCAAAGCGGTGACCTGGAACAGGAACCAAGAGAGTCAGACCCTACTCCAGCACTTAGACACAAAGAGGAAGGGGTGTCTGTCTAAATACCACCCCTGTTGATTACCACCTTCATCATTTATCACCAATTTTGCGCACCAGCCCATACCATTAACCACCAATCACAGAATCAGCGTCTATCAGTCACGGAGAGTATGACATTCCACGTCATCTAACCACCTTCACTTCCTATAATAACTATCACTGACATCGCCTACTCTCACTATATCATCTTCTGTCTCATCAACTGCCTTCAACGACCTCTCCTACCATACTCTACCATCACATCCTATCTCAACTACCATCCTTTACCATCACTGTATCAGCTACTGTCCATGACACTCATCACCTATCATCACCGTTATCTTATCAACTACCTTCAACAACCTCTCCTATCTCACTCTCCATCACTATATAGGGTACCTTTTACTTTTCTTGTCATTTACCATATCATCTACCGTCTAACACTCTCGCCATTTACCATATCACCTACCGTCTACCACTCCTGTCATTTACCATATCACGTTCTGTCTACACCTCTCATCATTTACTATATCACGTGCCGTCTACCACTCTCGTCATTTACCATATCACGTTCTGTCTACACCTCTCATCATTTACTATATCACGTGCCGTCTACCACTCTCGTCATTTACCATATCACGCACCTTCTACCACTCTTGTTATTTACCATATCACGTACCTTCTACCACTCTTGTTATTTACCATATCACGTACCATCTACCACTCTCGTCATTTACCATATCACGTTCTGTCTACACCTCTCATCATTTACTATATCACGTGCCGTCTACCACTCTCGTCATTTACCATATCACGCACCTTCTACCACTCTTGTTATTTACCATATCACGTACCTTCTACCACTCTTGTTATTTACCATATCACGTACCATCTACCACTCTCGTCATTTACCATATCATGTACCATCTACTACTCTTGTCATTTACTATATCACATACCGTCTACCACTCTCATCATTGACCATATCACGTACCATCTACCACCATCACCATTTACCATCACTGTATCATCTAATGTATAGGACATTCACCTATCATCATCATCCTCATCATATTAACTGCCTTCAACTCCTGCCATACTCTACCATCATCTACTGTCTCAACTACAATCATTTACCATCGCTGTATCATCTAACGTACAGGACATGCGTCTTATATCATCACCACATCACATCACATCTGTTACCACTTCTATCGCCTGCCATTTTAAAAAAACTATCACCAGATGACCTCCCATGACCCTCCCCGCTGCCTCTGTCCAAGGAAGGATGTACTATCACCAGATGACCTCCCATGACCCTCCCCGCTGCCTCTGTCCAAGGAAGGATGTACTATCACCAGATGACCTCCCATGATCCTCCTCGCTGTCTCTGTCCTGAGTATGGGGTACTATCACCAGATGACCTCCCATGACCCTCCCCACTGCCTCTGTCCTAGGGAAGGGTGTATTATCACCAGGTGACCTCCCATGACCCTCCCCGCTGCCTCTGTCCTAGGGAAGGGTGTACTATCACCAGATGACCTCCCATGACCCTCCCCGCTGCCTCTGTCCAAGGAAGGATGTACTATCACCAGATGACCTCCCATGATCCTCCTCGCTGTCTCTGTCCTGAGTATGGGGTACTATCACCAGATGACCTCCCATGACCCTCCCCACTGCCTCTGTCCTAGGGAAGGGTGTATTATCACCAGGTGACCTCCCATGACCCTCCCCGCTGCCTCTGTCCTAGGGAAGGGTGTACTATCACCAGATGACCTCCCATGACCCTCCCCGCTGCCTCTGTCCTAGGGAAGGGTGTATTATCACCAGGTGACCTCCCATGACCCTCCCCACTGCCTCTGTCCTAGGGAAGGGTGTATTATCACCAGGTGACCTCCCATGACCCTCCCCACTGCCTCTGTCCTAGGGAAGGGTGTATTATCACCAGGTGACCTCCCATGACCCTCCTCGCTGCCTCTGTCCTGAATATGGGGTCCTATCCCCAGATGACCTCCCATGAGTTCCTACCTGTTCAATAGCGTACTCTTAAACAATGAGGAAAATCTCCAAAAATCAATGTTGATGTGATTGGAACAAGTCTTAGCCGATAAACCCCATCCCGCTGTAATAAGTATCTCACCGACATCTCTGAAGGATTATATAATAATCATCGGAATTCATACAATATATTTTAATCACAAGCGTTCACGACAGATCTGAAGTGAGTGGCTGACAACGTCGTAGGGCAAATAACAGAACATGAGTAGCGAGCAGGTGCTCACACTCGCTAAATGTGCTCTTGTGGTAGGATTTCCCTCCAATTTACTCCCAGCATTTAGCGCTATTTTCTTAGCACAAAATGCACCTTCTCATCCAAGATGGACGCATTATTTCCCTAAGAATAGCTCTATTTGCAGCAGAACTCGGATCGCGAGCGGCCGCCCGTACTCACTACTTGTGCTTCTGCTGTAGGATTCTCCGCCCAAATTAGGCGAGCTGAAAGAGTCACTTAATTATCGGTAATTCCACGTCAAAGGGTAATGCAGAATTACTGAAATGTGTTTGATTCCTCCGGCATAAATGAAATTCCGCCCAGGACTGATCCTATCCATGAGAGTTTTCAATCAAAGAGCGTCCTCGAACCTACAGCCCTGATCATAAAGGGATTCACTTGAATGTTACTGGAGGCAGCTTCTAGGATAACCTCTGACTGTAAATATTCACATTCGATGCATGCAAATTCACCTTCTGTGGATACCCCGAAAGGCTGTCCTATGTCTTTAAGTAATACTTCTGAGTGGGGGCAGTCTGCACTTTGTGTGGTAATCTGTTGAGTCAGCCCCCAGAAATGCGCCTGGGCCTTGACTACCCACCGAGGTCACCTCTGCACCTCTCAGACTCCGTGCCAAGAGTCCTGGCCAGCAGGCAGCGCACGCTGAGGCATCAGGGCCCCAGTCATCAGAGACCACATGCTGGTCGCCCCTGGCAGTGGGGTCCTGGTCATCAGATATCAGACGCACTGGGGGCCCCAGTCATCAGAGATCACATGCTGGTCGCCCCTGGCCCGGAGCCCTGGTCATCAGAGAGCACAAGCTGGTCGCCCTTGGCATCAAGGACCCAGTCATCGAAGATCACAAGCTGGTCACCCCTGGCACTGGGAGCCCTGGTCATTATCGATCACACGCCTGTCACCCTTGGGACCGGGACCCTGGTCATCAGAGATCACACACTGGTCGTCCCTGGCACCGCGGCCCTGGTCATCATTGATCAAACGCTGGTCACCCTTGGCACTGAGGGCACCAATCATCAGAGATCACATGTTGGTCGCCCTTGGCACTAGAGGCCCTGGTCATCAGAGATCACACCCTGGTGACCCCTGGCACTGGGGCCTCTGGTCATTATCGATCACATGCTGGTTGCCCTTGGCAATGGGACGCCCTGGTCATTATCGACCACACACTGGTCACCCTTGGCACTGGGGGCCCTGGTCATTATCGACCATACACTGGTCACCCTTGGCACTGGGTGCCCTGGTTATTATCGACCACACACTGGTCACCCTTGGCACTGGGGGACCTGGTCATTATCGACCCCACACTGGTCACCCTTGGCACTGGGGGCCCTGGTCATTAGAGATCTCACACTGCTCACCCTTGGCACTGGGGGCCCAAGTCATCAGAGATCAAACACGGGTCACCCTTGGCACTGTGGGTCCTGGTCATTATCGACCACATGCTGGTCGCCCTTGGCACTGGGGGCTCTGGTCATTATCAACCACACCCTGGTCACCCTTGGCACTGGGGGCCCTGGTCGACCAGAGCAAAACCAAAGGGGATGATGGGCGGGGTGTTACACATTGCAAACACCCCCAGTCAACTGATCTGGGTTTAATCCATCATCATTCTTTAGCTCACTACGCCACCCCACTTCAGACATAGCCATATGCAAATTAGTCTGACCCTGTGGTTCATGGGAACAGTGCAGCCCGAACTGCCAAACCATGTCTTCCCTGGACCAGAAACAAGCTTCCTAGGACCGGTTTCTGGGTTTAATCAATCTGGCTGAAGAAGGGTGAAACATCGAAACCGGTCCTAGGATGCTTGATTCCGGTCCAGGAAAGACATAGCTTGGAAGTTCGGGCTGGACTGTTCCCATGAGGCACAGGGTCAAGACTGATTTGCATATGGCCATGTCTGAACTGGGGTGGCGTGGTGAGCAAAATAACGATGGATTAAACCCAGATCTGTGACTGGGGGTGAATGTTTTGCCAATGTGCAACATTCCGTCCATCATCTTGTGTGTTTTGCTGTCCTCCCTATGTGGGAAGGGTATGCCCAGACGTGGGTCCCGTGCTCACTCTCTGCCACAACGTGCTCTGTTTACTTAACCTTTTCATATCACCGTACTGTGTGTACTAACCCTCTGCCACAACGTGCTCTGTTTACTTAACCCTCTGACATCACCGTGCTCCGTTTACTACGCCTCTGCCTCAGCCGTGCTCTGTTTACTTAACCCTCTGACATCACTGTGCTCCGTTTACTAACCCTCTGACATCACGGTCTGGGTTTACTTAACCCTCTGACATCACCATGCTGTGTTTGCTTAACCCTCCGACATCACCGTGCTGGGTTTACTTAAACCTGTGACATCACCGTGCTCCGTTTACTAATCCTCTGATATAACCGCGCTGTGTTTACTTAAACCTCTGACATCACCGTGCTCCGTTTACTAATCCTCTGATATAACCGCGCTGTGTTTACTTAAACCTCTGACATCACCGTGCTCCGTTTACTAACCCTCTGACATCACTGTGCTGTGTTTGCTTAACCCTCTGACATCACCGTGCTCCGTTTACTAACCCTTTGACATTAATGTGCTGTGTTAACTTAACCCTCTGACATCACCGTGCTGTGTTTACTTATCCCTCTGACATCACCATGCTGTGTTTACTTAACCCTCTGACATCACCGTGCTCTATTTACTCATCCTCTAACGTGACTGTTAGACCTGGCACCATTGGCGTGGGTCACCCTTCCATTTTTGTCTGTGCCTCAATGTGTTTTTGTGTTGGTGTTAGCTGCTCAGGGCACTGTGCCACTGCCATCCAGTGCCACAGTGCAAGTGCTCCCTATGGTAAAATGTATTATGTGAATTGACTTCCACGTTTGGTTTATTTGGTTTACTATCAGCCCCTAGTAGAGTGCACCAGGGGTGCCAAGGGCTTGTATATCCAAATGCTGCGAGTGGGCTTGCAGCACGGGTTGTGCCACCCACCGAAGCAGCGGGGTAAAATGTGTCTAGGGTCTGCCACTGCAGAACCTGCGCGCGGTCTGGTACCGTCGCGCTGACTGAGCAAGTGTCCCCACTTACCAGTCCCTAAACCTTCCCTTAACTACATGTTAGTCACCCCTCTGGTAGGCCTGAGCGCAGGGTGCATTGTAGGTATAAGGTAGGACATGCCCTGATGTGTGTGGCATGTCTTAATAGTGAATTACAGCCATTTTCGTTTTTCACTATTGAAGGCTACCTGCTCTCCAAAGGCCAGAATGGGCTGCTGGGATCGCTACACGCTGTGACCCCAGTGGACTCAGAGAGCATGGTAGAAGGTCATGTTTAGTATGCCTGAACTCGGGATAATAAAGTACATCTTTCAGTAAAGGTTATTTTAATATCCTGGGTTTGCAAATGCTACTTTTAGAAAGTTAGCCTTTGCGTGCCTAACCATCTCAGTCCGCCTCTGCTGTGTGTGTGTGTTCTGCCTAGCAACAGTACAGGAGCAGGGCTGGGGGATTCCAGGAGACAGGTTGGCTGCCAGGTGGTGGGTAGAGAGATTACACCAGGATGGGTGGGAGGAGTGCACCCTGACTCTTGAATAGACCTGTGCTCTGCCACCACAAAGCCGGCGCCGCCCCCTGTGGAGCGGCTGATGTCTCTGCCCTGCTGCTGAAAGGAACAAGCCGAGTCACCACCACAGAGTGCTCCAAAACTGGACTGAGCCAGGCCCAGGCCCCCTGGCGCTAAAGAACAAAAGAATCCCTGTATAAAAGTAGGAGCCTGGCTCCTAAGAAATCAGATCCAGATTGAACCACGAAGGAACTCTGCCCGACTAGAAGGACCTGGAAGAAGCTGAAGGAGGAGTAACTTTCCCTGACCTGAGGGACTGGCCTGCAGTAGGTGCCTTGCTAAGGAAGGAGAGGAAAAAGACTGAAAGAGACTTTTGCACTTTGTTCTTCAACTATCTCCAAGGGCTTGGAAGAAGAGCTTGCCCCCTGAACTGAACCCCAGGACCAGTGGGTTCACCGTGTCTCCGCTCGTCTGAGAATTCGAGCCGTGTGCTTTCTCCCGCCGGAGTGCCCGGCGCACCTTCGCATCCCTCCTAGGGCCGTGACACCCAGAAGCCTGGCCGCCTCCACTCGCCGAGAGCCCCGCTCTACCTGAGTCGCTCTGGACCCACGAGTCTGGCCGTCCCGCTTCCCTGTCACCTGCCTGCTACTGGAGCGCGCTTGGTGCCCTTTCGCCCTCCCGCCGGATTTCTAGTGGGGAAGTGAAATCCAGCCTCGGACGGCCGCCCGTACGTCGTAACGTATCCGGCCGCCCCGCTTCACCTCCCAGCCTGAGTCTGACCGTGCCGCCCTCCGCAGTGACCTCCCGCACAGTCCGTGTCGGAGGCCCTGGGCCGCACCTGTCTACCGAAAGCCGCCCGCTGAATTCTTGATCCGGAAGACCCACGAGGTGCAGAACCTGCATCTCTCCTGAAGACTCGTCCAAGCACATCGCACGTTCCCAGGTACAGTGAACTCTCTATCGGACTCGGGGTCCGCAACGTTCTGATTTCCCCGTATCACTGTACCCTGGGTGCCCTGCGCATCATCGTGACTGGACCGACTCAACCGAGCCCTGTGAAGCGCTCGTGATCGAATAAGTTACCAAAGACAAGAACAGTGCCTAATTATCATCTTGTGGCTTCCATTTCGTAACCGTTATTGATGGTCTTGTACATGCCTGCGTAACAAAGAATCTTTTATATAAAGCATCCGTATTTTTGATACAACTTACGCCTGGTGTCCGTTTGTGGGGGATCATTGTGGTTTACTGTGTGTGATCATAAATGCTTAACTGACTAGCGCCCTGAAGTTTAGCCCTGACTGCTCGCGCCACACTACCTATAGGGTGAGCAGGGGTTGTTCTGAAGGGGTAATTCCCTCGCCCTGAATAGAAGAAGGGACCGCTGCTTGTCACAAGTACCTACCT
This sequence comes from Triturus cristatus, assembly GCF_964204655.1. Classification (NCBI taxonomy): domain Eukaryota; kingdom Metazoa; phylum Chordata; class Amphibia; order Caudata; family Salamandridae; genus Triturus; species Triturus cristatus. Next base: position 1,210,004,654 of record NC_140584.1, on the reverse strand, counting down.
GTGCCAACCAGAGGTTCCCCATTCTAACATTGGTGGCAGCGGTGGGATTTCGAATTTGCATTTATGATTTACATACAGTGAATTATTGATCACCACGTAGAGCAGACCTATAACGCAGCCACAGATTGAGTGACAGTTGTTGCTAAAGAAAAATCTCCACCTTAAGAAACCATGCCTAGCTCAGTCAACGGAGGCGGAGCGCCCTCTGTATTCTCTGGAGTAGATGACATCGATTGGGAGCCCGAGGCACTGAGGAAGTGCACAAATGATGTCCTGAAGGGATATCTCTCCAAGTACAGAATCAAGCAAAGTGGACTAAGCAACAAGGATCAGTACGTGACAGCACTGAGAGCCTGGCACGAATCAAAGTTCCCAGAGAATGCCCGGGAGGTGATACCCCCCGAAGGTGTGTTTGAGCCTAGCAGAGGCCTGTCGCCAGAGGAGTTGGCCGACAGGAGTGCCGCCCGAGCACACGAGGTGGAGATGGCAAAACTGCAAATGGAGAGAGAAAGGCAGAAACTGGCCATGGAGCATGAGGTAAAAATGAGGGAGTTGGATCTCAAGGCCAGGAGTTTAGACAACTCACCCTCTGGTGGCAGCAATTCAACCGAGTCAAGGGTGCACATTCCTAAAGATGTAGTCAAAGAATATTATAAGCAGGATGATATTGGGCAGTGGTTTAGGGCCTATGAAGTAGCCATGTCCTCCCACCGGGTCCCTGAGAAGGATTGGGGAGCGGGGTTGTGGGGAAGGTTCCTGAGTGAGGGGCGGGACACACTGCTAGACCTCCCCTCTGATGTCCACACATCCTATCCACACATGAAGGAGGCTCTTATGACAAGGTATGGGTTGACTCCTGAATTGTACAGACAGAGATTTAGGGATTGCACCAAGAAACCTGGTACCACTTATGTAGAATATGTGACCTTTTTTTGCAGAGCGCTGGATGGTTGGGTGAAGGGTAGCAAGGTGGATGATTACCAAGGGCTGTTTGATTTAATCGCATGGGAGCACTTGTCGGATAATTGTTTTCCTGAGCTACGCCAACACCTGATCGATAGCAAGCTGTCCAACCCGAGGAAGCTTGCTGAGGAGGCGGACCGCTGGATCAGCACCAGGGTCCACAAGGGTCCCGTGGGAGGCCCCGCCAAGGGTGTTCAGGGTCCCCAGCAGAAGAGTGGGGGGGACAAGGGTAAACAGAGGGAGTTCTACCAAGGGCCCCAACGTAATTCCCAAGGGAACCAAGGGAAAGGTTCTCAGCCACCCCCACCCCCGAAGCAGACCGGGGCCCCGACAGGTAACCCTGTTCAAAGAGGGCCCCTCAGATGTTACAAGTGTAACAACCTGGGGCACATTTCCGTGGATCCCAAGTGCCCCCTGTATGGTAAACCAGCACCCTCTGGTGCTCCACCCCCCAAGCAGGTGAATAGTGTAGCCTTGGGGAGGGAGATAGACGTCCAAGGGGCGGGGGATCCCGTACAGATGACCCTAGTCTCATTAGGAGACCGTGAGATGGTCGCTGAGGCCCAGCTGCCCCCCAATACTCAAAAGTATGGGCAGTGGGTGACCATAAATGGCAAGAGGGTGGGGGCTCTTAGAGATACTGGAGCCAGTGTGACTGCTGTCAAGCAACACCTGGTGTCTCAAGAGCAGGTTGTCCCGCACGCATTCTGCCGTGTTGTCAACGCTGACAACACAGAGAGTCAGTGTCCAATGGCTCAGGTTCCCTTTGAGTGGGGGGGGGTCTCTGGTACTCTGCAAGTGGCTGTGAGAGAGGCCATGCCTGTTGATTGTCTCCTAGGTAACGATTTGGAGAGCTCCCCTTGGGAAAAGGTGGAGAAGACGACTCACCTGCGGATGGTGGGCTTGCCTGATTGGGCGTGTGTGACCACCCGGTCGATGGCAGCCGGTAGGGGTGTTGAAGGAACCCTGGAGCCTGAGGGAGAGGCCCAGGAACCGGCCTTAGAGAGAGGGCAAGGGAGGCACGGGAATCCGGCTCCTGACGTTCCCACGGCCCAGGAGGAAGCAGACCTTGAGGGGGATGCCCTGGAGCCTACCGGGGAACAGATAGCCGAACTGGGGGACCTGCCTGAGCTGACCCATTGGCAGCAAGAAGGAGGCCCCACCAGGGAGGAATTCTGCAGGGAGCAGAAAGAGTGCCCCTCTCTAGAGGGTATGCGGCAGCAGGCTGCAGCCCAGGCCAATGGTGATCAGTCCGGAACTCACTTGATCTACTGGGAGAACGACCTCCTATACTCCGAGCCTAAGGTTGCTGAACCTGGGTCAGCCCGTGCGCTGGTGGTACCCCAGAAGTTCAGAGCCTTCCTACTGGGGCTGGCTCACGACGTACCGTTAGCCGGACATTTGGGGCAGGACAAGACCTTTGAAAGGCTTGTCACCCACTTTTATTGGCCCCAAATGCGCAGGAGTTCTGACACTCACTGCAGGACATGCCAGACTTGCCAGGCCAGTGGCAAGAGTGGAAGGAAGCTGAGAGCTCCACTCCAACCTTTCCCTGTGGTCAGTACCCCATTCCAGCGAGTGGGGATTGACATTGTGGGGCCACTGGACCCCAAGACAGCCATGGGCAACAGGTTTATCCTGGTCTTGGTGGACCATGCCACCCGGTACCCTGAAGCCATCCCTCTGAGGACAGTGACGGCCCCCGTGGTGGGACGGGCACTGATGGGAATTTTCTCACGAGTAGGATTCCCTCTAGAGGTGGTGTCTGACAGGGGGACCAACTTCACATCGAAATATATGAAGTCCCTTTGGCAAGAGTGTGGTGTAACCTACAAGTTCACCACACCTTACCATCCCCAAGGAAACGGGTTGGTTGAGCGCTTCAACCGAACCCTGAAGGGCATGATTATGGGTCTCGAGGAACCCATGAGGCGTAAGTGGGACGTCCTCTTACCATGCCTTCTCTTTGCGTACCGCGAGGTGCCACAAAAGTCTCTAGGGTTCAGTCCCTTTGAGCTTTTGTATGGCCACCCAGTACGAGGACCTCTTAGTCTGGTCAAGGAAGGCTGGGAGCAATCTCCCAGGAAACCTCCCCAGAATGTATACAGTTACATGCTGGCTTTCCGGAACCAGACTAGGCGTTTCAGGCAACTTGCTGAGGCAAACCTGGAAGCCAGCCAGGAGGAAATGAAGCGGTGGTACGACCAGAATGCCACTCTGGTTGAGCTTCAACCTGGCCAAAAAGTGTGGGTCCTGGCCCCTGTGGAGCCTTGTGCACTCCAGGACAAGTGGACAGGACCCTTTGAGATTGTGGAGCGCAAGAGTTCTGTCACCTACTTGGTGGACTTGCGGTCTCCTAGGAACCCCTTAAGGGTCCTACATGTCAATCGACTGAAGCCCCACTTGGAGAGGTCCGAAGTGGGCATGCTCTTGGCCACCGATGATGGGATGGAAGAGGAGTCCGAGCCTCTTCCTGACCTCTTGGTAGCCTCGGAGCGAGACGGGTCAGTGGATGGAGTTAACCTCTCACCCACCCTGACCCCTGAGCAACAGGGGGACTGCCGCCAGCTGCTGGGGCAGTTTCCCGACCTGTTCTCCCTGGTTCCCGGTATCACAAATTGGTGCGTCCATGATGTGGATACGGGAGACAGCTTACCTGTGAAGCACAAGGCCTACCGGGTAACTGACAGGGTCAGGGCCTGCATCAAAGAGGAGGTCTCGAAGATGCTTGCTCTAGGGGTGGTTGAGTCCTCCAGCAGTCCTTGGGCCAGCCCAGTGGTCTTGGTCCCAAAGGCTGCAGCGCCGGGTGCCACGCCCGAACCCCGGTTCTGTGTGGACTACCGAGGACTCAACTCAGTCACGAAGACTGACGCGCACCCCATCCCCAGAGCTGATGAGCTCATCGATCGGTTAGGGGCTGCACGGTACCTCAGCACGTTTGACTTAACGTCTGGGTACTGGCAGATCGCCTTGACTGATGGGGCCAAAGAGAGGTCCGCATTCTCTACGCCAGATGGGCATTACCAGTTCCGGGTGATGCCCTTTGGGATGAAGAATGCCCCTGCCACCTTCCAGAGGTTGGTCAACCAGGTGTTGGCTGGGCTGGCCGAGTTCAGCGCCGCCTACCTGGATGACATCGCAGTGTTCAGCGGCACATGGGAAGGACACCTGCAACATCTCTGGGAAGTGTTGATGGCGCTGCGCAAGGCAGGCCTCACGATCAAGGCAAGCAAGTGTCAGATCGGGCAGGGTTCAGTGGTGTACTTGGGACACCAAGTGGGGAGCGGCCAGGTGGCGCCCCTCCAACCCAAAGTTGAAACCATCCTGGCTTGGGAGCCCCCAAAGACCCAGACGGAGGTGAGGGCCTTCTTAGGACTCACCGGGTACTACAGGAGGTTTGTCAAGGGGTATGGCAGCATCGTTGCCCCCTTGACAGAGCTGACTTCGAAGAAGCAGCCCAGAAAAGTGATATGGACTGACACCTGTCAGAAAGCCTTCGACACCCTGAAAACTGCCATGTGCACGGCGCCCGTGCTCTTGGCTCCTGACTTCTCCAAAGAGTTCCTGGTGCAGACGGATGCATCAGAGCATGGTGTAGGGGCTGTTCTCTCACAGATCACTGAGGAGGGCTTTGACCAACCCGTAGCCTTTATTAGCAGGAGGCTACTTCCCCGGGAACAAAGGTGGAGTGCGATAGAACGAGAAGCATTTGCTGTGGTCTGGGCGCTGAAGAAGCTAAGACCCTACTTGTTTGGGTCTCACTTCCGGGTTCAGACCGACCACAGGCCCCTCAGATGGTTGATGCAAATGAGGGGTGAGAACCCAAAACTGTTGAGGTGGTCCATCTCCCTACAGGGTATGGACTTTACGGTGGAGCATCGCCCTGGCACAGATCACGCCAATGCTGACGGTCTGTCCAGGTTTTTCCGCCTTAGTGATGCAGAACTCCCTGGGGTAGGGTAGTTCTCCCCACTTTTCAGCTGGAGGGGACACGTGTTAGACCTGGCACCATTGGCGTGGGTCACCCTTCCATTTTTGTCTGTGCCTCAATGTGTTTTTGTGTTGGTGTTAGCTGCTCAGGGCACTGTGCCACTGCCATCCAGTGCCACAGTGCAAGTGCTCCCTATGGTAAAATGTATTATGTGAATTGACTTCCACGTTTGGTTTATTTGGTTTACTATCAGCCCCTAGTAGAGTGCACCAGGGGTGCCAAGGGCTTGTATATCCAAATGCTGCGAGTGGGCTTGCAGCACGGGTTGTGCCACCCACCGAAGCAGCGGGGTAAAATGTGTCTAGGGTCTGCCACTGCAGAACCTGCGCGCGGTCTGGTACCGTCGCGCTGACTGAGCAAGTGTCCCCACTTACCAGTCCCTAAACCTTCCCTTAACTACATGTTAGTCACCCCTCTGGTAGGCCTGAGCGCAGGGTGCATTGTAGGTATAAGGTAGGACATGCCCTGATGTGTGTGGCATGTCTTAATAGTGAATTACAGCCATTTTCGTTTTTCACTATTGAAGGCTACCTGCTCTCCAAAGGCCAGAATGGGCTGCTGGGATCGCTACACGCTGTGACCCCAGTGGACTCAGAGAGCATGGTAGAAGGTCATGTTTAGTATGCCTGAACTCGGGATAATAAAGTACATCTTTCAGTAAAGGTTATTTTAATATCCTGGGTTTGCAAATGCTACTTTTAGAAAGTTAGCCTTTGCGTGCCTAACCATCTCAGTCCGCCTCTGCTGTGTGTGTGTGTTCTGCCTAGCAACAGTACAGGAGCAGGGCTGGGGGATTCCAGGAGACAGGTTGGCTGCCAGGTGGTGGGTAGAGAGATTACACCAGGATGGGTGGGAGGAGTGCACCCTGACTCTTGAATAGACCTGTGCTCTGCCACCACAAAGCCGGCGCCGCCCCCTGTGGAGCGGCTGATGTCTCTGCCCTGCTGCTGAAAGGAACAAGCCGAGTCACCACCACAGAGTGCTCCAAAACTGGACTGAGCCAGGCCCAGGCCCCCTGGCGCTAAAGAACAAAAGAATCCCTGTATAAAAGTAGGAGCCTGGCTCCTAAGAAATCAGATCCAGATTGAACCACGAAGGAACTCTGCCCGACTAGAAGGACCTGGAAGAAGCTGAAGGAGGAGTAACTTTCCCTGACCTGAGGGACTGGCCTGCAGTAGGTGCCTTGCTAAGGAAGGAGAGGAAAAAGACTGAAAGAGACTTTTGCACTTTGTTCTTCAACTATCTCCAAGGGCTTGGAAGAAGAGCTTGCCCCCTGAACTGAACCCCAGGACCAGTGGGTTCACCGTGTCTCCGCTCGTCTGAGAATTCGAGCCGTGTGCTTTCTCCCGCCGGAGTGCCCGGCGCACCTTCGCATCCCTCCTAGGGCCGTGACACCCAGAAGCCTGGCCGCCTCCACTCGCCGAGAGCCCCGCTCTACCTGAGTCGCTCTGGACCCACGAGTCTGGCCGTCCCGCTTCCCTGTCACCTGCCTGCTACTGGAGCGCGCTTGGTGCCCTTTCGCCCTCCCGCCGGATTTCTAGTGGGGAAGTGAAATCCAGCCTCGGACGGCCGCCCGTACGTCGTAACGTATCCGGCCGCCCCGCTTCACCTCCCAGCCTGAGTCTGACCGTGCCGCCCTCCGCAGTGACCTCCCGCACAGTCCGTGTCGGAGGCCCTGGGCCGCACCTGTCTACCGAAAGCCGCCCGCTGAATTCTTGATCCGGAAGACCCACGAGGTGCAGAACCTGCATCTCTCCTGAAGACTCGTCCAAGCACATCGCACGTTCCCAGGTACAGTGAACTCTCTATCGGACTCGGGGTCCGCAACGTTCTGATTTCCCCGTATCACTGTACCCTGGGTGCCCTGCGCATCATCGTGACTGGACCGACTCAACCGAGCCCTGTGAAGCGCTCGTGATCGAATAAGTTACCAAAGACCAGAACAGTGCCTAATTATCATCTTGTGGCTTCCATTTCGTAACCGTTATTGATGGTCTTGTACATGCCTGCGTAACAAAGAATCTTTTATATAAAGCATCCGTATTTTTGATACAACTTACGCCTGGTGTCCGTTTGTGGGGGATCATTGTGGTTTACTGTGTGTGATCATAAATGCTTAACTGACTAGCGCCCTGAAGTTTAGCCCTGACTGCTCGCGCCACACTACCTATAGGGTGAGCAGGGGTTGTTCTGAAGGGGTAATTCCCTCGCCCTGAATAGAAGAAGGGACCGCTGCTTGTCACAAGTACCTACCTGTGCCAACCAGAGGTTCCCCATTCTAACAGTGACCACCGTGCTCTGTGTACTTAACCTTCTGACATACCTGTTCTTTGTTTACTAATCCTCTGACATCACCGTGCTGTGTTCACTTAACCCTCCGACATCCCCGTGCTCCATTTACTAAACCTCTGAGGTCACCGTACTGTGTTCACTTATACCTCTGACATCAACATGTCTGTTTACTTACCCTCTGACATCACCATGCACTGTCTGGGTATCCATTACTCTCCGTTTCTTTACTTGCCCTGCACATACTCATAGGAGCACTCTATCTATTATTTTCAGGAACTTTTGGTTTTGAACATGGCATCAGTCCCTGGGCACACTGTCCTTGCCCCCACCATGGCGCCCTATCTGTCTCGGTTCCTGGCACTATCCAACTCTGTGCCTAGCGATATCCGTTGCGGTCCCTGGCACGATCTGTCGTGTCGCGGTGCCCGGTGCTATCCATCGCGGTGCCTGGCGCTATCCGTCGCAGCGCCTGGTGCTATCTATCGCGGTGCCTGGCGCTATCCGTCGCAGTGCCTGACGCTATCCATCGCAGCGCCTGGTGCTATCCATCGCGGTGCCTGGCGCTATCCGTCGCAGTGCCTGACGCTATCCATCGCAGCGCCTGGTGCTATCCATTGCGGTGCCTGGCGCTATCCGTCGCAGTGCCTGACGCTATCCATCGCAGCGCCTGGTGCTATCCATCGCGGTGCCTGGCGCTATCCATCGCGGTGCCTGGCGCTATCCGTCGCAGTGCCTAACGCTATCCATCGCAGCGCCTGGTGCTATCCATCGCGGTACCTGGCGCTATCCATCGCAGCGCCTGGTGCTATCCATCGCAGCGCCTGGTGCTATCCATCGCAGCGCCTGGTGCTATCCATCGAGGTGCCTGGCGCTATCCGTCACAGTGCCTGGCGCTATCCGTCGCAGTGCCTGGTTCAATTTATTTATTTATTTTTTACATTTATAGAGCGCACTGTAACCCTACGGGCACCCTGGCGCTGCGACATTGGGAAAGGAGACTAATATGAGAAGTTACAGAGCTAGAGCAGAGGATCGTGCGTTGGGGAAGAGCCACGTCTTGACTTTCTTGCGGAACGTCATTAGATCCTGTATTCTCCTAATTTCCAGAGGAAGACGGTTCCAAAGGCGAGCCGCTGCCACGGCGAATGTCTTCCCCCAGAGTTACTTTCTTTATCCTGGGAATCCGAGCGAGATTAGCAGTTGACGAACGCAGACTGCGTGCAGGCTCATGCCATTTGAATCTGCCTTGAAGCAGTTTGGGTCCCTGACCATGAAGTGCCGTAGACACTATACATAAGGATTTGAACAGAGTCCTTTGAGTCACCGGGAGCCAGTGCAGCTCTGCCAGCGCTTGGGTCGTCGAGGTGCGGCGTGCCCGAGTCAGAGCGAGCTTTGCTGCTGCCGCCTGGATACTCTGGAGTCGGGCAATCAGATATCCCGGAGACTCCAAGAGCCGGGCGCTGCAGTAATCCAGGCGACCCAGAATAATGCTCCGAACTACCGTCATTCTTGCCTGGGTTGGCAGTAATGGTAGCACTTTCCGGGTCCGCCTCCCACCAGTTTGTTGACATGGGATTCCAAATTCAGCTTCTCATTGAAACTGACCCCCGGATTGCGTACTGTGCTCACTGGTACCAGAGGGACGTCTGTAGGTATGGGCCAGAAGTCAGCTGGTAGTACTGATGGGACGCCACCCACCTTACAGTGCAGAATCTCTGTTTTCTCGCTGTTAAATTGAAGCGAGTTGTCCCTCAGCCATTCACCATTTCTTGCATGCACGCATGAAAACTTTCCTGTGAGTCCGCGTGGTCGCCGTCCAGAGACACCATGAGCTGGGAGCGCTATTGCCTGCCATCTCTCAGATAGATAGGAGCGCATCCGGCTCGGCGCCACACCTGCCACCCCCAGAGCTTTCCGCCTGGTAAGAAGAGTGGTACGATTGACCGTATCGAATGCATTCGAAGATTATCCAGGACGGTCCCCAAGGCTGTCTTTGTTCCGTGGCCAGGCCTAAGCCCGAATTGCTCATCTTCCAATTTCTGTCTCCAAAAAAGGGACAATGACCTGCTTACCAAACATTCCACAATTTTTGGTATGGTAAGAGGGAGACTGGCCTATAGTTCTTATGGCAACCTGGGTCCAGTGTGGGTTTTTCCAAGAGCGGTGTTATAATTGCCTGCTTCCAGCCGGGTGGCACCACTCCGCTACTGAGAGACTGTCCACACAGCTGGCGTAGGATAGGTAAGATCTCTGATCCTAGTTCTATCCATCGTGGTGGCTAGCGCCATCCGTTGCAGTGCCTGGCGCTATCCGACGCGGTGCCTGGCGCTATCAGTAGCGGTGCCTGGCGCCATCCGTTGCAGTGCCGGGCGCTATCCGACGCGGTGCCTGGCGCAAACAGTAGCGGTGCCTGGCGCCATCCGTTGCAGTGCCGGGCGCTATCCGACGCGGTGCCTGGCGCTATCAGTAGCGGTGCCTGGCGCTATCCGTTGCGGTGCCTGGCGCTATCCGACATGGTGCCTAGCGCTATCAGTAGCGATGCGTGGCGCTATCCGACACGGTGCCTGGTGCTATCAGTAGCGGTGCCTGGCGATATCCGTCTCAGTGCCTGGCACTATCTGTCTTCATGCCTGGCGCTATCTATCTGTCTCGGTGCCTGACACTATCCATCTACATGGCTTGCGCTGTCTGTCGCAGTACCTGGCGCTATCCATTGCGGTGCCTGGCGCTATCCGACTTTGTGCCTGGCACTGTCCGTCTCCGTGCCTGGCGCTATCCGTCGTGAAGCCTGGCGCTATACGAACGGTACACATTATTATGGGATAAAACACACACTTCCCATCGCAGGCGCTAACTCTGACAGCTCACACCTGCACAGGGGACAGCGCATTAGAGAGGAACAGAGCCGTGGTATGAAGTCGGGGTTCCATGTTTACTTCTTGCGGACTCGGCCTCATTAAATAAAATGAACAGGCATTCCACCCACCCCCACAGGAGAATACAGCACCGGCCTACAGGGGGATGCCTGGGAACCCCATGTCCCACCCCCCTTCTCTTTTGTTGCAATCGGTTCACAGCTGTAATATGGCAGGGGTGCAGGGGTGCAGGGGTGGAGGGGTGCAGGGGCGATCGCATTCCGACGCATACATAGAACGGACACACAAGTGCCGGCGGCCCCTTCTGTCACACTAACATGTAATATTATATAAAGGGGCGTCTGGGGTGTAATAAAGAGGTCCAAAACCCGTTGCACCCCCGGGCACTTTCTGTAATCCAGAGCCTGATGCCACGCTCTGTGCAGCTGGCTCTGTTCGCAGGGTCACACATTACCGGAAGGCGGCAGCCGGGCACCATGGTTCATGTACCTGGAAACACTCCTGGTACAAGCTGCTTGCATTGTTTTACTCAATGTATTTCATTTGCGACGGGCATTAGCTATAGGGAACCAGTTACCTTGGGGTTGCTTGGCACTTAAATGCCAGTCAGGGGTGGGTTCTCCATCAGGGCTCTGGGGTTGGGCCCCTCTGAAATTCCTACACGATTACATAAAAAATATGAAATAGATTGATTTATTTAGTGATTTGATCGATCACACCTCTAAACTCATCAATGTATTTTAGTCTAGGCTGTCTGTCCCTGGCTGCCTTCCCCACCGAACTCTGACGCATGAGATGGGAGCCTGGCAGTAAATCAACTTTCTGAACTGTGACGCACGCCGCAGGGCTTTCCTTTCTACCGCCTTTCGTTGCCAATGTGGCCTATGGTGGTAGCCACTGTAGTCCAGTGAGGCTGTCACCGCCACCGGAGTCTTCATCCCTGCGTGATGCCAGACGTCTGTCATTCACAGGCAGAGATCCCGCCCCTACCGATCCGTCACTCATAGGAGTGGGTGAAAGCACGTGTGATTTGGTGCCTTGTCCTTGGTAATGGATGCTTAGTGTTATAAGGCTAATCGTGTCTTATGTATATTGTGCGGAGACCCCTCCTCCCATGGTGACCCCCCAGGCCCTGGCTGAGTGCAGTGTATGCTTGGGGGGGTGAAATGAAGGAGATGAGAGAAAGTGTATTCTAGTGGAGAGTGAAAGAGGGCGCTGAAGCAGAAACAGAGGGGGTTCAAGATGTACAGACGTTGAAATATGCCGAGATACATAACAGAGATATCTAACATATGGCGCACAGACCTGAAGGCCGATACTCCTTCCGCTGGCCTCAATAATATGTCGTTCACACTCAGAATTGAAACATTCTCAATGTTAATTATTTATAACAAATCCTTGTTACTCATTTATAATAAACAGCTAAGATCCATTGATAAAGCCAATCGTACTGGCAGGTTTTAGGTGTATGTCAGCTGTTGAATTATATATCTAGATGCAATTACATCCCAGAAAGGAACCAAAACACCAGTCGGTGGCACGCTATGGGAATCAAAGGAATGTATTTCGACATATTCCCTTTTATAGAGCCCCCGCTTTACAGACCCGTCTGCACCTATTCCTTTATGACTGGTTGCAGCCAGCAGCTGTGGGTGCGTCCCGGAGCCTGGTTAGAGCATTTTCTTCCAAAGTTGATGGCACATTAGCTGGGCACATACTGGGTATGCCCACTTTTTAAAGGGCTTGGAGTTGCCAAGCTGTATAATTTGCACATTAAAGTAACTGTTGAACATGCAGTGAGATATGGGGCAGTTTTAACGTGTTTAATATTTCAAGACTATACATTCCCACTGCTTTATAAACCTTTCTTTCTCACTAAATTCATCTGCTTTCAAATACACCATTTGACAAACTTTCTTCATTTTTTTCTCAGGAGAAGGACCCACCCTGGAGCCCTCATTTGTCGCTACATAAAAGTCATACCCCACTTTTATGCCCTCATCCCACTTTCAAAGGTCACCAGCCGCCACTGCCTCTTTGCGCTCCCCAGTACTAGGCGAGCGCATACAGTCCCTGGGTAGTATGACACACCCCAGTGCTAGTTCACAGTACACACCCCAAGAGCAGAAGGTTGTAGGATCGTGTAGGTATTCACCAGACCCCAGCTGCACCGCCCAGGTGTAGAGTGACTCTAGATTCAGGCTGAAGCTCTGTTCCTCTGGACTCAGCTGAGCACCGCACACACCATGTTCAGGACCCTCGAGCGGGTCACACCAATGTGTCTATCAATAACACTTCCTACCACTTACTTTGAGACACTCACTTGTCTTTGCTCTTAACTTGTCTCTTCCTTTGGCTTCCCTCACCATGGTGGGCATATCCCATCCGTGCACACTAGCGTGCAGCAATGCTGTTCACAGGTAACGCAGAGCCATGCTTCCCAGGGCACCCTGACTACTTCTCCCCATCATACAAGTACAGGGGATCCCTTGTATCCCCGGACCAAGAGAGCGCCCAGAAGTCTTTGCTCTTAGCCTGTCTCTTCCTCTGGCTTCTCTCACCTTGGTGGCCTATCTAGTCCGTGCACACTAGCGCGCAGCCTTACTGTCTATGGGTTGTGGGGTACCTTGCATCCTAGTCCAGTAAGGTCACTTCTCCTCCATCATGCACAGTGGAAGGGACCACCTGCATCCCTGGACCAAGACAGCGCCCAGAAGTCTCCAATGATCCAGGTATTTGCCTAAAGCTCTTGTGAGAGTGCCCACCTGGGGGCACCAGACCTGGCCCTGTCTTCGCCCTTCTATGACTGAGATTCTGCTTCTTGGGCAGGTGATCAGCGCTCCATCCTCCTTCACAAGACTCCACCCTTGAGTCCCCCACGAACCTCCGTGCTGTCCTTGATGCTAGGAAGCCACTGACCTCTGGAGCGAATGTCTCTACAAACCCTTTCCACCGCCTTTGAGTACTTCAACCCATCCTACCCAAACTGCTTCGACCTCACAGGCACCGTCCAGTAGCTGCAGTGACCATCTAGAGATAGGTCATAGTATCGATGGACTTATGAAGCCTTGGTCACACCACGGAGTCTGGAACAATGCTGCTCGCATCCGCAGTCTGATGCTCATTGACCACGTCACGTCCACTTTCATGAGGCTTCTCCAACTGATCTCAAGAGCCGAAGCCTTGAGCTCCAGGCCATCTTGGCCAAGCTTCCATCCACCTCACCAATCTGCTACCTCCAAAGGGATCGACCATTGGCCTTTGATCTTTTGTGGCTACCATACGGACCAACGTGGTGCTTATGGTCAGCTCCTGTTACTGTACTGACTGACCGGAGGCCTAGGGTCAGCTGGGGTTGCCATACCAGGCAACGAGAAGCCCTAAAACCAGTTGGTGTTACCATACCAGCCAACGAGAACCCCTAAAGCCAGTTGGTGTTACCATACCAGTCAATGAGAACCCTAAAGCCAGTTTGTGCTACCATACCAGCCAATGAGAACTCCTAAAGCCAGATGGTGTTACCATACCAACAAGGGCATTCCTAAGGTCAGATGCTGCTACCATGCTATCCAACAAGACAATCTAAGGTGAGCTGGGGCTACCACACCAACAAAGAAGACGCACAAGGTCAGATTTTGCTACCGTACCGACCGACCATAAACCTATGGTCAACTGAGCCTACCACACCCACTAATGAGAACTCATAAAGTCAGTTGGTGCTACCATACCAACAATTACATGCCTACGGTCAGATGCTGCTACCATCCCATCCAACGAGACACCTCAGTGGCGCCACTAGTGATACTCCAGCTTTGGAGCCAACATCTGTCTCTGACCAGTGGTAACTGATTTCCTTGCAGCATCCTACAGAACTGAACCCCTGGACACACTCTGAAGGTAAGGATGTCCCAGTACCATACTAATAAAGTAAAATATATGAATAAATACTTGTGAGGAAGACTTCTGGTACTCACGAGAGGGGTCGTCGCTCTGGCACTGCAGGTGGCTCTCGATGGTCTCCCAAAGGTCGTAGTCTTCGAAGTCAAGCACGAACTCCTCAAAGTCTTCATGGCCCAAAGAGTCCCGGATATCGCGCATGTGGGAGTTCTGAAGTTCTGTTCTGGCATTCTCTGCACTATCCCATCCATTGGCACTCTCAGGACAGTTTCCTCTTTCGGCACTCTCGTCACCTTCCTGAATAGTCTTCATGGCACTTTGTGAGAGCACGTGTCACAGGTAGGTGAAGGGAGCGCTGGTATAGCGTAAAGAGACCCACCTCGGGGCAGGCACCAGATGACGCTGCGTGACCAGGAGACGGTGGAGGCTGTCCAGGAGTCGTGTAGACACACACGCCCCGGGGATGGTTCAGGGCAGGCACCTGGGGGGGCAGACTGACCAGGCGATGGTGAAGGCTGACCAGGAGTTGCGTAGAGACACACACCCAGGGGCTGGATCAGGGCAGACCCTCAGTGGTTAAGAGTGACCTGGAGCAGGCGGCGGCTGACCAGGAGTCGCGTAGAGACACACACCCAGGGGATGGATCAGGGCAGACCCTCAGTGGTGCAGTGTGACCAGGAGCAGGCAGCGGCTGACCAGGGGTCGTGTAGAGACACACACCCAGGGGATGGATCAGGGCAGACCCTCAGTCGTGCAGAGTGACCAGGAGCAGGCAGCGGCTGACCAGGAGTCGCGTAGAGACACACACCCAGGGGATGGATCAGGGCAGACCCTCAGTGGTTAAGAGTGACCTGGAGCAGGCGGCGGCTGACCAGGAGTCGCGTAGAGACACACACCCAGGGGATGGATCAGGGCAGACCCTCAGTGGTGCAGAGTGACCAGGAGCAGGCAGCGGCTGACCAGGAGTCGCGTAGAGACACACACCCAGGGGATGGATCAGGGCAGACCCTCAGTGGTGCAGAGTGACCTGGAGCAGGCAGCGGCTGACCAGGAGTCGCGTAGAGACACACACCCAGGGGATGGATCAGGGCAGACCCTCAGTGGTTAAGAGTGACCTGGAGCAGGCGGCGGCTGACCAGGAGTCGCGTAGAGACACACACCCAGGGGATGGATCAGGGCAGACCCTCAGTGGTGAAGAGTGACCTGGAGCAGGCGGCGGCTGACCAGGAGTCGCGTAGAGACACACACCCAGGGGATGGATCAGGGCAGACCCTCAGTGGTGCAGAGTGACCAGGAGCAGGCAGCGGCTGACCAGGAGTCGCGTAGAGACACACACCCAGGGGATGGATCAGGGCAGACCCTCAGTGGTTAAGAGTGACCTGGAGCAGGCGGCGGCTGACCAGGAGTCGCGTAGAGACACACACCCAGGGGATGGATCAGCGCAGGCACCTGGGGAGCAGACTGACCTGGAGTAGGCAGCGGCTGACCAGGGGTCGTGTAGAGAGAGATGCTCCAAGGGTGCTACAGGAGGACTCTGCCACCTCAAGTCAGGCCCGGGGCAATTCCGAGCGGACCTGCAGCCACAAGGAAGAGTTCTGAAGATTGGTGGCCTCCGAGGTCCTGGAGAGGCCACGCCGCTGGTCAGAAGTCTGCATCCATCGCCCTTGTCTGATGACAGCTGGGCAAGCAGTCACAGGAGGATGTGGGAGTCAGCCAGGCGTCCATCGGGAGAAACTTCGGGAACAGCACACAAAATGGCAGATGAAGATTGTGGTCAGAGACCACCCACATCCAACCAAGACCGACACCAACCACCCAACGGGCAACTCAAGAACACAGTCTGAAGAGAGGGACCCCTCCTGTCAGTTCCCGTCTGTGCTGTCTCTCTATCGCTTTCTCACTCTCTCTCCTCCCCTCTGAGCTGTCTCTCTCTAGCACCGTCTTTCTCTTTCCTTCTGTGCTGTCTCTCTGGTCTCTGCCAGGCTCTCTCTCTCTTCCTCTCTGTATTTCCTATTGGACTCCCTCTCTTTCTTTTCCTCTGTACTGCTACTCTGCTCCCTCTATTTATTTTTCTCTGTGCTGTATCTCTGGCTCCTCTGTGCTTTCTCTACTACCTCTCTCTCTTTCTCTCTTTGCTGTCTCTCTGCCCCCTGTCCCTCTTTCTCCCTATACTGTCTCACTGGTTCCTGATAAACTCTCCTTCTCTTTCTCTCTCTTCCTCTCTGTGCTGTGTCTTGTGCTCCCTTTTTCTCTTTCTTTCTGTGCTGTCTCTCTGGCTGTCTCTGACTCTCCACTGTGCTGTCTCTCTGGCTGTCTCTGCTTCTCGTCGGTGCTGTCTCTATGGCTCCCTCTCTGCTTATCCTCTGTGCTTTCTCTCTGGCTCTCTCTTCTTCTCTGTGCTTTCTCTCTGGCTCTCTCTTCTCCTCTGTGCTGTCTCTCTGGCTGTCTCTGGTTCTCCTCTGTGCTGTCTCTCTGGCTCTCTGTGCTTCTCCTCAGTGCTGTCTCTCTGGCTGCCAGTCAGCCTCTGATTCTCCACCCGCCGCTACCCCTGCTCTCCAGTTGGTATTGACTCCTCTGTGCCCTGGGGTGCCATCCTGGGTTTCCATGACGTCGACGTGCATCTTATGGAGACATAGATGGAGGCACAGCAGAGTAATGGGATGGAAACAAACCCATAGCGCTTCTATTACCCCCTGACACCCCCCTCACTTCAGGATGGGATGCCCCAGGGCTGGCTGTCCATGTCTGCCCACCACATCCATGCACAAATGACTGTAAACTCAGCACACACTGATGAAACAGAGTGACCTCTCTTACGGATATAGGACCAGCCAAGAACCGGACACTACAAACAGCCACTCCACCCAACTGAAGCTATTCCATTCGGCCACTCCATCCAGTTCTCGGCCGCTCCAACACCAATCCCACCAACAACCGCAACTCCACCCAACTGCTGCTACACTAATTAGCCACTCCACCCAGTTCTCAGCCACTCTAGCACCACTACCACCCACCTACGACCCCTCCAACATCAATCACACCCAACAACAGCCACTGCACCCAACTGCAGCCACTCCAATTAACTACTCCACCCAGTTCTCAGCCACTACAACACCAATACCACCGAACTACAGCCCGTCTAGCACCACCCACCCAACAACAGCAATCCACCCAACTACAGCCACTCCAGTACCAATACCACCCAATGGCAGACATCCAGTACCAATACCACCAAACTGCAGCCACTCCTGCACCAATACCACCCGACTACAGCCACTCTAGCACCAATGCCACCACACTACAGCCACTCCGACAGCAATCCCACCCAAAGACATTCACTCCAGTACCACTGTCACCCAACCACAGCCACTCTAACACTAATCCCAACCAACAACAGCCACTCCACCCAACTACAGTTGGTACACTTCAATACCAATACTACTGAACGTCAGCCCCTCCAACACAAATACCACCCAAAGACCGCCACTCCAGCACCAATCCCACCAAACTACAGCCACCCCAGCACCAATCCCACCGTACTATAGCCACTCTAGTACCAATCCCACCTGACTACAGCCACTCCAGCGCCATTCCTACTGAACTACAGCCACTCCAACATCAATCCCACCAAACTGCCGCCACTCCAGCACCAATCCAACCAAACTACAGCCACTCCCGCGCTAATCCCACTGAACTCCAGACACTCCAGCACCAATACCATCAAACTACAGCCAATCCACCACCACTACCACAGGACTACAGCCACTCCAATAGCAATCCCACCCAAAGACAACCACTCCAGCACCACTTATACCCAACCAAAGCCACTCTAACACCAATTTCACCCAAGAACAGCCACTCTACCCAACTACAGTTGGTACACTCCAATACCAATACCACCCAACAGCAGCTCTGCCAACACAAATGCCACCCAAAGAGAGACACTCCAGCACAAATCCCACAAAACTTCAGCCACTCCAGCACCAATCCCACTGAACTACGGTCACACTAGTACCAATCCCACCCGACTATAGCCACTCCAGCACCATTCCCACCAAACTACAGCCACTCCAACATCAATCCCACCGAACTACGGCCACTCCAGCACCAATCCCACCAAAGTACAGTCACTCCAGCACCAATAATACCAAACTACATCCACTCCAACAGCAATCCCACTGAACTACAGCCACTCTAGTACCAATCCCACCGACTACAGCCACCCCAACACCATTCCCACCAAACTACAGCCAGTCCAGCACCAATACAACTGAAATACACCCACTCCAACATCAATCTCACCGAACTACAGTCACTCCAGCACCAATCCCAGCAAACTACAGAGACTCCAGCACCACTATCACTGGACTACAGCCACTCCAACACCAATCCTACCCAACAACAGCCACCCAAATACAAATACCACCCCCACAACAGTCATTTAACCCAGCTGCATCAGCTCCAGGCACCAATGCCACCCAACTACAAGCTCAGCTTATAACTCACCTTATCTTCACAGGCCACCCACTTCATTTCAAGAGAGAGCCACGATAGTCAGAAACCACAGCACAGCAATCAACTAAGGCCCCCCTTCAGCGACCGACAGCCTCATGTTAAGAAGCTCAAACCAGCACCCAGTGCTCAGCCCAACTCCCACATGAAAATGCTGTTGAGAAACCTTTCACAAGAAAGAAAAAGAAAAATGTGATGGGTGGAATGCTTGAATTAATCTACTCCATTGGCATACTCATAGCCATGTACCTTTGCTCGCTGTGCCACCACAGAAAGGCACTGATTTTATTCTAATCTTTCTTGTCAGTGCTCCAATAGGATCAGTCCAGCAAGAACTGTCAAGCCAGGAGGTCCTTGTGCTTCCTTTGAGAGGGAGCTTAGCCTGCCAGTTCTCGCTGAACAACCCCTTGAGGGTGACTCACATCTGGTTTGCAAAGGGTTGCGCTCTGCAAAGGGAGGCTGAAAAATAATGGACCGGAATGTGGCCCTCAATGGTTGAGATTATTTCAAGCCTTCTATCATCACGTTTTGTGCAAAGTGGGCTGCCCTAGGTAGGAACAGAAAGCCCAGACTCTGGTGGAGAGCTGCTGTGCCACAATACTCAAGTTCACCCTCACTGAGGAGGCGCCACACAGAAAGGGGTCTTGGATGGGTTCTCGTTCAGAAAGGGCCTGGTCTGGCAGTTTGGTCCTAGCCTCCTCTTGTGGCCAGGGCCATAACTGATATTCATGTGGTTAGTCCTTCTCTGTAATAGCACAGACAAGCTAAAACGATGGACTAGAATGCAACCCAGAGCAACTACCAGTGGCTGAGATTAATTCAGGCATTCTATTCCTTACGTTTTTGCACTGGCTGCTTTTAACAATGCTCCCATCTGCTTGAAATACCCTGCCATAATTCACAATATTCAGCAACAGCCCTACATCACAAATACCATCAACCGACACCGCAACTTCTAATCATTAAAGCAGTCGAGTGCCTCTAAAATCAACCTAAGTCCAGCCTCGGCCCCACAGAAATCATCCTACAGCCCTCCAAATCGTCAAAAACTCTTAGAGAGCTCAAGAAACCCAAAGCAGTGCCCAGACACCTGCTGGGTACCCTTAAACCCTTATATACCAGAAATCACTACAGACTCTCAGAAACCACCTCAGCCTCTCAGAAACCACCCCAGCCTCTCAGAAACCACTCCAGCCTCTCAGAAACAACCCCAGCCTCTCATAAACCACTCTAGCCTCTCCTTTTAGAAACCACTCTAGCCTCTGAGAAGCCACTCCATCCTCTCAGAAATCATTCCAGACTCAGAAACCAGTTCAATCATCTGCGATTGCTCCAAGATCTCGCAAACCACTTCAACCTTCAGCGATTGCTCCAAGATATCAGAAACCACTCCAGCCTCTCATAAAGCAGTCCATCCTCTCAGAAACCACTCCAGCCTCCCAAAAACCACTCCAGCCTCTACGAAATCACGTCAGCCTCTCAGAAACCACTCCAGCCTCTCTTCTCAGAAACAACTCCAGCTTCTTTGAAACCACCAAGCCTCTCAGAAACCACTCCAGCCACACATACACCACTCCAGCCCCCCATAAACCACTCCAGCTTCTCAGAAACCACTCCAGCTTCTCAGAAATCACTACAGCCTCTTAGGAACCACCCAGCCTCTCATAAACCACTTCTCTCGGAAACCACTCCAGCTTCTTAGAAACTACTCCAGCCTCTCTTCTCAGAAACCACTTCAGCTTCTTAGAAACCGCCCAGCCTCTCAAAAACCACTCCAGCCCCATATACACCACTCCAGTCCCTCGGAATCCACTGCATCCTCTCAGAAACCACTCCTCTCAGAAACCACTCCAGCCTCTCAGAAACCACTTCAGCCTCTCAAAAACCACTACAGGTTCTTACAGACCACCCGGCATCTCAGAAACCACTCCCGCCTCTCATAAACCTCTCAAACCTCTTAGAAACCACTCCAGACTCTTCTCTAAAAAACAACTCCAGACTCTCAGAAGCCACTCCATCCTCTCAAAAACAACTCCAGACTTGAAGAAACCAGTTCAACCATCTGCAATTACTCCAAGATCTCACAAACCACTTCAACCTTCAGCGATTGGTCCAAGATCTCAGAAACCACTTCACTCCTCAGCGATTGCTCTAAGATCTCAGAAACCACTTCAGTCTTTGGTGATGGCGCCAAGATCTCAGAAACTACTCCAGCCTCACGGAAACCACTCCAGCCTCTTAGAAACCACTCCAGACTCGAAGAAACCAGTTCAACCATCTGCAATTACTCCAAGATCTCACAAACCACTTCAACCTTCAGCGATTGGTCCAAGATCTCAGAAACCACTTCACTCCTCAGCGAGTGCTCTAAAATCTCAGAAACCACTTCAGTCTTTGGTGATGGCGCCAAGATCTCAGAAACTACTCCAGCCTCTCGGAAACCACTCCAGCCTCTTAGAAACCACTCCAGCCTCCTCTCAGAAATCACTCCAGACTCTCAGAAAACAATTCACTCCTCAGCAATTGCTATAAGATCTCAGAAACCACTTCAGTCTTCAGTGATTGCTATAAGATCTCAGAAACCACTTCAGTCTTCAGCGATTTCTCTAAGATCAGACAAACCACTTCAACCTTCAGTGATTGCTCCAAGATCTCACAAACCACTTCACTCATCAGCGATTTCTCTAAGATCTCAGAAACCACTTCAGTCTTTAGCGATTGCTCCAAGATCACAGAAACCATTCCTGCCTCTCAGAAACTACTCCAGCCTCTCGGAAAACACCCCAGCCTCCTACAAACCGCTCCAGCCTCTCAGCAACCACTCCAGCCACTTAGAAACCACTCCAGCCTCTCCTCTCAGAAACCACTACAGTCTCTCAGAAGCCACTCTATCCTCTCAAAAACACTCCAGACTCGCAGAAACCATTTCAACCTTCAGAGATTGCTCCAAGATCTCAGAAACCACTCCAGTATTCAGTGATTGCTCCATGATCTCAGAAACTACTCCAGCCTCTCAGAAACTACTCCTGCCTCTCAGAAACCACTCCATCCTCTCAGAAAACACTCCAGCCTCTCACAAACAACTCCAGTCTCTCAGAAACCACTCCAGCATCTCAGAAACAACTCCAGCCTCTCAAAAACCACTCCAGCCTCTCAGAAACCACTCCAGCCTCCCAGAAACCACTCCAGCTTCTTCGAAACCACCAAGTCTCTCAGAAATCACTCCAGCCTCTCCTCTCAGAAATCACTGAAGCCTCTCATCTCAGAAACCACTCTAGATTCTGAGAAGCCACTCCATCCTCTCAAAAACCACTCCAGACTCTCAGAAACCAGCTCAACCATCTGCAATTGCTCCAAGATCTCAGAAATCGCTCCAGCCCCTCAGAAATCACTGCAGCCTCTCAAAAACCACTCCAGTCTCTCATAAACGACTCCAGCCTCTCAAAAACCACTGCAGCTTCTTAGCAACCACCCGGCCTCTCAGAAACCACTCTAGTCTCTGAGAGGCCACTCCAGCCTCTCAGAAACCACTCCAGCCTCTCCTCTCAGAAACCACTCTAGCCTCTGAGAAGCCACCCCATCCTCTCAAAATCCACTCTGGACTCTCGGAAACCGGTTCAACCATCTGCAATTGCTCAGAGATCTCAGAAACCACTCCAGGCCCTCAGAAACCACTCCAGCCTCTACTCTCAGAAACCACTCCAGCCTCTCCTCTCAGAAACCACTCCAGCCTCTCCTCTCAGAAACCACTCCAGCCTCTCCTCTCAGGAACCACTCCAGCCTCTCCTCTCAGAAACCACTATAGCTCCTCAGAAACTGCTCCAGCCTCCCACAAACCACTTCAATCTTCAGCGATTGCTCCAAGATAGTAGAAACCACTTCAACCTCAGCTCCGGTCCTAAAGTTGAGGGAACATCTTGAGTTTAAAAAATAAAACCTTAACCATTACACTATTCTTCAACTCAGACAAAAAATTACAAAAACCCTCTTGACCAGGAGCAACCATTCCAACCAACATCAATCACCATGAGCTTAGATGCAGGAAACCAGTGGGCCATGGATGCCCATGGATGCCCATGGATGACGTGTTTCAACATATCTTAGCCAAATGACTAGTTGTTGCCACTGACTGATGTGGTACAAAGTGCCTCCTTACACTCCTATTGGACATCTCTGGTAGGGCCTGGCACTGCCTTGTCTATTTGAAAGTTTATGAGTGACAACTAGTGCATTATTTTTATGAATGGACCTTTTTAAGTATTTATTATCGGGTGTGAAATTTGCGTAATTTACTTTTTCGTAATTATATGAAATGTGATGGAAATGACGTGAAACTATGCATAATTATCCAAAATGAAAATCTGTCAGTGGTATATTTTACCACAAAATGAGTCCTCGCGTCAATTTTGGGCGCAAGGACACGTTTTGCGCAAAAAGAACGCCAAAAACACAGGGGCAGATTTATGAGGGACTTGCGCCCCTTTTACGCCGCCGTTGCGTCACTTTTGTGACGCAGCGGCCGCGTAAACCCTGCGCCACATTGCGCCCCATTTGCATCTCCATAGATGCGTCACGGTGTAAAGCCCTGCGCCACGTGATACCTGCGTCAGGTTTCATGTGGGCGTTTCGACACAGGGGGGGGGGGGGCATTCCATCGCAGGAACGCCTCTGAAAAGTGACTCAGTGAAATCTATAAGATTTCACTGAGTCACTTTCCCAACGCTGATGTGTCAAAACCCTGCGCCTGCTTCAAGCAGGCGTAAGGCTTGACGCACCATGTTAGGGATAGGGTAGGTTGGAACAGTGCTGGAGTTGCGTCGCGCTTGCGACACAACTTCAGCACTGCGCCGACCTTACGCCGGCAGATGTGTCACGCATCTGCTTGTCCTTGCGCCACGATGCACCAATGCGGCGCATCTGCGGTGGCGCAAGGGCAAACTTGCGTGACGCATCTTCCCTGGCGCATCCATGCTGATTTGCAGGGATGCGCCAGGGAACATAAATCTCCCCCACAATTTCCACAAAGAACAGGCGCTCCACGTCGCTCCTGCCTCGGGCTGTGTACGAGGAGACATTACATGACGTGGTGTAATGGCATACTTTCAAGAAGTTACCTTTCCCCACGGCTGGTGTTTATAGCGGGGAGACCCGGCCGCAAGGGCAGCGCCGCGCTTCACATGTTGGAGTGATCAGGGAAGCGCAGAGGATCACAGGGCTGAAAGAGAGCGCCGCGCAGCGGATCCCAGGGATGGAAGACAGGACCGGAGGCGCTCTTTGAAGAGACGAACCCTGAGGTCTCTCCTGAAGCAAAGCAGGCGTGAGTCCAGTCTGAGGGGACAGGGATGGAGGCCACACTCTGGGGACGGCAGGAGGAGGCTTGCTGGGGGTTCTTCTTTCCTTGATTTAGGGGGTTCGAGCAGGAGGTTGTTTTTTCCTCTTTTAGATATTTCGTCGCCAGATGTTTGGAGGTAAGAGAAGGTCATCCCCCCCACCCCAGTGTCACCCAGCCCCCCACCCACGGCTCCCTCCTCACAGCAGGCCTCCTCCTGCCCGCTCTATATTTAGCCCTCACTGTCCCCGGTGAATGGCCACCATTGATCCCAGGGGAGGGGCTCCAGGCCTCGGCGGGCACTTATCGATTTAAGGCCCGTCCTGTGTAATCGGAAGCGGCGATGCGGACACTCGCTTACTCTGTGACCTGAGAGTGCGTGAGCAGCACCCTGCCCAAAGTCAGGAGGGAGGGGGCTGTGGGGTGGACTGAGAGGGTTTGAGCACCCTGCCCAAAGTCGGGGGGGGGGGCTGTGGGGTGGACTGAGAGGGTGTGAGCACCCTGGTCAAACTCAGGAGGGGGGGCTGTGGGGTGGACTGAGAGGGCGTCAACACCCTGCCCAAAGTCGGGGGGGGGGGCTGTGGGGTGGACTGAGAGGGTGTGAGCACCCTGGTCAAAGTCAGGAGGGAGGGGGCTGTGGGGTGGACTAAGAGGGCGTGAGCACCCTGCCCAAAGTCAGGAGGGAGGAGGCTGTGGGGTGGACTGAGAGGGCATGAGCACCCTGGTCAAAGTCAGGAGGGGGGGGCTGTGGGGTGGACTGAGAAGGTGTGAGCACCCTGGTCAAAGTCAGGAGGGAGGGGGCTGTGGGGTGGACTAAGAGGGCGTGAGCACCCTGCCCAAAGTCAGGAGGGAGGAGGCTGTGGGGTGGACTGAGAGGGCATGAGCACCCTGGTCAAAGTCAGGAGGGGGGGGGGGGCTGTGGGGTGGACTGAGAAGGTGTGAGCACCCTGGTCAAAGTCAGGAGGGAGGGGGGGCTGTGGGGTGGGCTGAGAAGGTGTGAGCACCCTGGTCAAAGTCAGGAGGGGGGGGGTCTATGGGGTGGACTGAGAGGGTGTGAGCACCCTGGTCAAAGTCAGGAGGAAGGGGGCTGGGTGTGGACTGAGAGGGTGCCACTGAGCTGTTCACAACAGTATATGATAGATAGAGAAGAGAGATGCTGCACTGACTGCTGGCAGGGTGCCAGATCACTCTTGCCAACGTACACTGAGATAGCCACCCATCAACTGCCCCTTCCAGAGCTCTCCTACCACCCTCCTCTGAGTTCTACCCATCAACTGCCCCTTGCAGATATCTCAAACCACCTTCCACGAGGTCCACCCATCAACTGCCCCTTCCAGATCTCTGCTGCCACCCTTCTCTGAGTGCCACCCATCAACTGCCCCTTCCAGAGCTCTCCTACCACCCTCCTCTGAGTTCTACCCATCAACTGCCCCTTGCAGATATCTCAAACCACCTTCCACGAGGTCCACCGATCAACTGCCCCTTCCAGATCACTGCTGCCACCCTCCACCAAGTGCGACCCATCAACTGCCTCTTACAAATCTCTCCTGCCACCCTCGTCTGAGTGCCACCCATCAACTGCCCCTTGCAGATCTCTCCCCCACCCTCCACCGAGTGGCACCCATTAACTGCCCCTTCCAGATCTCTCCCACCACCTGCTTTAAGTGCCACTAATCAACTGCCCATTCCAGATCTTTCCCGCCACCCATCAACAGACTCTTCCAGATCTCTCCTGCCACTCTCCACCGAGTGCCACACATCAACCGTCCCTTCCAGATCTCTCCCACCACCCACTCTAGAAAATCATGCCCAACAAATCCCAAACTCCTGTGACCGTTGTTGTGGGGCCCTCTCAGACCAGCTTTGGTTCTCCTTTTTAGTTTTACATTTTACACTTTTTAGCAGACTTCGTTTTAGTCCAGTTACTTTTTACATACTTTACTCACACAATATTATTCTAAGAAACGCTGTACATGCTGCTGGTTTTTGAAAAGCCTTTCTTGCAACAAAATCCATACACTTCCTTCAAGGCTAAGGAGCAGAAAAAGATATCCTTGTGTTTGTGTTGCCTGCTCGGAGACCGCTTCTTGCATGTAGACACATCATTGCATCAGAGCTGTACCTCTAACACTGTAGTATTATTCTATAAACAGTGCCCTGTCTCTTAATGGGTCAGAGGGGCACTCCAGCCACGATGGTCCTGGTACGAATGCCGTGTTTGGAATGCAGCTCTGCTGACAAGGATCTTCCATCCGGATCCTGCAGAGAAAGGATTGACAATCCTATTGCAGACCAAGTCATCCAGGTATGGGGTCTGTAGCTAACCTAAGAGATCGGGCAGAGGGTACACCCACTATGCTCTCAGAGTCGGGCAGTGCTAGGTAGGAATATATAAATATATTTAACAATCAGACTGCCATGGTCGGACTGTTTATTCTTTTCACCATGCTCATCATGCTGGTTACTTTGCTTTGTTTTATCTCCCTAATAGCCACAGCTCATACTTTCTATGCAAGATTACGATTGTTTCAATAAATGCATTGAAAGCGTCCTCGGTATCTCTCTTATGTTTATTGAGGGAGTGCACGAGTAAACGACGAAAGGGGTAAGATCCATATCCATGATTCCCTAAGGGATCAGAGTGTCGTGTTCGAGGTTGCCTTAATCACTTGCTGCCCCAGAAGGGTTAGGGGTTTGGGTGAAGAACTGTAAACTAGCTAAGAATTGGGCCAACAGTCTCTGATGGGGTAGATGGACTCAGTCCCTGCATTCTCATACTCAGTCCGACATTTTCAAGTGGGAACCATAGAAGGGGTAGATGGACTCAGTCCCTGCATTCTCATACTCAGTCCTAAATTTTCAAGTGGGAACCATAGAAGGGGTAGATGGACTCAGTCCCTGCATTCTCATACTCAGTCCTAAATTTTCAAGTGGGAACCATAGAAGGGGTAGATGGACTGAGTCCCTGCATTCTCATACTCAGTCCTACATTTTCAAGTGGGAACCATAGAACACCCTATCCATAGAGGAGCCTTCAATTGACAACCACGCTCGACAGCGGCATCTCATGCCCTTGGCGCGAGTCGTCTCTCTTACCCAGTTATTGTGCATGACTTACCGCCTCAGTATCCCATCCCTCCTCTTTTTGTTACGCACCAAGTATGAATTCCCGAAAGCCACCTTCCGCCTTTCAAGAGTTGTTCAATGCATTTGTTCCACGTTTAATACTTTGAGCTTCATTCACTACCCCACCTCTGGTTCTGTGTCCCTCTACTGTTGCTACAAGGGCTGTGTAAGGCCCCAACAGCTTATCCCTAAAGTGCGTATCCCATAACTAGTCTCCACACTACTATCCATTCACACGCCCACCACACCTACTCTCTCACGAGTCTTTCGAAGACGAGGTTCAGGAATGCCCCACTTAGGCCCTGATTTAGATCTCGGCGGACGGGTCAATTTGTCACAACGGTGACAGATATCCCGTCCATCGAAATATAAATCCCACAGAACATAAAAGAATTTATATTTCAGCAGAAAGGTTATCCATCACCGTTGTGACAAAGTAACCCATCCACCAACGTCAAAGTCAGACCCTTCATCTTTCTTCTCACTCTCATTAGCAGTACAAGCGCTCTGCTTGTTCGTGTTGTCCCCCTGCTCCTGTCATAGGTTTTCTTTAGCCAAATTGAGCAGCATTTCAAATATGCGACATGGCATAATGTTGGAGGGTAAAACGGCAGAAAGTATGCAGCACTGCGGCTATGTAAAAGAAATATCACCCTGGACCAGAGGTTATCTGGTGAGTTGCAGTTTTATGCACTGTGTAGTTTGTGGCCAGTCCACATGTGCCACCGTCCCTCGTGCACAATGCTCCATGCTGTAGGTGCTGAACTGGCGAGAGGCGATGCTCTTGAATGAAAGAACTCACCCTTCAAAGGTTGCATACATCTGTGCTCAGTTTGGTGCACAGGGGGGCAGTTTTGGGATTTGTTCCAGTTATAGCCCTGCTCTCTGCCTATGGTCCAGGATGGTGAGTGCCAGATGTGGTCTGTGGGTGGAGTCTATGTCCGTCTCAGAGGGTGGGCTGTGCTTCCTGGACTGTCGCTTCCAGGTCCATGGATGATGTTCCTCTGCTGGCTCCCAGGTGTGAAGCAGTCGGTGCAGAGTTGAGCCTCTGGCTGGTGTCTGTTGAGTTTCAGTGTTTGTGGCCGACGGTCAGAGGGATTCTCACTCATGCAGTCTCGAGGCTGTGGGCCCGTGTTTTGGACTCTCAAGAGTGGACAGTGTGAGGTATGAGAGTGACTGCTGGGGCAGGTCTTGCTTCCGTCAGACGCGCAACGTCCGTAGGGCTAACAGGGCTTTTGGCCCCCTCCCTTCGTGCGTCTCAGGCCGGTCGGCTGCGACTTGAGCTGCTGTGGGCTCGGCTGGACAGTCTCTGGAGTCTTATGTCCACCACACCCCAGTCTTTCACAGGTTTTTAAAAGATCATTTACATCTCTTTGGAACTGGTTAATGAGGCTTTGTTTATTTATCCCCACTCCAGGTGTTGTCTAAGGAGCCTAAAAAGGCCTCCGCTTGACACTGAAAAGGGCTGTAAATAGCGGACTCTTCTGTCTTTGTTTCCTTTAATTATTAGTCATTGTTAGAAGCCAGAGATCCCGCACGCACCGTTGTTGTCAAGTGCGCGACCCGGACCCCCCCCAGCTTCCACGTTAGGCCAAGAACGGACACCGTCCGAGACAGCCCTGCTCACTCCCTTAGTAGCTTGACACGAGCAGCCAGGCTTATCCCCAAGGCACGAGTGTTCAGTATGTACAACCATGCCCACGGCAATCCCAATGATGTCACCACAAATGGACTCCACACGTGTTTGTATAAAACAAGTATACTTTATATAGAAAGATATACGAAATGACCACACGATACAAATCCAACATATACACAATGGGTAATATTGTTTCCGGTGGGTTGGACGATCCTAATCCCCAGCCACCGCTTCTAACCAACAGTTACGCTGACTTTTAACCGTTCTCAACAGGTTAGGTGCGTCGTTTCACTAGAATCACACACGTTGCATAATAAAAGGAATACTGCCTACTTAACGATGGGTTCCTATACAATGCCACGGTGAAACAATGCAATGCATATCACCACCAGCATGCCCTGTGCAAGGAAGGAATAAGGCAATGCGTCACCGTGCAATTCAGTACAGTGCAGTACACAACCAATCCAGTGCGCCACGCTATGATCCTGTATCCTGCAAGAGAAACATAACGTAGTGCGTGGCGCACTAACCCCTTAAGCACCACTAGTGTCAGACGTTGTCAAATAGTTCGATAGTTCGTTAGCAGCAAATATGCAAAGTGTTATACGACTGTTTTCAGGAGTTGTGCGACCGGTTGCCCCAACACAGATCAACAATGACACCCAAGTTCCACTCTGGGCCCTGGCCCCCGTACGGCCCCACTCGGTGTGAAGAACGTTGGCCCGTGAATTTAAGCAGGACAGATATTGACGATATACACTACAAACTCAGTGGTATGAGGATATCGCCTTACATGCCACACAGTCGTAGAGTGTTGGATGTCATAAACTCTGAGCATCATGTATCAACAGTACTAAGCGATTGAATATATTTGTCCTTTGGCTATTAAACTGGAA
Source organism: Triturus cristatus (assembly GCF_964204655.1). Lineage (NCBI taxonomy): Eukaryota > Metazoa > Chordata > Amphibia > Caudata > Salamandridae > Triturus > Triturus cristatus. The sequence goes on along the minus strand of NC_140584.1, from coordinate 1,209,975,133 downwards.
ATCTGAGGCCGTGATAGGACGCTGCTTTTGCGAAAATAAAACCTTTCTCACCGCTTTATCTACATATGAAATTAATTTAGACACTTGAATCTACGTTGCGACACAGTTTGGACAAAAGTCAAGCCCGTTTTCGGCAAATGGCCATTAAGCTATTATAATATTTTTGATCATATATCATTCTCAAAAGACGTAGCTGTATGATTTTTTACAGCAGCCTTCCGACCAACCACATTGTTTGTCCTCTGGATATTGTGTTACTTTTGTGGGTATCTGGAAAGGTCCTGAAGAAGGTGGTTAATCTATTCTTCACAAGCCTCCGAAACGCGCGTCAACCCAGACCCCATGTTCAGCCTTTTTTGAACATTTACATCAACTTCGGTCATGGAGACTTTATAATCTGTAGTCTCCCCTTCCTCACAGATGCACTTTGTGTGAATGTTGTATGAGTTTGGATGAGTTTTGTATTTTTGACATGCATGTGATATTTTCCGGGGATTTTTCTTGTGAATAGTACAGTGTAAATATTTGTTGCATTCTATGTATAAACACTGTCTAATTTTATTGTATCATATGTATAAAAAAAGAAAAGAAAAAAAAAGCTTTAAAATGAAATAGAAAGAAAAGGAACTGTGATGAAATAAATAAAGAAATTAAATAAACAGTGATGGTGAAATCAGCAGGTTAACGTCATTGAAATGATTTAACAGATTGTTGAGCCCTTGTTGAACTTAATGTTGATGATAAAAGAAACATAGCATGCCCTGTACTGCCCCATACGAGACCAGCACGGACTGAGATCTGGTCCGAAGCAACAGGCGCACACAGCTGCCAGCAGCGAGAGGCTGAGAGAGTGTCCCTCCAAGCCCGCACCCCGCCCCAGGCGATGATCCACTTTACCTAGGGGGGCGCGACCCCACTCTCCTCTCCTGCAGCAGTGGCTTGGCCTCACTCCAGAACCTTGTCACCACTGGCAAGGCGTGCTCGGGCTGGTAGTTCAGCTCCTGCGGGGCTGCCGGTCCGGGCCGCCAACGTTCAGCACAAACTCCTTCCACGGAGCCTTCCACACAACGCTGGTGCCACCCCACGTTGCCTTCGAGGGCCCGATCACTTGGCCCTCCTCTCCAGCACTGTTAGGACCTCTTCGCTCCCCGGTGCTCACCGCTCCCCAGTACTCCTCACCAGCACCTCCGGTGGCACCTTCGACACGCACCCCCGGCACGTCCGAAACTCACTGCTCCTCCGGCCTCCGATGACCAGACGCACCTCAATACGCCTCGGCTGGCACCTTGACACGCACCCTGCACGTCTGAGTCTCGCTCCGTCTCCTGGCGCACACGATCTTCAGGCACTCTCCTCTAGCACTGCGACTGCACCCCCACACGCACCATGCGTGCTGGAGACCCACCTCGTTTCATGGTGCACACGATGACCCAGGCGCTCTCCACTAAAGCCCTGGTCGCAGCACGACATGCACTCTGCACGTCTGTGTCTCATCTCTCCTCCTGGTGCACATGAGGTACCAGGCGCTCTCCATTAACGCCCTGGCTGCACCACCACACGACGACCCACGTGTCGGAGACTCACTCCTTCTTAGTGCCCACGATGTCCCGGCACTCTTCACTAGCACCTTGACTGCACTGCGACACGCACTCCCTGCGCGCCCTGAATCTCGGCTCTCTTCCACGATGCCCACAATTCACAGGCACTCCAACACCTGTAGCCGCACCAAAACACGTACCCTGCGGGTCAGAGTCTTGATTCGCTTCGGGTGCCCACGATCATCTTAGGCACCCCTTTGGAGGTCTCAGGCTGCCATGACACGGTCCCACCACCGCGCCACTTGAGACTTCCTGGAAACATTTATGTTCTTGTATTTTCGAACAGGGAGCCAGCTCACTTTGGTCCCTTGGGGTACAGGACGCAGCACACAGCAATGTCCTGCTCAGGAAGAAGGGGGGCACGACCCACTGCAGTGCCCCTTCAGTCTCTCCTCGGTCAAGAGCTACAAACTGCCCACAAGCCCCAGATCACGAGGCAAGGGTCAAGTGTCTCCCGCAGCCTATTCAGCAACTCTTCCTGAGGCAGAGGTTTTCTTCCCGATCGTGGACAGGTCAAAGCCGCCAGAGACTCGACCAGTCCACCGCGTCTTCAAAGCGCTCCCAGCACTTCTCTGAACGATACCGAGACCGTTCTCGACGAACATCATCAACATAACCAAAGTCTTGGGGTTACAGTTCTTCTAGTTATACCCCTTATTGTCTTTGAAGCTTCCTTGTGCTTCAGGGTCCCTGACCCCTTCCTAGATCAGTCTTGCATATCTCCCCCCCAGTGTCACCGTCCCCTCTTTGATACTCGGGACCTGGATCTTTAATCACTCAGAGGGAGATGGGTCTATTGTTTTATGGCTCTAAACCAGGCCTCTTCACCTCGCAAAGCCACCCCGTTGCAGGTGCTGGGCCTAGCATCCACACTGTCACTGGTCCTGCCTTTTACGTACACTGCACCCTGCCTAGGGGTTACCCAGGACGTCCTACAGGGGTGGCCTATGTGTATGCAAAAGGGAAAGTAAGGCCTGACAAGTGGTAGCACTTGTCAGGACAACAGGCTAATTTAGCATAATGCGCGCAGGCCCTACACTGAAGACCTATGTTACCTCTCTGTGCATTTCTATAGTACTAGCCTTGGCACACACAGTGCTCATCACTTAGGGATCTTGCTAGTAAGGCAAACGTACCAATCAGAGACAACCATTCAGCACTACAATTTATACAGGGACTAACTGTACGTGCACACTGATTAGCAGTGGCAAGTACCTACAGCATCTAACTTCGCAACGATCTGCCAGGAAAACGGTCTAGAGGAAAAGCAAAAAGTTTAAGTGAACTTTAGCCAAAAAGGCCTAGTCCAACAGTCATGGATCCTAAGTGCTATTTATATTTGCTGTTGCACAAATACCTGCTAAAGATACAGGTTTGAGGTGATTTTGGTTATTTTTTACCGGCTGGGACATCAAAATAAATACCGGTGGTGCTGATAGAAATCTGACAGCTGGCAGCTCTGATCCGGAGACCGAAAGTTTGTTGCACGATCAGCACATTATTTGATTCCTCCACCCTCGATCCCTTATTGATGCCATAATAGCAATAGTTTAACTTACAACTGAAACCCTACGCCGCCGTCAATAGCATGCAGAGTTACTTCAGGTGTCTGGGAATGCACCCTGCATTCAGACAACCCCCTCCTCATTCTAACCGCTCACCATTCACTTTCATGTTCAAACTGCACTGACAGCAATCACACTGCACTCACACTGCTCACCGTGCACTCACGCCATTCTCCCTTCTCTTACCCTGCACTCACATAAGCACCCCGCCCACCTTGCACTCCCAGCAACCGTACTGCACTCATGCCCCTCGCCATGAACTCATGCCTTTCGCCCTCCACTTACCCTGTGGTCACAAGAGCACACTGCTCACTCTGCACTCACACCATTCTCCCTTCTCTTACCCTGCGCTCACATGAGCACCCCGCCCACCTTGCACTCCCAGCAGCCGTACTGCACTCATGCCCCTCAGCATGAACTCACTCCTTTCTTCCTCCACTTACTCTGTAGTCACAAGAGCAAACTGCTCACTCTGCACTCACAGTGATCACACTGCACTCACACTGCTCACCGTGCACTCACGCCATTCTCCCTTCTCTTACCCTGCGCTCACATGAGCACCCCGCCCACCTAGCACTCCCAGCAACCATACTGCACTCATGCCCCTCGGCATGAACCCACGCCTTTCTCCCTCCACTTACCCTGTGGTCACAAGAGCACACCCCTCACCCTGCACTCACAGTGATCACACTGCACTCACCATACACTCAAGCCATTCTCCCTTCTCTTACCCTGCACTCACATGAGCACACCACCCACCTTGCACTCCCAGCAACCGTACTGCATTCATGCCCCTCGGCATGAACTCACGCCTTTCTCCCTCCACTTACCCTGTGGTCACAAGAGCACACTGCTCACTCTGCACTCACAGTGATCACACTGCACTCACCATGAAATTACGCCATTCTCCCTTCTCTTACCCTGCACTCACATAAGCACACCGCCCACCTTGCACTCCCAGAAACCGTACTGCACTCATGCCCCGTGGCATGAACTCACGCCTTTCTCCCTCCACTTACCCTGTGGTCACAAGAGCACACTGCTCACTCTGCACTCACGCCATTCTCCCTTCTCATACCCTGCACTCACATGAGCACACCGCCCACCTTGCACTCCCAGCAACTGTACTGCACTCATGCCCCGCGGCATGAACTCACTCCTTTCTCCCTCCACTTACCCTGTGGTCACAAGAGCACACTGCTCACTCTGCACTCACAGTGATCACACTGCACTCACCATGCACTCACGCCATTCACCCTCCTCTTAACCTGCACTCACATGAGCACACCGCCCACCTTGCACTCCCAGCAAACGTACTGCACTCATGCCCCTCAGCATGAACTCATGCCTTTCTCCCTCCACTTACCCTGTGCTCACAAGAGCACACCGCTCACCCTGCACTCACAGTGATCACACTGCACTCACCATGCACTCACGCCATTCACCCTCCTCTTAACCTGCACTCACATGAGCACACCGCCCACCTTGTACTCCCAGCAACCATACTGCACTCATGCCTCTTGCCATGAACTCACGCCTTTCTCCCTCCACTTACCCTGTGGTCACAAGAGCACACTGCTCACTCTGCACTCACAGTGATCACACTGCACTCACCATACACTCACGCCATTATCCCTTCTCTTACCCTGCGCTCACATGAGAAAATCGTTCACCTTGCACTCCCAGCAACCGTACTGCACTCATGCCCCTTGCCATGAACTCACGCCTTTCTCCCTCCACTTACTCTGTGGTCACAAGTGCACACTGCTCACTCTGCACTCACGCCATTCTCCCTTCTCATACCCTGCGCTCACATGAGCACCCCGCCCATCTTGCACTCACAGCAACCATACTGCACTCATGCCCCTCAGCATGAACTCACTCCTTTCTCCCTCCACTTACTCTGTGGTCACAAGAGCACACTGCTCACTCTGCACTCACGCCATTCTCCCTTCTCATACCCTGCGCTCACATAAGCACACCGCCCACCTTGCACTCCAAGCAACCGTACTGCACTCATGCCCCTCAGCATGAACTCACTTCTTTCTCCCTCCACTTACTCTGTGGTCACAAGAGCACACCCCTCACTCTGCACTCACGCCATTCTCCCTTCTCATACCCTGCGCTCACATAAGCACACCGCCCACCTTGCACTCCCAGCAACCGTACTGCACTCATGCCCCTCAGCATGAACTCACTCCTTTCTCCCTCCACTTACTCTGTGGTCACAAGAGCACACCCCTCACTCTGCACTCACAGTGATCACACTGCACTCACACTGCTCACCGTGCACTCACACCATTCACCCTCCTCTTACCCTGCACTCACATGAGCACACCGCCCACCTTGCACTCCCAGCAACCGTACTGCACTCATGCCTCTTGCCATGAACTCACGCCTTTCTCCCTCCACTTACCCTGTGGTCACAAGAGCACACTGCTCACTCTGCACTCACGCCATTCTCCCTTCTCATACCCTGCACTCACATGACCACACCGCCCACCTTGCACTCCCAGCAACCGTACTGCACTCATGCCCCTTGTCATTAACTCACGCCTTTCTCCCTCCACTTACCCTGTGGTCACAAGAGCACACTGCTCAGTCTGCACTCACAGTGATCACACTGCCCTCACCATACACTCACGCCATTCTCCCTTCTCTTACCCTGCGCTCACATGAGCACCCCGCCCACCTTGCACTCCCAGCAACCGTACTGCACTCATGCCCCTCGCCATGAACTCACGCCTTTCTCCCTCCACTTACCCTGTGGTCAGAAGAGCAGACCGCTCACCCTGCACTCACAGTGATCACACTGCACTCACCATGCACTCACATGAGCACCCCACCCACCTTGCACTCCCAGCAACCGTACTCCACTCATGCCCCTCAGCATGAACTCACTCCTTTCTTCCTCCACTTACTCTGTAGTCACAAGAGCACACCCCTCTGTTGGAAAGGCGTTCTCCGGGGGGCTTCGGAATACGTTCCGGACCACCCTTTGACCCACCTCTCCCAGAGTTAGGCCGAGCAAGGGCGGGGAGGCCCTTCCTGGAAGGGTCTCGTTCCTAGGATCGCACACGCTGAGCTTGCACTATCTGACGGAGGGACACCACACAGTAGTTCTTTCGTAAGACAGTATACTTTATCGATAGTTTCAAGGGATCTTTATGATCCGAAATGCAGGTATGGAATCAGTGCCACAAGCGGCGGCGAACTCGTGATGGGGGTATGGGGGTAGCGGGACAGTCTTTGAGTTCAGTGTCTCTGCGGAGTATCCTACGCACAGCTCTCAATCCTCGAGCTGGGGGATGTTGTTTCTTTCGGCAATCGCTGCCGATTCTCCTGGAGGGGAGTGCCGCGAGTCACTCAGCAGGCACAGGTGGTTTCGGAGTCGGGGAGCCGCGACAGCGTCAGCAGGGCTCAGATGGTTCAGAGTTCGGGGAGCCGCGACAGCGTCAGCAGGGCTCAGATGGTTCAGAGTTCGGGGAGCCGCGACAGCGTCAGCAGGGCTCTCGTAGGTCCAGGTCTTCTCTGCCTCCCGTCCCTTCAGTACCCCTTGTTATACTCCCCTCCTCTTTGAAGTCCGGAGTCCTCGCTGAGAGGGGTCTTGGTGCCTGGGGCCGGGGTGTCGGGATTTCCTGTCGCTCGGCCCTTTGATCTGTTCAGGTGGGTCTGGGAGGGACTCCAGACGCCCAGCAGGTGAGGCGCCCGCTCAACGGGGGCCTGCTGGCCGATCGAAACCCTCCTTGGGGAGGAGACCAGAGGTGTGACAGGGACGGTGTCTCCTGGTCTGGCTTGGGGGCTTCTCGCTCTCTCGGCCAGGCATGCGTGGTAGGGTCTTGGGTGTTGCTGGGGCCCGGGCCGGCCATCGGGTTGTTGGGCCATGGTGGCCGGAAGTCTGTGACATCGGGGATCAGGTGCGGTTGCAGGGTGGCTGGCTGGTCGGGAGGGCCCACGCCACGAGGCCGGTCTCACACGTGCCCCCCCCAGCTGAAAGGCAGGGAGAACTACCCATCCACTTGGGGGTTCTCCTCGCTGAAGCGGAAGAATCGGGACAGGCCGTCCGCGTTGGCGTGGTCAGTCCCGGGGCGATGCTCCACAGTGAAGTCCATCCCCTGGAGGGAGATTGACCATCGTAGCAGCTTGGGGTTTTCTCCTCTCATTTGCATCAGCCACCGCAAGGGTCGATGATCCGTTTGAACCCGGAAGTGGGTTCCGAACAAGTAGGGCCGTAGCTTTTTGAGGGCCCAGATTACTGCGAAGGTCTCTCTTTCAATGGTGCTCCACCGCTGTTCTCGAGGTAGCAACCTTCAGCTGATGAAGGCAATGGGCTGATCTATGCCCTTGTCGTTGAACTGTGAGAGGACTGCCCCGATGCCGTGCTCCGAGGCGTCTCTCTGGACCACAAACTCCTGAGAGTAGTCGGGGGCTTTGAGTACCGGAGCGGTACATATAGCGGCTTTCAAGGCGTCGAACGCTTTTTGGCACGGGGGAGTCCATTGTATTTTCTTCGGGTGTTTTTTGGAGGTTGTGAGACCGGCCTCACGGCGTATGCCCTCCCGATCATCCAGCCAACCTGCAACCACCCCCAAGACACGGCATCTCCGACTCCGGCCACCCCAGCCACACAGACCCGAGGGCCGGCCAGAGCCCCCGACAGACTCGACACCCTACCACGCATGTCCGACCGAGGGAGCGGGAACCTCCGAGCCAGACCAAGAGGCGCCAGCCCAGTCACACCTCGGGTCGCCTTCCCCCGGGAGGACACGATCGGCCACCAGGCCCCTGGGGAGCAGGCGCCTCGCCTGCCGAGCGTCTGGGGTCCCTCCCAGACCCACCTGAAAAGACCAAAGAAACGAGCGGCAGGAAATCCCGCCGAACCCCCTCAGTCACCCAAGGCCCCTCTCTGCGAGGACTCCGGACTTCAAAGGGCAGGGGGAGTATAATAAGGGGTGCCGGAGGAACGAATGGAGAGAAGACCTGGAACCATCGAAGCCTGCTGACGCTGTCGCCGCTCCCGAATACCGAACCACCTGGGCCTGCTGAGTGACTCGCGGCCCCCAGCCATTGAACCATCTGAGCCCTGCTGACGAGATCGCGGCTCCCGAACTCCGAACCACCTGGGCCTGCTGAGTGACTCGCGGCCCCGACCCTCGAACCACCTGAGCCCTGCTGATGAGATCGCGGCTCCCGAACTCCGACTACCTGTGCCTGCTGAGTGACTCGCGGCTCTCCCCTCGATGACGAATTGGCAAGAGATCGCCCAGAGAAACAACACCCTCCAGCTCGAGGATTGTGAGCTATCCGCAGGGTACTTTGCAGAGACACTACCTTCAAAGACTGTCCCGCTACCCCCATTCCCCTACCACCGATTTGTAGTCTCTTGTGCCGCTGATGTACTACTTACACCTTGGATCATAAAGATCCCTTGAAACCTTCGATAAAAGAACCTGTCGTCCTACAAAGAATACGTGTGGTGTCACTCTGTTCGTAGTGTAAGCTCAGGGTGTGCGCGCCTGGTTCGGCCTACTTGGGAGAGGTGGGTCAAAGGGGTGGGCAAGACGTGTATCGAACCCCCCTCCGGCGGACGCCTTTCCAACAGAGGTGAACTCTGTGAGGGGGCCTGCGATGCTGCCATAGTTCTTAATAAACCTCCGGTAGTAACCGGTGAGGCCCAGGAAGGCCCGGACTTCCGTTTGGGTTGTTGGGGGTTCCCAGGACAAGATGGCGTCGATCTTCAGCTGGAGGGGGGCGACCTGCCCGCTTCCCACCTGGTGCCCCAGATAGATCACTGAGCCTTGTCCAATTTGGCATTTACTGGCTTTGATGGTTAGGCCAGCCTGGCGCAGGGCCAGCAGTACTTGCCGGAGGTGCTGGAGGTGTTCGGTCCATTGGGAGCTGAATACTGCTATGTCGTCTAGGTACGCTGCGCTGAACCCCTCTAGTCCGGCCAGGACCCTGTTCACCAGCCGCTGGAAGGTGGCCGGGGCATTCTTCATTCCAAACGGCATCACCCTAAAGCGGTAGTGCCCATCCGGGGTGGAGAAGGCGGAGCGCTCCTTGGCTCCCTCAGTGAGCGCAATCTGCCAGTATCCGCAGGTTAGGTCGAAGGTGCTGAGGTAGCGAGCGGCCCCGAGGCGGTCGATGAGCTCGTCTGCGCGGGGGATAGGGTGAGCGTCCGCTCGGGTGACCGCATTGAGTCCCCGGTAGTCCACACAGAATCTCAGCTCGGGGGCGACACCAGGGGCAGCCGCTTTCGGGACCAGGACTACTGGGCTGGCCCAGGGGCTGTCGGAGGGTTCAATCACCCCGAGGGCCAACATCTTGGTTACTTCGGTCTGGATGCAGGTTCGGACCCGATCAGGGACCCGGTAGGCTCGGTGTCTCACTGGCGGGCTGTCGCCGGTGTCTACGTCGTGGACACACCAGTCGGTGACCCTAGGGGTTAGGGAGAAGAGGTCTGTGAATTGTCTTAGTAGCCGGTGACAGTCGTCGGTCTTTTGGGGGGTGAGGGTGGTTGACAGTCTCACCCCCTCTACGGAGCCATCTGTCTCTTTAGCACACAGGGGGTCTGGAAGGGGCTCTGTGTCTTCTGCAGTCCCATCGTCGGTAGCCAGGAGCAAACTCAACTCCGTCCTCACAAAGTGGGGTTTGAGGCGGTTCACGTGGAGGACCCGGAGGGGGTTCCGCGGGGACTGCACATCAACTAGATATGTGACTTGACTCTTCCGCTCGACCACCTTGAAGGGACCAGTCCATTTGTCTTGGAGGGCGCAGGGTTTCACCGGGGCCATGACCCAGACCTGTTGGCCCGGCTGAAACTCGACCAGCGTGGCATTCTGGTCATACCAGCGCTTCATCTCTTCTTGGCTAGCCTCGAGGTTTGCCTTGGCGAGTTCTCGGAATTTCCGGGTCTGGTTGAGATGCGCCAGGATATAGCGGAACACGTGAGGAGGGGTCCCCCGGAGAGTCGTTTCCCAGCCCTCCTTGACCAGGCTCAGGGGCCCCCGGACGGGGTGTCCGTACAGTAATTCGAATGGGCTGAACCCCAGAGATTTTTGGGGAACCTCTCGGTAGGCGAACAGGAGGCACGGGAGGAGGACGTCCCATCTCCAGCGTAGGGGTTCTTTGAGGCCCATGATCATCCCCTTCAGGGTCCTGTTAAATCGCTCGACTAGGCCATTCCCTTGGGGGTGGTATTGGGTGGTGAACTTGTATGATACCCCGCACTGCTGCCATAGGGACCTCATGTATTTGGAGATAAAGTTCGTGCCACGATCACTCACGACTTCGCGAGGGAACCCCACGCGGGAGAAGATCCCCATTAAGGCCCGGCCTACCACGGGGTCCGTCACGGTGCGGAGGGGAATGGCCTCGGGGTAGCGGGTGGCATGGTCCACCAGGACGAGGATGAATCGGTGGCCCTGGGCGGTCTTGGGATCCAGGGGTCCCACGATGTCGATTCCCACCCGCTCAAAAGGGGTACTAACAATGGGGAAGGATTGTAGCGGAGCCTTGCGCTTCCCCCCACTCTTTCCGCTGGCCTGGCACATGAGGCATGACTTGCAGTGGGTCTCTACATTCGCTCGCATCTTGGGCCAATAGAAGTGGGTAACTAGTCGCTGGTAGGTCTTGTCTTGGCCTAAGTGTCCTGCCAGGGGTACATCATGGGCTAGGCCCAGGAGGAGACTTCGGAAGCGCAGGGGTACCACCAGTACTCGGGCCGATCCCAGCTCGGCCGACTTCTGTTCGCTGTACAGGAGGCCGTTTTCCCAATATATCCAGTGTGTTCCGGACTGGTCGCCTGCTGCCTGGGCTTCGGCCTGCTGTCAGGGTCCAATGAGGGAAGGGCAGGTGGCTTGTTCCAGGCAGAATTCTTCTCGGGAGGGACCTCCCTCGCAGTTCCACTGGGCCATCTCGGGCAGGTCCCCGAGCTCGGTCAGGGGCTCGGGATCTGGATGCACTGACCCGTCATCGTGAACGGTTTCTTCTTCCGGAAGAGGGTCGTCAGGCTCGGGTAGCGCGTCCCGGACCTCGGGGACGGCGACTGTGTTCAGCGGCATGGCCTCAACTCCCTCGGAGGAAGGCAATCGGGCAGTCATAGAGCGCGTGGTGGCGCATACCCATTCGGGTAGGCCCATCATCTCTAGATGAGCTCTTCGTTCCACTTGTCCCCACAGGGAACTCTCGAGGTCGTTGCCCAGGAGGCAGTCTACAGGTTGGGAGGTTCGGACTGCCACCCTCAATTTACCGGTGACTCCCCCCCATTCGAAGGGTACCAGGGCCATCCGGCATAGGCTCTCGGAATTGTCCGAAGATATGACTGGACAGAAGGCGTCGGGCAGGATCTGGTCTTCGGAGACCAGGTGGCAGTGGACCGCTGTGACACTCGCCCCGGTGTCGCGGAGGCCCTCGACGCGGTGACCGTTGACCGTCACCTGCTGTCGGTACTTCTTCGTGTTGGCGGGTAGGGGTGTTCCGGGGACAATCTCTCGGTCCCCTAGGGAGACCAGGGCCATGGCGGCTGGTTCCCACTCTTCGGAGTCTTCCATCTCTTCTCCTAGGGCTACGGAGGCCATTTGTCGAGCTGGAGGGGTTGTCGTTGCGGGTCGTTGGTACATGGGACACTGGGGGTCACTGGCATAGTGTCTGGTCTGTTGGCAGCGGAAACAGGTGATCTTGACTCGGGGTCCCGACCTCCCCGGTGGCCCGGTGCTGACTGGAGGTGGGGCTGGAAAGTGCGGAGGTTGACCTCTGGGGGGACTGTGCTGGGAGCCCCCCGGGAATTCCCTCGGTCGGCCTTGGTTCCCTCCGCCCCTTTGGCGGGGGGGTCCTTGACTGTGGCGACCGTAGTCTCCCACAGGACCCCGGGAGGCCCGAGTGTTCACCCATCGGTCAGCTTCGACAGCCAGTTTTCGCTGGTCAGTGAGCTTGCTGTCCAGGAGGTGCTGGCGTAACTCCACAAAGCAATTGGCAGACAAGTGTTGCCACGCGATTAGGTCGAACAATTCCTCAAAGGTGGAGACCTTGCTGCCCTTGATCCACCCGTCCAAGGCCCGGCTGTAAAAGTTCACGTACTCTACCCATGTGGTACCGGGTATCTTCTTGCAGTCTCGAAACCGTTGCCGGTACATTTCGGGGGTGAGCCCATATCTGGCTACTAGGGCCTCTTTCATGTGGCTGTAGGAGTTCAGCACCGTGGAGGGCAGGTCCAGCAGGGTATCTCTCCCCTCGCTCAGGAACCGGCCACACAAACCAGCCCCCCAGTCTTTCTGCGGACCTCGGTGGGAGGTCATGGCAACTTCGTAGGCCTTGAACCATTGCTGGATGTTGTCGTTTTTGTAATATTCCTTCACCACATCCTTGGGGATGTGGACCTTTGGTTCCACGGTGGAGGAGGGTGGTTGATTTCCCGAGGGTCTGGACTCCTCACTTTTAGCCTTGAGCTCGATCTCCTTCAGGCTGCGTTCGTGTTCTAGTTGGAGTTTTCTTTCTTCGTGTTCTCTCTGGCGTTTCTTTTCCTCAAGTTCTCCTTGTAGGCGTAATTGTTCTACCGCCAACTTTTTCTCGGCCAGTTTTAGCTCTCCCTCGATTTTCAGTTTTGCTAGTTCTAGTTCGTGGTTGCGGCCCCTTTCTCTGTCTGCTAGTTCCTCCGGGGATAGGCCTCCTTCTGGGGCGCTGCTCCTTACCGGGATGCTTCGTGGTTCATTTGGTGGCTCTCCCGTTTGTGCCAGGGAAGCTCCTGCCTCGACCCAGGTCTTCAATGCTCCCTGGAAATCTTCTTTCGTGCTTAATCCGGCGGTAGCGATTCCAAGGTCTTTGCAGAATTGTTTTAATTCTCTGTGCGTATAATATTCCAACTGGTCCTCTCGGAATGTCGAGCTTGTGTTGGTACCTGCGGCACCTAGGGAGGTTTCTCCTTCCATCTCTTTTCGGTAGTGCGTCAGCCGTTTACTGCACGATCTCTAGGTGTCGGCTCGGATCCCGTCGTCTGCCACCAAATGTTGGAAAGGCGTTCTCCGGGGGGCTTCGGAATGCGTTCCGGACCACCCTTTGACCCACCTCTCCCAGAGTTAGGCCGAGCAAGGGCGGGGAGGCCCTTCCTGGAAGGGTCTCGTTCCTAGGATCGCACACGCTGAGCTTGCACTATCTGACAGAGGGACACCACACAGTAGTTCTTTCGTAAGACAGTATACTTTATCGATAGTTTCAAGGGATCTTTATGATCCGAAATGCAGGTATGGAATCAGTGCCACAAGCGGCGGCGAACTCGTGATGGGGGTATGGGGGTAGCGGGACAGTCTTTGAGTTCAGTGTCTCTGCGGAGTATCCTACGCACAGCTCTCAATCCTCGAGCTGGGGGATGTTGTTTCTTTCGGCAATCGCTGCCGATTCTCCTGGAGGGGAGTGCCGCGAGTCACTCAGCAGGCACAGGTGGTTTCGGAGTCGGGGAGCCGCGACAGCGTCAGCAGGGCTCAGATGGTTCAGAGTTCGGGGAGCCGCGACAGCGTCAGCAGGGCTCAGATGGTTCAGAGTTCGGGGAGCGTTCTTCGGTTCAGGGGTCGATGGAGCCGCGACCAGGTCAGCAGGGCTCTCGTAGGTCCAGGTCTTCTCTCCCTCCCGTCCCTTCAGCACCCCTTGTTATACTCCCCCTCCTCTTTGAAGTCCGGAGTCCTCGCTGAGAGGGGTCTTGGTGCCTGGGGCCGGGGTGTCGGGATTTCCTGTCGCTCGGCCCTTTGATCTGTTCAGGTGGGTCTGGGAGGGACTCCAGACGCCCAGCAGGCGAGGCGCCCGCTCACCGGGGGCCTGGTTGCCGATCGAAACCCTCCTTGGGGAGGAGACCAGAGGTGTGACAGGGACGGTGTCTCCTGGTCTGGCTTGGGGGCTTCTCGCTCTCTCGGCCGGGCATGCGTGGTAGGGTCTTGGGTGTTGCTGGGGCCCGGGCCGGCCATCGGGTTGTTGGGCCATGGTGGCCGGAAGTCTGTGACATCGGGGATCAGGTGCGGTTGCAGGGTGGCTGGCTGGTCGGGAGGGCCCACGCCACGAGGCCGGTCTCACACCCTCACCCTGCACTCACAGTGATCACACTGCACTCACCATGCACTCAAGCCATTCTCCCTTCTCTTACCCTGCACTTACATGAGCACACCGCCCACCTTGCACTCCCAGCAACCGTACTGCACTCATGCCCCTCGCCATGAACTCATGCCTTTCTCCCTCCACTTACCCTGTGGTCACAAGAGCACACTGCTCACTCTGCACTCACGCCATTCTCCCTTTTCATACCCTGCACTCACATGAGCACCCCGCCCACCTTGTACTCCCAGTAACTGTACTGCACTCATGCCCCGCGGCATGAACTCACTCCTTTCTCCCTCCACTTACCCTGTGGTCACAAGAGCACACTGCTCACTCTGCACTCACGCCATTCTCCCTTCTCTTACCCTGCACTCACATAAGCACACCGCCCACCTTGCACTCCCAGCAACTGTACTGCACTCATGCCCCGCAGCATGAACTCACTCCTTTCTCCCTCCACTTACCCTGTGGTCACAAGAGCAGACCGCTCACCCTGCACTCACAGTGATCACACTGCACTCACACTGCTCACCGTGCACTCACGCCATTCTCCCTTCTCTTACCCTGCACTCACATGAGCACACCGCTCACCTTGCACTCCCAGAAACCGTACTGCACTCATGCCCCGCGGCATGAACTCACGCCTTTCTCCCTCCACTTACCCTGTGTTCACAAGAGCAGACCGCTCACCCTGCACTCACAGTGATCACACTGCACTCACCATGCACTCATGTTTTTTTTAACCCTGCCCTTAAACGAGCACACTGCTCACCCTGCACTCAGGTGACACTTCACTCACCTGTCACTCTCACTGCTCACTTTTTAATTTCACTCAAAAAAGCACATAATTCACAAGGCATTCATTCCTCCCACTATGCACTTTCACCTGTACCAGAACATTTATGTAATTTATTTATTTTTATTTTTATTTATTTAGTGCATTTTTATAAAGCGTGGACATTACCCGAAGGTGTCAGAGCGCTGTGCAATAGAGCTAGTTACGTTACAAGAGAAAAGTGGTACAAAATAGAACATTACAATGAAAAACAAGAGACTAAAAATTGAAGGGTACACAAACATATCACTCTCACTCACCCTACAGTCACTCCTGTCGCCCTACTCTCACACTGTCACGTCGCTCACTGTGCACTCACATAGGCACTCCTTTCACACACACGGCTCACGCTTCCCTCACATCTTCACTCACATGGGTAATGTGGGGTCGTGAAATAAAAAAAAGCCCCATGAGACCCATAATGTACAGAGAACAGAAACCTTATGGAGAGAAGTCTGAAGACAATGTGCCCTTCCTAATGCTGCACGTGTAGCAGGGACTGGAAGCAGGAAGAGGGGCGAACACTACCCAAGAAGCGCAGTAAACATGGAGTGCCATCATGCAAGTGACGTCATCCAGACTGGGACCACAATAGCTCCCCAGCGGCCGTGTCCTGGTGAAGACCCACGAGCCTCTGGCCGATTGGCCGAAACACGGACTCTGGTAAGCACTGATCGGATGTTGATGCCTAGAAACCGCCGGTCTCTGGAAGGCCCACACTGGACGCGGCCCTGCGCCTGCCCCGCGCTGCTGCTGTGTGCTCCTGCGCAGATATCGTCCGGCAATAAATATTCACAGCGCTGCAGATGGGTGTCACACAACATTCATGTTCTAGTTTAAGCAGTGATTTTTTTATTGCTACAGTCATAGATGTGATTAAACTCGTTTTCACTGTTTTATAAACATGTTGCAAATACTGTTAGTCTATGGTTATTATTCTGCTCCCAGAGGTTGTGTTCGTTTCACGGCTTCTTTGATTTGTACAAAATTTCACAATACAATTTGCGGTCATTGCTTCTGTTTCACGTTGTACTTAACAAAGAAGTTAGATAAAACATCACTAATGGAACATTGAGGCAGATGGAAGATCCGCGAACAATGGGCAGCGTCCGCCACCGTGTGGCCACTTCTGAGATTGCAGCTGCAGAAGTTCCCCTTTAATAGGCAAGTTGTTAGTAGCGAAGGCTTCCCTCAGACCTCACGACTCGTATGTATATATATGTATGTATGCATGCGTGCATGTTGGTTTTAGGAATAGTATAATTTACTATTCCCACTCCAGTTTGTGCAACAGCAGGGAAGGTGTTGGATTGTAAATCCAACACCTTCCGCCCCGTACAGCAAGTCGTTGTGACGACTTGGGCTGTAATGGTTTGCAATGTAACAACGCAGTCGTTGTAACGACCGCGTTGTAATGGCATGCAATGTATCGCATGCGATTTAAAGGCTGTTTTCCCCTATAGGCCCCTCATTTACAGCTCCTATGGAGCAGGAAAACAGAAACTAAGGCAGGTTTTTTAATGTCATTTCAGTCACTGAATGATAATCTAGTTTTCTCAGCTTTTGACCTCGAATGCTAGTGCTCGGGTTTAACTCTTTGGACTTGATGATAGAGCGAGGTTGGCAGCCACAAGCCACATGAAAGCCCGGCTCGCTATGGGCTCGAGGATCACCAGGACCACAAGCTGAGTCAGAGCCAGAGCCAGGATTCAGGCTTCAGGCTTTCAGCGACTCGTCTATCTCTACACTTTCACGAGGGGCCACACCTCACATAAAATAATGTATAAAGAAACAATTATTTGTACAAAAAATAGTGAGAAGCCCTCACGAAATCTTTTCCACAATTATCCTATCTAATGTTAAATGTTGTGAGTTTGGTGCACAGGGGGGTAGGAGCATTTCCTGCAAGAAATAGAGCCAAAAATAATCGATGGTGCTTCAAAATGAAACATTATAAACGGATGCATTATAAAACAATAATACAAGCAACAATGATCCTCAAAAGAGTAGAATGATGTACAGATAAATATAGTTCACAATCGAAACTATATTCTGGAAGTACAGCCGGACAACCGATTTAATTATTCAAATTGAAAATACATATACAATCTTCAAATTTCAATACGTGTGGGACACAGTCCTGTGTCCAGAGAGAACATTTGACATTAACAAAACAAACAAGGCATTTCAGGCAAGACAAAAAAATGGAGCTTTTTTAGATTATTCAGTGTCAAAAGCTTTTTCGAAACAGCGAATGCACTTTCTTAACACAATGGAATAACGTGCATGCTATTTAAAGGGGTCGACGACGTTTCGATCCTTTTAAGAGAATAACAGGATCATCATCAGGACTAAGATGTGTACATGCCTGATTTTGAACGAAATTGCCTGTACTCATTAAGGAAAGCCGTACATTGACGGGGGCAGCTGCGGAGGCTCGTGGGTCTGAGCCGGGCAGACTTACGCGAGGTAAATACTTTCGGTGAGCGGCCACTGGAAAATGTCAGAACGAAAGAACATCCAAATGAGAATTGCCCTTGATTGAGGCGGCGTAACAATGCAAAGGTTTGTTGGCTTCCTTCCACCAAGATATTTGGGCTCCAGGTAGCCCCAACCTCAAGCATCTCCAGTGACCAGAATATTTGTTCTCAACTCATCGTTTGCATTGTAGCCGTCATCTTTTGGTGAGCTGCTCGAGGTCCTCTTGAGACTCCAGTGCCTCCGACCTGTTGGTCCTGTTGAGGGTCACCTTTGTTTCTTTTGGGCTCCCCTGATTGCTTGGGGCCTGCCCTGACTTCCCTGATTGAGGTGAGTTCCCTGGACCTTGCTGGTCCAGACATTGCACCTTCTTTGACTTCCACGTTGTTTGCTGTTGCCAAGGCTTGTTGATGGTTATGACGGACACCGACCCCTCAACTCTCAACAACCAATGTGGTACAGCTCGTGAAAGGCTCCTGGTCTTCCTCAGCATTGCCTGGTCCTCACAGTTGCAGTGTGAAGGTCACTTCACCTTTCCTGCAACACACGACATCGGAGGGCATTCGTCTTCCAAGTCTCCTGGACACTTGCAAGTGACATAGACTCAATCCCCTCTGCTTGCAGGTACCTCTCAACTTGAATCCACCTTTGGATTTCACGGGACACTTTCTCCTTCCTCAGCAGTGGCACTTTCCTGAAGTCCTCCATTGGGTTCGACGGCTGATCCTGACACCACTTCACACCTATGCACCCGGCTTCCCAGGTGTAGGTAGCGTGGGTACTAGGGTATTCCCAGGTTGCCTGGCTTTCCAACTTTCTGTCACCGGGTTTCTTTAGGGTCCACTGGGAAGGGTCCTTTTTCTTTATAATTGCATCCACGACTTACAGGTTGATTTGTATGGAGAACTCAGTCGTGATCCCTCACTGCACACGATCTCCGTGGGAATCCTAGTCACTCACCTTGGGTCCCCGGCACTTCTACATACTCTGGGCATTGTCTCGACATGAGTCATGGTTCTTATACCACTTTCTTTATATATGATTTTGTCCCCCCCAGGGTTTACTGAGTGTTCTGTGCTATTTACATAATTTCTATGCAAAGATTTGTGTGCATTGTGCATGTGTCCGAGTAGGAGTTATCTAAACATATTATTGAGAATTATATAATAAATACATATGTTTATAAATTCCTTGTGTGGTTCTTTTTCATTTAATCTATACCTATAAGATTACATTCTGGTAAAAACAAGCTGCTTTACACTCCTTTTGGACTAAGGCTGAAGGCTGCTCTCCCCAGCTACCACTTAGAAAGATTTCTAAGGCTGTCCAAGACCTCCTAAATCACCATAAGGGTTGTCTGGACTGGTGCAGGGTGGCCATTTGCATAAGTGTACATCATATACCAGGCCAGCCTCTCACAAACGCCTACATAGCACCCCTTGCAGCCATAGTCAGAAGCCACGGACTCCTCATTGTCTCCTATGCCAATGACACCCACCTGATCCTCTCCCTCACCAACAAACCCACAACCACCAGACTCAACTCTCACAGCGGAATGAAAGCTGTAGCCACCTGGATGAAAGACAGCTGCCTCAAGCTCAACTCGGACAAGACTGACGTACTTATCCTGAGACCCTCCCCTTCAGCCTGGGATGACTCTTGGTGGCCAGCCTCTCTGGGACCCCCCCAGCCCCGAGGGACCACGCTCACAACCTCAGCATCATACTGGGCTCATTGCTCACAATAAACTGCCAAATCCTCAGCCTGCGTCCACATACTCAGTCTGCTGTGAAAGCCATTCAGATGGATTCCCACAGAATCCAGAAAGGCGGTTACCCACTCACTCATGATCACCAGCGTACTCGACGCCGGCGTCACCCAGAAACAGCTCAAGAGACTACAGAACGTCCAAAACGCCGCAGCCAGATTGATCCTCGACATCCCCCGCCGCAGCCACATCACAAATCACCTTCGACAAATCCACTGGCTCCCAGTCAACAAGAGAATCACCTTCAAGCACCTCACATATGCCTACACAGCTCTCCATGAAGAAAGACCAGCATTCCATGTACCCACCGGATAAATCTGTTCTGCCCAACTCACCCTAGTGTCCGCCCCAGGTTCCACAAGACCAGAGCCGGTGGAAGTTCATTCTCCTACCTCGCCACCCAGACATGGAACAACCTGGCCCTCCACCTTAGGCAATCAGCATCACTGACCCAGCTCAAGAAGGACCTCAAGACCTGTCTCTTCGAATGATTCCCCCCACAAGGGGGTCAGCGGCGCACCCCCCAGCTGCTTGAGACCCTCACAGGTGAGCAGCCGTGCTATACAAGCCGCTGCTTGGCTGATTGATCTAGGTGGAACATACCATTGAAAGCAGTTCCTTAGATATTGGGGGCCATTGCCCTGAAGAGATTTCAACCAATCCACGGTGCTTTAAAGTCTCTACGCTTCCGAACTGGAAGCCAGTGTAGATGACTGAGTGCAGAAGGCGCGGATTTGTATTTAGGGATGCCTAAGAGAGGGCGAACAGCCGCATTCTGTACAATTAACATTTTGTTCAAGGATTTCTTCCTGATGATTATAAACATGGCATTGCAGTAATCGTGCCTTGAAAGTACTAAGGCAAACGTCACCATTTTTCGAACCTCAGGAGGAATAAAATTAAATATTTTTCTAAGGAGTTTTAATGTGAAAAGGAGGCCGATGTAACAGCAATTACCTGTCCCTCGAAGGATAGGTAATTGTCAAAGACCACTCCAAGATTCCTTACTTTATCAACTGGAGTAGGAAATGTTGCCAATTCCTGTGGCTACCAGGCAGGGGACCAGAAAGTGGTGTTTCTTCCAAAAAGTATGACATCGGTTTTGCTAGATTAAGCTTTAAACTATTTGAGGCCATTGATTTTACCACTTGGAGCACACAGTCCTGAAAGTGCAAGGCAGTGTCATCAGGATTGCAGACTACCGATATCACAATTTGTGTATGCAGGAAAGATGAATCTGCTTTTATGGGTACCCCCACTTTTTGCATGGTGCTAAGCTGTATTATGACGAGTCTGACTGGGATCCTGCTAATCAAGACCCCGTGTATCTGCTTTCTCCCTAAATTGTTGTGTACTCAGGGCGAAGGAACCCCAGGGGTCTCACATGGGCTGAAGCATGTATTATGCCACCCATGAGAGACCATGCCAAATGGAACTACAGGCCTGCCATTCCAGCCTGTGTAAGTTATGCATGCACCACTTACTAAAGATATAGGTTTAATATATCTAAGGGACACTGCACTTAAAAACTATAAGTCCCCCTACAGCAGGCCTTTGCAATCCTGAAGGCAGCGTGCTTGGTTCTAAGTGAGTGGGTGCCCCTGCATGAGCAGAACACCCCTGCAGCCTACGGAGTCCATTCAGTGAAGCAGCCACAGACTACTCTCGGAGGCTTACCCAAGGTGAAACCGGCTCAGCTAAGGGCCACACTGAACTCAGCGGCGAGGCTCATTGTGGGATCTAGAAGATCCAACCACATTAGTCCAAATCTAAACCATCTAAATTAGCTCCTGTTTGAAGCAGGAATCCAGTTGAAGATAGCTTGCATGGCACATAAGGCCCTTCAACATAACACTCCTGTCCACTTGGCCAAAAAACTCAAATTTCTGGTGGGACGAGGTCCCTGAGAAGAAATAACTCCTTGTTGTTGGAAGCTCAGAAGTTAAGAAACAGACAACTTACAAGTAGCCCCAAGAAACCGGAACACTTTGACACCTGAAACTAGGACAAACCCCTCTAGTGCCGCCTTCAAAAACTACTCTGATGAACAGATCCAGCTACGAGTGGCCATAAAGTCGCTCTGCCTGTCTGTGTGCATGTTGTTCTACCCCTGTTCCCCCGTTCTACCAGGACCATTGGGATATTGTTTCTATATCTTTTTTTTCTGAGTTGTATACAGCACAAACTTGACCCGAAGGTATCAGGTATCGGAGGGCTTTACATGAGCACCAGTTGCGTTACATGAGGACACACATTCATTTTTGTGAGGCACAGGGAGATTAAGTGATTTGCCCAGAATCACAGGATGTTGAGCATCGTTGCCAAGACTCAAACCTGGTTCCCCAGATTTGAGGTCGACCACCCTAGCCATGAGGCCACATCCTGTGTATCTGTACCGTTATTTCTTCCTTTATATTCCTTTGCCTTATCTCATGCTTGTATGATCTGTTCACTATATGTACAGCGCTCTGATACCCTGAAGGGTCACGTTCGCACTATATAAAACTCAGAAAATAAAACAAAATACAATGAATTAAATAAAACAATAGTTTATGGGTTGACAAATCTGCTGCAGAGATGTGCTCAGCCTATGGGTCGCAGCTCCGAGGTCACAGAGGTCAGGTTCCAGTGTAGCTAGTACGGGGCTCATGAAGTTTAATCTTAACTCTTTTCATTAGCCACTTGAATGATTTTTTGTTTTGGTATTTACATAAAGCACTTTGAATGTGTTGTGCAAACAGTGTCTTGTTTTATCTGCACAAGCACTGCATAGATAAAGGTAAACAACCCCTTCAAAATCATCCAAGCGTGGAGGGCTCTGTGTTGTATGAAAAGAGCCTGAGAAAAGCTGGCAAGAATTCATCATACAGGGGAGAGAGAGAGAGAGAGAGAGAGAGAGAGAGAGAGAGAGAAGAGAGAGAGAGAGAGAGAGAGAGAAGAGAGAGAGAGAGAGAAGAGAGAGGGAGAGAGAGAGAGAAGAGAGAGAGAGAGAGAGAGAGAGAGAAGAGAGAAGCGAGAGAGAGAGAAGGAGAGAGAGGGAGAGACAGAGAGAGGAGAAAGAGGGAGAGAGAGAGAAGATAGGAGAGAGGAGAAGTGAGAGAGGGAGAGAGCGAGAGAGAGAGAGGGAGAGAGAGAGGGAGAGAGAGAGGGAGCAAGGGCTAAGGTGAGAGGGAGAGAGAGAAATAGAGAGAGGAGAGTGAGAGAGGAGAGAGGGGGAGAGAGAGACAGAGAGAGAGACAGTGAGAGAGGGGAGAGAGAAGAGAGAAGAGAGAAGCGAGAGAGAAAGAGAAAGAAAAAGAGATAGAGGGAGGGAGGGATAGAAGAGAGAAGCGAGACAGAGAAAGAGAGGGATGGAGAGAGAGAGAGACAGAGAGAGGAGAGAGAGGGAGAGAGAAAGAAGAGAGCCGAGAGAAGCAAGAGGGAGAGAGAAAGATGGAGAAAGAGAAAGATGGGGAGAGAGAGAGAGACAGAGAGAGAGCGAGAGAGGGAGAGAGAAGGAGAGAGACAGAGAGAGGAGAGAGACAGAGAGAGAGAGAGCTAGATAGAGTGGCAGAGAGAGACAGAGAGAAAGAGATAGAGAGAGAGAGGGGGGGGGAGAGAAGTCAGAAGAGAGAGACATGGAGAGAGAAGTCCGGAGATGGAGAGAGAGAGAGTAGGGGAAAGACAGAGAGAAGACAGAGAGTGAGGAAGAGAGAGAGTGAGACAGACAGAGAGAGAGAGAAACAGACAGAGAGTGAGAGAGAGAGGGAGATAGAAGTGAGAGGGAGGAAGAGAGCAGCAAGGAGCAGGAGAGAGAAGTGAGAAAGAGAGAGTGAGTCAGAGAAACAGAGCGAGATGGAGAGAGAGCTAGAGATACAGATAGAGAGGGAGTGAGAGAAAGAAGAGAGAGAGGGAGGGAGAGAGAGAGGAAGTGATAGGACGAGAGAGGGAGAGAGAGCTAGAGAGAGATCGAGAGAGAGAGAGAAGTCCGGAGAGAGAGAGAGATGGAGAGAGAAGTCCAGAAAGAGAGAGATGGAGAGAGAGAGAGTAGGGGAAAGACAGAGAGAAGACAGAGAGAGAAGACAGAGAGAGAGAAAGAGAGAGGAAGAAAGAGAGTGAGACAGAGGGAGAGAGAGAGAGAGAGAGAGAGAGAGAGAGAGAGAGGGAGAGAAACAGACAGAGTGAGAGAGAGAGGGATATAGATGTGAGAGGGAGGAAGAGAGAAGCAAGAGAGCAGGAGAGAGAAGTGAGAAAGAGAGAGTGAGTCAGAGAAACAGAGAGAGATGGAGAGAGAGCTAGAGATACAGATAGAGAGGGAGTGAGAGAAAGAAGAGAGAGAGGGAGGGAGAGAGAGAGGAAGTGATAGGACGAGAGAGGGAGAGAGAGCTAGAGAGAGATCGAGAGAGAGAGAAGTCCGGAGAGAGAGAGAGATGGAGAGAGAAGTCCAGAAAGAGAGAGATGGAGAGAGAGAGAGTAGGGGAAAGACAGAGAGAAGACAGAGAGAGAAGACAGAGAGAGAGAAAGAGAGAGGAAGAAAGAGAGTGAGACAGAGGGAGAGAGAGAGAGAGAGAGAGAGAGAGAGAGAGAGAGGGAGAGAAACAGACAGAGTGAGAGAGAGAGGGATATAGATGTGAGAGGGAGGAAGAGAGAAGCAAGAGAGCAGGAGAGAGAAGTGAGAAAGAGAGAGTGAGTCAGAGAAACAGAGAGAGATGGAGAGAGAGATAGAGAGACAGATAGAGAGGGAGAGAGAGAAAGAAAAGAGAGAGGGAGGGAGAGAGGAGAGAGAGGCAGAGGGAAAGAAAGAGAGAGAGATTGAGGTGGGAGAGAGATGGAGAGAGATAGAGAGGGAGAGCGAGCTAGAGCGAGAGGGAGAGAGAGAGAGGGGCTGTACGAGAGAGAGAGACAAAGACAAGGATAGAGAGAAGAGAGAGAGAGAGGCAGAGAGCAAGACAGAGTTAGAGAGAAAGACGGGAAGAGAGAGGCAGGGTAAGAGAGAGTGAGGCGGGAGAAAGACAGAGAGAGAGCTAGAGAGAGAGTGAGGCAGAGAGACAGGGAGAGAGAAGTGAGAGATGAAGAGAGAGCAAGCGAGAGATGGGGAGCCAGAGGGAGAGACAGACTGAGAGATGGAAGGTGAGATAGAGAAGTGTGAGGGAGGAAGAGAGAAGTAATAGAGTGGGCGAGAGAAGTGAGAGAGAGTTAGAGAAACAATGAGATATGGAGATAGAGATGGATAGAGAGAGACAGAGAGAGAGGCAGAGAGAGAGAGCGATAGACAGAAGAGAGAGAGAAAGGGGTAGAGAAGTGAGAGAGAGGGCCAGAGCAGTGAAAGCAAGAGAGAGAGAGTTAGAGAGAGAGTGGAACATACATCAGAGAGAATGTAACTTGCAGGGGAGAAAGGGAAATAGGGAGAGAGAGAGAGAGCGTGAGAAAGAGAGTAGAGTGACAGCATATGGAAAATATGTCAGGGAGACTTTGACATGCACGTTACTGGTACTAATCACAATGACATTTCCCAGCCTCAGGCCAGTTTCTACATCTGGTAAAAGAGAGAGTAAGACTGGGATACATAGAGAGAGAGGAGAGAGAAGAGTTAAAGAGGGAGAGAGACAGAGAGACAGAGAAGAGAAAGAGAGAAGAGAAAGAGAAGAAACAGAAGAGAGAGACAGAAACAGAGCTAGACAGAGATATAGAAGAGAGAAGATAGAAGAAAGGGAGAGAATGTGAGTGTGTGTGTGTGAGTGTGTATGTGTTTGTATGTGTGTGTGTATGTGTGAGTGTGCTTGTGTGTGTGGGGATTGTGTGTGTGAGAGGAGAGAGCGAGAGAGGTAGAGTGGGCGTCTGTGTATGTGTGTGTGTGCATGTGTGAGAAAGAATGTGTGCGTTTATATGAGTGTGTGAGAGAGAAAGCACGTGTGTGTGTTCATGAGTGTGTTATGTTGTGTAAGTGTGTGCGAGAGAGTGTGTGTGTATGTGTGGGTGTAGAAGTGGGTGAGCCACTGAAATCTTGAGCAAGATTCAAGCCTGACACCTGGCTCTGGCTCAGCTCTAGGTCCTCTTGTAACCTCGAACCTAGAACGAGCTGAGCTTTCACATGGCTTCTGCCTACCTGCCTTCCTCTACCCAGGATGTGGCATTACAGCCAGAGCAGCAAACCAGGTTCTAATTCCGGTGTCGGCTCAACATCCTGTGTTTCCAGGCAAATCACTTAATCTCCCTGTTAGACCTTGCATCCTTGGCGTGGTCTTCTCCTAACTTTTTGCCTTCAGCCCTACAGTTTTTGTTGACTTCGTCTTTGCTGGCCTTAGAATTCTGCGCACTTTACCACTGCTAATCAGTGCTAAAGTGCTTGTGCTCTTTCCTTAAAACATGATAACATTGATTTACACCCAATTGGCATACTTAATTTACATTTATGTCCCTAGTGAAGTGGACTACATGTGCCCAGGGCCTGTAAATTAAATGCTACTAGTGGGTCTGCTGCACTGATTTTGCCATTCACTTAAGTAGCACTTTAAACATGTCTTAGGCCTGCCATTGCAGCCTCATTGGGCCCGATTCACAGAACTAACTTAAGACAATATCCTAAACTTATTACTTTTGGTATTAACAGAAGGCATTTAGTAGTAGTAAAGTTAGGATTTTGTCTTAAGTCTGTCTTAAGACTGTCTTAAGTCTGTCCTAAGTCTGTCCTAAGTTTGTCCTAAGTCTGTCTTAAGTCTGTCCTACTACTTTTGGTATTCACAGAATTAAGACAGTTTTAAGACAAACTTAGGACAGACTTAAGACAGACTTAAGACAAACTTAGGACAGACTTAAGACAGACTTAAGACAAAATCCTAACTTTACTACTACTAAATGCCTTATGTGAATACCACAAGTAGTAAGTTTAGGATTTTGTCTTAAGTTAGTTCTGTGAATCGGACCCTGTGAGTGCAGTTTTAAACTGCCATTTTGACCTGGCAAAATACACCTTTGGCCAGGCCAAACCTTCCTTTTTAATGCAAATAAGTCACCCGTAGGGCAGGGCATGGGGAGCACAGTATGCAGGGAGTTTGATATGTCCTGGTTATGAAAAACTCTTATATTCTTTTTTCACTACTGTTAGGCCTACTTCTTCTATAGGATAACATTAGAATTACCTTATTTCATTTTATAAGTGTTATTTTCAAATGGGAACACGTCACCAGTCCATTGGTGTCTCTGGAATTGGAATATAAAATCCTAACTTATGGTAAAGACAGGTTTTAAATTAGAATTTTGAAAATGCCACTTTTAGAAAGTTGACAATTTCGAGCCTTACCCGTTTGGTGCGTGCAGCTCGTCTCTGGGTCACATGATTTGGTGTAGACGACAGTTGAGATTTGTGTATTCCTCCTGAACAGCCACACACAATGGAGACATTAGGTTTGACTGGATGGGCCATCACTTGCAGGATGTGAGGGAGGAGTTGGGCACAGTCCCACGTACACTTGAAAAGCCTGTATCTTTTCTCCACACAAGAGGCTGTGTCTTGTAACCCCTGTAGTTAGTCTGGAGCCAGGGTCAGGCAGACAGGGCATCTATTCACTTCAAAGGCATGCCTCTAGAAGCTTCTCCCCACTTCAAAGGAACAACTGTGTATAAATGCTGGACTCCAGACACCACTCCTTCAGTACACTTCTGGCCCTGTGGATACTCTGCAAGGATGAAGGGCTGCGGGGCTGCTATAAGGACTGCCACTCTGCTGAACTGCTGCCCTGAAGTAACTGCTGCCCTGCTGTGCTGACCTGCTGCCATCTTGCCTGGGGAAGAAGAACTGGACTGACAACTTCATCTTGAACCCAGGACCCAGAGTTACTCCAAGGGCTAGTCTGCTGTCCTATTGGTCTGAGCCTCAGAGACATAAAAGGCTCCCCAAACAGCTCCTGGACCCAGCTGCAGTGAGTTTTTCTTTTTGACCCCTAAGTGATACCTCTCAGGTCCTGGACCCATGGTGTGGCTCAAGGGTGCTCAAATCAAGCTTTTGGGCATGTAGCGACTGCAAATGAACACGTTCACATCAAGACCAAAGCGCTCCCACCGCAAACCAGTGCAAGGCTCTGTCAACCCGTCTCTTCATACTGCAGCAATGACCGTTCTCGGGGGACAGCCAGTGCAAAGCTCCAGCCAGCCATTCCACGTTGCCTGCCCTGCTATTCACGCCACACCGACAGCCTCCTGTGATGCTCTCCTTGCTCCCCGTAGCCCTCTCCAACGCTAACGGGACTCTTAGCAAAAAACTTGTGAATGTAAAACTTCAGCAGGTTTAATCTAGGACTGTCCCTCACCTGTGCTCCATTGTGGTTAGCCTGGAGTTTTGACTGTGACCAGGACCAGCACAACCAGATAGCCGCCGTTGGCACTTTGTGATTTTTGGCACTATTTTACACTTTATTCTTTAAAGATTCATAACTCTGGTGTGGGATTTTTTTTGTGTGGTATTTCCACTGTTTTCCTTTTTGAAGTGTTCAACAAGAACTTTACACTTCACACATTGCCTCTAAGTTAAGCCTGACAGCTCTGTGCCAAGGGACCAGGGAGTTCTGCACAGGTTAATTTGGGGTGTTATTGTGCCTCACCCTGACAAGGACTGTGGTTGCTGCCTGGCCACACTGTGATTTGATGTACACTACCATCCCATATCTATGACCAATTCAAGTTTACATTTTCCTTGATTGCCTTCTTTATGTTCCTTTAAAATTCTTCCCCTGACTGTTGTGTCTAAAGCCACACCTGCAAAGATAGAACCCGAGCTGGCCAATAAGATCTGCAAGGAGATGGGACTTCCTGCAAAGGACACCTCCAGGAAGGTGGAGTTGAGAAATGTGGGGTCGCTTGTGCCTTACCCTGACAAGGATTGTGATAACTGCTTGACCAGAGCTTACATCCTAGTCAACCACCCACCCAATGTTTCACACTCCCTCTGCCTAACACCAATGGATGTGAAAGTGTAATATGACTAATGCTCATGTAAAGTGCTCCAATACCTTTGGGTCGATTTCCTCCTATATAAAAACTGCAGAAAAATGCACAAAGACAACAGCTGTTCCATAAGGAAAGACAAATAAATACCCATTGCCTGGCTGATCTGAAAAAAGTGAAATCAGGAAACTCTGATAAATTATAAATTTCCCGCTTAAATTCTGTGATCTTAGGCAAATGTTTTATTTCAACCAAATTCTTTTTTCTTCAGTGTTGCGTATGAAAGCCCTTTCAACAATATGAGTGCAGCATACCAGTTGTGCAAACACCTATTGCGCTTGATTTAATAGTCTGTCATTTTGCTCTTTAATGATCTGGGCCATGTACAGTTCTTGCAGGATCATTGTCTTACCTTTTAGTGCACGAATGGTTCATGTTTAAAAACTATCATTTGAAATAAGTACCTCTCGGTGCAGCGCTGTAATGTGATCTATCAATGTCAAGGCTTCACATATGAGGGAAATACACTTTCTTACGTTTTGTAGTGGTTTTTCAGGTTTTATGTGATGTTTGTTGTGTGATATACACAGCAAATATTTTCAGGGCTCAGCTCATGTAGAGGGTTTAAGATCAGAACCTGACTCTTGGCTCGGCTCTGCACTCCCTGTAAATCTATTGACTTGCCCACCTCTATGTGTGTGCATGTGTGTGTGTGTGTGCAGGTGTGTGCGTGTGAGAGAGAGTGAGTGTGGGTGTGTGTGTGTGTGTGCATGTGTGAGTGTGCATATGTGTGTTGTATTTGTGTATGCGTGTGTGTGTATGTGTGGGTGCATGTGTGTGTTATCTGTGTGTGCATGTGTTTTGTCCGTGAGAGAGAGTATGGGGGCATGTATGTTTATCTGTGTGTGCATGTGTTTTTGTGTGTGAGAGTATGTGTGTGTGTAAGAGAGTGTGGGTGCTTGAGTATGTATATGCATGTGTGGATGTGTGTGTAAGTGTGGGTGTATGTGTGTGCATCAGTGATTTTAGTGGACAGGATCTGAGGGGCACAACATGACCATACTTTTTAAGTGTTCGTAAAATAGTTCCCCTACTTTTCAGGAAAAGACAACCATCCCAGGATGGTTAATTCGAAGAGTTGAAATGGTTCAGCTGCAGTGTAAGGCAGGGAGTCCCCTGTGCTGTGAAACAGAGGCTTGGGCTAACAGCTAAACAAGTGCAAGCTGCCTGAAAGAAATGTAAATTTGCTCGACTGGTCAATCTGCAAATGTAAAAGGCGCTTGGAAGCTGGTATTGCCTTTAATTGATGGATTCATTTGAAGCTTCCTTATGAAATAGATCTATTATCTTTCAGAGGTAGTGCAAGGGTGTTACCAGCTGAGCTATGTAGTGTGTGCTTTCAAGGGACAGGTCTAAAAAACATTCATTACATACAGTCTGGGTATTCCTAAAATCTAAATTTTGAAATCCGTTTTTAGGTCGAGCCGAGCGCAGCGCACATGCGCTGCCCTAGGAGAGTGCCTCTTGGAATCACTCCAGACTTTCTTAAAGCTTGTGCGTGTGGTTGTCACATTCCATTGGCCTTTGCGTGTGGCTTTCAAAAATGAAAGCACGCAAATGGCCATAGGCGGGTGCATGTCCCGCCTTTTCCCTTAGCGTTCACTCCCATGGTCTTTGGGTCTCGGGAGCGAGCAGCAGCGCGCCGGGTACCCGCTGCATTCCTGCATCCTGGATCATGTTATTCATTAACCCAGCGCGGTCGCTTTCACTTTCGCGACTGCGCTTGATTTCAGTGGATCTGGCCGGACGGCAGCGAACGCACTTCCACATAGCCGTGTCAACAGCCCGTTCCCATCAAGTTTGTAAACAGTGACTAATCTCTTGCATGTCAACGTGTTACATTTTTGGCAGTGGCCCAAAAAGTTTCTTGGTTGCGTGCCCGTGTAGTTTCAGACGTCACCGAAATCTCCACGGCCTTCGGCTGTCTGAAGTAAAACAGAAACGTTTTCCCCTTTCCACCCAAAGCTGAAGCAGCCTTTTTTGTACGTAAAGTGTTTTTCTAAGTAACTATACACGCTTTTAAGTGATACCAATTTTTGCAGATAAGTGATTTAACGCTAATCACACAATGTAGTCAAATCGTGAAGCCAGGCATAGGACTGTAACCCAAACATCAATTTCTTTTACCCATGGGGAACAGAATATCCAGGATTCTAATTTGCTGACTAAAATATGGTGAAAAAAGATAGCTGTGGACCTTGAAATAAGGAGTCCCACTCCATGGTGTGTGTTTTCTTCTCCGCTAAAACTTTTTGATTATGGTCAAATCATGCCCTTCCTGTACCTTTGTCCACTAATTAACACAGCGCGATCACTTTCACTTTCGCGACCGCGCTTGTTTCAAAGGTCGGCGCTGGCTCGAGACCTATTCGCTCCTCCTTAACCTGCAGGGTTTTATGAATAGTCAATATTATTGTGGCAATATTTTAACCTCTCTGAATAATGTCAAAGTTTTTAAGAAGGCAAGTTACAACAGCAAGTTAAACGCTCGTTAATGATTTCAGATTGTATCTAGAGGTCGGGAGTTTGAATCCAAGAAACACTAACTCGGCCTTCACTCTTCCAAGGTGGGTAAAGCTGCACCATTAAATTGGTACGGTTAGCACCTGTTCTAAACAGCGCTTATAAACGCAAGGGGTGCTGCGAGGAGGCTCCAGCAGACGCATGTCATTATTAATATTATTGTTGATATGTAATAATAAGTAAGTATGCCACAGGCGTACAGAAAAGAAATACAGCATTGTTGCCACGGTTTTTAGATAATCGGATTTAAAGCCGTGTTCACAGATGCTACACTCCTGCTGGTGTAAGCGTGTTACAAACCAAAAGCACACACATTAAATTAAGTATTCCTACAATCTATACAGTTAAGCCTCCACTCTGGAATCTCTTGCAAGGTTGCCTGCGTTGGGCCTGCTGCCCGAGATGGTTATGCTTCGATGGCTCACAGGTATGTGAACTTTTGACCTCAACGGCTAATATGTTCGTAAATCAGCACTGCGCCGCAGCACGCACGTCGCCTTCCCCTTGCCTTTTTGGAGGATGTTTTCAGTTATTAAAGTCATTAAAGTTCACATTTCATGTTTTGCTACATCTCTCTTAAAATTTACCTTCACAAGAGCAATCCCCCACACCCGACTATTTTTCCTATGGGAAAAGTTCCCCTTGCAAAACACTTTCCCTAACATTCACTGAAAAACACCCTACAGTAAGAATATCCTACCCTATAAAACAAACCTTAGGGTAACTTAAGGACACCTTAGGGTAACCGTGCGCTGTATAAGTTTCTCTAACATAACATAACATAATAAAGCTCCCTTTAGAATCGACCCTCTTAGAGCACACCACCCTTAAACAGTCCTTCTATCCCTACAACACCCATAAGACAATTTATCCTAAATGAACGTCCTCCTATGGGAAAATCCATAAACAAACGTTCTTCTGTAGCTGCATCCTTTCCACATTCATTCTTCTGCAGGGCCACTCCCCACCAACATTTTTTATTAAAACTGTGCAACATTCTGCACACAAGACACACTACTACACAAAATAGCTTAAATACATTAGCAAAGCCAATGGCTCTGGCAAAATACTTATAAGTTCCCTAAGGCAAGACCTATTGGCTTTGCCAATGCTTGTTTTATCTTGAAACATGTTGTGTTTTTTGCAGAAACCTATCTTATGAATTATAATGTGTGTAATGGAAATTTAAAATAATGACTTGCATATTCACAGTGCTTTCTGTCCCAGACTGGGACCTTGTAGCACTAAAGATACACAAGCCACTGTTCTCCACTGCCCCAATAGGATTCCGTTCTATGGTTCTCTGGTGCAGTGTATTAACTAATAGAGGTTACATAATGTACAATAGTATATTTCCCACTGATGAACATAACTTGCATGTATTTTTCACTTAAGCTGTGTGTTCTTTGATATGTACTTACATGAAGGTAAAAGCCCCAAAAAAGTTACAGAATATTTAGTTTTTTTAGCCACGCCTTTGATCCCGCGCCCACGCTCACTCACCTCGCCTCCATTGAGCCTAGTTTCACAGTTCCCATACTTTTTTCAATGCACTTCGCCCACTGCAGTGCATGTGTTTTGTATATGTATGTGTGCATGCATGTTAAGGGAGTTTGAGTGTGTGTGTGTGTGTGTGTGTTTAAGCACACATGACTTTGGGCGGTCTCTTACTTTTCATGTCGTCCAGGTCGGCACTGGCCAGCATCTGCGCCTCGGCTTCGTCGGTGGGCACGCGTTGGTACACCGGGCTCTCCAGGGCCAGCATGCTGCCCATGCAGACCCTCTCCTTCAGGTCATACCTGACCACGCGGCTCGAGGTCTTCCGCTGGTCCCAGCCTCCTGGGGTGTCATCTGGACTGGAGACAAAGATGCAGCGCATGAGAGGCATTGTACACAACATACTAACACACATGCTGATCACATGCAAGTCTTCAAATCATACCTACATGTGTGCAGTGAAGGAACACATTTGCCACCACAATCACACTCTTAAAGCCTTATCCTCTGCACCCAGTGCCTTCTGCTTGCGGAGTGTTTGTATAGGGTGGGCACCCTCAGCAGTTCTCCCATAGTGTCTACCTGGGTAGGGCACCTCCAGCCGTCTCCCATAGTATCGGTATTGGGTGGGCACTCCTAGTGGTCCTCCCATGGGGGCCGATTCACAGAACTAATCTGAGACAAAATCCTAAACTTACTGCTTTTGGTATTCACAGAAGGCATTTAGTAGTAGTAAAGTTAGGACTCCTAACTCTACTACTACTGAATGCCTTCTGTGAATACCAAAAGTAGTAAGTTTAGGATTTTGTCTCAGATTCGTTCTGTGAATCGGCCCCATAGTGTCTGCACATGGTGTGCACCCCAGCGGTTCACCCATAGTGATAGCACGGAGTGTGCACCCTCTATACTCCCCCCCCCCCCTAGTGTATGCAGTGGGTGGGCACCCTCAGCAGTTCTCCCATAGTGTGTGCACGGGATGTGCACCCTCAGTAGTTCTGCCATAGTGTGTGCACGGGATGTGCACCCCCAGCAGCCCCCCAATGGTGTCTGCATGGGGTGTGCACCCTCTACGGTCCCCCTATAGCATGTTTCTGGGGTGTGGACCACCAGTGGTACTCCATAGACAGAGCAGAGTCCTGAAGCACACTGCTAGACTGTGAGAAGAGTGCGCCCCCTCGGATGACTCAATCACAGATGGTCTAGTAGGTGAAGACCCCAGTAGGGTCGGTGTCCTGAGCACACTTCCTGCCTGTGGGATTAGTGACCACCTTCGTTCGAGGACTCACTGCCTCTGATACGCTCTAAGCGTGTATGCAACACATTCTAAGTACGAAAATAGAGTACATGCAATTAAGGTTTATACATGTATTGTATAATTCTGTATAATATTCCACCGTGTTACGTAGGTCATTGCCAGAATTTTCAGAATTTAAACTATGGTTCTCTTCCTCAAAGACCAGAGAGCGGAATCCAGAGCAGATGTTACTTTATGACCAAAGCTGGTGAACCAACACTCCCAACAGTCTTTAAATACAATGGAGACCTGTGTGGACGTAAACCACACAGACACCAGGTCATCGAACTGGTACCCAGTGAGCTTGTGGTCCACAGAAGGAGGGACGACGCACATTCAAAAGAAGGAACTATGGCTTTTCGGTGCCACTTGTACCCAGAAGGTCAATAGGTAGCACTCTGCCGACTCCATGGCCCCAACTTCCCTCCACCCTCTAGTTCACCCCGATGGTTCAATACCCCGGATGGAAGACAACCAGCCACACCTCCTGATACTAAGCCGCACACAGCCAAAGGTACACTTAGTGTGGGTCCTCGGAAAGCAGCCATGAATATGTAACAAGTTTTAATTCGGGGGTAGAAGTAAACAAGAGGAGTTTAGTAGTCCCTCTGGCTTCAAAACACAATGGAGTCACGCAGTCTGTTGACCGGCTTCTGAACTGTCTCAGAAGCGCTCCTTCAACTCAGTTAATCTCTCTTGCTACTACGTAGTGCCAAGATGTCTACGGGAGGGGTCAGGTGTGGAAAGGGTAGCTGGTCCACTGCGATGAGGGTCAAAAGGAAACAACTGGTGAATGAGGAGTAGCACAGGGGAGCCTCTCCATGGGAGGAGGCATCCCGACTGGTCCACATCGTTCAGGGTAGTACCCAGGCAATCCGGACACAGCTTCTGGTGCGTGTTGGAATGGGTCACACCAGACCCTTCCGGTCTCCAACATAAAGAGCTGCAAATTCCGTAGCTCCCTGGAAATGAGGCACAATGACCATTTCACATTGAGATGGGTTGCACCAGGCAATTCTGGTCATACACAGCAAAGAGTTGCAAATTCCGTACCTCCATGTAAATGAGGCACAAAGTACGGTGCTCAATGATACAGGTTGCACCAGTCCAGTCCGGTCACACATACACAGGCGCAAGTTCAACAGAGCCACATGAGGGAGAGTTAGGCAATACTCTGGGTACACCCTGACATCCGCAACCTGTGAATCGGACAACACACGCAATGAGCATGCAGTTGGCATGTCGCACAATAGAAATGCTGCACAATTGACGAAAGGGGCCTCAGTTTACTACCACTAGATGCGTAAGAGTGCCACTGTCCTTGCAGTACGGGAACCACACGCCTCAGATGCGGGCAAGATTTCTGGGGCTACATACTAGGCAATCCGGTCTCCAGACACAAGTCTTAAGTCCATGTTCACACCATGGTACCAGTTTGGATCTAGTAGCCGAAGTGTGCACTTGAGAGGGCACCACTCTCCAGATGGCATTGGTAGATGGTGTAGGTACCTCAGGTGAGATAATGTTTGTTCCTGAGATCTCCGGAAGTACAGTAGGCCTGCTGATGGGCCCTTGGAGATCACACTTCATGGTGCCACACTTTAAGAAGGTCCTCGGCCCAGGCCAGTCTCTATTTAGACAGTTATCCTCCATGTGCACACCCGAGTCCTCTGACAATGTGCACCACGCAGTCCCGGTTCTCCGGTCCCATGTCCCCACAAGCATATCCCACCCTTTACTGGAGTATGGCACTCGTAAATATACTGTTGTGCATCCTTGAAGTTGGGATGTTTTAGAGGGTTTACCCTTTGAGCCACAGATGTCTTCCCTAAATTGTAGGTCTGTCTGCCATGGGTCTTGGATGCAGATCTTAATTTTTAGTGGGGCCATGATCCGGCCCCTAGAGGCTAAGTGTCACAGCATCTATTTTCAATCTATACCTTTCAGGCCTCAAATGGCAAAGGTCGCCATTCATGTGAGATGCCCATGTTTCATCACTGTTGACTAGGGACTGCGCATATGTGCTCTCCCGATCCGTGGTATCCACTGAAGCCAGACACCACAGTCCCAAGACTTTTGGAGCATAGAAAATGTCAGTTTTCTGTACAGGCGAGTAAATAAAGAAGAAGGTTCCTAGCTGTATACAGTCACCTTCACGAGAACAGACCCCCGAGGAGGCAGCCGGTGACCTGACTTAAGGACTACAGATCAAAACAGTTGGATGGTCCCCGCCAAATACACACCAAGGTCCAACCTTCACGCAGGACCCCATGATAAAACAGGAGTCTGCAACAAGAAACCAGTCAGACACATCTAACAAGGCATTTACGAAGCAGCTGGCTCAATGTTACGTCCTCTGATAAAGTCACAAAAGCATGTGGAACTCAGGCCACACAGTTTCAGGTTAGGACATATAAGGACATACAACAGACAGTAACTGTTTTTCTTAACATCCATACAGTGTCCATAAAGTCAACAGCCCTGAAGAAGACCTTCCCCGAAATACAGCACAGGCCCAAACTCAAGGTCGAAACATGTAGGAACACTCATAAACGGGGCCAAGAGCTACCATAAACTGGTTCATTCTGTGCACAAAAGCTGTGCACTATGAGAGATGGGGCTCTGTAAAATCGCCTGTGCTGCAGTGGGGGACCGAGCCACTCACCTTGGAGTCCCCAGGATACCCTGCAGGCGGAAGTCGTCACCGCCAATTAAGCGCCCTGAGGCGTTTAAAAATCAAGGGAAGCCCCCGCGTCGCGGGAGCGCGCGGGGCAAGCGCCGGGCTAAGGGCGGGCCCTCTGTGGCCCTCAGAGGCCTGATGAGGCTGGGCTGGGCCTGAGACTCTGTTCCTACTAAGCTGCCGGACTTAACGTAGCCTTGCACAGTGAGACCCTTTACACTATATCGCGTTGGAACTCTGTTTATTGGCTTGTATTTGAAATTTGCTATTTCACCAGTTGATGGTGTGTAAAATCTAGTATAATTCTGTAAGCTTTATTTTGGTATTATTGTATTCTAACTACTTTTGTTAGCATGCCGAAGCAGAAGGCCCCCCCTGGGCCGCGTACCTTGGATAATTATTTGGTGCAGGTGGTGAGCAAAATAAATACTGAAAGGCGGCAGTCACTGGGTATAAGCATATCTCCACCGCCGGCAGCCCCCACCCAGTCTCTGTTAGCCCTTTCACTATTGGATGATAATAGTTGCATTAATACTAACAATATGGATGTTTCAGATGGGGAACTGCCCAAGCCTGAGCAGATTCCCCCCATTTTAGCGGATTCAGATGATTCCAATGATAATGTAGTACAACACTCTCCGGCCCCAGTAGCGCGGCTAGTTAGAGCATGTAGGAAAACTCAAAATAAAAGGGGGGGAACACGCACGGTAAGGAAACGGGCAGCCTCACCATTAAAACATTTTGACATAGATGAGGTTGCCAAACCTAATGATGTCAAAATAGATGCTGATTTAATGACGAACTTAGCGGACATTATTGACCTAAAGATCAGAGGTATTATACACCCACTTGTGTCAAAAATCGAACAACTAACTGCAGAAGTCGTTAGACTGGGCGGACTTCTTAAAAAGGCCATTGAAGAACCAGGAAGAGTAACTACCACCACAATTAGTAGTAAATGCAATACCCAGGACGTTCCCTCTATGAAGACTACAGGCAGTGGGGAGATTGTTATACCTAACTCCACAGCCCCCCAAGCGTCAACCTGTAGTGACAGTCAGAATGCCACTATTACTAAAAGTAGCGAGGGCTGAAAAGAAATAAGGAAAGGGCATGTTACTAACCTCCCGCCTGAATGTGCACCATATGTGGTAGTACTAACGAATGTACCGCCACTAGAAAATGGGGGTCACCAGGAAACACATGCCTCCTTAAAAAACAAAAGTATATCCTGGTTGAACAGGCAATGCGCTTTCCCGTTAAATTTTTCTGACTAAATCCTGACTACCAGGAGAGTTAAATGGATAGGGAGTTCTAGGAAAAGCTGAAGGGGGGATTGTGTGATTGTAAACTTCAAACATCCACAACATGTTGCCACTGTTCTCCTAAGAGCAGCGTCTCTCCCAACCTCTGATGCTAACGTATGTGCTCGATCGTTGGGTTTCTTTTACAGTTACCTTAATACTAATCATTGTGAGAACAGAGGTAATATTACCTACCCGGCTACCTATAGACCTTACCCTGGTATTCCAACTCAAAATAGATTTCATGCCTTTAGTTCTCTGGACTCTAATGATTGACTTATGCAGGGGGAGAGATGTACCCAGAGAAGGCTAAGTATTGGTGTAGATGACTGTGTTAATAAAACTATAGTCATGGCTACACGACCTATGCCCTCATTGGCCGAGGGAGAGACTGTTGTTGAGGGACATGAGGATCTGTGTAATATGGGGCAGCCTATCGGGGGGGCCTCTGTCACTGGACCTGTAACTACGAATGTTAGCAGAAGAGGCACATGTACCACAGTGGTCTGCTGGAACGTGGCTGGCTTAAAATCGAAGGGCAGAGATCCAGGCTGGAAAACTTTTATTAGCAAGTATGATATTTTATGTTTCCAAGAAACCTGGTGCAAAGGCGATGTTAATTATGAGGGATTTGTGTCCTATAACTTACCTGCACGGGGAGAGGGACCTGGTAGAGCCAAAGGGGGTCTACTTATACTTACATCGGTCCTCCGCCGGATAGTGGTAAAAAAACACATACCAGTAGGTGATCTTGTACAGATGCTTTGGATTTCTGAAGGTAAAGGCCGCAATATCCTTTTGATCAACTATTACAATAATATCTTCGACGGCACCAGGAGTAAGATAGTAACAGACCTGGCCAGTACCATTGATACTCTGAGTTTGGAATCCAATGTTGTATTTGATATTATCTGGTGTGGGGACTTTAACACCACGTTGTGCGAATTGTCACCGTTAAAGGCTTGTGGGGTTACAAATAATGCTGGATGGGATGTACTGCACTTTGGTCATGATACCTACGAGGAAACCTTGCATAAACTAATGGGTTGTCATGACCTGGAAATATTGGAATGCTGTAAGGATGGAAATGGCTTGCCCGTTCCAACATTCAAAAACTGGCGTACTGATTCTGTGATTGATCATGTGATAGTATCTTCCAGTATTATCGATTGCTTTGCACCTCCGGAAATTGAAATATCAGCTATAAGTGACCACAATATTATTATTATGGCCACCACTTTGTGGGAAGATAGTGCTATAGAGATGGGAATTACAATTGATAATGTAGAAGCTCACAGGGCCAATGGGGTAAGGCTTAGGTGGGTAGGGGAAAAAGCCTCGGAATCGATTATCTCTATAATAAAGGGGAATTTGGTAGACATTGTTTTTATTTTGGAAAATAGATTGGACCATGAGCGGGTCTTATCTTCTTTTAAAGGAATCAACACTGCCATTGATGCTAAGTTTACCGGTCGCAATAGGGGCCGTTCAAGGATCGGACCTGGTTGGTTTGACCACTGTTGTTCGGCAGCTCTAACCAGCCTCAAGCAGGCTTTAGCGAAGAAGCCCAGTGATAAAAACTTAATAATAAATTTGAGGACAGACTATAAAAACGCTCTTAAACATAGGAAGGGGGAATTGCAGCAGCAAGCCTGGGACTCACTTAACCAAGCTGCAGAATTATCTAATTGCACATTGTTCTGGGCGACGGTTAACTCACCATTTCTTAGAGAGGCCAATGTTAACTGCAAATGTCTCCAGCGAAGGGTGGATTACCCACTTTTCGATTATATTTGACTCTGGTAAAATTATTGATGCTTGTTCCTCCAGTTGGCCTATTTTGCCACTTGATATCTCTGTTAGGGAGGTCGAAAGTGGCATTCGGGCGAGTAATGGAGGGAAAGCCCAAGGCCCGGATGGGGTACCGATTGACGTTTATAAAGCTGCACCTGAAGTCTGGGGACCCTTGTTGGCCATCGTTTTTAATGCTGCTGTCTGTACTGAGCCCCCTCCAACCTGGGGGGAGTCTATTATTGTCCCAATTTAAAAAAAGGGAAGCAGGTCTGATGCAAAGAATTATCGCCCTGTTTCTCTATTGGACTCCTCTATAAAGGTCATGAGTAGAGTCATGCTTGTAAGATTGGAGGAATGGGTGGAACAGGATTGTATTCTGGCAGACAGCCAGTACGGATTTAGGAAAGGCAGGGGTACGCTTGATCAGTGTTTCAATTTAGAACTGCTGATCGGGAAGTACACTGATGCAAAACCAGGCCTTGTGTACCTGTGCTTCGCAGACCTGAGCAGCGCATTCGACATGGTAGACCACTCGATTCTGTGGCCAACCTTGCTGAAAATGGGAGCACCAGAGGGTATAATATTCTTTCTTGCCAGAATGTACGAGAAATTAAAAACTTGTGTGCGCTTTGGTAATAAGGGAGAATGTACCCCAAACTTTAGCGTCAAACGTGGTATTAGGCAGGGCTGTGTTTTAGCTCCTCTTTTATTCATTTTATTTATTAATGGAATTGATGCTATTTTAAAGAATGTTAACGCAGATGCTCCTGTGATCAATGGTGTTCCAGTGCCGGTGTTACTATACGCCGATGACGCTGTTTTGTTATCTAGAACTTCTGTGGGACTGCAGCGGCTGATGGATAGTTTTTCATCCTTTATTAAAGATAGGAAACTAGTTATTAACAAAGGAAAAACATATACCATGACCTGTGGTTCAAAGAATTTAAAACATACTAGTAAAGGTTATTTTATTGATAATGAAAAGGTGCAACAAGTGGATAAGTTCTGCTACCTAGGTATTACCTTTTCTTGTGATAAGAAGTGGATCTATGAATTTAATAATATACGTAATAAAATGGCTAGAAATGCCCACGGCATCTTCAGATTTGCCGCTACAATCGGGGAACGCAGGACCGGGGACATGCTTAAGATTTATCAGGCCAGATGTGTAACTATTGCACTGTACGGGGCAGGAGTTTGGGGCTACTGTTGTGCCCACAATTTACAGCTGGAAGAAAATCTTTTTCTCAAAAAACTTCTATGCTTGCCTACCTCGGCCTCTAATGCTCTGAGTCACCGTGAATTATCTGTTAATTACCTACTTGACTTTTTATCCCTTAGGCCTTTGATGACCTGGCGGTCCATCTGGCTGAAGGATGAGAAGTCTTTTACTAGATCTATTATTCAGGACTGTCTGCGATTAGATAAATTTGTAGCAATACCCTGGATCAAATACATTATTGTATGCTTTTCAGATATTTTTAACCTGAATATTGTAAAAGATCCTAAAGCAGTTTTATCGATCCCTAAAGCTGAATTAAAAAGGGCTTTTCTGGATTTTGCAGGGAGAAAGAGGGCAGTTGCAGACTGAACTTTGTCCACTGTTGTGTTTTACAACAGGTACCTATCTATGGAAGGATTTCCTGTCTATCTAACCTTGGTTACAAGGCCCTCGCATAAATTTGTGTTAACAAGACTCAGATTTGGAACGGCACACCACTTGGTGGCCCATCCGACTGCGAGGAAACATCCATTTGGGCCCTGTAGATGTGATGGGACCTCCACACAAAGCACACTGCACTTTATCTTGTTCTGTAAACTGTACACTAATTTTCGTATTGCTTTTCTTAAACCACTGTTTGTTAAAAATGGAATACGTACAGTCGAGCATGCAATGAAATTAATATTTAATTTGCAATCTGCGGACATCTGTTTTTATACTGCAACTTTTTTTAAACAAATGCATCAATTCCAGGAAAAGTATGTGTTTTTAACAAACTGTGTTTTTGTGTTTTAACCAATTTATTGTGATTTTTATAATATTGCCAATGTTTACTGTAACTCCCCCTTTTGTACTTCTATAATGTGTATTCTTTCGTGCTTTTATGGTCATTAATTTGAACCGAATAAAGCTTAATTGAATTGAGAGATGGAATCTAGGATCTCATCCTGTTATTAGCTCATGCCCTGACCCCCACCACAATAGGGCCAAGTAGCAGTGTCTAGCACTACATATAAGAGGACAGAAGCGGCAAAGGTCCCAATGATAATATACTGTAGGACACTAGACATGCAACTTCATGTGTTTTGTTGTATGTTTTTGGATTCATTCTTTCCAAGTATTTAAGAAGTGTTGTCATATACTTTTGCTTTGCACAAGTCTTGTCCCTTCTCATTATGTCTGTAAGTGTATAGTATGTTCCCTTAAAAAATCTTTTATTAAAAAAAGCACAAAAAATGCTATCATTTAAGAAAAAGGATTACTGATTTATTCTATGGAAAATTACAAAAAACAATATACATCGGCTGGATATACCTGAGTGTATACCCTTGTTGAAAAATCAAATAATAACACGTCAAATCAAAGAGAACAGAAGGAACAATACTTTGTTTTCTTCTCTTAAAGAGACATTTGATTGATGGTCTGGGAGGCACCCCTTTTTTGATTCTCCATGTATTGATTCCAGTCTCCACAGTCCCTAACTGCGTCACTCCCCTGTAAGATACACGCAAGTATTCTATAAGTGGCATTCCTAAGCGAGTTATGCCAAAAAGCCCTTTACCAATGAAAAGGGTTTGGCATGACGTATCCATTGATATTTAACATCATGAGGCCGCTCCACTGCAGTCCACCAATATAGTGCACAGTATTGTCAATCACAGGCAACACAGGTGTGGATGCGCACTCACAGCGGCCTACACGGGCAAGCAGCTCATGAGTTTACCCTCCGTAGATACCAATGCACACCCACCTTTCTGCAATGACAGATACGCCCATGTTTCAGAACATGGAATCAACACCATTTTTCAACATGGATAGGAAAGGCGC
Organism: Triturus cristatus; assembly: GCF_964204655.1. NCBI lineage: Eukaryota > Metazoa > Chordata > Amphibia > Caudata > Salamandridae > Triturus > Triturus cristatus. Next base: position 1,209,932,690 of record NC_140584.1, on the reverse strand, counting down.
ACGCACTTTCACACCATTATTGCGGTGGGAAAGGGCCCAAAGCCCGGACGCCACATGAGAGAATCAGCAAAACCCAGGTGGAAAAGCAAAAACATTCCAGGAACTGCTACCTGACGAGTATCAGGTCCAACATGGTTCCCCCCAGCCGAAAGTGAAAAGGTTCTATCCGGCATCCCGGTAATCCTTCTCACTAAGGCAAACGAACCTATAAAGGCAATCTGCATTGGAGTGGTCGACCACCTCAACTGTTTTTGATTCTCATCCCTCATCTCCATTATCCACCTGAGGGGTCGATGGTCCGTTTGAACCAAGAAGTGAGTGGCAAACAAATACAGCAACTTTTTCACAGCCCAGAGAACGATGAAGGCGTCTGTGCTTTACCACGGCTCCTGTGGGAGTAACCTCCAGGAGATGAAGGCTACCGGCTGGTCTAAGCCCTCCTCATTCGGTTGAGACATTACCACCCCAATACCATGCTCAGTGGTGTCCGTCTGAACAATGAACTCCCGGGGGATGTCCGGGGCCTGGAGCACAGGCACTGTACATATAAACTGTTTGAGGAAGTCAAATGCCGTTTGGCAGGCCTGGGTCCAGATTACATTTCTGGGTTGCTTCTTTGAAGTCAGCTCCGTCAAGAGGATCATGATGATAACATATCCCTTGATAAACCTCCGGTAGTTCCCAGCAAGGCCCATGAAGACCACGTTTCGGTTTTGGGGAACTCCTAGGCCAGGATAGCTTCAACCTTGGCCTGCAGAGGTTGCACCTTACCCTGGCCCAACAGGTGTCCCACTTACACCACCGATCCTTGCCCTATATGGCGCTTACTGGCCTTGAGAGTTAGGCCTGCTTGCTGCAGGACCTGAAGTACTTCCTGGAGGTGAAAGAGATGATCGTCCCAACTGTTACTGAAGACAGCAACGTTGTTCAGATACACATCTGAGAAGGTCCCCATACCAGCAAGGACCTGGTTTACCAGGCTCTTAAAGGTGGTTGGGGGCATTCTTGAACCCAAAGGGCATGACCCTGAATTGGTAATTCCCTTCCGCAGTGAAGTGGACAGGTTTCTCCCTGGCTCCCTCAGTGAGGCTGATCTACCAATACCCAGAGGTGAGGCTGTAGGTACTTAAAGACTGTTGATCAACTCATCTGCCTGCAGACTTTGATGGGCATCCATCCGGGTCACCGAGTTCAGCCCTCTAAAGTCCACAGAGAACCTTTGTTCAGCAGTGGTGCGTATCGAGGTGGCTTTAGGCGCCAGTACCAGCGGACTGGGCCAGGGTCTGCTGGGGGGCTCTATGACCCCCAATTCAAGCATTGTAGACACTTCCACCTTGATGCTAGCTCTTACCTTATTCGAAAACCAGTAAGATTTGCGCTTGATAGGGAGGTTGTCGCCCGGATCCACCTCATGGGTGCACAGGTATCCCCAGGATAAGGGAGAACAGAGAGGGAAACTGTCCAAACACTCGGTGACAGTCCCTCGGCTGGTCAAGAGTTAGGGTGGGGGACAGGGATACTCCTTCATACGACCAATCTATCTGCTTGGAGTCAAGGAGATCAGGGAGGGTCACCCTCCTCTTTATCCTCTCCATCTGTCACCAGTAGCATGGTAGCCTCAGACCTCTCAAAAAGTGAGGTTTGAGGCGATTGAAGTGCACTACCCAGAGGGGCTATCTTGGGGTCTGGAGATCCACCAAGTAGGTGGTCTCCCCCTTCCTCTCAGTCACCTCATAGCGCATGGCCCATCAATCCTGAAGGAACCCCGGCTCTAGATCCTCCATCACCCACACTTTCTGTCCCGGTGTCAATTCCACAGAAGTGGAGTTCTTGTCATACCACTCCTTCATGACATTGTGGGTGGCTTGCTTCCACAGCCCGGCCATTTGGCTCCGGAAGGTCAGCATGTAGCTTAGTACATCCCAGGGAGTTCTCTTGGGAGAATGCTCCCAGCTTTCCTTGAGCAAACGCAGAGTTCCCCTGACTGGTTGCCCAAACAGTTCAAAGGGGCTAGACCCTACTCTCTTCTGAGAGATCTCCTGATAGGCAAACAACAGACATGGGAGGAGGACATCCCACTATTTCCTCAGAGCCTCTGGTAGGCCTCAGATCATGCCTTTTAGAATATTGTCAATCTTTCCCAAGTCTGTTAGTTTGGGGTGTGATATGGAGTGGAGAACGTATATGCCACTCCCTCCACATAGCTTGAATGTATACAGACATGAAGTTCGTGCCCCTGTCAAACATCACTTCCTTGGGGAAAACCACTGGGGTAAAAATCTCCATAAGGGCCTACGCTACCGCTGATGCGGTTGTGGTCCTCAAAGATATTACCTCTGGGTACCGTGTGGCATGATCCACCAGCACCAAGATGTATCTGTGCCATGCAATGCAGCTGTTTGTGGGTCCATAGGCCCAACTATATCGACGCCCACCTGCTCAAATGGGGAGTCAACAATTGGCAAGGTATTCAGGGGAGCTTTAATCTTCTGCCTCGTCTTGCCACTGGCCTGGCAGGCCACGCAGGTCCTCCAGAATGCATCCAAAGACACCCTGAGTCTGGGCCAATAAAAGTGAGGAGCAAGCCGGGCAAAGGTCTTGTCCCGGCCCAAATGTCTTGCCAAGGGGATGTCATGGGCCAATTCCAATAGAAAGGGCCGATAACACTGGGGACCACTAGGGCCCTGAGAGTCCCCTGCCCAGAAGCCTTAGACTCAGCGTACAGAAGGCGGTTCTACCACTATAGGTGATGAGTCCTGGATTCATCAGCAGCTGCTTAGGCCTCAGCTTGTTGCCAAAGGCCCTTGAGGGTGGGACACTCTCTGTGTGCTCTACAGAACGTTTCCCTGGTGGGGCCTCATTCCACTTGCCAACCAGCAAGCTCAAGCGGGACACCAGGGCAAGGAATGCCCTCTTTGGTGGACTTAAGGGTGGCCTCAGCCAGTTCCCCATTCATTAAACCAGAGATATGTTCCGAGGTGGGCCTCCCCTGTCCTTGTCCTCTCCCCTTCTTAGCAGCAGGGGGCTGGGCCATATTTCCAGACTCCAGCCCCATCTGGCTCCCACCTCGGATAGCTATGAGCCTTGTGGTAGCAGAGATCCAGTCAGGTAACCCCAACATCGCCACATGAGCCCGGAGCTCCACTTCCTTCCAGATGGTGTGCTCCAGGCCATTACCCAAGAGACCAGCCACGGCGACATTTAACAGGCCCGACACCCCCACCCCTATCCAAACGGCACCTTGGCCACTGGGAAACAACCCTCTCTTTTGTCAGCCACCACCACCGAGTGGGTGGCCTGAGGGAATATCTGCTCCGGGAAACACAGTGGACTCCTTACAATAGTAATACTGACCCCTTACTCTCTGAGCCTCTACCCCCTGCCCATTGGTGGTGACCTGTGGCCTATACCTTGCTGTATTCTCAGGCACTTGGATACAGGGAACCATCTTACTGTCACCCAGGAACATTAGAGTAACACTTCTAAACTCCCCTCCATTACCCGGAACCACCTCTTCCATCATGGCTCTGCTTGCCACCCCTGGAGCCTTTCCTCCAGCAGGTGGAGCCACAACATTTTGGACACTTGGGATCTTCCCTTGTAGTGTCCATACCCATAACATTCATATCACCTAGGGGTCTTCAGTGGTGAACTCAGGCCTGGGAAGTTGTTTTCAGGGTACCGGACTCGGAACTCAGTCTTGACCCTTTTCCCAGGGAGTGTTTCCGAGGGTGAGCAGAAGACTCCTTTTTTTGTCGCCCCCTTCTTCTTTTGAAGGGGACTCTGGCCCCACTTTTGGGAGTTGCCTCCAGCAATCTTCCTAGATACTCTGGGGCAGGCCGGGAGGTCTGCTTCCTCAGCAGGTTTCTGACAATCAATCAGCTTGCTGTCGAGCAGGTGTTGGCACAGGTCGGTGAAACAGGCCACGAGAGAGTGCTCCCTGAGGACTAAATTGGGCTGCCCATGGTTCATGGCTGTCCCTTGGGGAATGCACAGATGTGCTCCCCCAACCCTTTCGATGGAAGGTTGGACACATAGTCCCCAGCACCAGGGGTGAAAGTACACCCACTCAAGTCTGTAACAGCAGACTAGAGAGTTGTTTAGTAATACGGTGTCAATGTGCACGCACAGGCCTGCGATGGCAGGCAACACATGCAATCGCGTGCGCCATCGTTATGGGTGTGCACCTATGGCTGCCCGAAAAGCCAGGCCGCTCAGGAGCTTAATCACAATAGATGCCAGTGCGCATCCACTGGTCGGCAAGAGTGCCCCATGTTTCAGAACATTCAGTCAGAGTCACTTCCCAACATGGGTAGGAAGGGTGCTTGCACTATCACACTGCCTTCACAGTGGGAAAGTGCCCAGAGGCCACACAAGAGAATCAGCAAAGCCCAAGCGGAAAAGGCAAACAAATTTAGGAAATGCCAACTGACGAGTATCAGGTCCAACAGCATGTATGTGTGTATGTATGTATGCACATATGTATGTGTGCATGGTATGTATTTATGTATGTATGTGTATATGTATATATGCATGTGTGTATGTATGCATGATGTGTGTATGTATATATTTGCAAGTTTGTGTGCATGTATGCATGCATGTATGTGTACATGTATGCATGCATGTGTACATGTATGCAAGCATGTTTGTATGTATGTATATGTGTAGGTATGCTTGCATGTATGTATATATGTATGTATATGTGTGTATATGTGTATTGTTAGAATCCGGGTTCTCTGGTTGGCACAGGTAGGTACTTGTGACAAGCAGGGAACCTTTCCTCTAGTCAGGATAAGGGGGTACACACCTAAAATAACCCCTGCTCACCCTCTAGGTAGCTTGGCACGAGCAGACAAGGCTTATCTCAGAGCGTTATAGGTTAAGCATTTGTGAACACATACAGTAACCAAGTGACAACACTACAAATGGACACCACACAGGTTTTATATTAAAAATAAGGATTCTTATAGAGTTACCACAAGACCATTAACCGACAAAATTACACAATACGGTTACTTTAGTTGGTAGAAGTTTGCTTAGTTCTCTTAAGTTCTTAAATGCAACACTTTAAGTCAATGTACCTTTTAGATGCGACACGCAGGGCAACGAAAGTGTTGCAATGATGTTGATGCGAGGAAGTTTTTGGTGTAAAGAAATAAAGACGTGAAGATCTTCCAGATGCGTTACGCTTCTCCGATGTTGCGAGAAGACTCGACTCGATGCGTCGGCTGCAGCGGCGTCACCCTTTACGCGATGCAACGACAGCGGCCTTGGCAGCGGCACTCTTCTCCGATGTTTGCGAGACGTTTCCGCTCGATGTGATGTTGCAGCGGTGACACTCTTTTACGCGATGCGACGACAGCAGCTCCGACGGCGGCACGCTTCTCCATGGATGCGAGGCGCTTTTCTTGATGCGGTGCAATGCGACAGCTACGATGGCTGTGATGGCGACACGCTTCTTCTTCGATGCGAGACTCTTCTCTTGATGCGGTGCGGTGCGTCAGCTACGAGGGCTGCGATGGCGACACGCTTCTTCGGCGTTGCGAGACACTTCTTGGATGATGCGAGACGCTTCCGCTCGATGCGATGCTGCAGCGGCGACACACTTTGCGAGATGCGACGACAACAGCTCCGACTGCGGCACGCTTCTCCTTCTTGAGTCGCGCTTCCAGCTCCTTGCGACACGCAGTCCCACAGAAGGCCCAACAACAGCAGCAGGCACTTCCAAAGAACTTTGGGGAGCTGGGGGGTGAAGTCTGTTGTTCCTGAGACTTCAGCAGGAGGCAAGCTCTATTCCAAGCCCTTGGAGATCTTTTAAGCACAAGTTGAAATAAAGTCTTTTGCAGTCTTTCTCCTCTCCTTCAGCATCAAGGCAACCACTGCATCCCAATCCCCTTGGTCAGGGACAGTACTCCTCCTTACAGCTTTCCCAGTTCCTTCTCCACAGGCAGAGGTTCGTCTTGTCAAGCAGGATCTAATTTCTTGGGAGCAGGGTCCCAATACTTATACCCCTAATTCCTTTTTTCCTCTGGGGTAGAGGGGCCTTTGCCCAGTCCAAACCAGTTCCTGAGCACTTTGTTGACATGACTCTGACTTTCTATTCAGGGTGCAGGGCAGAGACATCAGCTGCTCCACAGGAGGTGGAGCCAGCATTGTGGTGGCAGAGCACAGCCCTATTCAGAGTCCAGGTGCACTCCTCCCACCCATCTGGATGTCAATCTCTCTATTCACCACCAGGCTACCTAGCCCTGCCCCTCTGGGTTTCCCCAGCCCTGTCACTCACACAAACCAGACAGGCAGATACACATCATAGCAGAGGCGGGCTGAAATTGTTAGGCAAGCAAATACCAACTTTCTAAAAGCGGTATTTGCAAACACAGAATATTAAAATAAACTTTACTAAAAGATGAAATGAAATGAAAACAATATTTAATAAAGCGCACTGCTGCCAAGCGGCTTCCTGGCGCTGGGGGACCTGGGTCAGAGCTCACAGAGGGAGACACAGGGAGATGTATTTTATTATTCTGAGTTCAGGCATACTAAACTCGAATTTCTACCATGTTCCCTGGGTCTGTTAGGATCATAGGATGTAACAATTCTGACAGCCCTTTCTGGCCTACGGGAACAGGTAGCCTTACAATAGTGAAAAACGAAAAGGGCTGTAATTCACTATTAGGACATGCCACACACATCAGGGCTTGTCCTACCTTATGCTTACAATGCACCCTGCCCTTGGGCCTACCATAGGGGTGACTAATATGAAGTTAAGGGAAGGTTTAGGGACTGGGAAGTGGGTGCACTTGCCCAGTCAGCATGACAGAACCAGACTGCACGCAGGTTCTGCAATAGCAGACCTTAGGCACATTTTACTAGGCCGCTTCTGTGGGTGGCACAACCAGTGCTGCAAGCCCACCAGCAGCATTTGTATTTACAAGCCCTGGTCACTCCTGGTGCACTTTACTGGGGTCTGACAGTAAACCAAATAAGCCAATCATGGAACCCAACTAACATATACATTTTAAATAGGGAGCACTTGCACTGTGGCACTGGTTGGCAGTGGCACAGTGCTCTGAGCAGCTAACACCAGCAAAACACATGAGGCACAGCAACAAAAAAGTGGAAGGGAGACTCACGCCAAGGTGCCAGGTCTAACACGTGTCCCCTCCAGATGAAGGGTGGGGAGAACTACCCTACCCCAGGGAGTTCCTCATCACTAAGGCGGAAAAATCTGGACAGACCGTCAGCGTTGGCGTGATCTGTACCAGGGCGATGTTCCACCGTGAAATCCATACCCTGTAGGGAAATGGACCACCTCAACAGCTTTGGATTCTCACCCCTCATATGCATCAACCATCTGAGGGGCCTGTGGTCTGTCTGAACCCGGAAGTGAGACCCAAACAGGTATGGTCTTAGCTTCTTCAGCGCCCAGACCACAGCAAATGCCTCACGCTCAATAGCACTCCACCTTTGTTCCCGTGGAGGTAACCTCCTTCTAAGGAAGGCTACAGGTTGATCTAGGCCCTCCTCATTAATCTGTGAAAGAACAGCCCCCACACCATGCTCTGAAGTGTCTGTCTGAATGATAAACTCTTTGAAGAAGTTGGGAGCCAAGAGCACGGGCGCCGTGCACATGGCAGCTTTCAGGGCCTGAAAAGCTTTCTTGACAGGTGTCAGTCCAAATCACTTTCCTGGGCTGCTTCCTGCAATGTTGCCATACCCCTTGACAAACCTCCTGTAGTACCTGGTGAGACCTAGGAAGGCCCCCACCTCTGTCTGGGTTTTGGGCGACTCCCAATTCAGGATGGTTTCTATCTTGGGTTGAAGGGGCGCCACCTGACCGCTCCCAACCTGGTGCCTCAAATACACCACTGAACCCTGCCCGATCTGGCCCTTACTCGACTTGATCGTGAGGCCTGCCCTCCGCAGCGCCATCAACACTTCCCAGAGGTGGCGCAGGTGTTCCTCCCAAGTGGAGCTGAACACTGCAATGTCATCCAGGTAGGCTGCACAGAACAAATCCAGCCCAGCCAACACCTGGTTGACCAACCTCTGGAAGGTGGCAGGGGCATTCTTCATCCCAAAGGACATAACCCGGAACTGGTAATGCCCATCAGGGGTGGAAAATGCTGACCTCTCTTTGGCCCCATCGGTCAAGGCGATCTGCCAATACCCAGACGTTAAATCAAACGTGCTGAGGTAGTTGGCAGCCCCTAGCCGATCTATGAGCTCATCAGCTCTGGGGATGGGGTGTGCGTCAGTCCTGGTGACCGAATTGAGTCCTCTGTAGTCCACACAGACCCGGAGTTCGGGTGTGGCTCCCGGCGCTGCAGCTTTTGGGACCAAGACCACTGGGCTGGCCCAAGGACTGCTTGAGGACTCAATTACCCCAAGGGCAAACATCTTGGAGACCTCCTCCTTGATGCAGGCCCTTACCCTGTCAGTCACCCTGTAGGTCTTGTGCCGCACAGGTGTGCTATACCCAGTGTCCACATCATGGACACACCAATTAGTGACACCGGGAATCAGGGAAAACAGGTCAGAAAATTGTCCCAGCAGCTGGCGACAATCGTTCTGTTGCTCCGGGGTCAAGGTGGAAGAGAGGATGACACCATCCACTGACCCATCTTGCTCCTTGGCTGACAGGAGGTCAGGAAGAGGCTCGGTCTCCTCCTCCATCCCAGCATCTGTCGCTAAGAGCATGCCCACTTGGGACCTCTCCAAGTGGGGCTTGAGGCGGTTGACATGAAGGACCCTTAAGGGGTTCCTTGGAGACCGCAGGTCCACCAAATAGGTAACAGGACTCTTGCGCTCCACAACCTCAAAGGGACCAGTCCACTTATCCTGGAGCGCACAAGGCTCCACGGGGGCCAAGACCCACACCTTCTGTCCAGGCTGAAGCTCTACCAGAGTGGCATTCTGGTCATACCACCGCTTCATCTCCTCCTGGCTGGCTTCCAGATTTGCCTCAGCAAGTTCCCTGAAACGCCTAGTCTGGTTCCTGAAGGCCAGCATGTAGCTATGGGGAGGTTTCCTGGGAGATTGCTCCCAGCCTTCCTTGACCAGACTTAGAGGTCCTCTCACGGGGTGGCAGTACAGAAGCTCAAAGGGGCTTAACCCTAGAGACTTCTGTGGCACCTCACGGTACGCAAAGAGAAGGCATGGCAAGAGGACGTCCCACTTACGCCTCATGGGTTCTTCCAGACCCATTATCATGCCCTTCAGGGTTCGGTTGAATCTCTCAACCAACCCGTTGCCTTGGGGGTGGTAAGGTGTGGTGAATTTGTAGGTTACACCACACTCTTGCCAAAGGGATTTCATATACTTGGATATGAAATTGGTACGCCGGTCAGACACCACCTCTAGAGGGAATCCCACTCAGGAGAAAATCCCCTTCAGCGCACGTCCCACCACGGGGGCCGTCACTGTCCTCAGAGGGATGGCTTCCGGGTTCCGGGTGGCATGGTCCACCAGGACCAGGATGAACCTATTGCCCATGGCTGTCCTGGGGTCCAGTGGCCCTACAATGTCAATCCCCACTCGCTGGAATGGGGTACCGACCACAGGGAATGGCTGGAGTGGAGCCTTCTGCTTCCTTCCACTCTTTCCACTTGCCTGGCAAGTCTGGCAGGTCCTGCAGTGAGTGTCTGAACTACTGCGCATTTGGGGCCAAAAGAAATGGGTGACAAGCCTTTCAAAGGTCTTGTCCTGCCCCAAATGTCCTGCCAATGGCACATCGTGAGCCAGCCCCAGTAGGAAGGCTCTGAAGCGCTGGGGTACCACCAGCACATGGGCTGACCCAGGCTCAGCAACCTTAGGCTCAGAATACAGGAGGTCGTTCTCCCAGTAAATAAAATGTGTTCCAGACTGATCACCGTTGGCCTGGTCTGCAGCCTGCTGCCGCATACCCACGAGAGAAGGGCATTCTTTTTGCTCCCTGCAGAACTCTTCCCTGGAGGGTCCTCCTTCTTGCTGCCAATGGGTCAGCTCAGGCAGGTCCCCCAGTTCAGCTATCTGTTCCCCTGTAGGTTCCAGGGCATCCCCCTCAAGGTCTGCTTCCTCCTGGACCGTGGGAACTTCAGGGGCCGGTTTCCCGCCACCCCTGTCTCTTCTCCCTAAGGCCGGTTCCTGGGCCTCCCTCTCAGGCTCCAGGTCCTCTTGAGCACCTCTACTCACTGTCATGGACCGTGTGGTGACACACGCCCAATCTGGCATACCCAACATCTCCAGGTGAGCACTCCGCTCCACCTTAGCCCAAGGTGAGCTCTCCAGATCGTTCCCTAACAGACAGTCTAGTCTACAGGCATGGCGGGCCTCACAGCTACCTGAAGAGTACCAGAGACCCCGCCCTCCCCCCCACTCAAAGGGAACGTGAGCCACAGGGCAGTGACTCTCGGTGTTGTCAGCGGCAACAATCGGATAGAATGCTCCTGGGACAACCTGCTCCTGAGACACCAGGTGGCGCTTGACAGCCGTCACACTGGCTCCTGTATCTCTCAGAGCTTCCACCCTATGGCCATTTATGGTCACCCACTGCCTGTATTTCTCAGTGTTCTCAGGCAGCTGGGTTTTGGGGACCACTTCACAGTCTCCTAGTGAGACCAGGGACATTTGTACAGAACCCCACCCACCTTGGACACCCATCTCTCCACCCAGGGCTACACTAGCCGTCTGCCGGGGGGTTGCACCAGTGGGTGCTGATTTACCAAACTGGCGACACTTGGGATCATTGGCAAAATGACCCAGCTCACCACATCTGAAACAGGTCGGGGGCCCTCTTTGAACAGGGGTACCTGTCGGGGCCCCAGTCGGTTTCTGGGGTGGGGGAGGCTGAGAACCTTTCCCTTGGTTCCCTTGGGGGATTTCTTTGGGGCCTCCTCTGGAACTCCCTCTGTTTACCCTTGTCCCCCCCGCTCTTCTGCTGGGGACCCTGCCCACTTTTGGCGGAGTCTCCCACGGGACCCTTGTGGAACCTGGTACTGACCCAGCGGTCCGCCTCCTCAGCAAGCTTCCTAGGGTTAGTCAGCCTACTATCTATCAGGTGCTGGCGTAGCTCAGGAAAACAATTACTGGACAAGTGCTCCCATGCAATTAAATCAAGAAGCCCTTGAAAATTATCAACCTTGCTACCCTTCACCCAACCATCCAGTGCTCTGCAAAAAAAAGTCACATACTCCACATACATACTGTTGGGAATCTTAGTGCAACCCCTGAACCTCTGCCTATACATTTCAGGAGTTAACCAATACCTAGCCATTAAAGCATCCTTCATATGGGGGTAAGAGTTATGCGAATCTGAGGGAAAATCTAGCAGTGTGTCCCGCCCTTCACTCAAGAACCGCCCCCACAACCCCGCTCCCCAATCCTTCTCAGGGACCCGGTGGGAGGACATGGCTACTTCGTAGGCTTTGAACCACTGCCCTATGTCATCATTTTTGAAAAATTCCTTCACTACATCTTTGGGTATGTACACTCTGGACTCTACCTGCACTGGGGGTGTGCTGCCACCAGAGGGAGTGCTTCCCAAGCCCTGGGCTTTCAACTCCAGCTCCCTCATTTTCATTTCATGCTCCATTTGGCTTTTTCTCTCTTCCATTTCCAGCCTTTTTTGTTCCATTGTCAGTTGTCCATTTAGTTTCGCCATCTCTATCTCATGAGCTCTGGTTTCCTTCCTGTCTGCCAACTCCTCTGGAGATAGACTTTTACCAGAAACACTGCTACCGGCAGGGGAAGGGGTTCTCCTTCCTCTTGGACCCACTGGCCCATCTAACTGCTCCTCTGCATTATCATCATCAGTGGCATTCCTTGCTTCTACCCAGGCCCTCAGCGCCTTGTAGAACTCTGCCTTATGTTTGCATCCAGTAGTAGAAACATTAAATTTCTTGCAGAAGAATTTCAGCTGCTTGGCAGTGTAGCTATCCAATTTCTCTTCTTCCCATTCAAATTCAGTATTAACAGAGACTATGGATGCTGCTTTCTCCACCATGGTTAAGCTTGGCAGTACTCAAAAATAGAAAGTCCCAAAAAGAAATCTATCAACAAGTATTGGTTGCGTTAAGGTCTGCACTCACTAAGTATTGTTCACTAATCACTGTACATGAGTCACAAATGCAAGTCCAGAATCCTCACCGCTGACCACCAATGTTAGAATCCGGGTTCTCTGGTTGGCACAGGTAGGTACTTGTAACAAGCAGGGAACCTTTCCTCTAGTCAGGATAAGGGGGTACACACCTAAAATAACCCCTGCTCACCCTCTAGGTAGCTTGGCGCGAGCAGACAAGGCTTATCTCAGAGCGTTATAGGTTAAGCATTTGTAAACACATACAGTAACCAAGTGACAACACTACAAATGGACACCACACAAGTTTTATATTAAAAATAAGGATTCTTTATATAGAGTTACCACAAGACCATTAAACGACAAAATTACACAATACGGTTACTTTAGTTGGTAGAAGTTTGCTTAGTTCTCTTAAGTTCTTAAATGCAACACTTTAAGTCAATGTACCTTTTAGATTTGACACGCAGGGCAACAAAAGTGTTGCAATGATGTTGATGCGATGAAGTTTTTGGTGCAAAGAAATAAAGACGTGAACATCTTCCAGATGCGTTACGCTTCTCCGATGTTGCGAGAAGACTCGACTCAATGCGTCGGCTGCAGCGGCGTCACCCTTTATGCGATGCAACGACAGCGGCCTTGGCAGCGGCACTCTTCTCCGATGTTTGCGAGACGTTTCCGCTCGATGCGATGTTGCAGCGGCGACACCCCTTTACGCGATGCGATGACAGCAGCTCCGATGGCGGCACGCTTCTCCGTGGATGCGAGGCGCTTTTCTTGATGCGGTGCAATGTGACAGCTACGATGGCTGCGATGGCGACACACTTCTTCTTCGATGCGAGACTCTTCTCTTGATGTGGTGCGATGCGTCAGCTACGAGGGCTGCGAAGGCGACACGCTTCTTCGGCGTTGCGAGACACTTCTTGGATGATGCGAGACGCTTCCGCTCGATGCGATGCTGCAGCGGCGACACACTTTGCGAGATGCGACGACAACAGCTCCGACGGCGGCACACTTCTCCTACTTGAGTCGCGCTTCCAGCTCCTTGCGACACGCAGTCCCTCAGAAGGCCCAACAACAGCAGCAGGCACTTCCTGTCATGATTCACCTCGGTTTGACTCCTCGGGATGACGCTGATGCTATAGAGGGGTCCCCCTCCCATCCGTCCCCAACCCGGATTCGTATAACAGACCCTCGGGCTCGGGAGACAGGTGGGCGAGGGAAGGAAGGGAGGAGACAGCTGGGAGAGATACCTGAAATGAAAGAAGGAGAAAGATTAGGGACGATTCCTTCTTTCTTTTGGCTGAATGAAGGTGCTGCGTTGCCTTCCGAATATACCTGTCTCTCTCTTCCCTTGACGGTGGAATGGGGTTCAGTTGAGTCTTAGTTGAGTCTTAGCCCAAAGAAGGATCTGCCACTTTGCCTCGTCGCGCAGGGGTTGCAGAAGCGGCGATATCCCGTTTCCAGTGTTTTTCGCCCCAATACTCCTGACGAGCCTTGTTCGCGTTAGTGCTGCTCTAGGCCCAGGAATCCGTGGGGCCGGAGAGCACCAAGCTGGGAGGCGGTTCACTAGTATGGAGCAGGATCCGGGGTTCCAGTGACAGCCCACGGCGCTTCTACTCAAGCCCAGGTATCCGTGGGGCTGAGGAGCGCAGGAGTTGCAGCTGTCGCACAGAGGCAGGTAAGGTAACTTAGTGAGGGGTTCTTGGGCCGCTTACAGCGCTTCTCCGTCAAGCCCAGGCATCCGTGGGGCTGAGGAGCGTTGCTGTAGCGGGTCTTGAGGGCGAGCAGAACGGAAGGAAACCTGGGGGAGGCGTGTTCCTTTCCGTAACCGGGTACGGTGTAGCTACCTCTCCGCAGCAGCGAGGGGTAGAGAGCGAGGCAGTCGGAGAATGAGGGCGGACCCTCCGGTGGCTGGAACCCGGCACACCACGGGCGCCTCTGGCAGGGAGTGGGGTATTCGTAGCTTCACTCTCCCGGTTCGCCGCCGTCAGCTGTGGACGTGGTATCAATCGTCTTCCGATTCCGTGGTGATTCGTGCAGGTATCCTCGGCAGGGAGCACGGGCATAAATCGCTAGGCAAAGGTTCAAGGAATATCTCCGCGGAGGACTTCGCAGAGCAGCCAGGGAGCCGTTGATCGTCAACAAGTCAGTTTCGTAATCATTGGCACCGCCCCCGGCTTGTGTTCGTCTTTTATGTCGGCAGCTCCTGGCACTCGGTGGGAACCTGGTCGCGGTGCCTTCTGGGAACCGTAGTGTGTTCCGCTCTTGGTGGTTGCCGGATTGTGCGTGGCTTCTCCAGCCCGCCTGCGCGATCATGACACTTCCAAAGAACTTTGGGGAGCTGGGGGTGAAGTCTGTTGTTCCTGAGACTTCAGCAGGAGGCAAGCTCTATTCCAAGCCCTTGGAGATCTTTTAAGTACAAGTTTAAATAAAGTCTTTTGCAGTCTTTCTCCTCTCCTTCAGCAGCAAGGCAACCACTGCAGGCCAATGCCCCTGGTCAGGGACAGTACTCCTCCTTACAGCTTTCCCAGTTCCTTCTCCTCAGGCAGAGGTTCTTCTTGTCAAGCAGGATCTAATTTCTTCGGAGCAGGGTCCCAATACTTATACCCCTAATTCCTTTGTTCCTCTGGGGTAGAGTGGTCTTTGCCCAGTCCAAACCAGTTCCTGAGCACTTTGTTGACATGACTCTGACTTTCTATTCAGGGTGCAGGGCAGAGACATCAGCCGCTCCACAGGAGGTGGAGTCAGCATTGTGGTGGCAGAGCACAGCCCTATTCAGAGTCCAGGTGCACTCCTCCCACCCATCTGGATGTCAATCTCTCTATTCACCACCAGGCTACCTAGCCCTGCCCCTCTGGGTTTCCCCAGCCCTGTCACTCACACAAACCAGACAGGCAGATACACATCATAGCAGAGGCGGGCTGAAATGGTTAAGCAAGCAAATACCAACTTTCTAAAAGTGGTATTTGCAAACACAGAATAATAAAATAAACTTTACTAAAAGATGTATTTTATTATTCTGAGTTCAGGCATACTAAACTCGAATTTCTACCATGTTCCCTGGGTCTGTTAGGATCATAGGATGTAACAATTCTGACAGCCCATTCTGGCCTATGGGAACAGGTAGACCTACAATAGTGAAAAACGAAAAGGGCTGTAATTCACTATTAGGACATGCCACACACATCAGGGCTTGTCCTACCTTATGCTTACAATGCACCCTGCCCTTGGGCCTACCATAGGGGTGACTAATATGAAGTTAAGGGAAGGTTTAGGTACTGGGAAGTGGGTGCACTTGCCCAGTCAGCATGACAGTACCAGACTGCACGCAGGTTCTGCAATGGCAGACCTTAGGCACATTTTACTAGGCCGGTTCTGTGGGTGGCACAACCAGTGCTGCAAGCCCACCAGCAGCATTTGTATTTACAAGCCCTGGGCACTCCTGGTGCACTTTACTGGGGTCTGACAGTAAACCAAATAAGCCAATCATGGAATCCAACTAACATATACATTTTAAATAGGGAGCACTTGCACTGTGGCACTGGTTGGCAGTGGCACAGTGCTCTGAGCAGCCAACACCATAAAAACACATGAGGCACAGCGACAAAAAAGTGGAAGGGAGACTCACGCCAAGGTGCCAGGTCTAACATGTATGCATGTATGTGTAAGTATGCATGTAGGTATATGTGCATGTATGCATGCATGTGTGTATGTGTATGTATTTGTGCATGTATGTGTGTATGTGTGCATGTGTGCATGTATGTATGCATGTATGTATGTGTGCATGTATACAATGATATTTGTAGAGCGCAAACCCAGCTATAGCTCAAGAGTCATTGCAGTGAACACAGCCTTAGAACATTTTATATCAACATTGTGGAACTGGTTGGTTTTACATTTCTAGGGGATCTCAACTTTGAAATGTTTTGCTGATAAGGACACTTTTTTTTTAATTGTTTTAAATCAAATGACCATTCCCAGATCACCTAGGATAAACACCGGGCTCCTGCGCACAGGCGGCTGGCACTGTTGTGTGCTGATCACCGTCTTCAGATGTTAGATCCTCACTCACTCACTCACCCACTCACTCAATGCTTGACTAGTATGACTGCAGACCAGCAACGGGCTGCGGGTGGGAGAGAGCTGAAGAACATACCTTCTTTCAGGGTCCTGAGGACTGGAATCAACTGGTGGATAGTCTGGAGTCTCACATTCTGGCCGATGAAGACTCTCCGAAGGTGGAAACATCAACGACTCTTCATCACCTCCAATGGAAAACTAGAGGATCCAAGAAGAACCAGTTAGACAAAAGCCAGTCTGCTGTAAAGCCCACCCCTCCTGTTCCCAGCCTAGCACTTTGAGTACACAAGAGTCACTTCATTGAGAAACCAAGACTTCCCCATCCACTGCACATGACGTCATGTCATTTACCTAAACCTACACCATACAGATCGCCCAGCATCATCTGCACTCATGAATGTCACATCAGTATGTGTGAGTGCAACCCAATAATGCTCACCACAAGAACACACTCATGACCCTACAAAGGTTGGCAACCTCTAACACCCCGCACAGGTCACCGCTCACGGTGGCCACCACCAGGACATACTCATGACCCCACAAACATTGGCAGCCTCTCACACCGGACACAGGTCACCGCTCACGGTGGGCACAACAAGGAAAGGCTCATGACTCTACAAAAGTTGTCAGCCTTTGACACCGCACACAGGTCACAGCTCATAGTGGCCACCACAGAGACACGCTCATGACCCTGCAAAGGTATGCAGGCTCTCACATCACGTACAGGTCCCTGCTGACGTTGGCCACCCCAAGGACAAGCTCATGACCCAAAATGTTGGCAGCCTTTCATACCAAACACAGGTCACAACTTACGATGACCACCACAAGGATACATTCTTGACCATACAAAGGTTGGCAGCCTCTCACACCGCACATAGGTCACTGCTCACGGTGGCCACCACAAGGACATGCTCATGACCCTTCAAAGGTTGGCAGCCTCTCACACCACACATAGGTCGCCACTCATGGTGGCCACCACAAGTACACGCTCATGACCCTACAAAGGTTGGCTGCCTCTCACACCACCCACAGGTCACTGCTTATGGTGGCTACCACATGGACATGCTCATGACCCTACAAAGGTTGGCAGCCTCTCACACTACATACAGGTCACTGTTCATGGTGGCCACGGCAAGAACATGCTCATGACCCTACAAAGGCTGGCAGCCTCTCACACCAAATACAGGTCACAACTTACGATGACTACCACAAGGACATGCTCTTGACCCTACAAAGGTTGACAGCCTCTCACACCGCACATAGGTCGACGCTCACAGTTGCCACCACAAGGACATGCTCATGACCCTACAAAGGTTGGTAGACTCTCACACCGCACATAAGTCGACACTCATGGTGGCCACCACAAGGACACGCTCTTGACCCTACAAAGGTTGGCAGGCTCTCACATCACGTACAGGTTCCTGCTGACGGTGGCCACCCCAAGGACAAGCTCATGACCAAAAACGTTGGCAGCCTCTCATACCACACACAGGTCACAACTTATGATGACCACCACAAGGACATGCTCATGACCCTACAAAAGTTGGCAGCCTCTCACACCACATACAGGTCATCGCTCATGGTGGCAACCACAAGGACATGCTCATGACCCTACAAAGGTTGGCAGCCTCTCACAACACATACAGGTCACAACTTATGATGACCACCACAAGGACACGCTCTTGACCCTACAAAGGTTGGCAGCCTCTCACACCACACATAGGTCGACACTCATGGTGGCCACCACAAGGACACGCTCTTGACCCTACAAAGGTTGGCAGGCTCTCACATCACGTACAGGTCTCTGCTGACGGTGGCCACCCCAAGGACAAGCTCATGACCAAAAACGTTGGCAGCCTCTCATACCACACACAGGTCACAACTTATGATGACCACCACAAGGACATGCTCATGACCCTACAAAAGTTGGCAGCCTCTCACACCACATACAGGTCATCGCTCATGGTGGCAACCACAAGGACATGCTCATGACCCTACAAAGGTTGGCAGCCTCTCACAACACATACAGGTCACAACTTATGATGACCACCACAAGGACACGCTCTTGACCCTACAAAGGTTGGCAGCCTCTCACACCACACATAGGTCGACACTCATGGTGGCCACCACAAGGACACGCTCTTGACCCTACAAAGGTTGGCAGGCTCTCACATCACGTACAGGTCTCTGCTGACGGTGGCCACCCCAAGGACAAGCTCATGACCCAAAACGTTGGCAGCCTCTCATACCACACACAGGTCACAACTTACGATGACCACCACAAGGACACACTCTTGACCTTACAAAGGTTGGCAGCCTTTCACACCACATACAGGTCATCCCTCAGGGTGGCCACCACAAGGATATGCTCATGACCCTACAAAGGTTGGCAGCCTCTCACACCACATACAAGTCATCGCTCATGGTGGCCACCACAAGGACATGCTTATGACCCTACAAAGGTTGGCAGGCTCTCACACCACATACAAGTCATCGCTCATGGTGGCCACCACAAGGACATGCTTATGACCCTACAAAGGTTGGCAGGCTCTCACACCACATACAGGTCACCGCTCACGGTGGCCACCACAAGTACATTCTCATGACCCTACATAAACTGGCAGCCTCTCACACCACCCACAGGTCACCACTCACGGTGGCCACCACAAGTACACGCTCATAACCCTAAATAGACAGGCAGCCTCTCACACTGCGCATAGGTCACTGTTCACGGTGGCCACCACATCAAAGTCATTTTGAACCTTTCCCAGCTCAGCTTTACCCAAGAATCCGAAAGGACCTTCAAATCTCAATTTATGGCCACTCTCAAGGACACAGGAAGCACAAGGCCTCCCCTCCTTGCTCCCACCACCCTAGGACCGGAGAACAGCAGCTCCAGGCTGGGGACACCAGAGCAACTGAGAGCTTCAAGATGTTCAATGACGGGACAATAGTAGCAGCTCCAGAGAGCTGGGGACGCAGCAGCTGTTTGATAGTAATAGGGGTATTGGAAAATATATTGTGGCGATTCGCAGTCCTACTGTCGGGTCCAGGGGACAAAGACTGACCAAAGGCCTCAGGATCTGCCCATAAGCTAAACTCACAATAGTTAAAGTGTTTCCCTCTGTCCAATGCCCTCTCTTCAAAGCTGAGGATGGTGCAAAGTGGGGTAGAGGCCATAGAGACTGGGATCTGGACACCACCAGAGGGCATGTGCATCATGACTGAGACCAAGCATAGTCGGGTAGGGTCCAAAGGGACTGGGACCAGGGCTTGGCAAAAAGGCACATCCATCATGGTTTATACCATGTACGATGGGGTAGGGGCCATAGAAACTGGGACCAAGGAATGGCCAAAGGGCACCCCCATCATGGTTGAGACCGTGCACAGTGGGGTAGGGGTCATAGGGTCTGGGATCTGGGCACGTATCTAGTGTGTTGTGCATGGCTGCGACCCTGCACAGTCGGGTCGGTGCTTGATAAATCAGCCGGGGGGGATGAAAAAGCAGGGTACAAGCCATGGACCTAACCCATGCACAGTGGGGACTGGATTTAGGGCATGGCTGATGAGCAGGCCTGTATGACGCGAGAATATCGAATTGGAAATGTCGACTTAACACAAATATCGAGTTGGAAATATTGTGACACAGAAATATCGACAGCAAGAATATCGTGTTCAAGAATACCAACTTTAAGTTAGAAATATCATTTTTTAAAATATCAAAGTCATTAATATTGTTTACAAAAATATAATTGTTTAAAATATCGATTTTTTTTAACTAGTGTTATGTATTTTACTATGTATTTTAAATGCATGTGATCTATTTTTTTTGTATAAGCATTGTTTTTGTTTTTCAATATATGTGTCAAATTTTTTGTAGTTATCAATTGTATCTTAATTAAATTTTGAGTTTTTTAGTTCCGTTGCGGGTTGTGGGTTTATAGGAGAATAGGGTGGGAAGTAATTTCATTATAATAAATTAATATTTTTTTTTTATTTAGCAATATTTATTTAATTTAGATTTTATATTGTTAATTGTGGGAAGCCATTTATTATTACTTAATTATTAATTGGTTGTTAATAATATAAAATAATGAATTGGTAATTAATTATGGTATTCGTATTATTTTTTTAGGAGCGGGTTGTGGGGTTTATAGGGGTAAAGGTTGGGAAGTAATTTAATTATCCTAAATTTAAAAAATATATATATGTATTAATATTTATTTAATTTAGATTTTATAGTGTTAATTGTAGGAAGTAATTTATTATTGCGTAATTATTAATTGTTTTTTAATTGTTAATAATTAATTGGTAATTAATTATCTTAATTGTGACTTTTTTTAGGAGCGATTTGTGGGTTTTATAGAGGTAAAGGTTGGGAAGTAAATTATTTTGAATTAATTAATAATTATATGTTCATTAATGCTAATTAATTATTCAAAATGTAAATATGGCAATTGTGTAATTAATTTTAGATGTGAGTTGGGGGGTTTATATTGGGAAAAGGTGGAAAGTAAATTATATTTTAAAATTCATTATGGCAATTGTGTAATGATTTTTAGGTGTGGGTTGTGGGGTTCATATGGGTAGAGGGAAGAAAGTAATTTATGTTCAATTAATTAGTAATTAGTTGATCATTAATATTAATTCATCAATTGATAATTAATTAGGGTAATTGTTCATTTATTTGTGTGTGAGTTTTGGTTTAATAGTGGTAACGTTTGAGGAGTAAATACATTTTTATCTGTTTTCATTTGTTTTTTCAATAAAAAATAATTCTCTAATTGATAGTTAATTATGTTAATTATGGAGGTACACATTTTTTTTTAAATTTAGATGTGTGTTGCGAATTGTGCAGTGTTATAGGGCAGGGGAAAAAACGATTAAATCATTTCTAATCAAAAATTGTTATTTGTTTGAAAAATATTTTAAAATGTATTTAATATAATATTCATAGGTATTTGTCATAACTATTTAACATTATAAAATGTTTTATTTTTTAGATTTTTTAAATACTTTTATATATTTTAATTTTTTTTATATTTTGTGTTGGTTATATTTTGTTTGTTTTTAATTTTGAACTACCTGGAATGGGAACATTAATTTTTATCCCTCCGATATCCAACACTTTCCCTATTGTTGCACTAACTGGAGTGGGAACAGTATTTTTTACCCCTCCACTATCCAACACTTTCTGTAGCGTTACACCCACTGTAGTGGGAATAGAATTTTCTACCCCTCCACTATCCAACACCTTCTCTACTGTTGCACTAACTGGAGTGGAAATAGTAATTTTTACCCTCCGCTATCCAACACTTTCCCTACTGTTACACTAGCTGGAGTGGGAATGGTCATTTTTATTTCTCTGCTATCCAACACTTTCACCACTATTGCACTCACTGGAGTGGGAATAGTACTTTTTACCCCTCCACTATCCAACACTTTCTCTACTGTTGTACTCACTTGAGAGGAAATATTAATTTTTACCCCTCCGCTAGCCAACACTTTCCCTATTGTTGCACTCACTGGAGTGGGAATAGTATTTTTTACCCTTCCGCTATCCAACATTTTCCCTACTGTTGGAGTCAGACTTGTCGAGTGGTGCACCGCTCGTTATTGAGAAAAGTGGTAGTCAATTAGTCAATGAGTCTTGAATAATTCTTTATTTTCAAAAAATTGCCAGCCAACGCGTTTCGTTCATGAAAATGAACTTCTTCAGGGCATGAGTTTTCATTCCTGGTTGAGGAAAACAGTAGTGTAGGGTGGTAGTCCGGGCTACACAGGCCGCCTTGGTAAGGCTCAATACCAAGCCCTACTCTCAGATATAGCGCACACCGGCCCTTACCAAGATCTTACAATGCTCCGCAACCAGGATTTAAAGCACTATGTTCAGCGGGCCTAACTTGGTCCCTGTATCTGGCTCATGCTCCATCGCGGTCGGCCTGAACTTGTTCCCCGTTCAGCGCAACCAGATAACTGCAGTTGGCGCTTTGTGCTTCTAGGCACTTTAACACTTAAAATTGCATATCTCCTGTTCCGCTGATTTGATTTGTGTTGTTTTGAGGTGTTGTGTTTTCACTTAATTACTGTTTGAAGTGCTGCATAAAAACTTTACACACTACCTTTGAGTTACGCCTGACTGCTTCGAGGCAAACTGACAGTCAGTTATACACAGGTTAATTTGGGTTTGCTTGTGACTTCACCCTGACAAGATTTGTGGTTGCTGCTTGAGTAAGGTTTCACCCCCCTCAACCAGTAACCCGATTCCCAACTAATAGCAAGTTGTGACGTCATGAGCAGTCTATGGTAAGGGCAGAACCGGGGACTGCGTAACTTCCTTAGCTGGCAAATTTCAATGCTTTTTAGAAGTTGTGTTGTTGACACTATGGCAGAATAGGTGGGATTTTTGGTGGATAACGTTGTCCAACTGCTCTAGCACAACTCTACATGATTATTAAATACGGTAGGGAATTAATTATTTTTGGGGGTAAATTGTGTAGTTGCCCTTTCACAGTAAGGAGTACACACAAGGATATGTTGTGGTTCAGGAACACAACCTCCATATGGCAGGTTCTGTAGGGAGTCCAACAAACCTCTTCCTGTACATCCTTCCCCCATCTCTTACCCAACATTTGCAACATCTGGAAGGCCCTCAGTGTGAAATGTCACACCCACCAACCACTTAACGCCTGCAATCCTGCAACCAAACTTCTTCAGCACAGTACCTGCCACCGCTGCCCCTCCAGGGTCCACATACCACCTGCCAAACCCACAAGCAATTAACATTTATGATCATGAAGCAATAGCTCTCAAGGTTGGTACTCACAACCTCCTTGCCCTTGTCCCCATTAACTTCTCGTATGAGAGGCTACATGACCTTTTGAGATGTCTTGAAAGTACTGGTGGGGTCATATCCTAGCAGTGCTTAAGGCACACCTTCATCGTGAGCTCTGATCATGCACCAATGCTCTTGTTACCTCACTAGCATCTCTGTGCCCCAAAATCTCTAATGGTAAACGCAGTCAAGCTCCACTCTTGTGTTAAAGATTGCAGGAATTGCTGTTAGCATGAGCTAAAAGCCATTTTGTTCCTGGCAGCCATTTTAGTTAGCCATGTGCTTTCTCCCTCTTCCAGAGCCTTGCACATGCTCAGAAAAGGCCTAGCTCGTAGAATGCACCCGCTCCTAGTATGTAACTGTCAGGCTATTCTTGTTGATGTAAGGAGAAATATCTCTCCTCCCACTGTTGAGCAAGCAAATTTTGTATAGCCATATTAGGCAGTAAGTTTTCTTGTATGTGCCAGGACCTCCCCTTGGTTTTATGCTGACTATATAACCTATGCATATATAAGCCCCCTGTTCTCTGTACTCCTTAGAATGCCTCCTACAGTTGCCTGATGGTACTGTGTGACGTAGTCTCCCTCATCTGAGGTTAATAAATGCATTGTTTTTATATTGCAGCTTCTGTGCCAATCTCTTCTTTGTTCGTTTAAAGGACCAGGTGTATCAGTGAACCCCTTATAAGGTTTTTATTTCTTCACTTGGACCCCACTTGTGCATCCCGTCCCCTCTCCCCTCATGGTCTCTTCATCCGGTGAACAAACTGCCCCCCCCCTACACACTGGTGGGATACGTATGATTCCTCTGGTCTACTGACTCCCCTGTATCCAAATTGGACCCACCATTGGTTTAGCTGGAACTTCTTCCTCTGGGGTCGCAACATATTCTGGTGTCTCAGCTTCAGAGACTCCATCTTCCTCATCCTCATCCTCATCCTCCTCATTCTCTTCGCGGATGCTTGGTGTGGAGCCCAAAGACTGCAGAGTGCTCTTGTCTTTCTTTCTCTTCTTCTTCTTACGGGTCTCCTCGCGTTGAGGCACTTTCCTCCTGAACTTCATGGAGGCTGGCAGGTGGGAGGACAGGGGGTGGTGGATGTGGTGGGAGGTGTTTCGGTGACCTGAAGAAGAAGAGGGGGCAGGTGAAGCACGAGAGATGAAGGCCCATACTAGGTACATCTTCGGAAGCACTGGCACAAACAGGAAGTTACATCATCTATATGGGGGGAGTAAGGGTGGTGGCATTTAAAGACCCAATGGATTTTAGTACAGTGCGGATGGTAACCACAAGAGAGATTTTGTACAAACAATTAATTTACTTTAGACTTAGAAACACAGAAGAAGAGGAAAGAAAGTTACTGTTAAGCATTTGAATAACTCAGGTTTAAACACAAAAGACACAGTGGGTGTTAAATGCAGAAGTCCATAAATGCAGTGAGGAGGGAACATCATCCAGAGAAAATCAGCAGAGGGTGCAGAACACAAGAAACATTAAAATAATTCTTCACAGACGAGGGATAGAAGTTGGAAATTGCAGGAAACTGTGTTTCGTTGCAGTACCCTCCCTCCCCCCATCATTAGTTCCCCAGCATCAGTTTCCCTAAACTGTACCCTTGTTGCACAAATGGAACCCCTTTAGGCTCCATGCCAGTCCCCAGTGAATAGTACCCCTGTTACCTAGATAATTGGAACTAAAGAGGGACCCTAAGGGCTGCAGCATGAACTGTGCCACCCTAAAGGACCTCTCACCAAGCTCGTGCAAACTGCCAATGCAGCCTGTGGGTCTTGGTGCAGAGAAAAATGAAGAGTCGACATGGAACACACCCTGGTGCTATGCATAAAAAATACTACATGTGATATAAGTTTGTCACCTCTACAGCTGGCCTTACAGCCCTAAGGCAGGAGGCACTATACCTCATGTGCGGGCATTTCTGCGTGAGTGGATGTGTCCCAGTGATATCCAAGCCACTTTTTAGGTATCACAAGCGAAAAGGGAACACATACCAAGTACATGGGCTGGACACTCGTGATTACGAGTGCCCCAGCTACATGATGGCTTCACTGTGCCTCCAGATGTTTGGTACCAAACACCTCGCCTTAATAAACCCACACTGATGCCAGTGCTGGATTTATTAATAAATGCACCCAGAAGATACCTTAGCAGCTTCCTCTCAAAACCTACTGACTACTAGTATGTTGACTGGCTGGTCTGGACCAGCTAGCCACCACAGTCGAGTTTCTGCTCCACTGAGGTGAGAGCCTTCGTTCTCGGAGGCCAGGAACAAAGCCTGCTCGGGATGGAGGGGTTTACACCTCCTCCATGCAGGATTTGCTTTCCAGGGCGGGAAGCTTCAAAGGCCTCGCCGCATTTGTTATGTGAACCTGGCCTCTCCAGATAGTGGAAATGTCCCCACTTTTTGGTAGCAACATTAGTAAGATTAGGAGGCCCACATTCGGCCACCACCATCCCTAAGGTGGACCAGCTGTTGTGGACACCACTATTTCAAAATTCTCCACCTTGTTTTGGATGCAATTAGCCTCATAGGGTCAGGGTTATGCCCACTTCCCACAGGAAGTGGTAACATTGAGGGTGTAGACACTGTAAAGGTAGTCAGCCCATTGGCTACTCCCTTTCACTCCCCTTAGCCCCCCTAAACTGAGTCTTTACGAGGTCCCTTAACCCAGGAACTCAGATTCACAGATCAAGAGAAGAAGGATGAAGAAGAGTCACTGCCTGGCGAGAACAGCAGAAGAGCTGTGGACTTTTTTGTGTGAAATCCTGCGTGCCCGCAACTCTCCCGACAACTGTAACAGAGTGACTTGTCCTGCAAGCTGGAGAACTACCACAGCCTTGGGCAGCACTACCAGCAGTTCAGAAATCATGTACAGTCTCCCTTGGAATATAGTAGCTACTCCCCTGAAGTCCACAGACACCGAAGAGCAGAGTCCAGTCCATCGCCTTGCAGCTCCCCAGCCCCACCGACCGACGCCGCAGATGACCAGGAAGAGGTGCAAGTGCTCTGGAGGGTCAGACCTGTCTCCCCACAGAGTGTGAAGACACCAGGACCCACCGGAGCCGTGCAGCACCAATCCCCACGGTACAGGACGCCATGCACCAAACACTAAGAAAGTGTAATAAGAACCAGGACTCGGGTCAAGACAGTGTCGAGAGGATATAGAAGTGCTGGGAACCCAAGGAACCACCCAAGGAAAGTAGTTAGGGACCCCACGGAGAGCGTGTGCAGTGTGGAAACACGACCTCGTGCTCCGTACAACTCTATGTGCAAGTCGTGGTTGGATTTTTTAAGATTAGGGACCCCCCCAGTGGACCCAGAAGAAACCCAATGTAAGACAGAAGGTTGGAGAGCCACCCCACCTGTAGATAACCTAGTAACCATGTTACCTACACCAGGGAAGCCGGGTGCATACGTGTGAAGTGGTGTCGGAAACCGCTGTCAAACACAATGGAGGACCGCAGGAAAGTGCTGCTGCGGAAGAAGGAAGAAGTGTCTGGTGGAATCCGAGGATGGATTCTTGATGAAAGGGACCTGTAAGCAGAGGAGATAGAGTCTATATCACTCAGAAGTGACCAGGAGACTTGGAAGACGAATGCCCAGGAAGACTCTCAAGACATGTCTCTTCAGTTAAACAGATCTGCCCTCGCCCCCCAGCACCTTGAGACCTTCACGGGTGAGTAGCATGCGTACAATTCCCTGATTGATTGATTGCGCAGGCCTCGGGAGCTGTGGAAAACCACCACCTGTTTTGAAGATCCCACAGAGTCTGGAGGAGCTCAGGCTCTGCAGATCGGTCGACTTAGGTGCGGTGCCTGAGTATGCAGGAGAGGGATTCCTTCACTCCAAGGGATATTACTTTGGTTGTCCTTGATGCTTCACAGATCTTGGAAGGTTCCTGTATGATGCGCAGGTGCAGACGATGCAGCAGACTGGAAGGGAGACAAAGTCAGGCCCAAACGATGTCCAACAAAGTCCAGAGTGTCCAGACTGTAAAAGTGCAATTGTGTCTGATCTGAATCTTATCTCACGGCGAATCTAAAGACCGACACCCAGGGATGCCCTTTAGTACCCTAGGGAAAGGGTTGGGAAGATTCAGGGGACCCTCCCAGGGGAGGGTCTGGACGGGGGGGAAGTTACTCCCATGTCCTTTGTCCAGTTTTGTGCCAGAGCGGAAGCCAACGGCTCCTAAAACTGGTTTGAACTGGACTATGCACAGGGACACCAAATGTGCTCCTCATGCAGACTTTCTGGCGCTGACAAGCGCTCCCACCCAGCCCTAATACACTAAACCCTGTCTGGGAGGTGGTCACACCTCCCTGTGACAGGATGCATATTGTTCTACCTTCCTCTGCTCGAGCTTGGCTCCTCGGCAGGAGGCCAGAAGTGTGTCTCTGGTCGGCAGCAACCTTTTTGTGCTGTCCGGGACTAGAAGGCTGGTACCAGGAACACTGAGAGCCTAACGGAGGGCTCTTCCAGTGATTAACATGATAGGATTCGTTGCAGCCATTTTTGAGATGGGCATCGCGCGATTACGTGGTGCCCCTCTATACAGTATATGGCTGCTTCACTGAGAAAGCGGGAGAATGGACTCCGTAGGGTGCAGGGGTGTCCTGCTCATGCAGGGGCACCCTCTCACCTAGAACCAAGCACCCTGCCTTCAGGAATGCAAAGGCCTGCTATAGGGGTAACGTATAGGTTTTAAGTGCAGTGACCCTTAGATATAGTAAACCTATATCTTGTGTAAGTTGTGCATGCACCAACGTACATAGGCTGCAATGGCAGGCCTGTAGTTCTATTTTACAGGGTTTCCCGGGGTGGCATTATGAATGCTTCAGCCCATGTGAGACCTCTGGGGTACCTATGCCCTGGGTACCTGAGTACCATATACTAAGGAATGATAAGGGTACCCCAGTATCCAATCTGGAGTGTACCTAAGTACTCAACACAACAATTTAGGGAAACAGCAGATAGACTGGGGTCCTGATTAGCAGGATCCCAGTCAGACTAGTCATAATACAGTTTAGCACCAGGCAAAAAGTGGGGGTAACAATAGAAGCAGATCCTACTTTCCTACAGCACCCTAATGCAGTGCCACTGGTACCCAGCAGGTCAATGGTGCACCCTCTACAGACTCCGAGGCCCAAGCCTCCCTTCACCCTCTACTTCACATCAATTGTCCTATTCCCCCGGATGGAAGATAATAAGACCCGCCTCCCAGACACTGGGCAGCACGCGGCCAAAGGCACGCTTACTCTGAGTCCACAGGAAGCAGGTGGGAATATACAGCAGTTTTAATTAGGAGGCAGTTGTAAACAAGGGAGAGTTTTAGCAGCTACTCGGGATGTTCATCAGTAGGTCTCAAAACACAAAGGAGTCATGCAGTCTCTGGAAGAGGTGTGGCGCTGCGGCCAAGGCGACTGACTCCGGAATCTGGGGATCACGGTTTGATCCCCGGCGCCGGCGGCAGATTAGCCCAGCACCATGTGACTCTGGGCAATAGCTTGCTTAATCTTCCAGACGGCCCCCAGCGCCTAGAGACCCTTACGGGTGATTGTTCGCACTTTACAAATGTGCATGTGGATTATTATTTACCCACTTTCGAACAGTTTCTTAGGCATTCTTTCAACCCAGTCAATCTCTCTTGCTACTACCTGGCGCCAAGACGTCTTTGGGAGGGGCCAGGTGTGGAGAGGACAGTTAGTCAGCTGCGATGAGGGTCAACAAGGGAACAACCGATGAATGAGGAGTAACACAGGGGAGCTTCTCTATAGGATGAGGCGCCCCTATGAGTACGTGATGATCCGGGTCATACCCAGGCAATTCGAGCACAGTATTTGGTGTGCATTTGTTCAAGTTGCACCAAGCACTTCAGATTTTAAACATGATGAGTTGTAAATTCCGTGCCTTCTGGGAAAGGAGGCACAGTGACTTGTGCACGTCGAGGTGGATAGCACCGGGCAATTCTGGTCAGACAGAGCGAGAGATGCGATTTGGTACCTACGTAGAAAGGAGGCACCACATCCAGTGCACGATGATACAGCTCCACCAGACCAGCCTGGCCAACCACCCACAGACAAATGTTCAGCAGAGCCTCATGATGTAGAATTAGGCAATACTCTGGGTACACCCCCACCTCTGAGACTCGCACCCTGTGAATCTGACACCGCACGCAATGAGCATGCAGTCGGCGTGTCGCACAAGAGAAATATGGCAGAATCAACAAAACGGGCCACGCAGTGTCCCGCAACTGGTGAATCTGCTCACCACCAACTATATGCTTATAAGTGTCGGGGTCCCCACAGTAGAGAAACCTCATGTCTTTGATGCGGTTGATATTCCTGGGCTCCGCACTAGAAAATCTCCAGACACCCGTCTGAGTTCCACGCTCATACCACTCTACCAGGTCAGCATCAGTAGCTGAGACGGGCACTTGTGAGTCTCCAAGAGAATAGGAGACCCGCGGTCGGGCCCTTGGAGAGCACATTTCAGGGCGCCACACTTCAGCAGGTCCTCGACCTAAGCCAGCCTCTGTTCGGATAGTCATCCTGCCTGTGCACAACAGAGTCCTCTGACAATGTTCACCATGCGGTCCCGATTCTCCAATCCCACATCCCCACAAGTGTATCTCACATTCTGCTGAAGGATGGCACCTGTGGTTAGATTGTCTTTGAAGTTCGGGTTGAATTAGGGGTTCTCCCTTTGAACCACAGATGTCTCTCCTAAATTGTAGGCCTGTCTGCCATGGGGCCGTGGAATGCAGATCCTAATCTTTAGTAGTATCATGATCCGGCCCCTAGAGTTTAAGTGTCATAACCTCTATCTTTACTCTATCCCATTCGGCGCTCAAATGGCAGAGGCCTGTCCTTCCTGTGGGATGCCCATGTTTTATGGCTGTCGATTGGGGACTGCACAGAGGTGCTCCCTCTGACCCCTGGTGTCCACTGGAGCCAGACAGCATGGTCCCGAGACCATTGGAGCATAGAAATGTCCATATTCTATAAGTACAAAATAAGAGTCAGTTCTAACATTGCTTCACACAAACATTACTTTATGTTTGTAACCATGGAACTCAATTAGCTTAGTCATCATTTATTGCAGAATTCTTTTTACGCCAGATCCTTATTCATGGATTTGGTATCTGTAATAGACGTAGGAACGAACAAACAACAATATTTAGTTTAAAAGAATACTAGGTGTAGCTTATGTGACATAAAAGCAAACAACACACTACATTAAACAGTAAATGAAGGGGGGCGTGGTCTCGCCGCGACTGGCGTGAGACGTGCACTGAGGGAGCTCCCGCAAGCCGCCACCTCTAGCAGCCTCTAAAAGCAGAGCTGCATGTAGGAGAGTAGGATCTGCTTCACATGGGTACCCCCACTTCTTGCTGGTGTTTCACTGTTTTTCGACCTTAGTCTGGCTGTGGCCCTGCTAATCAGGACCCCAGCCTAGCTGCTTCCTCTCTAAATTGGTTTCCATGTACATTAGGTACATTTCTAATTGGATTCCTAGAGTGCCTTATAAGCCCCTAGTATATGGTATACTATATACCTAGGGCATAGGTACCTCAGAGGCCTACCAGGGGCTGCAGCATATATTATGCCACCCCTGGGAAGCACTCCAAAATGGCACCACAGGTCTGCTACTGCAGCCTGGGTAAGGGTGTGCTTGCACCCCTTACTGTGATATAGGCTACCTTTAGCACTACCCTATACAGACACATATAAACCTATAAGCCACTCCTATGGCAGGCCTTGACAATACTGAAGGCAGAGTGCTTGGTTTTATGTGAGAGGGTGCCCAAGCATGAGCTGAGCCCCTCTGCAGCTTTCGGAAATACTTCCTTATGGCTGTTTTGTGATACAGCTATACCATATACTCTTAAGTGCATTATAACCTTGCGGTAAATGCTAACTTTGGGATGGCTGCATCAAAACATGTTGTGTTTGGTGTCAAATGCTTTGGAATACTACCCCCCCCCCCCTGCCAATTCTGGCGGCGGAGATAGCATTCCACCCTTCTAGAGGGAGAGACATGTTCACACTGGCTAAACCCGGTAGGACTTTCCTGAGCCCTGGCATCACAAAACGGATGCCTCTGCCACAGACACGGGTCTGGCCTCCTGCTGCTGACCAAAACTCCGGCAGGGGAGGCCTGGACAATAGGTTTCCTGTCGAAGGGAGGTGTGACCACCTCCCCAGACAGGCTGATGTGTATTGGGGCTGGGCGGGAGCACTCTCTGGTGCTTTGAAGTCCTGCACTGGGAGCACACTTGGTGTCTCTGTGCATACTCCAGTTCAAACCGGTTGCAGGGCCTACCTGCCCCTGCTCTAGCGCGAAACTGGACAAAGGAAATGGGTGTAACCACCCCTCTTTCCTGGCCCACCCATAGGTGGGGCCTTAGAGTTAGTCCATCTCCTAAACTTACTATAAGTATAGGAAACCAGTCCCTAGGACTTCAGATTACCCTGGACGAAACTCTGCAACGTACATCCTGGACCTTCGATGTTCTATCCTGACTAGAAGACTGAAGAGATCTCCCTTGGGGTCAAGGAGTGACTCCCCTGCTTGGCAGGCACCAAAGAAGCAGCTGACCGGTCTGCAATTCTGAAGCTCCCGCCGGACACCGAAGTCTCTGCATCCCCAGAGGTGGATTTACAGACTTCCCTGAGGGTACCCTGAGTCCACAGCAAAGCTAAGGCCCGTGGCTATTGTGGGTGACATGCAACCGTGACCTCTGGACACCGTGAACTTTTGCAGAAACACCATCTTCCTGGTCGTCCTCGAAGTTTTGCTTTGGGCTTCGAGTAGCCCCAGCCAAGAGCACCTCCTGCACCAAAGATTGTTGGCCTCCACTCCACGAGTGACCCATGGGCCAGCTTCAAGTGCGACCGCTCGAGGCTCCTTCGCGATAACTAGCCTGTTGGCTAGCAGGTCCCCAAGAAGGTGACTCCTTTTCTGATTGGGCTTACCTGGTTGCCTCAGACGTGCCCTGACTTACCCTCGCTGGGTGAGTCCCTCAGACCTTGCTGGTCTGCACCGCAGTGCTTTCTCTGAATTCCAATGACTTGCCGTTGCCACGGCTTGTTGGGCCCATTCTGGTCGCCGATACCCCAGCACTCGACAGACTTTGTGGTACAGCTCGAATCTGGCTCGTGGACTTCGTCGGCGACTCCTGGACCCCGTGGCTGAGACACCCATCAACTCACCTGAAGCACCCGACATCTGTGGGCATTGGTCCATCCTGCCCCTGGTCACTGGCTAGTGACCCAGACTCTGTCCCCTCTGCTTTCAGGTTCCTTACATCCTAGATCCAGGCTTGGATCTCTTCGGACACTTCTCCTCTTCACGGCAGCCGCAGTGCTTTGCAGGCTTCCGTTGAAATCGACGACGCGCCCAACACCAAAAGACACATATGCAACCGGCTTCCCTGGGTGAGGTAACTCGAGTACTCCGGTGCTCTCGTGGGTGCTAGCCCTAGAACTTCTTAAGTTCAAAAGGGTTTGGTCCAGACTCGATTAGAAGTGTCCCTAATCTTTAAATTTCCAACCGTGACATTGCCCATAGAAGATAATCAGAACCCGCGGTTGTGTTTTCACACTGCATACAGCTCCCGTAGGTCCCCTGTGTCACTACTTTGGGTGGTTCCTTGGGGTCCCAGTGATTCTAGAGGCAATAGGCCTAGTGTCTGTTCCAGTCGTGGTTCTTATACCACTTTTTTGGTATATGGTTTGGTACGCCCCCTAGGGTCCAAACGTGTATTTCTGCTTTTACCGATGATTGCTGTCTTGTAACTTAAGTACTTCAAACTCCAGTCTCATAAAGAGACTAGAGGGGTGTGTGGTAACCTAAATACATATATTTTAAATATATACCTGTTGTGGTTGTCCTTTCATTTGATCATTCAAGAGATTATAGACTGGTAAAACAAGCTGTTTTACATTCCTTCAAGACTTAGCCTGAAGGCTGCTCTCCATAGCTACCACTAGGATAGCTTTCATATAAGGTTGTCTTTAACCATTCACCATAAGGGGTTGTTTGGACTGATACAAGGTGCCCACTAGAACTAGTGGACAGCATATATCAGGCCACCTTCTCACACTGGGTACCCATCGGTGCCGCAACTCGGGGCGCACGGGTGGCGGAACGCAAGGAGCACCCCCTGGAGAACAGACGACGGACTGGGTGATACGGACTGGGTACGACGGCTGGGCTCGGCGGCCACCGCCGCCATCTTGTCCCTGGCGACCCCGGGCCCTAGCTACCACCACCTGCCGCTGCCGTCCCTCGTGAGCTCAGCGGGTGGACCTACTGACGAGAGAGGAGCGCCCGGCCCTGCGCTCAGGATCAGAGAGAGTCCCAACTTCGCTGCCTGCGGCGGCCGCCATCTTAGGCCTGCTTCCTCACCCCCTGGAGCTGATTTGGCACAAAGAGCAGCCGCCGCGGTCTCCCTACATGACGGCTTCTTCCTGAGTCGGGTGGTGAGGCCAAGCGGCAGGCTGTGTTCCCGGGGGCACCTGATGCATGCTGGCTCTTGGAGAGGCTGACTTTGCCCCCGTGGAGACCCGGCCTCTGAACGGCGGCCCTTCAGCCTGGCGGGCCTGTGGCTGGGCACGAGTCTGCTTTCCCCCCTGCTACACATATGGCGCTTCTGGCTGGACTTTTGAGGCGTTGACTTCATGGACAGGTGAGGTGTGGGGGCGGGGGCTGTTCTGCATGTTTTGGCCCTGATCTCCTGCCCTGCTTGGCCTGGGCCCTGCGTCCCCCCTGCACCAGACCTTCTCTAACTGCATTGCTGCACACCTTGCTAGCGTAGTGGCAACACCTGTGGTCTAATTAAGCTGCATCCCGGCCTCCCCTGTGGGCTGCTCTTTGGACTCCAGAGTGCTCAGTGGACCTTGTCGATGAGGGACTATTGGTGACTGCACCTCCCGCTGTTAGTGGGCCCCTCGTTTCCCTCAGGCCTCCGGAGTTGGACCCCTCCTGGGTTGACGCGCAAACACCTGGCTGGCTGGGCAATTGCACCGCAGAGCCCCTCGTTTCAAGTGGATGAGGTCTGGGCTGCGGGATTTATCCGCAGGAGATTGCCCTGTGAGGGTCGCCGCTCTAAGCACCCTTCCCTCTCCTCTCCTTGGGACCAGCATGCGCCGAGAGTGGACCACACATTCGCGCTCTATCATCTAGTGGCCCGACGCTGTTACTTGTTCTGCGGCCTTAACCACTGTGATGCGGTGTTAATTCCGGACTTCTACACGACTCCTATACCACCCGTTTGCAGCGCAGCCCACGACAGTTTTGGCCTCCAAAAACCGGACCATACAAAGGTTGACCTCCCCGGCAACGGGACCTCTGAGGCCTCATCGACCGCTGTCGCACTGCTGGTCCCATCCCCACCCCCCTTATGTAGCCTGCGGATTGCTGCATGAGGTGCCTCTCGTGATCGCCTGCGCCTTTTCGCCCGGGGGCTCCAGACACCCCTGAACGGCGCCCAACATCCTCTTGCCTGCACTGAATGCCTTCTTCGGGATTGGAGGGTGCTCGGCTCCGGGAGGAGATGACGAGCACTAAACCAGGAAAGGACACAGAGGCGTCATAGAAGGATAATCCAGTTGCTGCGCTTTGGAATAAGCCAGGCCCCACTGCTCCCGGAGCGATGGCGTCGTCGACTGGAGAGGACTCAACGCTCGTTACGCAGTCTTTCATGGCCAATTTCATGAAGTAGCTTAAGTCCGAAATTGGCTCCTTGCGATCGGAGGTCCACTCCTGTGTCCGGGAGCTAAGAAAGGAGGTCACTGACCTCGGAGAGAGGGTAGATGGCCTCGAAAGGACCGTGGACACCCGTACGGAAGACCAAGAGCACCTCTGGCAGCGACTAGCCATCCTAGAAGAACAGCATATCGACCTGCTACTAAAGCAAGAAGATATGGAAAACCGGAGCCTCCGCAACACCCTCTGCATTCGGGGGATTTCCAGTTGGGGCTGAGGGCTCAGACATCATGACATTTGTTGCGCAGCTGCTGCATGAAATCTAGGGTGACGACGACGCCTCCCCCCGTGGCCCTGGATCGGGCACATCGAGTGTCGGGCCCCACCAGCCTAAAGGGCCTCATACCAGACATCCTGACCCGGGTGCACTTTTTTACTGAGAAGGAGGCAATCCTCAAAGCGGAGCAGATCTTCCAGGACCTAACCCCCACTACGTTGCGCATAAAACGGGGCTTTAAACCCATCACCGACAAACTGCGAAGTTTGAACATCCAGTATCAATGGGGCCATCCCTTCGCCCTTATATTTCATTGGGAATCTAAGCGCCGGATGGTGCGGTCATTCAAAGAAGCGACGCAACTCTTACACCTATCCATCACGCCACCCTCTAGCCCAATGCGCCTACCCTCTCACTCCTGGGAGCCTGTAAAACCATCATGGTCTAGGATACACCGCTCCAGGAAAGCCTCACACCCGGGAGAGCAGTCTGCCTGAAACGCTAAACAAGACATCATTCAACACATCGGCTCTATGGAGGAGAGTCGTTCTCCAACTAGCCCCCAATCTTCCACACCCTGACAAAACTGAACTGCTCTTGTGCCTATGTCACCCTGACATGCCGCCCACATCTGAAATAACCTGAATTAATGGGTTGTTGCCCCACTCTGACACCCCAGCTCCACACATTCGGGTTTGGCGGCGCAGGGCTGCCTTCCCTGCTGATACGCTCTACATTTGGAGGACCCGCCTCCCCCTGCTCCTGGGAGAGTGACTTCTCCGGGATGACCCGTGCCTTTGGGCCGCGCTCACCCCTGAACTGGAACAGGACCTTATGGCCCGGTTGGCCAGTGTTGTACTTTTTGTATTTTTTGATCTTCTACTCTATTTTCGCTCTTCCCCCCCTCTTTCCTCTCTATCTCTCTTCATGGCGGGTGGGGGTTCCCCGCACAATGGTCCCCCTCATTCAGTGAGGGCTACACCTCTCTGCCCTTCCCACCTATTGTAACACACTGCTCCCCGCGCTGGCGTAACGGCTTGCCTCAGTCCCTGACATAAGTATGACTACTGTTCCCTGCCTGAAGATACTGTCCCTTAATTATGCCTGGGCCAAAATTCCGTTCCGTTTGCGGAAATTGCGATAATTTGGCATTTTCGCGTTCCGCGGAAAGCGCGAAAATGTCAAAATTTCCGCATTCCGCAGCTTAGCGATAATTTGTTTCTTGCTCGCGCTGTAAAATAATACATTCTCGCGTGCGCGCCATCGCCTTACCTGAATCCCCGCGTTCGCCGACAAGTTTTCCCGATCCGGTCGCGTTCTCCACGAGATGTTGGATTGTTGGTAGCCATTTGCGCTGTCTCGCGACAGTTCGCGCCTGCAGTAACATCATGCGTTGCGCAATCACGTCTTTCTTCTCGAGAATCATGCACCGCGAGACAAGTGAAAACAAGATGGCCGCGCCCGCGAGCAACCGCATGGGTAAGTTGGCGAGCCGCGACCACGCAGAAAATACCGTGAACGGGCGTGAAAAAAACTTCCGCATCTTCGCGATATTTCCGCGTGTTTGCGGAGATTTTTAACATTATCGCGATAATTTGCGAAAGTGAATTTCGCAAATTCCGCCCACCCCTACCCTTAATGTTTAACTCCCCTAACAAGCGACACCAGATTTGGCGCTATCTCCTGCAGCAAAATCCGAACGTCATCCTCCTGCAGGAGACTCACCTGCTGGAGGCTGATACCCACCGAATGGCTCACCCGCGCTACCCTCTCCAATTTTGGGCTACAGCCCCCACAAAAACGGCTGGAGTGGCCATACTCTGTAGACCTGGCATCAGCAAGGGGGAACCCAAAATATTTCGAGGCCATGATGGTGGCTTTATCAAGGTCGGGGTCAGGATCGGGCAGCGCTCTTACGATATGCAATATCTATGCGCCCAATCAGGCGCAGGATCTGTATCTGCGGACGCTCTTGCAGGAACATATACCACAGTCGGATCCTTCGTTAATCATGGGGGGCGACTTTATCATGGTGTGGGACACCGCATTGGACCGCAGCGATGCTTCATTCCATGGGATAGGGGCTATGTCCTCGGCCCTTAAGAGACAGATCTCAGATCTTGGCTTATTAGACTCTTGGCGCTACCACTCCCCTGACATCTGCGACTATTCGTACTACTCACATGTGCACCGCTCATACTCGCGTATCGACCACATTTTTATTCCCCATGCTTTGATCGGCGAGTCGCTTTCAGCCTCCATGTCCGACATATCTGTCTCAGATCATGCCCATCTTGAACTTCTCCTGCGAGACCCGGCTGCCTACACTCCTCGAGCCCCGCAGTGGCATCTACCTCCGCATATCCTTCGGGATACAGTGGATATGGAGAGCTTGCGAAATGCCATTGATTCCTACTTCGCAACTAACGACACCCCCGAAATCTCTTTTCCTATAGTGTGGGAGGCACTTAAGGCCACGATCCGAGGCCACATCACATCTCTTCCTATTGCACGGGCACGAGAAGCGCGCCTCTTAGAAACCAACCTATCTAGGAACATTAAGGCCCTTGAAAGGCAAGATCAGGAACGCCCTTCACTTGCACATAAAAGGCGCCTGGCGAATCTTAGGGGCAAACTACGCTCTCTTCGAACTAATAAAGCTGAACAGGCTCTCTTAGCGCTAAAGCAGCGTTATTTTGAGGGGGGGACAAAGTGGGCAGGATCTTAGCTAGGCGCCTGCGGGTACAGTCTGCTAAAGCGCACATTGCCAATGATCAGACAGGCAATGGAACGCGGGCCACCACGGAAGCAGCTAAACGCAACGCCTTTCATTCATATTATTCAGCACTATATGCCAAGGACACGCTGTCTCCGGGCAGGGTGCAAGCCGTTTTGGACAACTGCCCCTGGACGCCGATCAATCGATAACATGCTCAGCTACTGGAGGAGTCCCTTACCCAAGAGGAACTTTCAAGTGCACTAAAGGATCTTCCCATTAGGAAGACACCGGGTCCGGATGGTCTTCCCCTGTCCTTCTACCGACTCTTCCAACCGCAGCTCCAAACGCACTTATTGCGCCTTTTTTACGGACAATAATGGACCATCCCTCTCGATGGGGCTAGCAGAGATTGCCCTTATACCCAAACCAGGCAAGGACCCCTCACTCTGTTCATCGTTTTGTCTAGCCCTTCTTAATACGAACCTTAAACTGTACACTAAGCTATTGACTGTTAGACTTGACCCACTCTTACCCGGCCGTATTGAGTCTGATCAAGTTGGCTTCATCCGCCACCGCCAGGGAGCGGACAACGTGCACCGTATTGCGCATCTTGTAGGGAAGGGACGCCACTGGGACATACCTGCTTGTTTACTATCTCTCAACATGGAAAAAGCGTTGGACCGCGTCGACTGGACCTTCCTTCAAGCTATGCTGCACAAAATCGGGCTGGGCCCGCTCATGATAGCTTGGATCATGGCTCCCTATTTTTCCTCGCTGGCCCGAGTGCGGGTTAATGGCCAACTTGCAAACCCCATCACCATACACAGGGGTACGTGACAGGGCTGCCCCCTCTTCCCCCTGTTTTTCGCCCTCGTGGTGGAACCGCTAGCCATGATGATCCGGAAGCTACCGACATTCATGGCATTCCCCTTGGGGGTCAACAACACAAAGTGGCTCTCTTTGCTGATGGCCTGATTCTTACTCTGTCCCACCCACATACCTCTCTCCCGGCGCTACTCTCTTTGTTGCGGTCCTTTGAACTGGCATCTGGCCTTAAAATT
Organism: Triturus cristatus; assembly: GCF_964204655.1. Lineage (NCBI taxonomy): Eukaryota > Metazoa > Chordata > Amphibia > Caudata > Salamandridae > Triturus > Triturus cristatus. The sequence continues at coordinate 1,209,893,938 of NC_140584.1, read as the reverse complement.
AACCACGAGAAGTCCTGTGCATTGAACCTTATGATTCCAAGGGAGGAGCTCCCCACGCTTCAATCCCTTGTCCCTTACAAGTGGGCCACTAACTCCATTTGCAACCTGGGACTCCAATTGACTCCCTCGCTCGACACGTGGCTCCAAGTCAACTGGCGGGAATGCAGGTGGCCAGTCCTGGAAGACATGCGCACCAGGAAGCCCCTCACCCTCTCTTGGTTGGGCCGTCTGAACGCCATCAAAATGTCAGTACTTCTAAAAATCTTATAACTATTCCAATGTCTCCCCATCCAGCAGCACCAGATTCAAAATCTTCAGCGCGACATCACTAACTTCATATGGGGCGGACGTAGGCCGCGATTCTCTAACAAAATTCTTAGGCTCCCAAGGGACAGAGGCGGGCTTGTGTGCCCCAACCTATTAGGATACTATTGGGCGTTAGGCCTGGGCGGTAAATTCCGTTCCGCTCGCGGAATTTGCGGAATTTTGGTAATTTCACGTTCTGCGGAGAACGCGAAATTGCCCAAAATTCTGCTTTCCGCGACTTCGCGAAATTTTTGCTTGTTCGCGTTCTCAAAATGCGTGTTCGCGAGATATTTCTCCCTGGGCATGCAAACAGCGATTGTGAACAGGAAAAAAGCATCGCGAACAAGCAATTCCGCGTGTTTGCGGAATTTCTGCGTGTTCGCGGAGATTTTTTACCGTTTCGCGGAGATTTGCGTAACGCGATTATGCAAATCCCGCCCACCCCTATTGGGCGTCCCATCTTTGTTTTGTCTCTGAATGGGTGGCGAGGGAGAGTGAAAAGGTATGGTTCCACATGGACAGTGAGGTAACCGGACAAGCCATCTGGGACCTCCCATGGCTCCCTCGGGCGTCACACTCCCGTAGTGCCTATATTGCCCTTCCCATCAAGACGGTACTGGACATCTGGGACAAAGTGGCTGTCTCTAGGGGACTCACTACCTTTCCATCCCCCCATACCCACATTGCAGGGAACTTGCTCTTCCCACCGGCTGTTAACCCCCAAATATTCTCTGCCTGGCTTGAGGGTGGCTGCAGAACGATTCGGGATCTGTTCATAGGTGAGGCTTTCAAAACATTTGCGCAAAGTAAGGACGAGTTCCGACTCACGGAAGGAGCAAGACTCCAATACCTGCAGCTCCGTCACTGGGTGTGCACGTATTCTTTAACACAGGCCGCCACCCGCGCGTTCACTCCTTTTGAACGCTTAGTATGCTCCTTTGACGATTCTAAGGGGCTCATCTCTCAGATTCTCCAACACCCCCCACTCGTGAATATTCATTCCTAACAACGTTAATGGCAATCGATAGCTTCCTCTGACATCACCCCTGCTCAATGGAACCGCCTGTGGCGGGATATCCCGAAGGTGTACCGCAGTGTCTCTCAGCGGGAAACGGTGTATAAGATTATGACGCACTGGTACTACACTCCCTGTCGAATGCACAAGATGTTTCCCACCTCCTGTCCGTTGTGCTGGAGATGCTCGAGGTCCCCAGGAGATTTTATCCATATATGGTGGGCCTGCCCGCTCTTGACTCTATTCTGGAAAGAGGTTCTTAGTCACATTAAGGTGGTACTTGGTTTCCCCCTGCCTGATACTCCAGCTACAATTCTCCCAGGCCTCAAGCCCGATAATCTGTGCGCACTTACCCGTAGAGACTGGCACATCGCCCTCCACATGTTAGGTGCTGCTAAACAGCTCATAGCCTTGTATTGGAAAAAAACTGAACCCCCTCCCATTAACCTTTGGTTCTTGCGTCTGTGGCACATAGTAACCATCGAGTTACTTACCGCGCGCTTGCAGTCTCGTGACACTCACTTCACCAAAATATGGCAACCCCTGGTCACCTACCTCTGTAACATGGAACACGCACGTTTTCTGCCCCCAAAGCTCCAGGCTCTGCATCTCTTTGAAGACGCTGTGTACCCACCTGATTTTGACGGAGCCTCTACAAAACCAGTCTGATCCTGCCCCTCCCCCCATCGCGCCGCCCTATCTCTCTTAGCTACTGTTCTGGATCACACTTCTTGGATATCATGCTTACATGTCGGACCCTCTTGTAATAGCTCTTCTTCACTCTCTATTCTATACGCCCCCCCTACACGTCTCCCTACCAACTATCTCTTTTCTCTCATTCTTCTACTTTATCCCTTTTTCTTTCTTATCCACGTTGAATTTGGTCTCCATGCTCTCTTTGCCTAGAGACCTCTCAGCATTGCAATTCTAGGCAGTGCCTCTTGTCAAACGTGGCCGGCCCATCAAGGGTTGTAGGCGACTATGTGATATCTGCCTTGATGGTCAACGCCTGCACTTTATATGCCTATCCTAAACTACGCGGCCGGCCTTGATGATCAACACCTGCACTTTATATGCCTATCCTAAACTATGCAGCCGGCCTTGATGATCAACGCCTGCACTTTATATGCCTATCATAAACTACGCAGCCGGCCTTGATGATCAACACCTGCACTTTATATGCCTATCCTTAACTACGCAGCCGGCCTTGATGATCAACGCCTGCACTTCATATGCCTATCCTAAACTACGCGGCCGGCCTTGATGATCAACGCCTGCACTTCATATGCCTATCCTAAACTACGCGGCCGGTCTTGATGCTCAATGCCTGCACTTCATATGCCTATCCTAAACTACGCGGCCGGCCTTGATAATCAACGCCTGCACTTTATATGCCTATCCTAAACTACGCGGTCGGCCTTGATGATCAACGCCTGCACTTCATATGCCTATCCTAAACTACGAGGCCGGCCTTGATGATCAACACCTGCACTTTATATGCCTATCCTTAACTACGCAGCCGGCCTTGATGATCAACACCTGCACTTTATATGCCTATCCTAAACTACGCGGCCGGCCTTGATTATCAACGCCTGCACTTCATATGCCTATCCTAAACTACGAGGCCGGCCTTGATGATCAACACCTGCACTTCATATGCCTATCCTAAACTACGCGGCCGGCCTTGATGATCAATGCCTGCACTTTATATGCCTATCCTAAACTACGCAGCCGGCCTTGATGATCAACACCTGCACTTTATATGCCTATCCTAAACTACGCGGCCGGCCTTGATGATCAACGCCTGCACTTCATATGCCTATCCTAAACTACGCGGCCGGCCTTGATGATCAACGCCTGCACTTCATATGCCTATCCTAAACTACGCGGCCGGCCTTGATAATCAATGCCTGCACTTTATATGCCTATCCTAAACTACGCGGTCGGCCTTGATGATCAACGCCTGCACTTTATATGCCTATCCTAAACTACGCGGCCGGCCTTAATGATCAACACCTGCACTTCATATGCCTATCCTAAACTACGCGGCCGGCCTTGCTGATCAACGCCTGCACTTTATATGCCTATCCGAACCTATGCAGCCGGCCCTGTAACGGGTTGTAGGCGACGAGCTGTCTGCAGATAGACCCTCCCCCTGGTTTTTCCTTTAAAATAAATACAGATTTAAAACAAAACAGTGAATGAACACAAATTGTGTCATATGCACTTGAAATAAACATGAACAAAATGTATCACAGTTCTCAATTTTAACGGCAAAAAGGAGCCTATGGATGATTTTAAAAACAATGGGGCCCCTATTTAATGAACAAACGCTGGGATTGAAGCAGCAAAGTTTCCCCAAAGACGGACAACAGGGGCCATGAAACTGCAAATTGTTGCTATAAATTGTGCCCTGTGCCATGCAACGCTTTTTGCTTTACGGCCATAATCCCCATGGCGTAATCTGCTGTCAATTAGTTTTGAACCCGGACCAAGCTATGGGTTCTCCGCAGGACTGAGAATTGCTAACAAATGGGCTTCAATCACATGTGGTCGGACATCTTTTTGATGCAAATCTATTCTGCAGGAATTTGTTGTGGTTGTTTCGAAATAAGCATGAAGCAGGCAGAGAACAATTACATGTTAAAGCTGTTTCATTTCATTACCGAGCCTGTTGATGTCTCCAATCATCTTTTCAGAAGCTTTCAGAGGGTCAGGCAGGAGAAAGGGTCACCTCCTCAGAGTCTCTCTGTAAGGCGGTCTTGGCTTGCTGACATAAAATTGGCCCAACCCCCTGTTTGTGGCACTTCTAAGCAAGTCATGCCAAAACCCCTTTTAGCAATGGAAAAGGTTTGTCGCTGCAAGTCCATTGATATGAAACATTATGAGGCCGCTTCACTGCAATGCAATATTGCAGTCTGAAGTAATGTCAACCACTTCCCCATGTTAACCTATGGGCAGAAAAGACCTCATAGGTAATAAAACACACAGAGGTATCCCTTACCAACTGGGATAATGTGCACTATTGTGCACACCGACCTGTAATGGCAGGAGGGATACATAGTTCCCAGCACCAGTGGTGCATTTGTGCCTGCACAAGTCTGCACAGCAGACTGGAGACTGGTTTAACTAATATGTGTGTGTGTGCACGCACCAGCCTGCATTGGAACACGCAATCATGGGCACCGTGGGTACGGGTTCATACTCAACAGACGCCTACAATGGCACGCTCCCGATGAGTATACTCACAATAGATACCAGTGTGCACCCACCGGTCTGCAATTACAGATCCGCCGATGTTTCAGAACACAGAATCAACACCAGTTCCCAACACGGGTAGGAAGGGCGCACACACTTTCATGTGGGATGGACAGGCCAGCCACATCACTTACCCAGACCATAGCACCTTTGGTGCAGGGGCACAAACACCACCCTGCTCAGATCCACCAGATATGGGTGGATCCTCTTTCGGGTGCGATTGTGCACTCCTGGCCAGTGACGGCACACCAAGCACCTTGCCGATAGGACCATGGATACAAGGGTGCAGACACAGGCCTGCACCGGCATGCATAATCCGTAGGTTAGAACACCGGAGTTGCAGGTATACACTCATCAGCCCAAGATGGCAGGCCTGGGCCTCTACCCAAAATGGTTCCTCACTACCTGGGCAGGCAACATCCATATGTGCCCACCCAGCCTCCAGCCTACCACCCCCACCCCCAGTGCCCGTCCAGGATTCCCCGGGGGGTGCCCTCATGGTCTGGGACAACCCATTCAAGATTGGCTGAGGTGTAAGAGATGCTCGCACAGGTAGTGGTGCAATGGAGCCCCAGAGTCCTGTTACGGCGGACCTGAGATAGGGTTAACGGCTATCCGGTGGGTGGCACACCCAGTGCTGTGTCCTACTACTAGCCAGTGCCATACCCACCAACTAAAACCCTTTGTATATGCACCCAAGCCCACTATAGGCGAGACGGGCTTATTCACCTTCTCTCTGTCATACAGGGGCAAGGTGCCCAGTTTACTAAGGCTATCCAGAGAGAATCGACAAAGACTAGGTGGAAAAAGCTAAATGTGTGGGGGTAATTTCTCCTAAGGAGGCCATGTCCAATAGAAAGACACAGAGGACGCGGTAGATAGAGAAAGAGAAATAGAAATAGGTGATTATAAAGTGTGTTACTGAAGTAGGTCAATCTAGAAGTAGAGCAATGTAAGCAGAGGGAGAAGGGTGGGCTCCATTAAGGGGTGAGGGAGAGAGAGGTAAGGTAGGAAGACAGCTGTTAGACATAGAAGCAAAGGGAGCTAGAGGTAAACACACAGAGAGTTGCGGTAGTGAGAGTAGTATGGAGAGGTGCAAGGTCGAGAGAGCGGGATGAGGTGCAGAGAGGGTCAAAATGAGACAAGAGGTTCAGAAAACAAAGCCACGAAAAGAGACAGCAGAGAGACAGATGTGAATTGTTTGAAACAAGATGAAATAAGGAGAGATGCATAAGACAGGATGATATTTGAGGCTAAGAAATAGTGGTTGATGGTGGTTGAAAAACATGACGTGGTGGTAGTTGTAAAGAGGGGTATATGGAGAAGGGAGTTGAGAAAACTAGTGTTTGTTCCCCATCATTCATCTCCACAGGAAGTGACATCACTGCATTTTTCCATTAGCCATTTGAACTTCACCTTCTGCACAGGAAGTGACACCACTGCATTACACTTCATCCGTCTGCACACAAAGGGCCCAATTCACAGAACAAACTTAAGACAAAATCCTAAACTTAGTACCATTTTGGTATTCACAGAATGCACTTACTACTTCTGCGATTCACAGATTAAAGTTACTACTTTTGCTATTCACAGAATGGATTTACGACTACTAACGTTACGTCCACACTCAGGCCGGAAATTCCGGCCCGGAGGCGGGGCTTCCGGCCCCGCCTCCGGGGCCGGAAGTTTGTTCTGTGAATCGGGCCCAAAGTGACTCCAATTTATTTTCCATTTTACAACAGAGCAGGAAGTGTTGTCACTTGATTTCCCACCATCCATCTGCACAGTAAATGACATTACTTCACTTCCTGCCTTCTCCCTACTTTAATCAACTCTTCAGGCTGTCCCAGCTCCAGGCGTCTCCAGCAAAGGGCAGACACACACAAGGGTATTGCCTGTTTGACCCTCGTAGCACCAGGAAGGTCCTTGGGCCAGATCCTCTGTTCCACTGAAACTTACAAGGCACAATTTAATCATGTGTCTTGTCCAGTACCATATATGGCCAATCCCCACAATTACCCCCCGATATAGGCAACCCCGACACTCACATCGCATTCACACAACACAGACCCTTTTATACACATCCCACTAAATACCAAACACCCTCAAACTACAGAACACACATTCGAACGTATGCTCATCAACACTTGCTCTGAGGTACTCTATGGATCGGATATCACAGACTTCATCACCTATCACCAGCGTGATGCCATGACCATCACAGAAACATGGTTCACTCCCACATCTTCGCACATCCTAGATGTCCTTCCCACTGGTTATGCTGTGTGGGATGAGGCATTGCTGTCATCTAGAAGTCCTCCTGGCCGTGCCCCCTAGGCAAGCAAGTTAACACTCAACTCCATAGAGCTGCTGACATGCCATCTCCTGCTCTCGGCAGCTCAGACCTCCAAGCCCCACCTCATCTACAGGCAGAAGAAGATCTATACTGATGAGTTCTCAGATGTCCTTAACACCTCGTCCATCCAACACGCCCACATCATCTACTTCAACCTCCCAGACAACACAAGCTTTAAAAAAAAAGCACAAGAGACATCCTCTTGAACCTCATTGACAGCATGTCACACACCCAACACAATCCAAAGATCATATCCTCGATCTTGTCTTCTCAACATCACCAAAAATCAAATGCAAACCACCCTTACCTTTGGACTGGACTGCCCACTTTGTCACTCAATCAATCAATCAATCCATCATAGTTTATTGTATATGATTACTTAAAATCGTTACAATTTACAATACATAAAAATATTCTTGTCCTACACAAATAATTAAAAAACCTCCAACTTAGTCAGATCCCTATAACAGACGAATGCAATTTTTAAAATCTAAACATGATTAAAAATACACATAGGTTGTTGACTAAAGTGTGAGTGCTGGGCCACCGGCATGCGATGTTATAATTTAAATGAAAGTTACTTTTCCTGGATGGATCCTCCGAGTGGCAAAATACCATAATATGGGTTCAAAGCAAAGACCATCTGCGTTCGCTGTTACAAAAGAGCTGACACAGCTGAGTTAGTCATGTTAAATTACCTGGCCCTATTGAAGTAAAAAATTCTACTGTACAAATTGTCCTTCCATTGGTTAGGCATTTAGTCCGCTTGTTACGTGGGGCTGTGAGCTGATGCAGTTATTCGCCTGAACTCATGTCAGCATTGGTCATGTATTTTTGATTTACACTGGACCAACTTGCCGTAAAAGTTCCTTACTTCTGCCAAAAATGTTACGCCCCTGCAGGACAAGATTATGGAAGACCTTTCCATCCAGGGTGTTACGGCTTGCCTGCAAGTGCGTATGTTCAATTCGTTAAAAATGGGTTTTAAAAGCAGTCTCCTCAAGTCCAAAACTGCAGAGCATGCGCATAGCAGATGAGCTAATGTTTCATTAACCCCTTGTGTGCCACGCCCTTTCCCCGCCCTGTGCCGGGCATTGCATTAGCGGGCGGGGTTCATGACGAGCTGGACTCGTCATGGGCACAGCGCAACCACGGCCCATGACGAGTCCAGCTCGTCATGGGCACAGAAGGGGTTAAGGAAGCCACATAATCAACAGTGCGCTGTTTATTGGTTGTTTTTACAAGATCGCTGTATGTCTTTCGAATCGTGCATGCCCAACCGGAAATCAATAAAGCTCTTTTTCAGCACAACGCTAGTAAACTTGTGGCTTTAAAGACGTGCAAGAGTTACTCACAGTCCACCCATGCCGACGTTTGGAAATTGCTTTTTTATCTTCCAAAAAAGATTTCTTCTTTGTTGCATCATTTACCATTTTACTGAAATGTGCCCGGTCTGTCGTGCTGTCCCATGCTAATTGTATCTCAAGCTCAGACAGACATTTTCTCAGGTGCGTTCCCCATGAGTTTGGTGTTTCTTGATCCATCTGGTTTTTAATTTCTTCCCAGAAAAGACTAGTCAATGAGCCAGGCTCGGCTGAGCGAAACTTTTGACATGGCTTCACGAAGCAATTCATGCTCCTGAATTCCTGATTCTGGAGGCCGAACTCCAACCGAACCTGTTGGGGAGGCACACTTTGGCAGATTGAAGACGGCCTTATAAACCTTCGTCTGAAGTTTATTTAACAGGTCAGCCTCCTTGCCGCACCAAATGACTAGGCCATATGACAATGTGGGAAGAATTTGGACTGCCATCACTTTTAAGAGATGGTTATGATTCAGGCAGCCCAGTTTTTTGTACAGTAGTCTGTGTGCGAAGATTTTAGGTCCGTTTTGTGTTCCTTATATGTTGAACCCCGTCCCAGTTTTATGCCGAGGTATTTGTAGGAAGCTTGCTCTTCTAAGGTTTGCCCATTTTACGAGCCATTTGAACTTTGTGTTTTTTAGTGTCCACTAGGCGTACCACCTTGGTTTTCTCTTTATTTAGTTCCAGGTTTTCCTGGTCCAAATAAGTTACTAAGTTGTTTATAGCTCTTTGTAAATCGATTGGGCTTTGGCTCAGCACCACAATATTGTCTGCGTACTGGTAAAAAGGGAATTGGCTCTTTGGCCAAATTTGGTGGATGACAATCGGCTGCATGCATGTTTTAAATGATGTCTGAGAGGAACAAGTTAAATAGGATCGGAGCCAGGACGCAGCCTTGTTTTAGGCCTTGCTGCGTATGAATGCTGGCCGTTGCACTTCTCCCATCGCCTTATTTCACTCTTACCCAGGTTTCACTCTATAGGGCAATTATTGCGTCCAACAATTTACTGGGTCACCCCCATGCTTTTAATTTTTCCCAGAGGCGATATCTGCTCACTCTGTGGAATGCTGATTTCATCTCGACGAAACATGCATACAACCGAGTTTTCTTTTTTGCCGCTTTTTCAGTTAAGAGTGCTAACATAGCCAGATTTGTTGTGGTGCCCATCCCTGACCTAAAACCCATTTGGAATGTAGGGATTATTTTAATTTCATTCATCCAATCTTGCAGCTGACCTAGGAGAAATGATGTGTAGAGTTTGGCCTCTACGTCCATCAAGGAGATCAATCTGTAGTTTCCAGGCTTGCTGTGGTCTCCTTGTTTGAATATTGGGTGAATTATATTCCCTTACCAAGATTTGGGGACGTTGTTCTGCCTATAAATCTGATTAAAAAGAGGCGTGAGATAATCTGCCCAAAAATCTGGGGCGTATTTAAAGAGCGCATTGAGGAGCCCGTTAGGACCAGCTGCCCCCTCCGTTTTTAGTTGTTTTATTATTCCTCTTAGTTGTTTGGTGTCAATCAGGTTATTACATTTGTTACTGCTTATCTCTTGTCCTGGTTCTTTATATTCTGCCCGAGTCTCGTTGTAATTTTTTCTTCATCGAGTCGTTGCTTTGTGATAATTCTACGTCCGTTGTCGCCGTAGCTCGCTTTTCGTACTTCGGGTTGCTGTACATGTTTTGCACATGTTGAATCCATATTTCGTCTCCGATTCCTGCTTCTTGTTGCAGTCTTAAGCCATTTGTGAGGTTATTTATGATGCCCCAGAATTCCCTGCTGTTTGGTAATTTACTTACCCCCAAGATTCTTGTCCAGATAGCTTCTTTATATGTTGTTTTTGCTTCCCTCAGTATCTTTTTGTAATTGTTCCGCATATCCTTCAGTTTGCCATTGTCTGTTTTCCTGCCCGTTTTTCCTGCCACGGCTTGTAGACGCACCTCTCTTGCAATCCTTTTCTTTTGCTTTCTTAATTCTATGTTGAACCATGGCTCTCTCCTAGTGTCTCTTCCTTTTTGGCTTCCGTGATTGGTTGGAAATTTTCGGATAAGAGCGAGGCCCAGGTGTTCCCAGTTTTTTACTCGCTCCTCCTCTATCGGGGTTCCAGTTTGGCTCATGTGCTCCTTAAGTGTGTCCAATATTCTTTATGTCCAATCCTCGCCATTTTAATTTCTGCAGGTTAAACTTTTCTGCGTGTTGTGCTAGATAGTTTATAGTTTTTGGCCTGAGCGAGAGTAATGTTGATGTTCGTGATTTGCGTGGAATGATCGCTTTCTTTGCGTGGGAACACTTGAAATGGGTCTATACTTGGGACGAAAATACTACTGGTTATGGTGAAGTCTATTGTTGATCTACATTTTCCACTCTGATATGTTATGGCCGCTGGTGTATCACCAGTTATATTACCGTTCAGGATTGTCAGGCCGTGGCTTTCCAACTTGCACGTTATTGTACGAAATCCCCAGTCCTCCTGCCTCTGTTTCTTGTTCAATTTGTTATTTATAAGATTACTATTAAAGTCTCCTGAGACGATCAAAGGACATCGTTCATGTGATCTTTGCAGCGCCCTAATCAGTTTCATTAAAATTGCACATTTTTCCTTCTGATTCTTTTTCTCGGGGTGGATATAGACATTGACTAATATTAGTTGCCAGCTTAACTTTTTAAGATGAAGCTTACCGGTAAATTTTATAGCTTGCAACCAGTTCGTCCCGATGTCTAGTTCTTCTGTTTGCCAACCGTGTTTTTGTGCTTCGTATATTAATAGACCTCCTCTCGGATGACCAAAGATTGAAAATCTTTCCGCAAGGGTATGATGTTCTATGTAGCCCGCAATTGAAACTGGGTTCATATTCCATGTTTCTTGGAGCATGATTAGGTCTTGTTGCTGAAAAAAAGACTGAGTTTCATGGTCATGACCCAGGGCATTAAAGCCGTGGACGTTCCATGAGCAGATCCTAATCATATTCTGTCTCACGTCTCCAAGGTTGCGGTCATGCCTTGTGCCTTCCTTTAAATCATGCCCATTGGTCCGGCCTGGCGTATTTTGTTGTCCGGGCTCAGCCTTAACTGTTCGTTAGGTATGCTTGTTACTTAGTGCCTTGGGCACCCAAGACCAGTCCATGCTGTCACATGTTTGGCCTTCGAGGTTTAATGGGCTCGCTGTTACATTGGCCTCTATATAATTGGTTGGCCTTGGTGGAGTACTTGTTCGGGTGCCGCGTAGACATGATTTTGGACTCGCTGTTTCTATGCCCTCAATACAATTGGTTGGCCTTGGTGGAGAGCTTGGTTTGGCACCGCATAGTCATGATGTTTAGCTTTTCCCTGGTGTGTCTTCCCTTTTTTGATTTTTGTGGCTTCCTAGGCAGGGGGTAGGGGTACTTTGAACGTTTCTGGGGCCGTTACGCGATTCCCCACGCTTCAAAAGTTGATCTTGTTGCTTATATCTTATCCTCTAGTTCCTTTGAGGACCAAGTTGTTAGGGTCTCTTCAATATCTGGAGTGGATGTTATATGTTGGAATTCCACGGCTAATAGATCTTGTGTGGATATTCCCTTTAGTTCTGGAACTTCTTTAAATAGCCTTAGCAGGTTGCCTCAGTTCAATATGTCTTGCCTTCCTTTGGTGGAATATTCTGGCACAAATGTCAGTTTTGATGTATTCTCCACGGTATTGTTTTGAGAGCTAATGACAATTTTTAAAGTTTCGTTTTTTACCTAATAAAGATGCTTCATGGTCAGCGTGGGTTTCTTGGCCCATTAGTTCTTTGACGGCCTTTTCCTGTGATATAGGCGGAATGCTTACTTCCTTTGTAACTTGCTCTGATTTTCTTGATTTTTTAAGTATTGATGGCTGTGTTACTTCAATTTGTGGTTCAGTGAGGGAAAGCCTGCAGGTTCTACCCATTCTATTTAATGTGACGTTTATCAGATTTTTAATACTTTGAACTTCGTTATTTATTTTATCGTGCACCTTGTTGACTGGTGTTTCTTCCGTCCATCCTGGTTTGTTCTGTATTTGGACCTCCTCTTTCCAACTGGGTACTTCAGTGTGTGGTTCGGTGGGGGATAGCCTGCAGGTTCATCCCTTTCTATTTATTGTGACATTTACTGGATTTTTGATACTTTGTACTTCATTATTTGTTTTGTCGTGCATCTTGTTGCCCAGTGTTTCTTCCATGCTTCCATATTTGTTCTGTATTTGGACCTCCTCTTTCCAACTAGGTGTTTGCACCCCTTTATCTGGTCTTATGGCTCTGTTGCCCTGGGGAACGTTTCTTGCCTGGGCCTGCGTTGTTTTTTTCTGCCCCTTCTCCATTCTCAATTGGTTGAATTTGGTCTAATCGCCTCTTTTCTACTCTGAAAATGTGTGCAACTGCATTTGCTGCCGGGTGGCTTGTTGTTATATGGAGAACCTGATTCGTGGACTCATGAAAAATGGGGGTTAGGGGATTCAGGGCTTCTTGCTTTATTTTAGATCCATCAGAATCTATTATATGGTTTGATTGGTCTGAAGCTGTTATTGAAACAGCCAGAGTGACTTTTTTCAATGATTTTTATGTTTTTTCTTTGCGTGATTTGGTTTGTGAATATTGAGAAGATTTTCTCTGAACCTGAGGAGGATTGGTTGTTTTTTTTTACACCTCGCCTTTCTTTCACGTTTTCTTTGCCTTTTAGTGGGTTTCACAATTGGCGAGATATTAATAATGGTCTGTGTTACTTCAATTTGGTGGACCCTTATGTCAGACTGTTCCTCTGTTTCCTTTTGCTCTGCTTCCCCCTTATCATTGCTGCTTGTCTCTTTTATTGTTTTTTTTTTATTTGATGGGTTCTTTTTCTCTACGTCCTTTTTGGTTCCTATTGTTGCTTTGGTCTTGCTTGTTGATTGAACTGCCCCCAAAATATCCGTTAGTATTTTGGGCAGGTTTGCCAATCTATTGATTATTTTACCGCAGCCACAGTTGAGCTGCTGTTGGAGATTGGTTGTTTGTGGCTCTGCGTTTCCCCTGCGTGTTAAAAGGGACGTAATTACGTCCAGCTTGGTGTTTATACCTGAGATATGCCCGGCAATTATGTTTATAAGCTCTATTTGGACCTCCATTTTCTCAGATTGAAAGTTCAGTACCCTAATAGCTTGTTCCAATGTGCTCCACAGAGCGTTTGGAAAATCTTCAGGGGACTTTCCTGAAGCCCCTGACCCATGATCGATCCTACTAACTGATGAAATTGTTATTGGAGGTGACAGACTTAATTGATTTATTGTCGTTGAAAAGCTTCCTTCTTCTGGTGCAATCTCCTGTTGGTCGTTTCTGTGTGTCGGGTTTGATGGAATGGATGCCACCATTCCCTCTCCGCCCTGTGCTCTTCCCGTAATGGGTGACAAACTTTTCCCTTGAATTCCTTCTTTTGTTGTCACCTGTTTCTGTGTGTTGATTTCCAAAATTTGTAAAAGATCAGCATCTTTGGATGGGGAGAAAGAGCTTGACCATGCTTCATCTAGAGGGACTTCCTGTTCAGCTAAGGTGTTTATTTTATCTTCCGTGTGAACATTGTTTTTGCCCTCATTTGAACCTTTTCCGATTGCTGTATTATAGTTTGTTGGGGGGCTGATCTGATGCACCTGGGCGGTTACAGTTACCAACCTACTTTCTGGGATTTCTATAATCTATTTCTGTAGTGTTGAGTTCTCTTCTAGAGCTTTATTGATATTTGACCGTAACTGTGGCTGTGTAAGAGGGGAACCTGTTTTAATGGACATAGAAGTGTACTTTTCTTGTTGGTCTGATGCTCCTGAATTGGAGTCTCCTTTTTTTACCCTTGTGTAGGGAATTATTGGGTTGGGCAGCCCGGCTGACTCTACTGTTGGTGCGTAAATAGCGGCCATTGGGTCCTTTAAAAAGAAACATTTCTGGATCCCAGTGTTACTGCCAAGACTAAGGAGTGATGATTCTGGTGTTGGCGCTGAAACTAGCCTCTTTTCTTTCTTGGTCTGGCGCCTTTCTTTTTTGGCTTGATGGAGAACCTTGTTCTATTGATTTTTTATTTTTGGTTTTATTCTTTCCAGTTGCCACCTGACGCACTTTCCCCGATCTCATGTTTGTTATTGGGTTGTTGAGTTGTCTGGGGTTATCTGCCCTTGAAGGCGCTGAGAGCAGGGCACGCTGGTGGGCCGCAAGCTATGCCCAACCTAGTTGGACTGCTTCCGCGGACTCACCGGGCCTCACTTTGCGGCAGCCGCTATTGGCTGCCCACTCTATTGTCGGTGCTTGCACTCTGCTGTGGCTGTTGTGGTTCTGCTGTGTCTGTTGTTGTTGCTGTTACTGCTGTCCTGTGAACATCCTTAAAAATCATTGACCCAGGACAAGCCGACAACTCCTGCCACTCCCACTACCGGAACCACTGCGCAGCTGTACTGAGCTGTATGGAGCTGTGCTGAGACCTGCCAGGACCCACTGGGGGTCTAAGCTGTACACCACTGTCACTGTCTCTGTCACAATGTGCCCGATGTGCCCGATGTGCTTGAGCAGCCCGCACTGCCGCTCTTACCGCCAACCACTCTGTCTCTGCACCTTGAATCAGGGCTATGCGGCAATGCGGGGCAATGCGGGGCGATGCGGGGTGATGCAGGGCGATGCAGAGCGGGACGGGGGTAATGCGGGGTAATGTGGAGCAAGGTGGAGCGGGAGCCGGGCCGAGCCGCTGTCACGTTGCCGGCCCAGGCAGTTTTCTCTGCGAGGTTAATCGCGTCTAAACGCGGCTCCTGTCCCGCATCTCGGCTCACCTTGGCTCCCTCACCACGGGCTCACGGCACACGGCTCTCACCCTCCAGGGTCTCCGTACCACCGCCGCTGCACCTCTGAGCCGCTGCCGTCTATTGCCCTCATCTCCTCCTGCCGCTTGCTTGTTTGCCTGCCTGCCGATCGCCGAGCAAATCGATCAGCGCTGATCTCCATGTTCAGCATCCTACCAACAAACCAACGTCAACACAAAAGAGAAGATCAAACCTTCAGACCTTTCAAAGACTTCTCCCTAGACAACTTAATGCTTGAACTCATCTCTCGCACTATCTACTCTACGTTTAACGCCAACACCCTGCTAAACACGTTGAACAATTTTCGGAAAGCTTTCTGACTATCCATGCCCCAATTACAACATGTAAGGGCAAAGCCTTCTGGAACCTGGTATTCCAAATACCTTGCTGACAATAAACAAACAATCTGCAGACAGAAAAGAAAATGGAAGAAATACAGAACTAAAGAGAACCTCTTAGAGATACTGAAGTCCCTCCTCTCAATACACGGTCCGCTCATCACACCAGCCAAAGCGAAATTCGACACAGTACCATCAACGACGCCACTTAACAGAAGCAGAATGCTGTTCCAGATACTCAAGTACTGCATCAACCTCCCTTCGGACCCACCTATTCCTCAGAGTACAGAATAGTGCAATGCTGTCAACTTCACAGAAGATCCGACTGCACATCGACAACACAATGCCTGCTTCAATTGTTTCACCCCCCCTTCCATGGAACCCCTCAATGGCCAGCCTTCAAAGCCCTATCTCTCCCAGATCGTGTGGACATACTCAAGTCCCTCCAAGCCACTTATTATGAAGATGATGTCTTACCATCGTCCTTAATCAACGCTGTCCCTGGAGATGCTCTTTTGCCCCTTCTTACCATTGCCAATGCCTTCCCCAGTCAAGGAATCTTCCCAGAAGCTCTCAAGACAGGCCAGATCCTCCCACTGCTAAAAATCCTACACATTAGTTCCTGATGACCTCTCCAACTCCCGGCCCATAGTTCATCTACTATTCATCTACAAGATCACTGGAAATGCAGTCTATGTTCAACTCCAAGACCACATCAATACCTTTCTTCTCTTGCACGACTCCCCGTCTGGCTTCAGAGCATGCTGTTGATGGAAACCACTGCCTGACACTTCATAAATGATGCTTTCTTGACCATAAATGTTGATCTCTGCTTTCTGATATTGCTGGTCATCTCAGCTGCCTTCAACACATTCGACCCTCCCACCCTTTTGCGCACCCTGGAGTCTTTAAATGGAATTCACCGGTGTTGTCCTTCACTGGTTCTCTTGTTACCTTTCCACCCAGCACCAGTTTGTTCACATAGGCACTTCCAGCTCATAATCATAAAAGGTCCCTGTCACCTGTGGAGGTCCCCGTGCCGGCCTGCACCATCTTGAAAGCCAGCGGCACCATTTAAAAAGCTATTATGGCCAATGCCCCCGTTTATCAAACAGACAACAGGCCTTTTTCATCCAAGCTCCCAGGATCTGGAACAGCATCCGGCCTCCTTGAGGACCCTCCGACGCTGCTCCGATTTAGGAAAGAGTTGAAGACTCCTCTCTTTAAAGACCACTACACCATGATGCATTCACCATCCACAGCTCAACCTCCTCGCCTCTTCATCATTGACTCTATTCTCGCCTTTGAGCAAGTACGACACTTCGCTGCCTTTCAGCTCAGTTTGCGCTGTAGGAATACCACAAAGATACATAGACGTTGTTGCGGTAGAGAGACAGGATACAACATGATAGAGAGGTGGAGTGAGTGAGAGAGAGCTGAAGAAGGGAACGGTGATGTGGATAGAGAGAGGAGCCAGTGCAAATTAGATAGAGGTAGGTAAGAGTAGGTTAGAGGTAGGTAGACAGAGCAGTAGAAGGAGCGGTAAAGAGGTGTAAGTGTGGTAATCTAAGATATGATGTAAGGCAGTGGTGGAACACATGATGTTCTGTGTTCCATGTTCTGCCATAAGAATGCGCTTCGCCAGCACGGCAGTTGCCTTCTGGTGCTGTTCGTGTACAGACTTCAATAAATGCTTTCCTTGGTCGGACAACAAGCGGAGCTTACTTACCCGAGAGGTAGAGCCGGGGTGTTGACGGGTGTTGGCTGGCAGGCTTGCTGGAGTTGGCGTTTCCCCTGGTCTCGCCGGTGCTCGCTGGTGGCAGAGGTGTACATCGTGGGAGAGCAGGACTACGCTCCCCAGAAGCCCCGCCACTGGCACCGCCCCCACACAGTCCCACCTCCACGCCTGGAGGCGCCAAATTCAAACTGCTTCCTCCGCGTCGCGGGACACGCGCGGGCGGCGCCGGGCTAAGCCCGGGCAAAGGGCGGGCCGTTGTGTGGCCGTTAGGGGGCCGGTAGAGGTCGGGTCGGGACACCACTCTTAGCCCATTGATAAGGCTGCCATTTCGCCGCTGTAAACCACTGTATACCTGTCTGTGTTTTGATGTTGTTGCTCTCGATTGTAACGTGCTGTATCGTTTTTTTAAGTGGTTGTTAGTTAGCACTGTTGGCTACGTCCACAGGCATCTCCGCCCACATTAAAAGGTTATCCTTATTATACACTTCCTTGTCTATCATGGCCAAAACTAAATCGACCATGGATAATTATCTGGTCAAAATGGTAAGCAAGATCAATAATGACAGAAGGAAATCGCTGGGTAGAGAAACCCCCCCAGAATCTATACTCCCATATTCAGATGATAGTAGTAGCGCCCCTATGGTTGAATCTTTTAATATTGAACCCTCAATTGAGGAGAGGGTAGTAACTGTAGACGTGACACAAAATGATTCTGGTCAGGATCCACTAACTGCCCCTGGAGGGATAGTAATACCACACTCTCCTGTTAAGAGAGTAGTAAGGAAATGCAGGAAAACCCAGAATAAGGATGGGAATGTACATCTTAAATCAACGCTGGAAGTAGGACAGAAAAGAACTAAAAAAACTAAGGAAATCCATTCGAACAGCGATGATATGAACCTAGTTTCTCCGAGTCATATACCTAAAATGTTTGAAGAAAAATTAAACAATACTGTGAAACCATTAGTGGAAAAAATTGATTTTCTAACTGCTGAAGTCCTAAGGTTAAGTGACCTTCTAATTAAAATAGATAAGGAACAGAGTAATAAATCACCAGAGCCACTGGTCCAATCAGGTTCTACTGTAAAGGCTAGTGTGCTAGGGGAAGAAAAATTCCCCAAACTTAATCCTGAGCTAAAGGTGTTACCTTGTATGGATATTAGTATTACCCAGACGAAAGAAAATATACCTAGAGCTGGGAGGCATATTGTTGAAGAGGGAAGTTTGCGACACACCGACCTCCCTCCCGACTGCGAACCTTATGTTATTGTTCTTTCAAATGTGCCTCCAGTAGACCACATGGTATCTAATTTTCGGGAGGAATCACACGATTCACTAAAAAGGAAATCAATTGCATGGTTGAATAAAAATTGTGGATTCCCCCCTAATTTTTCTGATCATATACTGTCTACCAGACGGGTTTCCTGGATTGGTAATTCAAGGAAAAGATGTAAGGGGGATTGTGTGATTATAAACTTTAGACACCCTTAACATGTCATGACCGTTCTACTTAGAGCAGCCTCCCTCGCTCCGGGGGAGAATGATGTGACTGTACATCCATTGGGTTATTTTTATAGTCA
Organism: Triturus cristatus; assembly: GCF_964204655.1. Taxonomy (NCBI): domain Eukaryota; kingdom Metazoa; phylum Chordata; class Amphibia; order Caudata; family Salamandridae; genus Triturus; species Triturus cristatus. The sequence continues at coordinate 1,209,875,171 of NC_140584.1, read as the reverse complement.
CCTAGACAAAACATGTCAATTTAGGACTATTACAAAAGGGAACCAAAATACTACTAGATGCCCAGTTTTTCAAATCTCCACTAGAAATAGATATCAGGCACTGAGCACACTCGACCAAAATGACTGACTCCCACAGGATGGGAAATCCATTGCAGAGATATCTGTAGATACCCAGGTGCAAGGTCAATCATTGAATAATGACGAACTTATTCTTAACATTTTAATGGAATCAACATCTAAAGTTATGGTCCCAGACGAGTTGCCTTATAGTGGTGGACCCTATAAGATTAATCTGGGAGAGGGTGACAGGGAGGGCGATGTACCCAGGGAAAATGAAGTCAACTGTGGTCATAATAAGAACATAGAGGACAAGGAAAAGGGAACCATTGCAAATAAAATTCAAATTGAAGTATTAAATACCCCATCTACATCCGTGGTTGATACTCTACCAGCTATACCCCTACCTCTTGTAGAAGATAATCTAAGTACAAGACTGATATCCTGGAATATAGCAGGGTTAGTTAGGAATTTAAAGGACGTGGTATGGTGCTCCTATATAGAAGATTATGACATCATTCTTTTACAGGAGACTTGGGCGATTGAAACCCCCCACTTGCTAGGGTATAAATCATTTAGCGTGAATGCAATCCCTTCAGTAAGAGGTAGAGCATCAGGGGGATTGGTTATATGGGTTAAAATTAATTTGGATATAGTTGTTACCCGATTGTCTATCCCCTCTCCGGATATATTAGGTTTAAAAATTGTGACGAGAGGGAATGTAGTTATGTATTTAATAAATATATATAATAGACCGCACCCAGCAAATAAGGAATCTAAGGTGGTAGAACTCCTGGATTCCCTTTTAGACTCATTGGGCCCCACTGCTCATGTAGTAATTGGCGGGGATTTTAATTGTAAGTTTGAACCTGTCATGGGGTTGGAAACTATATTTGACGAACAAGATGTTGCCAATGAAATTATGCCTTTAGAGCCTATGGGGTCAGTTAAAAATAGTGTAGCTGTTACCCAGATTCTACAGTTGACCGTGTCTCATGACCTAAGGGCATGTAATGGTCGTTTTAGTTCTGACAGACCTCCGGCCCCAACCTTCTCGAAAGGCAACTGTAGATCACACATAGATTTTGTTTTGGTCTCAATGTGCTTATGGTATTTAATCATTGATTTTAAGATAGATTTTAGGTCAGAGAGTGACCATCTCCCACTCCAATTATGGCTAGATCCTCAGCCTTTTTTTTCTAGACTAGCTGGAGAAGCATTATTAAATGCTATTGATGAGGAGCCGCGGATAACAAACAATAGGCATGCTCTAAGATGGCCACATATCTTGGGAAATGAAAAATCTTTACAAGACATTTACAACACATTTTCTGACACCGTTGAAGCCTCACAGAAGCCCCTGATGGGCTCTAAGGACGTCTTAGATCTGCACACCAAATTGGTAGATGCGCTATCTCCCTTTTTAAGTAAACTATACAATAAGGGTGCAAACTCAAAAGGGAACCATTATGAACAAACGAACCCATGGTATAACAAAGAGTGTTGGATAGCAAAGTCCAAGTTAATACAGGCAGTAAAATCTAAGAATCAACTGGACATAAGATATGGTAGACAGATATACAATAAAACCCTGGTTGAAGCGAAAAAAGATTGGGATGGTAGATTCTGGGACGATCTTCTAAGTGCGGCCAAGACAAGAGACCAGAGTACATTCTGGAATTTAATTGCAAAGGGAAACAAAAAAGGCAGATCACCAAAGGATACTTACATAGATGAGAAAACTTGGTGTGATCATTTTTCTAAGCTGTATTCCAATGATAAAGAGAGATTAATTTCAGGGGATCCAGAGATTAACCCAGAAGAGAGTACTGTTCCCTTACGATTTAGTCTAGATGAAACTATTCTGGCTTTGCAGGCTGTTAAGATGGGTAAAGCTCCTGGTCTTGATAAAATCCCCGGTGATCTTTTAAAGCACGATGAAGAAGTGTGGGGGCCGTATATAAATTTTCTATGTAATTCGATAGTGGTAGGAACACCAATCCCCGAATCCTGGAAAGGGGCGGAAATCATAACTATTTTTAAAAAAGGTGATCGTTACGATCCGAGCAATTATCGCCCAATAGGTTTAATTGATATTTTACAAAAAAATTTTGACAGACATATTTTAAATAGGCTTTTAGATTGGATCGAGGATATGAAGATTTTAACCAAATATCAAGCAGGATTTAGATTTAAAACGAGTACGGTTGATCAGGTGTTTAGCTTTATGTGCATCTGTTGGAAATACATAAACATAAGGAAGGGCAGCCTGTATGTAGCATTTGTTGATTTGAGAGCCACCTTCGACCTTGTCCCTCGCAATTTGTTGTGGAGTACACTTAAGAATATGGCGGTCCCGGGCGAGCTTCTCAAGGAACTTATCAAACTACATACAGGGAATTATGCAAAAATTAGATGGGGAAAGGGTGGAGAAACTTCAAAGCCCATACCTGTGGAACGTGGTGTGCGACAAGGGTGTGTGTTAGCACCCACACTCTTCTCGCTATATGTTAATGACATTCCCAGTTATTTAAGTAATAGTGACCATGACTCCCCAAAGCTAGGTGGTGAGGCGATTACATCTTTATTGTTTGCTGATGACACCATTCTTATTTCACAAATGCCGAGGGGTTTGCAAAAACTGGTGGATTCCTTTCAAAGCTATTGTGTGGAGAAGGGCCTAGAAATAAACCCAACTAAAACTAAATATATGTCCATCAAACCCCAAAAGTCATTTAGGAAAAACCTGTTCTTAGAAAACCAAAAATTGGAACATGTGGATAGTTTTAATTACTTGGGTTAATGCTGGACAACAACCTTACATGGAAAGGCCAGTTGGAAAAAAGCAATATGACCTTTAAACAGAATTCCCTGCCCATATTAAAAGTGCACGGTGCAAGCCACTCTAAAGCAATCACGCCGGCAATTGAGGTTTTTAAAGCAAAGGCGCAATCGGCGGCCCTCTATGGAGCCGAGCTCTGGGGATGCAGCTGTAAAAACAATTTTGAAAAGGTAGAAAACCATTTCATACGTAGGCTGCTTAAAATTCCGAATAGAACCCCCTTAGTACCAGTGTTTCTTGATATTAAGCTTAAAAGGACTGATTATCAAGCTATACTAAGACCCTTGTTGTATTGGGTCAGGTTATGGACAACCTCGGAGTTGGGTGACTACAAGAGTGGTTTGATTGAAATATTCCAGCTTGATGGTCATATGAAAATAGCCTGGTTAAAACACATCTTCAAGTGGTATGAGAGGTTAGGGCTCTCCCACTTATGGGACGCTCCCCAAAATATGACTTGTTCCTCTAAAAAACTTGTAAAGGACTCATTCTGGTCTTATGTCAATTTTGACGTACTATATAGCTCTTCGATTGGCCCACTGACCCAAAAATTTTTGAACATAAAAGATATCCCTTCCTTTGAGCAATTTATGGACGAGATAGGCCCACCCTTAGCAAAAACATTGTATTTGCAATTTAGATATGGGATCTTACAGACCTCAGCAACCACATGTAGGTGGGGGGAGAAAAATGGTTCTGATTTATGCACTCTCTGCGCTCTGGGGGCAAAAGAAGACGATGTCCATCTACTCTTCTTCTGCCCGGCCTATAAAAAACCGAGAAACCGTTGGATCAAACCTCTATGTAAAAATATGGGGGTTAGATCCTATAAAGAGGCAGAACGCATAATCAAGTCTAATACCTCGCAACTTGTGGTATTTGGTACAAGTAGATTTTTATTCAATGTGTACCTTATTCGGAAACGGTCTGGTCATAAATTGTAATGATAGGTCGCACATTTCCGACTAGCCTTATCCTGTATAGAATCTCAGATGCACTGATCCTCGTAGTTTTAAAATATGTTTAGTGCCTGGATTTTAGCTAATTTAATAATTGTATTTATGATCTTAAATGCTTTAAAGCTCTTGTATATGATTATATTCTGCTCGCCACGCTACATGCTAAATTAACTAATTGCTGGATTATGGTTAGGTATATATAAATGTGTTGTTATATATTTTCTTGTATTCTGCTTTTATGGCTACCCAGCCGAAATAAAGTTAAACGAACGAACGAATAAATGCTTCAACATTCAACTTATGTTTGTGGTGTAAGTTGAGTACTATAGTAAGGTAGGAAGAGATTGTGCTGACAAAGCAAGTGATAGGAGAAGTAGAGAAATAGGTAACTAGAAAGGCAGAGAGTAGTGATATAGACATAGGAAGAGAGAGGCCGAGTTGGTGGTAAAGATCAGTAGAGAGAGGGAGATAGGTTGAAATGAGAAATAAGAAGAGGAGGGAGACTGAACTTGTTTGCGTGAGAGAGAGAGAAAATTCGAACTGCCTGGATCACCTTATCAGGGGCCCTCTAGGAGGCGTGCTTCCAGGTAATTGCCCACTTTGGATGGAATGTGGTCCCGAGCGGTTGCCAGTGGCTGAGATTATTTCAAACATTCCATCCATCGTCTTGTTGGTTTGCAAATTCCCGCTTTGCCCATGCCTTAGAATGGCTCTTCCATCCATGACCAAGCAGTGTTATCCCCCAGCCGTCCTTTATAGCACAGATCCTCATAGCACACAATCACAAAACCTGGCAAAACCAATGTCACTGCAGAAAACTGGACACTAGGCAGGCACTGGGCACTGGGTAGGCAATGGGCACAAGTTAGACACTGGGCATTAGATAGGGCACTAAGCACAAGTTAGGCACTGGTCACTAGGTAGGCACTGGGCACAAGGTAGGTACTGGGCACTAGGTAGGCACTAGGCACTTGGTAGGCACTGGGCAATGGACACTAGTTAGGCACTGGACACTTGGCACTAGGTAGGAACTGGACACTAGGTAGGAACTGGGCACTGGGTACAAGGTAGGCACTGGACACTAGGTAGGCACTAGGTAGACACTGGACTTTAGGTAGGCACTGTGTATCAGGTAGGCACTGAACACTAAGTAGGCACTGGGCACTAGGTAGGCACTGAGCACTAGATGGGCACTTGGCACAAGGTAGGCACTGGGCACAAGGTAGGCGCTGGACACTAGGTAGGCACTGGGCACTAGGAAAGCACAGGGCACAAGGTGGGCATTGGACACGAGGTAGGTATTTGGCACTAATCACAAGGTAGATATGGGGCACTGGGTAGGAACTGGAAACAAGTTGGGCACTGGGCACTAGGTAGATAGTCAGAAGGCATGGGATACTAGGTAGGTATTGGACACTAGCTAGGCACTGGGCACAAGATAGGCACTGAATACTAGGTAGGCACTGGGCACAAGGTAGGCACTGGGCACTAGGTAGGCACTGGACACGAGGTAGGCACTTGGCACTAGGCACAAGGTAGGTAAGGGGCACTAGGTAAATAGTCAGAAGGCATGGGATACTAGGTAGGTACTGGACATCAGCGTAGGACTGGCACATAAAATTGGCCCATAAGCCAAAATATATGAGTAAAAATGTCAAGTGTCGCTACTTCACCCGAGAGCATCTCAAGGCGCTGTGGGGTCCTGCTGCTGGATCATGCTCCCTGTACCTACTGGTTGAACGTCCAGGACTTGAGGTCCTTCTTGAACTGTTGGAGCCATGGTAACACTCTGCAGTGTAGGGGGAGGGTGTTCTAGGTCCTAGCTACCAGGTGGGAGAAAGTGTTTCCTCTGCTGTTTGATCGGCAGATGCGTTGGGTGGTATCTAGGGAGAGGGATCCGGAACCGAGTTTCCTGGTAGGTTGGTGGAAATTCACTTGTTAGCTGAGGTACGCCGGTCCTTCGTGGCGTAGTGCCTTGCAGACGTGGGTGAGCAGCTTGAACTGGCATCTCTTGGCGACTGGTAGCCAATGGACTTTCCTGAGGTGAGGGGTGATGTGCATCTGTCTGGGGAGGTCGAGGATGAGTCTGGCTGTTGTGTTCTGGATGGTCTGGCAAATATGCAATTATTTAATCTCATGCACAGAATCGCACCTCAGTCCCCAGAAAGGATAGTAGCACAAAACCACACATGCACACACACTCAGGGCCCGATTCACAGAAATAACTTAAGACAAAATCCTAAACTTACTACTTTTGGTATTCACAGAAGTTAGGATTTTGTCTTAAGCTTGTCTTAAGACAAACTTAAGACAGACTTAAGACAGACTTAAGATAGACTTAAGACAAACTTAAGACAGACTTAAGACAGACTTAAGACAGACTTGTGGAGAAGTGTGGCTCAATGGTTAGAGCGGCAGACCCTGATGCAGAGGTCTGGCCCGGGACCAGGCTTCAATTCCCACCTCAGCGGCTCTTGGATTCAATTTCCCCGTACCTGATAATTCTCGCCTTGGTGCCTATTCTAATCATGGGTGCAACTCTGGGCAATAGCTTGCTTAATATCCACAACGGCCCCCACAGCTCTAGGATGCCTGGCTTCACCTTGGGGGTGCCCAGGAGTGGACATCTCACAGGAAAACCAGGAAGGGTTCCACAACGGTATGAATACAGCGCTACGAGACCCCTGGGTACAAGTGCGCTATATAAGTACAAACACATTTACTTAAGTTAGGATTTTGTCTTAAGTTTGTCTTAAGTCTGTCTTAAGTCTGTCTTAAGTCTGTCTTAAGTCTGTCTTAAGTCTGTCTTAAGTCTGTCTTAAGTTTGTCTTAAGTTTGTCTTAAGTCTGTCTTAAGTCTGTCTTAAGTCTGTCTTAAGACAAACTTAAGACAAAGTCCTAACTTCTGTGAATACCAAAAGTAGTAAATTTAGGATTTTGTCTTAAGTTAGTTCTGTGAATCAGCCCCTCACACACTGCCCCCCCCCCCAAAGTCTTATCAAATACAGAGGTTCAGAAGTTGATGTAATCACAGTATCTGAACCGTGACATAAGGATATCTGTGAGGAGGTGGCTTAGTAAATGGTGCACACTTATGTAAGTGGTCACCATGCACTAATCCAGACAAGCGTTGTGGTGATTTTAGTAGTCTTAAGACAACCTTAGAAAGCTCTCTAAGTGATAGCTGTGGAGAGCAGCATTCAGGCTTAGTACAGAAGGAGTGTAAAGCAGCTTGTTTTACCAGAGCATAATCTTATTGGTAAACATTTAAGTGAAAAAGAACCACACAGTGTATTTATAAAAATATGCATCTATTATAAGGCACTCACTAACACATACAAATATCGACTGCCCAGAGATATACACAATACACACAATACTTTGCAAATAAAACAGGTAAGTAGCACGGATACACAGTGTTTGCCAGGGGGAGACCAAATCATATACTAAAATAGTGGTATGCGAACCACGACTCAAGTCAAGACTATACCCAGAAGACGTAGAAGTGCCGGGGACCCAAGGAACCACCCGAGGTAAGTAACCAGGAACCCCACAGAGGCCGTGTGCAGAGTGGGAAAACGACTGTGGTATTATGCAAGTCATTGGGAAAGTCACCGTTGAAATTTTAAAGAAGAAGGACCCGTTTCAGTGGATCCTGAAGAAACCCCATGGAAGACGGAAGGTTGGAGAACCACCCCACCTGTGGATCCCCTAGGAACCAGTATAAATACACCAGGAAAGCCTGGTGCATAGGTATGAATTGGTGTCGGAAACCACTGTCAAACTCAATGGAGGACTTCAGGAAGATGCCACTGCTGGATAAGGTGAAATGTCCGGTGGAACCCAAAGGTGGATTCAAGATGAGAAGTACCTGCAAGCAGAGGAGTCAGAGTCTATGCCACTCAGGAGTGACCAGGAGGCACAGAAGACGAATGCCCACCGATGTCGGGTGTTGCAGGAGAGTTGACTGTGACCTTGGAGCTGCAACTGTGCGGACCACGCAATGCTGTGGAAGACCAAGAGTCATTCACAAGCTGTCCCACGTTAAATGTCAAGAGTTGAGGAATGGGTGTCCATCAGGAGCACCAACAAGCCTTGGGAACTGCAACCAACGTGGAAAGTGAAAAGGGTGCAGTGTTGGAACCAGCTAGGTCCAGGTGACTCGCCACAAGCAGAGGAGTCAGAGCAGGCCCTTAGTAATCAGGAGAGCACACTGAAATCAAAGAAGACCCTCAAAAGGACCGACAGGCCGGGGCCACTGGAGTCGCTAGAGGACCTCAAGAAGCTCACCAAAGATGCAGGCCCACGGTGCAAGTGATGCAGTGAGGACAAAGATCATGGTACAGGGGTATGGTTCCTGCGGCTCCGACGAGGGATACTGGCCTTAAACTTGGTGAGTGGACAGGCCAGGCATTTAGGGATGTGAAGAACCACCACCGGTGTTGCTGAGCCTTTCGGAGTCCGTGGGAGCCCAGCAGACTGGTCAGCTATGTTGCGGTGCCTACAGATGGAGGGAAGTGACTCCACTTCTAGAGAAATTCCTTAAGGTGTCTTGGATGCCCACAGGTCTTGGAAGGTTCCTGTATGGAGCACAGGTACTGACTTTGCAGCAGACGAGAAGGGCAACAAGCCCAGGAGCAGCAGGAGTCTTCCCAGTTGCAATCTTGATGCCCAGAGCGAAGCCCAGTGAAGTCCAGATTTCCCAGACGGTCGAAGAAGTGGTGTCTTGATATGAATTTTGTCCCACAACATATCTAGGAAACCACCTACAGGTAAGCCCTTTACTACCCTATGGATACGGGTTGGGAAGATTCAGGGTTCCATCCCAGGGGAGGAATTGGACAGTGGGAAGGATATTCCCATGTCCTTTGTCCAGTTTTGCGCTAGAGCAGGAGGCAACAGCTCCCTGAGCTGGTATGACCTGGACTATGCAAGGAGGGCACCTAATGTGCCTCTCAAGCAGACTGAGTAGCACTGGCAAGCTCTCCTACCCAGCCCCAATACACTAAACTCTCTCTGGGAGGTGGTCACACCTCCCTGTGACAGGATACCTATTGTTCTGGGCAATACCATCCGGCAAAGAACAAGAGGATGCAGAGGAATAAATAACGCACAAGTTCCTGTGGGAAAAACACAAATTAGTTTCCACGCGTGGGACTCAGTCCCTCATTACTATTTATACTTATTTCTGCAGTCACATACCCACTCCAAATAGGATATAGAGGAATTCTTTATAGTTTTTTCAACACAAAGATAACAACCATGTACACAGAATATATATAAATCTATACATTCATAATTCCATCCTACCCATTCTTTCTAAAAGACGGTTGCTAAACACAAACAAAGATTTTCAGGCAATCCGAATAAGAGGTAGTCCAATATACACATATATAAGAAATGCGGGCGTCCGCGCATGCGCATTTGTGAAAAGAAGTTGTCAACTAGGAAGAGGGAGCCACGGAGACGCCGCGCTGCAGGTAAGGCATTATATTTAATGTTTTTATCATAGTTTACATAATTTTAAAAGGAGGGCGGGCGGGAGGTGGGCGGCGCATAGTGGGGCTACGCGGAGCACGCGAGTGTGTGTAGATTTGGGCACACTACGCGCTGCTCCACGTAGCCCCACTACGCCCAGGCTTGGAGGTGGGCAGTGCAGCTACAGCCGTACGAAATGGAAGTAGTATACCGGCCGGGAGCCAAGAATCCGGCAGACTTCTTGTCCAGACACCCCATTCCTGCCAAAGCACAGGACGACACAGAAGACATGGAACACTACGTTCAACTGGTATCTACGGCAGCCTGTCCCCAGAACATGACTCTGGAAGACGTCAAAGAAGCGGCCTCCACTGACGCAGTGTACACCAGGACTCTTCAAGCGGCCCAAGAAGGATCGTGGGCAAACTTCCTGCGGCAAGCCAACTCCTGGAGCCAAGAAGAGCATGAACACCTGACGAAGATGTGGCAGATACGAAGTGAACTCAGCACCACCAGGGACGGGATCCTGCTAAGAGGATCCAGGCTAGTAATACCGCAAGCCCTGAAACACAGAGCGACTCAACTGGCCCACGGAGGGCATCAAGGAATAACCAAAATGAAAGCACGAATGAGGGAGAAGGTTTGGTTCCCCGAACTGGACAAGATGGTGGAAGCATATGTCCGGCACTGTCCGCTGTGCCAAGTGACCAGTGGCCCAGAAAAACCAGCTCCGGTGATCACCGAAGACGCCTGCACTGTCCCCTGGTCCAGAGTGAGCATAGACTTCGGGAGTTTCCCTGGTGGGAAGCACACGCTTGTACTTGTAGACGCTTTTTCGAAATACCCCGTAGTAGAGCCAATTGCCTCCATGGCATTTAACCATGTGGGACCCATCCTAGAAAAGGTGTTTGCGATTTTCGGGCTCCCCCACGAGGTCCACAGTGACAATGGACCACCATTCCATGGTGCTGAGTTTGCCAAATTCCTAAGACAGTGGGGAATACGTCACCGACGAGTGACCCCTCAATGGCCACAAGCCAATGGCGATGTTGAACGCTTTATGCGCACACTCAACAAGATGTTTCGAATAGCAGGAGTCGAGCAAGCAGACCCGGAAAAGAGGCTCCATGAATTCTTGCGGGAATACCGGAGCACACCCCACTGCACCACCCAGAGAAGCCTGTGGTCACTGATTCTCCATGGGCCAAGAAGAGATCTACTTCCTACATGCCCGGGGTGGTCACCCCCACCTTTTGAGGCCGAGAACACGCAAGACCGGAGAGCCCGCCGGAACCGACAAGCAAGTATCCGTCGCGGGGCCACACCAAGAACCCTCTGCACAGGGACAACCGTCCTTCTGCGAGACCGTCGCCCTGGAGGAAAGTTCAAAACAAACTACGAACCGGGGACCTGGACAGTCACCGCAAACCGGGGAACCATGGTAACCGCTCAAAGAGGAGGTGAGTAGGTGTCCAGGAATGTGTCATGGTTCAAGGAGGTCCCGACAGCACACTCTGGGAGGCCCGCTGACCAACAACCGGATGGTACCAACACCTCAGCCCCAGAGACCACCGAGACAGACACCGGGATGCTGTCCGGCTCAGCGCCAGAGAGCGAGGCTCCCAGCACCCCGCGGCTGCGGGGTTGCCCCCAAAGGTACAGCCTGAGACCGAACCCTCGCCCGAGTCAGCGCCTGAAAGACTTTGCCTGCTGAGGACATCCGGCCACCGCCCAGGAAGTCCACGCAAGTATTTACACCTCTGGGTGTGAACTATCTGAACTGTTTAAGTTGATTGTCTAAAGTGTTAAGTTGTTTGGTCCTTTGACCAAGTTGGATAGGGATGTAACAGTTAGCGGTCTAGTGTAACCCGACCGCGACACCACATCCGCAGGCCAGGCGTGGCCTGCAGGGAAAAGAATAAAAGGGACCGCCCGCTCGGGGGCGGGTCACTTCCCCAAGTACCAGCGTGTGTGGTCCCCGTTTTCTCCACGCCGCGACTCAGCACGCGCGTGCCCTTAACATAAAGGCCGAGTGGGGAACATAACATAGGCCACTAGGCTGGATTGGATGAAGACCTATGAGAGAGATTTGAGGGAAGTGAATCCTGCCAGGGACAAAAGGGGTGTCGATGAATAATTGTGGCATCCACAGAGAGAACTCACCAGAGACCTGCCCTGGTCCACAGGACGTGGACGTGATTAAATGGCTTTGCATCAGACATGGCAGCGCCCTGGACAAGCAAGAAGGGATCCCTGTCTGCTTCGCCCTAGGACCAATGACAGGCTCTGGTGTGCTCACGGATGCGGTGGCCTGAGCAGTTCCAGGTGTATCCGGGTTCTCTGCACCAGGCCCAGGATGTCAAGCTGAGTGGGAGGAGAGGGAGGAGTACAGCGGTAAGGAGGATTAGAGATGCCCAATGGGTGGAGGCCGAAGTCAGGCATTCAATCCCGCGTCTTGCACCTGCCATACTAGGAGAACACCTCTCTCCTGTAACAACGGGTGTGGTTAGAGTTATACTCATTCCCAACCAAGATGAGCATCTTGCCAGTATCTGCTGCCAGAGCATCCCTGTCCAAGATGGCGTCTGCACCCTTCTCAGTGAAGTCATTTCCTGTACTCTCATATATAATTGTGCTTGTGCTCGAAAAGAATGCAGAACATTGCTTTTGATTGCCCTTTTATTTGTCACATTCTCACCCACTTTAGATACTTTTAATTCCTGTTTTTTGCACCATTTCCTGCCGCTGTTTTTCCCTTTTGGATTCTCCAGCCCGGGGAGACTGTTTTAGTTTTTCTCGGTGTAATTGTGGTGTCTTGCTGCCCAAGTTTTGCAAAGTTTTTCCTCATCAATCGAGAACCAGCAGGATTGCATGGGGGGGAGGGGGTTCTACTATTGTGGGGGGCCTCTTAAGGGGGGTTGTGAGACCCTTCATGTGTATGTTGAGTGCAGGGCAGCACCGTGGCTGTGATGGGACCTGTCACACGAGCAGTGTTGCTGAGACCCAAAGGGAAGTGACCTGGAAGGGTGGGGCAAATAAACACCACCTGCAGGGGGCGCTCCTGGGCTCAGGGTTATTAACTGCAGAGTAAAAGAGGGGGTTTCGTGGGTGGGTCATTATAACTGGTTTATCTTTAGTGATTGCGTGGACTGGTCACCCTGTGGGTAATGGGGATACAATGACACAGTAAGTCCCTTGAGGGCCACAATGTTGGGAGATAGGTAAAAGGAGGCTGCTGGGGTGGCCAGGGGCATAAAGGACAGACGAGTGGGTCCAGGAAGAGGAAACGCACAGGTGGGCGGGTACAGGAAGTGAAGGGTGAACAGCAGATACAGGAAGTGAAGGTTGAGCAGCAGATACAGGAAGTGATTGATGAACAGCAGATACAGGAAGTGAAGGACGAACAGCAGGTACGTAGTAGTACAGGACAGGCAGGTACATGACAGGCAGGCGCAGGACAGGCAGGCACAGGAAGTGAAGGATGAACAGCAGGTACAGGAAGTGAGGGATGAACAGCAGATACAGGAAGTGAAGGATGAACAGCAGGTACAGGAAGTGAGGGATGAACAGGTACAGGAAGTGAAGGATGAGCAGCAGATACAAGAAGTGAAGGATGAGCAGCAGATACAGGAAGTGAGGGATGAACATTAGATACACGAAGTGAAGGATGAGAAGCAGATACAGGAAGTGAAGAATGAACAGCAGATACAGGAAGGTGCAGGAAGTGAAGGGTGAACAGTAGGTACAGGAAGTGAAGGATTAACAGCAGGTACAGGAAGGTGCAGGAAGTGAAGGATGAACAGCAGGTACTGGACAGACAGGTACATGACAGGCAGGTGCAGGGAAGGCAGGCACAGGAAGTGAAGGATGAACAGCAGGTACAGAAAGGTGCAGGAAGTGAAGTATGAACAGCAGATACAGGAATGTGCAAGAAGTGAAGAATGAACAGCAGGGACAGGACAGGCAGGCACAGGAAGTGAAGGATGAACAGCAGGGACAGGGCAGGCAGTTACAGGAAGTGAAGGATGAACAGCAGGTACAGGAAGTGAGGGGTGAACAGCAGGTACGTACAGGACAGGCAGGTAGATGACAGGCAGGCGCAGGACAGGCAGGCACAGGAAGTGAAGGATGAACAGCAGATACAGGAAGTGAAGGATGAACAGCAGATACCTACAGGCAGTTACAGGAAGTGAAGGATGAAGAGCAGGGACAGGGCAGGCAGTTACAGGAAGTGAAGGATGAACAGCAGATACAGACAGGCAGTTACAGGAAGTGAAGGATGAACAGCAGATACAGGACAGGCAGTTACAGGAAGTGAAGGATGAACAGCAGGGACAGGGCAGGCAGTTACAGGAAGTGAAGGATGAACAGCAGATACAGACAGGCAGTTAGAGGAAGTGAAGGATGAACAGCAGATACAGGACAGGCAGTTACAGGAAGTGAAGGATGAACAGCAGATACAGACAGGCAGTTAGAGGAAGTGAAGGATGAATAGCAGGGACAGCACAGGCGAGGCAGGACTCGCGGGGAGGCCTAAGGACTGGTTGGCAGCACGCTCCTGCAGTCATCAGGAGAGAAGGATCGGGTGTCCCAGGAGGCGGAGTCATACCCGAGAGGAGGAGGGCACAGCACATCTCTGGCTATGTATTAATGAGTGAATCTGGATTGTCTGAAGGCGATGGCGCCCAGGGCAGCAAGCACAGACCTCCTCATTAGAGCAGAGTTTCCACAAGATACAGCGTCTGCTGTTGGCCTTTGCAGGAAAGTAATTAACACATCCATTATGGCTGCTCCTAATCAGATTGTGTTTGTACAATTGAATCCAGTGTGCTGAGCTCAGAAGGGCTGGAGGGGACTTCGCTGGTGGTCGGATACTTGGCCCTGCACTGGTCACAGTGTGAGCCCAGATGATAGCCATGGCTGGGGCGGTCTGTAGGATTGGAGCCCAGGGGAGGGCATGTGGGGGCAGAGACAGGTGTGTGAGCACAGGTCCACAGGTTACACGACCCTAGGCAGCAGAGAGTAACAAGCATTGGCATAGCCAATAGGTCTCGCCTTCGGGGCCTTATAAGTGTTTACCATGCAGCACATTATCCTGTTAATAATCTGGCCACACAAGTTTACGCCCTATGATGTTTAAGGACGCGATCCCTGTGTGTCTTGGACAGAGACATGCTTTGTAATGCACTGGGCTGCAGAAGTCAGGGCAGACTCTCCGTCTATGCAGTGCGACCAGTGGAGATGTCTGTCAAAAAAACATATCTTCCACTCAAGTGGTAAAATGCAGGCGTGTGCAAATGGTGGCAACAGATTATACTGTAAATACACCAGGCGGAACATGTGCAGTATTCTAGAAGAATCCCCCACCAGGGACCTGTCAAGAGCTTCCCCCATTGCTTAATGAGCTGACAAGCACTAATGGAACACACTCGGCTCAGCTACTGATCTAGGTGTGTGCCAAACCATCATATTCAGGGCCTCTGGAGCTGTGCGGCAGGGTACGGCCTAATTATGCGGCAGGGTTGACTAAATTAAGTGGCAAGAAATGGCAAATTATGTGGCATCATCCGGCACATTTTCTTATAGGATTAGTTCATATTTCTGTCTTTTTTTTACACTTGTTAACGCTGTCTGGACATAGGTTGCACCTACTTAGTACCAGTTTAACACCCAGACCCTGATCATACCTTTAACAAAACCAATACACACTGTGTTGGGAGTAAAAGGCCGCAGTTTAATAAACAATTCAATTCTCATGGCCCCCTCGCAGGCGGCATGGCAAAGATTTATTCACGTGAGGTGCTGGCAATGAAGTAAGTAATGTGTGTTTTTAGTTCAAGTTCCCAAACCCTGTAATGGGCTGACGTAGCTACTGCCCCTTTAAACACCAATTGCCCCTTTTTATCCTGAACAGCACATCCACAGCACCCCACAAACCATTTAGAGCAAGGCGATTAAACATGCCACGTCGCCACCCACACAACACTGCATGCAGCCGCGTAATTGGTAATAATGCGGCTCAACGAGGCAGCCTTATTAGGCAGAATGCAATAAACAGCAAGTGATTTTGCGCTAAATTAATACAGATAATGCACTAAACTAATATATTCCACCCAGCAGCTGTGCAGCGCCAACCAGGACTGTGCAGCGCACTGCAGACATTTTTTAGCAGTTTTATAAAGCGCAAACTCGACACGAAGATATCAGAGCGCTTTACATGAGCACCAGTTGCATTACAGACGGACGCATTCATTTTTAGGCGTGGGGAGATTGTTATTTGTCCAGAATCACAGGATGTTTTGAGTCTCCAGCCTGACTCGAACCTGGTCCCCTAGCTTAAAAGTCGGCCGCTGTAGCCGTTAAGCCACCCATTGCCAATGAGTGGGCAACTTGACTCCTCTTGGCGCCTGCCCCACATTCATGTTGGCACCCATCCCATGAGAGTAAGAATGATAGCAGTTTGCTGTACAAATGTTGGGAACAAGACATGACACCCCGTCACCTAGGATATAACGTTCTGGGCTGAAATGCTGCTGAAATTTGTGTTTACTGTTGCCCAGGACGAATACAACAGTCTGTAACACTAACATCAAATTGCAAGCAGAAAGAGGGTTCCGATTTGAGGGCACTCCAGACGTACCACGTGGTGTAAAGGCGCTAGGCTACTGTCAGCAGTGGCGTTGCGCCCCCAGAGCGTGAGGTGGCAGTGCACCCTGATTCTTTCTGTCCTTTACTATCCAACTGGCGGGAGAGCAGCTTTTTCCTTGCGTACGGACTGTCTGGGTTAAAGGTCACAGGGTACTTGGAATCGGACTAGAAGGCCATAAGCAGATATAGATATGACGTGCTTCTTGATTTTGCCTTTAAAAACAACTAAAAAAATTCAAAGTCAGTAGAAAGGAAGGAGAAGGAATGTCTGGAGCCAAGTAGGCCTGGCGTCCGTGGCAATCCAGCGATACACCCATGGCAGCCGGCAGCACATGTGAGAGGTCGGCCTGGCGTTCGTGGCAATGCAGCGATACACCCATGGCAGTCGGCAGCACATGTGAGAAGTCAGCCTGGCATTCGTGGCAATGCAGCGATAAACCCATGGCAGCAGGCAGCACATGTGAGAGGTCGGCCTGGCGTTCGTGGCGATGCAGCGATAAACCCATGGCAGCAGGCAGCACATGTGAGAGGTCGGCCTGGCGTTAGTGGCAATGCAGCGATAAACCCATGGCAGCAGGCAGCACATGTGAGAAGTCAGCCTGGCATTCGTGGCAATGCAGCGATAAACCCATGGCAGCCGGCAGCACATGTGAGAGGTCGGCCTGGCGTTCGTGGCAATGCAGCGATAAACCCATGGCAGCCGGCAGCACATGTGAGAGGTTGGCCTGGCGTTCGTGGCAATGCAGCGATAAACCCATGCCAGCCGGCAGCACATGTGAGAGGTTGGCCTGGCGTTAGTGTCAATGCAGCGATAAACCCATGGCAGCCGGCAGCACATGTGAGAGGTCGGCCTGGCATTCGTGGCAATGCAGCGATAAACCCCTGGCAGCCGGCAGCACATGTGAGAGGTTGGCCTGGCATTCGTGGCAATGCAGCGATAAACCCATGGCAGCCGGCAGCACATGTGAGAGGTCGGCCTGGCGGTCGTGGCAATGCAGCGATACACCCACGGCAGCAGGCAGCACATGTGAGAGGTCAGCCTGGCGTTCGTGGCAACGCAGCGATACACCCATGGCAGCAGGCAGCACATGTGAGAGGTCGGTCTGGCGTTCGTGGCAACGCAGCGATAAACCCATGGCAGCCGGCAGCACATGTGAGAGGTTGGCCTGGCGTTAGTGTCAATGCAGCGATAAACCTATGGCAGCCGGCAGCACATGTGAGAGGTCGGCCTGGAATTCGTGGCAATGCAGCGATAAACCCATGGCAGCCGGCAGCACATGTGAGAGGTCGGCCTGGCGGTCGTGGCAATGCAGCGATACACCCACGGCAGCAGGCAGCACATGTGAGAGGTCAGCCTGGCGTTCGTGGCAACGCAGCGATACACCCATGGCAGCAGGCAGCACATGTGAGAGGTCGGTCTGGCGTTCGTGGCAACGCAGCGATAAACCCATGGCAGCCGGCAGCACATGTGAGAGGGCGGCCTGGCGTTAGTGTCAATGCAGCAATAAACCTATGGCAGCCGGCAGCACATGTGAGAGGTCGGCCTGGAATTCGTGGCAATGCAGCGATAAACCCATGGCAGCCGGCAGCACATGTGAGAGGTCGGCCTGGCGGTCGTGGCAATGCAGCGATACACCCATGGCAGCAGGCAGCACATGTGAGAGGTCGGCCTGGCGTTCGTGGCAACGCAGCGATACACCCATGGCAGCAGGCAGCACATGTGAGAGGTCGGCCTGGCGTTCGTGGCAACGCAGCGATACACCCATGGCAGCCAGCAGCACATGTGAGAGGTCGGCCTGGCGGTCGTGGCAATGCAGCGATACACCCATGGCAGCAGGCAGCACATGTGAGAGGTCGGCCTGGCGTTCGTGGCAACGCAGCGATACACCCATGGCAGCAGGCAGCACATGTGAGAGTTTGGCCTGGCGTTCGTGGCAATGCAGCGATAAACCCATGTCTGTGGGCAAGAAGCCAGTAAACTGGGTCAACATTGGAGTTGTTAGTCCGGGTCAAAGCCCTTCCAATGCCTTTCCAAGATTGAGGTAGCAATGGACACTGAACATAAAGACCTATACACAAGGTTTGCAAATTCTACTGCATCTGTGAAAGGGGCAGTGTCCTGCATCTGTGAAAGGGGCCGTGTCCTGCATCTGTGAAAGGGGCAGTGTCCTGCATCTGTGAAAGTTGCCGTGCCCTGCATCTGTGAAAGGGACAGTCACCTCCATCTGTGAAAGGGGCCGTGTCCTGCATCTGTGAAAGGGGCAGTCTCCTGCATCTGTGAAAGGGGGATGTATGACGTTACAACGCACACTATTACAACGCATGCACTTACAACGCATTTTTTACAACGCATAATCCATTACAACGCATGACATTACAACGCATGACACTACAACGCATTTTTAAAAAATACCTTTACAACGCACTACCATTACAACGCATACTACCTTTACAACGCATACCATTACAACGCATAATATTAAATTACATTTAAGGTAAGTATTAGATAGTATAGGGGTAAAAATTACTATTCTAACTCCAGGGGGTGCAACAGTAGGGTAAGTGTTGGATAGTGTAGGGGTAAAAATTACTATTCTAACTCCAGGGGGTGCAACAGTAGGGTAAGTGTTGGATAGTGTAGGGGTAAAAATTACTATTCTAACTCCAGGGGGTGCAACAGTAGGGTAAGTGTTGGATAGTGTAGGGGTAAAAATTACTATTCTAACTCCAGGGGGTGCAACAGTAGGGAAAGTGTTGGATAGTATAGGGGTAAAAATTACTATTCTAACTCCAGGGGGTGCATCAGTAGGGTAAGTGTTGGATAGTATAGGGGTAAAAATTACTATTCTAACTCCAGGGGGTGCATCAGTAGGGAAAGTGTTGGATAGTATAGGGGTAAAAATTACTATTCTAACTCCAGGGGGTGCATCAGTAGGGTAAGTGTTGGATAGTATAGGGGTAAAAATTACTATTCTAACTCCAGGGGGTGCATCAGTAGGGTAAGTGTTGGATAGTATAGGGGTAAAAATTACTATTCTAACTCCAGGGGGTGCATCAGTAGGGTAAGTGTTGGATAGTATAGGGGTAAAAATTACTATTCTAACTCCAGGAGGTGCATCAGTAGGGTAAGTGTTGGATAGTATAGGGGTAAAAATTACTATTCTAACTCCAGGGGGTGCATCAGTAGGGTAAGTGTTGGATAGTATAGGGGTAAAAATTACTATTCTAACTCCAGGGGGTGCATCAGTAGGGTAAGTGTTGGATAGTATAGGGGTAAAAATTACTATTCTAACTCCAGGGGGTGCATCAGTAGGGTAAGTGTTGGATAGTATAGTGTAATATTATGCGTTGTAATGGTATGCGTTGTAATGGTAGTATGCGTTGTAATGGAATGCGTTGTAAAGGTAGTTTTTAAAAATGCGTTGTAGTGTCATGCGTTGTAATATCATGCGTTGTAATGGATTATGCGTTGTAAAAAATGCGTTGTAATGGTAGTGCGTTGTAAAAGTTGCGTTGTAAAGGTTGTTCCCCGTGAAAGGGCAGTCTCCTCCATCTGTGAAAGGGGCAGTATCCTGCATCTGTGAAAGGGGCAGTGTCCTGCATCTGTGAAAGGGACCGTGTCCTGCATCTGTGAAAGGGGCAGTGTCCTGCATCTGTGAAAGGGGCAGTGTCCTGCATCCGTGAAAGGGGCAGTGTCCTGCATCCGTGAAAGGGGCAGTCCTGCAACCCTGAAAGATGACAGTGTCCAGCATCCGTGAAAGGGGGCAGTGTCCTGCATCCGTGAAAGGGGCAGTCCCGCAACCCTGAAAGATGACAGTGTCCAGCATCCGTGAAAGGGGGCAGTGTCCTGCATCCGTGAAAGGGGGCAGTATCCTGCATCCATCAAAGGGGCAGTGTCCTGTATCCGTTAAAGGGGCCATCTCCTGCATCCGTCAAAGGAGCCATCTCCTGCATCCGTCAAAGGGGCCGTCTCCTGAATATGTGAAAGGGGCCATGTCCCGCATCTGTGAAAGGGGCCGTGTCCTGCATCTGTGAAAGGGGCAATCTCCTGCATCTGTGAAAGGGGCAGTGTCCTGCATTTGTGAAAGGGGGAGTCTCCTCCATCTGTGAAAGGGGCAGTGTCCTGCATCCGTGAAAGGGGCAGTCCTGCAACCCTGAAAGGGGGCAGTGTCCTGCAACCGTGAAAGGGGCAGTGTCCTGCATCCGTGAAAGGGGCAGTCCTGCAACCCTGAAAGGGGACAGTGTCCTGCATCCGTGAAAGGGGGCAGTGTCCTGCATCCGTGAAAGGGGGCAGTGTCCTGCATCCGTGAAAGGGGGCAGTGTCCTGTATCCGTGAAAGGGGCAGTGTCCTGCATCCGTGAAAGGGGCAGTCTTTTGCATCTGTGAAAGGGGTGGTATCCTACATCTGTGAAAGGGGGCGGTGTACTGCATCTGTGAAAGGGGCAGTGTCCTGCATCCATCAAAGGGGCAGTGTCCTGCATCCGTGAAAGGAGCCATCTCCTGCATCCGTCAAAGGGGCCATCTCCTGCATCCGTCAAAGGGGCCGTCTCCTGATTATGTGAAAGGGGCCATGTCCCGCATCTGTGAAAGGGGCCGTGTCCTGCATCTGTGAAAGGAGCAGTCTCCTGCATCTGTGAAAGGGCAGTCTCCTCCATCTGTGAAAGGGGCAGTCTCCTGCATCTGTGAAAGGGGCAGTCTCCTGCATCTGTGAAAGGGGCAGTGTCCTGCATCTGTGAAAGGGGCAGTGTCCTGCATCTGTGATGGGGCAGTGTCCTGCATCTGTCAAAGGGCAGTGTCCTGCATCTGTCAAAGGGGCCGTGTCCTGCATCAGTTAAAGGGGCAGTCTCCTGTATCTGTGCAGGAAGGCACCGGGACTACTAATGTCCATGTGAAAGGAGACAGTATGAGACTGACTGCAGCTGAAACATCTGTGCCCCTCCCAAGCTGTATTCCCCTATCTGATGATTTACTGTCATCTCCATGAAAAAGACCAGGATAACTGTTCCAGGAAATGCCTCTGTTACAGCCTCTAGGCCGAAGCAGGTACCAGACCTCTAGGGGGAGCGGCTCCCTCCTGAGTAACGATGTCAATTCCTGTGATTATATCAAAGGGACAGGCAACACATGATGGTATTTATGGTGACATCATTGTCACGCTAATTATTAATTTGGAAAATTGTCAGAAAACGTTAGCAAATGAAGTATGCACATAGATGGCAGAGAGGGGCACAAACTGAAGAGCCGAGAAGTGAGAGTGGAAGAGATGGAGCGGAGAGTCAGTGACAGGTCAGAGTGAAGGAACTGCGTGGAGCTCAGCCTTGCTTTACAGTGCACCGTTTTCTAAAATGTCCCTGATAAATAGAGGAATCTCCAGCCTGAAGGGACATGCACATTTCTCTCCTACCAAAGTCTATATTATGCTGTCAAATTACGGCCCAGTATGCACTTTTCAACTGATTTCTATTTTTTACTGCAATATGTTTTAGGGAAATGATAGCTCAACTACTAATATACGCAAACCTCTCTCTACAGCAGGGCCCGTAATCTCCCGACGAGCACAGAAACTGACAATGCCTCTGGTATGCATTTAAGGGAGGCCTCCTGCTCCAAAAAGAACCTCACACTGCAAATGTTCATTACTTAAATACACCGGGCTCCGGAAATACAACCATGGGATTAATAACAGCACGATGGCTAGTACGCTTTGTCCCCTCCACAACAAACCACCAGAATGTGTTTGCAAACAGCACGCAATGCTTAAGAGTGAAACTAACACAGGAAGACTCTGGGTCAACTAAAATAGCCTTGTACCCACCAATGATGTCACTGATGGCTGGATTTATCTGTGCAAGCCGAGTCCTTGGTCGCTAACTTCCGAAAAGGACAAAGCGACCTCACCCAGAGGCTCACGCAGTACAAATCCCAGGGGGCGAAGCTCCGCCGAACACGCGCCGAAAGCACTCGCAGTGATGTCATTGTTTTCTTATTTTGTGAGCAGCGGTAGAACGTTGTTTAGGTGTCCTTGGAGACTCACAGACTGACTAAACTGCACCGCACCCTGGTACAACGCCTGAACAACACCGGAATCCAGGGGAAGGCCCTAGAGTGGATCACCTCATTCCTCGCCGGAAGAAGCCAGAGAGTCCGCCTCCCCCCGTTCCGGTCAACGGCCACTGAAGTCGTCTGCGGCGTTCCCCAGGGGTCATCGCTTAGCCCCACCCTCTTCAATGTCTACATGAGCCCCCTCGCAGCCATCGCACGCCAACACAACCTCAAGATCATCACCTACGCCGACGACACCCAGCTGATCCTCTCCCTCACCAACGACCCGGACACCGCCAGAGCCAGCCTACACGAAGGGATGAAAGACGTCTCCGAATGGATGAAGAACAGCCGCCTGAAACTGAACTCAGACAAGACGGAGGTTCTCATCCTGGGGTCATCAACCTCCGCCTGGGACGACTCCTGGTGGCCCCCTGCCCTGGGCACCACCCCCAAGCCAACGGACCACGCACGCAACCTGGGCTTCATCCTGGACTCCTCCCTCTCAATGTCCAGACAAGTCAACGCCATCTCGTCTTCGTGCTTCAACACCCTGCGCATGCTTCGAAAGATCTTCCGGTGGATCCCCACCGAGACCAGGAAGACGGTCACCCAGGCCCTCGTCACCAGCTGGCTGGACTACGGGAACACCCTCTACGCCGGCACCACCACCAAACTCCAGAAGAAACTCCAACGGATCCAGAACGCCTCAGCTCGACTCGTCCTGGACATCCCCCGTCACAGCCACATCTCCGGACATCTGCGAGACCTCCACTGGCTCCCCGTCAACAAAAGGATCACGTTCAGATGCCTCACCCACGCACACAAGGCCCTCCACGACCTGGGCCCCAAGTACCTCAACAACCGCCTGACCTTCCACCAGCCCACCCACCAGCTCCGCTCCGCCAGCCTCGCTCTCGCCACCATCCCACGCATCCACAGAGCCACCGCCGGAGGAAGATCCTTCTCCTACCTGGCGGCCAAGACATGGAACTCCCTCCCCATCCACCTCCGGACAACCCAGGACCATCTCGCCTTCAGGACGCAACTCAAGACCTGGCTGTTCGAGCAGTAACATTCCCCCCTCCCAGCGCCTTGAGACCCTCTGGGTGAGTAGTGCGCTATACAAATGCCGTTGATTGATTAAACTAATAGTTCTGGTCTGTCCACAATGACATGTGTGTATGGAGCATGGAGATTCCTTCAAGTTAAGCTTTTGGGGGGAGAGAGATGCACCATGGCATGCACCAAACCTGCAGTTTGAGGCATACAATGAATACAAACAAGACGTGCGGCCGAGTGGTGCTAATGACTGCTAATGACCAATGAAAGACAGATGGCGGCTGCACGCATGCTAGGCCGGCCAGTAGCACTTTGAAAACTCACCTACTAAATATCTCGCAGAGCAGCGCATGTGCTGACTCAGCGAGACCTAAAAAGTGGCAGGCCTTCATGACAGAGGGGCTGGACTGCACGTGAGGCTTCACCTAGGCACACGACTCTACTGTCGAGATACCAGGACCACTGTAGGGTGTGGCGACAAAAGAGGGCTTTGAGAGCGTGGCCTGGAGGACAAGGGAGCTCTGCAGATGTTCAACCATTCAACAACACAAGGGGGGCTGGTGTAGATCAGTCTGGGCTGTGTCATTTACGTAAAATGCTAGAAGATTCCAGCCCATCGAGGCCCGATTGGGACGTGTCAGCCCACATTCAGGGGGTCAAAGAGCAGACAGGGGCCACTGAGTCCCAACTTAGCTTTTTAAGCCCTTCTGTGGCTCTGCAGATGGGGCCCACTGGTCCCTACCGTGGACGTTGAGGTTTTTTGCCACAGGTGTCTTCGGGCCTTGTCTGACTCTGCAGACGGGGCCCACTGGTCCCTACTGTGGACGTTGAGGTTGTTTGCCTCTGGTGTCCTCGGGCCCTTCTGTGGCTTTGAAGATGGGGCCCACTGGTCCCTACTGTGGATGTTGAGGTTGTTTGCCACTGGTGTCTTCGGGCCCTTCTGTGGCTCTGCAAACGGGGCCCACTGGTCCCTACTGTGGACGTTGAGGTTGTTTGCCACTAGTGTCCTCTGGCCCTTCTCTGTCTCTGGAGACGGGGCCCACTGGCCCTTACGGTGGTGTTGGAGGTTGTTTGCCACTGGTGTCCTCGGGCCCTTCTGTGGCTCTGCAGACAAGGTCGGGCACAACCCGTTCCATACTTGACTCTCAGGATAGCCGGGTCGAGCACTCACAGACTTCTCAGGGATGTAATGTGGGGGGCACAAGCTGAGAACTCAACAGTGAAACAGATGCAGTGATGAACTGTCAAGCGTATTGATTATCTTAGAAAAAAGAAAGTAATTTAATAACACAGCAAAATGCAATACTACACAATTCAATGGGTTCAGCTCCGGAGTTGTGAATTCAACTACAATTCCCAGGTAAGTGTTTACACCCTTCATTGCCACTCTTCCGATTCTAGAAGTTTCTCTGGTGTCCAGGGGCTTCTATTGAAGTGGAGGCATAGGTTAGCCAAAGGTGCAGTTCACTGGGTCTCTGCTCATGCGCAGCACCTCTGTGTTCATTTCAGCTGTTCGCAATCACAGTGGGATTGTTTCACTGTCCATCAGTGTCCAGCTGCAGGACGTGATCTGCTTGTCCAGCTCAGTCTTTCGTGTGTGAAGCCAGGTCCTGCTCGCGTTGCAGTTGTGCAGTGCTGGCAGTCACTCTCCTGGCCGGTGCTTTCAGTGGTCACTCCTCTGATACAGGATCTCAGCGACAGCTTCACTCAGGGCTTGGCCTATGACAGGTGAGCAGCACGGCAAGCCAGCTCTGTGGATGCCCATCCTGCCAGATGCGGCCTCGGGCCAGGATCCAATGGGTACTCTTTGGGATCAATTATGGCCTGTGGGTTGGGATCCCATGGGGTGATCCTCTGGAAGATGGAGCCTCAGGGCCGCGAGAGGGCTTCTGCTTCAGCGGTCACAGCAGCTCCTCCACTGAATTCACTTTGAGTCGTCCAGCAGCAGTAACAGGCCTTTGGGCATTGTAGAGGGGCTGGTCAGGAGGTGATTGGCTCTCAGGTTTGATTTATCTACATGGTCCTCTGCGGGCCGCAATGACAAGGTATGGCCCAGCCTTCACTTCCAAAGGTAGTAGGCAACTCTGAATGTTGTGCACTCTTTGAACCCAGCTGTCGTCTCTTCCTGGACAGTCTGCGCTCCTGCAGCGCCAGGCACTCTTATCTCTCTGAGCAGGCAGCTCGGCTTCTATGTGCAAGACAGACCTTCAGCCAGCAGCGCAGACTTCAGGTGATGTTCCTTCATCATGACAATCATACATCATACATGTCCACTGAGGGTCTCTCTGCTGACATGGATTGAGTCCCTTGAGCTTAGCTCTGAGGCCGAGGGGTGGCATGCAGATGCCTTCTCTTCCCAGGTGGGGGCAGACTTACAGTGGTGGCAGAAATAAATCTATAGTTATGGATACTTTATCTCTGTATTCTAAGAAGGGTGGGCTACTAGTCCCCCTCCTGATCAAGCCTGTGCAGTCTCTCATGCCTGTGGTCCTGTTGCCTTTGTCTACCTGGTGTGTGCTTGAGAGCCGGTGGGGATACTGGGGAAGGATGGTGAGTTGAGCCATTGTGTGTTTTGTGAGCTGTTCTGCTGGACATTCCAGCTCCCCCGCGCCCCTCACTATTACTTGGTGAAGTCTGGTGGGCTGGGGGTAGACACTCGCTCTTATCTGTGTTTAGCTGCACTAACTCTGCTAGGAGGGACCCTTTCTGTTGGGTGATGGTCAGCCCCTGCGGTCTGGAGTTACTTAAAATTCAACTTTGGGGAATAGCCCCGGCTGACACAAGGGAAGACAGCAGGCCATCCATTGCTTTGGACAATGTGCCTTGTGATTGGAGGGCCATCCCGGATTCAAAAGTAGCAAATCCTCTGATTGGATCAACCTATAAATTAGAGGGGATAAAAGTCTGGTCTTAGCTGTCAGTTGTGGTTCAAGACTGGTCTAGGATTTTGAAGAGGGAACCCATGGGGTCCATATGAGTCAGCCATTTGCAGCCTGCAGTGTGAAGGTAAGATAAGAGGTTTGCTCGCAGTGTTTCTGAACACCCCTGGATCGGGGTTAACTTGAGGAAGTTTTCTCTGTGACTGATGGATTATGCTGCAAAAGGATTTGCCAGTTTGAGTAGGTGCAAGAGCATCGGTGAGAAAATCAGCTGCCGTGTGAGTCTTGTAGGTGTTAGTAGACTCTCCCTTCCTTGACAGTAGTTCACTGCCTACTGTAAGGGAACATTTGGTCCACACCCGTCCCAGGTCACAGAATACCTTTGGTACCTCTTATTACTAGGCACAGGCCTGCTCCTCTGTACACATGCTTGACTATCATGATGCCAGGGTCGAAGTAAAAGGCAGGAAGCCAGTTTTAGATACAGGTCGGCTCTCACAGTAGGTGTACATGCCTGTGTGTGATGAAGGAGACCTTCCCTTTTCAACAGGACATGTCTGAGAATGTCTCCAAGATCTCCCCTGATGAGATCCAATCTCTACCGTACTCAAATACCCCATGAACAAGTATACGAGGTACAGATTTAGTTGCCGCTCTTTTAAAGTATCATTAAGTCTTTGTGAATTTGCCCTCAGTCGTCGATACAAATCTAATATGTTTGAAATGGTGGTTGTATAATGAGTGGGGGATTGAATGCCGCTGCTGTGATTGAGTTGTGTGTCTGGTGCTAGAAGTCATGTACTGATTGCAGTTGTGCAGTGCAATTGTGACTGTTGTGATGGAGTTGCGACATTTGTGTTATAAGCCATAAATTTGTGTCTGCGGTTGATAAGTGATGGATTGTTTGTGACTGATGTATGAGTTAGTGACTAGTTGTGGCTGTTGGGGTTTGTTCTTAAATGGTTGGGAGCTGTACAAAGTGGTGTCCAGTTGTGGCTGGACGTTTGTTCTTTCATAGCACTTGGTGGGCAGTTGGTGGGCAGTTTGTGAGGCATAGATCAACACTGTGGACTTAGCAGCAGTTTGTGATGACTTACCCCTGGGCTCTGAATGTTACGTTACAGTACTTATCGCCCGCAATCCTTTGAAACGTTCATGCAACTTACATTCAAAGTCCTTCTCACTGTAGCTGCGTCGCTGCTGCTCGAGCTCTCGTGAAGACGACTTGCTTATCAGCTCCCCGAACGTGCTGATGGACAGGGTCTTATCCAGGTCGTCTTCCTCCGGCTCCGGAGAACATTCCTCCGCACCAAGGGCCACCTAGAAAGAGGATTGTGCATATGTCAGCTCCAACGTATCTTGGTGAGGAGTCAGAAGGTCCCACCGCTCCAATGACACCCACTTCTACTAGGCAAGGTCCCCCCGGGGTCTTCAGGGCTTGGAGGTAACACAGACTGTGGTCCCCAGACTTGCTTCTCCACATGTGAGTATCTGTCCCAGTCCACAACTCCTTAACCACTGGCATGGATTGTGGACAGAAGACACACACACACACAGTTCAGGCATGTAGTAGTACATGTCAGAAGAGTCATGCTAGGACTATCCAGAGTCCAATATCTGAGCCTATGAGTAGCCTCTCGTTGGCAGTACTGCCCCTGCTGTTACATTTAAATGAAACCCCCATCCATTGACGTGTTAGCTTCACTCACCTGGAGGGTGTTTTAAATTGTTCATCACAAGTATGGATTGCTTTTAGAATAATTCTCCGGTAATGCTAAAAGTCACTTTCGTGTTCACTTGGTCGTGTGTTGAGGCAGGACTCCATGTCTGTGCTGTTGTGTCATGCGTTTAGTATACTTATACCTTGTAGGACATACAGTTACCCCAGAAGAGGGGGTGATGGGTTCCCCATACTGAATGGAGGGGTCCCAATCAGCTCCTCAGTGGCCTTAGATGCAATCATCCACAGGTCCCTTCCACCCAACTTTGAGGGGTGGGCCGGCACCGGGGGGCCGTCAGTGACAGTTTTGTGTCTCTTGTCTAGGTGTTCTCTTTTTATCCACAAGCTTTTGTCAATGTCCCGCAGCAATCTTACAAATAGCATACGTGCAATCTTGCATGGAACCACTAGGGAACCTCGTGTCTAGTCATGGACACTCCATTCACAAGGGGGTTCAGAAAAGTTAAAACACAGGTGTATTTTTGGTTGCTGTTATCCGTCTCTCTGTCTATCGAAAGCTATGCCTGTGACAGGCCTGTTTAAAGTATATTCCAAAGAATAACAAATAAGATTATTTCATTCATGAAACCTCTTGTAGTGTACTCTCCTTTGAGATAATATTGAGGTTAAAAATAATACAGTACAAATATATCACAGCAAGCGAGCAGAGGACAACAATGTGACCTCGGTCCCCTGCCTCCACTCTCCCCGACAGCTCCTGCGACCCGCTGCTGCCTCTGGGCCCCTGACTCGTGTGTTCGAGCCTGCTGCCGCCTAAGTACTGCTCTCTGTTTTTTTTATTTGCGCCTGTTTTCCTGTATTCCTCTGTCAATATTGTTAAATATTGTGTCCATTTGATTTCTGCTTTTTTCCTGCTTTCACCTGCTCTGTTTATCTTGACTCCATCATATTTTCTGCCTTCACTCCCCCTCTGGTCGTCCCCATCCCATGCTTCCCGCCACTGCTACACGGCCCCTCCCCTCTCCCCATGCCCGTTTTCCCACCTCCCAGCTGAGCGTCCCTCCTCTCCCCTACATAATGCAGACCGCTGTGTGGTAACGCCACTGGTGCAGGCAAGCCCGTCTGCGCCCGGACGCGACCAGCGCCAGGTACCCTGGCTCTCCCCTGACCCACCGCTACGATTCTACCACCCTCAACGCACTCAACCCCTGAAGACACACCGGCAGCGTAAGAACTGCACCAAACACCACCCAGGGAGAGTTCTCGTGCAGAGCATGCCACAGGTCCTTCAGCATCGACAAGGCCACCACCACCGCTGGCCTGCCCGACGCACGTACCACTAACACACTGACCTACGTCCTTCTCAACATGCGCTCCCTGCACCGACACGCCATAGAGATCTGGGACCTGATGGACACCCTCTCGCTCGATGTGGCCTTCTTCACAGAAACCTGGACCAACACCACCTCCGGCCCGACATCGCCACTGCCATCCCAGACGGCTACAAGATCCAGAGAAAAGACGGCCTCCACCGCCCTGGAGGAGGACTCGCCATCGCACACAAGACACCCCTTTGACTTTCCACATCCAGCACGAGCGACCCCCACTCCAACAAAGAACACCTCCACTTCCAGATCCAGACCAGCCCCAGGACCACGCTACGCGGCACCCTGATCTACAGACCCCCAGGCCTCTGCACCCAGTCCACAACCACCATCGCTGAGCTCGCTGCACCCCACGCAATCACCTCTATGGACTACATCCCCCTCGGGGACCTCAACTTCCACCTGGACAACCGCAACCTGTAAGATCAAGGACCTTTACGACAACTTCAGCAAACTGACGATGGACAGCACCCTCCCCCCCATCGCAGCCGATCAGCCAACGATTTTGACCTGGAAGCCCGCGACCGTTGAACACATCACCGCGGCCATGCATAAAACCCACTCAGGAGCCCCCCGGACCCCTGCCCACCGCACATATTCTACAGGGCCGCAGCCACCATCGCACCCGAACTTGGACGGACCCTCAACATCTCCTTCCCGTCCGGCATCTTCCCAAATGACTGGAAGCAGGCGGAGGCTAAACCCCTCCTCAAGAAGCCCACGGACCTGAAGAGCTACCGGCATCTCTCTCTCCTCCCGTTCACAGCCAAAGTTGCCGAAAGACTCGTGAACACTCAACTGACACCCTTCATCGAAGAGAACTCCATCCTAGACGCCTTCCAGTCCGGATTCCGCAATAACCACAGCACCGAGACTGCTCTCCTCGCCGCCACAGACAACATCCGCATGCTACTCGACAAGGGACACACCGTGGCCCTCATCCTTCTTGACCTCTTTGCTGCCTTCAACACCGTCTCTCATCGCACCCTTGCAGCCAGACTTCACGACGCTGGGATACAAGGAGCCGCCCTCGACTGGATCCGATCCTTTCTCTCCAGCAGAACCCAGAGGATCAGACTCCCTCCCCTCCTCTCCAAACCCACTGACATCAACTGCGGAGTGCCCCAGGGCTCATCACTCAGCCCCACGCTCTTTAACGTCTACATGGCACCCCTCGCCGCCATCGTCAGACAGCATGGGCTCAGCATCGTATCCCACGCCAACGACACCCAGCTCATCCGCTCACTCACGAAGAATCCCGAAGACACCAGACTCTGCTTCCAGGAGGGAATGAAGAATGTGGCAACCTGGATGAAGGACAGCTGCCTCAAGCTTAACTCGGAGAAGACCGAGGTCCTCATCCTCGGATCCTGCAACTCAGCCTGGGACAACTCCTGGTGGCCCTCCGCCCTCGGGAACCCACCCACTCCTACAGACCACACACACAACCTCGGCATCATCCTCAACTCTTCCCTCTCCATGAAGCGCCAGGTCAACGCCGTCGCTTCCACTAGCTTCAAATGCCTGTGCATCCTCCGCAAGACCTTCAAAGGGATCCCCCCTGACTGCAGAAAGACCACCACCCACGCGCTCATAACCAGCCGACTGGACTATGGCAACACCCTATACGCTGGAATCAACAGATCTCTCCTTCACAGACTCCAGACCATCCAGAATGCCGCTGCCAGACTCGTCCTTGGGACTCCACGCCATGAACACATGACTCAACACCTACGAGATCTTCACTGGCTCCCTGTCGAGAAGAGGGTCACATTCAAGCTCCTAACCCACGCCTACAAATCCCTCTACAACATCAGACCCAAATACCTCAACGAGAGACTATCCTTCCATGGACCCAAGAGGAACCTCCTCTCCGCCGACCTCGCCCTGGCAGAGGTCCCCCGGAACCGCAAGAACAGAACAGGCGGGAGAGCTTTCTCCCACATTGCAGCCAAGACCTGGAATGAGCTCCCCGTGAACATCAGATGCTCCCCAACCTGCAAACTTTCAGGAAGGACCTCAAGGCCTGGCTCTTCGACGGATCCGGAGCTCCCCAGCCCGTCCCCCCCCGCCCCCCAGCGTCTTGAGACCCTCACGGGTGAGTTGTGCGCTTTACAAACCCCTAATTGATTGAATATCAACATTACATACTTACTATATAGAATATAATAATATTGACCAAAAGAATATCGTAGAAAAACATATTGGAAATATATAGGTAAGTATTTATATTTAAAAGTATTTAACATTAATATAACTTAAAAAAATTACTTGCAAAGGTATATTGTAAAAACTATATAATGCAAAAAAAGTAAACATGAATATAATAACTTAAGAAAAAAATATGTAACTTCAATTAAAAGGAAAATAAAAAGAATACAAAAAAAAATTATTAATGATAAAAATGCATTCATTAAGAATATACTTACTATATGTAGATACATATATACAGTTAACACAATTAAGAACATTTACATTATTTAATATAATAAATTAAAATGAAATATAAAAATGAAATTTTAAAATGAAAAAATTTACAATATAAAACACAAAGAAATTAAAGAGATAATAATCTTCAAATAAGAGCTTCTATAGACAATTTAAAATTAACTCACACAACTATACCTACAAAGATACTTAGAGAAATACATTTTTTGTTAAATATTCAAAGAAAAATACTTAAAAATAATCACAAATAGTGGTATAAATGAATCCTAAAGCCATAAATAAAAATACATACAACTTCAAAACCCACGGAAAAGTTTTTACAAGTCGAATACTAATTTAATACACAATTAAGAAACCAAGCATTCCATTATAACTACACCCAGGCAATAGTAGGGAAAGTATTTCACTTTGGAGTTGTCAGATTTACTATTCTCACTCCAATGTAAGCAACAGTAGTTACAGTGCTGGACTTTGGAGAAGTCAAACTTATTAGTCCTACTTCAAACTCCACTGGTGTGAACTCCCTTTAATGATTGCAACCAGCTACTGTTACCCTAATTCACGACTAGAAACTTGAGGAAAAGCTTCAGTTTCGCGCAGAAGTAACTCGTTAAGTAAGACATTTAGGAACAGAGGTAGGCACTCTTTTAAGTGCTTTCTACATTGCATTTACCGAATTGGTAAATACCGATTCGGTAAATACAGATTCGGTAAATACTGATTCAGCATTTACCGAATCATCACCTACATTAGGAATGGCTAAATACCGGTCGGTAACCCTGAAAGTTACCGAATTTCGGGGTTACCGACCGGTATTTAGGCACCTACATCTGGCCCTTAGAGCACTAATTAATCACCACGTGATTAACCACTAACTTTGGGTTACAGAGTAGTGTGCTACTCACCATAAAATGGTAGTAAGCGCATATAAATGCAATTACAATACAGCATTGGTGGAAGTGTCTGCCTTTGAAGGGGTTAGATTTGCAATTCCCACTCCAATTTAAATAACGGTAGAGAAAGTGTGGACTTTGTTGAGGTCTAACTCACTATTTTCACTCCCACATAAGCAGCATTTCAAAAAGATTATACCTGTAAAAAAATATCATTTGCTAATGCCAAACTTAAATAAACAAACAAATGACATAGAATCAAAGTTAAAAACTATAAATATCTATATGTAAGTATATATATATTAAAATGTAAAAGTAAAAGAATATTATCTCTAAAAACAAAATACAAACAAAGTGACATTCGTGAACGCGTCAGACTACCCTTGGTCGTGCGACATGGATGTTGCATTGGCACACATGTGACTCACATGATCCAGAAGTAAGCAGCGAGCCGGGCCATGAAACATGCCCCACCAACCAGAGGTGAGTCTTATCAGCGATTGTGATTGAAGGCACAGACGGTTCATTCATGCTGAGAGTGACTCTTGACACATGTCAGAGTTAGTGAGGCTTATGAGTGAGGATACCGACACATTAAGGTGCCGGGTGTGTTTTCTGGCAGTGCAGTGAATAAAGGTCCAATTTTGTGTATTTTTATATTGATACATATATCTTACAGGCGATGACGAATGATGTTGTGATCCAGGACATTTACAGCAAAGCCTGGTGCACAAGGGATAGGGACCAATATTGGTGGTTGTGACGGCGATGGAATCAGATGACACATGGGGCTTCCCAATAATTTATTGCGGATTCCCTCGGGGGACACATGGCCTGCTGGTGTGGAGCTACTGTCTGAGACATGTGTCTGCTCTTGTTCCTCCCCTTTTCCCTCCTGTCCCCACCCACTTCCTGTCCCCCATCCTCACAGGAAGTGAGGTTTGATGATCAGCTAGACTGCTGGCCTATGTTAGGTCAGTGGGCACAGAGTCACTTGTCTAGTGACATGACATCAATGAGTGCAGAAGCTATGGTTTTGGGGGTCCACCTCATAATTTGGTCCTGATGAAAGCACCTGGTGATGCTGCGGGTGCTGAAACATATTGACCTAGGTGGTGATGGCATGTTCAACATTTACCAGTTTTTAAAAGCTGTTTAACTATCCCGTGACATGAATAGAGAGTTTTTAGGTGACTACTCACCCAAATTTAGAATTTGAGAGATTTTTCTAACACCGATCCATTCCATTGGAAATCTTGTCTCTAAATCGAGAGTAAGCACGCTCAAGGATGAAGCTAAGGCAGAAACACCAGCATGACTGCAACTATATAGTTACTTCCTGTAGACAGGGACTAGCGGTTGCATGAGGGTGGGGCCATTCGAACCCCCGCGCCTCAAGATAATACCTGCGCACAACCGAAGGGTCCCCCCCTTTCAAATGCAGATTTTGTCACCTGGGGTCTGCTTAAGGTCAGTCTTTTGTCAACTACGCTTTGGTAATTTAGCGTCTTACACTCCAGGACAAGACTGACTTGGAATTTGTCCTGGAATACTTGACTACAGAGGCTTCTGCTCCTGACCTTGTATCCCCCTGTCTGGCTTTGTATCCCCCTGCCTGACCTTGCATCCCCTGACCTTGTATCCCCCTGCCTAGCCTTGTATCCCCCTGCCTGACCTTGTACCCACTGCCTGACCTTGTATCCCCCTGCCTGACCTTGTATCCCCCCACTTGACCTTGTACCCACTGCCTAACCTTGTTTCCCCTGAACTTGTATCCCCCTGCCTGGCCTTGTATCCCCTGCCTGGCCTTGTAGACCCCTGCCTGGGCTGGTATCCCCCTGCTTGACCATGTATCCCCCTGCCTGACCTTGTATCCCACTGCCTGAGCTTGTATCCCCTGCCTGAGCTTGTAACACCCTGCCTGGGCTTGTATCCCCCTGCCTGACCTTGTATCCCCATGCTTGACCTTGTACCCACTGCCTGAGCTTGCATTCCCCTGCCTGACCTTGTATCCCCCTGCCTGACCTTGTATTCCTCTGCCTGGCCTTGTATCCCCCTACCTGGGCTGGTATCCCCCTTCTTGACCTTGTATCCCCCTGCCTGACCTTGTATCCCCCTGCCTGAGCTTGTATCCCCCTGCCTAACCTTGTATCCCCCTGACTGAGCTTGTAACACCCTGTCTGAGCTTGTATCCACCTGCCTGACCTTGTACCCCCCTGCCTGAGCTTGTATCCCCCTGCCTGAGCTTGTAACACCCTGCCTGAGATTGTATCCCCCTGCCTAACCTCGTATCCCCCTGTCTGACATTGTATCCCCCTGTCTGACATTGTATCCCCCTGCCTGAGCTTGTATCCACCTGCCTGCGCTTGTATCCCCTGCCTGAGCTTGGAACACCCTGCCTGACAATGTATCCCCCTGCCTGAGTTTGTATCCTCCTGCCTGACCTTGCATACCCCTTCCTGACCTTGCACCCCACAGCTCTTTGTTTCAGGGAGTTCAAGGCCCCCACACACTAGTAAAATGTGTGGTGGATTGTGAATGATTTTTAGAGATACCCTGAAGATGTCAACTTCCGCCCTTATGCCTTTCCATCATCCCCAACTGCTCAGTTCTCCTATCCTCCTCCCCACCATCTCTCTTCGCGGCCTGCTCTGTTGCTCCCCCTGTCCGCCTGTCCTACAGTGGACACCCCGAGAGCTGACCGTCTGATCCTGGTCACTCTGAGTCATTCCTAGGATGGATTTCCATATATGGGCTGACTGCATGTCCAGTTCCGTCTCTGCTGGGATTCTTCGATGCACAGTCCCCGACTCTTTCACAGGGCAGAGTGAAGGTGCACACCTGTTCACAGACGGACAGTTCTGGACTCTTTCCCAGGGCAGAGCGAAGGTGCACACTTGTCCACAGACGGACAGTCCTGGACTCTTTCACAGGGCAGAGCGAAGGTGCACACCTGGCCACAAATGGACAGTATATCAAACACAAAAAGAGGGGGGGATCTAGGAGCTAAAAAAAGGTCCAGTGTCCATGCTCCCAAGACTAGGTACATATTACCAGGAGGACAAAGTTCCTGCGGGCAGGTGCAAAAAGTCACCCGAGCCCTTAAAAATAAATAAGGAGTGAAAGAGTTCCTAGTTTGAAGAACCACTCAGGTAAGTGGAGGACCACTCTATGTCCTCTGTTGCCCTCACACACCCCGAAAGGTGTCATGCTTCATCATCGGGCGGTTGCTCCTCGTAGGGCCGGCGCTGCAATTCCCTACGGGCCCCCGAAGGGTCACTTTTTCGGAGATCTTTTAGGAACCGCCGGATGGTGCATGTGGGTATGTGGAAAGTGGGTTCTGTATGGAGGGTAAAAAAGGTGCGTGCAAGTGAGTGAAAAACATGGTGGGTCATCATGCAGCAACTTGTATAGATGTACCCTGAGCAGAATTAAACTGCTAAAAAATTGTGACCCTGAAGGCACAATCTGCCCATGGATCAGGGATCAAAGGCCAACATGTTTCGCGCCTCTATCGCCTGAGAGGTCGGTGGCGCTTCGTCAGGACCAAATTCTTAACAATAAGTGCACGTGAAAAATAAGTAAATCGAGTTAAAATACCCTCAATATCGGTCTGGGCAAACGCCTGTACACCCTCAGTGTGGTAACAGGTCAACGATGAAGAAATCGCTCCAGGTCAATATCCTCAATATCGGTCTGGGCAAACGCCTGTACACCCTCAGTGTGGTAACAGGTCAACGATGAAGAAATCGCTCCAGGTCAATATCCTCAATATCGGTCTGGGCAAACGCCGGTACACCCTCAGTGTGGTAACAGGTCAACGATGAAGAAATCGCTCCAGGTCAATATCTAACTGGTTCATTTAACTCGATTTACTTATTTTTCACGTGCACTTATTGTTAAGAATTTGGTCCTGACGAAGCGCCACCGACCTCTCAGGCGATAGAGGCGCGAAACATGTTGGCCTTTGATCCCTGATCCATGGGCAGATTGTGCCTTCAGGGTCACAATTTTTTAGCAGTTTAATTCTGCTCAGGGTACATCTATACAAGTTGCTGCATGATGACCCACCATGTTTTTCACTCACTTGCACGCACCTTTTTTACCCTCCATACAGAACACACTTTCCACATACCCACATGCACCATCCGGCGGTTCCTAAAAGATCTCCGAAAAAGTGACACTTCGGGGGCCCGTAGGGAATTGCAGCGCCGGCCCTACGAGGAGCAACCGCCCGATGATGAAGCATGACACCTTTCGGGGTGTGTGAGGGCAACAGAGGACATAGAGTGGTCCTCCACTTACCTGAGTGGTTCTTCAAACTAGGAACTCTTTCACTCCTTATTTATTTTTAAGGGCTCAGGTGACTTTTTGCACCTGCCCGCAGGAACTTTGTCCTCCTGGTAATATGCACAAATGGACAGTCCCGGACTCTTTCACAGGGCAGAGCGAAGGTGCACACCTGTCCACAGACGGACAGTCCCAGACTCTTTCACAGGGCAGAGCGAAGGTGCACACCTGTCTACAGACGGACAGTCCCAGACTCTTTCACAGGGCAGAGTGAAGGTGCACACCTATCCACAGACGAACAGTCCCAGATACTTCCACCTAGCAGAGTGAAGGTGCACACCTGTCTACAGATGGACAGTCCAGGACACTTCCACCCGGCAGAGTGAAGGTGCACACCTGTCTAAAGACAGACAGTCCCGGACTCTTTCACAGGGCAGAGCGAAGGTGGACACCTGTCCACAGACGGACAGTCCCAGACTCTTTCACAGGGCAGAGCGAAGGTGCACACCTGTCCACAGACGGACAGTCCTGGACTCTTTCACAGGGCAGAGCGAAGGTGCACATCTGTCCACAGACGCACAGTCCCAGACACTTCCACCCGGCAGAGTGAAGGTACACACATGTCCCCAGACGGACAATCCCGGACTCTTTCACAGGGCAGAGCAAAGGTGCACACCTGTCCACAGACGGACAGTCCCAGGCTATTTCACAGGGCAGAGTGAAGGTGCACACCTGTCCACAGAAGAACAGTCCCAGATACTTCCACCTAGCAGAGCGAAGGTGCACACCTGGCCACAAATGGACAGTCCCGGACTCTTTCACAGGGAAGAGCGAAGGTGCACACCTGTCCACAGACGGACAGTCCCAGACTCTTTCAAAGGACAGAGTGAAGGTTCACACCTGTCTACAGACAAACAAGTCCCAGATACTTCAACCTAGCAGAGTGAAGGTGCACACCTGTCCACAGATGGACAGTCCAGGTCACTTCCACCCGGCAGAGTGAAGGTGCACACCTGTCCACAGACGGACAGTCCCAGACTCTTTCACAGGGCAGAGCGAAGGTGCACACCTGTCCACAGACGGACAGACCCGCACTCTTTCACAGGGCAAAGCGAAGGTGCACACCTGTCCACAGACGGACAGTCCCAGACTCTTTCACAGGGCAGAGCGAAGGTGCACACCTGTCCACAGACGGACAGTCCCAGATACTTCCACCTAGCATAGTGAAGGTGCACACCTGTCCACAGATGGACAGTCCCGGACACTTCCACCCGGCAGAGTGAAGGTGCACACCTGTCCACAGACGGACAGTCCCAGATACTTCCACCCGGCAGAGTGAAGGTGCACACCTGTCCACAGACGGACAGTCCTGGACTCTTTCACAGGGCAGAGCGAAGGTGCACACCTGTCCACAGACGGACAGTCCCAGATACTTCCACCTAGCAGAGTGAAGGTGCACACCTGTCCACAGATGGACAGTCCCTGACACTTCCACCCGGCAGAGTGAAGATGCACACCTGTCCACAAACGGATAGTCCCGGATACTTCCACCCGGCAGAGTGAAGGAGCACACCTATCCACAGACGGACAGTCCCGGACTCTTTCACTGTGCAGAGTGAAGGTGCGCACCTGTCCACAGACGGACAGTCCCCAAAACTTTCACCTTGCAGAGTGAAGGTGCACACCTATCAACAGACGGACAGTCCCAGACTCTTTTACAGGGCAGAGTGAAGGTCCGCACATGTCTACAGATGGACAGTCCCGTCTCTTTCACAGGGCAGAGCGACGGTGCACACCTGTCCACAGATGGACAGTCCTGGACTCTTTCACAGGGCAGAGCGAAGGTGCACATCTGTCCACAGACGGACAGTCCCGGACACTTCCACCCGCAGAGTGAAGGTGCACACCTGTCCACAGACGGACAGTCCCGGACTCTTTCACAGGGCAGAGCGAAGGTGCATACCTGTCCACAGACGGACAGTCCCAGGCTATTTCACAGGGCAGAGTGTAGGTGCACACCTGTCCACAAACGGACAGTCCCCAAAACGTTCACCTTGCAGAGTGAAGGTGCACACTTATCCACAGACGGACAGTCCCGGATACTTCCACACAGCAGAGTGGCTCGATCCTGGACAAGCCAAGCGAGGCTCGAGGCTGGACAAGCCAAGTGATGCTCAAACCTGGACAAGTCAAGTGAGGCTTGAGACTGGACAAGCCAAGCGAGGCTTGAATCTGGAGAAGCCAAGCAAGGCTCTAGCCTGGCCAAGCTAAGCGAGGCTCAGACCTGTACAAGCCAAGAGAGACTCAACCCTGGACCAGCCAAGGGAGGCTCAGACCTGGACAAGCCAAGAGAGGCTCAAACCGGGACAAGCCAAGGGAGGCTCAGACCTGGACAAGCCAAGAGAGGCTCAAATCTGGACAAGCCAAGGGAGGCTCAGACCTGGACAAACCAAGAGAGACTCAAATCTGGACCAGCCAAGGGAGGCTCAGACCTGGACAAGCCAAGAGAGGCTCAAACCGGGACAAGCCAAGGGAGGCTCAGACCTGGACAAGCCAAGAGAGGCTCAAATCTGGACAAGCCAAGGGAGGCTCAGACCTGGACAAACCAAGAGAGACTCAAACCTGGACCAGCCAAGGGAGGCTCGAGCCTGGACAAGCAAAGCGAGGCTTCAACCTGGGCAAGGCATGCGATGCTCAAGCCTGGACAAGGCAAGCGAGCCCAAACCTATCCTGTCCCTCCCAATGCAGCTTCAAAAGACAAAAGCCCTGTAAGCTGTCTAGCTGGGCGCACAGAATTATTAAATGCGCTTTTCTGCTGTGTGCCTAAAGGCAGCTGAGCGTCGGTGCACGTGTGTCACAGAGAGTACCTGCATTGGGGGCCAAACTCTGCAGGCAGCGAGGGGCCCCTGCAATAGAGGCCAGACTCTGCAGGCAGCGAGAGGCCCCTGCAATAGAGGCCAGACTCTGCAGGCAGCGAGGGGCCCCTGATTTGGAGGCCAGACTCTGCAGGCAGCGAGAGGCCCCTGCAATAGAGGCCAGACTCTGCAGGCAGCGAGAGGCCCCTGCAAGAGAGGCCAGACTCTGCAGGCAGCGAGGGGCCCCTGCAACGGTGGCCAGACTCTGCAGGCAGCGAGGGGCCCCTGCAATAGAGGCCAGACTCTGCAGGCAGCGAGGGGCCCCCGCAACGGTGGCCAGACTCTGCAGGCAGCGAGAGGCCCCTGCAATAGAGGCCAGACTCTGCAGGCAGCGAGGGGCCCCCGCAACGGTGGCCAGACTCTGCAGGCAGCGAGGGGCCCCTGCAATAGAGGCCAGACTCTGCAGGCAGCGAGGGGCCCCCGCAACGGTGGCCAGACTCTGCAGGCAGCGAGGGGCCCCTGCAATAGAGGCCAGACTCTGCAGGCAGCGAGGGGCCCCCGCAACGGTGGCCAGACTCTGCAGGCAGCGAGGGGCCCCTGCAATAGAGGCCAGACTCTGCAGGCAGCGAGGGGCCCCTGCAAAGGTGGCCAGACTCTACAGGCAGCAAGGGGCACCTGCAATAGAGGCCAGACTCTGCAGGCAGCGAGGGGCCCCCGCAACGGTGGCCAGACTCTGCAGGCAGCGAGGGGCCCCTGCAATAGAGGCCAGACTCTGCAGGCAGTGAGGGGCCCCTGCAATAGAGGCCAGACTCTGCAGGCAGCGAGGGGCCCCCGCAACGGTGGCCAGACTTTGCAGGCAGCGAGGGGCCCCCGCAATAGAGGCCAGACTCTGCAGGCAGCGAGGGGCCCCTGCAATAGAGGCCAGACTCTGCAGGCAGCGAGAGGCCCCTGCAATAGAGGCCAGACTCTGCAGGCAGCGAGGGGCCCCTGCAATAGAGCCCAGACTCTGCAGGCAGCGTGGGGCCCCTGCAATAGAGGCCAGACTCTGCAGGCAGCGAGAGGCCCCTGCAATAGAGGCCAGACTCTGCAGGCAGCGAGGGGCCCCTGCAATAGAGCCCAGACTCTGCAGGCAGCGTGGGGCCCCTGCAATAGAGGCCAGACTCTGCAGGCAGCGAGGGGCCCCTGCAATAGAGGCCAGACTCTGCAGGCAGCGAGGGGCCCCTGCAAAGGTGGTCAGACTCTGGAGGCAGCGAGGGGCTCCTTGGCTTTGGCGATCAATGGAATTGCCTTCAATCCCCGCTTTGTTTTTGTCTAGCGGGGGGAAGGCAGTTACTGTAACATAAAATTAGTTTCCTAACTTTCCTTAAGGTTAAGGTTATATGGGACATATTAACAAGCCCGTTATCGCCGCTTTAGCGGCCTTTTTTTGCCGAAAAGCAGCGATAATGCCATCGCAGTATCAGCAAGGACGTAGCACCGGTTTTGCTTACGCCTTGCATCGCATCTCTAAGTAGGCATTTGTTAGAAATGGGGGTCTCTAGTTGGCAATGGCTGGCCACTGTCCAAGTAGGGACCCTTC
Organism: Triturus cristatus; assembly: GCF_964204655.1. Lineage (NCBI taxonomy): Eukaryota > Metazoa > Chordata > Amphibia > Caudata > Salamandridae > Triturus > Triturus cristatus. The sequence goes on along the minus strand of NC_140584.1, from coordinate 1,209,834,074 downwards.
TTCCTAAGTCAGAGTAAGCGGGCTACACCCTTTGACAACCCCTGCTCAACCCTGTGGTAACGTAGCACGAGCAGCTAGGCTTATCTCAGAGGCAGTGTGTGAAGCATTTATGACCATACACAGTAACACAGTGAAGAACACTACAAAGGGACACCACTCAAGTAATTATAAAAAATAAATATTTTTATATAGACTTAACACAAGACCAATAACAGTAAAAATCCACAATACTAAGACCGGTGGTTAGTCTAAATATCGAGTTTTAAATGTCGACCTACAAGTATATCGAGTTGTTAATATCGTAGGTAAAGAATATCGAAGTCAAGAATATCAATGGACAGAATATCGACCCCAAGGTAAGTATTATCGAAGTTAATAATATCGAAGTCATTAATATAGATGTAAGTAATATCGTAATGAAAAATTTCGATGTCAATAATATCGATATTTTATTAGTGTAATGTATTTTAATATGTATTTTATTTGTATGTTAAAGATTATTGTAATGTATTTTAATACATTTAAAAATAAATGTTTAGAGATTAATAATTATTTAAAATATTATTTAGCGTTTTAGTATCAGAGCGGGTTGTTGGTTTATAGGGGAATAGGGTGGGAAGTAATTTAATTATAATTAATTAATTAATATGTATTGTTTAATTGGTATTTATGATTAATTAATTGTTAATTAATTACTAATTGTAAATTAAATATATTAATTGATTAATTAATTGTTAATTAATTATTAATTGTAAATTAATTTTATTCATTGGTTAATTATATAAGTTATAATTAATATTTATGTATTGGTATTGTTAATTAATTAATTGTTAATTACTAATTAATTGGTGATTTAATTTTATTAAGTGATTAATAGATGATTAAATTAATTATGTGAATTTTTATGTGCAGTGGGTTGTGGGTTTATAGGGGAATAGGGTGGGATGTAATTAAATTCAAATAATTACTGATAATTTTTATTTATTTGTATTTAATAATAATTAATTGTTAATTAATTATTAATTGGTAATTAATTGGTATTAGTACGTTAAATATAGTAAATATAAATAATTTATTATTTCATGTTATTTGTTGTTATTGCTAATTAATGTATTGTTAATTAATAATTAATTTGTGAATAATTGTAATTTGGTAGTTAATATGTATAAATTAGTAAATAATAAGTATATTAATTATAAAGACTGTATTATTAATTGTAAATAATAGATAAACTGATATTTAAATGTATTGTGTATTTTGTATGTGTAGTGTGTTGTGTGTTAAAGGGGGAATAGTGTGGGATGTAATTTAAAGTTATTTATATAAATATTTATTTTAAATAATTGGTATTTAAGAATACATATTTTGTAAATTAATTATTAATATGCTATTTTTTTATGACTAATTATTTAATTGGTTATTATGTTTATAGAATCCCTACGCTATCCAGTGCTTTCCCTATTGTTTTACTATCTGGAGTAGGAATAGTAATTTTTACCCCTACGCTATCCAGCGCTTTTCCTACTGTTGCACTCTCTGGAGTTGGAATAGTAATTTTTACCCCTACGCTATCCAGCGCTTTCCCTACTGTTTCACTTACTGGAGTGGGAATAGTAATTTGTACCCCTACGCTATCCAACGTTTTCACTACTGTTGCACTCTCTGGAGTGGGAATAGTAATTTTTACCCCTACGCTATCCAACGCTTTCCCAACTGTTGGACTCACTGGAGTGGGAATAGTAATTTTTACTCCTACGCTATCCAACGTTTTCCCTACTATTGCACTCTCTGGAGTTGGAATAGTAATTTTTTTCCCTACGCTATCCAACACTTTCCCTACTGTTGCACTCTCTGGAGTGGGAATAGTAATTTTTACCCTTACGCTATCCAACGCTTTCCCTACTATTGCACTCTCGGGAGTTGGAATAGTAATTTGTACCCCTACGCTATCCAACGCTTTCCCTACTGTTGCACTCTTTGGAGTTGGAATAGTAATTTTTACCCCTACGCTATCCAGCGCTTTCCCTACTGTTTCACTTACTGGAGTGGGAATAGTAATTTGTACCCCTACGCTATCCAACGCTTTCCCTACTGTTGCACTCTCTGGAGTTGGAATAGTAATTTTTACCCCTACGCTATCCAACGCTTTCCCTACTGTTGGACTCACTGGAGTGGGAATAGTAATTTTTACTCCTACGCTATCCAACGTTTTCCCTACTATTGCACTCTCTGGAGTTGGAATAGTAATTTTTTTCCCTACGCTATCCAACACTTTCCCTACTGTTGCACTCTCTGGAGTGGGAATAGTAATTTTTACCCTTACGCTATCCAGCGCTTTCCCTACTGTTTCACTTACTGGAGTGGGAATAGTAATTTGTACCCCTACGCTATCCAGCGTTTTCACTACTGTTGCACTCTCTGGAGTGGGAATAGTAATTTTTACCCCTACGCTATCCAACGCTTTCCCTACTGTTGGACTCACTGGAGTGGGAATAGTAATTTTTACTCCTACGCTATCCAACGTTTTCCCTACTATTGCACTCTCTGGAGTTGGAATAGTAATTTTTTTCCCTACGCTATCCAACACTTTCCCTACTGTTGCACTCTCTGGAGTGGGAATAGTAATTTTTCCCCCTACGCTATCCAACGCTTTCCCTACTGTTGCACTCTTTGAAGTTGGAATAGTAATTTTTACCCCTTCGCTATCCAGCGCTTTCCCTACTGTTTCACTTACTGGAGTGGGAATGGTAATTTGTACCCCTACGCTATCCAACGCTTTCCCTACTGTTGCCCTCTCTGGAGTTGGAATAGTAATTTTTACCCCTACGCTATCCAGCGCTTTTCCTACTGTTGCACTCTCTGGAGTTGGAATAGTAATTTTTACCCCTACGCTATCCAGCGCTTTTCCTACTGTTGCACTCTCTGGAGTTGGAATAGTTATTTGTACCCCTACGCTATCCAGCGTTTTCACTGCTGTTGCACTCTCTGGTGTGGGAATAGTAATTTTTACCCCTACGCTATCCAGCGCTTTTCCTACTGTTGCACTCTCTGGAGTTGGAATAGTAATTTTTACCCCTACGCTATCCAGCGCTTTTCCTACTGTTGCACTCTCTGGAGTTGGAATAGTTATTTGTACCCCTACGCTATCCAGCGTTTTCACTGCTGTTGCACTCTCTGGTGTGGGAATAGTAATTTTTACCCCTATGCTATGCAATGTTTTCCCTACTGTTGCACTCATTGGAGTGGGAATAGTAATTTTTACTCCTAAGCTATCCAGCGTTTTCACTACTGTTGCACTCTCTGGAGTGGGAATAGTAATTTTTACCCCTACGCTATCCAACGCTTTCCCTACTGTTGGACTCACTGGAGTGGGAATAGTAATTTTTACCACTATGCTATCCACTGGTTTCCCTACTGTTGCATTCTCTGTAGTTGGAATAGTAATTTTTTTCCCTACGCTATCCAACACTTTCCCTACTGTTGCACTCTCTGGAATGGGAATAGTAATTTTTACCCTTACGCTATCCAATGCTTTCCCTACTATTGCACTCTCTGGAGTTGGAATAGTAATTTTTACCCCTACGCTATCCAACGCTTTCCCTACTGTTGCACTCTTTGGAGTTGGAATAGTAATTTTTACCCCTACGCTATCCAACGTTTTCCCTACTGTTGCACTCTCTGGAGTGGGAATAGTAATTTTTACCTTTGCGCTATCCAACGCTTTCCCTACTATTGCACTCTCTGGAGTTGGAATAGTAATTTTAACCCTATGCTATCCAACGCTTTCCCTACTGTTGCACTCTTTGGAGTTGGAATAGTAATTTTTACCCCTACAGTATCCAACATTTTCATTACTGTTGTTTTTGTTGGAGTTGGACTAGTACTTTTATTGTGTCTGATATTTAATATGTTTTGTATTATTTTTGCTATTGTAATATATCATTAATAATAATAATTATTCACATTAAAAATATTGATTATTATTTGCTATATGTAATTATTAAATATTTATTAATGTTATTGTTTTATGTGTATAGATGTATTGGTAATTTTTAAAAACATTTAATAATTTATACGTTACAGAAATTATTATTAAAATTAATTATTAAGTAAGTATATATATTATATATTATATGTAAATGTTTAATTAACGTTTTATTAAATTATATATATTAATTATACATTTTAAATATTATACAATATATTTAATTATGTTTATTTAATTTCTAAGTATAATTTGGTTTATTTTACATATATTTTTAAAGTAAAAGAAAAACGATATTTTTAATAACGATATTTTTGACATCGATATTTAATTTTCGATATTTTTGTACTTACCATGTTGTAGATAGGATGTCGATATTCTTGACATCGATATTTTTGTTGCGATATATTTGTAGGTCGATTTTCTGTCTGTCGAAATTATGTCATACAACCACTAAGACCATAGGGTTACTTTAAAAATGCTGCAAAGAATAGTTCAAGGTGCACAAAATGATGTTCAGTTCAATGCAGTGGTCTCTGCGACCCTTTTACTCACAAGGTATCTGGATTCTGTAGCAAAGCAACAAAAATTTCGCTAAGGAGTTGTAGCGATAAATTTCCTCACGCTATCCAGCGTTGCGTTGAATCCTTACCGCAAGGGAGGATGTTGCGCTGGGTTGCGGGCAGGACAAATTGACAAACTTCTGCACGCTAAGCCGGCGATGCGATAAAATCCTTGCCGCTGAGGGAGGATGATGCGCCGAGCCTGTTGCGTGTGCGATCTTGCTGCGATCAAAGAAAATGGCGCTCCGCGAGGGAGCGATGATCCTGATGCGATGCGGGGAAAATGGCGAACGCACCGCGCCGCACTGCGATGGACTTGGTGCGATGATTTTTGGTTAGTGAGCGTTTTGGGGCAAGCTAACAGACAATGCAACAATCTTCAGGTTAGCGAGCGTTTTCAGGCCCGCAGTCAGGCGATACAATAACTTGGGTTAGCGAGCGTTTTGGGGCCCGCTGACAGGCGGTAATCTTCGGGATAGCGAGCACTCTTAGGCCTGCAGACAGATGATTGGATGCACTTGGATTAGCGGGCGTTTTGGGGCCCGCTGACAGGTAAGGCGATAATCTTCGGGGTTAGCGAGCGTTTTCAGGCCCGCCGACAGGTGATGAGACGATCTCCGGTAGCGAGCGCTCGGCGGCACCAGAGCGACGATTTTCCTCACGCTCTCCAGCTGCAGCAGCTCGCTAACGGGGGTTAGCGACGATTTTCAGCACTCTTTTCTCAGCAGTAGAACTAGAGGCCCTGGAACTCACAGGAGCCTCACCTGCAGATAGAAATCCTCGCTGGGAGGAAACAGGAGGCTGGTGGGAGAGTCTGATGTGCCTGAGACTCCTGCAGGAGGCTAGCTCTCTTCTAGCCCTTGGGTGATTGCTGTAGCCAAAAATAAAAGTTCCTTCAAAGTCCTTTTCCTCTTCTTCCAAGTCCAGTAGTAACCACTGCAGGCCAGTCCAAGAAACAGCACACAAGCACAAGGACAGTCCTTCTCCTGCAGATTCCTGTAGTCACATGGACAGAGGTTCTTCTTGTTGTCCAGGAGCAATACAAATTGTAGGGGTTTGGGCACAAATATTTATACCCCTAAAATCTTTGTTCTTAGGAGTCACAAGTCTCTAAACCCAGCCAGAACCAGTTCTGCCCAGCCCTGGAGCACTTTGTTTACCAGGCTGCATCCTACCTTTCAGAAAGCGGGGTTCAGCCTTCAGACGCACAGTGGGAGCTGGAGCCAGCATTCACCTTGCAAGGCACAGCCCTATTCAAGTGCAGGAGCTCCCCTCCCCTCACTCCAAGGCAGATCTCTCTATTCAACCCAGGTCTGACTCAGCCTGCCCTGTCCCTCCAAAACCAGACAGCCAATACACATAATAGCAGAGCGCACTGGAAGGCTTAGGCAAGAAAGTACCTATACTCTAAAAGTGGTAGTTTCAAACATAGAATATAAAAATAAACTTCACTAAAAGATGTATTTTAATATTCTGAGCTCAGGCATACTAAATTCGTTTTTCTTCCATTTTCTGTGGGTCAGTTAGGACTATAGAATGTAATAGCCAAAACCTCCCATTCTGGCCTATGGAGAACAGGTAGCCTTACAGTAGTGAAAAACGAAATTGAGTGTAATTCACTACTAGGACATGCTACACACATCAGAGCATGTCCTGCCTTACACATACAATGCACCCTACCATAGGGGTGGCTTACATGATGCCAAGAGAAGGTTCAGGGGCTGGGAAGTGGGTGCACTTCACAGCCAAGATGGCAGTTCTGGACTGCACGCAGACACTGCGGTGGCAGGCCTGAGACACACTTTACAAGCTGCTTCTGTGGGTGGCACAAACCAGTGCTGCAGGCCCACCAGCAGCATTTGATTTACCAGCCTTGGGCACACACAGGCCACGCTACTAGGGACTAACAGGTAAACCAAATAAGCCAATCATGGATATACCAATTCACATGTCATATTTACACAGGGAGCATTCGCGCTGTTGCATTGAATGGCAGTAGCACAGTGCCCAGAGCATCTATAACCAGCAAAAACAGAGGAGACACAGCGAAAAATGGAAGGGAGACTTACGCCAAAGATGCCAGGTCTAACACACGTCCCCTCCAGCTGAAATGTGGAGAGAACTACCCATCCCCTTGGAAGTTCTCATCACTAAGGCGGAAAAATCTGGACAGACCATCAGCATTGGCGTGTTCTGTACCAGGGCGATGTTCCACCGTGAAGTCCATACCCTGTAGGGAAATGGACCACCTGAACAACTTTGGATTCTCACCCCTCATCTGCATCAACCATCTGAGGGGCCTGTGGTCTGTGTGAACCTGGAAGTGAGTCCCAAACGGGTATGGTCTCAGCTTCTTCAGTGCCCAGACCACAGCAAATGCCTCACGCTCAATTACACTCCACCTCTGTTCCCGTGGAAGTAACCTCCTACGGATGAAGGCCACAGGTTGGTCTAGTCCCTCCTCATTCATCTGTGACAGAACAGCCCCCACCCCATGCTCTGAAGCGTCTGTCTGGACAATAAATTCCTTAGCAAAGTTGGGCGTCTGGAGTACGGGTGCAGTACACATGGCAGTCTTGAGGGCATCAAAAGCTTTCTGACAGGTGTCAGTCCAGTTCACAATCTTTGGCCGCTTATTTGATGTCAGCTCAGTCAAGGGGGCAACAATGTTACCATACCCCTTGACAAACCTCCTGTAAAAACCTGTGAGTCCTAAGAAGGCCCTCACCTGGGTCTGGGTCCTTGGGGGCTCCCAAGCAAGGATGGTTTCAATCTTGGGCTGTAGGAGTGCCACCTGGCCACTCCCTACCTGGTGTCCTAAGTACTCCACAGAACCCTGCCCAATCTGGCACTTACTAGCCTTGATTGTGAGGCCTGCTCTGCGCAGCGCCATCAACACCTCCCAGAGGTGGCGCAAGTGGTCCTGCCATGAGGAACTAAACACTGCAATGTCATCCAAGTAGGCGGCACTGAAATCCTCCAGCCCAGCCAACACCTGGTTGACCAACCTCTGAAAGGTGGCAGGGGCATTCTTCATTCCAAAGGGCATCACACAGAACTGGTAGTGCCCATCTGGTGTGGAGAATGCTTACCTCTCCTTTTCCCCATCAGTCAAGGCGATCTGCCAGTACCCAGACGTTAGATCAAACGTGCTGAGGTACCGGGCAGCCCCTAACCGATCTATAAGCTCATCAGCTCTGGGGATGGGGTGCGCGTCGGTCCTCATGACCGAATTGAGACCTCGGTAGGCCACACAGAACCTAAGTTCTGGCGTGTCACCAGGCGCTGCAGCTTTTGGTACCAAGACCACGGGCTGGACCAAGGGCTGCTAGAGGACTCAATCACCCCTAGGGCAAACATTTTGGAGACCTCCTCCTTAATGCAGGCCCTTACCCTGTCAGTCACTCTGTAAGCCTTGTGCTTAACAGGAGGACTGTCCCCGGTGTCTACCTCATGGACGCACCAATCAGTGACACCAGGCACCAGGGTAAATAAATCAGAGAATTGCCCCAACAGCTGGTGGCAATCTCTCTGCTGCTCAGGGGTCAGTGTGGTGGAGAGGACCACACCCTCCACTGACCCATCCTTCTCTCCTGCGCACAGGAGGTCAGGAAAAGGCTCACTCTCCTCCTCCATCCCTGCATCTGTGGCAAGAAGCATGCCCACTTCAGACCTCTCAAAGTGGGGCTTTAGGCGATTCACATGCAGGACCCGCAGGGGGTTCCTGGGAGATTTAAAGTCCACCAAATAGGTAACTGGACTTTTGCACTCCACCTCCTCAAAGGGACCAGTCCACCTATCTTGGAGCGCACAAGGCTCCACTGGGGCCAGTACCCAAACCTTCTGACCAGGTTGAAATTCGACCAGAGTGGCATTCTGTTCGTGCCAACGTTTCATCTCCTCCTGGCTGGCTTCCAGATTTGCCTCAGCAATTTTTCTGAAACGCCGAGTCTGGTTCCTGAAGGCCAAGGTGTAGCTAAATACATCTTGGGGAGATTTCCTGGGAGATTGCTCCCAGCCTTCCTTGACCAGACTCAGAGGCCCTCTTACCGGATGGCCATAGATCAGTTCAAAGGGGCTGAACCCTAAGGACTTCTGTGGCACCTCACGGTATGCAAACAACAGGCATGACAAGAGGACGTCCCACTTACGCCTCAGGGGCTCTACTAGGCCCATGATCATGCCCTTCAAGGTCCGGTTGAACCTTTCAACCAGACCGTTACCTTGGGGGTGGTAAGGAGTGGTGAACTTGTAAGTTACCCCACACTCCTTTCACAGAGACTTCATATACTGGGAGATGAAGTTGGTCCCCCTGTCGCTCACCACTTCTCTGGGGAACCCCACACTGGAGAAGATCCCCATCAGTGCACGTTCCACCACGGGAGCTGTCACTGTCCTGAGCGGGATGGCTTCAGGGTACCGGGTGGCATGGTCCACCAAGACCAGGAAATACCTGTTGCCCATGGCTGTCTTGGGGTCCAGAGCCCCTCAATGTCAATGCCCACTCGCTCGAATGGGGTGCTAACAACTGGAAAGGGCTGGAGTGGGGCTTTGATCTTCCCCCCCACTCTTCCCACTTGCCTGGCAAGTCTCACAGGTCCTACAATACGTATCTGAACTCTTGCGCATCTGGGGCCAATAAAAGTGGGTGACCAGCCTCTCAAAGGTCTTGGTCTGCCCCAGATGTCCTGCTAATGGAATGTCATGAGCCAACCCCAGTAGGAAGGCTCTGAAGCACTCGGGTACCACCAGCACACGGGCTGACCCCGGCTCAGCAGCCTTAGGCTCGCTATACAGGAGACTGTTCTCCCAATAAATCAGATGTGAACCAGACATATCACCTGCTGCCTGGGCTGCAGCCTGTTGCCGCATACCCTCAAGAGAAGGGCAAGTTCTCTGCTGCTCACAAAACTCCTCCCTGGTGGGCCCTCCTTCCTGCTGCCACTGGGTCAGCTCAGGCAGGTCCCCCAGGTCGGTACTCTGCTCCCCGGTAGGCTACAGGGCATCCCCCTCAGGGTCTGCTCCCTCCTGGGCAGTGGGAACCAAGGGGGCTGGCTTCCCACGCCCCCTGCCCCTTCTCTCTAAGGCAGGGACCTGGGCCATACTGTCAGGCTCTAGGTCTTTCTCAACACCCTCTTTGGCTGCCATGGACCGAGTGGTAGCACACGCCCACTCAGGCAGACCCAACATTTCCAAGTGAGATTTCCTCTCCACCGTAGACCACAGTGAGTTCTCTAAATCATTGCCCAACTGACAGTCTACAGTCATGGCGGGCCTCACAGCCACCTGAAGAGTTCCTGAGACCCCCCCTCACTCAAAGGGAACCTGAGCCACCTCACATTGGCTCTCTGTGTTGTCTGCAGACACTACTGGGTAGAATGCATGGGGAACAACCTGCTCTTTGGACACCAACGAGGAGTTGACAGCAGTTACACAGGCTCCTGTGTCCCTCAGAGCCTCCACTCTATGGCCATTCATGGTCACCCACTGCCGGTATTTCTTAGTGTTATCAGGCAGTGCAGGCTTAGGAACCATTTCAAAGTCTCCTAGTGAGACAAGGGTCAATTCTACGGCGTCCCACCCACCTTGGGCATCCATCTCCTCCTCCCCCAGGGCTACACTAGCAAGCTGGCGGGGTGGTGCACGGGGTGGTGCAGTAGTATCCCTTTGGGGACACTGGGGATCAAAGTACCTGTGGCCCACCTGGCCACACTTAAAATAAGTAGGGGGCCCCCTCTGAACAGGCCTACCTGTTGGGGGCATTGGCTTCTTATCCTGGGGAGGCTGGGACACCACTGCCTGGTTCCCGGGGGAATTATTTTGGGGCCCTCTGTGGAACTCCCTTAGTTTACCCCTGTCCCCCCACCTCTCTGCTGGGGACCCTGCCCACCTTTGGCAAAGTCTCCCACTGGACCCTTGCGAACCCGGGTGCTCAACCAGCGGTCCGCCTCCTCAGCAAGCTTCCTAGGGTTAGTTAGCTTGCAATCTATCAGGTGCTGGCGTAGCTCAGGAAAACAATTACTAGAGAAATGCTCCCATGCAATCAAATCATACAGTTGCTCAAAAGTTACTACTTTACTACCTTTTACCCAGCGCTCCATTGCTCTGCAAAAAAAAGACACATATTCAGCCCACGTGGTACCCTCTAACTTCTTGCGTGTTCTAAATCTCTGCCTGTACATCTCAGGGGTCAAACCATAGCGGGTAATCAAAGCTTCCTTCATGTGGGCATAAACCATCCTACTTTCCAACAAGGTATCCCTCCCCTCACTCACAAAGCGTCCCCACAACCCAGCTCCCCAATCCTTCTCAGGGACCTGGTGGGACATCATAGCTAATTCATAAGCGGCAAACCATTGCCCAATATCTTCACTTTTATGGAAATCCTTAATAACCTTTTTAGGTATATGTGCTCTACTCTCAGTATGCACTACTGGTATGCTGCCACCAGAGGGGGAGATCTCAATACTCTTTGCTTTAATCTCCAACTCCCTCAAAATTCTCTCATGTTCAAGTTTCACTTTCATCATCTCAAATTCTAACTTCTTATTCTCTAGGTCTCTCTGACCATCCAATTTAAGCTTAGCCATCTCCATATTATGCCGCCTATCTCTCTCCCTGTCCTCCATCTCTTCTGGAGTCAGACCCCTTGAGGACACACTAGTGCCCGGGCTGGAAACTGCTTTATCCCCTACCAGATCTACCACTTCATCCTGCTGCTCTCCTGCATTCTCTCCTCCCTCCACAGGCTCTTCCATATTCCTAGGGGCATCCCTGGCTTCTAACCAGGCCTTCAGTGCCTTGTAATACTCTTCCCTTCTAGCGAGACCTGTGATAGGGACTGTGAAGCGTTTGCAAAAATATTGAGCTGCTTGGCATTGTAGGTTTCTAATCTCTCTTCTTCCCAGGAGAGATCCTCAGAGGCATTGGATCTGGGCTTGTCCATTGTAGCAATAACTGGCAATAACAATCAAAAATAGAATAAAAACCTCAAAAACGTACGTGGTTATGTTATGGTCTGCACTCACTAGTAGTGTTCACTATACTTACTGTATGCAATCATAAATGCAAGTCCAGATCCTCACCTCTGACCACCAATGTTAGAAATGGGGGTTTCTAGTTGGCAATGGCTGGCCACTGTCCAAGTAGGGACCCTTCTTCCTAGGTCAGAGTAAGCAGACTACACCCTTTGAGAACCCCTGCTCAACCCTGTGGTAACGTAGCACGAGCAGCTAGGCTTATCTCAGAGGCAGTGTGTGAAGCATTTATGACCATACACAGTAACACAGTGAAGAACACTACAAAGGGACGCCACACAAGTACTTATAAAAAATAAGTATATTTATATAGACTTAACACAAGACCAATATCAGTAAAAATCCGCAATACTAAGACCATAGGGTTACTTTAAAAATGCTGCAAAGAATAGTTCAAGGTGCACAAAATGATGTTCAGTTCAATGCAGTGGTCTCTGCGACCCTTTTACTCACAAGGTATCTGGATTCTGTACCAAAGTAACAAAAATGTCGCTAAGGAGTTGTAGCTATAAATTTCCTCACGCTATCCAGCGATGCGTTGAATCCTTACCGCAAGGGAGGATGTTGCGCTGGGTTGCGGGCAGGACAAAGCAACAAACTTCTGCACGCTAAGCCGGCAATGCGATAAAATCCTTGCCGCTGAGGGAGGATGATGCGCCAAGCCTGTTGCGTATGCGATCTTGCTGCGATCAAAGAAAATGGCGCTCCGCGAGGGAGCGATGATCCTGATGCGATGCGGGGAAAATGGCAAACGCACGGCATCAGCGCTGCGATGAGCTTGGTGCGATGATTTTTGATTAGCGAGCGTTTTGGGGCACGCTAACAAACAATGCGACTATCTTGGGGTTAGCGAGCGTTCTCAGGCCCGCAGTCAGGCGATACAATAACTTGGGTTAGCGGGCGTTTTGGGGCCCGCTGACAGGCAATGCGGTAATCTTCGGGATAGCGAGCACTCTTAGACCCGCAGACAGATGATGCGATGCACTTGGGTTAGCGGGCGTTTTGGGGCCTGCTGACAGGTAAGGCGATAATCTTCAGGGTTAGCGAGCAGTTTCAGGCCCGCCGACAGGCGATGCGACGATCTCCGGTAGCGAGCGCTCGGCGGCAGAAGAGCGACGATTTTCCTCACGCTCTCCAGCTGCAGCGGCTCGCTAACGGGGTTAGCGACGATTTTCAGCACTCTTTTCTCAGCAATAGAACTAGAGGCCCTGGAACTCACAGGAGCCTCACCTGCAGATAGAAATCCTCGCTGGGAGGGAACAGGAGGCTGGTGGGTGAGTCTGATGTGCCTGAGACTCCTGCAGGAGGTTAGCTCTCTTCTAGCCCTTGGGTGATTGCTGTAGCCAAAAATAAAAGTTCCTTCAAAGTCCTTTTCCTCTTCTTCCAAGTCCAGTAGTAACCACTGCAGGCCAGTCCAAGAAACCGCACACAAGCACAAGGACAGTCCTTCTCCTGCAGATTCCTGTAGTTACATGGACAGAGGTTCTTCTTGTTGTCCAGGAGCAATACAAATTGTAGGGGTTTCAGCACAGATATTTATACCCCCAAAGTCTTTGTTCTTAGGAGTCACAAGTCTCTGAACCCAGCCAGAACCAGTTCTGCCCAGCCCTGGAGCACTTTGTTTACCAGGCTGCATTCTTCCTGTGGAAATATGGATTTTTCTAATCAGTTATGTCCCCTATCTTGGACCCCAACGGTTTCATGTATAAATCACAAGTACATGTATGTTCCCTCCAGTTCCAGTTATGAAGACGCAAACACATGTGCGTCCACCGTCAACATGTCCTCTTTCAGATCCACCATGAATGGGCCGGATATTCCATTCCTAAGTATGAAAGGCCACCGGCTTTATATGGTTCATTCATCCTATTTTACAGTCCAGGCGAGTAGGCCCTGATTCTGCCATCAAGCTTTTCTTGCCTTCTACCTCTGAGAGCTCCAGTCTGAGCCTGCATCTGTGACCATGAACTTTGTCTCATTCTCTGCGCGGCTAACGGTGCCTGACATCAGCCTGTTGCCTGCCAAAAACTGTATTTCACCTTCGAAATTATCTGCTCCGCTCCCTATCCAATGCATTCCTGTCTAGTAGTTTAAGTAAACATTCTTCCAGCTACCGAGCAAAAGGCCCGGCTTCTCTGTCTTTATGCAAGTAATTCATAGCCCTGTTACTATGGAAGATTTCTGCCCCCGCATCTAGTGTAGACACTTAGACGCTTGTACACGCACTAATAGTCAGTATAGTCAGTACAGAATAAGATTCTACTCTAAGAGACTTCTCTTTTGGATAACACAGTTCTTTAAACATAGGATGTTAGATATGATTTGGGATTAGGTTGACTTGACCCTCTAGACTTCTGTCGCCACATGTAGAGCTAAATGTCAAGTCCCCTTCACCCCCTAGTTGCACGTCAATCACACGTCATGCCGCTGCGCGCGCATTTCTGCCAAGTATTTCTGCTGACATTGCGAAATTCTTTCATGGAACCACCCTATTATGACATCATACCTGATGACGTTCTCTAGTTACACCCAGTTACACCCACTTTTGCTACGCATGTATGTTTTATCTTTACTATCAATTGTTACGCCTCCTGCATTTGCTTCACTGTAATGCCTATTGTATAAAAATGATTACTTGTCAATAAAGTAGCGTCTTCACTTCCTGAACCTTCGTGGTGATGGAATATGGAGCTCCTCAATTTAAATTGATTTTGGAATAAAGCCCGTTCCGAACCTCTAATACCACGGATTCTGCCTCTTATTTTACTGAGCTATTATTATAGATTTTCCGCATCAAATTAAGTTCCGGTAATTAAATTATTTACCACATATATGGCGCCCGAACAGGGACACTTTCTCATCTCACGCGCCGGCGGTGCGTTGCAGGCCCGGTCTCCTGTCACAGCTGGACGGACAACAACGCGTACCCACAGGATTTCCTGTATCTCCCTCCTGCCGAGCGGGGGTAACTGAGGCTGCGATCAACACCCAGACGAGGCGGTGAGAAGTGCGAAGTATCCCGACCAGAGCCTAGCTGAGAGAGCAAGATCCGAGGTATACAGAGGCCCACCAGTTTCCGAAATTTCCGAAGTTCCGAGTCGAGTCCAGTCCGGTTCAAGTTCAGTTCAGTTCCGAGGCCTTCCGTTCCGAGCTACCCGGTGAGTACCATTATCGGGGAGGCGTTCTGACGTGCACATAGGTTGTGCCGGTCAAGACGGGTTTGGGTACACAAATCCGGTCTGCACTGTTTCAGCAGTGTATCTGTACTGTTTAGCAGTATATCAAGTATGTCTAGTATATAATTCAGAATTATCTAGTTAGTATCGAGTATTATGCTTAGTGACTGGTTCCCTAAATGACCATCATTGTTTATTCATTAAATGTTAAATGTTAAAATGTTTTAAATACGTTCTGTATATTGTGGTGTGAATGACTGTCCATTATTGTGTTTTATGGTATTAAACGTGTTCAAAATTAGGTATCAGATCAGTTCTCAATATGCCGCTCTTTTCGAAATTAAGACAGATCAAAACTAGAAAAGGGGTACTCGAAGAAGCTGTTCCCATTCCTCCTAGGGACACTCCAGGGTACTTCATGTATCATAAACATGGGCTAGACGCCATATTATTTCTTGATCTATGGGTAGACTACACCAAGGAATTACCAGAAAGTCAGAGGTGGCCCGTAGCGGGGACCTGGGATGCAGATTGCATCATGAAAGTAGAAGAAGAATTATGGAAAAAGAAAGCTAGACAGTCACAGAAAGATGCCATTGAATTATGGCGTAAAGAATCACATAGACGCACAGAAAAAGCGCTCAGACAGGAAGAAAAAAGTAAGGAGAATTCAAATAAAGTTCGAGAAAGTGTATTGATTGAAGAAGGTACTCGAGTAAAGTCAGAACAAACAGACAGACAAAGAAATGCCCTTGTGAATGGTATGTATCCTCTTCTGGCCGAAGGATTACCTAAGGCTACTCCGGAAATACCAAAAGACTTGCCACCCCCATTGTTTCCGATAAAAGTACATCCCAAAGGGCATCCCAGATCCGCAGAAGATGTTTTTCTTTCCTCTTATTTAGACGACGCAGCTCCCGAGTATGCTAACGCTGCGCCACATAGACCGTCTGCCGAGGGGGTTCAACGCCAAGACCCTCCTCCGTCTGTACCTCTGCAACAGCAAACCCCGACACAAGTTCCGGCAAGCACATCTGTTTCTACATCTGCATCCACACCTATGGTTGCTATATCCCGTTCAACGAATCCTTTCACATCCAGCACCCCAGGTGGTGCTACCGGAGGTACATCAAGCATTTTTTCTACGCCACCCAGAACAAATAAACTTTCCTTTCAAGAATTAGCCCACCAACGTACACCCAAACTAGTAACTCCCAACACGCTCAAGGAACTTCTAATAGATTGTAGATATGACCCTGTGCCCGGAAAAGGGGACGAAATGATGCTGGCATCATTACGTATCCGACGAGCTGCAATATACTTAGGGAAGCTACCAGGAATGACTGCACATTTAGAAAATATATATCATTTTGTTCAGTCAGGGCGAGACCCTGAGAGTATTAACAGAGCCATGGAGTACCAAAAGGTGGAAATACAGGGGGAACTGTTACGTTTCCTCATAAACTGTGTGATCAGAAATCAAGATCAACCAGGGGTAAATCCGGAAGAAATGCAGATTCTTACCACATGGGGTAAAAATATATCAGAGGGGAGACACGATAAACGATCATGTATAGTAGCTATGAGCCGAAAGATCCGCAAAGAAATAGAACGAATACACGAAGAAAGATTAGCAGTAGACGAACCTGAACAAACTGAGGACGAGGAAGAATTAGAACTGCCCACAGGACAGTTAGAAACCATGGCCTATGTAGGTAGAGGAAGATCTTGCAATAATACTAGATGCTTTACTGATCCGATATGTCCGATACGTCCAGATAATAACAGAAAATTCCAAACTCCTATAATAAATATAAGGTCCCCCGAACATTCATTCCAAGCCGCTGACAAATTACTCCGAGAACGAAGGGGTTATCATATACTCGATTCTATGGACGAACAAGAATTAGACAGGTCAGCCGTACACTGGGTTGATAGTCCTGGAAAATATGGTGATGATACACTAGCGCATACGTTTTTGAACCTCGCCCCAGATGAACAGCGTTTAGCTGGTATCTATATGATTCAACAACTCCTTATATTATATAAAAGCCAACACTCCGATCCTGGCCCCTTACCTGATATATTGACTGAATTACTCACGAATAAATGGAGAGGTTCCGGTACTAAGTTAATTAGAGAAATACTAGAATCTAGAAAGCAGTACATTCTTTTTGTATGTCCTGAACATGTCTCACTGCCCATCAAGGAAAGAACGACGTATTACATGGATAGACAAAATCCCTTACGCGAAGTGCACCCGATAAGGGGTGATGACAATGAGTTTAAACGTGTGTTTGTATACACACCCATATCCAAAATAGAACTATTAGAAATGAAGAAAGTGGTACCCAGTCATGACAAAGACCCAGCGGGTTTCCATCGTGAAATTAAAGATATGATACTCATGGGAGAATATACCTACCCCGACATTATGACAATATTGAAGGTATTAATGCCTGCGGGCATTTACGAAAAACTCAAGGAAAAGGATTGGGAGGTGGGAGACCAGAAGATAGATTGGACAGGATTAGAGAACGAAGAAAAAGCTCGAGGTCCAGGTTCAGGGCTCGGGGACAAGACCAAAGCACTACCAGGTCTACTAGTACAGTTAATGCCACGTTTATTAACTACGAAAAAGGAAGACTGGGGTGCAATCTCAGCCTGTAAACAAAAATCAGATGAAGACACTAGTGATTTCTATTCCCGATTTGAGAAATGTTTTGGTATAAATAGTGGAATAAAAGCAAGTAGCGAGTCGTATCCACATCTGTTTGTGACAAAATTGGTTGAAAATGCCTTGCCCCAAGTTAAGAATAGAGTATTGAAGTTCGAGAGTACCTGGCAAGGTAACACTCCGTCACAAATGCTACAAATGCTACAGTACCATCACAATAGAATTAGAGAAGAACAAGAACATGAACATAGACGCATGAAAGACACGAAAATGAAAATGCTAGTTTCCCAGACAGTGCCAGCTGACGGTCATAAGAAGGGTATAACACAGTCCAGTGTTTCAACAGGTCCTGTAAAAGGGACATGTAACTATTGTAAACAGCCAGGTCATTATGTACACGATTGTCCAGTCTTAAAACATAATATCGCCATAGGTAATACAAAAGAAAGACCACGACCACTTAGACAGGATCAGAACCAACAAGGAGCACTGCAGCATGCACAGTCCATGCCAGCTCCGCAACAGTCTATGCCAGCTCCGCCACCGCAGCCTATTGCTGCCACACAAACAACGACCCGACAGATGTATCAGACCGCACAGTATGACTATCCTGATTATCAACGATACTCATGAAACAGCCTAGAGAGGGAAGTTGGCTTACCCCTTATTGAGGTCCCTGTAGATCAAGAAGGACCTTATGTACACAGTGAACTATTAGGCCAAGATAGAAAATTCTTACTTGATACAGGGGCAAGCCGAACAACAATAAAACGTAGTGAAGTTCCAGGGGCACCCCTCTCAGGCTCACAGAATATTTCCCTTGGCTTTTCAGGAAAACCTATCATTAACGAAGTAACACAGCCTCTTCCACTTACGATCGGTCCCTTGACACGAACTACAGATTTATTACTTACTAAATCATGTCCAGAAAACTTGTTAGGCATAAAAACTTTGAAAGCTCTAGGAGCTATAATATGTTGTTCTCCGGAAGGAGTAAGATTGTTTTTACGTGATTTCAAAGGGCACTACGTGTCCCGAGACATGGATCACCGACTGCAGACTTTACCGACACATTTATGGGCACAAGGCCCTACAGATGTTGGTTGCATGAACATTACACCATATCGAGTCACACTAAAGGCAGGAGTGGTACTTCCACGAATGCGACAATACAAGTTACCCCCAGATGCTGTAGTGGCTTTACTGCAAATCATTGACGAGCTTATTACCCAAGGAGTGGTTGTGGAAACTGACTCCAATGTATGTAATTCACCGATAATTCCGATTCTTAAACGAACCGATCCAACAGCCCCACCAGTATATCGATTGGTTATTGATCTGCGCGAATTAAATAAATGCATAGTACCACAATACCCCGTAGTCCCAGACATTTCTTCATTACTGACAGCTATTGATTCCGAAGCAACATTCTTTACTGTAATTGATCTCAAGAATGCCTTCTTCAGCGTCCCAATAGATCCGGAAAGCCAATATTTGTTCGGATTTAGTTTAAATGGACGAAGCTTTAAATTCACACGCGCACCTCAAGGATTTACAGAAAGCCCCAGCATTTATAGCCAAGCACTGAAACGAGAACTCGACAGTATCCACATGCCAGTCAACACTGCCCTGCTTCAATATGTCGATGATCTGCTGATCACCGCTAGAAGCGAACCTGAATGTGAAAAAGCCTCACTGACGGTTTTACAATTTTTGGCCGAAAAGGGGCACAAGGTGTCCCCTTCTAAGCTGCAATTCTGTGTCCAGCGAGTTGTTTACCTTGGTCACTCGCTGTCCAAGGAGGGAAGGCAGCTTACATCAGACCGCATCCAGCTAATTGCTAATATGTCAATACCCAAGACACAAAAGGAGGTGCGGGCTTTCATAGGCCTCACTTCATATTGTAGGCAGTGGATCCCTCAGTATGCATTTCTAGCAAAACCACTCATTCAATTGACAACACAGGAGGCAGCCACATCGACTGTTCTCCCTTGGACTCAGGAACATACACAAGCTTTTGAAAGCCTAAAGAAAACCTTATGCCAAGCACCTGTTTTAGCAACACCATGTTACAATAAACAGTTTACACTCTTCGTTACAGAACGCGAAGGTACTGCCTTGTCAGTACTCACCCAGGAACAAGCAGGATCACACAAACCATGTGCTTATTTTTCTAGTACATTAGATCCCGTAGCTCAGGCTTTGCCTGCGTGCCTGAAATCAGTGGCAGCAACAGCTTTAGCAATCAGACAAAGCGATGCCATAGTATTAGGACATCCATTGACAGTACAAGTACCACATGCAGTAGAGGTTCTCTTGAACCGCACACAAACACAACACTTGACTATAGCGCGACTCACTGGTTACGAATTAACATTGTTTCAGCCACATATAGAAATCAGACGTTGTAGTACATTGAATCCTGCCACACTGTTACCTGTAAATGGAACAGACCCACTAGCACATGATTGTATTGAAGTTATCACTATCACGACGAAACCCAGACAAGATTTGACAGACGTCCCATTGTCAGACCCAGACCTGACGTTGTATGTAGATGGTTCATGTATGAGAACAGGTACAGGAGAGCTAGTGGCCGCTTACGCAGTCACAACAGACACTGAAATCGTTGAAACAAATTGCATAAATACCTTGTCAGCTCAAGCCGCAGAGCTCATCGCTCTGACACAAGCCTGTATTCAAGCCACAAATAAAAAAGTCAACATATACACTGATTCACGTTATGCATTCGGAGTTGTACATGACTTCGGCGTGCTGTGGCGAGAGAGAGGTTATTTAACTTCTCACGGTGCCCACATTCAGCACGGACCCCTCATTCATGCCTTATTAGATGCAATACATCTACCCACTGCAATATCAATTATGAAATGTAAAGCTCATACGAAAGTTACTGATACCATTTCTCAAGGCAATGATCTAGCTGACAGAACAGCTAAACAGACTGCTCAAACTCGAACATCCGACATGACAAAGACAATAGTCCCGACGCCAACACATTGTATGACGGTTAAGGATCCCGCTCTTGACGTAATTGACATACAGACACATGCTACACCAGACGAAATAAAGAAATGGACTGAATTAGGAGGGATCCAAACGGATCAAGGATGGATGACGAAGGAAAAATCTGTGTGGTTCCTTCCTGATTCAATGGTCCAAGTCGTTATTAACACTGTACATAGTCCAGCGCATCTAGGAGAAAAAGCTATGCTAGACAGCATTCAACACATTTGGTTCAACAAACATTTACGAGCAGCAGCTAAACAAAAAGTTCGTACCTGTATGATCTGTTGTCAGTTTAACCCAGGAAAAAGCATTCCCGTAGAACAGGGTGGATTTCAGCCTCCTGATCACCCTTTTGAAGTTCTCCAGATGGATTATATCCAGATGGAACGATGTCGAGGATTCAAATATGTTCTCGTAGTTGTCTGTGCTCTTTCCCGTTGGACAGAGGCATACCCGGTTTCAGATTACACTGCCCCGACTACTGCCAAACAGTTGGTTCGAGAATTCTTCCCACGATACGGTTTACCACGTGTTGTCTACTCAGATAACGGCCAGCCGTTCTCATCCGAACTAATGAAATACGTTTCACTTTTGTTAGGCTATCAGTGGAAATTTCACTGTGTCCGACACCCCGAGGCAGCAGGTCTCGTGGAACGACATAACCAAACCCTGAAAATTAGATTGTCCAAAATTTGTAGAGAGAAAGGTGTCGACTGGGTAGTAGCCTTACCCGTTGCACTCTTTTACATGAGAATGGTAGCACACTCTCGAACAGGGCTATCCCCGTATGAGGTGATCTTTGGCAGACCACCAAATATGTGGGGGACGCCTATACCACGCAAAATAACTGATATTGACTGTAATATGCTGACAGATTACTTGGCTTCCTTGATGTCTGCACTACAATCTTGTCGTTCACAGGTAGCTGCAGCCTTTCCCGACAACACCGAGGTGAAACCCCATGACGTAATTCCAGGAGACTTGGTGTTAGTGAGGAACTTTGATCGGAAGTCTCAGCTGGATCCTAGGTGGAAATCGCCTCAACTCGTATTGCTAACGACGAGGGCAGCCGTGAAGATCGAAGGTCGAAAAGGCTGGATACATTCAAGTCATATCAAGAAATTTCATGGACTACCGTCAGACGTAAACGACACACCTTGCGTGTCTTCACCGATTGACTCAAAACTTCCTTTGGTTGAACTGAATAACCATGAACGATATAAACTAAAACTTCGGTCTAACAAGTCAGGCAATTTGATTGTTTAAGTCCTCTCCAAGGTGAATCGGTCGAATTTGTCTCTGACATGTACCCCTTAGACCTGTATAGAGAAAGAAACAGAAGGATAAAGTTGAAACGACATGCGTACTGTAAATCACTGCGTAGTCATTGCACAGTGACGTTATTAATTTTGTTTTTCTTAAGTCTTTTAATAATTACTGCAAGTATATTGTTGCACATATATTATCCTATTTCTAGACATGTTTATAATGTTACTGCTGAACATTCTTTTAGTGAATTACCTCCGCATGAGTTGTCCTACAGATTTGCGCTGCGCAATAACACGTTTATTAGTATGTTACATCATTCCCATCAGGTTAGCAATGCTACAAATTGTTGGATATGTGGTCGACTCCCTCCCTATCAGAACTATAAAGGAATTCTACCTCTCTTTCCATACCCGTTCACACACAATGGCTCCTGTGGAGCATGGTTTAGTTTAATTAATTCCCTAGATTTGAATTCTGCAGTTTATCAAGACAACTGGGTATGGGGAAATCTGAACTTAGGTTTACTAAAAGTCTGCTACCCTAACAAGGAGGGACTTCCCAAAAGAACAGGAACTGATCTAGAAAATGAAGTGTATGGATTAGGTAATTTTACGCTTAATCTCATGATCCTAAATGTCGAATCCGAAGCTACTCCAATTTTACCCGCCATGTCAGTGTTTCCAGTTAAAGGTGAATTATGTGTAAGAAAGAATGGTTCCATACATATGGGCCATAGTAAATGCACCACTGTAATAGAATTTAGTGATCAAGGCAAGTCTACATTTAGAGCTTCCCGCCATTCCTATTTCATATGTGGTCAGACGGCATACATACGTTTACCTCTAGATTGGGATGGTACCTGCTAAATCGGATTCCTTTTGCCACCTGTTTTTCTAGCTCCTCCTGATTATCATAGAAATACTCATTTAGTACACAATAGAGAAAGGAGAGATCTCCCAATAGTCGATTACACTGAGACAGCATGGGAAAAATACACAGATTTCAATAAAGGTCTCTTTCCCTATATAGGTACAGTTACTAATAGTAAGCTGATACGTAGATTAACTAGAACCCTTGAAGCAGTAGTGAACGAAACTATTTCCGCCTTAGGCAATTTAACAGAAGAGCAGTCTGCTATGCGGATTGTTGTGCTTCAAAATCGTCTTGTCCTTGACGTCATCCTGGCCGATAGGGGCGGAGCTTGTAGAGTCATCGGATCAAGCTGTTGCATTTTAATATCCAGAAAATTCGCCATCTGTATATAAAGCCATAACTCGCCTTCATAAGATTGTAAGCCAGATACACCAGAATCCAGGCACCTGGACTTGGTCCGGTTGGTTTTGGAGTGTATTATCTACCTTTGGATGGAAGGTCCTATCCTTCCTCGGTATTGGCTTTCTCATACTATTCAGTTGCTGTCTATGCCTACAATGTGGACCAGCGATCTGTGGTCTGTGTGCCACATCGTGTATTCCATCACCAAGATTTCGTTCATCCCAGAAGAAAAAAGAAGAACAAATGATGCTATATGAACAGATCAACGGATTGATGAAGATTGATATCTCTTAACGGGCAAGTAGGGGACAAGGAGGGAATGTGGAAATATGGATTTTTCTAATCAGTTATGTCCCCTATCTTGGACCCCAACGGTTTCATGTATAAATCACAAGTACATGTATGTTCCCTCCAGTTCCAGTTATGAAGACGCAAACACATGTGCGTCCACCGTCAACATGTCCTCTTTCAGATCCACCATGAATGGGCCGGATATTCCATTCCTAAGTATGAAAGGCCACCGGCTTTATATGGTTCATTCATCCTATTTTACAGTCCAGGCGAGTAGGCCCTGATTCTGCCATCAAGCTTTTCTTGCCTTCTACCTCTGAGAGCTCCAGTCTGAGCCTGCATCTGTGACCATGAACTTTGTCTCATTCTCTGCGCGGCTAACGGTGCCTGACATCAGCCTGTTGCCTGCCAAAAACTGTATTTCACCTTCGAAATTATCTGCTCCGCTCCCTATCCAATGCATTCCTGTCTAGTAGTTTAAGTAAACATTCTTCCAGCTACCGAGCAAAAGGCCCGGCTTCTCTGTCTTTATGCAAGTAATTCATAGCCCTGTTACTATGGAAGATTTCTGCCCCCGCATCTAGTGTAGACACTTAGACGCTTGTACACGCACTAATAGTCAGTATAGTCAGTACAGAATAAGATTCTACTCTAAGAGACTTCTCTTTTGGATAACACAGTTCTTTAAACATAGGATGTTAGATATGATTTGGGATTAGGTTGACTTGACCCTCTAGACTTCTGTCGCCACATGTAGAGCTAAATGTCAAGTCCCCTTCACCCCCTAGTTGCACGTCAATCACACGTCATGCCGCTGCGCGCGCATTTCTGCCAAGTATTTCTGCTGACATTGCGAAATTCTTTCATGGAACCACCCTATTATGACATCATACCTGATGACGTTCTCTAGTTACACCCAGTTACACCCACTTTTGCTACGCATGTATGTTTTATCTTTACTATCAATTGTTACGCCTCCTGCATTTGCTTCACTGTAATGCCTATTGTATAAAAATGATTACTTGTCAATAAAGTAGCGTCTTCACTTCCTGAACCTTCGTGGTGATGGAATATGGAGCTCCTCAATTTAAATTGATTTTGGAATAAAGCCCGTTCCGAACCTCTAATACCACGGATTCTGCCTCTTATTTTACTGAGCTATTATTATAGATTTTCCGCATCAAATTAAGTTCCGGTAATTAAATTATTTACCACAGAAAGAGGGGGTCTGCCCTCAGACGCACAGTGGGAGCTGGAGCCAGCATTCACCTTGCCAGGCACAGCCCTATTCAAGTGCAGGAGCTACCCCTCCCCTCACTCCAAGGCAGATCTCTCTATTCAACCCAGGTCTAACCCAGCCTGCCCTGTCCCTCCAAAACCAGACAGCCAATACACGTAATAGCAGAGCACAATGGAAGGCTTAGGCAAGAAAGTACCTATACTCTAAAAGTGGTAGTTTCAAACATAGAATATAAAAGTAAACTTCACTAAAAGATGTATTTTAAAATTCTAAGCCCAGGCATACTAAATTTGTTTTTCTACCATGTTCTGTGGGTCAGTTAGGACTATAGAATGTAATAGCCAAAACCTCCCATTCTGGCCTATGGAGAACAGGTAGCCTTACAGTAGTAAAAAAACGAAATTGGGTGTAATTCACTACTAGGACATGCTACACACCTCAGAGCATGTCCTACCTTACACATACAATGCCCCCTACCTTAGGGGTGGCTTACATGATGCCAAGGGAAGGTTCAGGGGCTGGGAAGTGGGTGCACTTCACAGCCAAGATGGCAGTTCTGGACTGCACGCAGACACTGCGGTGGCAGGCCTGAGACACACTTTACAACCTGCTTCTGTGGGTGGCACAAACCAGTGCTGCAGGCCCACCAGCAGCATTTGATTTACCAGCCTTGGGCACACACAGGCCACGCTACTGGGGACTAACAGGTAAACCAAATAAGCCAATAGTGGATATACCAATTCACATGTCATATTTACACAGGGAGCATTCGCGCTGTGGCACTGAATGGCAGTGGCACAGCGCCCAGAGCATCTATAACCAGCAAAAACAGAGGAGACACAGCAAAAAATGGAAGGGAGACTTACGCCAATGGTGCCAGGTCTAACAGCGTTCCCGAGCAAAACCACAGGGAAGAAGTCGCTAACCGCACATCGCGGTATTTACATGGCCTGCCCTGACACCCATAGCGATGTCAAAACCCTAACGTCTGCAGAAATTCAGACTGAGCTATATGTGTAATGGGGGGTGGAATCTCAGGCTACAACCACCAGGGGCTATTTACAAGTAATTCCCTATCGCTGCCGGAATATCGCTGGATTTCCAGTGATATTCCCGCATATCGCCGGCTATCGCTTGATTTTTATCGCCTGGGTGATAAGCGTTGTTGATAATGCGCTACCCGGGCGAAAAAATCCAGCAATAGCCGGCGATAAGTAAAATCGCGCTACTCGTGCATAGCGATATTTAGCGCCCGTTGTTGATAATATGCCCCTACATTGTTCAAGAAAGACATTGTATACATCTATATCCCATGTGGTTGAATTAACGTGTTTGGGGACATATTAACAAGCCCATTATCGCCTCTTTAGCGGCCGTTTTTTGCCGAAAAGCAGCGATAATGGCATCGCAGTATCAGCAAGGACACGCTAGCGCGTGTTTCCTTGTCGTAGCACCGGTTTTGCTTACGCCTTGCATCGCATCTCTAATAAGATAAAAAGTAGGCGTTCCCGAGCAAAACCACAGGGAATAAGTCGCTAACCGCACATCGCGGTATTTACAAGGCCTGCCCTGACGCCCATAGCGATGTCAAAACCCGCACTAACCGCGGTTATCGCTGATAGCTAACGTCTGCAGAAATTCAGACTTAGCTATATGTATAATGGGGGGTGGAGTCTCAGGCTACAACCACCAGGGGCTATTTACAAGTAATTCCCTATCGCTGCAGGAATATCGCTGGATTTCCAGTGATATTCCCGCATTTCACCGGCTATCGCTTGATTTTTATCGCCTGGGTGATAAGCGTTTTTGATAACGCGCTTCCCGGGCGATAAAATCCAGCGATAGCCGGCGATAAGACAAAATCGCGCTACTTGCGCATAGCGATATTTAGCGCCCGTTGTTGGTAATATGCCCGTACATTCTTGCATTTATTGAACATGGTTTACAAATGAGGTCAGGAAATGATTAAACACAACCAGGAGCCACACACACATCCAGTGGCTGAATTACAGAATGTGTCATCAGTATACCTAACTTTAAATCCCAGCCTCTCCACTCGATCGGATTGTGTGTTCCTGAACACGTAGTGTCACATCTGAGACCACCTTGAAGGAATTCAGTCCAGGCTGTGCACTGCATAAAACAGCTCTTAGGTGGGTTAATAGACAACCTCGGTGCCCCACATCCAACACTATGAGCCGTGTTTCAGGGCACAGACAAGCTGACGTCACACGGTGCACTCGTGCAGCGTTACCAGTGGGTGGGGCAAGTGCACATTTAAACACTCTTACAATAAAAAGATTTCAGTCCAAAGACATATTCAGATCTACTACGAGTGTCACAAAGACACCTTCCTACTCTGAGTTTTTGTGATACTCCAAGTGATCACTGCTGCACCATCTAAGCCAAATCTGCCATCACGGCTCGTGGATTGGGCTCAGAGCCGAGCCACACGCCTGGCCCAAACACCTGGCTTGGCTCCTGCCCGGCTCGCCAATCAATTAACAAATCAGGGATTTGTAAACCGCGGCTACTCACCAGTGAGGGTCTCAAGGTGCTGAGTGGGAGGGGGCGGGGGGTGCTGATTCATATAGGTGACGAGGAAGACCCGGGTCTTGAGATCCTTCCTGAACTATATCAACGACGTGGATTACCTGAGGAGGGGCAGGGTGTTCCAGGTCTTGGCGGCGAGGTAGGAGAAGGATCTTCCTCCGGTTCTGGCCTTCTGGACCCGTGGGATGGAGGCCAGGGCGAGTTGGGCGGAGCGGGTGGGTCTGGCAGGTCTGTGGAAGGAGAGGTGGGAGTTCATATATTCTGGTCGTGTCTTGTGAAGATCTTTGTAAGCATGTGTGAGGAGCTTGAAGCTGATTCTCTTCTTGACTGGGAACTAGTGGAGGAGTCAGAGGTGTTGTGTTATTTGGCTCTGTGGGGGATGGTCGAGGACCAGACTGGCTGCGGCGTTTTGGACGTTCTGTAGTTTCCTGAGCTGTTTCTGGGTGACGCCAGAGTTGAGTGCGTTGCCATAGTCCAGTACTGGAGATGAGTTCTGGATTCTGTGGTGATCCATCTGAATGTCTTTCAAAGCAGGCGCAGCGTGTGGAGACAGGACGAGGCTATTGTGTTGATTTGGTGGTTCATAGGAAGCGAGGAGTCCAGTATGATCCAAGGTTGCGTACCTGGTCCGTAGGGGTGGGAGAGGTTCCTAGTACGGCATGCCACCAGGCGTCTTCCCAGGCTGAGGGGGAGGGTCCCATGATGATACCTCGGTCTTGTCTGAGTTGAGCTTGAGGCAGCTGCCTTGCATCCTGGTAGGGACGCCCTTCATTCCATTGGGAAAGTTGATTCTGGTGGTGGAGGGTTCTTTGGTGAGGGAGATGATCAGCTGGGTGTCGTCGGCATAGGACACGATGTTGAGTCCGTTGTTCATGATGATGGCTGCGAGTGGGACCATGTAGACGTTGAAGAGAGTGGGGCTCAGGGAGGAGCCCTGGCGCACTCCGCATCTGATCTCTGTAGGTTCTGAGAGGAACGGGGTAGTCTGACTCGCTGTGTTTGGCCGGTCAGGAAGGAGTGGATCCAGTCCAGTGCCTTGTTGTTATGTTATGTTATGTTATGGAACCTTATATAGCGCGCAGCTACCTCCAACGGAGGTGTCCCGGCGCTGTTACTAATCATGTGGACTTGAACGGAAAGGAGCTGTGACCAGTGAGGAGATGAATCAATGCAAAAGAAAAAAACAGGTTTTCAGGGCCTTTCTGAAGACATTTTCTTTCTCAAGCGCTCTAAGATCCTTCGGCATAGAATTCCAGATAGTGGGTGCCCGGACAGAAAATGACCGACCGCCCATTCTGACCTTTCTAAATTTAGGTACCTTAAGAAGATTCAGATTATTAGATCTTAAAAGTCTATTTTGCGAGTACCTTTGAATTCTAGCTCTAAGATATAGAGGGCCGATATTATGCAAGGCACGATGGGTTAGTACCATAGCCTTAAAAAGCACTCTTTTCTTTATAGGTAGCCAGTGTAAACTGGCCAGATGAGGGGAGATTCTATGGCGGACAGGGATATTTCTGATTAATCTAGCTGCTGCGTTTTGAATTAGCTGAAGCCTGGCTATCAGATAGTCTGGAAGTCCAATGAATAGACTGTTTGCGTAATCCAGGCGTGAAGTGATGGTGGCATGCACCACCGTTTGACGACAGTCTACAGGCAGGAAGTGAAGAAAACGGCGCAGCATTCTAAGCTTCCAAAAACAAACTGCGGAGAGCTGCGCAATGTGATCCTTTCCAGAAAGCTCTGTATCCATCTTAACGCCTAGGTTCCGAGCCACCCTGACTGGAGCCGGTGCAGGATTTAAGGTGGTAGGCC
This sequence comes from Triturus cristatus, assembly GCF_964204655.1. NCBI lineage: Eukaryota > Metazoa > Chordata > Amphibia > Caudata > Salamandridae > Triturus > Triturus cristatus. The sequence goes on along the minus strand of NC_140584.1, from coordinate 1,209,805,166 downwards.
ACCAACATTCTGAGGACAATGGAGATTTGTTATTAAAAAATAAAACCTCTGTCTTTTCTGTGTTCAACTTTAGACAGTTGTCCGACATCCAAGAAACTATATCCAACATACAGCTCTTAACACTCAACATCCTTCCTCCATCCTTTTCATCAAACGAGAAAAGGAGCTGGGTGTCGTCAGCATAGTTGACAACACGTAGGCTGTGTTTCTCAATTATAGGGGCCAGGGGAGCCAGTAAACATTAAAAAGTGTCGGGCTCCATGCAGAGCCCTGAGGAACTCCGCATGACAGCAATTTTATTTGTGAGGAATGCGGACCCAACACCACCTGTTGCGAGCGTCCCTCCAAAAAAGTCTGAAACCACGACAAAACTGCTCCTGATAGACCAACGTTCTCTAATCTATGCAGTAGGATTTTATGGGACACAGTATCAAATGCCGCAGAAAGATCTAATAACACAAGCATTGCACAGTGTCCTTTGTCCACAGTTTCTCTCAGAATCTCCGTAGCCTCCAGGAGCGCGGTCTCAGTGCTAAATGTAGCTCTAAAACCAGACTGGGAGTCATGCAACAGGTTGTTGGAATCCAGGAACCTCGAAAGTTGCCTCTGAACTTCCTTCTCCAAAACTTTAGCTGGAGCTGAGAGTAGAGAGATAGGGCGATAGTTTTTTAATACCAAGGGATCAACTCCTTCTTTTTTTAAGACGGGTCTAACCAAGGCTTTCCTCCACTCAGCTGGATAGTTTCCAGTTTTCAGCGACTGGTTCCAGATAATATTCAGGACCGGATTTAGCCCCTGAGCAAGAGTCTTGTAGAACCTGGCAGGCAAAGGGTCTGCCGGGGAACCCGATTTTACGAGTTCAAGGTCAACCAGGGATTGAGTGTCTTCAAAGACAGCAAAATTAGTCCAGGACTGGTTTCCATACCCATTGCTCATGGACGGATCTGGTTCTTTGCAAGGAGGAAACGAAGAATATATTTCTGCAATTTTCTCATAAAAAAAGGTTGCCAGATTCGCACACAAAATTTGAGACACAGGTATGGGACTTAGGGAGGCCAGAGGATTAGTGAAACCTTCTACAATCTTGAAGATTTCTTTTTTTGAATTGTTAGCCGCTCGAATCTGATTAGCGAAATGGTTTCTCATGGCTGACCGCTTAATGCGATGAAAAATCCTAAGGGCGTTTTTATAGATGAGTTTGGCTTCCAGGGAATAGTTCCGTCGCCAGACTCTTTCCAGCTTCTTACAGGCACTCTTTCTAGCTTTAAGATCATCCGTAAACCATGGGGCGGAAGGACGATTTCGAACAGTATTCCTCAACACCCCCGGAGCAATACTATCTAGAGTTTGGATTACTTGCATCTTAAAAGCTAGAGCATCCTGATTAACGTCTCCCGTAAGATGGGAAGGAAACATTCCCCAGTTATTAGTGAAGGTAGTTAGAGAAACCTTCCACCAATCTCTAGTCTCTATCATAGAGTGGGGACCTGTCTTGGGTTTATAGTTTCTTTTAAGAGTAAAAGGAACAAGATAATGGTCAGACCAAGTAACTTGTTGAGGAGAGCTCATTGCCAAGGTCTGGTTATTTGTAAAAACCAGGTCCAACGTATGACCTCCTCTATGGGTGGCACTCTGCACCTTCTGTAAGAGATTCAGCCCCTGGAGCGTATCAATAAGTTTACTGGCTTCCACATTTTCACTATCATCCACATGGAGATTAAAATCCCCTAAGACCGTGAATGGTAAAGGGAAATTCAAAACTGAGCTACTAATCCACTCATACATATCTGTTAAGTACCTAACAGGGGATGAGGGTGGCCTATATATAAGTAGGCCTGCCATTATGGGGTAGGAAGGGCAGGAGATGTTGAAGGATAAGGCCTCGACGGGACCAAACTCCTCCAACTTCTTGAAGGAGACGTCCCACTTATCCCGTACTATGATCGCTACCCCGCCTCCCACTCGATCCATAGCTCGATTCGCAGCCACTAGTCTGTAGCCAAAAGGAACTGCCAGCCCAATATCCGGCTGAGAACTTTCTCTCAGCCAAGTTTCCGTCAGAAAGACTATGTCCCAAGCTTCACATTTCATACTTAACCATATATCGTCAGCATGTTTGGGAAGGGACCTACAGTTAATATAACCCGCCTTAATACTGTCCCCAACTCTCTGTTCCGGCTGTTGAGTGGGTACAGCTGACTCAGAAGGCTTCAATAAAGGCATAATAACAAAGTTGCAATACTTGCAGTTTTTTTCCCCCCCTTTACCTTTCCCCTTTTTTCCAGTCTCAACATTCAAATTGTGGCGCATTGGACAGTTGCCCACCGAGAGGGCCCAAATTTCCTCTCTCGTCCAGGAGATTCCCCCGTTTGGTGCAGATTGAGCAGCGTGGCTAGCGCTAGTCGCGATCCGTTCGCGGACAGGCGCAGACGGGCTTGCCTCTCCAGCCTAAAATAGACAAAGGCGCGAAAAGGCTAGAGCGCTAACCTTCAAAATGGCGCTGGAAGCAAGAGAGGCAGCGCGGTATGGTGACGCGAGAGTAAACAGGTAAGGTTTACAGAACACCCCAAATTCTTGAGCAGCGAATAGCAATACAGTTTTAAACTATTCGATTCAATTTAAAATATTCAATTTAAAAAAGAGAGAAAGGAAAGCCCTTTCCGATGTGCAAAAAACTTGTTTTTAAAGTGCAAGTATGAGCATGAGGCTGCAGCAATTCACCCCCCGTTAAACTCTTATTTCCGACTGATCTCTACAACCAGCTAAACACTCTATCCACAAGGTCTTCTAATGATCAGTTGCGGATGCCGGCGTCGTGGAGTCTCGTGGTTAGGGTGCACTGGGAGACGGTGTTGAAGGTGGCCGGGAGGTCCAGTAGGATGAGTACAGCGGTTTCACCCCGGTCGAGGAGGTAGCGGATGTCGTCGGTGGCGGTGAGGAGTGTGGTCTCTGTGCAGTGGTTGCATCGGAAGTCCGATTGGGATGTGCCCAGGACGTGGTTCTCTTCAATGAACACAGAGTGTTGGGCATTGATGGCCTTCTCAATGACCTTGGCTGGGAAGAGTAGGAGGTAGATAAGTCTGAAGTTCTTGAGATCAGTCAGGACAGCGGACAGGCTCTTCAGCAGGGGGTTGATCTCGGCATATTTCCAGTCGCCTGGGTGGGTGGCGGTTTCGATGGAGCAGTAGATGGTGCTGCAAAGCTAGGGGGCGATGGAGGCGGCTCCTCTGTGCAACATGTGGTACGGGCAGGGATCTGATGGGGCTCCTGAGTGGATGCTCTTTATGGTCTTGAATGTGTCATCTTTGGTGTGTGTGGTCCAATTGAGCATGATCTGTTGGGGTGCGGCGTGGTTATGTATGGTGGTGGTGACGGGGTCTTGGGTGTTGAAGACATCGTAGATCTGCCTGATCTTCTGTTGGAAGAAGGTGCTGGGTTTGTTGCAGAGGTCTTGGGTGGGTGGGATGTCTGTGGTTTTGCTGTTGGGCCTGGTGAACTCCTTGACCATGGTGAAGAGTTATTTGCTGTTGTGTGCGTTGGTGTTTATTCTGTCTTGGAAGTTCATTTTCTTTGTGGTGTTGAGGAGATGGCGGTGTGCGTTGACGGTTGAAGGTTGCATGGGTTTCCAGGGTTTTGTAGTTCTTCCATCTCTTCTAGAGTTGTCGGCAGGTGCGTCTGGACACATAGAGGGCGGGAGTGAACTAGCTGGCTTTCCTGGAGTGTTGCTTACCTGGTGTCTTCTTGAGGGGTGCCAGAATGTCAGCGCAGTTGGAGATCCATCGGTGAAGGTTGCAAACGGTGGTGTTGGCATCCGTAGGTGTTAGGGGGGTATTTTGCCATGGAGGTTGACAAGACGTTCTTCAATGGCCTTGTTCCAGCTGGGACAGGAAGGGGGTGATGAGGGCAGAGGTGCAATGGGGGTGGTGAGAGGTGCGCAGTGGTGGTCAGTCCATAGGAGCTTGGTGGTGTGGCTGTAGGAGATGTTCCCGCTGGCAGAGAAAACAGGGTTGAGCGTGTGTCTGGTCTTGTGGGCCAGTGCAGTCACTCGCTGCTTGAGTCCAATATTGGCGAGGTCCTCCAGTAGGGAGACAATGTTCTGGTCGCTGGAGTTGTCTACGAGGAAGTTGAGGTCCCCGAGTAGGATATATTAAGTGGAAGCGAGAGCCTGAGGTGCACAATATGACACTGTTGCCAAGTTGGCATACAAAACGGTGGTTAAGGCTTACCACCGGGACATCCGTTTAGAAAAAAAAGCTTATTTAGCCAGGAGAATCGATGCGGCTTCAAACTCTTGCAAAGAGATTTTCTCTATTGTGAGAGAATTCACCTCATCTTGGTCTAACGCCTCGGACCAAAAACCATCTGGCACCTGGGCCACGGACCTTGCTGATTTTTTTACGAGCAAGATCCTACGCATTCAGGAGTCATTCCTGGCACCAGTGTCTGCCGGCCAGACTGAACCTGACATCACCATACTGCCACAGGCCGGGCCAGGGGCGACGTTGAGTGTGTTTCCCTCCATCTCTGCTCCGGACTCCCTGGCTCTTATGGGCAATTTAAAATCGGGTTCTCCTCTTGACCCATGCCCTGCCAAATTTTTGGCGAAAGTGGCGGAGGTGATCAACCCGTTGGCTAATCCGCTTTTAAATCTTTCGCTGAGGCTCGGTGTGGTCCCGCAGTCCTGGAAGCAGGCGATGGCGATTCCATTGCTCAAAAAATCTGGTTTGGATCCGAAGGCCCCGGTTAATTATAGGCCCATCTCTTTGCTGCCGGCCCTTACGAAGATTCTGGAAAAGCACGTCCAAGGCGTGCTTTCCAACTTTCTTGAATCTAATGGGATTCTGCACGCCACCCAATCGGGCTTTCGTCCCCATCACAGTACTGAGACTGCGCTCCTGGAGGTCTCGGAAACCATTAAAGGGGTTCTGGACTCCGGGGGCAAAGTCATGCTGGTGATGTTAGATCTGTCGGCGGCATTCGACACCGTTCCCCATGTTGGTCTTCTCGCTAGACTTTCCGAGATAGGCCTACGGGGGACGGTGTTCGACTGGTTTTCTTCTTTTCTAGCCGGCTGCCGGCAGTCGATCTGGGCCCCGCCGGACTCCGCCGTGATGCCGCCTCTGGGAGTCGGGGTCCCTCAGGGCTCTATCTTAAGCCCGACCCTCTTTAACATCATTATGACCCCATTGGCGGCGTTTGTGGAGTCGCATGGTGCCCAGATCGTATCCTATGCGGACGACACCCAGCTCCTCTTCTCTTGTAAGAGAGGAGGCGACTTTGATGGGGAGAGCATTCGGGATTGCCTTGGGGCTGTTTTTCATTGGTTCCATCTAAACAGCCTTAAGTGCAATTCCGACAAGTCCGAAGTACTTTTCTTTGGGTGTGATACAGAACCAGACTGGCAGACCTGGTGGCCACGGGATATGTTCCCTCCGTCCTGTTCCTCTCAGGTTGCTAAGAATCTGGGGGTGAAGATGGATAACAGGCTTACCTTGAAATCCCAGATCCTGGGGGTGTCGGGCATTTGCTTTGGCGTCCTCAGGATGCTGCGGAGGTTTCTTCCTCTGTTATCCGTGGAACACAGGACGCTGACTGTCCAGGCTCTGATCGGGTCCAGGTTGGATTATTCCAACGCTCTCTACCTGGGCCTCCCGGAGTACTTGTTGCAGCGGCTTCAAGTGGTACAGAATGCCGCTGCAAGGGCAATTTTTGGCCTTAGCAGGCGATCCAGGGCCTCGGGCCTGCTGGCAACTTTACACTGGCTTCCTATTCGCAAGAGGATCGCTTTTAAGGCGTTGACCTTGGCCTATAAGGCTCTTCATAAGGAGGGAGCCAAGTACCTCCAAAAGAGACTGGTTTTTTACCATCCAACCAGGTCTCTGAGGTCGGAAGCCCTGCATTTTTCTGTTGTCCCCCGGGTAAAGAAAGCACGCCTCGGAGGCCGCTCGTTTGGATTGCTGGCTTCTCAGCTGTGGAATTCTTTACCACTGGCCCTGCGGGGAGCCAGCAGCCTATTAGCTTTTAGGAAAGGCCTTAAAACTTGGTTGTTTAGTCAGTAGCTGGTTCGGTGTGAATCTCTGGCCCATTCTTCTGTTAGTTCTATTTGGTGTTATGTTTTTTATGTTGCAGTTTTATCTCTTTCTCCATTAAAGCGCCGGGACACTCTTTTTGAGTAGCCGTGCGCTATAGAAATGTATAAATAACATAACATAACATAACAATGAGGTCTACAATGGCATCGGTGAACGTCGGGCGGGGACTGGGAGGCCTATAGACGCACGTGCCATGGAGGTAGGTCTTGGGGACGGTCTGGATCTGGAAGTGGAGATGTTCGATGATCGTCATTGGGTCGTTTGAGCGTGTGGTTAGTCAGAGGGTTTTCTTGTGGACAATGTCGATGCCTCCTCCTGGTCGGTTGGTGTGGTCACTGTGGGTGATGACAGGTTCTGCAGGTGAATCATGGGTTCTGTGGGGTGAATCATGGGTTCTGTGGGTGAATCATGGGTTCTGTGGGGTGAATCATGGGTTCTATGGGGTGAATCATGGGTTCTGCAGGTGAATCATGGGTTCTGTGGGGTGAATCATGGGTTCTGTGGGTGAATCATGAGTTCTGTGGGGTGAATCAGGGGTTCTGTGGGTGAATCATGGGTTCTGCAGCTGAATCATGGGTTCTGTGGGGTGAATCGTGGGTTCTGTGGGGTGAATCATGGGTTCTCTGGGTGAATCATGGGTTCTGTGGGGTGTATCATAGGTTCTGTGGGTGAATCGTGGGTGAATCATGGGTTCTGTGGGGTGAACCATGGGTTCTGTGAGGGTGAAGCATGGGTTCTGCAGCTGAATAATGGTTTATGTGGGTGAATCATGGTTTCTGAGGGTGCATCATGGGTTCTGTGGGTGAATCATTGTTTCTGTGGGTGAATCATGGGTTCTGTGGGATGAATCATGGTTTCTGAGGGTGAATCATAGGTTCTGTGGGGGTAAATCATGGTTTCTGGGGGTGAATAATTGGGTTCTGTGGGTGAAACATGGTTTCTGTGGGCGAATCATGGGTTCTGTGGGGGTGAATCATGGTTTCTGAGGGTGAATCGTAGGTTCTGTGGGGGTGAATCATAGTTTCTGAGGGGAATCATGGGTTCTGAGGGTGACTCATCGGTTCTCTGGGGTGAATCATGGGTTCTGAGAGTGAATCATAGGTTCTGTGGGGTGAATCATGGTTTCTGACGGTGAATCATAGGTTCTGTGGGGGTGAATCATGGTTTCTGACGGTGAATCATGGTTTCTGAGGGTGAATCATAGGTTCTGTGTGGGAGAATCATGGTTTCTGAGGGTGAATCATGGGTTCTGAGGGTGAATCATGGTTTCTGATGGCTAATCATTGGTTCTGGGGGGTGAATCATTGTTTCTGATGGTGAATCATGGCTTCTGAGGGTGACTCATGGGTTCTGTGGGGGTTAATTCATGGTTTCTGAATCATGGTTTCTGAGGGTGAATCATGGGTTCTGTGGGGTGAATCATGATTTCTGAGGGTGAATCATAGGCTCTGTGGGGGTGAATCATGGTTTCTGAGCGTGAATCATGGTTTCTGAGGGTGAATCATAGGTTCTTTGGGGTGAATCATGGGTTCTGTGGGTGAATCATGGGTTCAGTGGGTGAACCATGGGTTCTGTGGGGTGAATCGTGGGTTCTGTGGGTGAATCATGGGTTCTGTGGGTGAATCATGTGGTCTGTGGGGTGAATCATGGGTCTTGTGGGTGAATCATAGATTCTGTGGGTGAATCATGGGTTCTGTGGGTGAGTCATGGTTCTGTGGGTGAATAATGGGTTGTGTGGGGTGAATCATGGGTTCAGTGGGTGAACCATGGGTTCTGTGGGGTGAATCATGGGTTCGGTGAGTGAATCATGGGTTCTGTGGGTGAGTCATGGTTCTGTGGGTGAATCATGGGTTCAGTGGGTGAACCATGGGTTTGGTGAGGTGAATCATGGGTTCTCTGGGTGAGTCATTGTTCTGTGGGGGTGAGTCATGGGTTCTGAGAGTGAATCATGGGTTCTGTGGGGGTGAGTCATGGGTCCTGTGGGGTGAATCGTGAGTTCTGTGGGTTGAATCATGGGTTCTGTGGGGGAATCATGGGTTCTGTGGGGTGAATCATGGGTTCTGTGGGTGAATCGTGGGTTCTGAGGGTGAATCATGGGTTCTGTGGGATGAATCATGGGTTCTGTGGGGTGAATCGTGGGTTCTGTGGGTGAATCATGGGTTCTGTGGTTGAATCATGGGTTCTGTGGGTGAATTATGGGTTCTGTGGGGGTGAGTCATGGGTTCTGAGGGTGAATCTTGGGTTCTGTGGGTGAATCGTGGGTTCTGAGGGTGAATCATGGGTTCTGTGGGATGAATCATGGGTTCTGTGGGATGAATCATGGGTTCTGTGGGGTAAATCGTGGGTTCTGGGGTGAATCATGGGTTCTGTGGGGTGAGTCATGGGTTCTGTGGGGTGAATCATGGGTTCTGCGGGTGAATCGTGGGTTCTGTGGGTGAATCATGGGTTGTGTGGGGTGAATCATGGTTCGGTGGGATGAATCATGGGTTCTGTGGGTGAATCATGGGTTCTGTTGGTGAATCATGGGTTCTGTGGGCTTCAGCTCCGGACCACCAGCTCTTCTCAGGCCTTCACAACTGACCTCAAAGCTCTCCTCCTTCAAAGACACTTCCAAATTTAATTCACGCCCTCTATTTTCTGAAGGAAGTCCTTCCATTATAGGAAATTCTGTTCTCCATGCCTATAGAAGTGCCTTCCCAGTGTTTTCTAATGTTTTGAGTATCTGCCATTTAGTGCGGTATTATACCTCTACTTGTACTTGGTACTCTTTTGTAACATGCACACATGTCACCTTTCCTTTTGTAACGTATCGTTTGCTACCTCTTGTATTTTGTTTGCTTTTGATACATGTACAATGGCCACCATTGCCTCATGTAACAGAACGTTTGTTTTAGTGTTTTGAGTGTCTGCCATTTATTGCAGTTTTTTACCTCTACGTGTACTTTGTATGCTCTTGTACCCTGCACCCGTCACTTTTTCCTTTTGTAACGTATCGTTTGCTCCCTCTTGTATTCTGTTTGCTCTTGATTCTTGCACAATTGTCACTTTTGCCTCATGTAACGTAACGTTTGCTCTTGTACTATGCTCACTTGTAATTTTTCTCCTTATGTATCATTACTGTTCCTATTGTGAAGCGCTCTGACACCTTCGTGTAAAGTCCGCGCTATATAAAAACGCATTAAATTAAATAAATAAATAATCACGGTCATGTGGGGTGACTCCCTGGTCGGACTGGGGGTCTCACTCTCACTTAAGACAATCCTCGTCTCTATACAGCAAGAAGCTGGCAGACGTCCTGAGAGCGCCCCCCCCCCTCCCCCCCCCTCCCCTCTCCTCCCCCCAGCCCCCATTAGAGGGCGACAGGGCGTGCATAAGTATAATACCCCTTATAAATATAATGATTTCCACGGAAACATACAGATCTGTGCGGATAGGATAGTCAAGGGATTAGTGTGGGAGGATGGATAAGGGGTCTGAGATGTACCCCAGACTGTGCGACCCCAAAGGGCCGGTACAGCCTGTCACTGTGCTATGGCAATACCCGGGCTGCGGGTAAGGGCGGAGGAGGCTGGACCCACACAGAGCTCGGAGGTGGAGCGAGGCGGGGAAGACATAAGAACATCGGTACAGCCCGGCGGCCTCTCGCGAGAACGCGCTCCTTCTGGGGCTCCCTGAATAGAGGGCGGAGCCTGGAGGCATCCAATACTGACCACCAACCCAGAACTGAGCCCAGGGGTGCCCCATACCTCCAAGGCTAGCACGGCTGCTTGGAACCAGTGGGACCCGTGGGAAGTAGAAATGGGGGTACAGCAGAGCCTGGCTGGAGGCGAGCCTCACTCTTGGGTACTCACAGACTGTGGCACGAAATTGAACTGAACATGTCTATTTGTAAAGCACACGCATACCCCTTGGGGTATCTTGGCACTGTTTAACGGGCGTTATTGTTACCAAACTCAATGGTACTCTTTTTATCGACCTCAGAAGGATGAAAGGCGCAGTGCACTTTATGGTTTCTTCACATCACCAGTGACAATCGGATCACTCAAATCAATCTGTGCCCAGAAGACTGAGGTGACTGGTTTTGAGGCATTTTTGATTGTCAGTAAGGTGTATTAGATTTTTTCATGAAGACTTGAGGAATTATTCTTAGCCTGTGTGGAAGTTCGGAGAGAATGGTTTTACTCCTTTTATTATCTGTTTACCAAACCCTGATTGGTATATGCTGAATGCTGGATCGTTTTGTACGTATGGTTTCAATTAACTAAGACATTCATTCATTTGATTTGCCGAGAGAGGCCAATGCATTGGCCTCTCATCTGAATGGGCAGGCTTTATCGGTTCCATTTCCCGACAGCCTTGGCACATTGGCATTTTGAATAGAATTGCACATGTTTACAATTGTGTTGTCGCTTGGCCACTTTTAAGCACCTTTTTTTGTTTCAAGTGAATTCTGTGTTTTTATGAGACGTTGGTCCCACTGGTTGTAGCTTTTAAACTTGTATTGTGTAATGTCTTTTGCTTACTCGCGATACTGCGAAGGTTTTAATCAACTATGCAATACATATTATGACTTTTGACTTGTGGTGTCTCTCTTCATTCCAGGAGGAGGGGAACCATCAGTTTCGAATGTTGTACCTGTTCTTTCGGTTCTCGTGTGGATGTTTACTCGCACACAATCCTCGCAGCGCGCAGCAACAAGCACTTGTAGAGGTCAGCCGGGACCGAATGTACCTCATGCTGCGGATACTGGAAGTCTAAAGAAGGCTTGGAGAGACCTCCCTGAGCCTCGGCTGAGGGAACCAATGCCTTTGCTTTATTTGTTTGTATCTCATCCTGATTGGTTCTCCTCAAACTCAGTTGTCCATTGCTAATGAGCGTCTGCTCGCTATTGCCTTTCAGTTTATTTCTAACAGAATCTCCCCTGTCCGCGCTTCTCCCCAAACTTCCCCAATTTCACCTATTAGTCGGGTGCCCGCTTTACGGGGGAACTGATTTGCTGTATTCTACTTGAGACCATTTATAACAGTTTGTCTTTCCCGTTATGATTTTGAATTGCTTTGAATCTATTGACACGTGCATTCATGTATTAAATATTGAATTAAGACTAATATTGAGGCCCGCGTTCCGGCTTCTGCAACACCGTCGTAGACTTCATTGTGCTCCTAGCCTTCGACTCCAAGGACTACACGTTCTTGGTGACCTAAATTTCCACATCGATAACCCACGCGACAAAAACACCGCACACCTCGACAGTATGAGCAGCCCCGGATTGAGCCAGATCATCCACGGCCCTCTACACACACCGCAGGACACACGGTGGACCCAAATTTCACCTCCAGCGACTGCGTAGAAAACAACCAGTCACAGAACTCACATGGATCCTTCACTCCATCGTCCGCTTTAGCATCCCTGTCCCCCACACCACTAACCCCAAGATCAGCAACGCCCCCCATCAGAGGTGGAACAAAATCTCAGAGGCCAGCTGAGCGAATGCCTTTAACACCTCCAACCCTGCTACCGCCACCAACCTCAAACGGGGAGTGAAAAAATTCAATGCCTGCATCACAAATTGCGTAAACAGCATCGCCCCCATCAAGAGCAACATCCAGAGAAAATGCTCTAAAAAGGCTAGCTGGTACACCGAGAAACTCAGAACAGCAAAACGAGACAACAAATAGTTGGAGAGGAGATGACGCACCAGCAAGGACACCACCGACAGGGCAGCCTTCAAGACCTCCCTCAACCTCTACCACCACCTGCTGAAGGCAACAACAGCTCTAGCTACACGCATCAACACCAGCTCCAACAACACCAAGGAATGTTTCAACATTGTTGAGGAATTCTCCAAGCTGGCTGCCAGTGAAAATAGCATCACACCCTTACAGGAGCTGTGCGACAACCTTGCCCACTTCTTCCGCGACAAGATCGCAATCATATATAGAAACTTCGAGCCCCAACCCACACTACAGACTTCCTCAGCAGATACGCTGCCACTGTAGCCAACACGAACCACACACTGACCACCTGGAAATTCCCCATACCCAGGACACGACCTACACCATAAAATCCATCTACTCAGGAGCTCCCTCAGACCTATGCCCGCTCCACATCTTCAGCCTCAGAAGCCAAAGGATCGTCCAGGAACTCACCACCCTGCTCAACACCTCTGTCACCATCGCAACATTTCTCGATGCCTGGAAACACGCCAAAGTCAGACGACTACTCAAAAAACCCTCTGCTCACCCCAGCAAACTCAAAAACTACCGGCCAATCTCCCTGTTCCCACTCCCAGCGAAGGTACCGGGAAAGATCATCAACAATCAACTCATGACACACCTGTAGCAGAACCAGATACTCGACGCCTCCCAATCCCTCTCCCACAGCAAACACAGTGCTGAAACCGCCCTGACCGCAGCCGCCAACGACATCTGAAACCTCTCAACCGAAGAGAAACTGCAGCTTTGATCATCCACACCCTCTTGGCAGACTACACCTTATCCCACCACATACTGATCGAAAGACTCCAACACATGGATCCCCTCCATCACCGGAAGAACCCAGAGGATCCACCTCCCACCTTTCACCTCTGAACCCAAGGAGATCTCCTGCTGTGTCTCCCAGGGCTCATCTCTCAACCCCATGCTCTTCAACACATATATGACCCACTGGCCAACATCGTCAGATCCCATGATCTCAACATAGTTTCTGACGCAGATGACACCCAACTCATCTTCACACTCACCAATGACCCCATCACCACCAGAACTAACTTCCACAGATACATGAAATGTTGCCAACTGGATAAAGAACAACTGTCTACAGTTGAAGACAGTCAAGACGGAAGTACTGATCTTTGACAACAACAGCAACACATGAAACAATGTCTGGTGGCAACCCGCATCCACTCCTTCCAAACATGCCAGAAACTTTGGAATCAACATCGACAACAAACTCACCATGAAATCCCAGATCAACTCTGTCTCCTCTACCTGCTTCCTCACTCTTCGCATACTACGTAAGATCTTCAAGTGGCTACCTGTCCACACGAGATGCACCATGACACAAGCTTTCATCACCAGGTGACTGGACTACGGCAATGCCCTCTACATTGGAATCGCTTTACACTTCCTACAGAGTCTTCAGACTATAAAGAACATCGCAGCCAGACTCTTCCTCAGCCTCCCCCGTTGAACCCACATCACACCCCACCTCAGGCAACTCCACTGGCTCCCAATACAGAAGAGATGCCAGTTTAAGCTGCTGACCCATGCACACAAGGCTCTACACAACCAAGGACCGGCCTACATTAAACACCATCTGAACTTCCATCAACCATCGGGAAGACTACGCTCCACCTTCCTTTCACTTGCCCATACACCCTGCATCCACCGAGGCAGAAGTGGGGGAGGCTCCTTCTCCCACATCACAGCAAAGACCTGGAACAGCCCATACTCCCCGCATCTACCGAAGCAGAAGTGGAGGATGCTCCTTCTCCCACATCACAGCAAAGATGTAGAACAGCCCATACTCCCCGCATCCACCGAAGCAGAAGTGGGTGACACTTCTTTTCCCAAATCACAGCAAAGACCTGGAACTGCCCATACTCCCCGCATCTACCGAAGCAGAAGTGGGGGACACTACTTCTCCCACATCACAGAAAAGACCTGGAGCAGCCCTTACTCCCTGCATCCACCGAAGCAGAAGTGGAGGACGCTCCTTCTCCCAAATCACAGCAAAGACCTGGAGCAGCCCATACTCCCTGCATCCACCGAAGCAGAAGTGGAGGAGGCTCCTTCGCCCAAATCACAGCAAAGACCTGGAGCAGCCCATACTCCCCGCATCCACCAAAGCAGAAGTGGAGGAGGCTCCTTCTCCCACATCACAGAAAAGACCTGGAACTGCCCATACTCCCCGCATCCACCGAAGCAGAAGTGGGGGACACTACTACTCCCACATCACAGCAAAGACCTGGAACTGCCCATACTCCCCGCATCCACCGAAGCAGAAGTGGAGGAGGCTCCTTCTCCCACATCACAGCAAAGACCTGGAACAGCCCACACTCCCCGCATCTACTGAAGCAGAAGTGGAGGAGGCTCTTTCTTCCACATCACAGAAAAGACCTGGAACTGCCCATACTCCCCGCATCCACCGAAGCAGAAGTGGAGGATGCTCCTTCTCCCACATCGCAGCAAAGACCTGGAACAGCCCACACTCCCCGCATCTACCGAAGCAGAAGTGGAGGATGCTCCTTCTCCCACATCACAGAAAAGACCTGGAACTGCCCATACTCCCCGCATCCACCGAAGCAGAAGTGGAGGATGCTCCTTCTCCCACATCACAGAAAAGACCTGGAACTGCCCATACTCCCCGCATCCACCGAAGCAGAAGTGGAGGATGCTCCTTCTCCCACATCACAGAAAAGACCTGGAGTATCCCATACTCCCTGCATCTACCGAAGCAGAAGTGGGGGAGGCTCCTTCTCCCACATCACAGCAAAGACCTGGAACTGCCCATACTCCCCGCATCCACCGAAGCAGAAGTGGGGGACACTACTACTCCCACATCACAGAAAAGACCTGGAGCAGCCCATACTTTCCGCATCTACCGAAGCAGAAGTGGAGGACGCTCCTTCTCCCAAATCACAGCAAAGACCTGGAACTGCCCACACTCCCCGCATCCACCGAAGCAGAAGTGGAGGACGCTCCTTCTCCCAAATCACAGCAAAGACCTGGAACTGCCCATACTCCCCGCATCCACCGAAGCAGAAGTGGGGGACACTACTTCTCCCACATCACAGAAAAGACCTGGACCAGCCCATACTCCCCGCATCCACCGAAGCAGAAGTGGGGGAGGCTCCTTCTCCCACATCACAGCAAAGACCTGGAACAGCCCATACTCCCCGCATCCACCGAAGCAGAAGTGGAGGATGCTCCTTCTCCCACATCGCAGCAAAGACCTTGAACAGCCCATACTCCCCGCATCCACCGAAGCAGAAGTGGGGGAGGCTCCTTCTCCCACATCACAGCAAAGACCTGGAACTGCCCATACTCCCCGCATCCACCGAAGCAGAAGTGGAGGATGCTCCTTCTCCCACATAACAGCAAAGACGTGGAACTGCCCATACTCCCCGCATCCACCGAAGCAGAAGTGGAGGATGCTCCTTCTCCCACATCACAGCAAAGACGTGGAACTGCCCATACTCCCTGCATCTACCGAAGCAGAAGTGGGGGAGGCTCCTTCTCCCACATCACAGAAAAGACCTGGAAAAGCCCATATTCCCCGCATCCACCGAAGCAGAAGTGGAGGAGGCTCCTTCCCCACATCACAGCAAAGATGGCCCTCGGACCATCAACTCACTTCCAGAATTCCGAATGTCCCTCAAGATCCGGCTGTTCGAATAAGCCTCTGGGACATGCAAGCGCCTGGACACCCTAAAGGGTGATTAGCCGCGTTTTAAAAATCCTGATTGATTGATTGAAATCCTGATTGAATTGGGTTTGTGATTTTTCGAATCTTTTAATACATTTTTATGGTGAGAAGTTGGCCTGACATATGCTGGTCACTAGTTATAGTAGCCACCTTGCACCAGTCCAATTAGACTCTTATGGTAGATAGGTTTAAGACAACCTTTTAAGGAAAGCTATCCTAGTGGTAGCTGTGGAGAGCAGCCTTCAGGCTAAGTCTCAGAGGAATGCAAAGCAGCTTGTTTTATCTTATAATCTCTTGAATTACCAAATGAAAGGACACCACACAGGTTTATATATCAAATATATATCTGTATTTATTACTAGACACACTCTACTAATCTCTTTATGAGATTAGAAACCAGGTACACATTCAAATGTCAACGTTTCACAATAAATCAAACACAAATATGGCTGGAGCCCTAGGGGCGTACCAGACCATATACTAAGAAAGTGGTATAAGGATGTCGACTTGCAAAATGACAAGGTCTAGGGCCTGGGGAATCGCTGGGGCTTCAGTACTGCAGTGTTAGCAGGTAAGTAACAGGCCCACGGGAGACGCGTGCAGTGCGTGAACACAGCCGCGGGTTCCCTATTGATTACAATGGCGCAAGTCGCGGTTTGTTTTTTAAAGTTCTAGGGTACTTCGAGGAAGACTACAAGCAAGCCACTTACAAAGTAAGTACTTCGAGGGCCAACACACACTAGGGCACCGGAGTGCACGAGTTACCTCACTCAGGGAAGCCGGCTACATAGCTGTCTTTTGGTGTCGGGTCGCGTTGCGTCGCTGTTTTCTATGGAGACCGAAGAAGACTTGCTGCTTGCGTTGATTGAAGAAGTGTCCGGTGGAATCCAAGCCTGGATTCAAGATGGAGAAGACCTGAAAATTGAAGGGACAGTGTTCAAAGTCACTTGCCAGTGACCGGTGGCCAGGAAGATGGATGACCATGGATGTCGTGTGATTTCAGGTCGTCGATGGTGTTTTGACTCTTCGCTCACGAGGTCCAGGAGTGTTCGACGATGACCAACGACTCGATTCGGAGTGTCCCACGGCGTCTGCGGCTGATGGCGGCGTTGGCAACCGGATTGGAGCCAACAAGCCTTGGCAACTGCAAGTCTCGTGTAGACTTAAGAAAGTCGATGGTGCAGACCAGCAAGGTCTGAGGGACTCACCCAGCAAGGGTAAGTGAGGGCAGGCCTGGAGCAACCAGGGGAGCCCTTTGAGTTGATAGAAAAGTCTTCGGGGGACCCACTAGCCAACGGGCAAGTGATCGCGTAGACGCCACTTCAGGAAATGCTTCACAGGAGCCCACAGTCACTCGGGACGGGGTAGGCCGCTGATTTTTGGTGCAAGACCTGCTGGAGGCTTGGGCCACAAATGGTCCAATGCACAAGTTCGTAGAATGTTGTTTAGGGTTTGCACTCGACAATAGTGCACGGTCCCCGGGTATTGCTGTTCCTCGTCACTCATGGTGGGGTCCACTTGCCACAGGTTCGCTGGGGACTCACAATGGCCGTCGAGAAGTCAGGAAATCCACTACCGAGGTAGCAGGGACTTCGAACTCCGGCAGGAGCGGGAAAGTTTGCAACCGTTGATTAAGGTTTTTGGTGCTTGCCAAGCAGGGGAGTAACTCCTTGACTCCAAGGGAGATTCTTCTGTCTTCCAAAGGTAGTGGAACGTCGAAGGGCTAGGATTCTTCTTTGTAGAGCGTCGTCCAGGGTTATCTGAATTGCAATGGCAACGCTTGCTATCTTATAGTGAAGATAGGGGAGGGACTAGCTCTATGACCACTCCTCTAGGAGGGTCAGGGTAGGGGGTGGTTACACCCACTTCCGTTTGTCCAGTTTTGCACTAGAGCAGGGACAGGTAGCCCCTGAACCGGTTTGAGCTGGCATATGCACAGAGGAGCCTACTGCTCCCCAAGTGCAGGACTTCAAAGCACTCTAGGAGTGCACCCACCCAGCCCCAATACACTAAATCCTGTCTGGAAGGCGGTGACACCTCCCTGTGACAGGATGCCTTTTGTTGGGCTCCCTCCACTGCGAGTTTCAGTCAGCAGCAGGAGGGCAGCCCAGTTTCTGTGCTGGTGGAATCCATTTTGTGATGCCAGGGCTCTTTCAGATTTCTGTCGTTTAGTACAGTGGGTACATGTCATCCCCTCTAGAAGGGTGGGATCATACTCCCACACCAGATACTGGTGTGGGGGTATGATTCCAAGTTGTTTGACACCAAACACGACATGTTTTGATGCAGTCATTCCAAAGTTAGCATTTACCTCAAGGTTATAATGCACATAAGAGTATATGGTTTAACCGCATCCACAAACAGCCATAGAGAATACACTCTAGTAGCTGCAGAGGGGCCTGCTCATGCAGAGGCACCCCCTCACATAGTAAACCAAGCACCCTGCCCTCAGGATTGATAGGGCCTGCCATAGGGGTGGCTGATAGGTTTATATGTGTGTGTATGGTGAGTTATAGGAACTTATACCTCTGTGAGGAGTGCGAACACTACCTCACACAGGCTGCAGTAGCAGGCCTGTGGTGTCAGATTGAGTCTGCTTCCCAGGGGTGGCATAATACATGCTTGAGCCCCTGATAGGCCTGTGAAGTACCAATGCCCTAGGTAACTAAGGTACCATATACTAGGGTCTCATAAGGTACCACAGTATCCAATCACTAGTGCATCTAATATGCACACCAAGTTGTTTAGAGAGAACAGAGAGACTGGGGCCCTGATTAGCAGGGACCCAGCCAGACTATAGCCAGAAACCAGTGTATACATCAGAAAAAAGTGGGGGCAACATAAGTGCAGATCCTACTCTCCTACACAACCCCCCCACCCCCAAACGCAGGGACATTAAACTAACCTTGACCAGTTGAGTCTTCATGTTCTATGTGGAAATACCTTGAGAGTCCATCTGCATTGGCATGTTGGGTCCCAGGTCTATGTTCCACTGTATAGTCCATCCCCTGTAGGGAAATGGACCACCTGAGCAATTTAGGATTTTTGCCTTTCATCTGTTTGAGCCATCGGAGGGGCTTGTGGTCAGTCTGAACTATGAAGTGTGTGCCAAACAAGTATGGCCTCAGCTTCTTCAGGGCCCACACCACAGCAAAGGCCTCCCTCTCTATAGCTGACCAACGTTTCTCTCTAGGGGTCAGCCTTCTGCTTATGAAAGCTACTGGCTGGTCTTGACCTTCATCATTAAGTTGAGACAGTACAGCTCCCACACCCAGCTCTGAAGCATCTGTTTGAACAATGAACTTCTTTTGGTAATCTGGGCTCTGTAAGATGGGGGCAGTGCACATTGCCTGCTTGAGGTAATCAAATGCCTTTTGACAGCTAGCTGTCCACTGAACCTTTTTTGGCATTTTCTTGGAGGTCTGGTCATTTAAGGGGGTCACTATAGATCCCTATTCCTTCACAAACCTCCTATAGTACCCAGTTAGGCCTAAAAAGGCTCTCACCTGAGTCTGGGTGGTTGGAGCAATCCATTCCATTATGGTTTGGATTTTGCTCTGCAGTGGTTGAACCTGGCCTCCACCAACAAGGTGGCCCAGGTACACAACCTGACTCTGCCCTATCTGGCACTTAGTGGCCTTGATAGTGAGGCCTGCTTTCTGCAGGGCCTCCAAAACATTTCTGAGGTGGACCAGGTGATCCTGCCAGGTGGAACTAAAGACAGCAATATCATCAAGATAAGCTGAGAAATAAGTTTCCATACCAGTCAGAACTTTATTCACCAAACTCTGAAAAGTGGCAGGTGCATTTTTCAAACCAAAGGGCATTACCACAAAGTGATAGTGCCCACCAGGGGTTGAAAATGCTGTTTTGGCCTTTGCATCATCAGCTAACTTGATTTGCCAGTAGCTAGCTGTTAGGTCAAATGTACTAAGATACTTGGCTGAGGCCAAAGTGTCTATAAGTTCATCTGCCCTGGGAATTGGATAGGCATCTGTCCTGGTGACTGCATTGAGGCCTCTGTAGTGAACACAAAACCTCATTTCTTTCTTACCACCCTGGGTATGAGGTTTTGGCACAAGGACTACTGGGCTAGCCCAAGGGCTATCTGAGGGCTCAATAACACCTAGTTCCAACATTTTCTGGACTTCAGTCCTGATACAATCCCTGACATGGTCAGGTTGCCTGTAGATTTTACTCTTTACAGGCAGACTGTCTCCAGTGTCCACCTCATGGGTGCACCAGGAAGTCGGACTTGGGGTCAGGCTAAACATATGTCTAAACTGTTGTAGCACTTGTCTACATTCAGTTTGCTGATGCTCAGTGAGGCTGCTTGCCAAAGCAACACCATCAACTGACCCATCATCAGGGTTCTGTGAGAGCAGGTCAGGGAGAGGGTCACTCTCCTCCTCCTGGTCCTCATCAGTTGCCATGAGCAAGCCCATGTCAGCCCTATCCACATATGGCTTAAGTCTGTTGACAAGGAGCACCCTAAGGGGGCTCCTGGGAGTTCCAAGATCCACCAAGTAGGTGACTTCTCCCTTTTTCTCAACAATTGTATGGGGGCCACTCCATTTGTCCTGGAGAGTTGCTGGGGCCACAGGCTCCAACACCCACACTTTCTGGCCTGGCTGATAGACAGTCAGGACAGCCTTTTGGTCATGCCAAGCTTTTTGTAATTCTTGGCTAGCCTCAAGGTTTTTAGTTGCCTTCTTCATGTACTCTCCCATCCGGGAGCGGAGACCAAGTACATAGTCCATCACATCCTGTTTGGGAGGTTTGAGAGGTAACTCCCATCCCTCCTTCACCAGACATACGGGTCCCCTTATAGGGTGCCCAAACAGAAGTTCAAAAGGGCTGTAGCCAACCCCCTTCTGTGGGACCTCCCTGTATGCAAACAGAAGGCAGGGGAGTAAAAGGTCCCATTTTCGCCTAAGCTTTTCTGGGAGGCCTCTAATCATCCCCTTTAGGGTTTTGTTGAACCTTTCAACTAACCCATTGCATTGTGGGTGATAGGGAGTAGTGAACTTGTAGTTGACACCACACTCCTTCCACATTGCTTTTAAATATCCTGACATAAAGTTTGTATCTCTGTTAGAGATGACCTCCTTAGGGAAACCTACTCTGGAGAAAACTCCAATGAGGGCTCTTGCTACCACAGGGGCTGTGGTAGTCCTGAATACCTGGTGGCATGATCCACTACCACCAGTATAAATCTGTGCCCAGATGCAGTTGGAGGGTCAAGGGGACCAACAATGTCAATCCCTACCCTTTCAAAGGGAACCCCCACCACAGGTAGTGGTATCAGGGGGGCCTTTGTTGTGCCACCTGACTTGCCACTGGCTTGGCAAGTGACACAGGAGCGACAAAACTCCTTGGTGTCCTCAGACATGTGTGGCCAATGAAAATGAGGGACAAGCCTGTCCCAGGTCTTGTTTTGGCCCAAGTGTCCTGCCAATGGGATGTCATGTGCTAGGGTCAAGAGGAACCAGCTAAACTTCTGAGGTATTACCAACCTCCTGGTGTCTCCAGGGGTAGGATCTCTAGCCTCAGAATATAGGAGCCCCTCATCCCAATAAACTTTATGGGACCCACTAGCACTCCCAGCAGCCTCAGCAGCAGCTTGCTGTCTGAGGGGTTCAAGAGAGGGGCAGCACTGTTGCTCCTTACTCAGATCTTCCCTGGAAGGTCCCCCTGCCCCCAAGAACTCAACTTGATCAGGCTCAAGTCCCTCTGGGGCAGTTCCTTCTTCAGGATCTGCTTCTCCTCCCTCAGGAGGGGAATCTGAGATCTGAGACAGAGGGGAAGGCACAGCCTTAACCCTACTGCTCCTCCTCTTGGGTAGCATCTGGTCCATAGTTTCAGGATCCAGAGCTGGTTCAGCTTTATGCATTTTGGCCTGTGACCTGGTCACAGCAAATACCTCTGCAGGGATGCCCAACATCTCAGCATGAGTCCATAATTCTACTTCAGACCAGGCTGAAGTCTCCAGATCATTGCCCAACAAACATTCGACAGGGAGGTCTGCACTGACTACTACCTTCTTGAGGCCAGTTACTCCTCCCCAGGAGAAGTTCACATCTGCCAGACTATGGTTGGTCCTGACATTGCTTGCATTGGTCACCTGGTACATTTCACCCAGGATGATCTGTGCAGGGTCCACTAGATCTTCTGCCACCATGGTGACACTAGCACCTGTGTCCCTGAATGCCAAAGCCTATTTGCCATTTATGATAGGCTGCTGTTTGTACTTGCCCAGATTACTGGGTCTCACTAGGAAGGATATATCAAGGTCTCCCTCACAAACTAGCAATGCCTGTGTTGGTACTCTGACTAGGCCAGAGTCCACATCAGAACCCAGGGTCAACCCTACTACACCCTTATTCTGATTATTACCTCCACCAATGACTGCACTAGGGGGAACAGTTGCCTTAGGGGCTGGAGTGGTGGTGGTTTGGTCTTTGGACTTGGTACAATCAGAAGTCCAGTGCCCTTTCTGTTTACAGAATTTGCACCAGGGCTTCTGTTGGACTTTTCCATTTGTAGACTGAATCCCCACCAGTTGCAGATTTGTGGGTCCCTTGTGAAGACTTCTGGTCTTTTGACTTATCCCCACCTTTATCTGAGCCTTTAGGATGTTGCTTCTTGGTGTCACCCCCTTGGTTCTGGGTTTTCTGCCTCACCCTGGTTCTGACCCATTTGTCTGCCTTCTTTCCCAATTCTTGGGGAGAGGTCAGATCAGAGTCCACCAGGTACTGATGCAACAACTGGTTTTGGCAATTATTAAGGATCTGTTCTCTCATTATAAGATTATTCAATCCCTTAAAATCAGTAACTCTACTACCAACCAGCCAACCTTCTAGAACCTTGGTTGCACAATCAACAAAGTCAGTCAAGTCCTGAGTCTGTGCTTTCTGGGTGTCTCTGAACTTCAACCTGCACTGTTCAGTGGTTAAGCCAAACCCAACTATTAATGCACTCTTCAGGGATTCATAGTCATTAGCATCCTCCTCTCTAACAGTGAGGAGCTTGTCTCTACCTTTATCTGAAAAGGAGAGCCACAAGATTGCTGCCACCTGTTTCTGGGGGACCTGTTGAACTTTACAGGCCCTCTCCATAGCAGTTATCCATTTGTGGATATCATCCCCATTCTGGTAGGGAGGAACAACCTTGGACAGGTTCCTATGGTCTGGAATATATTCTCTACCTCTAGGGACACTGTTGCTGCCACCAGGGGTATCTAACCCCTCTTTTCTAGAAGCTCCCTAGAGCTCAAAGGCTTCTCTATCTAAGGCCAATTGCTTGGTTCTGAGGGCAAGCCTCGCTTCCTCATACTGGAGCATCTTGTACCTTCTTTCAGAGGAGGTCTCTCTATGTAAGTATGAGTTCCTCTGGTGGACAGATTCTCTTTTAGAGTGATATGAATGGTCAGATTCCCTTGAAGGGAACCTAGGCCTCTCTTCCACTCTATCAGTCCTCTTAGGGAGAATTCCTCTGTCCTGTTCAGACCTTTCTGGGTCTGGCCCTTCAATCACAGTCTCCAGGTCATCTTGATTTTCATCATCAGACCCAGAGACTATGGCTGACCCACCCCCTGATCCAGATCCACCAGCTTCTAGAGCCAGTCTAAGATCATCTGCTACTAGTAGATTTATCAGGTGTTGTGTGGAGGGACTCTGTCCTTGCTTCAGGTGTCTTTCAACACACATGGCCTTCAAGTCAAAGTAGGTCATGTCCTTGTACTGAGGCTGGGTGGACCCACTGGCTCCACCTTTTAAGGACATTCTAGTGTTGTGCAGTGTTGTACTACCTACACTAGTTTGTGGCCTACTGAACCTAACTTGAGCTGTAGCAAGGGTGTGCTTATCCCTTCACAAACAGCTCTAAGTTCAGTAGAACTTATTGATACTAAGCTTGACTTTATATGTACCTTGAGTACCTTTAGTGGTTTTCAGTTAGTAATTCAAATTGAGATTTTCTGGTAAAACAATGGCAAGTTGGAATCCCACACGCTGCCTACCAATGTGAGAAGTTGGCCTGCATATGCTGGTCACTAGTTATAGTGGCCACTTTGCACCAGTCCAATTCGACTCTTATGGTAGATAGGTTTAAGACAACCTTTTAAAGAAAGCTATCCTAGTGGTAGCTGTGGAGAGCAGCCTTCAGGCTAAGTCTCAGAGGAATGTAAAGCAGATTGTTTTACTTTATAATCTCTTGAATTACCAAATGAAAGGACACCACACAGGTATATATATCAAATATATATGTATGTATTACTAGAAACACTCTACTAATCTCTTTATGAGATTAGAAACCAGGTACACATTCAAATGTCAACGTTTCACAATAAATTAAGCACAAATATGGTTGGAGCCCTAGGGGCGTACCAGACCATATACTAAGAAAGTGGTATAAGGATGTCGAGTTGCAAAATGACACGGCCTAGGGCCTGGGGAATCGCTGGGGCTTCACTACTGCAGTGTTAGCAGGTAAGTAACAGGCCCACGGGAGACGCGTGCAGTGTGTGAACACAGCCGCGGGTTCCCTATTGATTACAATGGCGCAAGTCGCGGTTTGTTTTTTAAAGTTCTAGGGTACTTCGAGGAAGACTACAAGCAAGCCACTTACAAGGTAAGTACTTCGAGGGCCAACACACACTAGGGCACCGGAGTGCACGAGTTACCTCACCCAGGGAAGCCGGGTGCATAGCTGTCTTTTGGTGTTGGGTCGCGTCGCTGTTTTCTATGGAGACCAAAGAAGACTTGCTGCATGCGTCGACTGAAGACGTGTCCGGTAGAATCCAAGCCTGGATTCAAGATGGAGAAGACCAGAAAATTGAAGGGACAGTGTTCAAAGTCACTTGCCAGTGACCGGTGACCAGGAAGATGGATGACCACGGATGTCGGGTGATTTCAGGTCGTCAATGGTGTTTTGACTCTTCGCTCACGAGGTCCAGGAGTATTCGACGATGACCAATGGCTGGATTCGGAGTGTCCCACAACGTCTGCGGCTGATGGCGGTGTCGGCAACCGGATTGGAGCCAACAAGCCTTGGTAACTGCAAGTCTTGTGTAGACAGAAGAAAGTCGATGGTGCAGACCAGCAAGGTCTGAGGGACTCACCCAGCAACGGTAAGTGAGGGCAGGCTTGGAGCAACCAGAGGAGTCCTTTGAGTTGATAGAAAAGTCTTCGGGGGACCCACTAGCCAACGGGCAAGTGATCGCGAAGACGCCTCTTCAGAAAATGCTTCACAGGAGCCCACGGTCACTCGGGATGGTGTAGGCTGCTGAGTTATGGTGCAAGACCTGCTGGAGGCTTGGGCCACAAATGATCCAATGCACAAGTTCGTTGAACATTGTTTAGGGTTTGCACTGGACAATAGTGCACGGTCCCTGGGTATTGCTGTTCCTCGTCACTCGTGGGGTCCATTCACCACAGCTTTGCTGGGGACTCACAATGGCCGTCGAGAAGTCAGGAAATCCACTTCCGGGGCAGCAGGGACTTCGAACTCCGGCAGGAGCGGGAAAGTTTGCAACTGTTGATTAAGGTTTTTGGTGCCTGCCAAGCAGGGGAGTCACTCCTTGACTCCAAGGGAGATTCTTCTGTCTTCCAAAGGTAGTGGAACATCGAAGGGCTAGGATTCTTCTTTTTAGAGCGTCGTCCAGGGTTATCTGTCTTGCAATGGCAATGCTTGCTATCTTATAGTGAAGATAGGGGAGGGACTAGCTCTATGACCACTACTCTAGGAGGGTCAGCGTAGGGGGTGGTTACACCCACTTCCCTTTGTCCAGTTTCGCGCCAGAGCAGGGACAGGTAGTCCCTGAACCGGTTTGAGCTGGCATATGCACAAAGGAGCCTACTGCTCCCCCAGTGCTTCAAAGCACTCTGGGAGTGCACCCACCCAGCCCCAATACACTAAATCCTGTCTGGAAGGTGGTGACACCTCCCTGTGACAGGATGCCTTTTGTTGGGCTTCCTCCACTGCGAGTTTCAGTCAGCAGCAGGAGGGCAGCCCAGTGTCTGTGCTGGTGGCATCCATTTTGTGATGCCAGGGCTCTTTCAGATTTCTGTCGTTTAGTACAGTGGGTGCATGTCTATCCCTCTAGAAGGGTGGGATCATACTCCCACACCAGTTACTGGTGTGGGGGTATGATTCCAAGTTGTTTGACACCAAACACGACATGTTTTGATGCAGTAATTCCAAAGTTAGCATTTACCGCAAGGTTATAATGCACTTAAGAGTATATGGTTTAACCGCATCCACAAACAGCCAAAGAGAATAGACTCTAGTAGCTGCAGAGGGGTCCTGTTCATGCAGAGGCACCCCCTCACATAGTAAACCAAGCACCCTGCCCTCAGGATTGATGGGGCCTGCCATAGGGTGACTGATAAGTTTATATGTGTGTGTATGGTGAGATATAGGAACCTATACCTCTGTGAGGAGTGCTAACACTACCTCACACAGGCTGCATTAGCAGACCTGTGGTGTCAGATTGAGTCTGCTTCCCAGGGGTGGCATAATACATGCTTCAGCCCCTGGTAGGCTTGTGAAGTACCAATGCCCTAGGTACCTAAGGTACCATATACTAGGGGCTCATAAGGTACCACAGTATCCAATCACTAGTGCATCTAATATGCACACCAAGTCGTTTAGAGAGAACAGAGAGACTGGGGCCCTGATTAGCAGGGATCCAGCCAGACTATAGCCAGTAACCAGTGTATACATCAGAAAAAAAGTGGGGGCAACATAAGTGCAGATCCTACTCTCTTACAATCACTCTCTGTCTTCCTTTTTGAGCCAAGTATGCTTCACGTTATTGAAATGTATTGATTTTGACGTCTAGTCGCAGTCGAAACCAAAGATTCATCAGAGGGCGCTGTAGAGCCTGAATCTGCACCAGAATTTGCTTGAAACAAAGACCCCATCCCTGCCATTAAGCACTGGTAGGAAGGTGACCTGGGGAGCAAGGGGAGCAGGCCATGGTTGGAGGAGAGGTGCGAGGGAGTGTGAGGGATGGGAGAGCTGTAGGAGGGAGTGCAGGGAGGTTTCACCAGTGCTGGCATGGAGCACAGGGGTGTCTTAGGGGGAGTCTGACGAGGACAACTGACACTTCTAACGCAAGGGTCTGGCAGCCAGGCTGCCCTGTAGGGATTAGCAAGAGGGGGTTGTGGCCATTCTGTAAAGGCCTAGCTCTTGGATTCCCCTGCTCCCTGAGTTTAGTAAACGAGCGATAAATGCAAAACGAATGCAGAGGCGCAGTGCACTGTCCATGTGAGGCAATTCTTGAATCAAGGGGTCACGTGCGAGAGGTGTTTTTGCATCCCCATAAAAATATTTAAACAAAAAAAGTTCCTGCACAAAAATAATTTCAAAATTGTGAAATGCCACCTTATTAACTCAATGTTTGCCATTTTTGCATTATTGATGAAGCATTGCTTCGCCAATGTTACAGAGCCATGCCTTACCACTCAGAACTCCAAGAAGGTGACTCCCTACACCTCTTTGTTTTGGTAACTCGAGAACTATTCCATGGAGTTATTATACTTGCAAGAAGATCGCCTGTACCCTAAAACATAACACTAGGGGTGGGCAAAGAATTCCGCTCTGCCGTCAGAGTTCGAGCAGTTTTGCCCAATCCGCGCAGAGCACGGAGTTCTGAAAAACTCCACAAAGTGACGCGGAGTGGAGTTTTTTCTCTTGAGAGGCTCGCCATCGGTAAGTTGGCGAGCGCTTGTGTGAAATAATCATGCTCCAGACCTCCTCCTGGTGAGATTTCTCATCGCTGGCGGTCGCAGCAGGTCTAGACTGCTGGCATTGAGAAATCTGCCATTCCCGTTGAATGTCTACTCGAGCGGGCAGAAAGCGACAGCATCCTCTGGCGCGACACGTGGTGCCATTCACGCTTATTTTAAAGCGAGGGAAAAACTCGGCGCTAAAAATCAGTGCGAGCAACACAAAACTCAGCGAATTCCGCCCAGGCCTAGTTAACACCCTTTTAAATCAGAAGCATTTGCCCTCCCCAGGCCCTCGCTAACGATCACATCTAACCCTGTCATTTCAATCTACCCACAGAAACGGGAGCAAAGGCATGGGCGGTCTCCTGAGCACACACGACTGATCCCAATAACCAATAATCACTGAATGAACTACTAATCCTGGGTCCTAATGCAGTCTCCTGCTTAGCATGAAGAGCTTGAATGCCTTGTCCAGATTAGTAAGCACTATACGAATACAATTACGATACAATACAATGCCTGGGGCCTGTGACCTTTGACCCTGTCACCAGGCAGGTCGCTCCCCCCATCCGCCACGCAGCCCCCTGTGGGTTGAACCTCCGTTGCCGCTTTTGCCGCCTGACTGCTTGCTCCCTTTTTTATTCTGTACCCCTGCGCTTGGCTTTCTGTGCCACTTTGTTTTTTCATTCTGTGCCCCTGTGTTTTGCTTTCTGTACCCCTATGATCTGTTGTCCCTCTCCCGCCGTCTTTTCCCGCCGTTTTTTCCCCGGGTTTTTCCCCGCCGCTGAGCCCCTGCGGCCCCGCCCCCTTCAGTCCCATTGGCCGCCCTGCTCCCACCTCCCAGCTGCTCCTCCCTCCCTCTGCCCTCATATGGAGGCCGCGAGGCGGCCCCGCAGCGGACGCACGCAGCGGGCGCGCCGAAGCCTCGCCTAAGGCAAGCCCGTCTGCGCCCATCCGTGCCTGGACCGCACCCAGCGCCAGAATCCCTGGACCCCGCACCTCCCGCAACTCCAGACTGCACTACGACGCAAGCACCCTCCACGCACTCAACACCAGACGAGACCACCCCTGTTATCGGGCCACCCAGAAACGCACCCAGGGGCCTTTCACCTGCCGGAACTGCAGATTCACCAGCATCCAACCCTCCACACCACCAGCCAGAGAACCCAACCACCTCCGCTGCATCCTCCTCAACTGGAGAAGAAATGGCTCCACGACCGAACACCAGACAACCACACAGCCCTCAAGAGCGCCACCCGCAGACACCACCAACTCATCAGGACCGCCAAGAAAACCGCCTTCAAGGACCGCCTAAACAACAACGCACACAACACCAAAGAGCTCTTCAGCATCGTGAAAGACCTCTCTAACCCCAGCTCCAACACCAACGACATCCCGCCATCTCAAGACTTCAACTCCGACCCCCCCGCACCCACCACCTAGTCCACCACCCCTGCGACTACCACTCGCACCAGTCACCTGACCGTCTGGTCCAGCGTCAGCGACGAAGATACTATCAAAACCATGAACTCCATCCACTCTGGATCCCCATCGGACCCCTACCCTCACCACGTCTTCAACAAAGCCAGCGCAACCATCGCGCCCCACCTCCGGAAAACAATCAACTGTTCCTTCCAGACAGCAACCTTCCCAGAAAGCTGGAAGCACGCCGAGATCAACGCCCTTCTGAAGAAACCCAAGGCGGACCCCAAGGACCTCAAGAACTTCCGGCCCATCTCCCTGCTCCCTTTCCCGGCAAAAGTGACCGAGAAGATTGTCAACAAACAGCTGACCCGCTACCTCGAAGTTAACAACATCCTGGACCCTTCCCAATCCGGTTTTCGCAGCAACCACAGCACCGAGACCGCCCTCATCGCCGCCACTGACGACATCCGGACCCTGATGGACAAAGGAGAAACAGCCGCCCTCATCCTCCTGGACCTATCAGCAGCCTTTGACACGGTCTGCCACCGCACCCTATCAGCACGCCTCCATGACGCCGGTATCCAAGAGAAGGCCCTGGCCTGGACCACATCCTTCCTCTCCGGCAGAACCCAGAGCTTCCACCTCCCACCCTTCCGCTCCAAAAGCACCGAGATCATCTGCGGCGTCCCACAGGGATCCTCCCTCAGCCCGACACTGTTCAATATCTACATGGCCCCCTTCGCCCACGTCGCACGACAACACAACCTCAACATCATCTCCTACGCCGATGACACCCAGCTGATCATATCCCTCACCGAAGATCCCCACACCGCCAAAGCTAACCTCCACAGAGGAATGAAGGCCGTAGCCGACTGGATGAAGTACAGCAGACTGAAGCTGAACTCAGACAAGACAGAGGTCCTTATTCTCAGACCCACCCCGGCACGACTCTTGGTGGCCCACGTCACTAGGCACAGCCCCGGAACCCACGGACCACGCACGCAACCTGGGGGTCATCCTCGACTCAACTCTCTCCATGACCAGGCAAGTCAACGCCGTCCTGCTTCAACACCCTCCGTATGCTCCGCAGGATCTTCAAATGGATCCCCCTCGACACGAGAAAAACCGTTACCCAGGCCCTCATCACCAACAGACTCGACTACGGGAACGCCCTCTACTCAGGAACTACAAACAAGCTTCTGAGACAACTACAACGCAAACAGAACGCCTCGGCCCGACTCATCCTCGACGTCCCCCGCCGCAGCCACATCACACTCCACCTGAGAGGCCTGCACTGGCTCCCCGTCAACAAAAGGATCACCTTCAAGCTCCTGATCCACGCACACAAAGCACTGCACAACACCGGACCCACCTACCTCAACAACCGACTCAGCTTCCACACCCCCACCCGAAGCCTCCGCTCAGCCAACCTCGCCCTCGCCACATTCCCTCGCATCCGAAAAACCACCACCGGCGGCAGATCCTTCTCCTACCTCGCCGCCAAGACCTGGAACACTCTCCCCACCATCCTACGACAGACCCAGGACCTGCTGGCCTTCAGAAGACTCCTCAAGACCTGGCTCTTCGACCAGTAGCACCCCCCCTCCCCAGCGCCTTGAGACCCTCTCGGGTATGTAGCGCGCTTTACAAATGCAGTGATTGATTATTTGATTGATTTCCCAGCAGATTCTGAGCCTCTGAAAAAGCGACCTGTGCGGAAACTAATGTGGGGTTTGAGCTGTTCCCACAACTTAAGAAACAGATCTACATACCTGTTCCATGTTGATGAAGACACTGCCTAAGTGAAGGGGGGCGTCTCTGGCGGCCATGATGGGATGGGATGGCTGGCTGTTGAACCAGCCCACACAGCCAGGGGGCGCTGTCAGCCCTTCTCTTTAACCGGCATTGAGCCAGGAAATGTGTAGAGCAGCATAAAACCTAGAGAGAGGGACGAAGATGGAAAAATAGAAAGTTACTTTTTTTATTTATATATTTTTTGTTACATGGTACAGTGCAGGCCTGTGGATGACAGTAATGAACAAAGCAGTATTACTGAAAAAAAAATGTGTTGATATTTTACAGCTGTCCAACCAGGACAGCATTTTAAAGCAAAGAGTAAAAACATTGCATGAGAAAATGAAAATAGACCTGATTACGAATGATAAAGTCAATATTGAGACACTGTGAGAAATGTGTGAGGTGGACAGGCAGTGCAATCGCTTCAGTAGTCAGGGTTAAACATTGGAAGGGTGGGGGCCAGTGACTCATTTCTGCGAGGGCTGCAGGTGTGGGAGGTGACAGCCATTTCTGGGGACCAGCGATTATTTGTAATTACTGTAGCGCGGCGGGGCCTGCGTCGCAGTTCGGCAGCAGCTTGCAAGAAAGGACACAGGGACACCACTAAGACCTCGTGGGCGGAAGACCCCGAGCGGTCTTCGACCCATTTATTTATACCCTCGGGGCGAGCCCGCCCCGAGGGGTGTATGAGTGCGTGAGTGAACTGCAACATTGTCTGAGAGAGCCCGGATGGCTCTCTACATCTACGTCGCTGACCCAGAGATAAATGGAGAAAGGCGCAGAGAAGTAAGAAGAGATAGAAAAGAGAACAGTGACAAAGGGAGGACGTAGGGAGAAAAGAACTTGCAAGTGCAGAAAAGTGTGTTTGTTGTACATATTGAAACAGGGTGCAGGGTGTCCTCTATAAAGGCACTCACACAGTCTCTGTAGGGGTCCCTCTACCAGCTCCATCTCTAAGGGTGCAGGGTGTCCTCTATACAGGCACTCAAACTGCCTCCATTGGAGTCCCTCCTCGAGGTCCATCTCAAAGGCTGCAGGGTGTCCTCTGTACAGGCACTCACACTGTCCGCACAGGTGCAACTCCGAGCTCCATCTCACAGGGGTGCAGGATGTCACTTGTACAAGCACTCACACTGTCTCTGTTTGGGTCCCTCTCCCAGCTCCATCTCACAGGGTTCAGAGTGACTCCTGTACATGCACTCACACTTTCTGCAGGGGTCCCCCTCCCAGCTCTGTCTCACAGGGTTCAGGGTGTCACCTGTACATGCACTCACACTTTCTGCAGTGGTCCGTCTCCAAGAGTGCAGTGTGTCCTCTATACAGGCACTCACACTGTCTCCGTAGGGGTCCCTCTCC
This sequence comes from Triturus cristatus, assembly GCF_964204655.1. Lineage (NCBI taxonomy): Eukaryota > Metazoa > Chordata > Amphibia > Caudata > Salamandridae > Triturus > Triturus cristatus. The sequence continues at coordinate 1,209,773,332 of NC_140584.1, read as the reverse complement.
GAGCTCCATCTCAAAGGGTGCAGGGTATCCTCTATACAGGCACTCACACTGTCCCTGCAGGGGTCCCTCTACCAGCTCCATCTCACAGGGGTGCAGGGTGTCACATGTACAGGCACTCACAATGTCTCCGCAGTGGTCCCTCACCCAGTTCCGTCTCATAGGCTGCATGGGTGTCACCTGTCCAGGCACTCACACTGTCTCTACAGAGGCCCCTCTCCCAGCTCTGTCTTACAGGGTGCAGGGTGTCACCTGTACAGGCACTCACACTGTCTCTGCAGAGGCCCCTCTCCCAGCTCTGTCTTACAGGGTGCAGGGTGTCACCTGTACAGGCACTCACACTGTCTCTGCAGAAGCCCCTCTCCCAGCGCCATCTCACAGGGTGCAGGGTGTCCTCTATCCAGGCCCTCACACTGTCTCTGCAGAGGCCCCTCTCCCAGCTCCATCTCACAGGGTGCAGGGTGTCCTCTATCCAGGCCCTCACACTGTCTCTGCAGAGGCCCCTCTTTCAGCTCTGTCTTACAGGGTGCAGGGTGTCACCTGTCCAGACACTCACACTGTCTCTGCAGAGGCCCCTCTCCCAGCTCTGTCTTACAGGGTGCAGGGTGTCACCTGTACAGGCACTCACACTATCTCCGCATGGGTCCCTCTCCCTGCTCCATCTCATAAGGTGCAGGGTGTCCTCTATCCAGGCACTCACGCTGTCTCCATAGGGGTCCCTCTCCCTGCTCCATCTCACAGGGTGCAGGGTGTCACCTGTCCAGGCACTCACGCTGTCTCTGCAGGGGTCCCTCTCCCTGTTCCATCTCACAGTGTGCAGGGTGTCATCTGAACAGACACTCACACTCTCCGCAGGGGCCCTCTCCCAGCTCCATCTCACAGTGTGCAGGGTGTCATCTGAACAGACACTCTTACTCTCCACAGGGGTCCCTCTCCCAGCTCCATCTCATAGGGTGCAGGGTGCCACCTGCACAGACACTCTTACTCTCCACAGGGGTCCCTCTCGCAGCTCCATCTCATAGGGTGCAGGGTGTCACCTGCACAGACACTCTTACTCTCCACAGGGGTCCCTCTCGCAGCTCCATCTCACAGGGTGAAGGGTGTCCTCTATCCAGGCCCTCACACTGTCTCCGCAGGGGTCCCCCTCCGAGCTCTATCTCACAGGGTGCAGGGTGTCACCTTTCCAAACACTCACACTGTCTCCGCAGGGGTCCCTCTCCCTGCTCCATCTCTAAGGGTGCAGGGTGTCCTCTATACAGGCACTCAAACTGCCTCCATTGGAGTCCCTCCTCGAGGTCCATCTCAAAGGCTGCAGGGTGTCCTCTGTACAGGCACTCACACTGTCCGCACAGGTCCAACTCCGAGCTCCATCTCACAGGGTGCAGGGTGTCACCTTTCCAAGCACTCACACTGTCTCTGCAGGGGTCCCTCTCCCTGCTCCATCTCACAGGGTTCAGAGTGACTCCTGTACATGCACTCACACTTTCTGCAGTGGTCCGTCTCCAAGAGTGCAGTGTGTCCTCTATACAGGCACCCACACTGTCTCCATAGGGGTCCCTCTCCCTGCTCTATCTCACAGGGTGCAGGGTGTCCTCTATCCAGGCCCTCACACTGTCTCCGCAGGGGTCCCCCTCCGAGCTCCATCTCACAGGGTGTCCTCTATGCAGGCACTCACACTGTCCTTGCAGGGGTCCCTCTACCAGCTCCATCTCACAGGCTGCATGGGTGTCACCTGTCCAGGCACTCACACTGTCTCCGCAGGGGACCCTCTCACAGCTTCATCTCACAGGGTGCAGGGTGTCCTCTATCCAGGCCCTCACACTGTCTCCATAGGGGTCCCTCTCCCAGCTCCATCTCATAGGGTGCAGGGTGTCACCTGCACAGACACTCTTACTCTCCGCAGGGGTCCCTCTCGCAGCTCCATCTCACAGGGTGCAGGGTGTCCTCTATCCAGGCCCTCACACTGTCTCCATAGGGGTCCCTCTCCCTGCTCCATCTCACAGGGTGCAGGGTGTCCTCTATCCAGGCCCTCACACTGTCTCCATAGGGGTCCCTCTCCCTGCTCCATCTCACAGGGTGCAGGGTGTCCTCTATCCAGGCCCTCACACTGTCTCCATAGGGGTCCCTCTCCCTGCTCCATCTCACAGGGTGCAGGGTGTCCTCTATCCAGGCCCTCACACTGTCTCCGCAGGGGTCCCCCTCCGAGCTCCATCTCACAGGGTGTCCTCTATGCAGGCACTCACACTGTCCTTGCAGGGGTCCCTCTACCAGCTCCATCTCACAGGCTGCATGGGTGTCACCTGTCCAGGCACTCACACTGTCTCCGCAGGGGACCCTCTCACAGCTTCATCTCACAGGGTGCAGGGTGTCCTCTATCCAGGCCCTCACACTGTCTCCATAGGGGTCCCTCTCCCAGCTCCATCTCATAGGGTGCAGGGTGTCACCTGCACAGACACTCTTACTCTCCGCAGGGGTCCCTCTCGCAGCTCCATCTCACAGGGTGCAGGGTGTCCTCTATCCAGGCCCTCACACTGTCTCCATAGGGGTCCCTCTCCCTGCTCCATCTCACAGGGTGCAGGGTGTCCTCTATCCAGGCCCTCACACTGTCTCCATAGGGGTCCCTCTCCCTGCTCCATCTCACAGGGTGCAGGGTGTCCTCTATCCAGGCCCTCACACTGTCTCCGCAGGGGTCCCCCTCCGAGCTCCATCTCACAGGGTGTCCTCTATGCAGGCACTCACACTGTCCTTGCAGGGGTCCCTCTACCAGCTCCATCTCACAGGCTGCATGGGTGTCACCTGTCCAGGCACTCACACTGTCTCCGCAGGGGACCCTCTCACAGCTTCATCTCACAGGGTGCAGGGTGTCCTCTATCCAGGCCCTCACACTGTCTCCATAGGGGTCCCTCTCCCTGCTCCATCTCACAGGGTGCAGGGTGTCCTCTATCCAGGCCCTCACACTGTCTCCGCAGGGGTCCCCCTCCGAGCTCCATCTCACAGGGTGTCCTCTATGCAGGCACTCACACTGTCCTTGCAGGGGTCCCTCTACCAGCTCCATCTCACAGGCTGCATGGGTGTCACCTGTCCAGGCACTCACACTGTCTCCGCAGGGGACCCTCTCACAGCTTCATCTCACAGGGTGCAGGGTGTCCTCTATCCAGGCCCTCACACTGTCTCCATAGGGGTCCCTCTCCCAGCTCCATCTCATAGGGTGCAGGGTGTCACCTGCACAGACACTCTTACTCTCCGCAGGGGTCCCTCTCGCAGCTCCATCTCACAGGGTGCAGGGTGTCCTCTATCCAGGCCCTCACACTGTCTCCATAGGGGTCCCTCTCCCTGCTCCATCTCACAGGGTGCAGGGTGTCCTCTATCCAGGCCCTCACACTGTCTCCATAGGGGTCCCTCTCCCTGCTCCATCTCACAGGGTGCAGGGTGTCCTCTATCCAGGCCCTCACGCTGTCTCCGCAGGGGTCCCCCTTCGAGCTCCATCTCACTGGGTGTCCTGGGGCTATGCGAATGACTTAGATGCCCCTGGGTGACCCAGAGCCAGAATCTCCCTCCAGAGCCTGCACCGCTGCTATTACTCCGTCCCTCATGTATACCTCAAAGCATTGGCGTAAGCGGCCATCACAGGGGTTCCTGCTGATCCAGTTCACTGTGTGATGCAGGAATGCATCAGCATGACGCGACCCTGCACCAAACAGTATTCATTTTTTATTTTCAAAAAGAAAATCCTGAAAATTAATTTGATTTTTGAAATAAGAAAAAGTAGTGCACCCCTCGCTATGGGGCGCATTTCCCATGACGGGCAGCATTATTTGGTTTTTACTGTCCCTCAGCGCCAGTGAGGGACAGTAAAGATTTGGCTACATGTCTGCCCATCTCGATTGGGCGGGTGTACATATAGCCATTTCTCCGACGACCCTGACTCCGCTGGGCCGTCTGAGAGGTTTGGCTCTGGTGCTGATGTAGATCCTCCTGGATTCGAATCGGTGGGTGACCATTAATGTTGGCGGTGTGTATACTCCGTCGCCATCGCGATGGAATATACATCCCGACAGCATTCAAATAAGGCTTTTGGTCATGCAGTTATGGGATTACTTACCAGTTTCCACGAGTGAACCCCCACTTTACGGCTCTGATATTCAAGAAGAATGGGCCATGCAAACCGTTTCCCTTCGATAATAGCAATGATCCTAGGCGTGTAAGAATGAGTTCAAACCCCTGCTGTGCTCCAGGGACAATCAGCTGAATGTGGCCCATTTTTCAATCATTGCCTAGATTTTCATATACGTTTTTAATTGCTACACAATTGCTTTTCTAGTAGATGTTCTCAGCTGCACTGAACTGCTCTATATTTTGACCCTTCCAACATGGCCGCCACAAGAAGACTAAAAGGCCAAGAGGCTTGCACTGCCTGAGCTTACCAAATGGTCCAATTATAAATGCATGTTTTCTTCTTCTTAAGAGGGAGGGAAGGGAGGAAACCTAGGACTATGAGAAGGAAGACTATGACTCTGAGTAATGAAGATTTACTTGAAAGTAATCGAGGCATTACCTTCCTTCTCCATCTTCTTCGTGCCCGTCCTAACAGAATGAGCGTATACCCGAGTCAATAATGAGAAGATCCCAGAATGAAAAAGACAGAGACAATAAATGCAACACCACAATGAAATGTATTTAGGGAGAACAAGATCCTGTGACGGATGGAAAGTGGAGGGAATCCTTGGTACATAGGTTTCATCAGGTCGTAAAACGACCTTGAATTGAAAAAAATGTATGAATGGGTCATCGCACAAAAGAGCTCCAGTTTCCCTGAATTTCCACCAGAACATTATTGCTACTATGAAGACCATGTTCGGCGTCAAATATCTCATGGAAATAGAAGAAAAGGGTTCAAAAGGAGACTTCTGCAGACCAAGCAGAACCAGAGGCACGTCCCAAGAAGGGACAGGGGAATTAATTACTGGCTCTTCAGGCGATAACTCCTTAGAAGCCAGGATGCCAGGAAGGACCTCTGATGGAGTTGAAGGCTGCCCACTGAATGCATAATATCAAGACTGCCAGTCCCGACAAAAAAACGTTATAAATTCAAAAACTTACCCACCTTCACGGGTCAAATTTAGAACATTTCTTATCAAATTAAGAACATTTCTTAGAAGACGACAGATAGAGACATCCTTCCAGCGTCTCTCATAGATGTTCAACAAACTTTCTTTCTTAGAGTTTTGAATGCAAAGAGCTTTGTCCAATGAACTGAACATTCCAAAGCCTCTGATCTCAGCTTTTCAAACTCTGAACTCCCAAGGTGAGGTGGAGCGGAGACTTCTCTGCCAACAGCGTAAATCTGAGCAGGGAGGGAGCTATCTGTGAGATCCATGGAGGACACACAGCTAGTTGTTGAACAAACTGAAACTAGGGACAATTGGTTCAGGAAAAAACAACATCTAGCACCTCCACCTGTTGCTCTCTAGTCTTGAGTGACAGTCTGTCTATGAGAGGAAGTGGAGGTAACACATAGAGGCGAGGCCTGGGCCAATGGAAGCTCATTCCAACCACCCTCCCCACATGGAAGAAGGGAGCAGAGTCCGGAAAGGACGGCACCTTGGGGGGTTGTGAAGATATCCAACCAAGGGGCTGCGAACCTCCTCGCAGTCTTCCGAAGAACTAGATGGCAGCATGACGTAGCCAGCAAGGAGTGGAATGTTCTGCTTAAACAACATGCATGCTCATTCTCTTCTTCTTCGGAAGATAGGTTACAGATTCTGTGGATATTTCATCTGGGAGCCTGTCTCAATGTAGACCTGGGCACAGTCCTTCTCAGGAGGTAAACAGGAATCAACTGGGCTGGAATTAAGGCATGGTGCGACCTCAACAGTGTCAGAAAAATTCTTCCCACACTCCAATCTGCTCTGCTAGTCAGACAAGGAGAGAAACCCTGGTATCTCGCAGGTTATTGATATAAGCCCTTGTGGGTTGATTGCCCATACGAATCTGAACAAACTTGTACTTGATTCAAGGTAGTAGGGATCTGAGAACTGCTGCCAGTTCGAGGAGCTGTTCTGTCCCGTCAGAGACCAAAGACTCCAGGCTCAAAGAGACCCATTGTTGCACCCCATCCTGGCATCTGTTTGGTTGGAAGAGGGAGCGGAGGTGACAACACCACCCCTTGCTCAGGTTCAAGGGATGCAGCCACCACTATCACTACTGGGCAACTGAAGGAAGGATGGAAACCAATGTCTCACAGCCCTGGGAGCTTGGATCCCAGAATGATACAAGGTGGCAGAGCCGATGAAAACAGAGGAATTCTAGCCCAAGGAACCAGCCACTGCCACACCAGCGCTTACTGTCAGTCAAATAGATTCTACAGACACCTCATTAGCTTCTGCTGACATAGGGGGAAGGGGAGAAAGACCTTCCCTAGATAGACTATTGGCCCTATATATTGAAGCTTCTGAGACAGTATCAATCAATTTGCTCTCCAGAGATTTGAGCTGACTGTGTGGCTTCTTCAATCATTCTGTTGGTCCTTTTCACCAGACCATTAGTTTTAGGGCAATAAAGAGGAGTTCTTATGTGACTGAGGGATAGAATTTTCAGGAACAGCACCATTTCATCAGGCGTGAACTGTACACCACTGTCAGTCACGATGACACTGGGTAGCCCTTCTTTAGAGAAGGTATCAGATAGAAACTCAATTAAGGTGGCAGTATTAGTATTATTTACAAACATGTACCTATTATATACAAAGTGCAAGTTCATGGGTCCAATTATGTCCAGATCTAACTTGTCCCACGGTTTATTAGGAACCTGTACAGGAAGAAGGGGAATCTTCCGGGTGATTTTGGTTTTATCGCTGGCCCTACAATCGAGGCAATCCTTTACTCTTTCCTCCACCATGGGATCCGAGCATGAGGTCCAATATTCACTGCGGATTTTGTTCCTGGTCATTCTCCTCCCAAATGACCCTCATGAGCAATCTCAGTAATGCGGTCGCAGATCTTACAAGGGGGTACAATCTTTTGGGACCTAACAACCTTAGGCCATCCTTTTGTGATCATTCCTTTGACAGCACGAAGGGTGTCATCATTCTTATTAGATTGTTCCCATTCTTCTTTGTAAACGGCAGGTATGTCAATGGACAACATCGAATCAGCAGTGGTTTCTTCCAAGGGGTCTTCCCCTCCATAGGTAAACGAGACAGGCAATCAGCCACCTGGTTTCTTGTTCTTGGGACATATACTATACTGAAATTGTACCCTTGCAAGCATAAAACCTATTTAACAATGCGAGGTATGGTCTTATCAATGCTTTTAGTAGAAAACATAGGAATAAGGGGCTTGTGGTCGGTTTTGAGAGTAAATGGGATATCCCACAAGTAAAATTTGAAATGGTTTATGGCCCAGAAACATGCCAAGGCTTCCTTTTCGATAGTAGAGTAATTTTATTCTGCCTCCCGGAGTGTCCTAGAGGCAAAAGCAATTACTCTTTCCGTGTCTCCTGTGATTTGAGTAAGGGACGCACCTAACCCTTTCATACCAGCATCAGTGGTCAGGATGGCTCTTGCCCTGGTGTCAAACATACCCAAGCAAGGTGCATTGATGAGAGCACCTTTTGTCAGAATGAAATCAGTTTGGCGATGTTCTGTCCACTCGAATGTGACAGTTTTCATGAGTAGGTTCCTAAGGGAATGGACTTGTTCTGCAAAAGTGTGTACATATTTGGCCATGCACTCCACAAGACCCAAAAACGACTTAAGTTCCTCTTTGCTGGTAGGGGCAGGTGCAAATTTAACAGAATCTATTAGACTGACTTTAGGGTTAATACCATCTTCAGAGATTGTATGTCCCAGGTATTCAACTGACTTGACTCCAATTGTGCATGCATCCTTTCTGATAGTCCTGCTTCTTCAACCTTGTTAAGCACCTTTTCTAAAGAATTGTTATACTCTGCGTCGGAACTGCCATAGATCATGATATCGTCTTGGAAGCATAGAACCATCTTTTCCCTTTCGAACACAGCAGCAGCAGAGGCCAAACCGAACGGCATTCTGCAGGATTGGTATGCTCCAAAGGGTGTTATGAGGGATGCTAAAGCCTTAGACTCAGGGTGCAGTGCCACCTGGTGGTAGGCGGATGAGAGATCCAACACACTAAAGTGGCATGCACCCTGCAAGACACTCAACATTTCATTAATGTTTGGTAGATGTGCTTGTCAATCCAAATATTAGAATTGAGTACCCTGAGGTCCACACATCGGTGAAAACTCATTCCCCCTTCATGTGAAGCAATAACAATGGGAGCCAACCTTTTAAGAGGGTTTGTCTCATAAGTAATGGCACCGGACGGACTTTGTGTGCCACAGCTTTGGCTCCAGGGTTAAGTTTGATTTTGTGAATTAAATCTTAGAATAACCCAAAATTGAGAGAAGTTGGCCTGATATATGCTGTCCACTAGTTCTAGTGGGCACCTTGTATCAGTCCAAACAACCCCTTATGGTGAATAGGTTAAAGACAACCTTTATTGAAAGCTATCCTAGTGGTAGCTATGGAGAGCAGCCTTCAGGCTAAGTCTTGAAGGAATGTAAAGCAGCTTCTCACTTGCACCTTCCGGCCTGTTTAGGAAAGGCCACTAAAAAGTGCAGTGTGCAAAGCCGGAATCTAGTCAGGAAAAATCTAAACTGCACGTTCGTGGTAAAAGATAAATAAAATTGGGGATGTAAAAATGGGTGATCAACTAAAGGTTGCAACCCCGATAACTGCCGGCAATTATCACGCTCACCACAGTATGCATTTTTTATGGTCGATTTCATATTTGTATCTATACTGGTTGGATTTTCGTAGTAATGCCCAAGGTCTATTTCATTACATTTTCTTTTTACATAACTTAGCCATGGGATGGCCTCAGAATTGTCCAGCGTCATGCAATCCTTGGGAATTTCTCTTGTTAGCTGTAGGTCCTCTGACAACCAAACTTTGTCCCAGAGGTTTAGTGGGGCAATATTAATCCGATCAGTGATAAAGTCCACCCCTACCTCTGAGTGACAGAATGCTGTAGGTGCGCTATTTGGGAGCATTTGCAATCTTTTTAAAAACTTATTTTCTAACGTTTGTAATTGCGTGCTTTTATGATATCCCCATACTCCCGCCCCATAAGTGGCAGTAGATAAACATTTTGTTCTGTATAAGATTAACAATTCCACTATTGGCTTATGGCCCAATTTGCACGCAAAGTGGAAGAGACCTTCTACAGCACGACTAGTATTCTGAACTCTGAATGTGATAAGATTTTCTCAATTTAATTTTTATTAAAAACATTCCCCAGGTAGCTAAAGTTTGAGACCTTATCGATTGTCTTGGCATTTACCGTAAACTTTCTTGATTTGGTGTTATTGGGTCCACAAACCATGATATAAGATTTGGTGGAATTGACCTTTAGATCCAGGGCTAACATAAAATTAGTAAAAACATTTAAAGACTTCTGTAAACTGTTAGGGGCTAAAGCCATTAAGACTGTGTCGTCCGCATATGACAACAACGGGATCGGCTTTCCCCCAATTCTTGGAAAATCTAGCTCCTTTCAAGGCAGATTCAAGACCATGTGTATACAGGAGGAAGAGAAAGGGGGCCAGTATGCAGCCCTGACGGACTCCTTCTGTTGACACAATGGGCCTCGTCCTTTCTCCACCTGGGCCAAAGCGTATGGCTACCGTGGTGGATGCGTGCAACCGACACAATAGACTGACAAGAAGTTCCTCGAAGCCCATTTCCCCCATCATTGCCCACAGTTTGCCTCTATTAATCATATCAAAAGCACTAGACAAGGCAAGGTGTAACGACCCCTTCCTTGCCTTCATGTACTTGCCCATAATCAATGCCAGGTTTAGGCACTGTTCATTTGTCCCCATTCCTCTTCGAAAGCCGTATTGGGTATGGGATATCAGCATTTTAGAGTCTGCCCAGGTGTCAAGGCGGGCTAAAATCACCCTCTTTGAACCTTGACCGTAGCGTCATTTAGGGAAATGTGCCTATAACAGGCCGGATCTTCCTTCTTGTCCCTTTTATACACAGGGACCACTATGGCCTCTTTCCATGATGTTGGTATGGGGCCAATTATGGCTGCTCCGAAAACATTTGTCAAAAGGGGTACCCAAAGTTGGAGGTTACTTTTAAATAGGTTGAGAGGGACCCCATCCGGCCCTGCAGCTTTTAGGTGTATCCCTTTTTTAAGGGCCTCTTCCACCTCACTCACTTGCTCAAGTGAAGTGCAGATGTTAAATTTAGTGGGACATCCTTGTTTGTTTCCTGGGTTGTGATACCATTTGGGTTGAATATCTTGGTGTAGTGTGATTCCCACACATCCCCTGGTATTAATGAATCCATACCCCTTGAATCCTTTGAGAACAATGGGCGGTTTATTACCTCCCAGAAGCTTTTAGAATCTTTGAGTGCAGCTTTCTCAGATCCTGTTTCCTCTGCGCAACTATGGTCTTATAGCGCTGCCTTGCGCTCTTAATTAAGGCTTTATCTCGTGGGTTTGTGTGTACTGCCTTCTTTAAATCATTTTGAGCCCTGGTATTTATTTCTAAACACACCCTTCTAGTCTCTTTATGAGGCTAGAGGTCCAAACACATAAGTTACACTTCAAATATTACAGAAAAATAGCACAAAAACACGTCAGGCCCTAGGGGCGAGCCAAACCATATACTAAAATAGTGGTATAAGAATCACGACTTAACTAGACACAAGGCCTAGAGCCTGTAGAGTCCCTGGGACCCCAAGGAACTACCCAAGGTAGTGACACAGTGTGAGAACACAGCCACGAGCTCCTGTTAGCTTCTATGGGGAAAGTCGCGGTTCGATTTTTAAAGATTAGGGACACTTAGAGATGAGCTAGGACCAAACCCTTTTGGATTTAGGAAGTTCAAGGGTCAACACCCACAAGAGCACCGGAGTACTCGACCCAGGGAAGCCGGGTGCATAGGTGTCAAATGGTGTCAGGTCGCGTCGTCGTTTTCAATGGGAGCTGGCAAAGAAGGGCTGCTGTCTGGAAGATGCGAAGTGTCCGAAGAGATCCAGGCCTGGATCGAAGTCAAGAAGAACCTGAAAGCAGAGGGTACAGAGTCTGGGTCACTAGCCAGTGACCAGGAGCACGATAGGCGAATGCCCACCGATGTCACGTGATTTCAGGAATTGATGTGGGGGTATGATTCCAAGGTGTTTGACACGAGACACAACATGTTTCCATGCAGTCAGTCCAAAGTTAGCATTAACCATTTTAGTTACAATGCACTTAAGAGTATATGGTCATGCTGCGCTACTGACAACCTCGGAGGATAGATTACGAAGGCTGCAGAGGGGCCCAGCTCATGCCTTGGCACCCTCCCACATATAACCAAGCACCCTGCCTTCAGGATTGATAAGGCCTGCCATAGGGGTGACTGATAGGTTTCTATGTGCAGTGATAGGTGAGTGTTATAATCCGGGTTCTCTGGTTGGCACAGGTAGGTACTTGTGTCAAGCAGGGAACCTTTCCTCTAGTCAGGATAAGGGGTTACACTCCTAAAATAACCCCTGCTCACCCTCTAGGTAGCTTGGCGCGAGCAGACAAGGCTTATCTCAGAGCGTTATAGGTTAAGCATTTGTGAACACATACAGTAACCAAGTGACAACACTACAAATGGACACCACACAGGTTTTATATTAAAAATAAGGATTCTTTATATAGGATTACCACAAGACCATTAAACAACAAAAAATACACAATATGGTTACTTTAGTTGGTAGAAGTTTGCTTAGTTCTCTTAAGTTCTTAAATGCGACACTTTAAGTCAATGTACCTTTTAGATGCGACACGCAGGGCAACAAAAGTGTTGCAACGATGTTGATGCGATGAAGTTTTTGGTGCAAAGAAATAAAGACGGGATCTTCCAGATGCATTACGCTTCTCCGATGTTGCGAGAAGGCTCGACTCGATGCGTTAGCTACAGCGGCGTCACCCTTTACGCGATGCGACGACAGCGGCCTTGGCAGCGGCACTCTTCCCCGACGTTTGCGAGACGCTTCTGCTCGACGCGATGTTGCAGCAGCGACACCCCTTTACGCGATGCGACGACAGCAGCTCCGACGCCGGCACGCTTCTCCGTGGATGCGAGGCGCTTTTCTTGATGCGGTGCAATGCGACAGCTACGATGGCTGCGATGGCGACACGCTTCTTGGATGATGCGAGACGCTTCCGCTCGATGCGATGCTGCAGTGGCGACACACTTTACGAGATGCGACGACAACAGCTCCGACGGCGGCACACTTCTCCTTCTTGAGTCGCGCTTCCAGCTCCTTGCAACACGCAGTCCCTCAGAAGGCCCAACAACAGCAGCAGGCACTTCCAAAGAACTTTGGGGAGCTGGGGGGTGATGTCTGTTGTTCCTGAGACTTCAGCAGGAGCAAGCTCTATTCCAAGCCCTTGGAGATCTTTTTAAGCACAAGTTGAAATAAAGTCTTTGTAGTCTTTCTCCTCTCCTTCAGCAGCAAGGCAACCACTGCAGGCCAATCCCCCAGGTCAGGGACAGTACTCCTCCTTACAGCTTTCCCAGTTCCTTCTCCTCAGACAGAGGTTCTTCTTGTCAAGCAGGATCTAATTTCTTGGGAGCAGGGTCCCAATACTTATACCCCTAATTCCTTTGTTCCTCTGGGGTAGAGGGGCCTTTGCCCAGTCCAAACCAGTTCCTGAGCACTTTGTTGACATGACTCTGACTTTCTATTCAGGGTGCAGGGCAGAGACATCAGCCGCTCCACAGGAGGTGGAGCCAGCATTGTGGTGGCAGAGCACAGCCCTATTCAGAGTCCAGGTGCACTCCTCCCACCCATCTGGATGTCAATCTCTCTATTCACCACCAGGCTACCTAGCCCTGCCCCTCTGGGTTTCCCCAGCCCTGTCACTCACACAAACCAGACAGGCAGATACACATCATAGCAGAGGCGGGCTGAAATGGTTAGGCAAGCAAATACCAACTTTCTAAAAGTGGTATTTGCAAACACAGAATATTAAAATAAACTTTACTAAAAGATATATTTTATTATTCTGAGTTCAGGCATACTAAACTCGAATTTATACCATGTTCCTTGGGTCTGTTAGGATCATAGGATGTAACAATTCTGACAGCCCATTCTGGCCTATTGGAACAGGTAGCCTTGCAATAGTGAAAAACGAAAATGGCTGTAATTCACTATTAGGACATGCCACACACATCAGGGCTTGTCCTACCTTATGCTTACAATGCACCCTGCCCTTGGGCCTACCATAGGGGTGACTAATATGAAGTTAAGGGAAGGTTTAGGGACTGGGAAGTGGGTGCACTTGCCCAGTCAGCATGACAGTACCAGACTGCACGCAGGTTCTGCAAAGGCAGACCTTAGACACATCTTACTAGGCCGCTTCTTTGGGTGGCACAACCAGTGCTGCAAGCCCACCAGCAGCATTTGTATTTACAAGCCCTGGGCCCTCCTGGTGCACTTTACTGGGGTCTGACAGTAAACCAAATAAGCCAATCATGGAATCCAACCAACATATACATTTTAAATAGGGAGCACTTGCACTGTGGCACTGGTTGGCAGGGGCACAGTGTTCTGAGCAGCTAACACCAGCAAAACACATGAGGCACAGCGACAAAAAGTGGAAGGGAGACTCATGCCAAGGTGCCAGGTCTAACACCCTCCAGCTGAAAAGTGGGGAGAACTACCCTACCCCAGGGAGTTCCTCATCACTAAGGTGGAAAAATCTGGACAGACCGTCAGCATTGGCGTGATCTGTACCAGGGCGATGTTCCACCGTGAAATCCATACCCTGTAGGGAAAATGGACCACCTCAACAGGTTTGGATTGTCACCTCTCATATGCATCAACCATCTGAGGGGCCTGTGGTCTGTCTGAACCCGGAAGTGAGACCCAAACAGGTAGGGTCTTAGCTTCTTCAGTGCCCAGACCACAGCAAATGCCTCACGCTCAATAGCACTCCATCTCTGTTCCCGTGGAAGTAACCTCCGGCTAAGGAAGGCAACAGGTTGATCTAGGCCCTCTTCATTAATCTGTGAAAGAACAACCCCACACCATGCTCTGAAGCGTCTATCTGAACGATAAACTCTTTGGAGAAGTTGGGAGCCAAGAGCACGGGTGCCGTGCACATAGCAGCTTTCAGGGCCTCAAAAGCTTTCTGACAGGTGTCAGTCCAAATCACTTTCCTGGGCTGCTTCCTAGAAGTCAGCGCTGTCAAGGTGGCAACAATGTTGCCATACCCCTTGACAAACCTCCTGTAGTACCCGTTGAGACCTAGGAAGGCTCTCCCCTCTGTCTGGGTTTTGGGCGACTCCCAATTCAGGATGGTTTCTATCTTGGGTTGAAGGGGCGCCACCTGGCCGCTCCCAACCTGGTGCCCCAAGTACACCACGGAACCCTGCCCGATCTGGCACTTACTCGCCTCGATCGTGAGGCCTGCCCTCCGCAGCGCCATCAACACTTCCCAGAGGTGGCGCAGGTGTTCTTCCCAAGTGGAGCTGAACACTGCGATGTCATCCAGGTAGGGTGCACTGAACGAATCCAGTCCAACCAGCACCTGGTTGACCAACCTCTGGAAGGTGGCAGGGGCATTCTTCATCCCAAAGGGCATAACTGGGAACTGGTAGTGCCCATCTAGGGTGGAAAATGCTGACCTCTCTTTGGCCCCCTCGGTCAAGGCGATCTGCCAGTACCCAGACGTTAAATCAAACGAGGTAGTTGGCAGCCCCTAGCCAATCTATGAGCTCATCAGCTCTGGGGATGGGATGTGCGTCAGTCCTGGTGACTGAATTGAGTCCTCTGTAGTCCACACAGAACCGGAGTTCGGGTGTGGCTCCCGGCGCTGCAGCCTTTGGAACCAAGACCACTGGGCTGGCCCAAGGACTGCTGGAGGACTCAATTACCCCGAGTGCAAACATCTTGGAGAGCTCCTCCTTGATGCAGGCCCTCATCCTGTCAGTCACCCTGTAGGCCTTGTGCCTCACAGGTGTACTATCCCCAGTGTCCACATCATGGACGCACCAACCAGTGACACCGGGAACCAGGGAAAACAGATCAGAAAATTGGCCCAGCAGCTGGCGACAATCATTCTGTTGCTCAGGGGTCAGGGCGGAAGAGAGGATGACACCATCCACTGACCCATCTTGCTCCTGGGCTGACAGGAGGTCAGGAAGAGGCTCGGTCTCCTCTTCCATCCCAGCATCTGTTGCCAAGAGCATGCCCACTTGGGACCTCTGTGGGGCTTGAGGCGGTTGACATGAAGGACCCTCAAGGGGTTCCTTGGAGACCGCAAGTCCACCAAATAGGTAAGTGGACTCTTGCGCTCCACAACCTCAAAGGGACTGGTCCACTTATCCTGGAGCGCACAAGGCTCCACGGGGACCAAGACCCACACCTTTTGTCCAGGCTGAAGCTCTACCAGAGTGGCATTCTGGTTGTACCACCGCTTCATCTCCTCCTGGCTGGCTTCCAGATTTGCCCCAGCAAGTTGCCTGAATCACCTAGTCTGATTCCTGAAGGCCAGCATGTAGCTATATACATTCTGGGGAGGTTTCCTGGGAGATTGCTCCCAGCCTTGCTTGACCAGACTTAGAGGTCCTCTCACTGGGTGGCCATACAGGAGCTCAAAGGGGCTGAACCCTAGAGACTTCTGTGGCACCTCACGGTACGCAAAGAGAAGGCATGGCAAGAGGACGTCCCACTTACGCCTCATGGGTTCTTCCAGACCCATTATCATTCCCTTGAGAGTACGGTTGAATCTCTCAACCAACCCGTTTCCTTGGGGGTGGTAAGGTGTGGTAAACTTGTAGGTTACACCACACTCTTGCAAAACAAACGAAAGGAACTGGGGGTCTAGCAAAATCCTGCAGTGTGAGCAGAAGTGTAGATAGAAGGCTAACTAGTCCCACATAGCAAAAGAGGGAGTAAGAAAAGAAGAAAGAGACATCCAAATGCAATCTAAAAGGACCTCAGAGCGAAGCTTGAATACCCATCAATTGTCTGAGTGATCAATCCAATCATCTGGTCATCCAATCCAGGATAAGATGCTTCTCTTGATCATAGAGAGCATCTAATTTGGAGTGATTTCACTCAAAAAAGGCCCAAGATCGTCAAAGGATTGGAGCGAGGAGACCAGCAATTGCAAAGTGATAGAACAATTGAGAGGAGTGCAGTGCTGAAAAAAGGAAGATTAAAGTGGTGTATTAAAATAGAATTGTGAGAAAACGCTACTAGTTTAATATGTATCTCACACTCTAAATAAAACAACAGTGCAAAAAGCAGTGTTCAACAAATAACTGCTATGTAAGAAGGTCGACATGTTTCAGCCCAGTCGGAACCATTTCTCCCTGCAGCTTTCTTCAGGACCCTTGTTGTTAGATTTACGCTACTGCAATAATGTATAAACACAGTGTATAGTGAAAAAAAGAAAAAGTGCTTGTCTCACTATCATCTGAAGGTAGCACTTTATACAACCTTAAGTAGATCCTCCGCTTCAAAAGGATGCAGTGAGCATCTGTCAAGAAAACATATGAACAACGTCTCAGTCTTCAAAATAGTACTCCCAAATGTGCATTTATACCAAACCTCATGTCAAAGAGCGCTTACCCGTAATGATCTAGGAACGGACCTCACCTCGCCTGGAACCTGGCTCAGGACTGGGAGGCCCGCTCTGTATTAAAGAGAAAAAGTAAACTACCAGAAAACAAAACGTAATCGGAAAAGATTATGCATCTTTGAAGGGGTGCTAGTGAAAATTACTACTAGCAACTGTATACCAAGTGTGTATATACGCAAAATTCACATCTATGTAAGCCTAAGTGAAGAATCCCTAGTCCATGATCTGTGACAAATGACCGTAGAATGTGGAATAGCCAGTGTTATTCAGTATAGAAAGGCCGTGGCTTACTACTTCATCATTGTGATCAATGCCATGTTTGGAGAGGCACTGTGAAAGCACCTACGGCATATTCAAAATAGCAGGTGGTAATTGCCCATATTATAAATCACTGCGGATGGAGAGGGGTTCTGTAAAGTGCCAGAAACGCATTGGTAATGCCAATACATATCGTTCAGACACGCTATGGTTTAAAATACACACCAAAAGGATGGCACAGAGAGCCAAAAGACCTTAACCACATAGGTAGTAATTCCCCCGGGATATGAATCACTGCGGATGGACAGGGGGGCGCAGTGGTAATGTCAAAGCCTGTCATTAGGATGTCAATCGAGGGCGCTACAAGATAAGCTGCCTCGAAAGTAACCGATATTTCTAGAAGAAAAGTGCTCACCTATCCGTCGTTGCCCCGTTGTGGCTACCGAGTCAGGAGAAAGGAGGTAACCGGAGCATTCTGCAAAGGGTGTTTATAAAGCTAAGAAAACTCGTCAATTTCAAACGCGAGCGCGTGCAATGCGCGTCATCGCCTGTCCCCTGGTGGATGATGGAAAAACGTCAGAGGACTACAAAATGACGTCAGTGCAATGACGTCTGTAGTTCATAGAACGTGTAGGCACTCTGCCTAGTATCGTCTCTATGTAACTGTGTACATCTCACTCACTACGGAGGTGAAGACAATGTCAAAGCGCTGGAAACCTCGTAAATGTCAACTACAAAAGCAAAAGAGGGAGCATCAGCGCGTGATCCCTGATGGGTAGTAAAAGCGTCAGAGGACTACAGAATGACGTCAGAAAAATGCCGTCTGTAGTTCATGAGGTATGTAGGTGCTCTGCCTAGCATCATGTATAGGTATCTGGATGTCGTATGACCTGTAACATTAGTGCAAGGTGGAAGGTTGTAAAACTGATGAAGACACCATGGTATCAAGACATTCCAAAGGCAGGAATAAAAGAGGTATAATCCAAAATGCCATTATAGCGTGAAGATGGATATAAACACCGTATATTTCAGAAAACAGTTAAAGGGCGGTCCACGGGATGTCATCATTGAGGCCCCTGACATCACTTTGTAATTTGAACACCCATTTCTGTTCCTTGATAAATAGGTATTTAGAGATATCACTGATGTGGGACGGTATAATGGGCTTTTCAAGCACTGTCCAAGTGAAATCATCTGCCTTGTGATTGTTTTCAATGAAATGTCTAGTTAACCTCTTCAGTGCCCCACCCTTTCCATGCCCTGTGCCGGGCGTTTCATTAGCGGGCGGGGTTCATGACGAGATAGTCTCGTCCTGGGCACAGCGCAACCGCGCTCCATGACGAGACTATCTCGTCATGGGCACTGAAGGGGTTAATCTTGTGATCGATTTCTTGCATCTAAAGGAACTCTTGTATTCTAGCATGCGAGTCCTGACTTTGCGAGTTGTCATCCCTACATATTTACATTGACATGTACAAGTAAGTAGGTAAATGAGGTTGTCGCTGTTACAGTTAGTAAACTTCTTTTGGATCCAAGGTCTGTTAGTACCTATATCGATGGAAGTAGTATGTGTAGTTTGTGGACAGATGGAGCAATTGCCACATGGACAGTGGCCTGTCACTGCGGGGAGATCCCATAAAGTGCCTACAGCTCTCTGAGGAATTGATTTCGGGCGTGTGTGTACTAGACGATCTTGTATGTTCCCAGATCTCTTAAATGAAAACAGAGGAAGTGCCAGCATACCATCACAAGAGTTCAAAATGCGCCAATGTTTACGGACACTCTTTTGTATCTCATTGGCCATGGTACTAAAAGTAGTGACAAAAGAAATCCGTTCAAGTGTTGGTTTCTCAAAGGCGGGTTCCAAAAGTGCTTGGCGATGGTTGTTAGTAGCCCGCTTGAGTGAACGCTTAACCAATCTGCGAGGGTATTGTCTAGAAACCAATTGTTCCGTTAAAACATCAGCGTGTTTATTGAAGGTGTCGTCAGTGGAACAATTCCTACGGACTCGTAGGAACTGACCAAAAGGCAAATTGTCCCTTAGTGATTTGGGGTGTTGACTATCATATCGTAGTAGGGAATTTCGTGCCATTGGTTTTCGGTAAAGTTCACTCTCTAGACCTGTGGGTGTGACAAAAATCGACAGGTCTAAGAAAGCTAACCTTTTGTCATCAATTACAACCGTGAATTTCAAGAACTGATTTCTGGTATTGAGCCAATGATGAAAGTGATGGATCGACTCACGATCGCCTCGCCACACCACCAACACATCATCTATATACCGTTTCCATAATCGGATAGATGAAAGAAACGGATTAGTAGAATTGAAGATGTGCTGTTGTTCATAAGAATGTACATAGAGGTTGGCCAGACTCGGCGCAAAAATGCTGCCCATGCTGGTACCGGAGACTTGCAAATAGATCCGATCTTCGAATCTAAAGAAATTGTCCTTCATGGCAAGTTTTGCCAGTGCCATAATGAAATGAATAGGAGTGATGGAATTCAGTTCAGTTTCATATAGGATTGCAGACACTGTGTCCAAAGTCTCATCTTGGGGAATCGAGGTATATAATGCTTCCACATCAAAAGAGACTAACAGGTCTCTATTCATGTCAAAATCAATGGCGGGTAGCAAACGCAGTACGTCTTTAGTATCTTGTAGATACGTAGGCATCTTACTCACAATGGGTCTCAAAAAGAAATCTACAAATGTGGACAGAGGTTCCAGAATCGCTCCTTGTCCCGAGATGATTGGTCTGCCCGGAGGAGGTCTTTGGGCTTTATGTATTTTGGGTAAAATGTAAAAATACGGCATGATGAGGTGTTTGGTCTGTAAAAATTGAGACTCTTTTGTGGTTATCCAACCTTCACAGAGTGCTTCCTCTGACATATCACTAATGATTCTCTGGAGTCTATTGGTGGGGTCTTCTTCCAGTGGTAAATAGAAGCGACGGTCCTCCAATTGTCTGAGGCACTCAGTCCTGTAATCCACTGTGTCTAGAATAACAATGGCCCCACCCTTATCCGCTGGTTTGATAGTAACCAGAGAATCTGAGGAAAGATCTTGAAGAGCTCTCTGTTCAGCCAAAGGCAGATTGTTATATGTAGATTTATGATTACTACATAGCCTGGAAACATCCTTCTGGACTGCTTTTTCAAATGTTAGGACTGCACGGTACTGCATGAGTTGGAGGATTGAACACCGAGCGTTTCTTGAGGCCGGTGTTGATATCAGTTTGATCATCTTCGGTCAACTCCTTGTCTTTGAAAAAATAATGCAGTCTGAGTTTGCGAAAAAATTGTGCTAATTCGCACTGTGTCTGAAATGGATCCCCATCAAAAGTGGTGACAAACCCAAGACCTCTATTAAGGACTGATTCCTCATCTTTCGTGAGTATCTTAGTGCTAAGATTTACAATCAAATCTGGTGGGGGCTGTCTGTCGGAGGAATGTTCCTCTGTGTCTGGCTGCGAGTTCCAGTATGTGGTCCCGTTTGCGGGTCCCAATGTACATGGGATCGTTGGTTTCTTCTTCTGCCTCTTGATCTGGGAGGGCCTGATCCTAAAAAAGAATGAGAATTGTGATCGGTTGGGAAACCTTGAAATGGTGCCATGGGTGGTTGGAAAGGGTGTGTAGGATAACCCCACGGCGTTGGTGGCCACCACTGTTGAAATTGAGGCATAGGATGTCCCCTGTAACTATTGAAACGATTGAATCTGCCCCTTCCTCTTTGTTGTTGTTTGTAGGCGGTTGACATGAAGGACCCTCAAGGGGTTCCTTGGAGACCGCAAGTCCACCAAATAGGTAACTGGACTCTTGCGCTCCACAACCTCAAAGGGACCGGTCCACTTATCCTGGAGCGCACAAGGCTCCACGGGGACCAAGACCCACACCTTTTGTCCAGGCTGAAGCTCTACCAGAGTGGCATTCTGGTTGTACCACTGCTTCATCTCCTCCTGGATGGCTTCCAGATTTTCCTCAGCAAGTTGCCTGAATCGCCTAGTCTGATTCCTGAAGGCCAGCATGTAGCTATATACATTCTGGGGAGGTTTCCTGGGAGATTGCTCCCAGCCTTCCTTGACCAGACTTAGAGGTCCTCTCACTGGGTGGCCATACAGGAGCTCAAAGGGGCTGAACCCTAGAGACTTCTGTGGCACCTCACGGTACGCAAAGAGAAGGCATGGCAAGAGGACGTCCCACTTACGCCTCATGGGTTCTTCCAGACCCATTATCATTCCCTTGAGAATACGGTTGAATCTCTCAACCAACCCGTTTCCTTGGGGGTGGTAAGGTGTGGTGAACTTGAAGGTTACACCACACTCTTGCCAAAGGGATTTCATATATTTGGATATGAAATTGGTACCCCGGTCAGACACCACCTCTAGAGGGAATCCCACTCTGGAGAAAATTCCCATCAGTGCACGTCCCACCACGGGGGCCGTCACTGTCCTCAGAGGGATGGCTTCCGGGTACTGGGTGGCATGGTCCACCAGGACCAGGATAAACCTGTTGCCCATGGCTGTCCTGGGGTCCAGTGGCCACACAATGTGAATCCCCACTAGCTGGAATGGGGTACCGACCACAGGGAATGGCTGGAGTGGAGCCTTCTGCTTCCTCCCACTCTTTCCACTTGCCTGGTAAGTCTGACAGGTCCTGCAGGTCCTGCAGTGAGTGTCTGAACTCCTGCGCATTTGTGGCCAATAAAAGTGGGTGACAAGCCTTTCAAAGGTCTTGTCCTGCCCCAAATGTCCTGCCAATGGCACATCGTCAGCCAGCCCCAGTAGGAAGGCTCTGAAGTCCTGGGGTATCACCAGCGCATGGGCTGACCCAGGCTCAGCAACCTTAGGCTCTGTATATAGGAGGTCGCTCTCCCAGTAAATGAAATGGGACCCAGACTGATCACCTGCGGCCTGGTCTGCAGCCTGCTGCCGCATACCCACGAGAGAAGGGCATTCTTTCTGTGCCTTACAAAAGTCCTCCCTGGAGGGGCCTCCTTCCTGATGCCAATGGGTCAGCTCAGGCAGGTCCCCCAGTTCAGCTATCTGTTCCCCGCTAGGCTCCAGGGCATCCCCTTCAAGGTCTGCTTCCTCCTGGGCCGCGGGAACTTCAGGGGCCGGTTTCCCGCGTCCCCTGCCTCTTCTCTCTAAGGCCGGTCCCTGGGCCTCCCTCTCAGGCTCCAGGACCTCTTGAGCACCTCTACTTATTGCCATGAACCGTGTGGTGACACACGCACAATCCGGCATACCCAACATCTCCAGGTGAGCACTCCGCTCCACCTTAGCCCAAGGCGAGCTCTCCAAGTCGTTCACTAACAGACAGTCTACAGGCATGGCGGGCCTCACAGCTACCTGAAGAGTACCAGAGACCCCCCCCCACCCCCACTCAAAGGGAACCTGAGCCACCTTGCAGTGACTCTCTGTGTTGTCAGCGGCAACAACTGGATAGAATGCTCCTGGGACAACCTGCTCTTGAGACACCAGGTGACACTTGACAGCAGTCACACTAGCTCCTGTATCTCTGAGAGCTTCCACCCTACGGCCATTGATGGTCACCCACTGCCTGTATTTCTTAGTGTTATCAGGCAGCTGGGTTTGGGGGACCATCTCACAGTCTCCTAATGAGACAAGGGACATCTCTGCAGGACCCCACCCACCTTGGACAGCCATCTCCTCCCCCAAGGCTACACTAGCCACCTGCCGGGGTGGAGCACCAGTGGGTGCTGGTTTACCATACAAAGGACACTTTAAATCAGAGACAAAATGCCCCATGTTACTACACTTGTAACATTTTATGGGCCCCTTTTGAACAGGTGGACGTGTCGGGGCCCCGGTCGGTTTCTGTGGTGGGGGAGGCTGAGAACCTTTCCCTTGGTTCCCTTGGAGATTACTTTGGGGCCTTCTTGGGAACTCCCTCTGTTTACCCTTGTCCCCCCCACTCTTCTGCTGGAGACCCTGCCCACCTTTAGCGGAGTCTCCCACTGGACCCTTGTGGACCCTGGTACTGACCCAGCGGTCCGCCTCCTCAGCAAGCTTCCTAGGGTTAGTCAACCTACTATCAATCAGGTGCTGGCGTAGCTCAGGAAAACAATTACTGGACAAGTGCTCCCATGCCATTAAATCAAGAAGCCCTTGAAAATCATTAACCTTACTACCCTTCACCCAACCATCCAGTGCTCTGCAAAAAAGTAACATACACAACATACGTACTGTTTGGAATCTTGGTGCAACCCCTGAAACTTTGCCTATACAACTCAGGGGTCAACCCATACCTAGCCATCAAAGCTGCCTTCATATGGGGATAAGAATTATAATCATCTGAAGGCAAGTCTAGCAGTGTGTCCCGCCCCTCACTAAGGAACCGTCCCCACAACCCTGCTCCCCAATCCTCCCCAATCCTCAGGGACCCGGTGGGAAGACATGGCTACTTCATAGGCTTTGAACCACTGCCCTATGTCATCATTTAAAAAAAATTATTTTACTACATCTTTTGGTATGTAAACTCTAGATTCTACTTGCACTGACGGTGTGCTGCCACCAGAGGGAGCATTTTCTAAACTCTGGGCTTTCAGCTCCAACTCCCTCAAAACCTTTTCATGTTCATACTGTAGCTTTTTTTCTTCTAGGGCTAACTTTCTACTTTGCATCTCAAATTCTAACTGCCCACTTAACTTGAGCTTGGTCAGCTCCAATTCATGCATCCTACACTCTTTTCTATCTGCCAACTCTTCTGGAGACAGACTTTTAACAGAAACACTGCTACCGGCAGGGGAAGGGGTTCTCCTTCCTCTTGGGCCCACTGGCCCTTCCAGCTGCTCCTCTGCATTATCATTATCAGTGGCATTCCTTGCTTCTACCCAGGCCCTCAGCGCCTTGTAGAACTCTGCCTTATGTTTGCATCCAGTTGTAGAAACTTTAAATTTCCTGCAGAAGAATTTCAGCTGCTTGGCAGTGTAGCTATCCAATTTCTCTTCTTCCCATTCAAATTCAGTATTCACAGAGACTATGGATGCTGCTTTCTCCACCATGGTAAAGCTTGGCAGTACTCAAAAATAGACAGTCCCAAAAAGAAATCTACCAACAAGTATTGGTTGCATTAAGGTCTGCACTCACTAAGTAGTGTTCACCAATCACTGTACATGAGTCACAATTACAAGTCCAGAATCCTCACCACTGACCACCAATGTTAGAATCCGGGTTCTCTGGTTGGCACAGGTGCTGGAGCAGAGTTTTCTGTTGAAAATCTATGGGGTTTTAAGCTCTGGTTTGTCTATTTGTCAAAAATAAAATATGATTTTTTAATTATTAATTATTTGTTTTGTGTAAATGTTCTGATTAACCAATACGAATTAACAAGAGAAAACTATACATGGGGATGCATTTGTGTTGCTTACTAATAATGTGCATGTTTTATTAAATAAATGTTGCTGAGTGCTGTTTATTTTAAAGCACAAAACGCTTTTGAAATGTCGTGTACTAATGCTTTTCTTGTGTTGCAAAGGCTAGATAATTACATACACATAAGGGTATTAGTGGGGTTAACACTGTTTAATCACTATGATGTGGTAACGTTGTTTTTGTCTCTTTTAATTAAGATGGTACGTTTTGGCCTAGTTAAAAATGGCTGCCGTTTAAAGCCTGCATTCGAGTAGTCGAACTTTGATGAGAAGGCCTTGCTGAACATGGTCGAGAGTCATCTGACCACAGTCTTCGCCTGGTTAAAAGTTTTCCGTGAGGACAGCAGCTTTGGGCGGACATCCAAATGTCCTTGGAAGACAAAGGAGCCACAATGAAATTGTGATCACCATGCTGGTTCCGAGGAAATATGAACATGAAAAAGAAACATTTCAAGATTTAGTTCCGTCTTCCGTCTTTTTATTTTTGTGTTTTTTTCTGAGCGGAGATGCTTGTCAAATAGAGGATCGTGGCGATTTAGTCGCTTTGCATCCTACGGGGAGGGTCGTCAAAATCAGCATGGTGACCTCCCTGAACACTGTATTTTAATGGACCCACTGAGAGACCTGATTCAATCCACACCACTGCGGTGACTTTCTCGTCGTGAAAGCTGGCTTTTAAGCGACTTTGACCCCCTGTGGGCAACAAGCCGTTGCCTCACATACATTCCATTGTCCTGAAGAAGACCCGAAAGCGGGGGTCTAAACTAGCCCTCTGTGTGACAGTCGGGTCAAAACCTTGACACCACCTAATTTTTGGCCTGGATTATAATTTATTTGTCCCCATTTGGATTGTGGATCTAGATTTCTTGATCATTATCCTCCAATACGGACGCTAAAGAAGAGAAAGTGTCTTGTGTACAGGCCACTGCACACAGCTCTATTATCTTAAGGGTACATTAGCCAGTGTCTTTGAAAAAGATAAAACTGTTCACGCCCTATTTTCTTTAGATTTTTCTTTCTATTATTCACGTTGCACATGAGCACTCCTCTATGCACCCTTCTTGAGCAACGTCGATTGAAATGCTGTTTGTATTCTGCATGTATTATTGATTTACTGTAAAAAGAAAAGATAAAGGTGATTCCTTCCGTTAAAAAAGTGTTTGCACTCAGGTGTATCTGAAATTATGCATTTGCTCTCTTCTCTCTCGCATTACGATTAATTTGTTTAATTTGTTGTAATAACAGACCTAAAGTGTTTTGGGTTCTTAATATTTGTTGGTATTTGGGAAGTGACATTAGGACCACTCTTTGTTTTGTATCACGTTAGACCCAGGTTCTTTGGCTTATTGTGGGTTACCTCATTATTTTATAATGATACGTACTCCTAATGGCTTCCCTGTTCACTTACAACTTCTCAGAATAGACTGGACATTGTATGGACATATCTGATCATGCTGATATGCCCACACATAGGAAAGTGTGCACCTTGCAGTCTGGGTGACTTACCTACATCCTATGTAGTGTGTGGGAGGCACGGCACAGAGGGTTGTGTGCCATATCGACTCCTCGCATTGCCCTGCACCAAGACACACAGCCTGCAATGGCAGAGGGCATACCCTTGGTGAGGAGTCCCTGGGGTGGCACCACCAGGGCTGCAGCCCCAGAGGACCCTCTTCAGTACCCATGCCCTGGGTACCAGGGGTACCCCAGAGGACCCTCTTCAATACCCATCCCCTCGGTACCAGGGGTACACTTACTGTGGAAGTAAAGGGGTGACTGAAGTTGTGCCAATCGTGGTATAGGTTTGGGAAAGAGATCTGGCACCGGGAGCCGGGTTGGCAGGGCCCAGTGCACTTACAGTTTGAAATCACATCAGGCAAAAAGTGGGGGCTCACCATGTCAAAAGAGCGACTTTCCTACACGGGGAAACACAGGATCCAGCCCAGAGAGACACCGCTAAGCTGGTCCAACAAAAATTGGAAAGGGCCATCCCTGAGAGGGCCACATTGACCGCAAGCGCACAAATGCCACCAGTCTTGTAGAGGCTGCACCGCAAAACCCAGAGGGTCTCACCCTAGCTATAGCGGCAGAGGTAGGGAGGGTGGCAGCCATCAAACCCGACAGAGTGTTACTATTCAGGGGCGGCTCCTCTGCTGAGGCGGAGGAGCCCGACCCTCTGCTCTTTGATCAGGAAAAATAAAATGATAACAACGCAGTTATTATCATTTAATTTTTTGCAGGTTTTGGGGCGGGTCAGGGAGGGGCGGGGCTAGAGGCCGAGGGGGAGGAGTGGTTTATGCAGACTAAGTGCACATGACTGCTTGGTTGGCTGTCTGGGACCGGCCAAACAGTCATGCGCACTTCACATGTTCTCCATCCAGGCTGCATTACACAGCCTGTTGGGGAACATGCCCAGGCCCCCAGTCCCAAACCGAGCACTGATCCACGGCGCTCAGACCAATCACAGCGCTGCATTGCAGTCGGCCGGCGGAATAGATAAGTGTATTTTTATTATTATGTCCCCCCTTCCCCCATTACCCCCACTTTCCTTGTCCCCTCCACCCTCATTCCCTGCTAGCCACTACTGTTACTATTGCCACATGATGAGCAACATGGCCGACCGATGCCGGCTAAAAGCAAATCATGAACAAAGAACGAAGAGCGTGGGCCAGTCCCCGCAAAACACCCATCCCCAAAACCAAGCCCCGGGTAACCCGACTGC
This sequence comes from Triturus cristatus, assembly GCF_964204655.1. Taxonomy (NCBI): domain Eukaryota; kingdom Metazoa; phylum Chordata; class Amphibia; order Caudata; family Salamandridae; genus Triturus; species Triturus cristatus. Next base: position 1,209,746,301 of record NC_140584.1, on the reverse strand, counting down.
GCCTCACAGCAAGCTCCGGGGAAGTCAGACGGCCACCGCACTCCCGCAACAGCAAGTGGTTGGTCAAACATGTGGCAACAGCAGCAACAGACAAACCCAGCCCAACAGGGACTGGGGTCACTACAGCTGCAGGGAGGGGTAACTGTCTACGGAGGCAATGCCTTTGCACAAACACAGAATCCAAATCTGCAGTAAGTTAAAAACCCCGATGTGAAACATTCACTTCATGTCACACCTCAAAATTAATGTAAAAGTAAGGACCAATGAGAGAACATTAGGAATTCAAGCCTTGACATGCATTCGGGAAAAACTCAAGGCTGTTGTCTGTTTTATCGATCGGAATCCGCACTAGAGTCCACCATTCGGGGTGTCTATGGTAGCCGAGGCCCCACTCTGCTGCTGATCCCACAGGGCGGGTTGGCTGTCCACACCCCGGGTAGAGGGCAGTCTGACGAAGGGGCAGGGCGGCTCCCAACCAGTCCTTAAAAACAGGCACCCAGGTCCTCGTACCACAAGTCAATTGGGACGGGTGGCTATAACCTAATCAAAAGGACACTTTTCTCGGGCCCGCGACCTAAATTCCTTCATGGCGTGCAGTTCCAACAGCACCCCCAAAAAGCCAGCAGCCTCCTGGCCTATGGATACCCCCTTTCAGTTAAAAAACAAAGTGAAGTTCCAGTGTTGGGAGCCAGATTTCCCATACGCCCGGGATAGTGAAGACCCCTAAACTTGCTGTATAGTGAGACTAAAATCCGTTCTGCGCAATTACCGATTTCTACATGAGATTACCGTTCGCATTATGAGTAGGAGTGGGCAGGTAGAGCAACTCTGCCCGCTTGCAGAGCCCTGCGGAATTCCACTGAGGTTTTATGCCACGCTGAACTCTGCATAGTGCAACTGCGCGTGTTCCGCCCTCCCCTAAAAATACGCTTTTCTGTCTTGGATAAAGTAAACAAAGGTACCTCGGAATTGCGCTTCTATCCATCATATTTAACAACAGCTGTGGGAGCACTGACGGGTGAGATACAAAGCGTAGCGGAACAGTGAGGCCTGGGGGCGACACAGCAGTCTAGAACAATGTACCTTTTGGGGCTACCCCGGGCGAGGGAGCTGACCCAGATGGGCGCTCTCATACAGGATGTGCAGGGTTTTGCCCCATTAGGATCCCAGGACTTATTACAGGGTCCATCGACGGTAGTAGGGGGCAAACCAGTCAGGAACACTTTTTCTCACTTAAAAATGGCCCCCAAAAAGAAAGGGAGGAAAAGAGGTACAAAAACCGGAGCTGTCAGGGCCGCACCCTGATCCCAGCAGGAATCTGGAGGCCTCTTGTTCGTGATTATCCGCTGCCTCCTTCCATGAGAGGATGTGTGGGTGACCTTACACAGCCACGCGTGGAACCTCTTACTGCAACGCTCCGGGAGGAATTAATCGTATGTCAAGACCATGGTAGAAGGGCTGGCGGGGAACATGTCACGAATAGAGAGACAGCTCGTGGAACTGAACTCTAGGGTTGTGGACAGCAATACTAATTTTGTGCATAATCTGTCAAATGTCACCCAGAGCAGGCAAAGGGCGGGATCTGAGAGGGGGGTGACACGGCGCTCCACCCCCGGGCGCACCCAATCCTGATAAGGATAGATCTAGGAAAGCTGCAGATGCCAGATTGGCCGAAACGAACCCAAATATTGGGAGCGCACCCGGTGCTAGAGAATCCAACCCCGCTTAGGGATAGAAAAACACCTATCGATAGGATTGCCAATAGATGTAGGGTACATTTACCCCCAGAGGCTACTCCCCTGAATTTTAACAGGGGTACCCCCGCTTAAAGACAAAACTACTGAATCTACCACAGAGCTCATTCGTAAAACAAACTTTTGGTGCAAAAAGCGATCAGATCGTGGGACTCAAGTGTCCGTGCATTCGTTATGGCCGGACGGGTGGGATGGGTAGGTTGGAGAACTAAACCAGGAGCGGGGGGCTGTGTTATCATCAATTGATCAGATTAATACTGCAGGGTGGTGTTCCAAGATGGTCAGAATCAAGGCCCGGGGGTATTATATCGCTGTCTCTTGGTTTTTGTATCCCCCTATAGAGGATACAAGACCCTTGGGATATAAGGAGATCAATTTCTGTACCAGTAGGGGGCGGTCCGTTAACAGATCAGGAAATAAGGCTGGGCTTCCTCACGTGTTTGGACCCTCAACCTTTGCTATATCTCTCCCAAGATCTGCAGAGGCAAATGGGGGCTGGGCTGATGATAACAGAATCAAAACTACTAATAGATTCTTTCCACTGAGCCCGCTGGATACCAACGACTGACTCGTAACCCCCCCCCCCCCCTCCCACCTAAGACAGAGCAAGGTTAACCGAAGAGCCATCACTCCATGCTCTACTAAAGGGACGGCAGATAGAACAAATATTTACCTAAAGGTCCTTAGTTGGAATATAGTGGGTTTGAGACATAAAAGAAAGGATTCCGGGTGGCTCGATATCCTAAGGGAGTAGGATGTGGGGGGCCTACAAGAGACTTGGGAAACGGATAATACTCTCTGGGTGGACAGATATACAACCTACTCTGAACCCGCACGGCCGTCCCCAGCGGGTAGAGCAAAGGGTGGCTTAATAACTCTCATTTCCCTAAATATCTTAGGCACCCATTGTAAACTGGATTCTGGCTCCTGTAACTGTTTAGTGGTCCAAATAACGCCTATAAATGCACTGAAATTTGCTATTGTTAATTTTTATAACTCCTATGAGAGAAACTCTGTGAACGAACATCTATGTAGTTTAAAATGCTTTTTAGATTCATACAGGGAGCAGCAATATTCGGTGATTATTTTAGGGGATTTTAATATACACTTGTGCACAAGGAATTGCCATGTTACTGATAATCTTGGCCCTGACAATTGCTCAAGTTTGCACTTTGAGCGCACGCAGCAAGGAGGGCTTCTAGAGGATATCGTGGCTGAGTTCGGCCTATCGCTTCTAAGTATCAATAAAGGTGGAGACGGCACCCCCTCCTTTAGGGGAAGAGACCTGAACTCTACACTTGACTATATTTTTATCACTACAGGCCTGTTAACCGATATGGTATCCTATGCTGCCCAATGGTCACATTTAGTGATCATAATCCCATACGCCTGATGTTTGGCGGGGGACCAGGATAATTCCAAAGCTGGAGGAAGCCCTTATTGGCGCAAATGTAAAGGTAAAAGATCAGGGCCGTAGGCTCCAATGGAGCAAGGTAGTCCAGAAACACTTTATAAATGGTTTATTTGAAACCTCTGGGGAAGAGATTGAATTCTGCCTAGACAGCAGGAAGAAGGGGGTGGAAACCCTCGCAGCCTCTGAAAGGATCTGCAAACAGGCGGCCAGGCCTCTCGCACAACCAACAAGGAACATTATGGAAGGAGGCGGGAGGGAGGTGGTTTAATCATAATTGCACTGATGCCAACCAAAAACTACTTTTTGCTTTAAAGCAAGTACCCCAAGATAAAGCTCTAATAGCTGTACGTAGGAAAACGATAAGCACGCTGTAGGAACACGTAAAGCAGAATTTCATCAAGAGGCTTGGAATGATCTACTGTCTGTGGATGTCATTAAGAATAGTGCTAGGTTTTGGGAGATTGTCAATAAACCTTTTTTTCTGGTATTAGTAACTGTTTACTGGAATGTAATATACCCGAGGAGCAGTGGTTTAGCCTTTTTAAACACGCATATGGTGATCAGGACGATGTGGGAACATTGTGTGCCCCATCTTCGGACATGGATATATATAGTCTGGTTTCTAATGAAGAGGAAGTAGGCGAGGCAATAACACAAATGACAAGTAACAAAGCTCCCGGACCGGATGGTGTCCCGGCCGACGTTTCTAAGACAAATGTGTCACTTTGGTCCAAAACATTAACACGTGTGTTTAATGTGGCCTGTCTGTATGGTCTGCCCAGGTCTTGGTCTTAATCCACCATTATACCAGTTTCTAAGAAGGGGCAGAGAGGAGACCCACGATGTTATAGGCCTATATCGCTGATTGATTCAGCAGTTAAAGTAATAGGGGGATTGATCCTTGGAAAATAAACAGATTGATTGGAAGAGTGTAACGTGCTATCCAACCTGTCGGATGGTTTCAGGAAAGGCAGGGGTACCACGGATCAGTGCCTAAACTTGCATTTGCTGGCTGGGAAATACACCATTGCCAAGAAGGGGGCACTACAGCTGGCCTTTATGGATCTGTCCTCGGCTTTTGACCGAGTAAACAGATACAGATTATGGGCTTTATTACTTGAAATGGGAATGGCCTGGAACATTATTATTTTGTTGTCTAATTGCATATGGACCTCTCTGCTACGGTGAGATACTATCAATGGGTAACCATATACAGTGTACTCATATCACAAGAGCAGTCAGACAGGAATGCATTCTACTCCCCCTATTGTTTACTTTAAATATCATAATCCAGACTCGTTCTTGCGTACAGTCTGTAAGATTATCCCTCGAGTGGGGGACCAGTTAATTCCGGCTCTCTTATACGCAGATGATGGGGTTTTATTGGCCGGAACAGCGGTTGGGCTCCAGCGTCTCCTAAGCTCCTTTGCAGATTTTATGAGATCATTGGATTTAGGTGTTTATTGTTCTAAAACTCACACTATGATTATGGGCCTTAGACCCCAAAAAATTCAAATGTATCTCTGTGAAGGAATTGAAATATCAAGGGTGACCTCATTTTTGTACCTATGGGGTATTGTTTGATGAAAGGGGCACATGGGCACCGCAAAAGAAAGCGAAAAGAAACGCTATGGCAAGATCACCAGTAGCGGTTCTTGATTTTGCGCTTAGGTTATGGGCCAAGCAGGTTCAAAAGTAGGCACGTTCCTGAATGGGAAAATGTCATTCGTGATGCACTCAGTCTCAGAGATGAAATCTCTTTTTGTAGAGTAAACTGATGACTCAAAGTTGGTTCAAACGTAAGTTCGGTTTATTGAACACTTTATTCAGTGTAATCTCATAGAATTGCATTCATTCTTATGTGACGTGTCATTAATCCAACTGCCCAATGCATTTCGGGCTTTCTAAGCCCTTCTTCAGGGGCGGCGCTCTGAAAGGACAAGTTAAGGAATCAGTCTAAGTATGTGAAGATGAATAGATTTAAATAAAGTTTGATAAATCGAAAAAATGAAAGGTAGTCAGAAACCAAAAGTACCCGTCGAACCTTAGAGTGAAATTACTGGCGGTTATATCAATCGTGTCTGGTAAGAGCGTGAGCAGTGCATTCACCATGAATGTGAAATCGATCTCCTCGGAGTGATACAAAGAAAGACCTTTTGGGTGTGTGGAATTAAGCTTGTGAATCCAAAATATTTCTCTTTGCAGTAGATGTTTACTGTTATCTCGTCCCCTGAGATAGGGGATCAGTTCAAGTACAAGGAATCGTAGTTGACAAATGTTGTGTTGATGCTGATGAAAATGAGTTGCGATTGGAGATTTGGCCTGTTGTGTCCGTATGTTGCTTTTGTGTTCGTTAATTCTTACACGAATCTTTCTCTCCGTCTTGCCCACATACACAAGGCCGCATGGACATTTCAACATGTAAATAAGATTCTGGCTATTACATGTGGCTGTAACTCTGAGTTTAATTGAGTGACCTTGTGAGGGATGTTGAATGGTGGTACCCTTGATAATAGAATTACAGTTGCCACGGTTAAGGCAGGGTAGAGTGCCTTTGAAAATACTTGTGGTCGATTCTTCCGCTTTGGATAATGTTTGTTTCAGGTTATGTGATCTTTGGTAAGCGAATCTTGGAGGTGCTTCAAAGATATTGTTAAATTCCACTTCCGTGCTTAGCATAGGCCAGTATCTGAGAATGGTTTTTTTTATGTTGAAACTTTGTGTTGAAAATTTGGATACAAATGTCATTCTCTGGTCTGGTTTTTTAGTAGATTTAGGTGAAAGTAACATTTGTCGGGTGGATTTATCTGCCTTCAGAATGGCATTATCCAGAACTTTTGTTGGGTACTTACGTTGTTCGAACTTAGACATGCAGGTGAGCTTACTCGCTTCAAAAAGATCATTGGTGCTTGAGATTCTTTTTAATCTCAATAGTTGAGAGTAAGGTAGATGTTGCTTAAGTGATGGTTGGTGAAAACTGTAGAAATGAAGAAGATTGTTTCGGTCAGTAGGTTTTGTGTATACGTGAGTTGTAAGGTATCCTCGATTGATGGTAATATGAGTATCCAAAAATGTTATTGATTCTTTGCTTATACAGTGAGTGAATTGAATGCGTTGATCTACTGTGTTAAGAGATTCAATCAAAGATTCAAGGTGGTTAATTGGCCCGTTCCATAGGATAAAAATGTCATCAATGTACCTTTTGTAAAGAATAAGGTGTCTGGTCCAATCCTGTTTGGATAGAATGTTGTCCAATTCAAAACGATGCATGTAGATGTTTGCGTACGTCGGGGCGGCACAATTGCCCATGGAAGTACCTGAGCATTGGATGTAAAAAGTTCCTGCCCATTCAAAGTAGCTATGGTAGAGGGTGAAATACATAAGTTCCATAATGAATACTTTGAGATTCTCTGGTTTGTCTGTGATCATTAAGAATGACTCAATTGCCACAATACCTTTGTCGTGCGGTATAGAAGTATAAAGTGATTTAACGTCAATGGTGCATAAGATGGTATCCATGGTTATCAGGTCACGAACAGACTCCAAGATGTTAAGAAAATCAGTAGTATCCTTAATGTAGGTGGTCATAGATTGAACCGAAGCTTGAAGGTGTTTATCAAGATGTTTAGTGGTCCAAATAACGCCTATAAATGCACTGAAATTTCTTATTGTTAATTTTTATAACTCCTATGAGAGAAACTCTGTGAACGAACATCTATGTAGTTTAAAATGCTTTTTAGATTCATACAGGGAGCAGCAATATTCGGTGATTATTTTAGGGGATTTTAATATACACTTGTGCACAAGGAATTGCCATGTTACTGATAATCTTGGCCCTGAAAATTGCTCAAGTTTGCACTTTGAGCGCACGCAGCAAGGAGGGCTTCTAGAGGATATCTTGGCTGAGTTCGGCCTATCGCTTCTAAGTATCAATAAAGGTGGAGATGTCATCCCCTCCTGTAGGGGAAGAGACCTGAACTCTACACTTGACTATATTTTTATCACTACAGGCCTGTTAACCGATATGGTATCCTATGCTGCCCAATGGTCACATTTAGTGATCATAATCCCATACGCCTGATGTTTGGCGGGGGACCAGGATAATTCCAAAGCTGGAGGAAGCCCTTATTGGCGCAAATGTAAAGGTAAAAGATCAGGGCCGTAGGCTCCAATGGAGCAAGGTAGTCCAGAAACACTTTATAAATGGTTTATTTGAAACCTCTGGGGAAGAGATTGAATTCTGCCTAGACAGCAGGAAGAAGGGGGTGGAAACCCTCGCAGCCTCTGAAAGGATCTGCAAACAGGCGGCCAGGCCTCTCGCACAACCAACAAGGAACATTATGGAAGGAGGCGGGAGGGAGGTGGTTTAATCATAATTGCACTGATGCCAACCAAAAACTACTTTTTGCTTTAAAGCAAGTACCCCAAGATAAAGCTCTAATAGCTGTACGTAGGAAAACGATAAGCACGCTGTAGGAACACGTAAAGCAGAATTTCATCAAGAGGCTTGGAATGATCTACTGTCTGTGGATGTCATTAAGAATAGTGCTAGGTTTTGGGAGATTGTCAATAAACCTTTTTTTCTGGTATTAGTAACTGTTCACTGGAATGTAATATACCCGAGGAGCAGTGGTTTAGCCTTTTTAAACACGCATATGGTGATCAGGACGATGTGAGAACATTGTGTGCCCCATCTTCAGACATGGATATATATAGTCTGGTTTCTAATGAAGAGGAAGTAGGCGAGGCAATAACACAAATGACAAGTAACAAAGCTCCCGGACCGGATGGTGTCCCGGCCGACGTTTCTAAGTCAAATGTGTCACTTTGGTCCAAAACATTAACACGTGTGTTTAATGTGGCCTGTCTGTATGGTCTGCCCAGGTCTTGGTCTTAATCCACCATTATACCAGTTTCTAAGAAGGGGCAGAGAGGAGACCCACGATGTTATAGGCCTATATCGCTGATTGATTCAGCAGTTAAAGTAATAGGGGGATTGATCCTTGGAAAATAAACAGATTGATTGGAAGAGTGTAACGTGCTATCCAACCTGTCGTATGGTTTCAGGAAAGGCAGGGGTACCACGGATCAGTGCCTAAACTTGCATTTGCTGGCTGGGAAATACACCATTGCCAAGAAGGGGGCACTACAGCTGGCCTTTATGGATCTGTCCTCGGCTTTTGACCGAGTAAACAGATCCAGATTATGGGCTTTATTACTTGAAATGGGAATGGCCTGGAACATTATTATTTTGTTGTCTAATTGCATATGGACCTCTCTGCTACGGTGAGATACTATCAATGGGTAACCATACACAGTGTACTCATATCACAAGAGCAGTCAGACAGGGATGCATTCTACTCCCCCTATTGTTTACTTTAAATATCATAATCCAGACTCGTTCTTGCGTACAGTCTGTAAGATTATCCCTCAAGTGGGGGACCAGTTAATTCCGGCTCTCTTATACGCAGATGATGGGGTTTTATTGGCCGGAACAGCGGTTGGGCTCCAGCGTCTCCTAAGCTGCTTTGCATATTTTATGAGATCATTGGATTTAGGTGTTTATTGTTCTAAAACTCACACTATGATTATGGGCCTTAGACCCCAAAAAATTCAAATGTATCTCTGTGAAGGAATTGAAATATCAAGGGTGACCACATTTTTGTACCTATGGGGTATTGTTTGATGAAAGGGGCACATGGGCACCGCAAAAGAAAGCGAAAAGAAACGCTATGGCAAGATCACCAGTAGCGGTTCTTGATTTTGCGCTTAGGTTATGGGCCAAGCAGGTTCAAAAGTAGGCACGTTCCTGAATGGGAAAATGTCATTCGTGATGCACTCAGTCTCAGAGATGAAATCTCTTTTTGTAGATTAAACTGATGACTCAAAGTTGGTTCAAACGTAAGTTCGGTTTATTGAACACTTTCTTCAGTGTAATCTCATAGAATTGCATTCATTCTTATGTGACGAGTCATTAATCCAACTGCCCAATGCATTTCGGGCTTTCTAAGCCCTTCTTCAGGGGCGGCGGTCTGAAAGGACAAGTTAAGGAATCAGTCTAAGTATGTGAAGTTGAATAGATTTAAATAAAGTTTGATAAATCGAAAAAATGAAAGGTAGTCAGAAACCAAAAGTACCCGTCGAACCTTAGAGTGAAATTACTGGCGGTTATATCAATCGTGTCTGGTAAGAGCGTGAACAGTGCATTCACCATGAATGTGAAATCGATCTCCTCGGAGTGATACAAAGAAAGACCTTTTGGGTGTGTGGAATTAAGCTTGTGAATCCAAAATATTTCTCTTTGCAGTAGATGTTTACTGTTATCTCGTCCCCTGAGATAGGGGATCAGTTCAAGAACAAGGAATCGTAGTTGACAAATGTTGTGTTGATGCTGATGAAAATGAGTTGCGATTGGAGATTTGGCCTGTTGTGTCCGTATGTTGCTTTTGTGTTCGTTAATTCTTACACGAATCTTTCTCTCCGTCTTGCCCACATACACAAGGCCGCATGGACATTTCAACATGTAAATAAGATTCTGGCTATTACATGTGGCTGTAACTCTGAGTTTAATTGAGTGACCTTGTGAGGGATGTTAAATGGTGGTACCCTTGATAATAGAATTACAGTTGCCACGGTTAAGGCAGGGTAGAGTGCCTTTGAAAATACTTGTGGTCGATTCTTCCGCTTTGGATAATGTTTGTTTCAGGTTATGTGATCTTTGGTAAGCGAATCTTGGAGGTGCTTCAAAGATATTGTTAAATTCCGCTTCCGTGCTTAGCATAGGCCAGTATCTGAGAATGGTTTTTTTTATGTTGAAACTTTGTGTTGAAAATTTGGATACAAATGTCATTCTCTGGTCTGGTTTTTTAGTAGATTTAGGTGAAAGTAACATTTGTCGGGAGGATTTATCTGCCTTCAGAATGGCATTATCCAGAACTTTTGTTGGGTACTTACGTTGTTCGAACTTAGACATGCAGGTGAGCTTACTCGCTTCAAAAAGATCATTGGTGCTTGAGATTCTTTTTAATCTCAATAGTTGAGAGTAAGGTAGATGTTGCTTAAGTGATGGTTGGTGAAAACTGTAGAAATGAAGAAGATTGTTTCGGTCAGTAGGTTTTGTGTATACGTGAGTTGTAAGGTATCCTCGATTGATGGTAATATGAGTATCCAAAAATGTTATTGATTCTTTGCTTATACAGTGAGTGAATTGAATGCGTTGATCTACTGTGTTAAGAGATTCAATCAAAGATTCAAGGTGGTTAATTGGCCCGTTCCATAGGATAAAAATGTCATCAATGTACCTTTTGTAAAGAATAAGGTGTCTGGTCCAATCCTGTTTGGATAGAATGTTGTCCAATTCAAAACGATGCATGTAGATGTTTGCGTACGTCGGGGCGGCACAATTGCCCATGGAAGTACCTGAGCATTGGATGTAAAAAGTTCCTGCCCATTCAAAGTAGCTATGGTAGAGGGTGAAATACATAAGTTCCATAATGAATACTTTGAGATTCTCTGGTTTGTCTGTGATCATTAAGAATGACTCAATTGCCACAATACCTTTGTCGTGCGGTATAGAAGTATAAAGTGATTTAACGTCAATGGTGCATAAGATGGTATCCATGGTTATCAGGTCACGAACAGACTCCAAGATGTTAAGAAAATCAGTAGTATCCTTAATGTAGGTGGTCATAGATTGAACCGAAGCTTGAAGGTGTTTATCAAGATATTTCCCAACAGGTTCATGTAATGAGTTCACAGTGGACACAATGGGTCTGAATGGTGGTTTTGTTGCATCTTTATGCATTTTGGGGAGCATGTAAATATAGGGTGTAGATGGATTGGTTTTGATCAGGTATTTTTTGTCTTCCTCATTGATGGCTCCCTGTTCTAACGCTGTATTTACAATGACTTTCAGCACATTAAGAAATTCGTTGGTGGGATCCGTTGGTATTGGCATGTACGTTTGTAGATTTTTAACATGGTCATTAACATTTTCAGTGTAAAAAACTGTATCCATGATCACCAATGCCCCTCCTTTGTCGGCTTGACGTATGGTAATTTCTTGTTTGTTGGCTAATTCTTTTAAAGCATGTTGTTCTTTTTTGGTTATGTTGTTGTATGTCTTTATATTGTGGTAACTAATTTTCTTGAGTTCTTTGTTGACGATAGTCTCAAAAGCATCCAGTAACATACGGACACAACAGGTCAAATCTCCAATCGCAACTCATTTTCATCAGCATCAACACAACATTTGTCAACTACGATTCCTTGTTCTCAGGGGACGAGATAACAGTAAACATCTACTGCAAAGAGAAATATTTTGGATTCACAAGCTTAATTCCACACACCCAAAAGGTCTCAATGAACGTTATGACCTAGGCTGTTTTCTGTAATCAGGTCTTCTTCACACACAGATACACTATATTGTACCATTACCCCCTTTTGAACTCCTCAGCACCTTGTGCTATCTAGAATTTCCATGTTGAATGCGTTATTCACCTTGCCAGACTTGTTTCTAATATGTTTGCTTCACGTAAGACAATTTATCGCTGTTGAATTGTAATACTGTCCATCTTACATTTATTTTGTAAAAATGCCACTTGTCATTTTATTCCCTAATTCAGTACCCGCGCATCACCCCGTATTTCTTAATTTTCGTTTTACTTGAATCATCTTGTTTGACCTTTAGAACTACCAGTTTTTCTACATTGTAATTAACTTGCACACCTATGTATCCACGTTTTATCTATCGTATATACATACCTCACCCTACTTCACACACCTTGGAACTACTAGTCTGTCTTCTATGTAGTTCCAATTAACCCGCGTTTCCACTTAATCACGTGGTCTGACACCACATGATCACGAGCTTTTACACCCTCCGGAGTACACTGTAACGGTTCTCCCGGTTCCACTGAGGGTCCGTTAACTGTCATTACAAACCGTAAGTTTGACTTTTATCATTTGGGAATTGCTTAAAACCACACAGTCCTTTTAATCTTCATGTCACACGCACTCGCTACACTGTTTCTTCTGTTACACACTCTTGGAAATTGCCATTGACACCGTTGTGAAATTCAAATATGCGTTTGATTTCTTGTTACGATATAATTTGGAAACGGGTCTTTCTTTGTATCACTCCGAGGAGATCGATTTCACATTTATGGTGAATGCACTGCTCACGCTCTTACCAGACACGATTGATATAACCGCCAGTAATTTCACTCTAAGGTTCGACGGGTACTTTTGGTTTCTGACTACCTTTCATTTTTTCGATTTATCAAACTTTATTTAAATCCATTCAACTTCACATACTTAGACTGATTCCTTAACTTGTCCTTTCAGAGCGCCGCCCCTGAAGAAGGGCTTAGAAAGCCTGAAATGCATTGGGCAGTTGGATTAATGACACGTCACATAAGAATGAATGCAATTCTATGAGATTACACTGAAGAAAGTCTTCAATAAACCGAACTTACGTTTGAACCAACTTTGAGTCATCAGTTTAATCTACAAAAAGAGATTTCATCTCTGAGACTGAGTGCATCACGAATGACATTTTCCCATTCAGGAACGTGCCTACTTTTGTGAATTTGAATTCCCTACTCAGGGGGACTTATTCGTTTGCACCAATTAACTCGCTTAAATTGTTAACCGGAATAAACAGGAGTGCGCATTTTCTGTTTTAGCCTTCCAAGCAGGTTCAAGCCATGTTAAACATATACAGAGCCAAATGTATTGCTATCTCTAATTACGCGTCTAAAATTTGGGGATATAAGAAGGCTGAGGAACTTCAAATAGAAGAGAATACGTTTCTGAGAAATTTGCTTCCAGTCCCGCAATGAACACCTTCCTATATCATTCATCAAGAATTAGGTATTGGTTTTGTGTCAGATCTGATTGGAGTGGCCCAACTTCAGAGATGGATAATGCTCTGGACTAAGCCAGAATTAAAGCTCAATCGTGAGATTGCCCGGTATTGTTTATCCCTGGACAGAGCAAGTAGTATTTCGTGGCTAGGTTATGTTAAGAATTTAACAAAGAAATTAGGGCGCCAGAGTGATTTGATTTTCCAAACAAGTTGTTGAAGGAAGAGTTATTGTGGGTCAAAAACACTTATTATATATGATGCAAATAGAAAAAGAGGCCAGAGAGATAATGAAACCAATGGTTCGAGCCCACTTACTCATGAAAACAAACCCAGCAACAGAACCGTATCTAAATGAAACAACAAAGCCCTACCACCACTTACTTTTAACAAGATTTAGATTTAACTACTTGCATCTTTTATTGGTAGATCCTCAAGGTGGTGAAAGGTGAAAGATTTGGGCCCCTGCTCCTGTGATAATTTTCTACACAAGACACTTTGCATTTTACTATGTTCTGGGACCATTATCTTCATATTTGCAAATGTTTTTTAGTACCTATCCTAAAGGGTAGAGGCTTTATGCAGGTGTGGCCTGCGCTAGTATAGCTACAGACATTGAATAATACATGGGAAAGTTTTAAGATCGCTAGTTTTCTAGTTGCGGCGGTCAGGGAAAGGAAAAGAAGGGATCTTACGATTTGATATATTTTAATTCTTCTATAACTGTAATGAAATGGTTGTTTTATCTGGATATTTTTTTGCATGTGATTCATTTTTAAAGGAATAGGCACAAGGTTCATTTTTCCTATTATAATGATGGGGATGATTCTATTTGATATATTATGGTCTATAAGAATACGCTGAATTCATTTTGTATACGTTTTAATGTTGTTTTGATAAGATTTTTGTAGCAAACTGTTATAGTTTTAATTAACATAATAAAGTTATTATGACTGACTGGCCTTTTCTGTCATGGTGAGCGAGGAGAACCAATGACCCAGAAATAAAAATTAAGGTGACCAACGAATAATCATCCGCTGTTTTAAAAAAACAAAATAGATACCCTGATTGGGGCCACCTTCCAGTGCCCCACTAAAATTGCACAAATTAATGTAAAAACACACTCATAAAGAAAGGCACAGGAACCCCCAAGAATGTCTGGTGACAAAATTAAGCATGCAAATGTTTTCTGAACTAACCAACAAACAAACAGCTCTTATCCACCGAGTGTGCAATGGATCCACCAAAGAGCACCACCTTTACAGCTGCCCCCAGCTCCGCTGAACGCTTCCGTAACCACAACCAGTAGCGGTCCGTGGAGAGAGTTCCGTGGGGCGGTGAGGCGGGGCGGGGGAGGGTGGGGAAATGTAAACACCGGAATATGGATGAACGGAGGTAAGTACACATTTAAATGAATAAAACGAATTTCGTTGCGCACGCTGCATCGCATTTTGCGATGCAGCGCGCGCAAAGGAATTAGTTTTATTTATTTAAATGTGTACTTACCTCCGTTCATCCTGTTTACATTTCCCTGCCTCACCGCCCCACGGAACTCCCTCCACAGACCGCTACTGACCACAACAAGGCCCAAGAGTGTGAGTCAAAGACCATGAACTTTTTCCACAAACTGGTTTAGAACTCTTCCAAAGTAAAGAAATCCCTGATCACCAAAGGACTACAGGCGGCTCCCCTGGAAGTCATCCCAAGATCTGCAATAATCAATAAGTTATGTATTGTTGTACAATTGTATACCCTCTGTTTATTATGGGTGTGGCCACATCCATATGTTGCCAAAGATCTGCCTAGTCAAATGGAGTCCACCCCGACATTTTCACAGCACTTGCGTAGGAACCTCTCCCATGTCACTTATAATTACACTGGACGTAACACCAGCATCCCACACGAACTACACAGTGCCCTCTTACACAACACATGTTAGCAGCACATGACAGCTGTAGGCACCCAGACATCGGCCAGGTCATGTTACATTTGTTCGCTGATACAACATACAGTAGGTGCAGACAGGCTTTATTTGTCCCAAGAAGTAGCCCCTGGAAAACCAAAATGCCTCCTTCATCTGTACCTGCGTAAGATTAGGGTCAAAATCCAACCCAACAGGGGCGTGGCCAGCGCAAGGGCCGAGTAAGACGTGCTCCGCGAGAGCTCCGGCAGCGCTGCTCTAAATCCGGCGATTTCCATGCATCTGGCTGTCCGCAGGACCCGGGAATCTCATGCCCCGAGACCGGAGGCATTCACGGTGGCGGAGGAACGACTCACGGAGCGCCTGGTTGCTAGATCCCGCGTGGTGCTGCTCGAGGGGTGACCGAGGCCTGGAGGCAGCAAGATGGCGGCGGCCGTCGCGACCCGGGAGACGGAGCCGCGGCCGCGGCCGGACGGACGGAGGCGCTGGTAGACCAGAGGCGGACTGATTGCCTCGAATGAACAGGTGGGGGCCCCGATTGCACAAGTGAGACGAGACAGGCTGGAGCGGGGGGGCTGGGACGCGTGTCGCCTCCCCTCGGTGCTCCGACGCTCCGGGGACAGCGCCCGCATCGGACTGCTTCCGCGGAGAGCCTCGGCAGGCCTCTGAGGCGAGGAGCGCGGCACCTGCTCCGCTAGGCGCGCCACTGTCTTGCGCCGGCTGCTCCGGGTGCGGAGCCGCTGAGGACAGACGACGAGGGACGCCCGATCAGTCATCAGGCCTGACGACCACTTGAGGCCCCGGCGAGACGAAGGCCCGGGACACTGGTGGACCCGGAACCCATCTTTCAACGGCCCTGAGCGGCGCGGCTGGACCCTGGTTCCTGCTCCCCCCTCCCCTCCCCCCCTGCCCGAGGCACGAGCGGCGGCCGCGCCTGAACTTGTAACAGAGGCCCACCCGGGAGCACGGAGGGGGTGAAGGAGGCAGCCGCGGGCCCCCCAACAGAGATCACGAGGCACATTACTGACCGGGAGGGGACCCGTTGGGAACTGGAGCCCAGGGTCGGGAATGGGGAAGAAGGCCCCGTCAGAGAAGCCTGCCCGGCAGGGGCCGATGGACGACTTTACCCGCACCCGGACGCAAACGGGGGCACCGCCTCCCCTCCCGGCGGCGCGTTCGGACACGGAGCTGCTGATGGAGGCCATACAAGCTTCCAGGACAGACATTCAGGAATCCAGGGCGGCGCTGGAGGTTAAGATCGGCGAGGTGGGCTCCGAAGTCACGCTGCTGAGACAGGACTTTCGCAACCTGTCAGAGAGGGTGCAGACGGCCGAAACTCGGATCAGTGAGGCTGAAGACACCATCACCCATCTCCGCAGAGACGTGGCGGAACTACATGCCTCGCACCGACAACTATTATGGAAAGTGGACGACGCGGAAAACAGGGCGAGACGCAATAACCTTCGCTTTGTGGGCTTTAGGGAAGGCATTGAAGGGTCGGACATGGCGCTATTCCTCCGCACCTGGCTGAAGGACACGTTCCCGCTGGCTCCGTTCTCGAACTGCTTTATAATCGAAAGGGCTCATAGGGCGCTCCTGGCAAGGCCGCCGGTGGGGGCGAGGCCGCGTCCAGTCATTGCCCGGTTCCTCAACTTTGCAGACAGGGATCTGATCCTGCGAGAGGCCCGGAAGAAAGGGGCGCTCCGGATCGAAAATACGAACATTATGATCTTCCCAGACTACAGCCAGGAGGTGCAAAAACAGAGGAGGGCCTTTGACGCGGTCAAGGCGCAGCTCAGAGACCGCCGCCTCCAATACATGCTGCTTTTCCCGGCGAAGCTAAAGGTGATCTATGATGGTGGTACGCATTTCTTCACCCACCCGGAAGAGGCTTGGCAGTGGTTGGCGACACGACCGCCGACGGGCGACCGCCCCGCCGACGGGGAGGAGGGCAGAGTGCGGCCGAGTAGCAGTGGAGCACGCCCCAAGGAACTGACACTCCGGCGATCCCGGGGACAGTCGGGGCGGAGAACTGGGAAGAGGATGCGTAAAACGCCCTACTCAGCGGATGGCTCGCCGCGTCGCCACCAGCGGGACTCCCCGTCCTCCGGAAGGGCTGGAGTGCCGGGATCCCGCTTTAGCTGCCTGGCAGACAGTGGTAGCTCGGAGGAAGACCCTGAGGACACGGCCCACGGGCCGAGGCGAGAGGGGACGGCGCAGAGTTCCATACACCCGCTGGAAGTAGCGATCCGACATCTAGAGCGGGATGTACCCGATCCTGCGGAGGAGCGGAGGCCGGACACCCAAGACTCCCACTCCTGAGAGAGACTGGTCCGGACAATCTTGATTGCAGCTCTGGCCAGATGGAGCACGCAAGTGGTCACACACCCCCTTTTTCCCTTTTTGTTTTTTGGTTGTTCTTTCTTGTTTGGGTATATCGTTTGATAGTCTTCCCATTTGGTCGCTGAGGTTTGGTGCTCTTGGATCGGGTAGACTGAGACGGTCTAGTGCGGTTCCCATAGTGGGCACGAGATAGGTTAGCGACGGGTGGGATAGCGAGGGAGGGCGACAGGCCTACTCCGCCAGCAGTCCTGTGTCTGTGGGAGATGGGACTGATGGGGGGGGGAGGTGGGGAGGGGGCGGGAGTGGGAGAGTGTTGAGGATTTCCAGTTGTGGTTTGCTTGGGGATGGGAGGGGGGGGGATGGGACAGTTGGGGACGGTTGGGCACAGAGGGGTGGGAGACAGGTCACTTCAGGCACACACGCAGCACCACGGGGCTTGCCCGACAGCACGGTACCCCCGAGACAGCACGCACGGTTTGAATTGCAATGCCTACCGCGACGATAACAACAGGTGCAGCAGAGGGAGGGCTCTCAGTCCTAACGTGGAATGTCAATGGGCTTGGGAGCAAAATTAAGAGAGGATTGATAAACGCGTACATTAGGAGGGCCGGCCCCGACGTAGCGTTATTACAGGAAACACACCTTCTGGGGACTAAATGTGGATTCCTCGCCCGGGGACGCTACACAGTTCTAGCACATGCGGGCTTTACTCAGGGTTCAAGAGGGGTGGCGATACTGATCCGGAAAACTAACCCGTTTCAAGTGACGCAGACATGGACAGACCCGCTGGGAACTTACGTTGGGGTCCGGGGAATGTGGTGCCGCAGGGAGTACACGTTAGTTTCGGTCTATGCTCCACCTAAACTGCAGGCGTCCACATTAAAAGGCCTGGCGGAAATATTGCTTGCCACGTCCGACACAGTGCAAGTGCTCGGGGGCGACTTCAATGATGTAATGGCGACGGCAGTGGACAGGACGGGAGATAGGGTAAGAGACCGGCATCAGACGGCACTCGCCACCACGATTGAGACTCTAGGCCTGACGGACGTATGGCGCTGGTTACACCCTACACGGCGGGAGTACTCCTTTTTCTCAGGGGCCCACAGGGTGTATTCCCGGTTGGACTATCTCTTCATGGCGCGACACACGTTGCACGAGGGGGTGCGAGCTGAATATCAAGCACGGGGCCTGTCGGATCACTCTCCCCTTTTGGTGACAGTGGCTCCCCGGGTACCGGGGAGGGGGCAGTGGCGAGTCACAGCGTGGGACCTCCAGAATTCAAAGGTGCTGAAGGGCATCCGGGCAGATGTTAGAGTCTGCCTAGCTGACAACGTGGGCTCGGTGACGTCGCCGGTGACCCTCTGGGAATCTATGAAGGCGGTCATGCGGGGTAGAGTCCAGGATAGGATTGCCGAGGACAACAGGGAACGGCTTAGAGAGTTGCAGGCGCTGGAGAGACGGGTTCTCCAGTTGGATAGGGAGTACCTTGCGGACCCGGCACGGGAGACGCTGCGTCGGTTGCTTGACGCTCAGCGGCAGTACCGGGATCAGGCTACGGGAGTAGCCAAACAGCAGGCGTTGGCCACACTCCACCGTTTATATGACGTCGGTGACAAGTCAGGCAAGCTCCTGGCGTGGCTTAATAGAAAAGAGAGGGATGCCAGGTGGGTAGAACGGATACGAGATGATAAGGGGAATTTAGTGAATTCAGACGCACAGATTGCGGAAGCCTTTGCGGAGCACTTCCGGGCATTCTATGCTGCTCAAGACCTGGGCTCGCAAGAGGACGCGCTACAGTACATGGCGGATCTGGATCTACCGGCGCTCGCCGGTGGCGACATCAAGGAGTTGGAGGCCCCCCTTACGCTAGACGAAGTTACAAAGGCGTTGACCAGGTTGCGGGTGGGGAAGGCGCCGGGCCCGAATGGGTTTCCCGCGGAATTCTTTAAAAAAACGGCAGATCTTCTGGCCCGCCATATGCTGGCGTTATTTGAGGGGGCACGAGAGGAGGGGTGTCTCCCCCCAGATCTTAGACTGGCCACGATTGTCCCGATTTTCAAGGAGGGAAAGCCGCCGGAGGAGTGCACGTCGTACCGCCCGATTTTGCTGCTTAACACTGAGGCGAAGTTGCTGGCGACGGTGCTGGCCGGACATAGTCCACTTGGACCAGACGGGGTTTCTCCCCAGTAGGGCGACGAGACTGAATCTGAGGCGCTCGCACAACTGGCTACAGGTGGTGAGGGGCCGACGGGACCCTCATTGGTTTCTCTCCTTGGATGCGGAAAAGGCGTTCGATGCGGTGCATTGGCCCTTCTTGGAGGGCGTCCTGGGGCGTCTGGGATTTGGACCTATCTTCCGCCAATGGGTGAGATTATTATATACGGGCCCGAGGGCGCGGGTGAGGGTCAATGGGGCTACGTCGAGGGAATTCCCTATTTGCAGAGGTACGCGGCAGGGATGTCCGTTGTCCCCCCTGCTCTTCACGCTGACGATAGAAGTGCTGGCGGCGCGGGTCAGACAACACCCAGAGATTCGTGGTTTTCGAAAGGGCCCGCTGGATGACCTGGAGGAAAAAAATTCTCTCTATGCGGACGATGTCCTTCTATATGTTACGCAACCCGCTACGACAGTCCCGGTTATCTTCTCCGAGCTAGAGCGCTATGGTGCCCGCTCGGGATACAGGGTGAACTGGCATAAGTCAGTGCTATATGCACCGGGGGGAAAGGGGGACTGGCCGAGTCTCCCAGACCGGCTCCAGGCGACGACGGAGGGGTTCCAATATCTGGGAGTGTATATAACGCTGGACCGGACTGTCTCCTACGACAGGAATGTGGGAAGGGTTCTGTCCAATTTTGTGGAGGATGCGCTGAGATGGCGCCGGCTGCCGCTTACGTTGCTGGGGTGTGCCGCCATGTTTAAGATGATAACGCTGCCCAGGTTTCTGTACGCGTTACAGAACGAATATTATCCGGTCTGTCGGCGGGTCTTTCGAGAAATTGACTCGGAACTCCGGAGCTTTCTATGGCTTGGGAGACAACCCAGGGTAGCGATGAAGACCCTGCAGAGGCATCAGTATAGCGGAGGGATCTCGCTTCCCAACATTGAGGCCTACTACTGGGCGGAACACCTGGTATACATTAACGACTGGCTTCACGCCCCGGCAATGCACCCGACGTTTGCCTTGGAACGACATGTCATGGGCGCTCACTCGTGTCATTATTACCTATATGGTGGCAAGGGTACGGGAAGGCTACTGCAGGCCACTAAAATCACCCTGGGGATTTGGAAAAGGGCGAACCGGGAGATTGGCTGGGATAGGAAACTGAGTAGACAGACGCCCTTATGGCACTGCGCATGGCTACCAGAGTTAAACAAATTGAGGGGGTTCAAGCAATGGGATAATATCGGGGTGTCGACACTGGGAGACGTGCTAGTGAGGGGGGAATTGAAATCCTTCTCGGTGCTCCGCAGGGAATTTGGACTGCTCCCCACGCAGTACTATAAGTACGCGCAACTGAAGCATGCTTGGCAGGCAGGAGAGATACAGACGGCTTCTCTTCCCGAATATGCACCTCTGGAGGGAAGACTGCTGCAGGAACACATGGTGGAAAGGGCGGTGTCCCTCACATATCGGACCCTCATGAACAATATGCCTGATAGTATGGGGGCGCTTAGGGCAACCTGGGAGGCGGACGTGGGTAAGATGGACGAAGTGGACTGGGATACAGTTCTCATGCACCCGCGAGAGGTGGCGATTAAGTCCCGGCTACGGTTGATCCAATTCAATATTCTGCATAGAACGTACTTTGATAGACGACGACTGTTCAAGATGGGACGAGTGGGGGACACGTCGTGTCTGCGATGCGGGCGGGAGGGAGGGACTTTCTTTTATATACTTTGGCTCTGCCCGCAGATTCAGGGGTACTGGCGGGGGATCCTAGGGGAGCTGAGTAAGGTGCTTGGGGTGCAACTACAGGAGGACCCCAAATTAGTGTTACTGGGTATGACAAATGATGTGGACCTCCCCCGCCCGCTGCTGATTTTCCTTGTGCTGGCTCTGGTGGTGGCAAAGAGGGACGTAGCAAAATACTGGGGGGCGCCCTCGCCTCCCCGCCTGGAGGAGTGGAGGAGGGGTCTTGACATCTACATGGCGGCGGAAAGGGTCACGTATAAGGCGAGAGGCTGCCCCAAGAAATTCACCAAGGTGTGGTCCAAATGGCGGAGATATCACGGCCTGGAGGGGGGACTTTAGTGGGGTGGGGCACTGGAGGGGGCCGACATGGTACATGGAGGACATCCACAGCCCTAGGGCACAGACAATTGCATGTTTTGAAGACGCTGATGTCAGCCGCGGCATAGGCCCGAAACGGACTTCTGGTGTGCTGAGAGAGGGGTGGGGGTGGAGGGCGGACGAGGTGGGGATGGTGCTCGATATTGACCTGTCTATTAGGATGTTTTATTTTGTGTGTGGTTATATACCAAAAATGCCAATAAAAATATTTTTTAAAAAATAATAAAAAAAAAAAAAATCCAACCCAACAGAGTAGAACCCCATAGAGTAGTAGTGAATGTGACCTGATACAAGACCAATCCCACAGCACTGTACCTTTTTATCGAGCCGAGTGATATTCAAACAGACTTAGACAGGATGAGCAGGAGGGGCACCATTGGGGAGGATACTGTTTGGCCCTGAGACTTTCCAGAAATTAGATTTTTGGCGGTAGCAAACCCACAGCACAAGTGCACAAACACGTCTGCTCCCGCTTTCATCTGTGTTCCCAGGGAGGACCTTGGCGTGTCTGGGGCAGTCTTTTTTAATAACAAATGGACCCCAGACTAATATGTGACATTTCAATGCGATCAAAATGATCGCAAAACGTTACATCACAGTTTTTACAACGCAAGTTGTTACAACGACTTGCGTTGGAGGGCGCTGGACTTAGGAATAGTATGATTTACTATTCCAATACCAGTCTACGTACAGTAGGGAAGGTGTTGGAATAGTAAATCATACTATTTCTAAGGTTAGAGCGCCATCCTGCGCAAGTCGTTGTAATGACTTGCGTTGTATTACCTGTAATGTAAAGGCATTGCGATTCAATGCCCGTGTGGTAATGGATGTTTCCCACCCCAGACACGGAGTTCCAGTGTAGAGCCATCCACCTCGATGATACGATGGGAAATGAGTCTCGTAGGGGAAGGGTGAACACCAGCATACACACCCCATGTCAGGAAATCTGGAATACTGAGATAGATAGGTACACATGGTTAGAAAGGAAGGAGGAACCCCTAATTGTACAGAAACTTACACAGTATTCCTTGTGTTTCAGCGGTAAAGGAAGAATACCACTCGGCGCGAATGAGAACTGTGGGACAATACTACACATACCAGACATGCAATGGGGTATCACCACGCTAATGGATACCTACTGGCAGTTCGGCTGATTTGCCTACATCCAGCTTGTGCCAGGATGGCTGTCCTCTGCTCCATTCTCACCATACACACCCAACCCTTGTCATTTCTGGAGAAGATCGGTCAGAGTTGTACCAACAGCCGCTACAGAAGAAGACAACTCTGCTGCATCAGGCTCGGGGAAAAAAACTGCTGATTATTTTGACTGGGTTCAGTACAAGGACATTCCGAAAGAATTCAGACTGTTTTCCGACACACAAGTAAATGCAGGAGGGTCCATACCCTGCTTCACCATGCAGACAAAAGCCAATGGCCACTAGTTGCAAATAACCAGATTGGAAATGATGCCGATGATGAACAGTACAGAGTTCGGCCTTAATGTGCTCAAGGAAGAACTAAGAGCCATTCGCTTCGTGGTGATACAACATCGATATGTGTTGGACTTGATGACCGAAATGGAGGGAGGGGTGTGTGCCAAGGTCTGTGTGACCTGCTGCATTCTTATCCCAGGTGACGACATGGACAATGGGACTCTGACACTTGCCATACAAGCACTGCACCATTTACAAACAGACACGCGTAAGGAGGAGGTGCCCCTGAGCAGGAATGGTATGCAAATTTGTTTTCCTGGCTCTCCCGGTGGTTGACTGGTCTGTGTACATCATTGCTGCCTGTTCTCACCTTCATATAGTTTTTTGGTGGTTTCGTACAAGTGGGGGTTTCCTGATGTAAAAAGGCAGTCCTCCAATATGGTAGTATGCAAGTAACTAGGGAAGTAGTAATAGTTAAAACTGAAGCACAACAAGCCCCTAATAATGTGACTGTCATGAAGTATGGGTTAAAAGATGTACCTGAAAAATCAACTAGAGCGGGGAACGATACTGAAAAAATCAATGTCAATGTACGCAAAGGTACTTGTGTATATAAAAACGAAATTGCATCACTGTTGTCGAATTCATTCAACATGACTCCTCCATCAACTCTGAGTTAGAAATACGTGGTCAGGCAGGCCTGGCGACCTAAGCCAGAGGCAACTGATTGACAGATCACAGGTGGGGTGACACATAGCCAGCAGAACAAACGCACAAACAGATCAAACGCAGATCGATCCTACAAATAGGCAGCGACCCCACAATGGTTCAGGGAGATCGGCCCTAATAAAGCACATATGGCCAGAGGGGTTCGAGCATTCCCAAAACACCATAAAGTTAGATGCCACATGAAGTTAGGTGCACTCAGCAAATCTGAGCACAGCACAAGCAGTCATCATGCGCTGCCCATGCTGGACATCTGGACATGTTACCCATTGGTCCTCATTGTGTCCACGCAAGGATGAGGCCCACCTACATTTGTTATCAGGTGGGAGTAATTTATAACTCCAAGACAAGGCTCACGCTTCTTATCCTAAAAAAGGATCTCTGAATTGATGCTGCGAGAACTGATTATCATGGTGCTCAGATCAATTGTACTTTAAGAAAGTCCACATAACCCTGACTGTCTCCCTGTGGAAGAGTTCAATTAAACCAACTTTTCCTGTTTTTGCCAAATGCCTCTTGTCGTTTGTTTCTTCAAGGTAAATTCACATTTGAGCAACACATCCAAAGACACACACCAGCTTCAGACACTGCTGATATACACACTCCGTGTTTAGTGGTTGCTGTCACATCCACAGACACTGGTTTCAGATGCCATCATCACACTCCTAGACAATGCTGCTACGGGCACTTCGTGTTCAGTGATCGCTGTCACACACACACACACACACACACACACTGGTTTCAGGCACCGCCATCACACTCACACACACACTGCAGCTATACAAAAACATTGTGTTTAGTGATCGCTGTCACACACATACACACTGGTTTCAGGCACTGCTGTCACACTCACACACACTGCAGCTATACAAAAACATTGTGTTTAGTGATCGCTGTCACACACACACACACACACACACACACACACACTGGTTTCAGGCACTGCTGTCACACTCACACACACTGCAGCTGAACAAACACATTGTGTTTAGTGATTGCTGTCACACACACACACACACACACTGGTTTCAGGCACTGCTGTCACACTCACACACTGCAGCTGTACAAACACATTGTGTTTAGTGATTGCTCTCACATCCACACACACACACATTGGTTTCAGGCACCGCTGTCACACTCACACACTGCGGCAGTACAAACATATAGGGGCCGATTCTGATTTCGGCCAGAAGGGCTCCGAACGACGGTCGGAGCCCTTCCGACCGAATCGGAACGTGCCGGCCGGATTCCTTTCCCACCGAGCCATTCCGATCGGCTCGGTCAGAAAGGAATCCGACTCGGATTTCCGGATGCCTTCCGACGGGCTCAGAGAGACCGTCTGCTGTCCGGAAATCCTTCAGTACTCCCCCGGCCGCCTCTTCACGGCCGAGGGAGTACGATGGCAGTTTTTCACTGCCTTTTCGTGCCGGTCTTTCCTGCACGAAAAGCCAGTCAGAAACTGTCTTTAGGGGCCCCCAGTAGGGCCCCAATGGGTGCGAGGCCGCCATGGGCACCTATGGTGCCCCTCTGTTGATCCCTGCACCCGGTGGCGGGCACCTTGGGGTGCCGGCCACAGGGTGCAGGGATGAACTGCACCGCTGCTTTTCACAGTGCAAGCATGCATTCCGCTCAGAATGCACGCTCCCATTGTGAAGCATAGGAGTGCGACCGAACAGGGTCGCATCGTACTTGCAGGGCCGTAACCCACGACAGCAGGTGGGTCGGTTACGGCTCCTGACCGATGTCGGATGGACCAGAGTCCGTCCGACATCGGAATCGGCTCTATAGTGTTTAATGATTGCCGTCACAAGCCCAGACACACTGGTTTCGGACACCTAGACTCATATAGACTGCTATCATAGGCACTCCGTGTTTAGTGGTTGCTGTCACACCCACAAACACCAGCTTCAGACACCACTGTCACACTCACACAAATTGCAGGAATAAACACACATTCTGTTTAGTGATTTCTGTCACATCCGCAGACACTCTGGCTTCAGGCATGGCTGTCTGATCCTCACACACACCAGCTTCAGACACCCCATCACACTCGCAGACACTGCTGCTATACACACATGGTGTTTAATGATTGCTGTCACATCCACAGCCAAACACCAGCTTCACACACCGCCGTCACACTCAGACACTGGAGGTATACACACGCATGGTGTTTAGTGCTTGCTGTGTCACCGGCTTCAGACATGGGGTCACGGACACACACCATGTTTAGAGATTGATGTCACACCCGCAGACACACTCCGGCTTCAGACATGGGGTCACAGTCACGGACACAAACAGCTTCAAGTTCAGACACCACTGTCACACTCTCAGACACTGCTGCAACGCACACGACGTTTTAGTGATTGCTGGCACATCCACGGACAAACACCAGTTTCAGACACCGCCGACACACGCATAGACAATGCTACTACACACGCATGGTGGTTAGTGATTGCTGTCTCACCGGCTTCAGACATCGGGTCACACTCACAGACACCCACGGCTTTAGACATCGGCTCACACTCACAGACCCACACAGGCTTCAGGCGGTGGGTCACACTCACAGACCCACACAGGCTTCAGGCGTTGGGTTACACTCACAGACACACACCGGCGTCAGACATTGAGTCACACTCACAGACGCACACCGGCGTCAGACATCGAGTCACACTCACAGACCCACACAGGCTTCAGGCGGTGGGTCACACTCACAGACACACACCGGCTACTGACATCGGGTCTCACTCACAGACACACACCGGCTTCAGACATCGGGTCTCACTCGCAGACACACACGGTGATTGCTGTCACATCCACGGACACACAGCGTGTGTAGTGATTGCGGTCACCCTGCAGGACACACGCTCGGCCGTGTCACGCAAAGACGCCTTTGGTCCCCAGCACCCCCCACCCCCACCCGACCCTTACCGGAGGCTGGCTTAGGGCGCCGCAGGGGGGGTTGGTCCGGAGCAGGGTGCGGGCAGTAGGCGGCAGACAGCCCCGGGGTGGGGGCTCCGGGACGCAGCTGCTGCTGGTGTCTGTCTGCTGGGCTGAGAACAGCAGATGCCAGGCCCCCACCCTGCCCATGCGTCATCAGTCACTGCGCCCCCACCCCCACGGTCTTCCCACCCACCTGCCCCCTGCACGTGCGCGGGTTCACCCCTAGGCACGCACACGCTGCCCACCTACCCCCGTGCACCTGCACCCTCACCCCTTCACCCCCCCCACACTGCCAGACTACACCCTGCACGTGCACCCCCGCATCCTGCACACGCACACACTGACACCCACGCACTGCCCACATACCGCCCCCCCCCACGGCACTGCCCCCAACACACCCCTACACTCTCACCTATCTCCCCCACCCGCATCTGCTCCCACTCACCTCCCTCCTCCTTAGCCCTCCTCTCACTTCCCGTCTCACTCCCCCCTCCCCCGTCCCACAGTCATATCAGTCTCTTGTCACTGCCACTCCTGTCCGAATTACCTGCCCCTCCTGTCCGCAGCCCTCCCCTTCCCCACCCTTAGCTCAGATTCTTCTCACTTCCGCTGCTCCCTCCCGGCTGCACCCCTCTCCCGCCGTGACCTTGCGCACCGCGCCCCCACTTCAAGTTCCTCTATCTGAGTTTCATGGAACAGGAATGGGACAGAGGGGAGAGACACTAAGAGAGAAGGATGGAGAGAGAGGAAGAGAGAGGCAGCCAGGAGTAAACAGAAGGAGAAAGACAGCCATCCAGGAGGACAATGGGGTGAAGCAACTAGGCTAGGAAGACAGTGGAGAGAGAGAGACAGTCAGGAGAACACAGAGAGGGGAGAGATAGGTGGACACAGAGAGGGGAGAGACAGGTGGACACAGAGAGGGGAGAGACAGCCAGGAGGACACAGAGAGGGGAGAGACAGGTGGACACAGAGAGGGAGAGACAGGTGGACACAGAGGGGTGAGACACTAAGAAGGATGAAGGGAGAGGCACGGTGAAGAATGGGAAGGAGAGGAGGACACAGAGGGGAGACAGACAGTCAGGAGGGGGACATAGAGGGAGGAAGAGAGACAGACAGGAGGATACAGAGGGGAGAGAGACAGCCAAGTAGACACAGAGAGGAGAGAGACAGTCAGGAGGACACAGAGGGGTGAGACACTGAGAAGGATGAAGGGAGAGGCACAGTGAAGAATGGGAAGGAGAGGAGGACACAGAGGGGAGACAGACAGTCAGGAGGGGGACATAGAGGGAGGAAGAGAGACAGACAGGAGGATACAGAGGGGAGAGAGACAGGTGGACACAGAGAGGGGAGAGACAGTCAGGAGGACTCAGAGGGGTGAGACACTAAGAAGGATGAAGGGAGAGGCACAGTGAAGAATGGGAAGGAGAGGAGGACACAGAGGGAGGAAGAGAGCCAGTCAGGAGGAGGACACAGAGGGAGGAAGAGAGACAGACAGGAGGATACAGAGTGGAGAGAGACAGGCAAGAGGACACAGAGAGGGGAGAGACAGGTGGACACAGAGAGGGGAGAGACAGTCAGGAGGACACAGAGGGGTGAGACACTAAGAGAGAAGGATGAAGGGAGAGGCACAGTGAAGAATGGGAAGGAGAGGAGGACACAGAGGGAGGAAGAGAGACAGGCAGGAGGATACAGAGGGGTGAGAGACAGCCAAGAGGACACAGAGAGGGGAGAGACAGTTAGGAGGACACAGAGGGGTGAGACACTAAGAAAGAAGGATGGAGGAACACAAAAAATGGACAATGGACCAAACTCAAACAAATGCAGCACCAATCTAAAAAAAATCACCAATGTCAGTCAGTCAGTCAGTCAGTCAGTCAATAAGTCTTTATTCGATTCACATCATAAAAGACATAGTACACATATTAAAAAGACAATTCATGTATAAAAGAATTCATTTTACAATACAAGGTAAAACTTCTAAAAACTTGGGTCAAAATAGTGTGAGTTAATGGATTAAAATAATCACAACATAATAAAATTCAATAAGGGACACACCGTTTAACATCATAAACCAAATAAAGTGCTTATTGATAACAAGTAAGGTCTTATACCACAAGTCCTGATTTAAGTTTCCGTGCCCTAAGAACCCATGCCCAACTAATACATTTGGCAACTCCTATTACTATGGGTTCTGTTGTGTCAGTTTTCAAGATCCTACCAGCGACCTGTGCAGAACGAGTGCTCATTAGTCTGCAAACAGGTCGAAGCCAAACACGACGAGGGAGAAAATAGGTAGGACAACAAAAAAGAAAATGATCCAAGGATTCAATCATATCTACGCAAAAGGGGCACTTGTCACTACCAAGAGGGCTCCAGCTTTTAGTGAGACCTCGCAGTGGTAGGGCACCCACTCTAAACTGGTGATACAATTTGCGATCAAAGTGCTTCATGATGGTATCCCAGTAGCTTTCATAGACAGACTCATCCTTGAAGGATAAAAATGAAGCAGTCATTGAAGACCCTCGGGGGGAAGCATATCTCTTATTCTTGATAAAACCCCAATAGGCCACCTTTAGGGCATTTTTTGACGGAAATGCCGCAGTATCAGGGTGGGCCCATAAGTCACCCATCCCAAGATCTATCAACAGGGATTTAATGCCTGACAACCAGGGAATCCTATGCAAACCCACCAACCCTTTGTCCTCCAGGAGGGCATTAGCATAGATTGATAATTCAGGTGTGGTCCACAAACGACGCCAAAATGCCAGGGGTCTATAACCTGCCAAATCCTCTATAGGCTGGATTCCCAAATCATATAATAAGGGGATCCGCGGAGTGGATTGTGGGAGACCAATAGCTAGCCGCAGAAATTTATTCTGGGCTGTTGTCAACTTAGATAGGTTACTGAAACCCCAGATCTCAGCGCCATACAAGATGGCAGGCAGAATCTTAGAGCCATAGATCTTCATTAGGGGGGCTAAGGGTTTGGTGAGAGAAAGTTTATGCTCTTTCAACAGGGCTCCACCTAATTGGGCATGTTTGAGAGCGAGAAGATCCAGCTGGTGGGACCAGCTGCATGTCTCGCTGAAGGTAACCCCTAAATAAGAAAACACAGCCGTTTGATCCAGACTGACTCCATCCAGGCACACCTGCGCCTTGATACGACGAGATCCACGGAAGACCATAAACTTTGTTTTCCCCACATTAATTTCCAACTCATGTTCGCGACAAAAGGTCTCAAAGCGAGACAGGGCTAACTGCAAGCCCTGCCTCGTCTTCGAGATCAAAGAGTATCGTCAGCGAACATGAGGAGGGGAATCTTCACACCGGCCAAAGAAGGGGCATCAGTAGGGGTGTTAGCAAAATAATTTGTAACCCTGTTGATAAATAGAGAGAACAATGTTGGGGCGAGCACGCACCCCTGACGGACACCTTTAGACACATTAAATTTGTCCGTCACCTCCCCTGGTTTGCCCCAACGAACCCGGGCATACGTGTTTTCATGAATAGTAGCCAGGAGGGATACCAGTTCTTTAGGCATGCCCATCCCCAAAAGAGCTTCCCATAACTTGTCCCTCGGCACAAGGTCAAACGCGGACCTAAGGTCCACGAAGGCCGCATAAAGCTTGCCGCCGCCCAAAACAACTTCCTTCCAATAAAGGAGTACAACCCTAAAAACTTGGTCCAGGGTCCCAATATGTGAGCGAAACCCCGCCTGGAGGGGAGACAGCACATCAAAGTCAGACATCCAGGTTTGAATACGGCCCAATACAAGGCGAGCTATAATTTTTTGTACTGCGTCAATAAGACTAATGGGTCTATAATTGCCAGGGGCAGAGAGATCGCCTTTCTTATAGATCGGCAATATCTCCGCCCCAAGCCACGAGTCTGGGACAGCAGCACCACCCGCCAAAGCATTAGCCAACAAAGTCAGGTACGGGATCCAAACATCCTGCTCCTGAAAAAATAGGTCAGCGGGGCTGCAATCTGGACCCGGAGCCTTACCATTCTTGATGGATCTTAACACCAACTTCACTTCACCCGGAGAAAATTCTAAGGGGTTATCGGCTCCAAAAGAACACGAAAAATGATTAACCAACCTATCACCAACCTTAAATTGCTCCTCGAAGTACGCAACCCACTGTTGCGGCTCCACATGGTTAGTAGGACGAATGTCCGAAGGGCTGTTACCCCATTTAAGTAGGTTCCAGAATTGGACCATATTACGGTCGTGGCAAGCCTGATATAAATCCCTCCAGCGAACCTCATCCCAGATTTGTTTGGCCTTAAGTTGGGCAGTTTTATATACAGATCTGGACTTACGTATGGGGAGGGGAGAGCCAGTTTTAATGGCCTGTAACAGGGAACTTTGGGCCTGCCTACAATCCTTATTAAACCAGGTGCGTGGTCTCGGTGCATTACCTTTGCCGGAAGATGAGTGGAACTTAACAAAAAAAGTTTTCAATTCGGCAAAGAGCGCGTTATGAATATCCCGAATGTTATTCATACTCACACATTGAGACTTCATCTGATTAAGAGTTTCCATGGTGCTAGATATTAGATTCCTAATAGCGACCCGTGTCGTTTCACACGTGGCGATTTTCGGCCATCTCACCCTTCTTAAATCATTTGTGGGGATAACATTGATGGAGGTGCTACCCTCAAGGGTAGATTGAGGGATTACAAAGCTGTTATCATTAATACACAACACAAGAGGATTATGATCGCTCTCTACTCTACATACTACCACCATATCATCAATGAGCGACCAAAATTCCAAATTGACTAAAATATAGTCAATTCGGCTCCCTGTTCTGCCATTATCAAAAGTCATCCTCCCCAACCTATCTGATTTAGTATGCCCATTGGCTGCTCTCATGCCCTGGTTTAAACACAGTCCCTTCATAAACAGTGCAGCTTGGGACCATTTACTTATAGGTTCCAATTCCAACAGGGGAACACCCCATGAGGAATCTTCGTCTTCGGTAAAGTCCCCACTGTCAACCCCCAAGGGCTCAAAACAAACATTAAAGTCACCAGCCACAACTTTGTTAATAGATTTTGATTCTGACCCCAAAAAATTATCCAAAAGTTGACAGGTGGGGGAACATTTGCCTCCCGGGAGGCCCCTTGCATAGATGTTTATTAAAAGAAGGTTAAGACCATTGCGAGATTGAAGCCTAATGATCAAGATGTCCGGGCTGTCAATTGGGACCTCTGTCGCCGTGACACCTTCACATTGACGGACCCAAGTGGTTAAACCACCCATGGGTCTGCCTCTAAGACCCTTAACAGCAGGCTTAAAGAAATTCAAAAAACCTGTGCGGAATTGGGGGGTCACTGCCCAGGTCTCTTGAAATGCCCAAATCCCAGACTCATCTATAAAGTTAGCCCAGTCAGGAATATCAAGCCTAGATCCCAATCCTGCAATGTTCCATGAGCCAATTTTTAGAAAAGAATTAACAACCCCCGAGCCCACTACTGGTCCTAAAGCAACCAGGGGGGTATGTGTTGCGACAGGGGATGATAAGTTGGTACCATCTACAATACGCATGGAAGGAATACCAGTAGAGGGGGGAGACCCAGTAGTAGTATCCAGAAATTGGTGGCGGGTAGGCCCCTGGGACCCGATGGCCAGCGAGGGAGAACATAAGACACCAGCCATACGTCAATCGTTATCCTCCAATGATGAGAGAATATCAAAGCGATTGGAAGTCACAATGGGCAAATTGGGCCTTGCAGGAAGGGTTGGAAAAACGCAATTATCCCGCATAGGCTGTAGAAAGCCTGGCCTATAAAAAAAGCCCAAAGGTAAGATTTTAATCGAGTTAGGTGCTGAGGGTAGGTGATGAGTAGATTCCAATATATAACTTACCAAAGCAGGGGACTTAAAGCTCAGCACCACACAGTCCCCCGGTAGGGACTTATTAGACTGGCCAATCCAGTTAATACGCCTAACCATATTAAAATCTTCAAACAGGGCCTTACTGTTCCCAATTTTAGAGCTCAGGAAATGGAGAGATTTATTCTTAAGATTTGACCAATGTTCAAATGTTCCTTTCAAAAGTGGTGGAACATTAGCCAAAACAACAGAATATGGGGTAGCTTGCGGAGGAAGATGTAGATTTACGGGTAATGTGGAAATGGGCAATGTAGAGACCCCAACTACCCCCCCCTCGATACCAACCCTATTTCTCTGGGGAGGGCAGCTTTGCTCAACACAATTAATAGTAGTACCCCTGGCAACATCCACATCCAGGCCTGAATCATAGCCCCTCGCTTCCCCCATACATGGTAGAGGTGGCAAGGCTCCTACTGGCCGGGTTGAACTAACACTTCCAGCCTCATTGGACGTACCCACTAATGACGCCCCATTTGATCGTATATGAGGCCCAGCAGCTTGGAGCTTGTCGCCGGCAAGTCTGGCTTCCAGAGACTCCAACCTACCGGCTACCAGATCCAATTTATGGAGGACGGGGGCAAGGAGACCTGCAAAATGGTCCTTAAGACCTACGAGAAGTGAGTCAAAAAAGGGCTGGAACTGAACCTGGTTCAAGGGAGTGATGTTGTGGTCAGAATTACGACCATCAACCATGGTCCCACTAGCCACGGGATGAGATAACTCAGCGGCAGGCTTACTGAATCCTTGTCCTTTTTTAGTATTGCTGATAGTTTCTTTTTTTTTTTCCCTTTATGTGCCAACCTCCCTCTTGTAGTGACCCTAACAGGACTAACAGGACTCTGGTTATCATCATGTGCCTGATCCGGGACCAAAGACTTCTGAGCAGTAAGAGTGACCAAAATAGGCATAGGAGAAATGATGGGACCATCAACTATACTAAGATGGCCCGAGCCAGGAGAAGCCATCTGTATCTGAGCACAAGGGAGGGAAGAAGAAACAGGGTCAAGAGAGAGTCTACGCTCCACCGCTAAAATTTCTAGATTCAATGCTGACTCAGCTCGTATTAAGTAGTCATCAAGGGTACCCCCCGCAACTTTAACACCCACCCTCTTTTTAGACATATTACGGGGCAGTGAAGGACCAACCCTCCCCTGTGATAACACGATGCAGGGGTGAATCACCAATCCAAGGTTAGGACAGTAGGAAGGGTGGGATAGATCGCCAGCAACCGTTTCCCACTCAACCAACTCACAGTTCCTGGTCTATGGCCTCCTGAGTGACTTCCCCTCACGGCAGCGTCGTGTGGTACAGTAGCGAGATCACGACCCCACCGCAAACATAAGAGGGTAAGCCCAGTCCAGTCCGCTCCGGTCAGTGACGGGTAAGGACGGGCCCGCCCTTGGCCCGGGCTTCGCCCGGGCACAGCCCGCGCGCATCCCGCGCTGCGGTACTCCTCGGCGCTTTTTAAGCGCGATGTTGATTTGGGCTCCTCCCTCCTGGGAGCACAGAGTTGTGGGCAATGAAGTCCCCCTCGATAGCCTCCGGTGGACAGCAAACCGTTGATCACCTTGTGAAGCGCGTCCCGCGCTGCGGTACTCCTCGGCGCTTTTTAAGCGCAATGTTGATTTGGGCTCCTCCCTCCTGGGAGCACAGAGTTGTGGGCAATGAAGTCCCCCTCGATAGCCTCCGGTGGACAGCAAACCGTTGATCACCTTGTGAAGCGCGTCCCCAATGTATTTGGAGTATTGAACTATCCTGTGTGCAGGCTTCCAAAAGTGCCTCCTGTCCAAGAGCACTCCCCTTCCCTAGGGGGAATTAGACAAACAAACTAGATCAGAGCTGCACCACTATGAATGAACAAGTCCATATAGATAATCATTGCTCAGTGAAGAGCAGAATGAGGTATTTTCTTCTTTATTTTTTCATTCATAAAAAGCAACAGCCAACGTGTTTCGTCCTACAACATAAGACTTCTTCAGGGCAGTGTCAATTCGGGGCCACAACCGGACGGTAACTCACCGTGGCTATTATACCATGCTTACTAATGATTAATTCCACAACTATTGGATCTTGGACTATGACAGGGATCTACTTCTGCTCAGAATATCTCAGAGAAGGATGGAGGGAGAGGCACAGTGAAGAGAAGGAGGGAGAGGAGGACACAGAGGGAAGACAGCCAGCCAGGAGGAGGACGCAGAGGGAGGAAGAGAGACAGCCAGGACATAAAGGGGAGAGAGACAGTCAGGAGGACACAGAGGGTAGAGAGACAGCCAGGAGGACACAGAGGGGATAGAGAGAGCCAGAAGGAGGACGCAGAGGGTGGTAGAGACAACCAGGAGGAGGACATAGAGGGAGGAAGAGGGACACACAGAGAGGAGGAGAGACAGCCAGGACACTGAAGGAAGACAGACAGCCAGGAGGACACAGAGGAAAGGGAGACAGCCAGGTGGGCACAGAGGGAGGAAGAGAGACAGCTAGCTTCAAGGAGAGACAGAGCCAGGAAGAGAGAGGGTAGAAGAGAGACAGCTGATGGGCGAAGGGGTACACGGAGAGAGCAGCGGGTGACAGAGGGTAGCAGTGAGTAAGAGTAGGGTGAGGTGACAGAGGGCAGCAGGGAGTGAGAGCCGGGTGAGGTGACAGAGGGCAGCAGGGAGTGAGAGCCGGGTGAGGTGACAGAGGGCAGCAGGGAGTGAGAGCCGGGTGAGGTGACAGAGGGCAGCAGGGAGTGAAAGCCAGGTGAGGTGACAGAGGGCAGCAGGGAGTGAGAGCCGGGTGAGGTGACAGAGGTCTGCAGGAAGTGAAAGCCAGGTGAGGTGACAGAGGGCAGCAGGGAGTGAGAGCCGGGTGAGGTGACAGAGGGCAGCAGGGAGTGAGAGCGCGGTGAGGTGACAGAGGTCTGCAGGAAGTGAAAGCCAGGTGAGGTGACAGAGGGCAGCAGGGAGTGAGAGCCGGGTGAGGTGACAGAGGGCAGCAGGGAGTGAGAGCCGGGTGAGGTGACAGAGGTCTGCAGGAAGTGAAAGCCAGGTGAGGTGACAGAGGGCAGCAGGGATTGAAAGCCGGGTGAGGTGACAGAGGGTAGCATGAAGTGAGAGCCAGGTGAGGTGACAGAGGGTGACAGAGGGCAGCATGGATTGAGAGTCGGGTGAGGTGACAGAGGGTGACAGAGGGCAGCAGGGAGGGAGAGCTGGGTGAGGTGACAGAGGGTGACAGAAGGCAGCAGGGATTGAGAACCGGGTGAGGTGACAGAGGGCAGCAGGGAGTGAGAGCCGGGTGAGGTGACAGAGGGCAGCAGGGAGTGAGAGAAATCTATGAAGGGTCTGAAAGTTTGATCTTCCAGATTTTGTTCACCATGGTTTGCTGGTAGGGCACGGAGCAGGGAGATAGGGGTGGTGAAGAGGTCAGTCTAGTGCAGGGGTGAGGGTGGTCTGCAGTGGATTGTTGGTGATGTTGAGAAGACAATGTTAAGGATGTGGCCTTAGGACTGTGTTGCTTGTGTGACATTTGCTTTTTTAAGGGAATCTTTTAACAGTTGTTTCTTGGCTACAGTGATAAGACCAGGTTGGGCACATTAAGCTTCAAACCATCTAGAGAACATGGACACTAAAACCAGAACATATTCTTAAGGGCAACATTGAAACATTTAGATAAAATCTAATTGAATGTGAAAAAATGGTCCCCAGGGCGGTGGAAAGACAGAGGGTGCTATTTTGACACCCTTCTCAATATTGTGGGCTTGGATACTTGCACAGAACAGGCAATGCTGTTGGGCAATAGAGAGAAAAGAGGGGGAATCCAGTGTGTCAAGTGACATGATTCATACTGTCTCTGGGCACATGGGCGCACTGTGGTACAGTTGGGCAAGCAATGGAAGCAGCAGCTTTGGAGCGCCCACCATCACTTCTTTGTCTCCCCACATTCCATCGGAGTCCTTTTTACAAAACAGTTGCAAAGAAATGCTCTTCTGCATCAGAACAGGTTTGGCACATCCAGCACCAGGGGTACCTCTTCTAAAGAGTGATGGACAGTGCTAGGAACAGACCTGGCACATCCAACACCAGGGGTACCTCTTCTAAAGAGCAACAGACGGTGACGGGAACAGGTTTGGCACATCCAGCACCAGGGGTACCTCTTTTAAAGAGCGATAGACAGTGATAGGAACAGGTTTGGCACATCCAGCATCAGGGGTACCTCTTCTAAAGAGCAACAGACGGTGACGGGAACAGGTTTGGCACATCCAACACCAGGAGTACCTCTTCTAAAGAGTGACAGACAGTGACGGGAACAGGTTTGGCACATCCAACACCAGGGGTACCTCTTCTAAAGAGCGACAGACAGTGACGGGAACAGGTTTGGCACATCCAACACCAGGGGTACCTCTTCTAAAGAGCAACAGACAGTGACAGGAACAGACCCGGCACATCCAACACCAGGGGTACCTCTTCTAAAGAACGACAGACAGTGACAGGAACAGACTTGGCACATCCAACACCAGGGGTACCTCTTCTAAAGAGCGACAGACGGTAAGGGGAACAGGTTTGGCACATCCAACACCAGGGGTACCTCTTCTAAAGAGCAACAGACAGTGATAGGAACAGTCTTGGCACATCCAACACCAGGGGTACCTCTTCTAAAGAGCAGCAGACAGTGACGGGAACAGGTTTGGCCCACCCAGCACCAGGAGTACCTCTTCTAAAGAGTGACAGACAGTGACAGGAACAGACTTGGCACATCCAACACCAGGGGTACCTCTTCTAAAGAGCGATAGACAGTGACAGGAACAGACTTGGCACATCCAACACCAGGGGTACCTCTTCTAAAGAGCGACAGACAGTGACGGGAACAGGTTTGGCACATCCAACACCAGGGGTACCTCTTCCAAAGAGCGACAGACAGTGACAGGAACAGACTTGGCACATCCAACACCAGGGGTACCTCTTCTAAAGAGCGACAGACAGTGACAGGAACAGACTTGGCACATCCAACACCAGGGGTACCTCTTCTAAAGAGCGACAGACAGTGACAGGAACAGACTTGGCACATCCAACACCAGGGGTACCTCTTCTAAAGAGCGACAGACTGTGAGGGGAACAGGTTTGGCACATCCAACACCAGGGGTACCTCTTCCAAAGAGCGACAGACAGTGACAGGAACAGACTTGGCACATCCAACACCAGGGGTACCTCTTCTAAAGAGCGACAGACAGTGAGGGGAACAGGTTTGGCACATCCAACACCAGGGGTACCTCTTCTAAAGAGCAACAGACAGTGACGGGAACAGGTTTGGCACATCCAACACCAGGGGTACCTCTTCCAAAGAGCGACAGACAGTGACAGGAACAGACTTGGCACATCCAACACCAGGGGTACCTCTTCTAAAGAGCGACAGACAGTGACAGGAACAGACTTGGCACATCCAACACCAGGGGTACCTCTTCTAAAGAGCGACAGACAGTGACAGGAACAGACTTGGCACATCCAACACCAGGGGTACCTCTTCTAAAGAGCAACAGACGGTGAGGGGAACAGGTTTGGCACATCCAACACCAGGGATACCTCTTCTAAAGAGCAACAGACGGTGAGGGGAACAGGTTTGGCACATCCAACACCAGGGATACCTCTTCTAAAGAGCAATAGACAGTGATAGGAACAGTCTTGGCACATCCAACACCAGGGGTACCTCTTCTAAAGAGTGATAGACAGTGATGGGAACAGTTTTGACACATCCAACACCAGGGGTACCTCTTCTAAAGAGTGATAGACAGTGATGGGAACAGACTTGGCACATCCAGCATCAGGGGTACCTCTTCTAAAGAGCAACAGACAGTGACAGTAACAGACTTGGCACATCCAACACCAGGGGTACCTCTTCTAAAGAGCAACAGACGGTGAGGGGAACAGGTTTGGCACATCCAACACCAGGGATACCTCTTCTAAAGAGCAATAGACAGTGATAGGAACAGTCTTGGCACATCCAACACCAGGGGTACCTCTTCTAAAGAGTGATAGACAGTGATGGGAACAGGTTTGACACATCCAACACCAGGGGTACCTCTTCTAAAGAGCGATAGACAGTGATGGGAACAGGTTTGGCACATCCAGCATCAGGGGTACCTCTTCTAAAGAGCGATAGACAGACACAGGAACAGACCTGGCACATCCAACACCAGGGGTACCTCTTCTAAAGAGCGACAGACAGTGACAGGAACAGACTTGGCACATCCAACACCAAGGGTACCTCTTCTAAAGAGCCACAGACAGTGAGGGGAACAGGTTTGGCACATCCAACACCAGGGATACCTCTTCTAAAGAGCAACAGACAGTGATGGGAACAGGTTTGGCACATCCAACACCAGGGGT
Organism: Triturus cristatus; assembly: GCF_964204655.1. Classification (NCBI taxonomy): domain Eukaryota; kingdom Metazoa; phylum Chordata; class Amphibia; order Caudata; family Salamandridae; genus Triturus; species Triturus cristatus. The sequence goes on along the minus strand of NC_140584.1, from coordinate 1,209,707,356 downwards.
ACCTCTTCTAAAGAGCAACAGACAGTGACGGGAACAGGTTTGGCACATCCAACACCAGGGGTACCTCTTCTAAAGAGTGACAGACAGTGACAGGAACAGACTTGGCACATCCAACACCAGGGGTACCTCTTCTAAAGAGCAACAGACGGTGAGGGGAACAGGTTTGGCACATCCAACACCAGGGATACCTCTTCTAAAGAGCAATAGACAGTGATAGGAACAGTCTTGGCACATCCAACACCAGGGGTACCTCTTCTAAAGAGTGATAGACAGTGATGGGAACAGGTTTGACACATCCAACACCAGGGGTACCTCTTCTAAAGAGTGATAGACAGTGATGGGAACAGGTTTGGCACATCCAGCATCAGGGGTACCTCTTCTAAAGAGTGATAGACAGACACAGGAACAGACTTGGCACATCCAACACCAGGGGTACCTCTTCTAAAGAGCGACAGACAGTGACAGGAAAAGACTTGGCACATCCAACACCAGGGGTACCTCTTCTAAAGAGCAACAGACGGTGAGGGGAACAGGTTTGGCACATCCAACACCAGGGAAACCTCTTCTAAAGAGCAATAGACAGTGATAGGAACAGTCTTGGCACATCCAACACCAGGGGTACCTCTCCTAAAGAGTGATAGACAGTGATGGGAACAGGTTTGACACATCCAACACCAGGGGTACCTCTTCTAAAGAGCGATAGACAGTGATGGGAACAGGTTTGACACATCCAACACCAGGGGTACCTCTTCTAAAGAGCGATAGACAGACACAGGAACAGACTTGGCACATCCAACACCAGGGGTACCTCTTCTAAAGAGCGACAGACAGTGACAGGAACAGACTTGGCACATCCAGCACCAGGGGTACCTCTTCTAAAGAGCAATAGACAGTGATAGGAACAGTCTTGGCACATCCAACACCAGGGGTACCTCTTCTAAAGAGCAACAGACGGTGAGGGGAACAGGTTTGGCACATCCAACACCAGGGATACCTCTTCTAAAGAGCAATAGACAGTGGTAGGAACAGTCTTGGCACATCCAACACCAGGGGTACCTCTTCTAAAGAGTGATAGACAGTGATAGGAACAGACTTGGCACATCCCACACCAGGGGTACCTCTTCTAAAGAGCGACAGACAGTGACAGGAACAGACTTGGCACATCCAACACCAGGGGTACCTCTTCTAAAGAGCGACAGACAGTGATGGGAACAGGTTTGACACATCCAACACCAGGGGTACCTCTTCTAAAGAGCAATAGACAGTGATAGGAACAGTCTTGGCACATCCAACACCAGGGGTACCTCTTCTAAAGAGCAACAGACGGTGAGGGGAACAGGTTTGGCACATCCAACACCAGGGGTACCTCTCCTAAAGAGTGATAGACAGTGATGGGAACAGGTTTGACACATCCAACACCAGGGGTACCTCTTCTAAAGAGTGATAGACAGTGATGGGAACAGGTTTGGCACATCCAGCATCAGGGGTACCTCTTCTAAAGAGCGATAGACAGACACAGGAACAGACTTGGCACATCCAACACCAGGGGTACCTCTTCTAAAGAGCGACAGACAGTGACAGGAACAGACTTGGCACATCCAACACCAGGGGTACCTCTTCTAAAGAGCAACAGACGGTGAGGGGAACAGGTTTGGCACATCGAACACCAGGGGTACCTCTTCTAAAGAGCGACAGACAGTGATGGGAACAGGTTTGACACATCCAACACCAGGGGTACCTCTTCTAAAGAGCAATAGACAGTGATAGGAACAGTCTTGGCACATCCAACACCAGGGGTACCTCTTCTAAAGAGTGATAGACAGTGATGGGAACAGGTTTGGCACATCCAGCATCAGGGGTACCTCTTCTAAAGAGTGATAGTGATAGGAACAGACTTGGCACATCCAACACCAGGGGTGCTTCCTTTGTAGCGTGATAGACAGTGACGGGAACAGGTTTGGCACATCCAGCATCAGGGGTACAGGGGTGTCTCCTCTATAGAGACAGACGGTGATAGGAACTGACTTGGCACATCCAACACAAGGGGTACCACTTCTAAAGAGCGATAGACAGTGATAGGAACAGACTTTTGCACATCCAACACCAGGGGTATCTCTTCTAAAGAGTGATAGACAATAATAGGAACAGACTTGGCACATCCAACACAAGGGGTACCACTGATAAAGAGCGATAGACCGTGATAGGAACAGACTTTTGCACATTCAACACCAGGGGTATCTCTTCTAAAGAGTGATAGACAGTGACGGGAACAGGTTTGGCACATCCAACACCAGGGGTACCTCTTCTAAAGAGCGATAGACAGTGACGGGAACAGGTTTGACACATCCAACACCAGGGATACCTCTTCTAAAGAGTGATAGACAATGATAGGAACTGAGTTGGCACATCCAAGACAAGGGGTACCTCTTCTAAAGAGTGATAGACAATGATAGGAACAGGTTTGGCACATCCAACACCAGGGGTACCTCTTCTAAAGAGTGATAGACAGTGACGGGAACAAGTTTGGCACATCCAACACCAGGGGTTCAGGGGTGTCTCCTCTATAGAGACAGACATTGATAGGAACTGACTTGGCACATCCAACACAAGGGGTACCACTTCTAAAGAGCGATAGACAGTGATAGGAACAGACTTTTGCACATCCAACACCAGGGATACCTCTTCTAAAGAGCGATAGACAGTGACGGGAACAGGTTTGGCACATCCAACACCAGGGGTACCTCTTCTAAAGAGCGATAGACAGTGACGGGAACAGGTTTGGCACATCCAACACCAGGGGTACCTCTTCTAAAGAGCGATAGACAGTGACGGGAACAGGTTTGACACATCCAACACCAGGGGTACCTCTTCTAAAGAGCAATAGACAGTGACGGGAACAGGTGTGGCACATCCAACACCAGGGGTACCTCTTCTAAAGAGCAACAGACAGTGACGGGAACAGGTTTGGCACATCCAACACCAGGGGTACCTCTTCTAAAGAGCGATAGACAGTGACGGGAACAGGTTTGACACATCCAACACCAGGGGTACCTCTTCTAAAGAGTGATAGACAGTGACGGGAACAGGTTTGGCACATCCAACACCAGGGGTACCTCTTCTAAAGAGCAACAGACAGTGACGGGAACAGGTTTGGCACATCCAAGTGTTAACCTCAGCCTGTTGTGATTACTCTGGTAAGTTGGGGGGCTGGGCCTGAGCTCACCATGCCCAGGATCTTGAGCCCCACCCCACTGTTGAGACCATACAAGGGGAGACTTAGTCTGAGGTTTATTATGTACCTATTCAGAGAGACCCTAACTAGAGCAGCTCTGTCTGGGCCATTCGAGGTGCGATCGGCTACAATCTTTTAGCTTGTGGTTGGTCCCTTTCTGTAATTGCACAGAAGAGCTAAAACAATGGAATGGAATGCAGCCCAGCTAAATAAGCAATGGCTAAGATGTATTCAAGCCTCCGCCCAGCACACGTTTTTCTCAGCGAGACACCCTACGTTCATCGGTATCTGAGCCTTGCTTCCCGGCTCTCATGCCACAGGACTCAGGGTGCACCCTACTGATGACGACATCCGAGGTGGAGGTCAGTCTGGGTTACTCCTGTTGTCATTCAGAAGCTCCCTCACGGAACATGGCTAGAATGCGACTGCGGCACAGAATGACCTCCCAGACAGAGCTCGATAACACAGACAGCGAGGCACGAAGGGAATTAAATGCACTATTTAAAAACATAGCCTTACCTAAATTGATTGCTGCTTTGGGTTTTTGATTAAACTTGGCTCCCCCTGCATTCAGTTGACTCTGTATCAAAACCGAGACGTGCTGTACTTAGTGCCCATTGCCAGGGGGTGAGAAAAGCAGGGACAGTTCCTGGTCACCCTACCCTGAACGGACAGTTCCGTCTGGACTGTCCCTTGTCAGGTGGGGCCAAGACTGATTAGCATGTGCTTTGTCCTTCCTGTAACGACACAGAAGAGCTAAAGAATGATGGAATGGAATGCGTCCCAGAGAAATATGCAGTGACTAAGATTCATTCAAGCGTCTGCGGGGGCTACATATTTAGATTTCTAAGTTCAACGGGTATGCCAGACACGGCATGCCCAGTCATGGGTCAAAGCTCAGACAGGTACGGGTATGGATAGACATGGGTGCAGATACGCCCAGATATGCGCCTGGGTATACCCACACACGGCTCCATGTATGTCGTAACACGGGCCCGGGTGTGCCAGTACAACAGTATGCCAAGACACGGCCTGGGTATGCCCAGACATGGGTATGTGTATGCTCAGACACAGATAGATACAGGTATGCTCAGATATGGATCCAGGTATGCCCAGTCATGGGTCAGGGTGCGCCCAGATATGGCTATTGGAATGCTCAGACACAGATACAGGTAAGCCCAGTCATGGGTCAGTGTGTGCCCAGACATGGGTATGGTTATGCTCAGACACAGATACAGGTATGCCCAGGCATGGGTCAGGGTGTGCACAGACATGGGTATGTGTATGCTCAGACACAGATACAGGTATGCTCAGATATCGGTTCAGGTATGCCCAGTCATGGGTCAGGCGGTGCCCAGATATGGCTATTGGAATGCTCAGACAGAGATACAGGTATGCCCAGTCATGGGTCAGGTTGCACCCAGACATGGGTATGATTCTGCTGAAACACAGGTACAGGTATGTCCAGCCATAGATCTGGGTATGCCCAGAAATGGTTCCAGGTATGCCCAGTCATGGGTCAGGGTGTGCACAGCCCAGACATGGGTATGCCCAGTCATTGGTCGAGGTTTGCCTAGACATGGGTGTGGGTATGGTCAGACACAGATACAGGTTTGCCCAGTCATGGGTCAGGGTGTGCCCAGACATGGGTATGCCCAGTCTTGGGTCGAGGTTTGCCCAGACATGGGTATGGGTATGTTCAGACACAGATACAGGTATGTCCAGTCATGGGTCAGGGTGTGCTCAGACATGGGTATGTGTATGCCCAGACATGGGTATGGGTATGCCCAGACATGGGTCCAGGTATGCCTAGTCATGGGTCAGGGTGTGCCCAGACATGGGTATTGGAATTCTAAGACACATGTACATTTATGCCCAGTCATGGGTATGTGTATGCCCAGACATGGGTATGGGTAGGCCCAGACATGGGTCCAGGTATGCCCAGTCATGGGTCAGGGTGTGCACGGACATGGGTATGGGTCTGCTGAGACACAGGTACAGGTATGCCAAGACATGGGTATGCCCAGCCATGGGTCTGGGTATGCCCAGATATGGGTCCAGGTATGCCCAGTCATGGGTCAGGGTGTGCCAAGACATGGGTATGGGTATGCATAGTCATGGGTCGAGGTTTGCCCAGACATAGGTATGGGTATACGCAGTCATGGGTCGAGGTGTGCTCAGACACAGATACAGGTATGCCCAGACATGGCCCAGGTATATTCATTCTGGATTCACACATCACTTTTGTGGAACATCCAAGAGCAGAGATGGGCTGTTTAGAGGCAGGAACAGGACACACCCAGTTTTCATGGGCGCAGGGCTGTGACTCACCATAGGGGCAGAAACAGGCACCTATGCCAGAGATAGGGCCCGAAGGGGCACCAGGTCAACCGGTCCAGGGCGGGGAGAGAGGAGGGCAGGGAGAGAGGCTTCCCTCATAAAGATCCCGCTGCCAACTGATTGACCTGTAGGCGCCCTGGATGCTCGGATAAGGTGCTGGTGAGAGCTGTGGGTCAGTGCTGGGGATACAGCCCTAATGCTGGGCTGTCAGCTCTGCACAGGACACTGCCCGTGTGCTGCACTGGCCTTGGGAGGAGGGACCCATGGACGCCATCCCCTAGCTTGCCCCTTGCGACCCCTGTCACTGTCCTTGCGAGCCCTAGACTCAGAGGTGGTAAAACCAGTGGCAAGGACACATGGCCGGCTCCGCATTCCTTACAAATGCTTGTTTTTCATGATAGTTATAGTGAATGACATTCCATTATTCACTTTCAGTAAAATAAACAAGCATTTGCAATGCAATAGGTCTCGCATTTACGTGAGTTTGAGCTATTGACATTGCAAATAACAATGCCTTTTATTTTTGTTATCATTTTAAAAACATAAATAAAAAGCATTGTCATTTACAATGCCAATAGCTTAAACTCGCGTAACTGCGAGACCTATTGCATTGCTTGTTTGTCTTGCAGTTTTATATAGCTCGAGCTCGATCCGGAGGTATCATGGCGCTTTACACGAGCACCAGCTGTTCCAGATGGGCACATCCATGTTTTGTTAGGCATGGGGAGATGAAGTGATTTGCCCAGAATCACAAGAGGTTGAGCCGCAGAGACTCGAACCTGGTAACCCAGCTTCGAGGTAATTCGCTCTAACAGTTAGGCCACATCTTAATGAGTCCAGCCGGCAGAGACAGGGTCCCCTGTACTTACACTCCAGATTGTGTTACTCCTGGGTGTGTCACTATTAGTTTGTCAGTCCTGTGTGTCTCTCCTGAGGTTATCACTCATGGATGTATCACTACCGGGTGTGTCATTACTGGATGTGTCATTTCTGAGTGTGTCTCTGGGGCGTGGGGTAGAGCAAACAACCCCGTACTGGTCACCGTGTTCTATTTGTATGGCAATGCTTGTTAAAACCAAAAAACATCTATTTCTTCACCCTTGGTATAATCGCGGCACCCGCGCTTTACTTTTAATGTTATAAGTAAAGCACGGTACCGCAATTATACCAAAAGTAAAGAAATAGATGGTTTTTTCTATTCCTTTACTTTTGGTATAATCGCGACACCTGCGCTTTACTTATAACATTAAAAGTAAAGCGCTGGTGCCGCGATTATACCAAACGTAAAGAAATAGAAAAAAAAGCTATTTCTTTACCTTTGATATAATTGCGGATAAGAAAGTGGGGGGAGATTCAATATGGTGTATCAGAGGCTGGAATCTGGACTAACTGTTTACAACATACATTTTGCCTCTGACACCATTAATTACAACATTTATTTTATCAGCTGGTCTGTTTAATGACTGCGATCTGCAAAACAATTTTTTGCTTATTGACTTTTTGGTTCGATGAACACTACTCGTTAGACAAACACTTATTATATACAAAAGACAGTGACATATATATTTACATTTGTACAGTGACTTCAAAATGTGACAAAAAATATATGCAACATAAAGTCTATCAAATAGAATTATTTTTCATAACCATAGTCAATTGTCCGAAACTATTTGATTTGTGAAACTTGAGCGGTTGGCTCCTATAGTTATAGCTGTTATTGCGGTCCTAAGCAGAGTCGGGTACTTATGTCTATAATTGATTTAAACAAACAATGCAAGTTGTGGTCTTTCTATGCATTTGGCGTTTGCTTGTGTAGAGGAGCTGGTTCTCGCTTGGTCTTCTACAAAAGGTGTTCGCGATCTCTGCTTGTGCGCCAACGCGTTTCGACCTGTGTGGATAGGGACCTGTGTGATGTTTGTGAGGTCGTCTTCAGGGCGGATGTAAAGATGGAATCGGACTTCTGTTCCTGTAATTCAATTGTAATGGTATCTAATTACTACTTGTGTCATATTTGAAGATTGTGGATAATCTAGGGATCGTTCTGTGTCAACTTACGCTCACTCCGAGATGAGATGGCTTGTCTTCTATATGATGCCTTGTTCTGTGTACTGCCGACTGATGGAGAATGACTTGCTTTGTATTTGTCTCGTTGTTTTCTTTCTGGAAAAATTGGAAGACAGAGGAGTTGGCATCTACACCCTCTTGAAAGTGCCTGAAGCTGTATCTTTATATCTGGCAGGTTTCTAATTTGCGGTGGTTTTTTTCGCTGTGACTGCTCATGCGGTTTGATTGATTGGTTTCTTTTCTGCTAATTGTTCGTGGCCCGCTCTGCTTCTACGTGCCTTAATCATGCTTATTTTTAAAATGTGATGGCATGACCTCGTTTTGTGCATGCAGAGGATTTCTGTGAAGGAGCTCCACTTCATTTGATATAATTGCGGCACCTGCACTTTACTTTAATGTTATAAGTAAAGCGCAGGTGCCACGATTATACCCAAACTACCAAAATAGATGTTTTTTTCTACTTCTTTACCTTTGGTATAATCACGGCACCCGTGCTTTACTTATAACATCAAAAGTGAAGTGCGAGTGCCGCGCTTATACCAAAAGTAAAGACAAACAAGTGGCGCGTGTGGCACGCCTGTGTCTGGGCACGATCATAGCTCCTCCCACGGCCTATTGGTGTCTATTACGCACTTGGTGCGTGTAATAGACACCAATAGGCCATGGGAGGAGCTCTGCACGCGCCTCGGGCCAATTGCGTGCAGTCTTTTAAAAGAAGGCGCACACAAAGGCCAACGGAGGACCTGAAAAGGAATCGCACACGCACGAGCGTGTGCGATTCCAGGGTCGATTTCTGAACCCCGGACAAAAGTACTCTCGCCTGCGCGAGCACTGCTGTGCAGTGCAACGCAGGTCGCGAGACCTAAAAATGGAACACGCGTATCTGGAATGAGACCTTTGGAGGCAGCTGTGGTAAATTAAAATGTTTTAAAATGTATGTGTGGGTGTGCTTGAGGGTGACCGTATGTTTAAGTGAGAGAGAGTATTTGTATGTGTAACCAAGTGTGTCTGAATATGTAAGCATGCGTGTGTGTGAGTGAAAGTGAGTGAGAGTCAGTGTGAGAAGTTGGCCTGGTATATGATGCTCACTAGTTAAAGTGATCACCTTGTACCATGCCAAGCAACCCTTATGGTGTGGTTGTAAGTCAACCTTTTCGGACTAGCTGCCCTAGTGGTAGCGTAGGCTAAGCAGTCTTTGAGGCTAAACTCGTGAAGCGTGTTAAGCCAGCTGTTTTTCCAAATGCAACCCCCTTTTATACCAATGAAAGGACACCACACAGATATATATTCAAAATATATATGTATTTATTTCTCAAAGTAACCCCTAGTCTCTTTATGAGCACAGGAGCACAAATCGTCAAACAAGATTACAGTGGAATACACAGAAGTTGCACTTTATATGGATAGGCCCTGGTGGCCGCTCAAACCATATACTAAAATAGTGGTATAAGTACCACGAACAGAAAAGGGAAAAGGCCTAGGGCCTCTAGAATCGCTGGGCCTACAAGGAGCTAACTTCAGTTAGTGACCAGGAGGTCCACGGGTGGCGTGTGCAGAGCAAATAGTCACACGCATGCTCCCATAGGTTTCAATGGGTGCGTAAAAAGTACAAAGTTACTGCAAAAAGGATCTTCCGGATGGACTAGGAACTCAATATTGGAAACACAGACACTAGAGATGATACTCTACACTTGGGCACCGGAGTGCCAACTTTACCTCACCCACAGGAAGCGGGTGCTAGGTGTCGAAGTGCGTCGGGTTTCTTCTATCTGTTCCGTGGAGCCTGTGGACAAAGATGCTGCAGGCGGTCGGTCCGGGAGAGATGCGGTGGATCCAAGAGTGGATCGGAGATGTTGAAGACCTGTAAGCAGAGGGGACAGTGTTCACAGTCACTAGCCAGTGACCAGCGTGGCACCAGGTGGGTACCAGGCAATGTCGGGTGCAAACAGGAAGAAAGGTGTAGCTTGTCTCTGCAGCCACGTGGTCCCTGGAGGTCGACGACGCCCAGGAGTCGGTTCACGAGCTGTCCCATGCAGGCTCTCGCTGGCGGCGATGTCGGCGACTTGATCGAAGTGAACAAGCCTTGGCAAAAGCAATTGTTGTGGAGAACAAGATAAGCTGATTGTTCTGACCAGCAAGGTCAGAGGGACTGCTCCTTTGGAGGGGAGCAAGGGCCAGTCTGGAGCAACCAGACCAGCAGTGTAGTTCTTGAAGTTCGTCGCCAAGATGGCCACTAGCCAACGGGCCAGCAACCGGTTAGGCGCGTCAAGTGGCAAAATGCAGAAGGGCCCCACGCAGATCGTGGAGATGCTGGAGGGCTCATCTTTGGTGCAGATGCTGCTCGGGTGTTGGGCTTCTAAGATCCCAAAGCACAACTTGGAAGGATCCTCGGTTGTTGCACTTGCAGCTTGTCGTGGTCGTTTCAAGATGGCTGGCTCCACGTGTCTCGTTGCCTCCACGGGTCTCCTCTTTTCAGGGACTGTGGATCGGGCGGTGAGAAGTCTGGAGGTCCAGGTCTTGTCAGTCTCTGGGCTCGGGCTCCGGCGGGAGGCGGCGGCAAAGCAGACGTTGATTCACTGGATGGTGCTTGCGTTAGCAAGGTGGTCACTCCCTGACCACAGGGGAGATTTCCTTCAGTCTTCTGTGCAGCAGAATGTCGAAGTTCCCGTCTTCTTCTTAGTTTCAAGTTGATTCCAGGATGTCTGAAGTCTTAGGACACAGCTCCTACCTTTAAGCGGATTCTAGGGGCCGGACTACCTGCTAGGTCCCTCCCTATGGGTGGGACCAGGAAGGGGGGTGGTTACACCCCCAATCCTTTGTCCAGCTCGCCCCAGGCCCGGGACTGGTGTGCCCCAGGACCGGTTTGAACTGGCATATGCACCGAGGCTCCTTGTGAGCCACAGGCATGTCTGGTTTCTTTCAAGCCCTACCTGACCAATACACAAAATCCTGTCTGGGGTGGTGCACGCACCTCCCCTGGCAGGAAACCCTTTGTCCACACCTCCCAAGCTGGAAGGACTCCCAGCAGCAGGAGGGCAGACTTGTGTCTGTGGTGGCAGCATCCATTTTGTGGAGCTGAGGCTATGTCTGATTTTACCCGGGATTCAGGTACTGTACATGTCGTGTCCCTCTAGAAGGGTGGAATGCTAACCCCGTCGCCAGAATTGGCGAGGGGTTAGTATTCCAATTCGTATGACACCTTACTCGACATGTTTTGATAAAGCCAAACCAAAGTTAGCATTTAACCGCGAGGTTCATAATGCACTTAAGAGTATATGGTATGACGATATCTGGAAACAGTAGAAGGAAGTTGTTCCGACCACTGCAGACAGGCTCAGCTCATGCCAGATCACCATCTCACATGGAACCAAGCACTCTGCCTTCAGGATTGTTAAGGCCTGCCATAGGAGTGACTTATAGGTTAACATGTGTCCCATTTAAGGTTAGGTGTAGGTATACTACACCTAAGTAAGAGGTGGTTACACCAACTTACCCCAGCTGAGTGATCAGCCAGTTGTGTCAAATTGTTAGGCCAAGCCTGGGGTGGCATAATACATGATTCAGCCCCTGGCAGGCCTTGGGTACACCAATGCCCTGGGTACCTAGTGTACACTGGTACAGGGGCTGACAGGGTGATCCACTTCCAATTGGTTATGCACCTAGGGTGCATAGTGTAAATTTAGTAGAGAGAACAGCAGGCTGGGGGTGTGATTGGCAGGCCCACAGCCTCAATATGTCAAAAACCAGTGAAGCAAAAAGCAAAAATTTGGGGTGACCATAGGATAGCAGACCCTACTCTCCTACACAACCCCCCCCCCAAACGCAGGGACATTAAACTAGCCTTGACCAGTCTCGTCTTCATGTCCTAAGTGGAAGTACCTGGAGAGACCATCTGCATTCCCATGGTCAGTACCTGGCCGGTGCTCCACTGTAAAGTCCATCCCCTGTAGGGAAATGGACCACCTAAGCAGTTTGGGGTTTTCACCCTTCATCTGATTTAGCCACAAGAGGGGCTTATGGTCGGTCTGAATCTTGAAGTGAGTGCCAAACAAGTATGGCCTCAGCTTCTTCAGGGCCCACACCACAGCAAAGGCCTCCCTCTCAATAGCTGACCAATTCTTCTCTCTGGGGGTCAACCTTCTGCTAATAAAAGCAATGGGTTGGTCTTGACCATCTACATTAAGTTGTGACAGCACAGCTCCCACACCCAACTCAGAAGCATCTGTCTGGACAATAAACTCTTTGGAGTAGTCAGGACTTTTCAGGATAGGTGCAGAGCACATGGCCTCCTTCAGGTCATCAAATGCCTTTTGACAGCTTACTGTCCACTGAACCTTTTTGGGCATCTTCTTGGATGTCAGATCATTAAGAGGAGTCACAATGGGCCCATAGTTCTTAACAAACTTCCTGTAGTACCCAGTCAAGCCCAAGAAAGCTCGAACTTGAGTCTGGGTGGTTGGAGGGGACCAGTCCTTGATGGATTGTATCTTACTCTCCAGTGGTTGAACTTGGCCTCCACCTACAAGGTGGCCCAAATATACAACCTTACTCTGCCCTATCTGGCACTTAGTAGCCTTGATAGTGAGGCCTGCCCTTTGCAGAGCCTCAAGAACCTTCTTCAGGTGGATCAGGTGATCCTCCCAGGTGGAGCTAAAGACAGCAATGTCATCAAGATATGCTGCGCAAAAGTCATCCAACCCAGTAAGGACTTGGTTCACCAGCCTTTGGAAGGTGGCAGGTGCATTCTTCAGACCAAAGGGCATCACCACAAATTGGTAGTGCCCACCTGGGGTTGAGAATGCTGTTTTGGCCTTAGACTCCTCAGCTAATCTGATTTGCCAATAGCCAGCTGTCAAGTCAAATGTGCTCAAAAACTTTGCAGAAGCTAGTTTGTCTATGAGCTCATCTGCCCTTGGAATAGGGTGTGCATCTGTCCTGGTGACAGCATTGAGTCCTCTGTAATCCACACAGAACCTCATCTCTCTCTTGCCATCTTTGGTGTGAGGTTTGGGGACCAGAACCACTGGGCTAGCCCAGGGGCTCTCTGAGGGTTCAATGACACCTAATTCCAGCATTTTGTGTAGCTCAGCCTTTATACAGTCCCTGACGTGGTCAGGTTGTCTGTAGAGCTTGTTCTTTACAGGCAGACTGTCACCAGTGTCCACCACATGGGTACACTAGTCAGTTTGGCTAGGTATTAAGGAAAACAGATGTTGAAATGATTGTAGAACTTGTCTACATTCAGTCTGCTGATGGGCAGTGAGGTTGCCTCCAAGGGTCACTCCTTCAACTGAGCCATCTTCAGGGTTCTGAGACAACAGGTCTGGGAGAGGGTCACTCTCTTCCTCCTGTCCCTCATCTGTAGCCATGAGCAAGCCCATGTCTGCCCTGTCAACATATGCTTTTAACCTGTTAACATGGAGTACCCTGTGGGGACTCCTGGGAGTTCCTAGGTCCACCAAGTAGGTAACCTCTCCCTTCTTTTCCAGGATTGTATGGGGTCCAGACCATTTGTCTTGGAGTGCTGCTGGGGCCACTGGCTCCAACACCCATACCTTCTGTCCTGGCTGAAACTCAACCAAGACAGCCTTTTGGTCATGCCAAGCTTTCTGTAAGGCCTAGGCTTGCCTCAAGGTTTTTGGATGCCTTCTCCATATACTCAGCCATCCTGGAACGGAGACCAAGTACATAGTCCACTATGTCTTGTTTAGGCTTTTTGAGAGGTAACTCCCATCCTTCCTTCACTAAACACAGTGGGCCTCTTACAGGGTGCCCAAACAACAATTCAAAGGGGCTGTAGCCAACCCCCTTTTGTGGGACCTCTCTGTAAGCAAACAGAAGGCAGGGTAGAAGGATGTCCCATCTTCGCCTGAGCTTTTCAGGTAATCCTTTGATCATACCCTTTAGGGTCTTGTTGAATCTCTCAACAAGCCCATTGCATTGTGGGTGATAAGGAGTGGTGAACTTGTAGTTGACACCACATTCCGTCCACATAGCTGTCAAGTATCCTGACATGAAGTTGGTACCTCTGTCAGAAACTACCTCCTTAGGAAACCCCACTCTGGAGAATACTCCCAGCAGGGCCCTGGCCACAACAGGTGCTGTAGTGGTCCTAAGGGGAATTGCCTCTGGATACCTGGTGGCATGATCCACTACCACCAGTATAAATCTGTGCCCAGATGCAGTGGGAGGATCCATGGGACCCACTATATCTATTCCCACTCTTTCAAAGGGGACCCCCACCACAGGTAGTGGTATTAGGGGGGCCTTTGTTGTGCCACCTGATTTGCCACTGGCTTGGCAGGTCACACAGGAGCGACAAAACTCCTTTGTATCTTCATTCATGTGAGGCCAGTGAAAGTGAGGGACAAGCCTGTCCCAAGTCTTGTTCTGGCCTAAGTGTCCTGCTAAAGGAATATCATGGGCCAAGGTAAGAAGGAAGCCCCTAAATTGCAGAGGTATAACAACCTCCTGGTAGCACCAGGCTTGGGGTCTCTAGCCTCTGAATAAAGGAGCCCTTCATCCCAATACACTTTATGGGTACCTTGAGCATTCCCAGCAGCCTCAGCAGCAGCCACCTGTCTGAGGGGTTCAAGAGAGGGACATGATAACTGAGCCTGCCTCAAGTCAGCCCTTGAAGGTCCCCCTGTCCCCAGAAACTCAACCTGATCAGGTTCAAGCTCTTCAGGGACAGTTCCTTCAGGGTCCTCTAGATCAGCTTCCTGGGAAGGCTGATCATCACTCTGAGGCAGGGAGGAAGGCACAGCCTTGACCCTCCTGTTCTTCTTCTTGGTAGGTGCTTGGTCCATTGTTCCAGGATCCAAGACCTGAGGTTCAGTGAGGCACTTTTTGGCCTGTGACCTGGTCACAGCAAGGACATGTGATGATATACCTAACATCTCTGCATGAGTCCTGTACTCCACTTCTGACCATAGAGAACTCTCTAGGTCATTGCCCAACAAACATTCTACTGGGAGGTCTGCACTAACCACAACCCTTTTGAGGCCAGTTACCCCTCCCCATGAGAAGTTAACAACTGCCACACTATGTGAAGTAGTGGCATTGCTGGCATTGGTCACCAGGTAATTCTCACCTGGTATGTACTGTCCAGGGTCCACAAAGCCTGGTGTCACCATAGTGACACTGGCACATGTGTCCCTGTAGGCTTGAGCCACTTTTTCGTTAATTAAAGGAGTCTGTCTGTACTTGCCCAGGTTACTGGGGCTCACAGTCAGGGACAAATCAATGTCCCCATCACAGATCAAGACTGCCTGTGTCAGGGTTCTGTCTAAGTCAGAATCTCCTTCAGTTCCCATAGTGATTCCCACTACACCCTTTGTCTGGGGACCAACACTGCTAACAGTAGTACTGGGAGCAGGTGCCTTAGGGGCAACAGTGTTGGGGGCTCCACCCTTCTTACAATCACTGGTCCAGTGAGTTGTATTCTTGCAATGATTGCACCAGGGTTTCTTTTGACCTTCTTTCTTCTTTCCCTTAGTTTGTTGTGGGGACCCACCCTCCTTAGCAGTAGTTTGGGGCCCTTTTGAAGACTTCTCGTCTTTAGATTTCTGATCTCCACCCTTTTGGTCTGTTTTCTTCTGATCACCCCCTTGGCCCTGGTTCTGGTTCTTTTGCTTAACCCTGGTTCTGACCCATTTGTCTGCCTTCTTTCCCAATTCTTGGGGAGAGGTCAGATCAGAGTCAACCAAGTGTTGATGCAGTTGCTGGTTTTGACAGTTATTTCAAATCTGTTCTCTCATCATCAAATTATACAATCCTGTAAAATCAGATACCTTACTTCCCAGCAACCAACCCTCCAAAGCCTTAGTGGCACATTCAACATATTCAGACCAGTCCTGAGTCTGTGTCTTTTGGGTGTCTCTGAACATTAACCTGTACTGTTCAGTGGTTAAGCCTAACCCATCAACTAGGACACTCTTCAGGACTCTGTAATTTCTGACATCCTCTTCTCTAACAGTGAGGAGTCGGTCTCTGCCTCTTCCTTCAAAGGAGAGCCAGAGGATTGCTGCCCACTGGTCTTCAGGAACCTGCTGCACTTTGCAGGCTCTCTCAAGAGCAGTCATCCATTTGTGGATGTCGTCCCCACTTTTGTAGGGGGGCACAACCTTAGACAGGTTCCTATTATCAAAGACCCTATCTTTGTCCTTAGGGACAATGCTGCCACCAGTGGGTATAGACCCACTCTCTCTAGGTTGCCTAGCTTTGTTCAGTTTCTCTTCCATCAGGGCTACTTCTAGCTCTTGCTTCCTGATCCTCAGCTGGGCTTCCTGCATTCTGGCCTCATGTTCCCTCCTCTGAGGGGTGGTCATCCTTTTCCTGGAGTGACCTTGAGAGCCTCTAGAGGCATGAGAAGCATTAGAGTCACCTGAGCGATTCCTTTGCCTCCCAAGCCCCTGGTTAAGTCCACTGGGGAGATCCAATGGGATGATCCCATTGTCAGTCCCCAATAGCCTTAGTTTAGCTGGGCCAAGTATAACACTTGGCACTGGGCTATTTCTCTCTTCATCCTCACTACTTTCTGTATCCTCACCACTTTCCTCCTCTGTAGTATGATTCATATCTAAGGGATGGCTATTGGAAAGGGGTACTTCTGTAGCATCTTCAGAAGGGGGGCCTCCTGTTCCTGTCCCTAAGGGGGCTAACTGGGAAGCTTTCTTGAGCTCTCTCTGATTTTCATCATTTTGCAAGAGTTCTCTGAGCTCAGCAGAGGTAGGGTTCTTGGGCTGTTTAAGGCCTCTAAGAGTTGCCAAATGCCTGAGCTCATTCTGGTTAAGGGTAGCAAAGATGGATGGTGCCCTCTGGGGGTCACTCTCAACAGAGATAGGTACATTGGACCCCTCTGCCCCAGCCATTGCTCTTAAGTGTGGGTGGATGTGTTGCAATCTACCTACACTTGGGTTTACCTACTAAACCTATCTAGTAGTTGTAGTCAGGGTGTGCTACTCCCTTTGCTCTACAACAACTAAGTTCAGTAGAACTTAAGTATATCTAATCTTGTTTTATATGTACCTACAGGTACCTATGTGATCTTTCAATTGGTAACCAAGAGATTACAATGGTAAAACACAGCAAGCTCAAATCCAACCGCTGCTCACCAATGTGAGGAGTTGGCCTGGTATATGATGCTCACTAGTTAAAGTGATCACCTTGTACCATGCCAAGCAAACCTTATGGTGTGGTTGTAAGTCAACCTTTTCGGACTAGCTGCCCTAGTGGTAGCGTAGGCTAAGCAGTCTTTGAGGCTAAACTCGTGAAGCGTGTTAAGCCAGCTGTTTTTCCAAATGCAACCCCCTTTTATACCAATGAAAGGACACCACACAGATATATATTCAAAATATATATGTATTTATTTCTCAAAGTAACCCCTAGTCTCTTTATGAGCACAGGAGCACAAATCGTCAAACAAGATTACAGTGGAATACACAGAGGTTGCACTTTATATGGATAGGCCCTGGTGGCCGCTCAAACCATATACTAAAATAGTGGTATAAGTACCACAAACAGAAAAGGGAAAAGGCCTAGGGCCTCTAGAATCGCTGGGCCTACAAGGAGCTAACTTCAGTTAGTGACCAGGAGGTCCACGGGTGGCGTGTGCAGAGCAAATAGTCATACGCGTGCTCCCATAGGTTTCAATGGGTGCGTAAAAAGTACAAAGTTACTGCAAAAAGGATCTTCCGGATGGACTAGGAACTCAATATTGGAAACACAGACACTAGAGATGATACTCTACACTTGGGCACCGGAGTGCCAACTTTACCTCACCCACAGGAAGCGGGTGCTAGGTGTCGAAGTGCGTCGGGTTTCTTCTATCTGTTCCGTGGAGCCTGTGGACAAAGATGCTGCAGGCGGTCGGTCCGGGAGAGATGCGGTGGATCCAAGAGTGGATCGGAGATGTTGAAGACCTGTAAGCAGAGGGGACAGTGTTCACAGTCACTAGCCAGTGACCAGCGTGGCACCAGGTGGGTACCAGGCAATGTCGGGTGCAAACAGGAAGAAAGGTGTAGCTTGTCTCTGCAGCCACGTGGTCCCTGGAGGTCGACGACGCCCAGGAGTCAGTTCATCAGCTGTCCCACGCAGGTTCTCGCTGTCGGCGGTGTCGGCGACTTGATCGAAGCAAACAAGCCTTGGCAAAAGCAATTGTTGTGGAGAACAAGATAAGCTGATTGTTCTGACCAGCAAGGTCAGAGGGACTGCTCCTTTGGAGGGGAGCAAGGGCCAGTCTGGAGCAACCAGACCAGTGGTGTAGTTCTTGAAGTTCGTCACCAAGATGGCCACTAGCCAATGGGCCAGCAACCGATTAGGCGCGTCGAGTGGCAAAATGCAGAAGGGCCCCACGCAGATCGTGGAGATGCTGGAGGGCTCACCTTTGGTGCAGATGCTGCTCGGGTGTTGGGCTTCTCAGATCCCAAAGCACAACTTGGAGGGAGCCTCGGTTGTTGCACTTGCAGCTTGTCGTGGTCATTTCAAGATGGCTGGCTCCACGTGTCTCGTTGCCTCCACGGGTCTCCTCTTTTCAGGGACTGTGGATCGGGCGGTGAGAGGTCTGGAGGTCCAGGTCTTGTCAGTCTCTGGGCTCGGGCTCCGGCGGGAGGCGGCGGCAAAGCAGACGTTGATTCGCTGGATGGTGCTTGCGTTAGCAAGGTGGTCACTCCCTGACCACAGGGGAGATTTCCTTCAGTCTTCTGTGCAGCAGAATGTCGAAGTTCCCGTCTTCTTCTTAGTTTCAAGTTGATTCCAGGATGTCTGAAGTCTTAGGACACAGCTCCTACCTTTAAGCGGATTCTAGGGGCCGGACTACCTGCTAGGTCCCTCCCTATGGGTGGGACCAGGAAGGGGGGTGGTTACACCCCCAATCCTTTGTCCAGCTCGCCCCAGGCCCGGGACTGGTGTGCCCCAGGACCGGTTTGAACTGGCATATGCACCGAGGCTCCTTGTGAGCCACAGGCATGTCTGGTTTCTTTCAAGCCCTACCTGACCAATACACAAAATCCTGTCTGGGGTGGTGCACGCACCTCCCCTGGCAGGAAACCCTTTATCCACACCTCCCAAGCTGGAAGGACTCCCAGCAGCAGGAGGGCAGACTTGTGTCTGTGGTGGCAGCATCCATTTTGTGGAGCTGAGGCTATGTCTGATTTTACCCGGGATTCAGGTACTGTACATGTCGTGTCCCTCTAGAAGGGTGGAATGCTAACCCCGTCGCCAGAATTGGCGAGGGGTTAGTATTCCAATTCGTATGACACCTTACTCGGCATGTTTTGATAAAGCCAAACCAAAGTAAGCATTTAACCGCGAGGTTCATAATGCACTTAAGAGTATATGGTATGACGATATCTGGAAACAGTAGAAGGAAGTTGTTCCGACCACTGCAGACAGGCTCAGCTCATGCCAGAGCACCATCTCACATGGAACCAAGCACTCTGCCTTCAGGATTGTTAAGGCCTGCCATAGGAGTGACTTATAGGTTAACATGTGTCCCATTTAAGGTTAGGTATAGGTATACTACACCTAAGTAAGAGGTGGTTACACCAACTTACCCCAGCTGAGTGATCAGCCGGTTGTGTCAAATTGTTAGGCCAAGCCTGGGGTGGCATAATACATGCTTCAGCCCCTGGCAGGCCTTGGGTACACCAATGCCCTGGGTACCTAGTGTACACTGGTACAGGGGCTGACAGGGTGATCCACTTCCAATTGGTTATGCACCTAGGGTGCATAGTGTAAATTTAGTAGAGAGAACAGCAGGCTGGGGGTCTGATTGGCAGGCCCACAGCCTCAATATGTCAAAAACCAGTGAAGCAAAAAGCAAAAATTTGGGGTGACCATAGGATAGCAGACCCTACTCTCCTACAGTCAGGGACATGTGATGTGTGAGAGTATTTGTATGTGTAACCAAGTGTGTCCGTATGTGTAAGCATGCGTGTGTGTGAGTGAAAGTGAGTGAGATTCAGGGACATGTAATGTGTAAGAGTACTTGTATGTGTAACCAAGTGTGTAAGCATGCGTGTGTGTGAGTGAAAGTGAGTGAGAGTCAGGGACATGTAATGTGTAAGAGAGAGTATTTGTATGTGTAACCAAGTGTGTCCGCGTGTGTAAGCATGCGTGTGTGTGAGTGAAATTGAGAGAGAGTCAGGGACATGTACTGTGTGAGAGAGGGTATTTGTATGTGTAACCAAGTGTGTCCGTGTGTGTATGGACAGCATACATTCTAAACGGCAGGCATATTTTATGTAATATTTAATGCAAGGGATACTCATGGAATAAGGGGGTACCCATGACAAAATACTGGCCTGGCACAATGGAGGTAATTTTAGCCATAAGGAGGCACTCGCTCTTGCTCATTCATAGATCACGTTTAGAATAAATGGGTGAAACTCTTAGAAAACGAACGGTTTATTGTCTTGGCTCACCATGAAAGGATTCCAGTATTCAATAAGCGCCCTTTCAGAGCCTATACCATTTTAGTAAATGTATGTGAAAAGTATGTTTTAAAATCCACAATTTCATCCCATTTCGTATTCAGATTTCTCACATGAGCAGAAGGAGCCTGGCGCCCTCGCTGTGTTCACTCACTCACAAGAGGAGAACCACTGAGTAGAGGCCTGGCGCGCTCACAGTGTTCACTCACTCACAAGAGGAGAACCACTGAGAAGTGGCCTGGCGCGCTCGCTGTGTTCACTCACGCACAAGAGGAGAACCACTAAGAAGAGGCCTGGCGCGCTCGCTGTGTTCACTCACTCACAAGAGGAGAACCACTGAGAAGCGGCCTGGCACGCTCGCTGTGTTCACTCACTCACAAGAGGAGAACCACTGAGAAGAGGCCGGCCGCGCTCGCTGTGTTCACGTACTCACAAGAGGAGAACCACTGAGAAGAGGCATGGCGCGCTCGCTGTGTTCACGCACTCATAAGAGGAGAACCACTGAGAAGAGGCCTGGCACGCTCGATGTGTTCACTCTCTCACAAGAGGAGAACCACTGAGAAGAGGCCTGGCGTGCTCGCTGTGTTCACTCACTCACAAGAGGAGAACCACTGAGAAGAGGCCTGGCGCCCTCACTGTGTTCACTCACTCACAAGAGGAGAACCACTGAGAAGGGGCCTAGAGCCCTCGGTGTGTTCACTCACTCACAAGAGGAGAACCACTGAGAAGAGGCCTGGTGCGCTCGCTGTGTTCACTCACTCACAAGAGGAGAACCACTGAGAAGAGGCCTGGCACGCTCGCTGTGTTCACTCACTCACAAGAGGAGAACCAGTGAGAAGGGGCCTGGCGCGCTCGCTGTGTTCACTCACTCACAAGAGGAGAACCAATGAGAAGAGGCCTGGCGCGCTTGCTGTGTTCACTCACTCACAAGAGGAGAACCACTGAGAAGGGGCCTGGCACGCTCGCTGTGTTCACTTACTCACAAGAGGCGAATCACTGAGAAGGGGCCTGGCGCGCTCGCTGTGTTCACTCACTCACAAGAGGAGAACCAGTGAGAAGGGGCCTGGCGCGCTCGCTGTGTTCACGCACTCACAAGAGGAGAACCACTGAGAAGGGGCCTGGCGCCCTCGCTGTGTTCACTCACTCACAAGAGGAGAACCACTGAGAAGGGGCCTGGCGCGCTTGCTGTGTTCACTCACTCACAAGAGGAGAACCACTGAGAAGGGGCCTGGAGCCCTCGCTGTGTTCACTCACTCACAAGAGGAGAACCACTGAGAAGAGGCCTGGCGCGCTCGCTGTGTTCACTCTCTCACAAGAGGAGAACCATTGAGAAGAGGCCTGGCGCGCTCGCTGTGTTCACTCACTCACAAGAGGAGAACCACTGAGAAGGGGCCTGGCGCCCTCGCTGTGTTCACTCACTCACAAGAGGAGAACCACTGAGAAGAGGCCTGGCGCCCTCGCTGTGTTCACTTACTCACAAGAGGCGAATCACTGAGAAGGGGCCTGGCGCGCTCGGTGTGTTCACGCACTCACAAGAGGAGAACCACTGAGAAGAGGCCTGGCGCCCTCGCTGTGTTCACTTACTCACAAGAGGCGAATCACTGAGAAGGGGCCTGGCGCGGTCGCTGTGTTCACTCACTCACAAGAGGAGAACCACTGAGAAGAGGCCTGGCGCGCTCGCTGTGTTCACGCACTCACAAGAGGAGAACCACTGAGAAGGGGCCTGGCGCCCTCGCTGTGTTCACTCACTTACAAGAGGAGAACCACTAATAAGGGGCCTGGAGCCCTCGCTGTGTTCACTCACTCACAAGAGGAGACCCACTGAGAAGAGGCCTGGAGCCCTCGCTGTGTTCACTCACTCACAAGAGGAGAACCACTGAGAAGGGGCCTGGCGCCCTCGCTGTGTTCACTCACTCACAAGAGGAGAACCACTGAGAAGGGGCCTGGCGCGCTTGCTGTGTTCACTCACTCACAAGAGGAGAACCACTGAGAAGGGGCCTGGAGCCCTCGCTGTGTTTACTCACTCACAAGAGGAGAACCACTGAGAAGAGGCCTGGCGCCCTCGCTGTGTTCACGCACTCACAAGAGGAGAACCACTGAGAAGAGGCCTGGCGCCCTCGCTGTGTTCACTCTCTCACAAGAGGAGAACCATTGAGAAGAGGCCTGGCGCGCTCGCTGTGGTCACTCACTCACAAGAGGAGAACCACTGAGAAGGGGCCTGGCGCCCTCGCTGTGTTCACTCACTCACAAGAGGAGAACCACTGAGAAGAGGCCTGGCGCGCTCGCTGTGTTCACGCACTCACAAGAGGAGAACCACTGAGAAGAGGCCTGGCGCGCTCGCTGTGTTCACGCACTCACAAGAGGAGAACCACTGAGAAGGGGCCTGGCGCCCTCGCTGTGTTCACTCACTCACAAGAGGAGAACCACTGAGAAGAGGCCTGGCGCGCTCGCTGTGTTCACGCACTCACAAGAGGAGAACCACTGAGAAGAGGCATGGCGCGCTCGCTGTGTTCACGCACTCATAAGAGGAGAACCACTGAGAAGAGGCCTGGCACGCTCGCTGTGTTCACTCACTCACAAGAGGAGAACCACTGAGAAGGGGCCTGGCGCGCTCGCTGTGTTCACTCACTCACAAGAGGAGAACCGCTGAGAAGGGGCCTGGCGCCCTCGCTGTGTTCACTCACTCACAAGAGGAGAACCACTGAGAAGAGGCCTGGCGCACTCGCTGTGTTCACTCACTCACAAGAGGAGAACCACTGAGAGGGGGCCTGGTGCGCTCGCTGTGTTCACTCACTCACAAGAGGAGAACCACTGAGAAGAGGCCTGCCGCGCTCGCTGTGTTCACGCACTCACAAGAGGAGAACCACTGAGAAGAGGCCTGGCGCGCTTGCTGTGTTCACGCACTCACAAGAGGAGAACCACTGAGAAGAGACCTGGCGCGCTCGCTGTGTTCACTCACTCACAAGAGGAGAGTCACTGAGAAGGGGCCTGGCGCGCTCGCTGTGTTCACTCACTCACAAGAGGAGAACCACTGAGAAGGGGCCTGGCGCGCTCGCTGTGTTCACTCACTCACAAGAGGAGAACCACTGAGAAGGGGCCTGGCGCGCTCGCTGTGTTCACTCACTCACAAGAGGAGAACCACTGAGAAGGGGCCTGGCGCGCTCGCTGTGTTCACTCACTCACAAGAGGAGAACCACAGAGAAGGGGCCTGGCGCGCTCGCTGTGTTCGCCACTACAATTCAGGGGAGTGTCTGACATGCACTAGAACCTTCAAAGATCCGGTCTGCAGCGTAGCATAGGTGGTGTCTGACAGAGACGTGTGTCTGTTTCACTCTTTCGTACTAATCATGCAGTCCTCATGGAACTTCACCAGTGTCAATTATTGATGATGTCAGTGACATGCCTTCCTGGAAAAATCACGGTCAAGTATCTTTTGATGTCACTTCCTGTGATGTCCTTAAAGTCAAAGGGTATATGATGTCATTTCCGTTACCCCAGCCATTTTGGTGAATCGACGCCCATAGAGGATCCCCCTCCCCCCCTCCGTGAGGCCTTCGACTGCAAGAGCCTTGCGCAGCAGGAAAGTATCCAAAGAATGTGAGTGCGTGTAAGAGGGCGGCCTGCGCCGGAGGCTGAGTGCGGCTATTTAGGGGAGTGTGTGGGGCCGGGTCACTTGAAGAAGGAGGGCTTGGGTGCTGCTGGGAGAGATCTGCAGGGGTGGATCGAGGTTGGGGGCGGGTGGGGGGGGGGGGATCAGAGAGAATTGTTGCACCGAACGCTCAGGTGCTCAGCTACCAACGGTGCAGCCGGTGCAGTGCACCGGGGCACAGACGTGGGAGAGGACCCGGCTACAACAGCCTATTGAGCCCTGAAAGGGCCCTTCGATGCTGGAAGTAGGTGTGCGGAGGGAGGGTGGGGGCGGGGGGGTTCTGCAGCACCCCTCAAAATAACCAGCTGGAGTTCTGAAAAGGAAGGAGCATTAAATCAGATGTTACATTTCATTTTTATCTTGAACCATTTGCTGGCCGTTCAGACAGCGGTCAAATGTCACTCTACTTCAAACACATTCATCTTATTCTTTTAACATGGAGATTGGTGTCTACTTTTCTTTCTTTCCCTGCACTTTACTTGGTCATGCGCAAATGACAAATATTCACTGAACCCCGATTTCCACAAATTGCAACTTGTGTGCTACAGAGTTCATCAGTAAAACTGTCTGTCTGCGTGATGTAGTGGCTGTATCAATGGAAACTGAGCTGCCTGTGGATGACATTGGCTCCCACGCCTTGCTGTAGTAATATATATATTCCTGACAGTGGGCTCCTGGGTACACCCCAGCGACATACGACACCCTGCTGAGTGGGCGTGGCTCCTTTGAACACGTGTTCTTTGGGTGATGCTTGGGTTTTTCACAGTCCCTGTGAGTTCAGTGTCCACAGGAGCTCTTACAGGGAGAGCTGGGAGCAGGCTGCTGACTTCCTACGGTTCCCTCAGCTGCAGGAGTCAGACTCCAAGCATCAGCGTCCACTGCAGCCTGCGGGGCGGAATCAGACTCCAAGCATCAGCGTCCACTGCAGCCTGCGGGGCGGAATCAGACTCCAAGCAACAGCGTCCACTGCAGTCTGCGGGGCGGAATCAGACTCCAAGCAACAGCGTCCACTGCAGCCTGCGGGGCGGAATCAGACTCTAAGCAACTGTGTCCACTGCAGGCCTGCGGGTCGGAATCAGACTCCAAGCAACAGCGTCCACTGCAGGCCTGCGGGGCGCAATCAGACTCCAAGCAACAGCGTCCACTGCAGCCTGCGGGGCGGAATCAGACTCCAAGCAACAGCGTCCACTGCAGCCTGCGGGGCGGAATCAGACTCCAAGCAACAGCGTCCACTGCAGCCTGCGGGGCGGAATCAGACTCCAAGCAACAGCGTCCACTGCAGGCCTGCGGGGCGGAATGAGACTCCAAGCATCAGTGTCCACTGCAGCCTGCGGTGCGGAATCAGACTTCAAGCAACAGCATCCACTGCAGCCTGCGGGGCGGAATCAGACTCCAAGCAACAGCGTCCACTGCAGCCTGCGGGCAGAATCAGACTCGAAGCAACAGCGTCCACTGCAGCCTGCGGGGCGGAATCAGACTCCAAGCAACAGCGTCCACTGCAGGCCTGCGGGGCGGAATCAGACTCCAAGCAACAGCGTCCACTGCAGCCTGCGGGGCGGAATCAGACTTCAAGCAACGACGTCCACTGCAGCTTGCGGGGCGGAATCAGACTCCAAGCAACAGCGTTCACTGTAGGCCTGCGGGGCGGAATCAGACTCCAAGCAACAGCGTCCACTGCAGCCTGCGGGTGGATTCAGACTCCAAGCAACAGTGTCCACTGCAGCCCGCGGGGCGGAATAAGACTTCAAGCAACAGCGTCCACTGCAGCCTGCGGGGCGGAATCAGACTCCAAGCAACAGCGTCCACTGCCACCTGCGGGGTGGAATCAGACTCCAAGCAACAGCGTCCACTGCAGCCTGCGGGCAGAATCAGACTCCAAGCAACAGCGTCCACTGCAGCCTGCGGGGCGGAATCAGACTCCAAGCAACAGCGTCCACTGCAGCCTCCGGGGCGGAATCAGACTCCAAGCAACAGCGTCCACTGCAGCCTGCGGGGCGGAATCAGACTCCAAGCAACAGCGTCCACTGCAGCCTGCAGGGCGGAATCAGACTCCAGGCATCAGCGTCCACTGCAGCCTACGGGGCGGAATCAGACTCCAAGCATCAGCGTCCACGGCAGCCTGCGGGGCGGAATCAGACTCCAAGCAACAGCGTCCACTGCAGCCTGCGGGGCGGAATCAGACTCCAAGCAACAGCGTCCACTGCAGGCCTGCGGGGCGGAATCAGACTCTAAGCAACAGCGTCCACTGCAGCCTGCGGGGCGGAATCAGACTCCAAGCAAGAGAGTCCTCTGCAGGCCTGCGGGGGGGAATCAGACTCCAAGCAACAGCATCCACTGCAGCCAGCGGGGCGGAATCAGACTCCAAGCAACAGCGTCCACTTCAGCCTGCGGGCGGAATCAGACTCCAAGCATCAGCGTCCACTACAGGCCTGCGGGGCGGAATCAGACTCCAAGCAACAGTATCCACTGCAGCCTGCGGGGCGGAATCAGACTCCAAGCAACAGCGTCCACTGCAGCCTGCGGGGCGGAATCATACTCCAAGCAACAGCGTCCACTGCAGGCCTGCCGGGCTCACTTCTGTAAATGCCGAGTGAGTCATTCGGCCCTGGCTGCCTGCCACCAGCAGAGGTCAAAACTGAAGTTATGCACATGCTGCTGTGCGGCTTCTGAAGACAGGACAGTCACAGTCAGGCGGCTCATAAAGGGACATTGATTTACTTAGGACAGAGTGCTGGAACTGGGAAAGGGAGCGTTGTTTGTTTCATTTTATTACAAAGGACACAAAGCAAGGGGTATGGGGTAATTACAAATGCACCTATCTCAATGTCCACAAAAGTAATATTTTGTCTTTTTCAATGTATGTGGGTGCAAAGAATCAGAGACTCAATACCCCTTAAACCTCCAAGGATACACATTTACAGAAAAGACAATGATTCAGCACTCCAATAAGTATATGAATTAATATTTTCCACTAACAAGAGTGAAGAGAAACACATCAACTCAGCAGGTTCTTTTTTTCTTTGTTTCTTTATTGTGAAAATGTCTTCTTTAAAATGACCATAGCCAACGCGTTTCGACCCGAAAGGGTCTTCTTCAGGGCTACAAGCAAATATATGATATTTACATTAAAATTATGACAAGCATATAAATATTTACAATTTAAAACAATTATCCTAACTAATTAATCCATAAGGATGAAGAAAAAACACGATCTCTATTTTCTCAGTTCATCACCAAGTAAAATATTTACAAACATAATATTGGGGTTACTGTGGCACACCTGCAAGTATTACAGAATAAACAGAAGGCTGTCAAAGTATCCACAAAGTACTTTGTGGATACTTTGACACGCGGATTGGCGTTTGCGGTTATTATCGTTCTCTGGGGGGCTCTTTACCTGATTTGCACCTAGAAATCCCATAGCACATAGGAAGCCGCATTTTGGCGTTTCATGATTTCAACTGTTCGTCTAGTGATAGTTTCAGATTTGTTATTCAGGAACCAGCCTTCTGTTTATTTATATAGCCTTACAGATCGTAACGGCCATAAGTTTGTAGTGTCATTGGATATTCTCCCGTTTATGTTAATGGCCTTGATAAAGTCTTTGGAAAGACGAAACACGTGTTGGCAAAAATGTGCGAGAATATTTTATGAAAAAATTAATGAATAATCTTCATGGACTCAAACAAAAGAAAGAATAAAGAATCACAGTCCCATACTTGAACTGGATGGTGTCAAATCTATGTTTTTGAAATCCTTGTCAATTGATCTTGTTGAGTAGGATAGAAGCTAAGGGAATACTGTACCCTACGTTGCTTAGGAACCAGATCTCCACACATTTTTTGAGATTTATGTAATACTTGCAGGTGTGCCACAGTAACCCTAATATTATGTTTGTAAGTTGTTGCTCGGAAAATTTCTGTTTTCTGTGCTATTAGAGCAGTTTGGTGGTAGGCTCTCTTAGGGTGGGGCACCCGTTGTTGTATATTTTTTCACGCCTTAAATGAATAATAATCTAACTGTAAACTGAAAGTGCGGATATTTCCCTTGTGGAACACCACCACCTTTGTTTTTCCTTAACCAAGTAAAATAAATACAAATATTAACAAAAAACCCATATAATTTCTGTTTTTTTACCCAATGTTTCACATTTACAACCTGCTGATAAACTTTTACAAGAAAATACAAATGAATCCTATAGGGGATTTTCTTATATATATTCAACATAACTTTTGTATGTCTAAAACAAAGGTTTTTTGGCCTACGTGGAGAGATGATGAAGTTTTAACAAACAACTAATGTATAGAGGCACTTTGATATCCAACAAAACGAGCTTACCAATAGTGATAGCAATGTTCTTATGACAAATCATTAAGATCCTTCTCCGAAATGTAATCCGGTTCCTCACTCTATCTAGATTACCACTCGGACCTAAGTACAGGCAAAAAAGTAATGGACAGTTCAAATACAGTAATGTCCAAGCCATCTCTAAGCAAAAAGGGAATAGATAGGTGAAACATACCTCTTATGTTGTTAAACACCAGCACAGTAAATATTTTCTGTTTCAATTACTTTTTTTTATAGAGCTATTTCTAGTGGGTCATGTCGCTGTGGACACGGGTTTCTTAGCCCCTGCGCTCCTCTAAAACAAACAAAAATATAAGAGAAACAGGGTTGTTTACAGGTTCTCAAGCGGACGAAAGTCTATAAACATGTGAATAGATCTCCCTAATTCGAGCAAAAAAAGGCCATATTTGAAAGTGTGTCCTAAAATGAAAGACTACATGTCATGGCACCCCGAGATTCTGGCCAAAGGTCCTAGATACACTTAAAAGGTGCGTTCTATTAATATATACTAACAGGTTAGACAAGAGTGTGGCCAATGGCTCAATCTTTCATGTAGGGCGTGTGCCTAAACATACGGAGGCATCACCTATAGTGCCATAGTTCTTTCTAAAGGACACATAGTAGCGTGAAATCATAACGTAAGTCTACTGTTCCAACATAAATGCCATTTCAATTTACAAACGCATCATACCCCCCAACCTGTTTCAGATACAGTTTAAAGCGTTGAGTATGTAAGTAGCATAGTCCGATAACATACGTCGCCCTAGATATTACGTTAATGCACACGATATGTCATTTGATTAAACAGAGGGCGGGAATCTTTTATTTGGGACACCGCCAAATACAGGTCAAAACCCCCTAACCCTAGAAACCAACGCAACGACAGAGCCGAGCATTTCAGTAAAGAGCCCACGAGTGCAAGAGGTGAGAGGACATATAGCAAAGGCTTTTAAAGAGCCTGTGAAGTGTAAGGTAAGGAGAAGTTGTGGGAAAGAGAAACACCCTCCCCTCCCGAACGTACTTGTTCAGTGTAAGAACTTGATTTTATAAAGAGGTAACTTTAAAACAACCTCTTGGGGTTACTAATGCACAATTCTTTCTTATTAAAAGCAGCAATGGGAAGAGTTATCCCGAGACCTCTAGAAACCAGCCAGAATCTCAGGAAACAAGAGGCTTCTGTACAGAGGGAGATACCGAGGCTGTGGGAACTGAAGTCACTGTTGTACACAGTAGAGTAGTAAAGGTGGGCGAGACAAGTAATTCACAGGGAGAGCCGAGTGAAGGGCTCTCCTGGAGTCAGCATCCCGGCTCGGCTCGAACAGCCCAGGACGAGCCGAGCCGTGGGAACATTTGACGCGGAAATCATGGAACGAATAGTATGTAAAAATATGCTAATGTGCCTTCAAAATTCAAAAATATATATTTATTTAACAAGTTTTTCACCACAGTACATCCGATTATATCACTGCATTGAGATGAATTTACAGTTTCTAAACATGTACATAGAGGCGTTCATGCCCCCACTCCCGCCCCTATGACACAATCATCAGTGGAGTAAGACATAACTCAGGGGTCATGTCCACCCTATATGTGAGTTATATTCTTATTTTATAAGGAGCCACAATATAGTCCACTACCTAACACAAGAAACATTTTTGTAGAGCACACATCCTCAAGTCTTTCAATGTTTACTCATATCCAAAATTAAACAAATGAGAGGCAGGGTAAAATAAAATGAAACAAATGAGAGGCAGGGTAAAATAAAACGACACAAATGAGAGGCAGGGTAAAATACAATGAAACAAATGAGAGGCAGGGTAAAATAAAATGAAACAAATGAGACAAATGAGAGGCAGGGTAAAATAAAATGAAACAAATGAGAGCACACATCCTCAACTCTTTCAATGTTTACTCATATCCAAAATTAAACAAATGAGAGGCAGGGTAAAATAAAATGAAACAAATGAGAGGCAGGGTAAAATAAAACGACACAAATGAGAGGCAGGGTAAAATACAATGAAACAAATG
This sequence comes from Triturus cristatus, assembly GCF_964204655.1. Taxonomy (NCBI): domain Eukaryota; kingdom Metazoa; phylum Chordata; class Amphibia; order Caudata; family Salamandridae; genus Triturus; species Triturus cristatus. The sequence continues at coordinate 1,209,677,262 of NC_140584.1, read as the reverse complement.
AGAGGCAGGGTAAAATAAAATGAAACAAATGAGACAAATGAGAGGCAGGGTAAAATAAAATGAAACAAATGAGAGGCACGGTAAAATAAAATGAAAGAATTTAGAGGCAGGGTAAAATAAAATGAAACAATTGAGAGGCAGGGTAAAATAAAATGAAACAAATGAGAGGCAGGGTAAAATAAAATGAAACAAATGAGAGGCAGGGTAAAATAAAATGACACAAATGAGAGGCATGGTAAAATAAAATGAAACAAATGAGAGGCAGGGTAAAATAAGATGAAACAATTGAGAGGCAGGGTAAAATAAAATGAAACAAATGAGAGGCAGGGTAAAATAAGATGAAACAATTGAGAGGCAGGGTAAAATAAAATGAAACAAATGAGAGGCAGGGTAAAATAAAATGAAACAAATGAGAGGCAGGGTAAAATAAAATGAAACAAATGAGAGGCAGGGTAAAATTAAATGAAACAAATGAGAGGCAGGGTAAAATAAAATAAAACAATTGAGAGGCAGGGTAAAATAAAATGAAACAACTGCATAGGATCACACAGTGCTGTCAGGTGGCCAAGGCGGGATTAACCTCAGGTTTTCTGGTTTCACACTGTGTAATTCGGGCATTAGATTGGTATCCTTTTCCTATTCCTATTTGGCATCAAAGTGTAATGCTTTGTCTTTCTTTCTTGGTGCCTGAGTTTAAACTGTGGGGGGTGGGGGGGAAGAAGCAGGCAGAAGCCACAGGAACGCTCATTTTGGGCTCAAGAGGACCTTGAGCTGAACCAGAGTCTGGCATCTGCCGCGAGCCTTCGGTGGCTCAAACGCCTCCATACTTTACTCTGGGTATCTTTGCTCATAAGCTTGGATGCTGCTGCCAGTGTGATACCCGTCTTACATGTAAGGACATATTATCTTGCATTGCTGCTGACCGCCTTGTACCCAGGCTGTGTGTGAGAGGAACTTACACTGCTGCGAAATGCTAAAGATAGTGTGTGTGCGTGCTTACACACAGACTTGGCCTACTACTTTAAATGGTGTCCATATTATGTACATGCACAGGAAGCTTGCAATGCTTCTGGCCTGATCGATGTGGGTGATGTCTACCTGTGGGTGTGGGGGAATATTCATGCCTGGCGCTGTACCTGTTTCGTGTGTGAAAATCTTGATATGCATGCGAGTCAAGCTTACACTATACACCCCAGTGTTATTGCTTACTCTTGTACCATCTCTGAAATGCTGCTTGTTCGTTGTATTTAACAGAGGCCTTAAATGGTGCTGCCCTGTGCCACACTTGTTTCATGTCTTTGAAGGAAGCTTGCACTGGCCCTTCATTTCAGCACTAGTTCCACGTCTTTTTTAGGAAGCTTGCACTGGCCCTGCATTGCAGCACTAGTGCCACGTCTTTGAAGGAAGCTTGCACTGGACCTGCATTGCAGCACTAGTTTCACGTCTTTGAAGGAAGCTTGCACTCACCCTGCATTGCAGCACTAGTTCCACGTCTTTGAAGGAAGCTTGCACTCACCCTGCATTGCAGCACGAGTTCCACATCTTTGAAGGAGGCTTGCACTCACCCTGCATTGCAGCACGAGTTACACATCTTTGAAGGAGGCTTGCACTCACCCTGCATTGCAGCACTAGTTCCAAGTCTTTGAAGGAAGCTTGCACTCGCCCTGCATTGCAGCACTAGTTCCACGTCTTTGAAGGAAGCTTGCACTGGCCCTGCATTGCAGCAGTAGTTCCACGCCTTTGAAGGAAGCTTGCACTGGCACTGCATTGCAGCACTAGTTTCACGTCTTTGAAGGAAGCTTGCACTGGCCCTGCATTGCAACACTAGTTCCACGTCTTTGAAGGAAGCTTGCACTCACCCTGCATTGCAGCACGAGTTCCACATCTTTGAAGGAGGCTTGCACTCACCCTGCATTGCAGCACGAGTTCCACATCTTTGAAGGAGGCTTGCACTCACCCTGCATTGCAGCACGAGTTCCACATCTTTGAAGGAGGCTTGCACTCACCATGCATTGCAGCACTAGTTCCAAGTCTTTGAAGGAATCTTGCACTCGCCCTGCATTGCAGCACTAGTTCCACGTCTTTGAAGGAAGCTTGCACTGGCCCTGCATTGCAGCACTAGTTCCACACCTTTGAAGGAAGCTTGCACTGGCCCTGCATTGCAGCACTAGTTCCACGTCTTTGAAGGAAGCTTGCACTCACCCTGCATTGCAGCACTAGTTCCACGTCTTTGAAGGAGGCTTGCACTGACCCTGCAGTGCTACATTTGTTCTATATCTTTTAAAGGAAGCTTGCACTCACCCTGCAGTGCCGCACTAGTTCCTTGTCTTTGAAGGAGACTTGTACTGACCCTGCAGTGCCGCACTTGTTCTATCTCTTTGTAGGAGGCTTGCACTGAAGCTGCAGTGCCACATTTTTTCTATGTCTTTGAAGGAAGCTTGCACTGGCTCTGCAGTGCCGCACTAGTTCCTTGTCTTTGAAGAAGGCTTGAACTGACCATGCAGTGCCACACTAGTTCCATGTCTTTTAAAGGAAGCTTGCTTTCACCCTGCAGTGCCGCACTAGTTCCTTGTCTTTGAAGGAGGCTTGCACTGATGCTGCAGTGCCGCACTAGTTCCATGTCTTTTAAAGGAAGCTTGCTCTCACCCTGCAGTGCCGCACTAGTTCCTTGTCTTTCAAGGAGGCTTGCACTGACGCTGCAGTGCCGCACTAGTTGAAGTACTGGGTTTTTCAGAACCAACCCAGCGGTGCCAGGGGACACACCCGAAGACTTCGAGTTCTTCCTGTTGCAGACTACAGAAACACAGAGGTGCCGATCACGATCCGGTAAAAAATGTCCCCGTGCGACTCGTATCGGGTCTTTTTACCGTACGAATCGTACAAGTGCCGTACGAACTGGCAATCACGATTCGCATGGTAAAAAGTCCATACGAACCGCACTGGGAATCATTCCCCACACGTCCTCGGGTCGGAAAATGTGTCCGACACGTCCTCGGACGATTTACCTTACAAACGTGAAAAGCCAAGTCCGACCGAGGAATCACGATCCATCCCGTGCGTCCGAGCGTACAACCGTATGGAAAAAACACCATCCGCACCGAACTCCTATAGCAACCATGGAGACATGTGCCCGCATACGCGCCCATCACTCCCCCCAGCCCCCGTACGTCCGACACGTACCCCCCGTGTATGTATACCCCCACCCGTCTAGGTACACCCCAGTACGTTCAAGTCGTACCCCCACCCCAGTACGTGTCGTACCACCGTCTATGTACACCCCAGTACGTTCGAGCTCCACCCCCACCCCAGTACGTGTCATACCCCCGTGTACCTACACCCCAGTACGTTCCAGTCGAACCCCCACCCCAGTACGTGTCAAACCACCGTCCATGTACACCCCAGTACGTTCCAGTCGTACCCCCACCCCAGTACGTGTCGTACCACCGTGAACCTACACCCCAGTACGTTCCAGTCGTACCCCCACCCCAGTACGTGTCGTACCACCGTGAACCTACACCCCAGTACGTTCGAGCCCCACCCCCACCCCAGTACGTGTCATACCCCCCGTGTACCTACACCCCAGTACGTTCCAGTCGTACCCCCACCCCAGTACGTGTCGTACCACCGTGAACCTACACCCCAGTACGTTCCAGTCGTACCCCCACCCCAGTATGTGTCGTACCACCGTGTACCCAGTACGTTCGAGTCCTACCCCCACCCCTGTACGTGTCGAACCACCGTGTATGTACATCCCAGTACGTTCGAGCCCCACCCCCACCCCAGTACGTGTCATACCCCCGTGTACCTACACCCCAGTACGTTCCAGTCGTACCCCCACCCCAGTACGTGTCGTACCACCGTGAACCTACACCCCAGTACGTTCCAGTCGTACCCCCACCCCAGTACGTGTCGTACCACCGTGTACCCAGTACGTTCGAGTCCTACCCCCACCCCTGTACGTGTCAAACCACCGTGTATGTACATCCCAGTACGTTCGAGCCCCACCCCCACCCCAGTACGTGTCATACCCCCGTGTACCTACACCCCAGTACGTTCCAGTCGTACCCCCACCCCAGTACGTGTCGTACCACCGTGAACCTACACCCCAGTACGTTCCAGTCGTACCCCCACCCCAGTACGTGTCGTACCACCGTGTACCCAGTACGTTCGAGTCCTACCCCCACCCCTGTACGTGTCGAACCACCGTGTATGTACATCCCAGTACGTTCGAGCCCCACCCCACCCAGTACGTGTCATACCCCTGTGTACCTACACCCCAGTACGTTCCAGTCGTACCCCCACCCCAGTACGTGTCGTACCACCGTGAACCTACACCCCAGTACGTTCCAGTCGTACCCCAACCCCAGTACGTGTCGTACCACCGTGTACCCAGTACGTTCGAGTCCTAACCCCACCCCTGTACGTGTCGAACCACCGTGTATGTACATCCCAGTACGTTCGAGCCCCACCCCCACCCCAGTACGTGTCATACCCCCGTGTACCTACACCCCAGTACGTTCCAGTCGTACCCCCACCCCAGTACGTGTCGTACCACCGTGAACCTACACCCCAGTACGTTCCAGTCGTACCCCCACCCCAGTACGTGTCGTACCACCGTGTACCCAGTACGTTCGAGTCCTACTCCTACCCCCACCCCTGTACGTGTCGAACCACCGTGTATGTACATCCCAGTACGTTCGAGCCCCACCCCCACCCCAGTACGTGTCATACCCCCGTGTACCTACACCCCAGTACGTTCCAGTCGTACCCCCACCCCAGTACGTGTCGTACCACCGTGAACCTACACCCCAGTACGTTCCAGTCGTACCCCCACCCCAGTACGTGTCGTACCACCGTGTACCCAGTACGTTCGAGTCCTACCCCCACCCCTGTACGTGTCGAACCACCGTGTATGTACATCCCAGTACGTTCGAGCCCCACCCCCACCCCAGTACGTGTCATACCCCCGTGTACCTACACCCCAGTACGTTCCAGTCGTACCCCCACCCCAGTACGTGTCGTACCACCGTGAACCTACACCCCAGTACGTTCCAGTCGTACCCCCACCCCAGTACGTGTCGTACCACCGTGTACCCAGTACGTTCGAGTCCTACCCCCACCCCTGTACGTGTCGAACCACCGTGTACCCAGTACGTTCGAGTCCTACCCCCACCCCTGTACGTGTCGAACCACCGTGTATGTACATCCCAGTACGTTCGAGCCCCACCCCCACCCCAGTACGTGTCATACCCCCGTGTACCTACACCCCAGTACGTTCCAGTCGTACCCCCACCCCAGTACGTGTCGTACCACCGTGAACCTACACCCCAGTACGTTCCAGTCGTACCCCCACCCCAGTACGTGTCGTACCACCGTGTACCCAGTACGTTCGAGTCCTACCCCCACCCCTGTACGTGTCGAACCACCGTGTATGTACATCCCAGTACGTTCGAGTCCTACCCCCAACACAACCTCCTAACTATGGAGCGCACCCCAGGCCCCAACATCACAACCGCATGTACGAGTCGTACCAAGCCACACACAAGGACAGCACCGTACAACCAAATGGCCCATGTACACACCGTACACACGCTCAAAACGCACGGACACAACCAGGACAAAACAAAACAACACAACAATACACAATTCGAATGGCACAAAGCCACTAAACATGGCCAAAAAACACCAAAACAACACCTTCACTGACCTGCAACTGCCAAAAACAAACAGAGGCCCAATACACCACCACTCCTTATAACCAACCCACCCACAATTCAAACACAGCCACACCCACCAATGGACCAATAAAAAGGGCCCACACACCCAAACCATGAGCCTTTGCAACAGACCCACTGCTGCCAGACCCCACAGACAACCCACAGCACCAGACCTCAACCTTTACTACACCTTACACTTGCACACCTTCACACAACCACCTTCACAAACACACCCTCATCACATTCACACACACACGCACCTGCACAACCACACCCACACACCCACAACCATCCACACACCACCCCTACCATCCACACCCCCCCCACCATCCACACCCCTCATCATGGCCACTACCAAGAATCCAAAGTTCAGTAACCGAGAGTTGGAGGTTCTTGTTGATCAAATCCTCAGAGTCGAGCCACAGATCTTTGGAACATTGGTCAGAAACACCAGCCAGGCAGCAAAAACAGCCATGTGGCAGACCATCGTCGATGCTGTGAATGCTGTTGCGGACACCAGACGGACCAGGCAGGAATGCCAGAACAGGTGGTACGATCTGCGGAGGAGGGTCCGAGCCAAGAGGCAGGATGAACACGACCAGGCCAACGCCACCGGAGGAGGGCCCTCCCGCAGACCCGTACACTACCATCCCTGGGAGGAGAGGGTGATGGCCATACTGCCGGTGGAGGCAGTAGAAGGATTAGAAGGACTCCGAGACCCGGGTGAGTACACAAACAACGCACCTCACATGGGGGGAACGGCATCCACAACCAACATCACTAACAGGCACGCAACCACCACAAGCCATCGCATGACTCAACCACACTCCATGAGCACGCACATGCCACTGCTGCCACCATGCCCCATGCACCCAGCTGGACAATGTCAAGTCACAGGCCACAGAAGACAACAACACATGACACGGTAACCCGGATGGCGGGAGGCTGGGCCCAAAAAAGCACATAGTGCAACTCAGAAGCAGACAACAATTCACTCTACCCATATGGCCTAGGTCACAGCCAGACAAACAGTGTGTCCCAACACAGGAATGACTTGCCAGCAAATGGCGGACGCCTTGCATCAACACATGGGGGTGAAGGCACTGTTTAGCACATGACAGCAGCTAATGAACAGCCAACATTGTGAAAGAGTGGCAGCACACACCACCACAGCAGCAGCGCACAGACACACATCACACCCAATGGGTGCCTGGAGATCAGAAACAAACTCACATCAACAAGCCAAGGGCCACTCAAAGATCTGCTAACAGTGTGTGCCCAGGAAGCTGGGCCGAGGTGACAGAGGGTGACACACGGAGGGAGGGAGAGGGGGACAGAGAGGGAGGGAGAGGGGGACAGAGGGAGGGAGAGGGGGACAGAGAGGGAGGGAGACGGACAGAGGGAGGAGGCTGACACACGGAGGGAGGGAGAGGGGGACACAGAGGGAGCTAGACACAGGGAGAGCTAATCAGCCGTGTTGCGTGTGTGAATGTCTGCTCGTCAGCAGGTAGACTACGTGCATGTAGACAAGGGTGGCCAGTGCCAGAACCCCCCCTCTTCACTATGGCAAAACACAGGGCCATGTCACAACCTGTACACGAGCACAAGGAAAGCTACCTGGATCATATAAGTGTGTGGATCCACTCCATGTGCGCATGTACAGTGCTACACGGAAGGCGCCAATGCATGGCTCGCCACACCTGCCCACTCCACTGCTGACTGCAGTCACACTTGACGCAGCAAGTAAGACTGTGCCACACATAGTTAAAGGGGCCAAAGTGGTGGCCAAGGGACACACCCATGCACAAGTGCACTGTGAGTGGAATGCAAGACAGATCCTAATTCCAAGAGAAAATGTGCCAACTTTGAAACGGATGAAACATGGATGTTGCATGGACCAAAATTAACATTGTCTCTCTCACACACAGGTCAACGTCGTGGTGCACCCCCCAACACTGGGGGGGAACACTCACAGGACCAGGATCTGCAGGAGCCCGATCCCACCGGCAGCGACCACTCTCATCACTCTGCGGACGACCCCGACCGACCTGGCCCCTCTGGTGTCCAACCACCTGCAGCACCTGCGTCAGGTACAACTGTGCCAACCACCACCCCCACTCCTGCCACATCCCAGGAGACACCCAGGATCCCTGCCCCAACACCACAATGCAGCCAGGCTCGCCAGGAGGGACACGGTGTCCCGGGCACCCAGGAGGAGGCAGGCGACAACGCCAATGCCACCCCTCAGGGGTCCCGGAGACCCCATGTGCCCACAAGTGCAGGCCAGGCGCAAGTGGGCAGGGGTGGTGGGAGTGGAGGACGGCGGAGGCGCGAGCCTGACCAGTTGGCTGGGGATCCGGTATTTTCCCATGTCCGTAACATCCTGGACTCATACCGGCAGGACACCACGGGCATGGCCCAGGTTGTGTCCGTCCTCGAGGGGATCAAGGCCCAGCAGGCCCAGCAACATGCGGAGCTAATTGCCTGTCTACTGGTACACCAACGGAGGATGGAGGACAGACAGGCTGAGCAAGTGACGGCATTCCAGGGGATTCACGCTACACTCCGTCGGATGGCCGACACCATGGCCGACCCTCCCTGTGCCAGAAGGCGGAGAACATCACCACCCACAGGGAGGGATCAGGAGGAGGAGGAGGAAACATCCGACGGAGCATCCCAGACGTCGTCACGGCCTGCTGGTGAGCTTCCCCGCAGGAGGCCGGGTCGTCCACGGAAAGGACCGTGAGGGTGGCTGCTACATCACCATCTCCCAGGACACCTGGCCTGGCACCTGGCCCACTGGAGCAACAGCATCACAGCATCAAGAGACATTCTCTGCCACATGGCCCTGCTGGTCACTGGCTGACCAATGTTGACAAAGACTGTGGCATGGACTCTGAGGATTTACCATGGCAAGGACACCAACTCCCCTACTGAACTTTGGATTCCCTAATCCCGGAAAGCCCCTCACTTTGTCCCCCCCCCCCCCCAATAATAAATCACACTATGAAGAGTATATGCCTGCTGGTAGCATTATTACCTAACATGTGTCTTGTAAAGTCTAAACATGCCTGAGTCATCTTTTCTCTTCAACCATAAACACCCTGGGGCCTGAGTCTGGCACAGGACACATGGGTCACAGTTTATTAGGCAAGACAGACATGGAGCACCATACACACCCGTGATGGGCACAACCAGCTGAGGGGGTGGCCGAACAACCGTGCTGACACACACATTGAGTACACCAACAGTCATGCGCAGAGGTCAGGGATCCAGTCCAGTGTCCTGGGTGGCACCCAGGTATGTGTAGACAGGTGGCAGAACCATGTCCTGCAAGCTTGAGTCCGGTGGATGCAGAGAATGGGGGCCTGGACAACGTTGGATGCATGGGGATGGCACATGTCACAATACCCACGCAGTCATGGACATCATGCCCAATACACAGTCACAGCCCACACACACAGCTTGCATCTTGCGAATCGACACATTGACACATAGCCACAATCAGGGAATACCATGCCAGACATGCAGGATGCACCGTGCCAACACACCAGCATTGACTGAGAAGAGGCACCTTGGAGGCATAGGGACACCTTTATTAGTCATGTATTCGGGTTTGCAGAGGCAACTCGAAGTACACATGAACACTTCTGCAGCACAAATGCGTGATAGCCATGGTACTGGCACACAAGCGTCGGCTAACAGCTAAATACCCACAGCTGCACACGGAGAGCCTGCCATACACCATAGATCCGCTGATGTGGAAGTCCCACACCATGTCAAGCCAATGCTAACCGTATGTGTCCGAGGGCAGTGTCACACACATTGATGCCATCATCACAATCCACTATCCCATCACTGATGACTGTCAACCAGGCAGACCATCTATTCAGGTGTACACAGCTGCATGTCGTGTCCCATGGGGATGCGACATGGCTGCAGAGGAACCAAACCCCGACAGGGGCAGTGTGCACACATCGTGAACAACTGCCACACCCAATACACCCCAGATGCATCCCTTACCCCATGGAGACTTCCAAACGTGTCCGTGCCTGTAACGCTGAGTCAGCCCACGATGTCATGTCCATGAGGAATAGCAGTGCCACAACAATGCAACCAGCAAACGGCATGCGCAGGTACCTGGGGAAGAGAGACACACAAGAAGTCAGCCACAAAAAGCACAGCCACTTGCATGTGCATTTACTCGACACATGTATGGATGACAACATGCTAGGTCACAATTATGACTGGGGAAATACTACCATCACTGCCACCATCACTCCAGTGACACACCCACACACACCTCTGACCCACGTGCCATACATGCAGGTGGAGACACACATCACAACGCATGCCACACGGGGACCAATGCGTGCACACTCAGACACTGGTACTCACCACTAAGCAAAGAAGTTGCGTATGAGCCGAGTCCGGATGTCCTCTTGCGGCTCCACATCCTCCACATCACTAGCCCCATTGCCAAGCCCTTCGTCCTCCACGGGTGGATGGTCCTCGTCATGTTGATTCAGGATGAGTGGCACAGCTCTTTCAACTGCCATGTTGTGCAGCATGCAGCAGACCATGAAGATCTTGCAGACCTTCGCCGGGGCATATGGGAGTGCGCCGCCGGTCTTGTGGAGGCACCTGAATCGGCTCTTCAGCATGCCAAACGTCCTCTCTATCACTCGCCTTGTCCGGCCATGGGCGGTGTTATAGCGGAGCTGGGCCGGCGTGATGGGGTTGCGGATAGGCCTGGACAAAAATTTCGTTCCGTTCGCGGAAATTGCGATAATTTGACATTTTTGCGTTCCGCGGAGAGCGCGAAAATGTCAAAAATTCCGGTTTCCGCAGCTTGGCGATAATTTGTTTCTTGCTCGCGCTGTAAAATAATACATTCTCGCGCGCGCGCGATCGCCTTACCTGAATCCCTGCGTTCGCCGACAAGTTTTCTTGATCCGGTCGCGTTCTCCATGAGATGTTGTATTGTTTTTAGCCATTTGCGCTGTCTCGCGACAGTTCGCGCCCGCAGTGACGTCATGCGTCGCGCGATCACGTCTTTCTTCTCGCGATCATGCACCGCGAGAACAACTCAAAACAAGATGGCCGCGCCCGCAAGCAACCACATGGGTAAGTTGGCGACCCGCAACCATGCAGAAAATCTCGCGAACATGCCGGAAAAAAACTTCCGCATCTTCGCGATATTTCTGCTTGTTTGCGATAATTTTAAACATTCTCGCGATAATTTGCGAAGGTTAATTCCGCAAATTCCGCCCACCCCTAGTTGCGGAGAGGTGTCAGCAGCCAAGTCATGTTGGGATAGCCAGCGTCCCCTACATGGGAAGCACATGGACATCGTTAGAACTGGTGAAGCGGTCGTGCTGGTCGGCTATACAGAATACAGGACAGACAGACTGTACCCACCAACAACACATGCCCGTTCGTTGCGCAGCTGCATCATCATATCAGGCATCCCGCTACGCCTCATGATGTAGGCATCGTGTGCTGATCCTGGGAAACGAGCACAGACATGTGAAATCACCATATTGGACAGACACACCACAAGGGCATTGATGGAGTGGTAGTGCTTCCGATTGCGGTACGCCACCTCCCGTGCGTGTGGTGGTACCAAACCTACATGTGTCCCATCTATGGACCCAATGACATGGGGCATCCCTCCCAGGGCATAGAATCCACGCTTGACCTCAGTCATCTGTTCAGGGGTTGGGAACTTGATGAAGTCATCCAGGTGAATCAACATGGCCTCCAAGAAATCATGCAGCACACCGCTGAACATGCTCTGGGACATGCCACCAACATGAGCTATGGTATTTTGGAAGGTACCCGTGGCAAGAAAATGTAGGGCAGCCATTACCTTCAGCTGGGGTGTCAGTGCCGTAGGATACCTGTGCTGCGGTTGCAGGTGTGGTGCCAGTCTCGCCGTCAGCTCCAGGATCAACGGTTGGGTGAAGCGGTAGAGCCGGATCCTGTCATTCTCCTGCATGGCAGCCAAGTCTGGAATTGGTCGGGCAAGAGGCGGCGCTCTGCAGTAATTTGGAAGTGACAAGGAAGAGTGAGTGCACTACGACAACAACTCATGTCTACTGAGCACATGTAAATCTGGCAATACACACATGCTACATAGGGAGTCAGGTATGTGCTACATGCCCAGGACACGTATGGATGCAAGGTGACACTCCTTCCAAGACCCAGCTACACACGGAGATTGAGAACCTCCCCATGCCACGCCATGGGAATAGCTGTGTCCCAGTGCAAGTGAACAGCCCGACGCAAGACAGGAGTGACCTACACCCACACATCAGCAGAAGTGGGATGCCGATTGCAGAGACTGGTTGCGGAACACCGGAGCCACAGGTCACATGACATTACACTAGGCCTGCCCACACACCTTGCCATGAAGGTACACATGTCATGACTCACCACACATTCCTTGTGAGGATGCTGACATGGCCTTGTCACGCTACTCCGTGTCCCATGCATACATGTGCACCTCACATCCGATACCACATGTGGCATGGTGTGCGGAACAGTGTGCAATGACAATCTACACACAGACACATGTTGGTTGCTGCAACGGCTGCAGCTTTTGAGGGTGCTACAACATCAACCTGATGAAAATCCCGGACACATAAATGACATAGTCACATTGTGCACTGTGGGTAGTGACAAGTCATGTGTCATGACCCCTGTACCGGGCATCATGGGACACTTCCGTGTGTTGGTGTCCGTGCCATGCCAGTGACGCTCACCCCAAGTGCGCAGTACGACATGCACACATGTCAAAGGAGTCAAGGGCATGCCTGGCACACATTGCACCGTCACACAGTACACCTATGCACATCTCATCATACATCTGGTGCCTTCTCCACTCAGGAGGCATGTTCCACATCACAGCCTGTCACACCTGTGCCCCACACATGTAGTAATGCACAGACGATGCCTTGATGTCCATTCCTGGACAAGTATGTCCATCCATGGACAAGTATGTCCGCCCTATTCCTACCTGTGTGTCGCCTATCACCACTGTGATGTGTAAAAACCGCCGTACTGCTGCTAAGAGGGCCTGTGTATGTTCCCAAATCACTGTGGGAGTGCTGCCGTATGTGTACCCATCGTGATGGTGAGCGTACAGGCATTTGTACGGTCCGTACCACTACGGGTACGCATACGCGTGCAGACCCATAGTGATAGTGAGCGTAGATGCGTGTGTACGGCCCTATCACTATGGGTCTGCACGCGTATGCGTACCCGTAGTGGTACGGACCGTACACACGCATCTACGCTCACTATCACTATGGGTCTGCACGCGTATGCGTACCCGTAGTGGTACGGACCGTACACACGCATCTACGCTCACTATCACTATGGGTCTGCACGCGTATGCGTACCCGTAGTGGTACGGACCGTACACACGCATCTACGCTCACTATCACTATGGGTCTGCACGCGTATGCGTACCCGTAGTGGTACGGACCGTACACACGCATCTACGCTCACTATCACTATGGGTCTGCACGCGTATGCGTACCCGTAGTGATAGTGAGCGTACATGCGAGTGTACGGCCCGTACCACTACGAGTACGCATACGCGTGCAGACCCATAGTGATAGTGAACGTAGGCATGCATGTACGGGCCGTTGCCATGCATTTGGGGTGCCCTAGGGCCCCGAAACGCACCGTACCTGTGTGTGATGCTCCAAATTACATAGGGGACAAGTATTAAGGCCTACATGCATGCTGGTTGTCATGGAGACCAAGTTCAAATTTCGAAATTGTTCTGGAAGGTGCACAGCAGAAGTCAGTTGGAATTATTCTACTTTGTTGCAATGTGTTTGTGGGGCTGACATCATGCAGGAGAATGAAACCGATAGAGAACCCACAGACTGCTAGGTTTGAAGGGATTGGTGGAAACATAGGATGCAAATGTGAGTGACCAATCACTCTGTACTCCTGTGCATGAGACTGGGCAGAAGGGCACATATAAGGCAGCCAGGTCCCATGAGGGAGTACTTGCCTGCACATCTTTGCATTCGTCGACCCAGCTGCTGCTACTGATTCCCTGGAACCATGTCAAGGGCTGTGGAGAGGACACAGCCATTCACCCTGGAGGATGGATGTGATCCTCCCACAGTACTCCATGCTGTATGGGCGACCAGGGTATCAGGTGAGTGCATAGGCCACTGCCACAGACTGTCCCTATGTTGTGACTGTGACTTCTGCCATTGTGTCCAGGTGTAACACACATGCCATGTACTGTCGGGGGGGTCCCAGGGGGGTGGTGCCTGATGTCTCCCAGCAGTGCCCTGAGACAGGAGGGGTGGGGGCCTATCACTCACAGCAGTGCCCTGAGACAGGAGGGGTGGGTGTGATGCACAGTGTGAGCCTTGATCATTGATTGTGACATTGCCATCATTCCACCTGTGTACCCTCTGTGGCACGTACTGCTTTTTCCCTCACCAGGGGATGATGTCCCTATGACAAAGGTGCAATGCGTTGGCTGCATGACATGCCTTGTTGTAACCAGCTAATTTGTACCCATATGTCTCTCTGTGACATGTGGCTGGTGTATTGATGTGGTGTCACTTGCTCCTCCTCACAGGTAGGCGCCACTGCCAAGGAGCAGATCTGGCTGACCGCCGTCAGTGCCGTGAGGGGTGTGGATGGTCGGAGGCGGAGCCTGCCCCAGGTGAGGAAACGCTGGCAGGATATCCGGTGCTGGACGCGGAGGATTGCACGGCTCCTGCTGGGGGACTCACCTGAGAGCCACAAGAACCGCGGCCGCCGCCGTCTGAGCCACCTCCACAGGCGTGTGCTGCCGGTGGTCTTTCCAGACCTGGAGAGGCGCTTACAGGCGATGCAGCAGCCGGAAGGGGGTAGGTACATGTGTGTTTGTTGTGTGTCACCGGCATTTGTAAGGGCACAGTAGCATGAATTCACTGGCAGGGTTTAAAGGTGCTGTGCAGATCCTGTTTGCCCCAGTATAGCGCTGCGCCCCTGCCACCCTTCCCCTCCTTGCAATGTGTTCCCTGGTCTGTGTGTAGTCACTCCTTCACAAGGTAATGTAGGCTGGCGCTTTGTCCACGAGAACAATGACTGTAGCATCATGTGTGGGGGTGGTGTGTAACAGGTTGTGGGACCTTGCCTGTGCACTGTCAAGTTCACTGCATGTGGGTTCCATGTCAGTTGGCACTGATGCTGACTCCAGACATGGGAGTTGGTCTCTCATGTGTCATGCCTTACAGCGCGCATGTCCTATGTAGTGGCCTGTGACATGATGTGCATGAGTGTGCGATACACATAGTGCAGGGATGGTGACGTGTGTTGCAGTCATTACCATTCAGTAGCATGTAGTTGCGTGCCCACTACTGTCCCCTGGGGCACCTTTTCCTCAGTGGTGTATGTGTCATCATAAACGTGGACAATCTCAGTGTCTACAGCGTAGGTTGTGCTCTGTGCCATTGTCCCCTGTCACCATGTATATAGACGTGCTATTTTGTACAGGTGTCCACTGTGCAGCCTGACCTGATTGTCCTTCTTCATACTCACAGTTGGCAGTGCCTGTGTGTCTTGTTATACTCATCTGAGGATGGGCACTGGTACCTCATTATTTGTACAGGCGCACCTTGGCTGTTTGGCGTCCAATCTTGCTTTTTGCCTGCCCCTGTGTGTATCACCCAGACTATGAGATGTTGGTGCCACCTGTGTCTCAACAATTTGCCTCGTGTAGGGTCTTGTTGGGGCGGGCAATGCCTATGTGTCAAATCCTGATTTCTACTTGCTGGGTCTGGGCAGTGTGTGATGTGTCTGGACACACACGCAATGTGCAGTGACCGAGTCATGTTGTGCATGTTTTCAGCATTACCTATGCAGCATGTGTCTCAAGTTCATGGATATGGTCCCTGGTCATTGGTATTTTCACCAACGCTGTGTGGTGCAGATGCAGTGCTGGATTGTCCCCAGGGCCTGGGTGCTATGTCAGACTCCGTTTCCTGTGTTTAGCTATTGTCTCATGCTCTCCATGGTATTTCAGTGGCATGGTGGCTCAACCAACTGTGTGTTTCATGCCCTACATCGGTACCTTGTTTAGTAGATGTTAGGGATCTTCCTTTTCAGGCTATGCAGTGTTACCTATGTCGATTGGACTCATGTGACTGATGTGTACAGCTGTCTGATTAATTTCTGTCTCTCCACCCTGCCCACAGCATCGTCGGGGGACACAGAGGGAGACATGGACACAGGCAAGGCGGAGGGACCGAGCACCAGTGCCAGCCGTGACATCGGGGCTGGCATATCGAGTGGGACAGAGGTGGAGGATAGTGCGGCCGAGGACCTGTCGACTGGCACGTCAGAATACGAAGCTGACAGGTCCGAGGAGGATGTCTCCGAGTGGGCGGTGGCTGCACCAGCAGCTGACAGCGGAACAACACCTCGCACCGCCCCCTCAGTTCCCACCAGCCGCCTCCCACTTGCTCGTGTCCCTTCCCAGCGTGCCCGGTCACAGCATGTCTCCTTCCTGCCAGGCACCGCACCCCCTGCCCCTGTCTCCACTGCTGCCGCCAATGCAGAGTCTGTGGACATCCAGCGGCAACTGCAGGTTGGTCAGGCTGCGATCCTTAATGTCCTCCATGCCCACGGCAAAACCCTCACCAACATCGAGGCTTTCTTGGAGGGCATTCATTCATCGCAGGCTGACCAACGCAACTTGCTGAGGTCCATAGACTCCACACTGACTGCAGCAGTGGGTCTCCTGCAGCGCGACCTCCCCCCACCTACCCCTGCCCCATCCACACTTCCCACTCCCATGCCTGTCCCACGTACACCCAGACGTCGGCATGCACCCACATCAACGGACACGGGCACCACACCAGCAGGGAAGGTCCACCGCACTCCTCCTGACACGCACACACAGGGTGAGGTAGGCACACCCACTGGGTCGGGGGGCAAACGTGTGACACGCAGCCATAGTGGGAGTCCGCATTCCACCCAGTCCACTCCCTCCAAATCCCCTCCCCTCAGCTCTCCTGGCCACATCTCCCCCAAGGACTCCTTCATGGTCGCTCTGTCCCTGAGCCCCACAGTTACACCACCACGCAAGCGGTCAAGGAGGTCCCCGGTCAGGGTGGTTGAGTCTCCCCCCCTGTCTCCACCCTCCCCCGGTGGCGCTGCGACCCATCCCTCTGACCCCCCCCCCTCCTTGGGGCCTGAGGTCCCTTCGGGTGCAGGGGACTCCCTGGAGGACCTTGCAAAGGTGTGTAGTACCATCCTGGCCTCCGCCTTTGGCACTGACCCACCCCCTGTGGTGGAGTCCTCCATCCCTGCACCCACAACGCCGCCCCTTTGCCCTGATGTCCCTGCGGTGCCTGTTGCTTCCCCCCCCCCTGATGCCCTCACCAGTGTGGAAGACGATGCCATTTGACTGTGCAGGCAAGGTAGGGGACACGCATCCCACTGTGTCCCCCATCCAGCTGAGAATCATTGACTGCCCTATGGGCTTTGTGAAGATTGAACTGCCTGCGATCCACGGACATTGTGCTCATGCTGAATAAAGCTTAATTTTGTTTTCATTATCACACTACTGCTATGCTGGTTTTGGTGTTGGTGGAGCTGCTATATGGTTTTGGGTGGTGTGTAAGGGTTTGGGTGTGTGGGATATGTAGTAGTGTACTGCTCATTGGTGGGACCCTGGGATCTGTGTGCCATCACAAGGTGTTGGCTAACTTTCTTTGTTCATGTAAGCAGTTACTGCATGGTGCACTTGTCCCAGGGTGTATTCCTTCCTCTGTGTACCCAGCTTTCTTCCCTGCAGGGTGTTCCCAATGTTTACCGCAGAGCTGTGTCTACATGAGCTGTGTGTGTGACGGAGCCCTTCTACTTTGGCCATGCATGAAGGGCCATGTCTCCACCTGCAACAATCGTGGCATCCTTGGTGATCACTGTACTTGTGTGTGGAGTCTGTTGACATGAGTTCATGGGGACATGTTCCCTTGTAGCCAGTATGCATGTGGATAATTCTGGCCTCACACACATGTGTTACACCCCTCCTGTCTCAGGGCACTGCTGGGAGTGATAGGCACCCACCCCTCCTGTCTCAGGGCACTGCTGGGAGGACTCTGCACACACCCCTCCTGTCTCAGGGCACTGCTGGGAGGACTCCACACCCACCCCTCCTGTCTCAGGGCACTGCTGGGAGGACTCCACACCCACCCCTCCTGTCTCAGGGCACTGCTGGGAGTGATAGGCACCCACCCCTCCTGTCTCAGGGCACTGCTGTTAGTGATAGGCACCCACCCCTCCTGTCTCAGGGCACTGCTGGGAGTGATAGGCACCCACCCCTCCTGTCTCAGGGCACTGCTGTTAGTGATAGGCACCCACCCCTCCTGTCTCAGGGCACTGCTGGGAGGACTCCACACCCACCCCTCCTGTCTCAGGGCACTGCTGGGTGGACTCTGCACACACACCTCCGATTTCAGGATATGTACGCTTGGAACATACACGGTGGGGGTACGCTCAATGCATTCGAGGTGAGGGTACGAGTCTACTTACACTGGTGTGGTGGGGGTACGCTCCATGCATACGCGGGTGAGGGTACGGGTCGTACTTACACTGTTGGGGTGGGGGTACGGTCCGTGAGTCCGCCGGTGGGGGTAGGAGTCGTACTTACACTGGTGGGGGTGGGGGTACGGTCCGTACGTCCGCGGGTGAGGGTTCGAGTCGTACTTACACTGTTGGCATGGAGGGTACGCTCCATGCATACGCGGGTGGGGGTACGGGTCGTACTTACACTGTTGGGCTGGGGGGTACGCTCCATGCATACGCGGGTGGGGGTACGGGTCGTACTTACACTGGTGTGGTGGGGGTATGCTCCATGCATACGCGGGTGAGGGTACGGGTCGTACTTACACTGTTGGGGTGGGGGTACGGTCCGTGAGTCCGCGGGTGGGGGTAGGAGTCGTACTTACACTGGTGGGGGTGGGGGTACGGTCCGTACGTCCGCGGGTGAGGGTTCGAGTCGTACTTACACTGTTGGCATGGAGGGTACGCTCCATGCATACGCGGGTGGGGGTACGGGTCGTACTTACACTGTTGGGCTGGGGGGTACGCTCCATGCATACGCGGGTGGGTGTACGGGTCGTACTTACACTGTTGGGCTGGGGGGTACGCTCCATGCATACGCGGGTGGGGGTACGGGTCGTACTTACACTGTTGGGCTGGGGGTACGCTCCATGCATACGCGGGTGGGGGTACGGGTCGTACTTACACTGTTGGGCTGGGGGGTACGCTCCTTGCATACGCGGGTGAGGGTAAGGGTCATACTTACACTGTTGGGCTGGGGGGTACGCTCCATGCATACGCGGGTGGGGGTACGGGTCGTACTTACACTGTTGGGGTGGGGGGTACGCTCCTTGCATACGCGGGTGGGGGTACGGGTTGTACTTACACTGTTGGGCTGGGGGGTACGCTCCATGCATACGCGGGTGGGGGTACGGGTCGTACTTACACTGTTGGGGTGGGGGGTACGCTCCTTGCATACGCGGGTGAGGGTACGGGTCGTACTTACACTGTTGGGGTGGGGGGTACGCTCCATGCATACGCGGGTGAGGGTACGGGTCGTACTTACACTGTTGGGGTGGGGGTACGCTCCATGCATACGCGGGTGGGGGTACGGGTCGTACTTTCACTGTTGGGGTGGGGGGTGCACTCCTTGCATACGGGGTGGGGGTAGGGTCCGTACATATCCGTCCCCACGCTATGTGATGCTTGTGCGGCCCGTACCCAGGCCTTTGCCACGTGGGTGCGATCCGTCCCGCCATTGTTGGGGTGACGTGTGTGGGCGTGGTCCGACTCGTACCCACGCTCTTCAGGCGTGGGTACGGGACGTACCTGTCTGGTTGTGTTGCCGGTTCGCGTGGTGACGGACTTCCGTTGTGGCGGTCGCTGGCTTATCAGGACACGCCCCCACCCCCTCGTGGTGACCAGGGCATGGGAGTCAGGTATGTCCAGGCCATGTGTGGTGTGTGACTTATGTGGTTGTTTTGTGGCCTGCCCTGGTCCTGCCACCCCCACCCCACCCCACTTTCCCCCTTCCCTTAGTTATTCTGACCTTCTGCGGCGTCTGCGTCGTAACCTGTAGAGGAGGTGGACTGCTATGAGGGCAGGGATGACTCGTAGGTTCGGGTCCATGTCTGTCCGTCGCGTACTGGTACTCCTTGATCGCGTCGTCCTGTCGCGTACGGGTCCTCCTTGATCGCGTCGTCCTGTCGCGTACGGGTCCTCCTTGGTCGCGTGGTCCTGTGTGTCCGTCGCGTACTGGTCCTCCTTGTTCGCGTCGTCGTCTGTCCGTCGCGTACTGGTGGTCCTTGTTCGCGTCGTCCTGATTTCCCGGCAGTTTTTGGCTGCCGCAAAATATTCACCGTGCGGGGTGACGTCGGTGCGAATCATGATTCCTGGGTCGTGAATGGCTGGCTGCGAGCGTCCTGACGTCAGGTCGGCGCTTTTCCGGATCGCATTGGTAGGTTTTTTTTGGTCGGTCGGGCTTTTTTACGATTCGTACGGTACTGGTGTACCCGTGCGAATCGTAATTCCTTGTTTGTAAAAATTGACGACCGGGTACGCGTCGGACGGAGATTATGCTCCGTCCGACGGTTCGTACCCGGTTTTTGCCGGATCGTGATCGGCACCAGAGTCTTCTAGGTGAAGTCAAAGATCGTATTTATTGGCTGCAGACCAATCACAGGTATCCGAGAAGTACAGCACGGTGTATGTTCTCAGGAGACTGCTCCCAACCAAAAACCAGTCTTTTCTTATATACAGAATATTACGCTCTGGGCAACACCGCCCCTATTTTACAAGTGGTCGTTCACATATTTTCGCTTCAAAGAAAGAGCAAAGTCATGATGATAATCCCACATTTCAGCTCGGTCAGCCCATAATTATTTACCCAGCGAGGCTCAGAACCCTCATCAGATATCAGCAGACCCCAATAAAACGGACACCTCCTTCTCGTAAAACAAGCCATAAAGTAGGAAATAGAGTCAGATGTGAAAGAGATTAGTCAGGGTTCGTGTGGGATGCACGACTTTATGATGTGTCGGGCCCTGATGCTAATCCCATTTGGCCGCAGTAAAAGGAACCGGCTGGGCAGGACTGACCTCGGGCAGCGGAGTCAGTTTGCACAGGTCACAAAGAAGTCACAGAAAGATTGCGTGTCCTTTAAGCCTAGGCATGGCCTCAGTGCGCAGCCTATGTGAGGGCAACCACAAAATGGTTACCGTTTTAAAATGGAAGCTGAGGGTTTAATATGTAGTATTGCATACACGGTGAGTGCATCGGGGAAACGTGACAAAAACACTCATACATACCGCATTAGTCATTTGCGGTCCGCTGATACCAAAATCGGCATGGTAGGACCATGCTACCAACATGGTTCCGAAATTTACAGTACCACAGAACCTCCTTTTGCCCTTACATAGGCAATAACTATACTCATACTAATCTGAGTCCAGGTCCATATTCATAAAGTCATGAAGATGTTGCTGTAGCATCATCCTATTGCTTAGCTCGTCCCTTGATACAGGGTTCCTTACACATGATGCAACACAGAGGCTACACATTGCAGGAGCACACTGTATACATAGACAGAACAGGAAAAGAATGGCTAAGATCGTCCCAGTGACTATTAGAATCTTCCATCCCCAAGCTGATATCAGTCCCCAGAACCACCCCATCATCGACCAGTCTCCTTTATCCACATGAATGGATTCGGAAATCTTATGCAGTTTGGAAATGGCCTGATAGACTGTCGGAGCATTATCTGGTATGAAAATGCAGCAGCTTGATTGGATAACCTTACATACCCCACCACGGTCTGCAAGTATGACATCTAGAACCATACGGTTCTGCAACGTCATGAGGCGATCCGCTTGGAGCTCAGCTGTCAAGTTACCAAGGGCACCAGCCGTTACATTAACAGTGGTTTCAACTACACGAGTCAGTTGTCTCAGGTTCCTACTATTGACCATTTGTCCCCAAAACGGCAGGAAACCCAGGAAAAAGTCTCCCGCTTCCTGACCGGCAGTATCCTCCTTACTAACAACGCCTCTCACAACTCTGGTCTTGTGATAATCAGAGGCGGCAGTAAATGTCGGCGGTAGCAAATATGCAACATAACACGTGCCCGAGAAATCAGAGGGCAACCATGTATATGCTCGGTCATTACAAACAAAGTATGTACCCTTGGCAGCCAAAACCGCAGGGGAAAACTGTGATGGAAAAATGTACGTTTCAGCACAGTCACTCTTCCCTAATTGAGCTCTTGGATTCTGACCATTACCTCGTAAACAGAACCGACCTATGTGGGGTACGACCCAAATCGGAGATGAACTTTTACGCTGTTTCTCGCCCAGACTAATGCTATACCCCGTCGCGCTCCAACCCACATAAGCTCGCAACTCATCCTTGGGAATAGATGAATATGCATCGATATCTCTACTCATATCAGCAACTCCTCTCATCAAGGCTTTATTGTTCGTGCTAGGTCTAGTGGAACGCGGTGGTCGCGGGGAGTAGGTTTCAAGCGCAAAAAGAAACATAGTCTGGAATGCCCATGATGACCCATTATAGCTAAACGGCAGCACTAGATACGGGATACCCTTATCAATGGTATGCGGCATCAAACCACACACCCAGCAATTTGTTGTGTTCATAACTAGTTGGTGCTGGTGCAGGAGTTGAATAAACTAATTGTTTACGAACTCAGAACGTCTAGCTTGTTCGTGTTCAGGCAGAGGGTGGAAAGAGTGTGAGGGAACAGTAGGAGGAGGTATGGGCTGTATAGTGGGTGCAAACGGCACTTGAAAAGACAATAATACATAACCTACAGAAAACATCATCATGCTAAATAGTACAAACAGACATAATATTACAAAATGTTTGCTATTCATTACTTTACATATTCTGCTCTTAAAATGTATTTCCTCAGCGGGTCTCTCCATCTCGAAAAACTCCATCCTCTAATCGTGCTGTTCGCGGCGGATGAGTGTCTTCTGCTAAGGAGTACACCTGTCAGTCCAGGGAACGCCCTAGACCAACCAGACCGTTGACCTAACGTCTCCGGCTTGTACCCCAAAGTCTTGGCACCGCGACCCAGCAGCTGAACCCGGATGGCGGTTCGAAAAAGCAAAAATAAGAAAGTTTCTCAGATGGAAGAGAGAGCTGCACTTCTCAAAAAAATATCAAGGAAAAAGAATTTTTATTTGTCCATAGTTCTCGGCCTCAAATTGTAACAGCTTCTTGTAGGTACTGTTTGGTCTTGAAACAAGAGTTCAGGCTCTGTAGTGTCCAATCGAATTGACGGTGGCACAGCTTCTTGCAAGATGTCATCGCTTTCCTTCTCAGAAAGCGTTCCTTTTACTTGTGCATCGCTAAAGGGCAGAAAACGAGGCACAGTCTCAGTCTCTGAGTCAGCGATCCCTTTCTGGACCCACTGGTCATAAGGCAAAGGCAAAGGCAAAGGGACCCTCTTGCAGTGAATGCCGTGTATCCAGTTCTTTTTCCCTTTTACTCGAACAGCCAATCTCGTTGAAAGAAGGACGAGATGGGGGCCAGTCCAACGGAGCTCATCATTCTTTGTCCTCTTGAAGTTTTTGACCAGCACCCATGATCCAGGATTGATAGGATGTCCTGGAGCTTCAGAGACCTGAGGCAGAGTATCATGCACCTGTTGGTGTAAAACACGCAATTTAGCCGTCAACTTATACAAATAATCAAGCAGTACTGGTTGTTCGATCTCACTGAATTTTGTAGGCCTTGGCACTCCCCATATATTGGCCGGGCGGCCAAACACGATTTCATAGGGACTAAGTCCCACTCGCGAATGCACAGTCATTCTTGTTGATAGGAGTGCTAAGGGCAGAGCATCTGGCCATTTAAGACCAGAACTTGCTTGAATCTTAGCCAACTTGAGTTTCAAAGTGCCATTGTAACACTCTACTAGTCCAGCTGATTGGGGGTGATTTTCAGCGTGGAATTTCTGCTTAATACCTAGTCCCTCACATACATTCTTCATCACTCGACCCACAAATTCACTCCCATTATCACTCCATACCATTCTCGGCATTCCAAACCTAGGGAAAAATTCCTTGAAAAGGGCTTTAGCTGTGGATAAGGCAGTATTGTCTTTTAGGGGATAGGCTTCTATCCACCTTGAAAAAGCGCAGACAACAACAAGTACATATTTCTAATTGTTGCACCTTTCCATGTGGATGAAATCTAGCTGCAAAACCTCAAACGGATACGTTGGAGGCGCAAAATGACCAGCTGGAGTTGGGGTTCCCCTACCAGGATTGTATTTCAAACATACCATGCAATTTTTGACCACATTCTCTGCACACTTGGGAATTCCAGCATTCTGCCATGCTGGACCTACCAACTTACAAATCCCTTTCACACTGATATGCGCCATTCCATGTGCCATCGTGACCACTGGAAGCACATATGCATCAGGTAACAACCATCGCCGGTGCTCTGACAAATCAACCCAACAACCATTTTCATCCAATTTACCCTTACTTTCTTTCCACATACTCAATTCGTTCTCTGTGGCTTCAGCTTGAAGGGACTTCACACTCTCTATCGTGTCTTCACACATTCCAACATCACCAACCCATCTTGCAGGGCCTGCAACATACATTCGAGTTGTAACATCTTTTGCTGTTTCTTTCGCAACTTCGTCAGCAAATGCATTACCACGACCAACATCATCGGTAACTTTCTTGTGTGCACTGCATTTCACAATCGCAACTTGTAATGGCAAGGTCAACGACTCAAGGAGATCATTCACCAACTGACCATTCTGAATCTTAGTTCCATGCGAAGTCAAGAACCCACGTTCTTTCCACAAGCGCCCACAACTATGGGCCACGCCAAAGGAATACTGACTGTCAGTATATATGTTCACTTTCATTCCTTTCGACAACACGCATGCTCTTGTAAGGGCAATTAATTCTGCTGCTTGAGCCGAATTATGTGGTATACGTGCAGTTTCAAAGTCGTGATAGCATATGCAGCAGTCGTTTCACCATTCGAAAGCTTGAAGCACGAGCCATCCACCCATAAGGTACCATCACACTCAACCAAGGCAGTATCTTTAAGATCCACTCTCCCTTTTGTTTCTTCTTCTGTTCTGAACAGACAATCATGTTGTTCAATCTCATCTGTGTCTGCTGAAATCGGCAATAAAGTAGCTGGATTCAACGTGTTGCACCTCTTTATGTGCACATGACTCGCTAATAGTGTTAACTCATAACCTGACAATCGAGCACTAGTTAAGTGCTGTGTCTTGGTCCTGTTTAATAACGTGTCCACTGCGTGTGGAACCATCACAATCAACGTGTTGTTCATTACTAACCCAGCAGACTGTCGAATAGAAACAGCTGCTGCCGCTGTGGCTCTCAAACAACTTGGCAATGCCTTGGCTACCGGATCCAAAATTGACGAAAAATACGCGCACGGACGCTGTTTGTCTCCAAAAGACTGTGTCAGCACTGACAATGCACAACCTTCTTTCTCGTGCACATACAACGTAAAGGGCTTACTGTAGTCGGGGGTACCCAACACAGGAGCTGAACATAATGCATTACGCAATTCCGGAAAACTTTTCTGACACTCTTCAGACCACGGGACGGGATTCGGGGTATCTTTACATGATAATGCTATCAAAGGTTTTGCCAGCAAAGAAAAACTCGGGATCCACTGCCTACAGTATGAAGTAATACCCAAGAAAGCACGCACTTCTCTCTGTGTTCTTGGCACGCTCAATTGAGCAATGGCCTGAATTCTTTCTGGGGTCAGTTTCCTTCCCTCTTTCGATAAGAGATGGCCTAAGTAGGTCACTTCTTGTCGACAATATTGCAGTTTTGAGTGAGACACTTTGTGATGAAAAGTAGACAAATGACGCAACAACGACAATGTAGCTTCTTTACAAATCTCCTCAGTATCCGCGGCGATTAGTAAATCGTCAACATACTGAATAAGGGTAGCACCACCAGGTAGAACAATTGTATCAAGCTGCGCTTTTAAAGCCTGACTGTATATTGATGGACTTTCAGAGTAGCCCTGTGGAGCGCGTTTAAAACGGAAGCTTCGACCTCCTTGACTAAAACCAAAAATATCCCTGCTCTCCTCTGCAATCGGGATGCTAAAGAAAGCATTCTTTAAATCGATCACTGAGAACCAAGCAGCGGAAGCTGGAATCATAGTTAACAAGGCAGTTATATCAGGGACAACTGGAAACTGTGGCACAACTATCTTATTGACCTCTCTAAGATCGATCACAAATCTGTAAGCAGGTGGCTGAGAAGGGTCAGTACGTTTTAAAACAGGCAGAACCGGACTATTTCAAACGTTGCCTCTTGTCTCTTCAATTACATCCTTTTCAATCAAGTCATAGATGATCGCTAACAACGCTTTCTCACCTTCATTAGAGATCTTGTACTGGGGAATGCGTGGCAATTTAACATTGGCTTTCAAAGTGACCACGTATGGCGGTATTTCTAAGAGACCCACATCATTAAGACCAGAAGCCCAAAGGACATCCGGAAGAGACGACAATTCAGCTGGCAGTTTATTCCTTGACAAATACATTGGAGAAATCACTTCCCTACCCAGTGTAAGTTGTACTCCAGAGGGGGAACAATATAATGTCGCATGTAATCTCTTTAACAAATCCAATCCTAACAGGTTTTCACCACATCCTGTCTTTAGGATGAGGGGTGCTTTCAGCTCACAAGGTCCAACAGAAAGGGGGATAGGACTAGAGATCGGGTTCCTAACCGGGGCGCCAGAAAAACCTACTGAAACTTCATTTCGCCAGACAAAGGCGCGCCAGGGAGTTTTGAGTGCATAATAGAACTCTTTGCAGCACCAGTATCCAATAGAAAAGGCTCTGATACACCCGCTGTAGTCACCTTGACATACGGTCCACTCTGGTCCACTGGCACTGAAACAACTCCCTCTCTCTGTCTATGGCTGTCCTAGTAATCATTACCTTCCGCATTTTCATCTTCCGCATAATAGTCATCGTTATAGTACTGAGCTGTCCTACCAGTTGCATTGGCTTGCTGATCAAAACTATTCATCGTATTTTGAGGCGGAAGAGGACGCGCGTTCTGGGGAACATTCCCACGCCCTCTACCTCTAGGAGCTTGCTGACCACCTCTACCTCTCGTGCCATAAGCATTATTCGTGCGCTGCAACAATATAGGACAACTATACTTAAAATGACCTTCTTCTTTGCAATACGAACATTGATTGGGACCCACAGGAACACGCGGTTGGGAATATTCGAACCTTTGCATGTTTCTTTGAAACTGCTGAGGTTGCTGATAGTTACTCTGACTACCGCGTGGTGGGTAGGTCTGCTGTAACAGAACCTTCGTTTTTAATTCCTTTGTTTTCTTGTCTGCTCTATCCTTCTCATCTTTATCCCTATTTTCGTAATACTGTGCAGTAGCCAGTATTTGTGCTGAAGAGGAAACAGCCCAAGAACTCTCAGAATCTTTCAATTTATTACACAACTCGGGAAGCAAATTATGCACAAATTTGTCAACAAATAATCGTTGACCACCTTCCGTACTCATATCTTGTCCACTATGGTCGATAAAAGTTTCTTCGAACCTGGTGAAGAAATCGGACACTGACTCATCTTTCTTCTGCTTGCATGCCGATAATTTATCCCAATTCACCCGCATCGCGGGCATTAAAGTTTTCATATAATTAATTATTCTACCAGGGAGTTCTGCTACCGCGGGCTCAGGCTTGGCACCACCAACTTGTCTAGTGTCTGCAGCAATGATATTAGCCCATGTGTCACCTAGTTTTGCAGCATGATCTGCATTACGAATCAATCCCCACAAAGGCTGCGGAACAACATTCCCGAACAACATATCAATGTCAGCTAAATTCATGACACACGATTCTGCGGTCTGTGATAACTCCTTATAATATCCTGCAGGGTTTTTACGGGGGTCAGGCAATGTCTGCTTAAGCGCAATTACTTCAGCTCGCTTCCATGGCACGTGTACCCAAACACGCTGAAAATGTGGCTGAACAGGTGGGTTAGCATTTAAATCACCAGGTCTCCAAACTGGAGGAACCTCACGCATCGGATATTGGCGCGCTTTTACCTTTTTCCCTACAGGGAACTCCTGTTCGAACAAAGACTGATGACAATCCCCATTCCTGAAGGACAACAATGTCGTAATTGCTCTATCAACATCGGGGCCCACAATCGTGCCTTTCTCAAAATCGAACCGTACATGACACAACTCCTGCGGGCTTGAGTCTAGACCATGATCTTCCAATTCCTCACACAGGAATTCACACATTTTCTCGAAAACGTATCTCTGTTTTGGTGCTTTCCATTGATGAAAAACATTTACAACAGATTCCACATCATATCTTGAAGGATAAACAATCCATTTATGTGCCATGCGGTCTAATACTTTCTCTTCAGAACCAGGCAGTTGACTACGCAACTGCTTACGTTGTGAACCAGGGGTCGTACTAGATGACCCGAAGAGAGGCGATACAAAACTAGTGACCGCACTAGCTATTCGTTGTCGTGTAGAAGGTGAAGTTGAGGCAAGAACAGGGGGAAAGACAGAGGGAAGTAAAACGGGTGCGGAGACAGGTACAGGGATCGTATCAGGAATAGCGCCGAGAGAGGCAGCTGATGTACTAGGTAGAGTCGCAGGAAGCGCAGAAGAGATAGGTAGCGAAACTGGCGGCCCTTGAGAGGGCTGCGCCGTAGGGATAGGAGCCGGCTGAGGAGGAGCTGGCGGCTGCGGGAAGGCTTGCGGCAAATTAACTAGAGGCTGTACATTTAAGGGTTGCGGAGGTGCTGTAGCACTCTGCGCATACGGGGGTGGTGAACTCAACAAATGTGACATTAGGGGATCTTTCTCCTTTTCTTTTGACACATCTTGCTGAAGGGGCGGCAAAACTGGGTAACATTTATCAATCACTAGTTTACGTTGCCTGCGCAGCTGCTCATTCATTTGTTCTTCTTCATTATCTTTAAACTGTAATGCTGCTTGCATTATCGACATACCTTTCTCTCTTTTATTTTTCTTCGCTAATTTGATTTCGTTCTGTTTGGCTTCCTTTCGCCATAGGCGGAAAGAATCAAACATCGCCGGCCGGGCTTTCTTTTTAAATAACTTAACCTCTAGATTATCCAAAATCTCTGTGTCAAAACTACCATATTGGGATCATTTTAAATCACCATCCTTCCTGGTGTATCGGATCCATACTTTATTGTACGTAATGGGGCCCACGCCATGTTTTACATAAAGCTCATAAGTTGGAGTTCCAATTGGAGGAACCGGACACAAATCCTCTAATCGGGAGTCCTTATTACAACCCAGACAAAACAAATTTCCAAATATACTAGAACCAGGCATCTTCGCTCACTAGTCTAGTTTCAAACGTCAAAGGATTATCGAATACGATAATCTCGTGAATGCACGAGTCCCTTGGCTTTGGCACTTGCAAGTTACAAATCAAAGCGATCCCAAAGGGATACCAAACTAAGAACCAAACTAAGGACTGGGAGACGCTCCACTTATACTTAACTGAGGTATCGATGACATCACCAGAAGACTCGTTAAATCGTTTCAGGGCGATAGTCAGGGCAGCAGTCCTTCGTAGCCGTCAGGACGCGGAGAACCTCGCAGTATAGACTTTCGGACCACGTCGACATGCAGGGGTCGATGAAGTGGCGGCCTTCCTCCAGAATTTTCACACGAAGCTCCTCACGAACCTCTGGCTTGGACCGGTACCGCTGAAATCGCCCTACGGGGGCGCCAACTGAAGTACTGGGTTTTTCAGAACCAACCCAGCAGTGCCAGGGGACACACCCGAAGACTTCGAGTTCTTCCTGTTTCAGACTACAGAAACACAGAGTCTTCTAGGTGAAGTCAAAGATCGTATTTATTAGCTGCAGACCAATCACAGGTATCCGAGAAGTACAGCACGGTGTATGTTCTCAGGAGACTGCTCCCAACCAAAAACCAGTCTTTTCTTATATACAGAATATTACGCTCTGGTCAACACCGCCCCTATTTTACAAGTGGTCGTTCACATATTTTCGCTTCAAAGAAAGATTAAAGTCATGATGATAATCCCACATTTCAGCTCGGTCAGCCCATAATTATTTACCCAGCGAGGCTCAGAACCCTCATCAGATATCAGTAGACCCCAATAAAACGGACACCTCCTCCTCGTAAAACAAGCCATAAAGTAGGAAACAGAGTCAGATGTGAAAGAGATTAGTCAGGGTTCGTGTGGGATGCACGACTTTATGATGTGTCGGGCCCTGATGCTAATCCCATTTGGCCGCAGTAAAAGGAACCGGCCGGGCAGGACTGACCTCGGGCAGCGGAGTCAGTTTGCACAGGTCACAAAGAAGTCACAGAAAGATTGCGTGTCCTTTAAGCCTAGGCATGGCCTCAGTGCGCAGCCTATGTGAGGGCAACCACAAAATGGTTACCGTTTTAAAATGGAACCTGAGGGTTTAATATGTAGTATTGCATACACGGTGAGTGCATCGGGGAAACGTGACAAAAACACTCATACATACCGCATTAGTCATTTGCGGTCCGCTGATACCAAAATCGGCATGGTAGGACCATGCTACAACATGGTTCCGAAATTTACAGTACCACATAGTTCCCTGTCTTTTAAAGGAAGCTTGCTCTCACCCTGCAGTGCCACACTAGTTCCTTGTCTTTGAAGGAGGCTTGCACTGACCCTGCAGTGCCGCACTTGTTTCATGTTTTTGAAGCATGCCTGCACAGACCGGGCCTGCAGCAGCACTCTAGTTCCATGGATGGAAGGATGCTTGCCCTGGTCCTGCTATCGCACACTTGTTCCATGTCTTTGAAGCAAACTTGCTCTTGTTGGCAGTAAAGGAAGCTTGCACTGGCTGACACTGCAGTATCACACCTGTTCTTTATTTTTTTTAATATTTTTTATTTGAAATGTAGCATACCAAACATTAAATAATACTTCTTCCATAAAGTACACCAATAAATTACAAGAATCAAGATACATGCAATACATAATGAATATAATAGACATGGAAAACTCTTAAAAATTGCACATCTCATCGAGCTAGAGACATTCCATTATTTCCATATTCAGTTTACTTTGATCATAGAGCCGACTCTCCGTGCATACATGGTTTACCGATTAACATTTTTATTCATTTTATGTATCAATTGGGAGAGAGTTCGGATTATTGGTGATTTCCAATTTGCCAGAATCAGTGATCTTGCTACCAAAACGGTCATAAAAGTAAATTGACATTGAGATAATGTTAAGAGGCTCTGAGCTTCAATTAGACCTCAGAGAGCTGTGGAAGCCTTAAAGGGGAGACCTATTGCCAATAATCTTCTTACTTCTGAAAAAACATTTTCCCAGAAGCTTGCAATTGTAGAACAAGTCTATCCACATGTAGCCAATCTCCTAGAACCTGGCAGACTCTAAAGCAGCGAGGATTAACTGCAGGGTAGATTTTATTATGTTTGGCCGGAGTCAAATAAATCTGCCATTTACTAAAAAAGGCCATCCTCCTTAAGTTAGCTGCTCTCACTGCTTTACAGCTCATTTTATTAAAAGAACGCCATTGCTGAAAATTGAGACGATGATCAATTGATTGAGAATTTTTTTCCAAATGGGTTATCACTATTTGATCGTTCTGCATAGATTTGAGCAGCCTGTACCAATTCCCAATACCCCAAATTTTCAGTTTAAAGTGGCCTTTACTTAATAGCAACCCTTTCGAACTATCCAAATTGCTCAGACCCACACAAAACTTATTTATCTGAAAGTGGCTAAAAAAAGAGACGTCCTGAATTTGATATTGAGCGATCTAATTTCCTGCCAAGTTCTAAATCTATCATTTAAAAAAAAATCCTGCAGCTTGGAGAAGCCAAATTTAGCCCACAGATCACAAGTTCGAGTGGACACATGTAGACCGAGCGGGAGGCATTCCACTAATCTCAACTATGGATGTAACCAAGGAATATTAAATGTTTCCCAAATCCTCTGGAATTGAACAGCCACTAATTTAGAAAATGTATATCGTGATCTCTTTGGAAGCTTTGGAATTCGTAAAAAAGGTGCTAAAGCAATCTCCATTTCACCCAACAATACCTCAAGAAAGAAATTTGTGGGAGACATTTCAACCAAGTTGTTATAATTGAGCCCGTTGATTGACGAAGCTTGGTAGTATAAATGTATGTTGGGAAATGCAATTCCCCCGTCTATGACTTCTAATTGCAAAGTTTCTAACTTTAATCTGGGTTTTTTACCCTAACAAATAAACGATCTCAATTCTGAATTAATTTGCTCAAAAAAAGACTGAGGTACTCTAACCATCAAATTAGAAAACAAGAATAATAACAGGGGGAGTGTATTCATTTTAATAGGGGCTTCTCTGCCCATAATAGTCAGAGGGAGATCCTTCCATTGAGAGAGCAGGTTACGCATTTTATTAAATGTAGGAATATAATTAAGCGAAAACAGATCTTCCAAGTGTGATGAAACAAATATTCCCAGGTACCTCATAGAGCGGGACCTGAGATGTTCTGCCTGCGTTGAAAGGGGTAAGACAGCTGGTGAGCAGTTGAAAAGAAGTGCCTCTGATTTTGCTTGATTGATTTTATAGCCCCCGATAACTGTGAATTCACTTATTTTGGCCGAGGCAAGTCTGATATTATCTTCCTCTGCTGCCAAGTACAAAGCCACATCATCTGTGAACAGCTTCAACTTGGCAGCCCCTGGAATAGGGGGTAGAATAGAGCGATCTTGCCTTATTGCACAGGCTAGCGGCTCCAAAAACAGGGAAAGCAATATTGGAGAGCGGGGCCAGCCTTGCCGCGTCCCCCGGCTGATGGCAATCATGCCCGCTCTTTTGCCATTTATCACTATGGACGCCTGAGCATCTAAATATAGGTTACTTATCGCTCGACAGAGGTCAGATGGAACCGCCAGTTGATTTAAGATTGCAAAAAGAACGCTCCACTGAACTCTGTCGAACGCTTTCTCTGCGTCCAGCATCATAATGACTGCCTTTGTCTTAGTGGTATTAAAATAATCAATCGTTTGGCACAAATAATGAGAGTTAGTAGCTAAAAGTCTCCCTGGGATAAACCCATTCTGGTCATGATGTACGAGAAAGGTAGAGACTAGAGACAGAGGGTTCTCCAGAATCTTTGAAACAATCTTATAGGCGTTGTTTAGCAGGCTTATTGGACGATAAGAGTCAACCTACTTTGCCTTTTTTAACGAAGCTAACTTCCAAGGCTTGCGTAAATGAAGCTGGGAGCATTTCGCCTTCCAAAATTCCATTGAATAGAAGTTCCAAAACCGGGCTGAGCTGAGGTAAAAAAAGCGTATAAAAATCTAAAGGGATCCCATCGCATCCGCGTGCTTTCCCGGAGGGTGAAGACATCACAAAGTTTTTTATTTCTTCTTCTGTAATTTCTGCGATTAAGCTATCTCTATTTGCCTGCGACAATGAGGGGCAATTAATACCGTTAAGCCTGGTATCCGCTGCTTCTACTGGGCTATTATAAGGATCAGAGTGGAGCTTCCAGTAACCGGGTCCTTTATTAATTTAATAGTATTTCGATTAATCCTGCGTTTTGCTGACTAGGCTAGATATTTGCCTATGTGGTCATTCTCCTCGTATCTTTTCTGTAAAACTGCGTCATGTGCTAAAATTTCTTTGGAGAAGAAAAAATTCTTGTAGTTTATACTTAGACTGATGGAGCTTGATTTTATTTTCCCTAGAGGGTGCTGCTAGATATTGGGCCATCAATCTAGAAAACTGATTCTCGAGCTCTTCCTCCTCCTTCCTTCCCTTGTATGCAGTATAATTAGTTACTTCCCCTCGAAAAAAAGCCTTCAAAGCCCCCGAAACTGCAAAAATTGAAGCTGTGTTTCTATTTCATTTCCTGAAATCCTCCAAGAGCGGACGCGTATTTGCCACCCAATTCTCGTCAACTAAAAGAGACTTGTCTAATGACCATCTAAACTCGGTTTGGGCTTGAGTTTGAATTAAATATTGAACCGAAATTAATGCATGGTCAGAAAAAGGATTTTCAATGATCTCTGGTTTGGTACTTAAGAGAGCATGTGAGACAAGAAAAAATCGATTTGTGAGGACGAATGATATCTCTTTGAGTGGCAAGTATACTTCCTCTCACTGGGAAATTCATCGCGCCAGCAGTCAACCAACCTCAAATCACATAGTAGATCTCTGTATAACCTGATAGATTTAGGTTTAGACTGAGATTTCTGGGGTCAGTAGCTGGATTAATTAACAAATTGAAGTCTCCTGCAATGACCAAATATCCCATATGAGCAGCAGCAAAGTCATCTAATGACTGAAGCGACTCTATCAAGTCTTCCATTGGACCATAAAAACTAACAAAATTAATTATTTGGTTGCAGATCTTCATTGGCAGCCAGAGCCGTCTTGCATTATTGTCCTTCTGTACCATTATAATCTCCCCCTGTATCTTTTTGCTAACTAAAATAGCAACCCCTCTAACAGCCGCATTTGCAGAGACAAAGAATTCATATTGAACAAAGGCAGGAGTTTTATCCCTAGGCGCGCCCTCCTTGTAAGGAGTCTCCTGTAAAAAAATGATATCCGATTGGAAGGTTTTAAACCAGGTTGTTAGAAATGGGGGTCTCTGGTTGGCAGTGGATGGCCACTGTCCAAGCAGGGACCCTTCTTTCTAAGTCATAGTGAAGGGCTGCACCCCTTTTGACAACCCCTGCTCCACCCTAACGTTCACGAGCAGTTAGGCTAATCTCAGAGGCAGTGTGTTAAGCATCTATGACCATGCACAGTAATACAGTGAGGAACACTGCAAAGGGACACAACACAGGTAGGTATCAAAAATAGTTATCTTTATATATAGGCTTATCACAAGACCAAATAACGAGAAAGCCACAATACTGTAAAAAAAGAATACTCTCTTGATGCTGCAAAAATAGTTCAAATGGGGAATGCAAAGTTCAGTTCAGGGCAGGGGTCTCTGCGACCCTTTTACTCACAGTTCCTGGATGTTGATGTAAATAATCCACAAAATGCCGCTACGGCATGATAGCGATGTTTTTCGTCACGCTCTTGGTTGCGGCGGCTCGCAAACGGACCTTAGCGATGGTTTCGAGGCCCGCAAACGTGCGGGGCGATGATCAGGTCAGCGAGCACTCAGTGGCAGCAGCGAGATGGATTTCCGAGCGCTCTTCGGCTGCGGCGGCTCGCAAACGGGCGATAGCGATGGTTTCGAGGCCCGCAAACGTGCGGGGCGATGATCAGGTCAGCGAGCACTCAACGGCAGCAGCGCGATGGATTTCTGAGCGCTCTTTGGCCGCGGCAGCCTGCTAACGGGCGTTAGCGACAAGACGGCGATCTGTAAGCGGGCGGTGCGATGATTTGGTCAGCGAGCACTCAGCAGCAGCAGTGCGATGGATTTCTTGCCGCTCCTCGGCTGCGGCGACTCGCTAACAGGCTTTAGCGACAAAATGAAGGCTACTGGGCCTGAAACTTC